>NW_026712155.1:5807138-7092138 GCF_030504385.1 Musca domestica
TTTCAAATCCCCTTAGATAATTTATATAAGCATTTATCCTTTTAAAAAGGGGTATGGTTTTTTATCCTTTTTTGCATTTGGCAAAGGAGAAAGCTTTGGCTTAGATAATTTGTTCACCCTTATTTGTGGACAGGTTGTTGTAGTCTGTTAACATTTTGAGATAACGTAATTTTCTAACCCTTTTTTCTGGATTTTAGCAGAAGAGCAATGGTGGGCAGTGAGGGAGGGGTTGTATGTAATGCTGTAAAGTTTAACTTTCACTTGAAATGTGTTTTTTTTGTTTTGAGTTTAAATTTTAAGGCATTTTTGGGGGTATGACTGAGGCAGTTTGATTTAACCTAAATTTTTCTCAGATTAGATAGAATAACATATTTGAAATTTAAATCTTTAAATTCTATGTAATTTATTTGGGGAATTTCGGCAAAGGGTGTTGGATGTCTTACCTGAACAAAATTTGACCAGAATTTTAAAATAGGTATTTTAAGGTATATTCAGGAATATTTAATATATCTAGGGGTTGTCCTTTATTTGTTCAGATGCAGTAGTTATATTGCCATTTCGAATATCCTACCATAGTTATTGTCATCAAACTCAATATTTTATCAAGAATTACTCTGGTCAACACGAAAATTATAAATCTTATCCTGAATCTGTACAAAAGATGACAACCGCCGTTTTTCCAAAAGAACCTCAACGATAAAAAAACATAATAATAATAATAAATAAATAAATAAAAGCCAGTAAAAATCTGTAAGTTCGGACGGGCCGAACTTTGAATACCCTCCACTATTTGGAATGAATTTGGCAATTCTCAAAAGCAATAAATTCTGTTAAAATCTTAAAAATACCGAATGTAGATATTATATTAGGGTATATTAGGGTCTATACGACGACATGAACCTGCGTAGGTAACATTTGTCATAAGCCATTACAATATTCAAATGCAAAACTTAAAAAAATCGGTTATAATGTCGATAAAATCAAAATACCGAACTTTCTGTACTAGGCTGTATTATTCATTACGAACTTCAAATATCAAATTTGAAACAATTCAGGTGAAAAATGTCCCTAAAATCATTAAAATACCGAATATCCTGCACAGACAATTACGAACTTCAAATACCAGAAACGAACTTCAAAAAAAGGCACTCGCTTTTCTTTCTATAAGTTCAAGACTTTCTGCAAGTTTTCTATAAAGACTAGATCTTCTATGGGTTAAAAAAAGATTATTTTTTTAGGGACATACACCAAAGACCCTATCCTAAAGCGGTTACTTTTCTCATCTTTTTTTTGAAAGCTTAATTCTTTTCAGTGCTGTCTAGGTCCCTGGCTTTTACAGGTTCTCTAAAAATAAAACCTTTCGAAGACTTCTTAGATAGAAAATCCCTATTGAATCTTCTGCGAATACAAGGCATTTTAAAGGTCTTCTCAATATAGAAGACCTTTCAGTGGGTATTCTATAAAAAAATAACATTTACAAGTCTTCTATAGACTTGAGACCCATATACTTACAAGATCTTCTACAGATCGGGATACAACATTCTAAAATTTTTAATAGATCCCAGCCGTTTAAAAGTCTTTCGTGTTTGGAAAACTTACTGTAGGACATGAAGTCCGCCATAATCCATTTACAGGAAGAAGATCTCCATGTTAAAAAGTTTTCTTAAATATCGTAATAGGGCCTTTTTCGGATTTTCTTAGATTGCTGGCGTTTTAAATGTCAGTCATATTCAGGCCTTCTATGAATCCTTTAAAAATATATAACCCCTTTATAGAAGATTGTGATCCTTCTCTATATCCTTTATGAATTTTCTAAGGAAATGAGGCCTTCTACAGATATTATATGCTACGTTTTCAGAGGGAAGACCCATGGATAGAGTCTTTTCTGTAAGACCAATAAAATAGCTCTCTTGATTTTTTAAAGAGAAGTCACGTTTTAGGCCTCCTAAAGATGAACGATTATAGTTCTTCTATGTACAGAAAACTTTTTTGGTCTTTCCATTATGGAAGATATTTTAAAGTTAGAAATGAGAGATTTTGATTTTGTCTTCTATGAAAATTCCTTCCATACACTTTTTACAAGTCCTTCTTTCAGAAGTTCAAGTGGAGATTTTATAGTCGTAGTTGATTTCTTCTACCAGACACGGAATCCAAATCGATTTTCTAATTTAAGTGTTTGTTTTCTCTTTCGAGACGAGCTTAATGATCTGAAATTTGCAGTGAAAAGGAAAGCCAGATAGACACTATCACACACTCACCACTATGCGACGCGTTTCGCCGTTGGTTAAGCGGCTCATCAGGCATATTTGATGTGGATGATGGCTTACAAGGGCCGTTCTCTGGAAAGTAGTATATATTTCGAACTTATTGCAAATTAGCATATGCGAATTATACACTAGAAACTCTCCAGGTTCGACTCAAGTTCTATTGGCAGATCTTTTTCACAGCAACGTTTTGTTTTTGTAGTGATGGATTTTTTGTCCACAACAACTACATTGCTTCCAATGCATACACTTGTTTTAGTGCTGCTTTAGGAAGACGGGTTAATGGCTCTGAACGTAGAGACGGCAACTTCTAGTTGGCTGCACACAGAGGTCCGAGGTCGTTTGCTTGATACTTAATTTTTGGTATGAAGAAGTCTAAAATTTCAAATCGTTTTTCCGGAGCCTTGGCCGATTCCTATTACCAGACCTGGCGATTAATGAACTTTTGGAAGTGGAAAGTCTAAACTTCGAAGTCGACTTTTGCATCCATTAAATGTGAAAAAATCGACTCTTTAATAGAGTTTCGATTTTGGGATCATAAGTTTTGGTATGAATTTTCAGGATTTTGTTGGCAAAACTGCATACAAAAAATCTAAAATCAAAATCAGTCAAATTCGACTAAGCAGGGTTACTTTCCGGGTATTTTTGAACAATTTACAAGGACCACATTTTATATGTTTTTCATAAACTTTGTATACATTATGCCAACAGATTACAGACCCTTGTAAAAGAAGGCCTTTTCTCTAAGGACTTAAACCGACTTAAACTTTTGAAGAAAATTCCCTATCTATGTCTTACGTAGAAAGATGTATTTTATTTAGAACATATCCTCTCAGCTATGTTTCAATTGCGTTCCAATTGCCTTTCAAATCTAGGGCGACAGATAACATTAACTAATTTCATGTTAAATGTACAAAAATATCAGAAAAGTAGATATTTCGGAAAAGGTACGTAACTCCTAGGCCCCTTCCTGCGTATGTCCCTAATGATGTCCAATGGTCTACATGATTCTGGGTTTGAGGCCATTTGAGAGCCTTCTACTAAGGTAGGATCTCGGATATGCCAACAAACTCGTGTGAAAAAACTTGAATAAGATCAGCAATATTCTAAAAATCTGTCGGTATTCCTATAATGAAGGCTAAAACCATTTTCCGCTTAAACCATTCTCTGATCTATAATTTGTTTTTCAAAAACAAAAAGTGGCCTTTTGTTAAATTGATGGTAGTATGCTAACTCCAATAGAAACCCTGAAAATACATCAGGTTTCCTAACAAATCAAACAAACTTCAATTGACCTCCATAACTTATCCTAATGGTTCTAGAAGAACATTTTTTCCCACATTACCAGTATTTTGCCGCAAACCACTGCCAGTCATTAAATTAATATCCTTACGGCAAGGCAAAAGCCAAAAATATCTCAACGTCTGCCAGTTCTCATAAAACCAGTCAATCTTGAGATTTTCTCAAGGAAATTTCTTTCTAATCAGCTTAACAATAAAAAGAAAATGTTAAGGACTTCAAATTTTTCATGCTAAACAAATAAAACTTGTTTTCCCAGCAACGTCTTTAAGACGCACAAACTGATTTCTTAACAAATTAAATTAGATTTTCTAAGCAGCCACCACCAATAAAAAAAAACTTACATTGCTACCTAGCTATGGAAATCAAAAGGAAAAAAAGAAAATAAACGAAAAATTCCTTTACATCCCAAAACTAACACAGCCAAGGTTCAATGCAAAGGCATTTTTCATAAAAATGCATTGCAACAATTCTATTCCCTAAAAACAATGGAGAGAGCATAAAAGTTTTTTTTTTTTTTTTTGGTTTATTTACCAAGCAACCCAATCTAATGGAATGACAGCGAATTCAGGGTACAGTTTCCGCTGTTCCGTTTACCTCATAAAAATGCTGTTGCATTTTCATCATCATCGCCAGCGTCGTCGTAACAAAATCGATGAATAAGGACAATGGCCAGGAGGGTAATAGTTTTGTAACCACCACCACCACTACCACCGTCATCCTCATCATCAACATTTTCAACGTTATTGAACAAAGTTTAGCTTCTCAAAAGTATTGGAATGGCAAAGAAACTACCACCACCACCCCTTAATCGTTAAAAAAGGATATTGCACAAGGACAATGAATGGTAGCTGCATAAAAATGCATTGTTGGTAGTAATTTTAAGAAAAAGGACTTTTCCCTACATTCCTTTGGTGAAATTTAGTTTTTTTTTTCTTTTTTAATTTTCTCTTTTTTGGAAAATGTCAAAAATAACGTCGAAAAGTCATAAATGTTGTCTTGGAAACCAAAATTTAGGGGGGAAATTAAGGGGTCATCAGACAGACTTATTGCTCATTATTTTTGGATACAATTTCGCCTGGAAAATTTATTTTTGTGACAAAAATAGGAAAATATGCAAAATATTCACTTAATTTGAACAAAATATAAAAATATTCGAACGATGATAATTATGGGTTAAATATATATAAATAACATAATAAAATTAATTACCACAAACAAAGCGTTTTAGCTCTGTCGTCCATCGTTAATCCTCCTGAAAAGAGATCGAGAGAAAAAAAAATATTATTTTCAATTCCATAGCTTTTTTACTCAGATTTTTATGCTAAAATATTATTTTTTAATTAAATGATATAAACAATTTTGTGTGATATTTAAAATAAAATTACAAAAATATTGGAATTTTGACATCATTTAATTATTTTGCCTAAAATAATCCCTGAGTTTTATTGAAATTATGAGAGATACTAAATTAGCGAAATTTAAATGAAAAAACTATAACAAACTTTGCAGTGAGAAAGCCTTGGATTATGCCCCAGATTCATTCCAGAAATCTCATATCTAAGACCCCTATATGGAGTGACATGGATTATGCCCACATTTTTTCAAAAAAATCTCCAAACTTGGATACCTACATGGAGTGTCTACAAATATTAAGGTCGGTATTGATATGGAAGATCCCGATGCAAACCTAAGACACTCGTTTTAAAGTTTTATAGAAGTGGACAGTCCAAAATGGAGGAAATATCATGTTAAAAAATTAAAAAAAAAAAAAATATTAAAAACGGAACCTTCCTTAAAGACTTTGAATTACGTATCTGGTATTTTTTATACACAAGAGCGACAATCTTAATATTAAGAACTTAATTATACATTGGCACATAAGACACCATTTCGAAGTATAAACCGCCTAGTATTTCAGTAACTTTTACAAAAGCCTTTTTATACCCTCAGTCATATGGCCACAGAGGATATTTGATATGGTCAAAACGTGCCTAGTCGAAATAACGGTGTTAGACCCTAGGTCCCTTTGGACCAAATCCGTTTCAAGACATTTGGAGAGTTGTTTCCAATTTAGCATTAGCATAAAACGGTACCTCCCGATTTTCGATATTTTTATAATTTTTAGCCCCTTTTCCCACAGAATTACTTAAAATTTGGTATTTAAGACTCACAATAGATAACAAGCCTTGTAGTAGAATATTGTAAATATATGTTCCCGTTTTGGTATGACCTCATATATAAAGGTTCCATAAATTCCAATTTACCTGTACCCTCCGTCCGTACGTCTGTCCAAGTATTTTTGTAAACAGGTCGAATTTATTACCCGAATCATATGAAATTTTGTACAAATTATTTGTTTGACCCAAGGACGAACCTTATTGAAATTGGAGAAAATCGGTCTAAATTTAGATATAGCTTCCATATATATCTTCGTCTGATTTGCTTTTTATTGTGCACGAAACGTGTAATATCAGGCCAAATTAGGTCTAGAAATAAGAATGCCTAATTTTAATCGAAATCGGTTCAGATATGGCTATAGCTCCCACATATGTTGTTCGCCCGATTTTTTTTATTTTTGTTCTCTGCAGCCGTAATACGCACTCTGTAACAACCATATTTGGGGAAATATATCAAATACATGTCAGAAATACCTTTGCTAAATTTTATCGAGATCGGTTAACCACTTATTCATTTCTTTTTCGACTTCCTTGACATAGAGTCTAATGTTGAGGAGAGAAAGATTTGGTTAGAACTTTTTTCGGAATCTGCTCGTTTTCGAGTAGGAGTAAAATTCGCTTGAAACTGCTCGAGCAGATTCCAAAAACTGCCTCGCCAATTGTTTCTCTCCGCATACTCCCCCATATTCGAGTGGTACTGGAAAACAGAGTATGTCCTATTTCTTTTTTTTACTTGTACGAGTACTCCCACTCGAAGAGAAGACATGATGTTCCAAATTATTATCAAGCTCAAAATCTTCCTCTAAAAAATCACCTTATATAATACAAATTAATGAGGTTCAGAGCCTTTGCCGTATTACAAACCGAAATAATATTCCAAAAAATGTTCTTTCAAAATTTCAAATCTTGAAAAATCAACCCAACAGCTACTTATTTTTATTTCTGATCGTTTTCGAGTAGGAGTAAAATTCGCTCGAAATCGAGCAGATTCCAAAAACTGCCTCACCAATTGTTTCTCTCCGCATACTCTCATTTATTCGACGGCTTTAAAAAATAGAGTATGTCCTATTTCTTTTTTTACTCGCAGGAGTTCTCCCACTCGAAGAGGGCTCATGGTGTTCTAACTTACTATCAAGCTCAAAATCTTCCTCTTAAAAATGTGCTTATAAAATGCAAATTAATAAGGTTCATAGCCTTCGCCGTATAGCAAACCGAAATAAAATCTAAAAAAAATATTCTTTAAAAAATTTCAGATTTTCAAAAAATCAACCCAACAACTACTTCTTTTTATTCCATTCTTTTCCGACTCCTATTTCATCCCCAACTTTTTTACAGTTGTTGTGTGACGACAACGGTGCGTGCCACAAGTTGTGTTGCTGCACACCTGGACATTTTACGGATTGTGCCGCATCAACTCGTAATAGTGACGACGACGACGATAACAACAACAACAACTACAAATTGAAGACCAATGTCTCGCTTAACATAAAATAATAATGATGATCATCACAGCGAGGAAGAAGACGATGATGAGGACGCTATGAAACAATTTTTGTTTTCAACTTCTAACTGAGACTGAAGTGAAAAATTGTTGGAAGTGTTGGAACATTGAATTGGTATGGGTGTGTTTGTTGCATGTTGTTGGTGTTAAAGGTAGTTAAATAGACGCGTAACAACAACAACAACATGTCATGTGCCATGATTTTTACCTGATACCCGCAGATTTTGGTGTTTTCTCGTTTTTTTTTTTGGTTTTAGTTTGTAGGCTGGTTGCTGCCACAAATTGTAGCAGCAGTCTAAGGCGTTTTCAATGTGTTAAACAATTTCTCAAAAAGGAGGTTTTGTGGATCAATTAGAAAGCAATGGTGCCAATATAGGAAATTCTGGCTGATTGAAATATATGGTCAATATAAGAAATCCAGGTTGTTGGATATCAAAAAAATTAATGTAGTAGCTCATAAAATATCACAAAAAGATAGCACATAATATGCTTATAAAGGACTTATTGCAAATTACCCAAAAAATTAACGAAATTTAACTTATTTTCATATGGATGCCGAACTGATTATTTGAATATCTCAGAACTTTTTGAATTTGTAAATATTTATGATAATTTCTTTGTAAATTATGAATAAAGCTCCATTACTAATTGTGTATATCCGGTTTCCTGGCGTTATTTGCATTATCACATGAAAACTTTTGGCTACTCAAGTTAAACTACTCTGCAACATACATATGAAGAGAATGCCTATTATTAAGAACAATCTCAAGAAAACTTTACACAATAATTGCACTTACTTTGAAAGCATTGTGGCTATTTAGCATAATGTCTTTTGTCTTCATTGTTATGCCGGCAATTGCTGGCCCAGTACCCAAAAGCCAACACACACTCACATACATATCCTTCTTTTGATTCCTTTTGAATGGCCATAAAAATTATCATCTTCTCATAATCTTCTCTTCATTTTGCTAGAATGGCATACGGCAAACTTTTCCTATAATCATAAAAATCTTACAAAAATTTTCCCTCATATTTCGGTATAATTTTCTTTTTATAATTTTTTTTTTTCAAAATAACAACTTTGCCAAGCCATATAGAATTGTAAAAAGGACATGTTTACACAAAAATTACATTGTATGCTTTATGTTTGATACATGTAGACATACACATTTGACAATTGTCCCATGAAGTTTACATTGTTGTTGGTGTTTTTGTAATACGTTTTATGGCTATTGTTTTCATGTCATTTTTGAGAAAACATTTTTGTGGAAGAAACTGTGTTTTTTAATGTGAAGTTTTATGTTCATGAATTTTTTTAAAGCTATAGAAAATAAATTAATATTTTTACTATTTTTATATTGAAGATATATATGCATTATATTGTAGATCTTTCAAGGAGTTTTAAAATTCTTTGATTTGACGAATTTTCAGGTGAATTTGGAAAATTTGTTCAAACAAGCTCTTATGATGTCCTTAAATAATTTTAAATAAAAAAGTCATGAATTTTTGCTACCAAGAATATTTTTGGGTGTAAAGTCCTTTAAAATTGACTCTTAAAAATTAACATTTTTGACAATTTTGGGATCCTTAAAATTTATTATTTTTTGCCAGGAATATCCTCCTTTTAATCGATTTCCTCTAAGTTTGACGTACTGAACCGATATTCATTAAAATCCTTCTTATTTGAGCTGAAATTACACTTTTTTTTGGCACAATAAACGTGAAATCGGATGAAGATATACATAGGACCTATATCGAAATCTGAACCGATTTCTATAACATTTATCAGAGTTATTTCTATGCTGTATCTGAAAGCTGGGGCCAAATATGATTGTTCTGTTGTGAGGGACTTAAATACAAAATCGGGTGAAACATATACAGGGTGAGATAAAAACACTTCAACAAAGTCAAACGCCGTAATTTATACATTTTTGTTTTTTAAATTTTATTGAATGAAAGTAAAAAATGTCGGAAATAGCATTAAATTTTAGAACAAGTGTAGATTTGTTCGAATTGGTCAACTATGGCACGAATTATAGCCTTCAAACGGCCAATAAAATCGTCATAAGCTGCCCGAATGTTGCTCTGCGGTATTTTGGTCCATTCCCGGCGAAGCACCTGCTTGAGGTGATCGACACTTTGGTATTTTTTAGTGCCAACCTTGCTTTCCAAAATACTCCAGACACAATAGTCCAACGGATTGGTATCCGGAGATTTTGGTGGCCATTGTGTGCTGGAAATGAAGCGAGGAACCTCATTTCGTAACCATTCTTGGGTGGCGCGTGCTGAAGAATGTTTGCGTGCCCAAGGCTGTAATATACCCTCTAGAGTATTTGTGCGCTTGAGTTCTGGTGGCCAACCGAAGGTGCACACTTTCAGCTGACCTCTTTGGTGATCATTTTGTTTGTTTACAAACTGCTGGACAAATTATCGATCAAGTCACGTCTTTTCTTTTCGAACCATTTCAGCTGATGATGCCGTTTTCTTCGGTCCACTTCCTTGACGTCGCGCTACGCTACCAGTATGATGGTACCAGACACAAAAGATTTATTCACATTTAAATCCTGTAGAGCTCTAACGATAGCCACACTATCACACTTGAATTACATCACGAATAACTTTTTTTCTGAAATATTCTCACCTAAATGAAATATTCTCACGCTTGTAAAAAATATAATGAGCTGTCACTGAAATAATTTTAACAGCTGTCGGACGTGCGGCTTAGAAATGACAGCAGTCTGAAGTTTAATAAATGAATAAAAACAAATGATTTGTGCAAAATTTCATCTCGATCGGACAATCAATGCGACCTGTACTTTGTTTAAAAAAAATATATGGACAGAAGGACGGACGAACGGGCATGCATAAATCGACTCAGAATGTGTTTCTTTTGAGATCATCAAAAATAACTATGGGTCTATATCGCTTCCTTCTTTATGTTACAAACAAATGCACAACGACATAATACCCTGACCACAGTGTGGTGTAGGGTATAATCACGATATTTGTCGAAGATGCTCTTAAATTTTTTTCTTAAAAATAATAAATTTTGGAAGTTTTTTTTTAAGAGAATCCACTCTGTCCAAGAGTTTCTTAAAGAAAATCCTCATTTTTGGCCAATTTTTTTTAAAAAAAATTTATGATTTACCGTTAAATTTCAAACAACC
Source organism: Musca domestica (assembly GCF_030504385.1). Classification (NCBI taxonomy): domain Eukaryota; kingdom Metazoa; phylum Arthropoda; class Insecta; order Diptera; family Muscidae; genus Musca; species Musca domestica. The sequence goes on from NW_026712155.1 coordinate 5,817,550, forward strand.
ATGAATTTTGTCCGAAGGTTTTTAAAAATAATTATGATTTATACAAGGCATATTTTGAGGAAAATCCACACATTTTGGACGGGAAAAATTTGCAGTAAGAAGGCCATTCCAGGATTTTTGTTCAGGAAGTCCTTAAAAAATTCTATCAAAATTTGGTGAACATATTGGACTTTGAAGAGAATCGGACACTAATGTTGCATTTATGAGAGCTTATGGTCTTTTGATGAAAGTGTTGGGCGAAGTTGTCAATTTGTCTAATGGCGACAATATTTTTAATTGGACCAAATATACACGTGTTCTTAAAATGTTCATTCTACGACCATTCGACCATTTTGAAACGTTTGCTCAAATAAATTTAATATTTTAAACTTGATTTTAGCTATTTACGAAAAAATAACCAAATGCGATCCCAAACACATTCTTTGTAACGGAATTCCGGCTAACTTGACCATGACGATGGAAAAAAAAGAAATCATATCAACCAGACGTTAACATTAAAAACCCGTACACATGTATGACAATAAAGGGAGAGGGACAGATCAAGCCCATTTGATCATCAGCGTTTGGAAAACACAATGCTTGGCAGAGCAGAGACTGAAACTCGTGTCCACTGGCAAAGTACTTAGTGCTTCGAATCACTTGTTTACCACCAAAAACGCCCAGTGTAAAACGAACGAATGGAAAGAAATACCAGCACACATGTTCCAATGACACACAACTCGTGCTTTGGCTTAAAACTTGTATGCATGTACAAAATATTCGTGAGCTCTTCCTAACACATCAGGTAGCTAGATAAATAACTGGTAGAGGTATTTTAATTTTTGAAAAAAATATATTTTTTTATAATAATGACACTGGCTTTAAGTGGGGTGGTGGCACCCTCCCTCGTATTTTCCAGTGGCTCTTCTGTAGGGCTTAATATGTTTGTTGTAACACATGCCAAATATGCGACAATTGAGGACGTTACTGTTTTCTGTGATCTGTGAAGGCACATTCCACATGACGTACCTGCCATGAAAGTAGAGAGGAAGAGAGACACGAAGGTGCATGGTTTTGAGCCCACTCACTCGCAGATGGGTGTTATTAACATAAATGCACACACACACACACCAGGGCATATCAATATGAAATGTTGTATTTTTTAAGAGATACACAGTGGGTTAAGAGGTAAAGGGAATGTGAATTTTTATCGGTTGAGTGTGAGCTGCATTATTCAAATTTTTAAGTTAAAATTAAAATACGAAAAAATAAATCCGGAAAAAAATTATTCGTGATGGAATTCAAGCGTGATAGTGTGATTTCTTTATATTTGGCTTGAAACCACAAGTGGCTATCGTTAAAGCACTCCATCATTTAAATGTGAATAATTTTTTTGTGTCTCGTACCATCGCTCGTTACCGTGATACTGGTAGCGTAGCCCGACGTCAAGGAAGTGAACGTAAGAAAACAACAACATCGGCAGAAATGGTTCGAAAAGTGAAGAAGCGACTTGATCGAAACCCGCGTCGCAGTGGCCGGAAAATGGCTCGTAGGCTGAACACATCGCAATATTCCATTCGGCAAATATTGAAAAATGAGCTCGGGATAAAGACATTGAAATTGCAAAAAGTGCAAGAACTTACACCACAACGGAGAGAAAATAGACTCAAAAGAGCTAAAGAGTTGGGTTTCTCCGATGAGAAAACATTCGTTGTCCAACAGTTTGTAAACAAAGATCGCGTTTACTTTCCAAAGAGGTCAGCTGAAAATGTGCACCTTTGCTGGGCCACCAGAACTCAAACGCCGGCCATGGTGATGGTGTGGGCCGCCATAGCAGCCGATGGTCGCTCTCCGCTTGTATTAATCGCCAGTGGCAACAGAATAAATGCCGAATATTATCGCGAAAATATTCTGGAGGGTGTATTGAAGCCGGAATAAATGCCGAATATTATCACGAAAATATTCTGGAGGGTGTATTATAGTCTTGGACACGCAAATATTTTGGCCGCAGACCTTTGACATTCCAACAGGTCCCAGCACCATCGCACTCAGCATTCGCCACCCAAGAATAGTTACAAAATGAGGTTCCTCCCTTAATTTCCAGCGCACAATGCCACCAAAATCTCCGGATACCAATCCTTTGAAGTATTTTGGAAAGCAAGGTTGGCACTAAAAATACCAAAGTGTCGATCATCTCAAGCAAGTCCTTCGCCGGAATGGGCCAAAATATCGAAGAGCAACATTCGGGCAGGGTGTGACGGTTTCATTTACAGTTTGAGGGCCATAATTCGTGCCAAAAATGACCAATTCGAACAAATCTCAATTTATTCTAAAATTTGATGGTATTTCCGACATTTTTTGCTTTCATTCAATAAACTTTAAAAAAAATGTAAAAATTATGGCGTTTGACTTTCTTGCAGTTTTTTATCTCATTCATTATACTTTGTGGGGTCTAAAAAGTGTATTTGAGGCATTACAAACGGAGTAACAAACTTCTCCATACTAGGGTGGAGGGTATAAAAATATATAATTTTTTTTCTCAACCCACTGTGTTCTGTCTCTTCGATTATTCATATCAGATGTGTCCACGAGCTAACGATCAGCCGTTAAACAAATTTTTTTATTACTTCGTTTTTTTAAAATATTTTTATTTGTAGTAATTATGTGTATAACTTCTTTCCGTTTTATTTGTCCGTCCGTCTGCCCATTTGCCCACCCGTCCCATTGTCAGTTGTCCACAAAATTTGAATTTTATTTTCTTAAGGACCAGCGAGTGAGTAGTGGAAGGGTGGGGGGTTGAATATAATATTAGTTAATGTTATTGCAGTTCATATTCAAATTAAAGTCAAGGTGTTCCTTAAGGAGGGGAGTTGAAAAGGTGGTTGCAATTGTGCACCTCAGAAGAAGGTGGGTGAAGTTGGCGCGGCGGCGTTGGTGGTGGTTCAGGCTTTCAAAGACATATGTTCAATTTTCTTAGAAAAAAAAAAGACGAAGGAAATCGTGCTGCTTTTCTTTGCAGCGATAAACGAAGACATGTGTCTTGAAGTTTTCTGAAAGGTCACTTGCGACCGGTGCATGTCGATCATTAGTCTGGCAATTAAAGTTCCGGGCTGTTGGACATACACACATTACTCCCTCTTTATTTAAAGGTGTATTGTTTGTCGTAGATGTCTTACGAGACATGTGTGCATAAAGTTCGTAATACTTAAGGGAAAATAATGAAAATATCAACAAAATATGAAAAGGAGAAGGAGAGAGGGGGCTGCTTAAGGTAGAAAATATTGTAGGGCCTTTTTTAATTCTGAATATTTTTACTTGCAGTTATTTGACCTTCGCAAAAACACAATCTCTACTTATAAACAATTTTTAACAATTTATTTTTCAAATTTCCATAAAAGCTCTGATGAATGGCTCCTCCATATTTTTTATATCTGCGATAAAACCTTTTTGAAAAAAATAAAAAATAATGGAATATCAGTAGGTCTAATAGCCAATCCTAAGATGTTCTCTAATAAAAAATAAAATCTCTTTCCCATAGACTTCCTTAAAGTCATCCCAACTGCCCCTTCTGGAGCCCCATTGTCAAAGATCCCTCTCTGTCCTTCTGTGATTTCTTTACCAAGCCAACGACAATTTTTGCCAATCTAAAGGTCATGACTGGCAAGGGTAATAAATTAACTCAAATGTAACGTTAAATAAAGAACCTCGTATGGAGAGAGGGGGGACCCGACACAATTCAAAATCCAAGGAAGCGTAAAAAAGAAGGTAAGAAAAGAGAAACGAAACCTAAAAAGATAATGATGATGATCGCAACACTCACTCACTAACTCACACAAACAAACAATACCTGGCATTTGTACACAAACCATAAAAACATATCCCGAACCCAATTCCCCGTCCTTTGTTTTTGTTTCGGACAACTGCCAATGTTCGACGAAATCTTTTGTGGCATGCGACTGGCGCACCAAGAATTTCCTTTCAAGGGGAACGAACGGCTGAAACGTCTTACAAGACGTTTGCTTTTCTTCGTTTTAAGAAAATTTTCTTTATTTTTTTGTTGTTGTTTCACTTTTGGAACGAATGGGTGGTTGGTGATCGGCACATAGCTGCAATCGAATAATTGTTTGTTATTTTGAGAAAAATAAGGGTGACTTATGAAATGTGTTAAAGGTAACATATTATTAGATGTTACGAACATATGGCCAGGCCGAACGGAAGGTAAACAACTCGGCTGCCAAGACAAACTGAAGAAAGGTGCTGTCACAATGAAAAGAAGAGAGTAAAGAATGTGTGAGTATGTGTCTTTTAAAGGGAAATCACCCCAAGCTGGGCACGAACCACAAGAAAATCTGATCGCAGTTTTCAGAGAAAAATAAGGTTTGTAGCGGAGAGCTAAAGAATAAAAAAATAAATCGATAAAATTTGAAAATGAGATTGGATTTGGAGAAGTTCTACAAGAGGGATTTTCTCTATTTTGAGAGGTCCGGATGGTGCCCGTATGGGATCACTGAGGTTCTACGAGAACATCTTCCGCAAGAAATGAAGTGAGAGCAGAAATGCTCTCGCATGATAAGACTTTGTGGTCCTCTATGAGCAAATCTTTCAGTCTTCGATGAGAATACTTGCAGGTCTTCTGTGAGAAGAAGAGGGCCTTCTAGTATTCTAAAAGACATATAAGTTCTTTTTAAGAAGACTTGTAGGTCTTCTAAGAGATAGTCCTCAGGTCGTCTAAGAGAAGTGCTCTCGGTATATACATATGCGAAGACCAGATCTTCTGGTCATCTAAAAAATATCTCTTGGTTTTCTAAGAGAAAATCTCCTGGTCTTCTCAAAAAGATCTCTTGGTTTTTTAAGAGAAAATCTCCTGATCTAAACAGATCTCTTGGTATTCTAAGAGAAGAACTCCTGATCTTCTGGGAGAAGAACTTCTAGTATCGTTCTGGTTTTCTACCTTCTGCATCTTCTCCTAAAATTTGTTCTGGTCTTCAAAAGAAAAATACTTCCTTCCTTCCTTTTAAGAGAAGACCTTCCTTTCATGCGAAGGCCAGATCTTCTGATCATCTAAGCGAACTTATATTGGTCTTCTGAAAGAATAACTTCTAGTATTTCAAAAAAGACCTTCTGGTTTTTATGAGAAGACCTTCTGTCTGCTCTTCTCTTAAAGTTTGCTCTGAGGAGCTTCCTTCTAAGATATAACCTTCTGGTCTTTTAGAGAAGATATCCTGGTCTTCTAAGAAAAAACTCATAGTCTCTTAACAGAACACCTTCTGGTTTTCTATCGGAAAACCTACTGGTCTTCTATGAGTAGACCTTCTGTTCTTCTCTATCCTAATCTAGGTTTCTCCTAGAAACCCTGACAGACTACTACTAAAAGACCAGAAGTATTTTTTTCAAGAGAGACTAAAAGTTTTCTCCTGGAATACAAGAACCAAGTCTATCCTAATCGAATACCAATGGATCATTCCGCAGAAAAACACAAGGCCATATGGAAGACCTCATAAGACACCAGAAAGTTTTCTCAACTCAAATACGACACTATTTCCTCAATGAAGACCTCGTAAGAATATATTTCTTCTAGAAAACTTCAGATAAAAGAGTAGAAGTTTTTTTTTAAGTCTAAAATTCTTTTCTATGAATACTCTAGGATTTCTTTTAAAAGAATGGATTGTCTTTCTTAAGAAGACCCGAAAGTCCATTTCTGGGAAGTTTTTTTTTTCAGAAGAACTAAACCTATTCTCTTAGATCTTCCAGTGAAATGCAGGGCTCCTTACTGAAGATATTATTTCCATATGTGTTCAGAAGACTTTAAGACTTATGGTCAGGAGATTTTGCTGATATAATATTAAATGACAATGATATAATATCCTGACTACCCTTCCCCAAGGTAGTGGAACATATGTGATAAAATAAAATGTACCCACATTTGGGCAAAGCTTTTAGGCTTTGATTAGGAATACCTTAATGTATTGTCCTTCAAAGAATAATCAACATATGAATCTTGTGTTTCTTACACACACACACACACACACACCCACATACATACATATATTATTCACATGGATACTTATATCCATTAGCATCAACATTAGTGTTTATTTTTTTTTGCGTAGATTTCTTGGCATTGTTGGTTTTGTGCCCAATATATTTCTCTATATCAAAACAAAGCGAAACTATTCAAATGAGTGAAGAGGTATGGAACAGCAGATTCTTGTATTGGCACATGAAAGACAATATATCTAAGCGATGCCATGTTCTGTGTCTATTTGCCAAGGCGTAATAAGTAGACACATATATGTACAACAGAGGAAAAAAGCAACAACATTGAGACCACTTGGCTAATTTACCTGTTCTTTTCTATTATCTTTATATATTGGTAAGCACACACACACCCACACATGTGCAAGTTGCTTGCCATATATGTATGTGTTTTGTCATTATTCATATTTATTTTTAATAATTTTTTAGCTGTTGCCGAGCACCACACCGTATTGTTGGTGGTTCACTTCGCTCAATGCCTGGTATTTTGGTGTGTGCTTTCGTGCTTCCATTGTTATCTCTATCGTCTAATCTACAAGTTTGGTGCCTTTTTATTCTTCTGTCGGTCGGTCGTTCGGTCTGTCTGTCCTCTGCTACATGTCTTTCTAGTCTATTTGCGTTATTTGCCACATTTTATGGTGTATGGCGTAGTTTTTATTCCATATGTCTCTAAGTACTATCATTGGCCTGCCTTACCGCCGTTATCATCATCGTCGTCCTCCACCTACTCCATGTCGTCGTATATGGCTTTGTATCCAAGTCCTCCTCAGTCACTATCAGGCTACCCAGCGTCACTATTCAAATTGATATTCTATAGTGCTGCTTGTAAATTCTTCATATGTCCTCCATAAGTACGTCGTTCTCCTATCTCCCCATAACTTGGCTATCTATCCACATTTAATGCATGTCTCCCGTTTGGTAATACCAATGGGGTAGTTGGGTGGCATTTTGGTGGCATTTTCCATACTTAGGCTTCGGAAAAATAATGCTTTAGATTTATTCTTTGTGAAATGAAAGGCATTAGCTGGCAAAATAAAATTTTGTAAAGAATCTGGACTAATAGGTTCAATAATGCTCAGGGAGATGTTTGGTCGAGGTAGAGCTGTCAGAAAATAGGAGACTTAAAAAAAGTTGTTTTTAGAAAACAAGGACGTTTTATCGTAGAATAGATAGATTTTTTTAAAGAAGACCAGAAGGTGTTCTCAAAAAAACTAAAATATTTTCTCTTACAAAAAATAAATGCTTTGCTGAAAAGACAAGAAGTTCCTCTTATAGAAGATCAGTAGATTTTGAGGTCCTTTAAAAAATGTCCTTAAGGTATTTTTAAAGAAACCCTCAAGGATGTTTAAAAACTTTTCTGAGGTATTTTTGTAGAAATCAAGAAGGTCAACTCTTAGAAGAGCAAAAGGTCATCTTATGAAGATCTTCTCATAGAAGAGCAAAAGGTGCTTTCATGGGAGACCAGAAATCTATTGCACAGAAGATCTGCAGTTCTCTTCCAGTGGAAGGTTCTTGATTTGGAGATAGGAAGACTTTTATGAGAAAGCTTTCTGGAAACCCAATTGTTTTCCAGGAAAATAATATCTTATCTTCTAAGAAAAAACATTCTGGTCTTGTAGAATAAGTCTTCTGGTTTCGTATGAGAAGCATCCTGGGGTTCTATGAGGGGACTCCAAGAGTCTACGATAACATGTTGTTTTTATGGGATGTCCCTACATTAATTTAGGAAAATGTTGATCAGGTCATTTACTAAAAGGTAGAGAGAAAGGAGAGCTTTTGGTCATTTGGATGAGGGTCACCTTGTTAGGACTATCCGATCCTCTAATAGATGATCTCAGTTTCATTTGAAGGAAGACCTTAGGGCCTCCAAGTCTACCTTTTTATCAGAACGTGGGAATGAACCTCAATATTTTCTGGTCTTCTATGTGGCTAATTTTTAAGTCTTCTATAGAACACTGTTCTTCCTTTAAGAGAGTCTAGCGTTTTCTAGAGCTTCTAGGATAAGCATTTTGAGACCTTTTCGAGAAGACTTTTCTGTATTCTGTGAGACTCCCCTAGGAGAGGTCTTCTGGGATTCTGGTAGTGTTCTTAATCTCCTCAATGAGAAAGCCTCACGGTTGTTTGAGATAAAATTTTCTAGTCTCCTAAAAAAACTTCTGATGTTCTAAATTTAGACCTCCTGGTCTTATAAAAGAAGATATTCTAAGAAAACATGTCTTTTCATAAACGTCTGGTTTTTGATAGTTCTTGTAGCACCTACCCCGAACTTCTGAGTGTAGAAGCCTGGTCTTATATAAAAAATATCATCGAGACTTTTAGAAGAATTCTTGTCCTTTAGAATCAGTCCTGTGGTCGTCTAATAGGAGTTCAACTGTTCCATATTTTTGTCTTCATGTCTTTCTGGAGCTGTCTTCTGAGAGAAAACCTTCTAGTCTTCCAGAAGAATTATTTTCTTCTCTTATGAAAGCACTCCTTGTTTTCTGTTGGAATATAGTCTGTCATTTTCTATTCTCTGGTAAGGTATAAGGTATTCTACCTTCTAGTTTTCTATGGGAATGTGTTCTGGGGCTGGATTCTTGTTCTATGAAAATATGAAATGAAAACTATTTCCTTGATAATATTTTTCATTTGACATTTCTTTCTTCTATAAACGTTTTCATTTCACATTTTCATGGAACAAGAATTGAGGCCCAGGCCATATAAAAATAACTTTATATTTCTAAAGATAAGAGGTTTTGATTTCCGATAAGGAGACTTTTTAGTACTTGAAAAGAGGAAAAAGCTTTCAGGTCTTTTATTACAAGTCCTTTATAAGAAGAAATTTTGTCCTTTTTTCTCATTGCCTAGTTATCTTTGGTAAATCGTTGTGATCTTCTCTAAAAAAGGTCTTCCGTGGCCCATGAGCCTCTGAAATATTCTGAGAATATCTTTTAACTTTTTACGTATAATCAGGACCGAAAGAAATATCTTTCCTAGTTTTACGAACATGGTCTACCAGTACACTAAAATAGCTGTGGAATTCTAGACCCGCTTCCTTATATTCCTAATCTTTCTTTACTGTAATATTCAACTCCTTCCTCTCTAAATCTAGAACTTGTAAATATCGAATATTCCGTTCCTTTTCATTTACGTCAATTAGAATTAGTACAATTTCGTATCTTATCAATAGCGAGTAGATCAAATAAAATCCAGACACACAACTACAAATGTAATCATTTAATGGCCAACAGACTACGTCAAAAGGCGAGGGCGTCATTCGTCGTTTTTAAGGCTATGCAAATACTTAAATAAAAAAAAACAAAGTACAGTCACTTCAACTCCTTTACAAACAAAAACACTATATATCTCTATCTACCTCCCTCCCTACTCGCGAAGGCCCCTTGTTAAACCTGTTGTTAATATTTACCTTAAAAGTCCTAAATATAAATATTCCCAGCGATAAGATAGCCTAGTTGCGGGTTCGGAATGATTGTATTAAGATTTGGTGGTATCTTTTTTTGTTTTTGAAGTGTGCCCTCAGACCCCCCAATTTAATTTCGTTCTGTTAAAAAAGGGGGATATGACGCTCTACTTATATGCTTAGCAGTAGAGTACCCATTTATCTTATCTTCGCAAGTCTGATAATACCGAATGTGCATTTGAAACCTTTCACGAGCAATGTGTGTCTGATTGATTTGTGACATTTGTGGCAGGATTTCAAAACGCCAAATATCGCTGTGGAAAATTCCTATTTCATTTGCCCTCCTTAACCTCTTGGGGAGTTCGTTAGCCATGTGTCGTGTGAGCTGGCCCTCCAGCAATTATCTGTTTGCATTTTTATAGTTTTAATGCATTTTTCTACTTATTCTCCAATGATAAATTACCACCGGCCACTAAATATATTCTCTGGAAACATTCTTTTTTTTTGGTCCGGATATAAACGCTCAAGGCATGCAATATTCTTTGCTTGGCATTTCTGAGCGTTTTTTAGTAAAGTAGCTGAACTGCACACCGCAGTGCCATTAAAAAAAGTCTCAACGACAAAAGCTAATATTTTATGGCAGAGTGAAGCGAACAGATATGACCATTAGAATATTTGAAAACCAAAAAAAAAAAAGAAAAACATCGACGAGAGAGAAAAACACAATATAACGACAGCCAGATCCTTGATGACCAACGACAGTTCATTGGACACAAGGGATGTTCGGTTGCATGTTGGGAGTTTGCAAATGGGTGGTGGTGGGCGGAATGAGAGTGGGGTGATAGATTTTTTGAAATTGAAGAGATCCTCCAATCAAAGAGGAGAAGAGGGGTTTGTGGTTCTAACCCATATTCTGTGATAAGTTATCCGCACTTGATTATACATTATCCACGTTTGTGGAACTCATCCATATTCAGGGATAAATAATCCAAACTTAAGGATAAATTTTTCATGTTTTGTGGAACTTATCCGTATTTGTGGATAACTTATTCAAATTTGTGGAACTTATACATATTCGGGAATAAATTTTCTAAATTGGAGAATAAATTAATCACGTTTTGTGGAACTTATCCATATTTGTGGATAAATTTTTCAAGTTTGGGAAACTTATCTACATTCTTGGATAAATTATCCGAACTTGTGGACAACTTTTCCATGTTTGTGGATAAATTATTCACATTTATGAATAAATTATCCAATTTCGGGGATAAGTTTGTGGATCTTATCCATATTCGTGGATAAACTATCTAAGCTTGTTAATTTATGTTTTGTGGCGCATATTCGTTATCCACGTTTGTAGATAAATGATCCACGTTTTGTGCAGCTTATCCATATTCTTGGATAAATTATACTTCGTTATGGAACTTATCCATGTTCATTCAATTATCCTCTGTTGTGGGCCTAATCCATATTCGCGCATATGCACCCTTATGGAAAATTACCCACGTTTATAGAATTCATTAACGTTTGTAGATAAATTATCCACGTTTTTGCGACTTATCCAAGATTCCGAACAAGTTCCACGTTCGTTAAAAATATGCCATACAGGGTGAGGTAAAAAAACTGCATCAAAGTCAAACGCCATAATTTTTACATTTAATTCTTGTTTTTTAAATTTTTATTGAATGAATGCAAAAAATGTCGGAAATAGCATCAAATTTTAGAATAAGTTTAGATTTTTTCGAATTGGTCACCTTTGGCACGAATTATGGCCTTCAAATGGTCAATGAAACAGTCACACGCTGCCCGAATGTTGCTCTGCGGTATTTTGGCCTGTTCCCGGCGAAGCGCTTGCTTGAGGTGATCGACAATAGTCCAAAGGATTGGTATCTGGAGATTTTGGTTACCATTGTGCGCTGAAAATGAAGCGAGAACCTTATTTTGTAACCATTCATGGGTGGCGCGTGCTGAGTGCGATGGTGCTGAGTCTGTTGGAATGTCCAAGGTCTGTGGCCAAAATGTTTGGGTGCCCAAGGCTTTCATACCACCTCCAGGATATTTTCGCGATAATATTCGGCATTTATTCCGCGGTCGATTAATACCATCGGAGAGCGGAGAGCGACTATCGGCTGTTATGGCGGCCCACCACAAGGCTGTAATACACCCTCCAGAATATTTTTGCGATAATATTCGGCATTTATTCCGATGCAACGGTCGATTAATATCATTGGAGAGCGGAGAGCGACCATCGGCTGTTATGGCGGCCCACACCATCACCATGGCCGGCGCTTGAGTTCAGGTGGCCAACCTTAGGTGCGTATTTTCAGCTCATTCATTTGTTTGTTTACAAACTGCTGGACAAGGAATGTTTTCTCATCGGAGAAAACCAAATTCAGCAGTTCACCATTTTCGATCAAGCGAAGCAACTCTTTAGCTCTTCTGAGTCTATTTTCTTTCTGTTGCGTTGTAAGTTATTGCGCTGTTTGGAATTGGAATTTCAATGGCTTTACCCCGGGCTCATTTTTCAATATTTACCGAATGGAATATTGCGATATGCTCAGCTCACGAACCATTTTTCGGCCACTGCGCCTCGGGTTTCTTTCAAGTCGCTTCTTTACTTTTCGAACCGCTTCTGCTGATGTTGCTGTTTTCTTCTGTCCACTTACTTGACGTCGGGCTACACTACCAGTATCACGGTAACGAGCATTGCTAGGTGACGCAAAAGATTTATTAAAATTTAAATCCTGGAGTGCTCTAACTATAGCCACTTGTGGTTTTCCAGGAATAAAGAAATCACACTAACGCGCTTGAATTCCATTACAAATAACTTTTTTTTCTGGAAAATTCTCGCGAAAATGCTTTTGTACGCTTATAAACAATATAATGAATTGTGGCTGGAATAATTTTAACAGCTGTCGGACGAGTGGCTTAGAAATGACAACAGTCTGAAATTGGTTGTAGTTTTTTCGTCTCACCCTGGCTTTTTTATCGACGTTCCCGGATAATTTATTCACCTTTTGTGGAAATTATCAACGTTTGTGGCATTTTTGCGACTCATCAAAGATTCTGAACAAGTTCCACGTTCGTTAAAAATGTCCTATTTCATTTACCTTCATTGGATATATTTTCCGATGCTTCCACTTCGCCAATTTCCATCACCCCAATCCAACACACGACCCACAGCTATAATCGACAATAGTCTAAGCTATATAATTTTAATAATACAATAGATGTATATAAATTGCAACTACAAAGATCTGTGCTAAAAGATAAAGTAATAACAGACAATTACAAACAAAATGTCAAAGTACAGAAAGCTGACTTTGTCTCGCAGGCATGCAGACCTACATTAGCCTGAACTGGCCTGGCCGTAAAACGAAATCCAATGGCCAGTAAGGACATGGACGTGAATGTGGATGACGTTGACGACACGACTACGACCACGACAAATTCACGGTGATAGATTAAGTGATATCTTGATATTTGTGGCAGATACTTTTTGACATGATATGAGCAATGGACAACAACAACAACAAAAACATCGACGAAAAGGAATTATTTTAAAAGCCGCAATGATATTTACGTGTGCACAGCAAGTGTTGTGATACTTATTGGGAAGAATGTGGTGGTGGGTGGGGGCAGGTTCTTAGTATCTAATTTTATTACCAGACTTTGGGGGCCACAGAAATACCTACATGTGTGTGTGGCCATAAATTCCTGGCTCCGTTGTAGCCGTAATGTTTATTAAGATTGTTTTTGTTGCTTTTCTATTGTCCATGTAAGTTAATGTCCTTATTTCGTTTTTATTTGCTGTCGCCTGAGCAATGCAAAAGGCAGAACATGCCATGTATTGATTACACATGTAGTCAGCCGGCCATTGGCTAGCTGTATTCTTTGCCTTGGGTATAAGGTGTAATAGACTGCTTTGTTGTTGTGGTTTTGTCGTGGTAATATCTCAAGGTAATATCGTGTCAAAAGTTAATTGTCCTAACATATGTCCCGTCATTTGCTTTAAGGAGGGTGTCATTTTTGTTTGGTGATATCTTTTCTATCTGCTGAATGGAGGGAATGAGTCGTGGATACGAGATTGATATTTTAGTTTTGTTGTTTTTTTTCTATTCATAAATTCATATGAACACATTATTTATTAAGTAATTTAGGCGGCATGATATATAAATAATTTCAGTTAACTTTTGACTTTGGAAAAGTTTGTGTTATATTAAAAATAAAAAGAAGTTGTAAAGTCTAGGCGGTTTGCCGACAGATTTATACCATCCATACACATCATGTCACACGCATGTGTGCCAAACATATGTTACAAAAAGTTATGGTTTGTATTTTCAACGAGGCAGTGATATCCTTAAAAATAAAGGATCTTATACAACAATTCCTCGAAAAAATATTTTAAAAAAATACACAGTATACGATTTTGTCAGGAATGCTTAAAAATGTGCTTAACATTATTTTTAGAAATGCTTGATTTTTACAAAGAAGTCCTTGGAGAAGTCCAATATTATAAATATATTCTCAAATTGTGATTTTTGTTCTTGAAAATATTTTCTTAAAAACTGGATTCTTCGGTCGGAAGGTCCATGAAAACATTTTCTTAATAAATTCAAGAGTTTTGTCCAAAAACATCTTCTAACTCCTATGAATACAGGAATCTTCCTTGAAAAATATTTTCTTAAAATATAGGGGATTTTTGGACGGAGAGCAAGTGGAAACATTAAAAACATAGTCAGAAAGTCCTTGAAAAAATCATCTTCAAAACACGGGGATTGGTAGGGAGCTTCACAAAAAAAAATAATTCTTAAAAATCCAATGGTTTGAAATGGAAAAACGTTCTTATCCAATCCATTCTTAGTTAGAATAGTTCAGAAGGTAATACCATTTTTTTATCAGTTTTGAAAAAAAACTTAACGGTTCTTGTCCAGGTTATGAGATCTCTGAACTAATTTACGGTAAAATCAAAATATTTTAGTCGGGTAATATTAAGATTTTCTTTCTTTGAAAACAACAGAATGCCCACAATAATATTTTCAATATATATGATTTTTGAACTGCAGATCTTTTAAAGGCTTATTCGAGAAATCAACAATTTTTGACCAAAAAGTCCTTGAAATAATACTTGCGTTGAGAATGTCTTTACAAAAAAAAAATATTTAAAAGTCATGATTCCCCTAAAAATCCGAGTTTTTTGTTCAGGTCCAAAATTCTTGATTATCTCAGGATGTCTTAAAAAAAAATACAAAAAAAAAAAAAACGAATATTTGCTAATATATTCCAGCTCCAAAAAAATTTGCTTAACAAATCCACAATTTTCATTAAGTATCCTTTGAAAAATTAACAAAAATTCTTGATTTCTTGTTAAGCATGTCTTTGGAATTTTCTGAAAGGAAATCCAAGTTTTGTGGTCAGGAAGCCCATTACCATTAAACATTTCTTTTAAAAAAATTAAAATTTTCGGTCAGCAGGTTAACAATTTTTGACCAAAAGTTTATTCCTTAGGTCCTTGTATATATCTTTTTAAAAAATACAGGATTTTTAGTCTGAAAGTCCTTAAAAAGTCCCAATTTTTAAAGATCCTTAAAAATATTTTCTTAAAAAATCACAATTTTTGGTGAAGAAGTTCCAGACATTTTTTTCTCACCAAATCCTTCAAAATTTCCTTCAAAAAATTTCAACGATTTTTGGTTAAGCGATACTTGAACAAAATTTCTCAAGAAATCCAAGATTTTTGTCCAGGAAGTTTTTGAATTTTTGTTCTCACAATTTTTGTTTTTTGGCCGAAGGTTCTTGTAGAAGACTTCTTAAGAAATCCGCCATATTTTTAAAAGGAAGTTTGTGAAATCTTTTCTTAAAATTTCCACTATCACAACTGTTGGAGGTTCTTCAAAAATATTTCTAAACAAGCCAATATTTTTGCTATGTAGGTGTTTAAAATTTAGGCAAATTATCGTTCGGTCTTCACAAATTTTTAAAATACCTTTTTTTCAGAACCCTTGAAAATTTATCTTAAAAATCTGCAATTTTTGGTAAGGATTTTTTAACAAAACCTGCAAAATTTATCTTTTAAAAGCAACGATTTTTGGGCCGGATGATTTAATTTTTGTTAAACAACATTTTGGTGTGTCTTGAACTCCTTGAAAAAAATTCATAAACTATTCATGATTTTTGACCGAATGTTCCTTAAAATTCAAACATTTTTGAAGTCGATGAATTTTTTTTTAAATATTCTACATTTTTTTTGTCAAAGAAGCTCCTGAAAGTTTTCATTAGGTAATCCACGATATTTTGTTAGGGGGTCCCGTAATAATTTTTTTTAAATTTTTAGGTTTTTGCCGGGTATGACGTAGACAATCATGCTTTTAAGAATTCTCGTTCAGTAGGACACAAATTCCTTCTGAATAAAAAATAAAGGACCTTTTTTATAGGACATAAGACTTTTTACAGGCCTTGTATTGACAGGTTTTCATTTCCTTTTGCCGACCTTCTATACAGCTCCTAAATGTATTTTTCTCTCTTTGTTTTTATTTGAACTTTGACACCAACAAATCATAAGCCAAGCCTCTAATAAACCCAGTTTGACCTTTGAACATCTGCAATGAGAAATACTCGTATACGCTCTGGATGTCGTCTCTTAATTGAATTAAACATAAACAAAATAATTATGTCTCACTGACTGACCATCAATTGATAATGCCGATGAGCAGTGGATCCCAGCAAAACTTCCCAAGAGCATTGATGATGATTGGCCAGACAATGGAACCCAGTATTGGTCAACTCTTTGTTATTAAAGCATTCCCGTTCTTTGTTTCTCTTTTTTTATGTTTTCAAAAGTCATGCCCTTTGTCACATGCAAATAAATTAATGCCAGTAAAGATGTATGACAAACCATAATTGTTTAATCAAATTGTTTGACACAACACCAAACAGAATGTTAAAACAATAAAACTAATTTTAAAAACAAATCTGAAACATAGAATAGCAACAAAGACACCAGCAATCGAATTAGTTCAGCAATAATATCCATCCAATCGCATTGAAAAAAAGCGATGATATTCCCAATTCGATAATAGTTTGCAACAACACAGCAGTCATTAGGTTATCTTACAAAGCTCATCCAGGGATGTGTGTATGAGTGTGTGCGTGTGTCCATTCTGGTTCTTGAATGACTGCTCAAATCTTAGTTTGGAAAATTCAACTCCCTAAGTAACAATATTTTTACAGCACAACAAATTGAGTTGAACAATTAAATTAAATTGATTTCAATAAACCCGAGGAAAACACGAAGGACAAGAAGAACGGAAGGGATGGATGGAAAAGCAGACACCATAAACAATGATGATAGCCAGACACTTGGCAGCACATGTGAAGATTGTCTGGCTTTTAGCTATGAAACTTGATAAGCTGGATATGCAAATTCTAGTTTAGGAGAAATACCACGACAATGATGATGGGCTCAGGGATGAGTCAGCTGGTCTCTAAATTTTTGAGATATCTATGTGTCACTGATATATTAAGAAAACTTAGAATGATGATGAGGAGTTTTTAAAAATTGGCTTTTTGAAAATCCTTCGAATATGTTATGTGAATAGGAAGTAGAAGTTTATTAGGATGATAGGGATTATAGGGATAAGAATCCGGAGTTCAAGGATGGTAGTCCAAATTTTTCAATTCTACTGACGAACATATTGAAGAACACTAGAAACATTGAATAAGATTGAGGGAGTAAGGTAAAGGAGTTGATTCAGCCGTTTGTGGAAATCACTCTAGCTTCCGAACGTATTGAAGTTGGTCGATAAAATTTTACTCAAATGAATGTTTTGTCTGCAGGACTTTTGGTATTTAAAATTAAGTTAAGTTCGTAATAGGTACTACAATTTATGACAGAAAATTGTCTATGCAGGTCCAGCCCTTCGTATAGTCTCCATTCATCGGTACCTCCCTATATTCGGTATTTTGAAAATTTTAGATACATTATTCAAGGGAATTGTTTAGTGTTTCATATTTGAAGTACGTATTGGGTACTAGAGCCTACAACAGAAAATTACAATATGCAGGTCCAGGTCTTCGTATAGCCTCCATATAACCGTACCTCTCTATATTCGTTATTTTGTGGTTGTAAACGACATTATTCACCGGAATCGTTTCAAATTTCGTATTTATGGTTCGTTATGGCTACTGCAGCTTATGAGAGAATAGTCTATGCAGGTCCAGATCTTCGTATTGCCTCCGTATAATCGTTCCTCTCTATATTCGTCATTTTGTGGTTTTAAGCGACATTATTCACCGGAATCGTTTCAAATTTCGTACTACAACCTGTGACGATTTTAGCTACATTATTCGTCGCAATTATTTCAAATGTGGTTGTTGAAGTTCCCAAACACTTCCAGGTTTTCGTATATCTTCCATATAACTGTACCTCCCTATATTGGGTATTTTGCTGATTTCAGCGACATTATTCTCCGGAATTATTTCATATTTCATATTTACACTACGTAATTAGTACTACAGCCTGTGACAGAAAATTGCCTTGCAGATCAACGTCTTCGTTTGGACCCCAAAATAACGGTAATTCCCTATATTTTTCCCTATTCGGTATTTTTAAAATTTTTACAGAATTTTTAACGGATTTTATTTCTTATTTCATTTATTATTTTATTTTATTTTTTTTTTTTTTTGAAAATTTCCCAATTCGTTCCAAATGGTGGAGGGTATTCAAAGTTCGGGTCGGCCGAACTTACTGTTTCTAAAATTGTTTTTTTTTTTAATATAGTACTCGTACCTTAGACATAAACATTCTTTCTAGAAAAAGGACTTTTAAATGATCGTCATTTATAGAAGCCAGTGTAATCTTCGAATCGAAAACCAGTGAATTTTGGTGTGGACTTCGAGCTCTTCTGTTCTTTTGTTTTTCAAATCCCTAATGAGTACGTCCGGTATGAGGAAATAAAAAAAGACAGTGTTGCCACTCAATATCACCGGAAAGCCAGTAGATTTCAGCTGTTAAATGATTTGCTTGATTGCACTTTTCTTTTCAAGACAACAGCTACAACAACAACCCACAACTTCTATAAGGGACCTTTTGTTTGCTACAATGGATATTGACAACATATGACAGCGTTGTTGGATTTATGTGTTTTCACCCCCTTATTTTCCAAGTGGAACTTCTTAATGTGGATCCTCCGACTTCGACTTCATCCCATTCCATTTTCTCGTAATTACTTTTAATGTGACTTTATTAATGGTCTGCAGCTATGCTCATCAACATTAGCTAATATCAATACAGCAACGAAGAGACGTAGAGCCCTTTACGAATTAAAATGACCAGCCAGCCATTCATTTGTTGGTGGGCTTTGTTACACCAATTGCTTGTAGATCATTGTCGTCGTCATCATCGTCACTGGGCAAAGTGTTTTAGGTGTTGTCACTCTTTTGTTTTCTTTCTCCGATGGCCAGTCCATTTCCTGTCCTTGACAATTTCTTATGCTTTTCAATGAAACCTGAGACATAAATTTAAGATTGAAACTTTATTTTTTTGTTATTGTCTATTTTTCTTTCTTCATCTCCAAAGCCAAGTAACTCCTTGGCCGCCTTTCTTTTGAAATGGCCACGGCAAAGCGGAGCGAGTGACTGACAAGGAAGTAACACTTAACCACTGTAACGTTCATATTGTCTGTTGGGCTTTTTGTTTTGGGCATTTCGAGGTTTTTGTCAAAGTGATAGCCTTAGGTTTTGTCATTTGCTGGGTTCTTTAAGGTTAATTCAGATCATTGTTGTCCAAAATGCGTTTTTAAGTGTTCTTCGTTTGACTTCGAATTGATGATGTCTTCTCAGTTTCTTTGAGTTTTGTTAACCCTTTTTTGTGTTTGCTTTTGTTGTTTGTCCATTTAAATGGACCCTGTCGGTTTGGCTTCTTTTTGTATTTTCCCCCAGAGGCGTGTAGTTGTGGTTCATTAAGGTAAACTGATATGCTTCAGAGGCAAGCTGG
Organism: Musca domestica; assembly: GCF_030504385.1. Classification (NCBI taxonomy): domain Eukaryota; kingdom Metazoa; phylum Arthropoda; class Insecta; order Diptera; family Muscidae; genus Musca; species Musca domestica. Next base: position 5,836,959 of record NW_026712155.1, read on the forward strand.
CAGTTAGGCAGGCAATTTTTGTTTTCTCAAGTTGGAGTAATCTTTGACTCAAACTAAAACAATCCAACTGTCTTAGGTCATGTAATTGAAAAAATACTTGGTAATACATACGGAAGTTGAAGTTGATTTAACATTTTGTTTATAGTTCTCCTCAAATGGAGTGAGAATATCTTTATTGTTATTTTCTGAATATTTGAGTGGGATATATTTGAAAAAAATTTGTACAAAATTCAATAAAACAAGTTAGAAAATATCGATCGGTTACATTTTGAAAGATGTAAACTATAATGGTTCGATAAATTCCATAACCACAATGGAAACTATTTGGGACCAATAGGGTATATTTTTATCTTCTATTAGAAAAGGTAACAAACATTGTCATAAAACCTATTTTTCCCCTCATAAACCTTATGTACGAAAGGAGAGGATACATCCGAAGCTGAAAATGTGCACCTTCGGTTGGCCATCAGAACTCAAGCGCCGGGCATGGTGATTGTGTGGGCCGCCATAACAGCTGATGGTCGTTCTTCGCTCGTATTTATCGACCGTAGCATCAGAATAGATGGCGAATATTATCGCGAAAATATTCTGAAGGGTGTATCAAAGCCTTGGGCACGCAAACATTTTGGCCGCAGACCTTGGACATTCCAACAGGACTCAGCTTTATCCCACTCAGCACGCGCCATCCAAGAATGGTTACAAAATGAGGAGCCTCGCTTTATTTCCAGCGTACAGTGGCCACCAAAATCTCCGGATACCAATCCGTTGGACTATTGTGTCTGTGGTATTTTGGAAAGCAAGGTTGCCACCAAAAAATACCAAAATGTCGATCACCTCAAGCAAGCGCTTCGCCGGGAATGGGTCAAAATAACGCAGAGCATCATTCGGGTAGCGTGTGATGGTTTCATTGGCCGTTTGAAGACCATAATTCGTGACAAAGGCTTCAGATATGGGAAATATCGATCCACTCCTTCTCGTACCTCCCCCACAAAAAATCTATATGATGATAGAAAAAATCACTTCATAGAAGAAGAAACGATAAATCTATTTTGTTAAAATTTTGATAGTGTTATTATTAACAGATCTAACACGGAAATCGGTTGTGAAAATTGAACTACTACCTCTGGTACCTCACCTACAATGAGTTTAAATTTTGAGTAATCCAAATTTTTATAAAACGAGTTCTGATAATATTATCTTCTAATTGAGAACATCCTATCTGCCAACCCTAGATATGACATGAAGATAGGATAGCACGGACCACCCCACAACAGGTAAAAATTTTAAAACCCATGAGGTTCATAAAATGCGTCAAGTGCTCATCATTCTTTCAAACTTCGCAAATCCGACTCCTTCTGATGTGTCAAGTGCCAATATTTTGAAAAATTGTAACTCTCACAAATGCGAAAATAGTCCCCAGTTCTCTTTAATCTCATACATTGCAATATTTGTAATATTTATTAGATTTCGTGTAAAGACGGGATATGTAGACCCAAAAACGTTTACCCTGCGAATCCAAACCCATTTGGGATTTTAATTTTCTAACCAATTACTCTTATATTCAGTTGAAAATTTGTATACCTCTGATTCTCAAAAGTAGGCTTTTCGGAGTTATCGAACTCTGATCCGAGCCCAAGCAACTTGAATATCTAAAGGAGACATCTACAAGGTTCAATATGTCATTGGATAGTTTCTACAATCAAATAATTAAATGTCTTTAGACATTCTCTAGTAGTACACGTCCTCTAGTAGCGTATACATATAATACAAATCCTCTATTTAATTTTCCTATTTATTTCCATACCCTTTTAAACTCACCATTTTCTCAAAAAATATTTGAACAACTTCTGTTGTGAGTGGTTTTCTCAAGCCAATTTAAAATCTCTAAGACATAATCTCTTGTTCGCATTAGAGTCTCTTCTATTTAGAAATCTTATTCAAAGCTTTTTCTCAAGGCAATTAAAATCAGAGGGTGTTAGAAGTCATGAACAATTAAGCGCTGGCTCAAGTGAAGAGCAAGCAAACATGCTTATTAAGCGACATTTGAAACATTGATGCAGGCTTGGTGAACATTAGGGTGGAGGGGACAAATATATGGGTTTCTGCATATTTTTATCTAAATTTTATTTAATATTTATTTTGTAAAAAAATATTTATGTTCCCTCAAATCTAATCATACATCTTCTTGTACGAATTTGCTTTGGTTAATACCAAACAAGTTAAAATTTAAAATTTAAATCTCGTTACTAATAAATATAAACTAATCCATCAAAAATATCGGACAGATCTGCACGAAAAACAAATATCAGGCCCCATTGGGCTGAGTTTTTCTTATCTAAAATAAGTATGCAATTGCACATACACACACACTCATTAGCTGACAACAATTATACTACGATCGTGGTAAGTAAGCAAAGAGATAAACTAAAAAATTAGTTGATTTATGGTTTATGACAACCCGGCTGCTCTTGATGATGATGATGACGAAGGGTGACAGACCATCAGCATCTGAGACACAACTCATGATCATCAAACCGCACACATGCAACATCTCCTACACGCTCACACAACTACACCATGTCGTCATCGTCGTCCACTTTGCACTGAATAGACAGTTTGACGCAGTCACTTTTATGATTGTCTTTTTATATGCCGGATATGCTAATCAGACCCCAGAGAAATCATCACCACTGCCACCACCACCATTTACTCAGCTCTGTCCTCCCCCAAGCAAACCCAGAACTAAACTTAAACACTCAACCATCGACAAACGGCGAAACAATCAAAGATTGTTGTGGTTTACGATTATTTCCAACTCTTCCATCCAAAATCCGTAACCCAATGGAAATGGAACAGCAGCAGCAGCAACAAATACAAAACTTTGATTTAACACTTCTTGTCAGAAATTGATTGAAAAATGTCTGTTTGGCGAAGAAGACTGAGTGAATGAATGAATGCATGGCTCGCTCATCATCTGTCTGGATAAGTAGATGAGTGTGTTTGTGTGTGTGCGGACATTTATTTACTCCCCCTATTTCTAGTTGGGGCGCATTTAAATTTATGATTTTTTTGTTCCGAGCGGTTAATAAAAAAGGCGACTAGCTTCTAAAATAGCCCATATATGATGGATATGATAGATTGATAGTTAGAGGACGCAGAGAAAAGGGAGAGGGTAGACTTGACATCTTAATGAGAGAAATGCAAGAAAATAGAGGCGTTTGTGGGAGGTTTTTGGAGAAGGGAAAAATAGTTGAGCCGACTTGAGGTAAAGGACAAATAACTGATATTTTATGGACAGATAAACTTCAACAGCTCTTTTGAGGATAAGAGAGCTTTTGAGGATAAGAGAGAGAGAGGAGTTCTTCTGAGGATAAAAGAGTTTTTGCAGTTTTTCGGAGCATAGAATAGCCCAACTTCTGAGAGTAGAATAGCTTAAACGTCTCTTATATAGACAGAAGAGCTTTAACAGCTCTTGTATACAGGGTTGCCCATATTCGACGGACCCATGGGCCCATTCCAATCGACGAGGCTTGTCCCCAGGCTACATTCTTTGCGTCAATTGAATTTTGTACGGGAACAAATGCAAATCAATGCGAATAATCCGTTGTAAAGTGGACCGAGCCATGCCCAACTGCTGAGAACGGAGTTTTTGGGATGTTCTTGGGGACCTCTCAACACTGGCTCGTACGGCAGCGATATTCTCGGCCGATCGCCTTGGTCGACTTTTATATGTCCTCTTCGGATTAGAAAGAGCCTTAAACGCTTAATGGTGTTCTTAGAAGGCGCACTTCTCACATTTTTTAATGTTTTAAAAGCACGTTGAGTTTTCACAATTGACTTCTTGTAAATTTCAACTATTTCAGAGCGCTCGCGTGGCGTGTATTGATTTATGGTAAAAATCTGCTTGCGATGTGACATCTCTGTCAAAAGTTATGGCGTTGCCAGATGGGTCCGTCGAATATGGGCAACCCTGTAGGTAGAAGAGCTTTAACAGCTCTTCTATAGGTAGAGCAGCTTTCACAGTGTTATCAGCTCTTCTATAAGTAGAAGAGCTTTATCAGCTCTTCTAGAGATAGAAGAGCTTTAACAACTCTTCCATAGGTAAAAGAGATTAATCAGCTCTTCTATAGATAGAAGAGCTTAATCTGCCCTTCTTTAGATAAAAGAGCTTAAACAGTTTTTTTTATAGATTTTTTAGCCCTTCTAGAAAAAGAGCTTTAACAGATTTTGTATGAATAGAAGAGCTTTATCAGCTCTTCCATGGCTGGAAAAGCTTTATCAGCTTTTCTATGGATAGAAGAGCTTTATCAGCGTTTCTATAGATAGAAGAGCTTTACCTGAGAAGAGCTTTCTATGGATAGAAGAGCTTTATCAGCTCTTTTATGGATATAGATAGAAGAGCTTTATCAGCTCTTCTATAGATAAAAGAGCTTTATCAGCTCTTCTATGGATAGAAGAGCTTTATTAGCTCTTCTATGGATAGAAGAGTTTTGTCAGAGAACTGTATTAGCTACTCTATAGATGGAAGAGCTTTATCAGCTCTTCTTTACCTAGAAGAGCTTTATCAGCTCTTCTTTACCTGGAAGAGCTTTATCAGCTCTTCTCTACATAGAAGAGCTTTATCAGCTCTTCTATAGATTTGTTTTAGCCCTTCTATGGATGGAGAGCTTTATCAGCTATTCTATAGATAGAAGAGCTTTATCAGTTCTTCTATAGTTAGTATAGCTTTATCAGCTCTTCTATAGAGAGAATAGCTTTCTCAGCTCTTCTATAGGAAGAAGAGCTTTCTCGGATCTTCTGTGAATTGAAAAGCCTTATGAGCTCTTATGGAAATATAAGCGCTTTATCAGCTCTTCTATAGGTAGAAGAGCTTTATCAACTCTTCTATAGGTTTGTTTAGCTCTTCTATGGATATAAGAGTTTTACCAGCTCTTCTATAGATAGAAGAGCTTTATCGGCTCTTCTATGTATAGAAGAGCTTTATCACCTCTTCTATGGATAGGAGAGCTTTATTAGCTATTCTATAGATAGAAGAGCTTTAATAGCTCTGCGATGAATAGAAGAGCTTTAATAGCTCTTCTATAGATAAAAGAGCTTCAACAGCTTTTATAAGGATGGAAAAACTTTAACAGCTCTTCTATATCTGGAAGAACTTTAATAGCTCTTCTACAGACAGAAGAGCTCTTCTATAAATAGACGAGCTATTGCAGCTTTTCTATAAATAGACGAGCTTTTGTAGGTTTTCTTTAACTAGAAGAGCTTTAACAGCTCTTTTATCAATGGAGAAGCATCTATCTGTACCCAGCTTTTCTTATTTTCATTGTGACATTATTTGATTTTCTCGCTTGTCCTCCTAATTTTTTTCATTGCATCTTCTCTTTGATTTTAATTTCCCAACAAAACGCCTCTGGCTGGAGAGATTTCATTCGTTCATTCATAAAATTATGAATGAATTATTACAACGTTGATGTGAGTTTGCCTTGTTTGTGCTGTCATTGTGAAAAAAGAACTAGCCAAAGAGTAGAGAATAGTGTGCCTTGGAAAGATGCCCATGGAATGGTTGTGCACATCTCTATGGTCAAGCCAAACCACCCGCACATAAACGAAGAGGAACTGAGTTTGTTTTTCTTCCACTGCTTTTTTCTATGCGGAACTGGAACATATTTAAAAAATTATTTTTATTTATTTTCCTCAGCGTCTGTATGTCTAGTAGGGTTGTGCATTGTCCCATTACATACGTAGATTTTTTTTTATTTTCAAACAAATATATATTTTCATTGACAATACAATCTAATCTAAATAAATAAACTCTAGCCGACTGACCACAATTTAAGTCTAAATGACAGTGGGAATTTTATTCTTTTGTTTTTGTTGAGGGTGTTGGTGGTGCTGCTGTTGTTGTTGTTGCTGTTAAAATCTTTGTCTCTGTTTGGTTTAACACTTGTTAAACAAATGCAAATTAGTGTCATGCATCAGCAGTGGACCCCTAGCCATGCAACACCATCTTGGAGTAAAGCTAAGGGTCCCCCACACACATGCACTCACGCTAGGCCTTCTTAGGCATTATGAGAACATAATCGTCAGTGGTTTCAATGACAGCATTTGTTGCTGTTGTTGTTGCATGATATGCTTCTGTCTTGATATTCTAGCTGGTGCTGTTACCCTTAATCTAGGCTCAATTGCATGGGAATTTAACAGCTTCCATTATCTGCTGCATGCCGTGGAAAGGGAACTGCATTTAAAAAAAAGTATTGCTGCATTGCACTGCTGCAGATAGCTTGAGAAAAAGCGCATAGCGAAACAAACATTTTCATGAGGAAATTAATTTCGCTTGGGCAGGAACTGTAAGGAACCTTACCCTTGGCATGGCAGTAGTTCCGTGCAAGCGGTTAAAGCGTGAGAAAATTCACCCTCTTGCAGGGAAACGATTTGCTTGTTTTGGGCATTTGTTTAAGAGGGGGTTTGCTGCTGCCACTGCTGCGTGTATGTTCCTAAAGGGGGTGCAACAACAAAGCAGTGGCGGTGATAGTGCCCGGACAGACCAGGCATATGCAAATGCGGTGAATTTTCTCCTTGCGTTTTTTTTTATTCGATTGAAATATAATTTTCTGAAAATTATAACAGTTTTCCTGTGTTAAATAGTTTTAGTTGTTAGTATTTATTTAGTTATGTTTCCCTTCCGATTCCTGTATTTAAAGAACTGTCCACTGGAGGGGTGGCTGAGGTGCATTTGTTATCCAAGCAGGGTTGTGCCTGCAGGACTTCGAGTGGGTCTAACCTGCTATGATGTTGCACATTTTATTGGTTACGCTTGAAGGATTTATTCTCATTTCCTTCCACCATTTTGGTCATTATTATCTTTGTTACCCCCACCCACCCACTCGGAAATAGGATGTGGGTGCATGCATATGTAAGGGTCAATTGTTGCACGATTTCTTTATGAAAATATAGTTTATCGTGAGATTGGTTATTTTTATCATCAAATTCCCATACATTAGAACCGTGGCAAGGACTTGTGAGAAAATTGTGGAAATGCCACTTCCTTTCTTTTTGATTAATAAAAAGATGGATATTACGGCAAATCATTTCAAGCTTTGTGATTGCAGGTGTTCAGGTATGGGAATTTTTGTTTTCAGGTTTGTAAGAAATTTAATTTTTTAAGATTTCATTTTGTACTGCAAACAATTCGTAAAATCAGGATTGAAATTCCAAGAACAAAATATAAACTTCCTGGAATGTGCCAAGCAGGATAAATTGTATTGTATTTGAAGGAAATTTTTGTAACGTGGAAACCCTTAGTATATAAATCTTCAGAATGTCTTCTCTCTATTAGTTGACACGTCAAAGATCCTTTTTTTAATGGAAGACCTGCAGAAAGCCTTTCAATACAAGACTACTAGGATATGTTTAGAAGGTAGTCTATCTATATACGAAGTTTTTGTACTCTATATAAGACCATTGTAATTTTTTAAGGGTCTTCTATACCGAAACAACCCTTCATACACCTTCCATAAAGAAAAAAACTCTAAAGGGTCTTTTATTGTGAAAATATCGTCTTCCGAAGACCTTTTTAGAAATTCTAATGTGGCGCAAAAGTAATCCTTTTATCAGAAAATTCTTTAAATTTTAAGATTGGTCCCTAATGCCTTAAAAAAAAATAAATAAATATATCAGAAGTTTACTTTTGCCAAGGTGGTACATGCATATGTTCTTGACAGACATTCCGATGTTTTTTGGCTGTAATTAAGACATTAGAGGCCAATCCTAAAATTTTTAGCATTTTCTGATAGGAGGGTTACTTTTGCGCCACCTTAGAATTGCTAAAAAGGTCTTCGGAAGATTTTCACAATAAAAAAATTGAAGGTATATGAAGGGTTGTTTCTGCATAGAAGACCCTTAAAATAACTTCCTTTTAAATAGGCTTCTTTGTAGAAGATTTAGGAGATCTTTTCTTTATATGAGACTTTCTCTTTAGACAAGGAACTTTCGGAAGACCTTTCGAAGTAAGAATACTTTTTAAATGTTTTATAACTATGGAGGTCCTTTTAAAAGTCTTTTCTCCACTTCCTTTATAGAAGACTTTTAGAAGGTCTTCTATAAAGGAATTGAAGGTCTTCTATAGAAGACCCTTAAAAGAACTTCCCTTTAGAGGTCCTTCTTTGTAGAAGATTTAGAAGATACTTTCTTTATAGGAGACTTTCTCTTTAGACAAGGTATTTTGAAGAATTAGTTTATAAACACATTTCGAACTTTCGCAAGACCTTTCGAAGTGAGAATATTTTTTAAATGTGTGATAACTATGGAGATCCTTTGAAAAGTCTTTTCTCCACGTCATTTATAGAAAAATTTTAAAAGGTCTTCTATAAAGGAATTGGAGGTATTCCATAGAAGACCCTTAAAAGGACTTCCCTTTAAAGGGGCTTCTTTGTAGAAGATTTAGAAGATCCTTTCTTTATAGGAGACTTTCTCTTTGGACAAGGTATTTTGAGGAATTAGTTAATAAACACATTTCGAACTTTCGGAAAACCTTTCGAAGTGGGAATATTTTTTAAATGTGTGATAACTATGGAGGTCCTTTGAGAAGTCTTCTCTCCAGCGAATGCCTTTATATAAAATTCTTAGAAGGTCTTCTATAAAGGAATTGAAGGTCTTCTATGGAAGACCCTTAAAAGAAGTTATATTTAGATGGGCTTCTTTGGAGAAGAGTTAGAAGATCTTTTCTTTATAGGAGACTTTCTCTTAAGACAAAGCCTTTCGAAGAATTAGCTAATACAGGCATTTCCCACTTTCGAAAAAAACTTTCGAAGAAAGAATACTTTTTAAAGGTGTGATGACTATGGAGGTCCTTTGAGAAGTCTTCTTTTTAGCAAAGTTCTTTATATAAGATTTTTAGAAGGTCTTTTTTTATAGAAAGCGTTTTAAAGGTCTCCTTTTGGAGATCTTAATTGTCTGATACCTTTAAAAAATTTTCTTTCCATGTGTGACCTTTAAAATGTCTGCTTTCCGTAGAAAACTTTGAAAAGGATTACTCTCTATAGAAAAACTTCAGGTGGTACCTCCTCTATAAAGGACCGTTTAAAGGATTTCTGTCCATAAAAAAACCTCTTTACGGAACATTTTTGGAAAATATTCTTTCATAAAAGACCTTTAGAAGGTCTTCATTCCAAAAATGCTGTTTTGTCTAGAGAGTATAATAGAGAGTCTTCAAAAGACCTTTAGAAGATTTTTTCTATAGAACCCCTTAAGATTTTTTTTCTAAAAAAACACCGTTGGTAGGTCTCCTCCATTGAATATATTATGTTTATTATATAATACTTTTTTGAGCTTTTCTCAGCTGAATACATTTAGATCTTTGGAAAAAATTTGCTCACCCCTCTCCACTCCTTGCGACCATTGAATACAAGAGAAAATCAAAGAATATTACTCCCCCACCCACCATATTTTCCTCTCTATTAATTAACACCTAGCAGAAGTTCATTCAACTTGCAAATCTTTTGTCCAGCTAAAATAAAAAGAAAATTCATTTAATAATTAGAAGTTTAAGAATAAAAGAGAAAGAAGAACTAAAACTTTGGGCCATGTGATGAAGTGATGATGGGCCATGAAAAATAAATAAATGGCGTGGCAAAACAAATTCTGTTGCTGTCAAGACTTCCACCAACCGGCCACCAATTTAACCATCCAGCCATCCACAACACTTTAGCGCACCGTCATTACAATCATAATGATGCAGAAAACTTGTGCTGATGGTCACAGCCATAAGTTCCTGCACTCTGGCTATACACCAATCAGAAGAGCTTGAACTTTGCATTCAAAGAAGTTTTGCGCAAAAAATAATCTTTACAATTCTGCCCCATTCCTTGGTAGTTTCGCTAAGAGATAGAAGGGGGGGTGCTGTAAAGATACATAATTCATTTTTTCTGCTGCATGGCCCCCACCTTTCTATTGCATTTGCCTTTCAAGCAAAGTTTGTCCTTTTTCCTTTGGCCTGTTCATAATTTGGTTTCAGTTTTCTATGAAGAAGTAGAAAGAAGCGTGAAAAAATCAGCGGAGGTATCATTATTTTTTGCTGGTAAAAAAACGGGCAAAACGAACGAAAAATAATCACTTTAACGTGGTTTGGTTTTGAATCAAACGAGGAAGAGATTCTAAAGAAGGCAAAGCTTGTTAGTGCAGCATAGGGTGGAACTCAGGGAGGCAGGAAGGAAGGAAGGGTAAAAGATGCTTGGCAAAAAAAAGAACTGTATTTATAAGATAAAAATCGCTGAAAGGAAAAATACAAAAAAAAAGAGGCGACTTGCATAGCTGTGGTGACTGACAAGTTTGACTGACAACCCCTTTCACTACCCCCTTGGATGGGGGGGGGAGAATCCATAAACCTAACATAAAAAAGTAATGTGTTAATGATGCCAAGCTCATCATGTTGGGGTTGGGTTATGAGCAGGCTCTTGCTTCTCTGTGAAGGATGAGGGGGAGCCAAGAGTAGACTTGCCTTAGATTCCACAAAGCCCGCTAAGAAGACACCCAACTTGGAAACCACCAAATTGGTAAACGGGTGACACGTTCCGGTATATATTTGTGTGCAGTTGTGGCATGAAAACCGCATCAAAAGAAATTACAGAGAAAAAAGGCAGTGGCAGCGAATTCAACGACGAACGTTAAAACTTTTTGCCATAATTAGAGAAAAAACACTGAACTTTCTCCACACACAGAGGCTCTTGTGCTGGCATGCATATCTGTGCCAATCCTAAAGAGTGGAAATATTCTTGAAATAGAAAAAAACGAACGAACAACAAGATATACTGGTGGCATCATTTATTTTTGTGTGTGTGTTTCTCTTTCCTTGTGCCGCTTCTTCAGTGTCCTTTCAACCACAAAAAAAGCTGAAACCAAAAGAAACACAAATTGAGGTCACATTAAAATTTCAATATTCTGCAGTATATATCATTCAAATCCTTTAGAAACGTCAAATTTTAATGAAAAATAAAATCGAGGTTTTAAAGTAGAAAAACTCAAGATGTTTCTCCAAGGCTTTATTGCATTTGCCAGGCCTGTGGGGAGGGAAGTATTTACATTTTGCATTTCACAAATAAAAAATAAAAATAAGCAGCGGCAGCTAAACAATAAAACAGCAGAAACATTATATGAAATGCTCTCAAGAATTACAATTCAGCATCTTCAAGTGTTTGGCAAAATCTTGGCAGGTTAAACCCTTTTTAGCGAATTTTTAGCAAGCTAAGAAAATAAGGGAAGTTGGCAGGGGCGTTCGGGGAAAGGGGGAGAGTGATGATACAAATTGAGATGAGGTAATGGCAAAAACTTTATTAAGATATTCTGTAGAGTGATCTCCGAGCTGGGTTAGTGAGTTCAGAGGTTGTGTTTTCCGAAATTCGTCGTAAAAGAGTAGGAAAATACCAAAAAGTACAAAAAAGGTACTAATTGTGAAAACTTTAATATCAATCCATGGGGGCTCTGAATGTAAAAGTGAATGAGAAATACTTGGAAATTCGTAATGGAAGGGCGCGAAAAGTACTAAAAGGTACTAAATATGGTACCATTTGTATTGGGCGAACATTTATTGTATGGGGCAAACGGAAAAAGGCTTCTAAAATTTGGAACAAGAAGTCGCACATTAGATTAATAAATATATTTTAGAAAATGCGAACTTCAAGTGTACGAAAAGTACTAAACGCTTCTAATTTGATGTCCCAATGTTTGTTTACAGGATGGAACAAAAATACAAAATAGTACTAAATTTGTCATAGAGTGTACAAATAAGACTGGGAGGTCAGATGATAAATATGCCTAATATAAGGAGATGGTTTTGGGAATAAGTACTTAAGTACCAAATTCTACTAAAGTTTGTACAAAATGGTACTAAATTTGTCATAGAGTGTACGAATTGAACTGGAATTATGAATTCAGGTATTAGGATTACTGTGAGTGTAAATTGTTGATATATAGAGGTAGACTTGAAAAGAGGACTATAACGTTTACGAAAGGTACTAAATGGTAGTAAATTTGCTATAGAGCGTTAATTATGAGTTTAGGTTTACGGGTCACAGTGGGTGCTTAGGATGTAGACAATACTGTGTTATACAAAAGTGCTCAAAATTTGGAATATATTAGAGGAAAAGAGCTAGAATTGTGAATTTTGATATTACGATCACTCTGAGTATTTTGCATTTAAATAAGGGGGGGGGGGGGGTGGTTTTGAAGTGTACGAAAAGTAATTAATGCTACTAAATGTTGATAGAAGGCTTTCTTAAAGTTTTTGGGACACCTTATACGAATTTTGTATTCTTAGTCTTTCTGCAAAACGTCTAGCCTAAGAAGTGGTCAAAATTCCTGGATAAGATCTGCTATGGATAACAGATTTTCTATGTATAGAATTCAAAGTGGAAGATCATCCAGGGGTTTTTTTATTCATAGAAGTTATCGAAACATTTAAGGATAACCTTCTAAAGTTCTTCTGTGGAACATAGACTTTTTGAGGCCTTGTATGGATTGAATAGCTCTTACAAGTCTTCTATCGATCGAAGGCCTTCTAAAGGTCCTGTATGGCTCGAAGATCTTCCAAAAGCCTTTTGTGAATGAAGAACCTCTCATGGGTTCTTTAATGATCGAGGATCATCTTAATGTCTTTCATGGATGATAAATCTTCCTGTTGTCTTCTAAGGATAATAGAACCTGGAGATGTTAGTTTATGAATTGAAACTACGTTGCAGGTTTTCTAATATTCGTAGACCTCCTTAAGGCATTATTTGAACGACAGAGGCTCTGGAGGCCTAGAGGTTTTCAATATAGTGGTTGAAAACCTTCTAAGGGGTTTCAGTTAAAAAAAGATTGAAGGCCTTGTAAGGATTAAGGACCTTTGAGTGGTTCTCGATGGATTAATGGTATTCTAAAAAACGAATAGCAAGAGTTTTTTAATATCGTGTTGAAATCCTTCTAGAGGTTTTCTATAAAGGAAAGACGGCAACCTTCTAAGGATTTAGGGCATTTCAATGGCTTTCTGGATTAATGCTATTCTAAAGATCGAAGAACTTCTGAAAGTATTTAGGGAGGTATTCAATCGAACCACTTCCAACGATTATCGATGGATAGAGGACCTTTAACATTAATTTTGTGAGTTCCATTAGACTTTCCATTCTATGGATATAGGAACTCTTACCAGCGTCTTAGAAAAGAAGACGTTTGAAATGGATAGAGCCTCTATCAAGGACTTCTACGGCCTGCTATAGGTAGTTTATTTTTAAGCAAAGGTTCTTCTACAGATTTTTTATCTATCGATAACTTTCTAATTGACGTCTATGGGCGAAAGTGTCTTCTATAGATGGGAGACTTTTTAAGTTTGTCTGTGTATGGAAAAATCTTCATAAGTCTTCATAAAAAGGATATTTTCCGTAGATGTTCCAATGATTTCTTTATGTCTACATACTTGTTCTGTGGCCTTGTAGTTATGGTAGAATTAGTGTCAATTTCTATTACAAAGTTCTATCTGAGCGCCCTCTAACGATAAAAAATCTCCTAAGGCCTTCTTTAGACATGGACTCTCTGGAGGGGTTCTCTGGGTTTTCGATGTAAGAAGAGGTGTTGAAGTTATTGCATATTTAGACGGCTTATGAATGTTATCTCTCTCGCATACATGTTATTTTATGCATTTATACCCTTACTGTGGGTGGAAGACTTCCGCGAGGTTTCAGTGACTAGATGTCGTGCTAGAGATCTTCAATAGAAAAAAAGTACAAGTACAGATCTTCGGTGGATCGATTGTCTTTTTCTGATCTCCTAATGATCGTAATACCTTTACTAGATACAAGTCTTCCAACTTGACTTCTTTATATAAAAGACTCTTCTAAGGCCTTCTCTAGAGAGATAACATTCATAAGCCTTCTAAATATGCAATAACTTCTACCCCTCTTCCTTACATCAAAACCCTTTTATATGGATATAAACACTTCCATAGTTTTTTTATAGAGCGCAGAGTTTCTACAGGAGATTTCTTTGGCCAGGACCGGACTTTTCTGTTCTCCAAATTTTTTTCTCTCGGTTTACTTGTATTTTTAATAGCATTTCTTGGACCTAGACTAAGTTAAATATTTAAGGACCACTTTAAATGTTCTTCCATTTTAGGTGGAAACCCTTCTATAGACTTTTCATACATAGAGATTGACTACTTCTTACGTGCCTTCTGAAGGTATATTCATATATCTTTCCATTTGAATCTTTCTGCTTCTCATGCCTTCTCCCCTCTTAAATCCTTTCCTACGCGCCCCTGTCACCTCCTTTGATTCATTTATATTCAGCCGAAAACGGATTTCTTTTTATGCAGCTCCTTTTGTCTGCACTTTTTTTCTTTGCCGTTTTAAAACAGCGACTTTTAAATACTCTTTGCCATAAGCCATAAGATTTTTAATAGACATTTTCATGCTGCTTCTCCCTGCTTTTGCGTCTTTCTTTGTAGCATTCCAAATTGGAAGAACAAAAAAAAAAGACGAGAATGCAAAATCAAGTGTTGCAACAAGAGTTCAGCCAAAGATCCTTGAATCTTAAGAAAAGCGTTAAAAACAAAATGGGAACAAATGGAAAAAGAGGTATTTAAAAGACTTTACAACCCTTTTTGGTGTATTTTAATTTTTGCTACAAGCTTCAAGTTCAGGGAAAAATTAGGGAAGCGAACTCAAGGAGCAGCAGTACATTATTTTAAATTATTTTGGATTTCTAAAAAAAGGAAATTTAATGATACTAAATATGGGAAGTGTGAGTCTCACATCGGAATCATGAAGTAAAATATAGGATATTACATAAAAGCCCAATATGAGTTTTCTCCAAAAAAAAAAAAAATAAATAAATAAAAAATAATTAAATAAATGAAAAAAAAATGGAAAATATAATCAAAATTAGCCAAAATGAAGTTGTTAAGGAAAAAAAAATAATCTGACAATACCACTTTTCTTAGACTGACTGGCGCCCAACATGTACTTCAAGTATGTAATATTTTAATAGTGTATTTGAGCCAAGAAAATATGTCTCGACTTGATAGACATAAAAAGGTCTGGAGAATCGAGATAAAATATTGAATTATTGTTTTATTTAATTACAGTTTTAAAAGTCCGCAGTCTCAAATTCATATACTATTCAGAAAACACATTAAGAAAAAATTATTTAATTTTGTTTATTTTTTTTAATATTATTTATTATTTTAAAAACCTGCAATCCAAAAGCATGTACTATTCAGAGAAAAAAAAAATGGATTTTTGTGCAATTTGTGTGTAACTGGCGCCCAAGGTGGGGTTGGACGGTTAAAAGCTCCTGCATTATTATTTCATTATTAGAAAATAATAACTCTATTTTTTTAAATAGATTCATTAAAAATTATTTTTTTCCTTTTTAGGTGAAAATGGCGCCCAAGGTAACTAAGTGTCACATATTTAATGTAAGTCAGACCTTTTTTTCATAATTATCTTTCCTTCAACGATATGATTCCTGCTGTGAAAATAAAAACAACTATTCTCCTCAAAGTTAAAAATGCAATCCTTTGACTTCTAAGCTTAGCAGAACACAAAACACTATGCTGACTCTTAATAAGCATTCAAATTAATAATGGAGGAAAATATCTAACTACAAATATGGAGGGGCTGGATTTTGATATATCAACAAAATTCGCAAATTTAAAAGAGTCTGCCTAATATCAGAGATAAGCTTACGACTGCAACAGAGGGTAGCAAAAAAAAAAAAAAAAGGCCACAAAGGACCTCAAGGGGAGATGAGTGAAAAGCAATTTCTTTTAATTGAAAACTTATGCGAAAAATATTGCCAACAACTTTTTTTTGGTGTGTGCTGTGTTTGTGTGTGCAACAGGGAAGAAAAAAGCCAAAATGTCGACAATTTCCACAGTCAAACGCACACACTCACATAACAGTCGACTATGCAGTTGTAAATAAAATGCACCGAAAAAAATGCTTAACACAGTTGGCAAAGTGGAATGGTGTAAAATGCAAACACATGTGTACGGGAAACACAATGGGATGGAATCAGAGGACCAATGAGGTTCTGTGGAAAATCTATCATTTAAAGAGTGGTCCAAATCGTAGTGACGATTTTATGCTGGTGTAGCAAAATATAGCGTTTGACGTTCCAAGGCAAAACTATTTTGCGGCCACCACAATATCTTCTAAATTTAAAATAATTAATTTTTAAATTTTTATCTTAAGAAAATTTATATATAGCCATTTAAGCTCGATTAAGATCCCATATAGATTCTGGTAAAGACCAACTTTACTTGAATGAGCGCCATCTTGATGTCGGTATTTGAAAAGGGCGATAATGAGGTAATATTAACATGAAGATGGCGTTTTCACTATACAACATTCTTTTTATATCCTCCACCATAACTACAGGGTAAGATGAAAAAACTGCAACCAACTTCAGACTGCTGTCATTTCTAAGCCACTGGTCCGACAGCTAGTAAAAATTATTCCAGTGACAGCTCATTATATTGTTTACAAGCGTACAGAAGAATTTGGTAAGAATTTTCCAGAAAAAAGTTATTCGTGATGGAATTCAAGCGTGATAGTGTGATTTCTTTATATTTGGATGGAGAACCACAAGTGGCTATCGTTAGAGCACTCCAGCATTTAAATGGGAATAACTTTTTTGTGTCTCGTACCATAGCTTTTTACCGTGATACTGGTAGCGTAGCCCGACATATGACAAGGAAGTGGACGGAAGAAAACAGCAACATTAGCAGAAATGGTTCGAAAAGTAAAGAAGCGACTAGATCGAAGCCCGCGACGCAGTGGTCGAAATATGGCTCGTGAGCGAAACATATCGCAATATTCCATTCGGCAAACATTGAAAAATGAGCTCGGGGTAAAGCCATTGAAATTCCAAAAAGTGGAAGAACTTACACCGCAACAGAAAGAAAATAGACTCAAAAGAGCTAAAGAGTTGCTTCACTTGGCTGAAAGTGGTGAACTGCCGAATTTGGTTTTCTCCGATGAGAAAACATTCGTTGTCCAGCAGTTTGTAAACAAACAAAATGATCGTGTTTACCTGCCAAAGAGGTTAGCTGAAAATGTGCACCTTCTGGTTGGCCACCAGAACTCAAGCGCCGGCCATGGTAATGGTGTGGGCCGCCATAACAGCCGAAGGGTGCTCTCCACTCGTATTAATCGACCGTGGCATCAGAATAACTGCCGAATATTATCGCGAAAATATTCTGGAGGGTGTATTGAAGCCAGAATAAATGCAGAATATTACCACGAAAATATTCTGTAGGGCACGCAAACATTTTGGCCTTAGACCTTGGACATTCCACCACCATCGCACTCAGCACTCGCCATCCAAGAATGGTTACAAAATGAAGTTCCTTGCTTCATTTCCAGCGCAGAATGGCCACCAAAATCCAGCACAGTCTAGAGTATTTTGGAAAACAAGGTAGGCAATAAAAAATACCAAAGTGTCGATCACCTCAAGCAAGCGCTTCACCGGGAATGGGCCAAAATACCGCAGAGCAACATTCGGGCAGAGTGTGACGGTTTCATTGGCCTTTAGAAGACCATAATCTGTGCCCAAGGTGACAAATTCGAACAAATCTTAATTTGTTCTAAAATTTAATGCTATTTCCGACATTTTTTGCTTTCATTCAATAAAATTTAAAAAAATGTAAAAATTATGGCGTTTGACTTTGTTGCAGTTTTTCTATCTCACCCTAGGTCCACCGTTTATTTGGTATTTTTTCAAATTTCGTATTTAAAGTTCGTTATGGGTACTGCAGCCTATGACAAAAATTACTAATGCAGGATCACGTCTTCGTATTTTTTCGAAAGACTTTTTTGGAATTTTTTCATGTTCCTCTAAATTGTGGAAGATATTACATTTTCGGCCCGGCCGCACTTAGCTGCCTTTTTATTTGTTATTGTTTGTTTCGACATATTAGGGCACTTCCACTTCCAGTTGTAAATAAAATGCACCGAAAAAATTGCTTAACACAATTGCCAAAGTGGAATGGTGTAAAATGCAAACACATTCACAACGATTCAAATACCCAAACATCTCCTGCACCCATTTTACCCAACATAAAGATGGCGCTAGTAAGAAAGTATATTACAATCCTGAGGACATATTTTTAAAAATCTCTCTTCCTTTCATACAATTTTTAAAAACTTAAATATGAATTCTGATATTAAATTTGAGTCTTCCTTCGATTCCTTGACTTTGACGATTTACCATTTAGTTTGCCTACCTTTTACATTGTTCATTTTTTGCCACATCGTATAAATCCCATTGGGTAACTTATTTTTGAAATTGAAACTTCTCAATTTTGCTTTCTTTTATTCTTCTTCTTTCCATAATGAAGCTCATTAATTATAAGTTCTCAGGTCAAAACAACTTTGATAATTTCAACATTAAGATGGCGCTCTTTAGAGCATAAAAACAATGGCATTTCTATACTTTCTAAAACACATTTCCTTGAAAAATAATTTCGTATTCAAACACTGGTACTGTTGGGTTAAAACTATATAAAATTCGGTCCTCCGCCTGTCAAAATATGACATATTTGTATTTCCAGCGTTCGTCCAAATTGAAATCTAGATGGCGCTTGTCATGTGAGAGGACGATTCACATTTAATCGCAGTCTAAACATCCCAACCGTTTTAAACAGTAACAATCTAAATTTTTAATTATCCTACTTTGGGCGCTAACAGTACCTACATTTTTTTTATAGCTAGGTTTATATTTTCAAGAAAAAAAAAAAGAAATGATTATATTACCTACGAATGGTGGCCAACGTGGACTTCGAACATTAATTACTTTGAGGCATGTTAACTTAACTTTAGGGTCTTAATTATATTACTCACGGATGGCGCTCAACGTGGGCTTCGAACATTAATTACTCTGAGGCATGTCTTTATGAGCTTGATTATATTACTCACAAATGGCGCCCAACGTGGGCCTTGAATATTTTTGTTACTCTGAGATATATCAACTTTTTTATGGCCTTAATAGTGAACTGCTCACATTCCCACTCTCCATAGAAACCCCATTTTCATGTTCGGCCCATTGTGCATCCTTTACATTTGTATAAGATTAAGTGTTCCTCCGGCAGACAATAAAATGAATGGCAGATATGTGTTGTGCAACTTTCGACCGTGTTGGAGGCTGATGCACTGCATCGTCAATCTTTGGGCGACATAAAACATTGCATGAATATATTTCGATTTTCATGTGTACGTATGTGTACTTGTAAACAAAAATAAATACACATCCTGATAAACTCCCACTACCATAACTCTACTATCACAATTTAACTTATTCTTGCTTTCCCAGACCCTGTGGATGCGTGTTGGGTATTTTTTTTATATATCTAAGCTTCATGGTGTGTGTGTGTGGGCACACAATAATGGATAGACATATAATAAGGACTTTAGGCATTTTAATGATTGACTTGTAGAGATTGAAATCCTCATACAGCCCCTCGTTCCCCCAACACATACTTACAAATCCGACCAGGCGTATAGACAACCGTCCTCTTTCTATACGTAAAAAATTGTTCACAAAAAACCACCAAACATGCAAATCATACATCGAGCCAACAATTTGGCTCTATCAAATATTACAAAGTGCATTCAATGCATATTTTGTTGCATTCTATTACCTCCACTCACCCCCCGTCCCGCCCATCTCTTTGCCAGCAGTTGCAACGGCTTCTTCTGCTTGGCAAATACAAATAAGCTCAGAAAAGTTTAATTTTTTATAAACCACAAATCTATTCTCAGAGATAGATTTCGTTGTCGTTTCTGTATTTTTTTCGTTTTGTTTTGCTTTGCGATACAACGAATTTTATATGTCTAAAGGTTTTTTGTTTTATTTTTTGTTGTTGTTGATTTCTAATGATGGCTAAGTTGATGTGCATGGCGTTATTGGAGGACGACGTATGGGCTTATTGTTGAAAAGATGCATTAAAATCCGCAATGCAGCCAATATTGCATATTGCACTCATTTTGTGTTTTATTATTACCATCGCCCGCCAACACAACTACCGGCAGGACGATGAGTAGTAGAAAATTTTTATCCTTTTTCCACAAAAAAAAAGAAGAACGAAAAAAACTTTTACAGGGGGGCTTACGAAACCCCTGAAGTAGATAATGTGTAACATATGGGTGATTCCACGGAAAGATAATGAAATTGAAGCATGTAGATGGTATGTTTGAGGATTCTTTAAGGATATATAAGGGATTTTAAGGCATTACCAAAAAAAAAAAAAAACAGTTTTAAGTTCGTCCTGGATAGATACTCAAAAAAAGACAGGATTGAGACCCGGTAAAATATCAAATATTATGTTTTCTGATGTCAAAATATAATCTTCATCAGTTTTCTGGATTATAATCATTTATAATCCCCAATTTTAGCTCGGTTAAGGCTCAAATTATTTTGCCTAAAAACACATAGTTTAGTATTAAGTCCTGTTAAAAATGCAGTATCTTACCCGGATAAAAGTAAAATGAGTTTTTGTATTTTTTTTTCACGAGCACCATTCTAATGTCGACCATGGGAAAACGAATTCCCCCCCCCCCTCCAAAAAAAAAAAAATTACTAAATTTTATTTTATAAAGATTTATATAAAACAATTTTAAATCATTTAAGGTCCTACATGTATTCTGGTAAAGACCATCTTTATATGTATTTGCATGTCAGGTTTTTTTTCGACATCGTATAAATCCAATTTGGTAACTTATTTATTCGAATTGTAACTTCACAATTTTTACTTTCTCTCATTCTTCTTCTTTCCGTGCAAAAACTCAGTAATTTTAATTTCTCAGATCAAAAATATTTTGATTGATTTGATCATCATGAGAAGAAATCGACCTTCAACGTGGATAAAAGATTAGCCTTTTTAAAAACTTAAACTTAATAGCATGTAATGTTTTACAAAATAAGAGATCCGGCAATTTTTGATAAGGAAGTTTGAGTGCTTCAGACTCTTAGGCTGGAAATACACAAAGCGCATATTTGTCTGGCTTGAGTCATCGGCTGGCTTCTTCGTAGATGAACAAAGGAGCCTAGGGCCAAAATCGAATTAAATCAACCTAAAACTTTTTTGTTCATCTACGAAGAAGCCAGCCAAAAAAGCGCTTTATGTATTCCCACCTTTACAGTATAATTTAAATTTATATGTCCGCACTTCAAAAACATTCCTAAAAATCCATGAAAATATTGTTAATAACATAATTTTTTAACAATTCCAAATAACAGCTTTACGAGTCCTTATATATGACATAATTATAGTTGCTGTCTCAATCAGTCTCTTTCCCCACAGTAAATTGGATCAGAAAATATGGTAAAAATCTGCAAAAATACCTAAAGTGGCGCCCAACGTGGGGCTCTTCAAATGAAAATCTGCTATTGCGACTTCAGACTCAGTTCAAATAAAATTCAAAGAAATCACCAAAAGTTAGGTTTTTTCACTGCATTTCCAATAAAGGTCCATATACGAATTTAAATTCAATTAGCGAAGACATAAACCTCATACTTTGCACAGTGGTTAACAGGGTCATAACGTTAGGGCTACAGCTTTGAGAGTTTTTTGAGATATCGTGGTAATAAATACTCCCTGTCTCAATTTATCGGAATAAGAAACTAATATACTCTTCAATCTATCTGAAATGGCACCCAACGTAGTACTTCTTCTGTAAAGAACACAACTTAATTCAATCCCAAAAGAGACAAAAAAGTAAACTTTTTCAAAACACTTGCAAACAATGGGTTTCACATGATCATCAATTTAAAATTGGGTTACCTTAATTTTTAAGTGGCGCCCAACAAAAACTTTAAATGTGGAGATGCAATGAATAACCTTAATATCTTGATTATAGTTCACGTACCAAACAGTTTGAATCATAATTTAATATTTTATTATTCCCGGTATTAATTCGATCAGAAAATAGTGTTAAATATATATATATATATTCAAAAATGGCTGAAGTGGCGCCCAACGTGAATGTTAGTAAAATGTAAATTTTCTTTTATGACTTTAATCCTAGCTAAAATAGATTCCAAGAATACCACTAAAAACTACGAAAAACCATTGAATTTCGGTTGGCGCCCAATATAAAATTTTAGTTTTTTCGCGGTTTGTTAAAATTTTAAGTCGCGCCCAACAAGAATGCGCAAAATGAATAGTTATATATTCTTCTAAGTTTTATTAAAATAATCAATGAACAGCTATATTTTTTGAACAGTCATGCATGGCGCCCAACGCAGGGCTGATCAAACATAAAACTACTGTAAAGTCTGTCATAGTTTTAGTCTCAAAGAGCCATGGTCGAAATCCAACAGCTTCTCGTGCCTCAGAATCAATTCAACTAGGAAATATAGCTGTATATTTAAAATAACTGAAGTGGCGCCCAACGTGGGGCACAAGAAATCAGAAGGCTCTATGTGCCGGAATCAAAATCAGATAAGTTTTCGTTCCTTAAAATCTAATTAGATTAAAAAATATCGCTGTATATCTGAAATGGCGCCCAACATGGGGCACAGTAAATTAACATGTTCTAGGATTATGTTAACAAAACTATAAAAGATTCGAAAAGGTTTAAAAATATGTTAGATTTCCAAAATCCATACTGGATCCAAGAATCAGCACGTTTTTGGAACAACTATGTATGGCGCCCAACATGGGACAGATTAAGCTAATTCCCAGTTCAAGGTACACAAACGAGGTTTTTATGACTGGAAGTTGCCATAGACCTATCAAAAATATTTTCTGGCTTTAATAGAGGCATTTTTCTGAACAGACGCCAAGAAACAACAAAAAAATGCGGAAAATAAAAATAACCTTCCAATTGTCTCCGAAAATCGGCTTGCTAAAACAAGATATCCTCTTTTGCCAAGTGCTGAAAAGTTCATCAATGTCAGTGCCACCATATTGTGGAACCATCCACATCCTGCACATGTGGCTCCATAAAGGAATACAACTTGCGTTTATTAGCCTTGGTCTGCTACAAACAGATAATTGTAGTGGCTGGCTGGCTGTGTGGGGTTGGGCGTGTTTGGTGAGAGTGAGCATTTCGAACCACAATACTAGTAGTTGATGTGCGTGGTTGTATTAACAAAAAAATGGAGGATACTTAGGTGTAACCTCCTTTGGGATGAGCTGAGAAAGAGGGAAGAGAGGAGAAGGAGCTGGGGGTGCTTTAGGATAAGACCAATGGATTTTGTTTGTTATGAGTTTGATTTTGTGAAATTGAAAAAAGGAAACAAAACAAAGCTGAACTGCTTTAGATTTCCACCGGATATTCGTGTGTGTACGTGTGTGAGTGTGCGTGTTTGCCAGGCATATCCTTCAAAAAAGTTTCGTTCATGCACTTCTATGCAACAAATAAACCAACGGACGAGCGAGCGAACGAGCAAATGTTATAAATCGTATCCTTTTGGGCCGCTTTTGCCACAAGTGTTGGCAAATGCAACACATATGCATTTGATTTGGTATTGCTTCCTTTGGCAAATAAAGAAACTCCCGGGTGTGGGCGGTCATTGTGCATTCTGGCCAAGTGCAACGGATGGGCAGGATGTTTGTTTGTTTATTTTTGTTATTTGGAAAAAAATAGATGAGAGTCTCTATGCAAGTGTGCCATTGTGCATATGTGTGTGTGCGTGTGAGGGTCTTATGCACTTTGTATTTGGAATTTTGAGTATTATATTTTGGGGCCAACTGCAGGGTTTTTGGTTTTTTGGAGTCTTGGTTGGGTTACTTATCATTGATGGGCTTCTTCCTCGCCACTTGGAGAACTCGTTATGTTTGACTGGCCAAACAACCGCTTTTTTTTTGGTGCATTTCAGTCTTCTTTGGCGAAATGCATTACACAAAGCCACACACACACTCACGCTCACACTGATACGCAGCAATTGCATTTGCTGCATTGTCAATGTTCTACTTCAGACATCATTGGAGAAGGCGTTGTGTGTGAGTGTTTGGGGGCTGTGTTTTATTCCTTTGAATTAAATGGGGAGGCCGTGGACTGCCAGCTGCTGGTGTTGGCCATAGCTTGACTGGGCCATATTGCAATCATTTTTTGAGGTTACTTTTGATGCGCTGAGCGGCGCCGAGCTGTGGTGTGAGTCGTCAAAATGCAAACTTATAAAAATCGTTGTTTTGTCTGCGATTGCATTTTGGCTGGCTCTAGCTTGGCTTTGGCTTTAGCTTATGTTTGTTGTTTCGCATTCATAATTACATTTTGCCTCTGGAGTACATATGGCGGCGTACTTGCCAGTCCGCCAGCCCGCCTGGTTGCTTGCATTTAGACCGATTGTGAAAGAAACAATAAAGTTAAAGTAAAAGACAACGTTGGCGGCGCCTGCATTCTACTGGCACTACAGGCCCTTCTCTTCCTCCTCCTCCCCCCTCACACCCATCCCACATTCATTGAGAAAAAGAAATTTTGGGCTGGTCAGAGTGATGAGGATGTTATTAAACAACATTTTTTGCAAGTGGTTTGAGTAAGTCGCTCCCTCCCCACATCGCATCTCATTGAGTCCGAGAAAAAGAAGGAGGTGATGCATGTCGAGAAAGAAAATTAAATTGTATGCCATAAAGGATATTCCCAAAAGGATATATGCAATGCACTCCCAAAAAAAAAAAAAATAAAAACAAAAATCCTGTCAAGTCAAAAGTCTAGACGTTGTGTACATTCGGCGAGCGTTTTATAGAGAAAGTTGTTCCAAAAGTGCATGTTTTGTTTCTGCAACATTAAATACTTGAACAAGGCTCGCGCGGTTTTTTTTTGGGGGGATTATGAAAAAGGATATTATTTTTGTTTCTGAAGAATCCTTTGTTAGCGCACTCTCTAAACTAATAATTAAAATTTGGCTGGGTTAAAAATTAAGAAATAACATTGGGACTTACTTAGATTTGCAGAATTTTATTATTTGTAACAACAATGGAACTTACCTAGAAAAGAGAAAAAGAGAGAATTAATTTTTTAAGTTTTGTTAATAAATTATTTATTAACGTATTGACATTTTTTAAACATTTCAAGAATTTTTATTAAAATAATTTCCTAAGAACTTTGAAATTTTGTAAGAAACTTTTTAAAAATATTTAATAAATTATTTTAAGGAGGACTGTCGAATATACAATCTCGGATTTTATAATACATTTTTTCGCAGATTTTTCATAATTATTTTCCCAGGAACTATTAAAGCCACAATTTTTTACTATATTTCCTGAGGGAAGGTGGATTTTGGGCAAATATTTTATTAATAGTGAATTTTGAAGAATATTTTTTAAGAGTATTCGAGATTTGCTCAGGGCTCCCGGTGAAATTTCCATGAATACTTTTTTCAGGACTATTAAATCTTTTTTCCTGAATTTTTAAGGATATTTTTTATTGGATTTATAATCGTGAGTTTTGTAATTGTCCTTTAATAGGATAATAAGATTTATACTCGGGGACTTGTTGAGAATATTTATTCAAGGATTATTAGACTTAAACCAGGAATTTTTATGGACTACCAGGGTTATAACCTTAGATCGTTTTGAATGACTAACACGTTTATTATTTTGGCATTTTAGGATATTTTTTACTACTGCTAACAGAGGAATTTTAAAGGACTATGAGAGTTTTATGCATTCATTTTTTAATAATATTTTCTCATGTTCAGAAAGTCATTGCTACAGCTATGAGAGTCTTTACGGATATCATGATTATAGTTTATGTCTCAAACAACCGGAATCAGATTTTAATATAATTTTCAAAATGACTGAAATGGCGCCCAACGTGAATGTCTTCGATAACGAATTTAAACACAGCTCACATCAACCCTAAAAGAATCAACAAAAAGTAAATTATTTTTTCAATCAGTGGGTTTCAGTGGGCGGCCCATATAAAATTTGGTTTATTCCACGATTTACTTAATTTTTAAGTGGCGCCCAACAAAAACTTCAAAAAAATTTATGGTTCCTATTTCAAACAGTCTAGATCAGAATTTCCCAGATTTAGATCTAGATCTATTCCCAGCATTAATCCGATCAAAAATGGCTAAAATCTTTAAAAAAGTATTGAAGTGGCGCCCAACGTGCGGTTTGGTGAAATGTCAATGTTTTATAATCACTTTGAACCCATCTCAAAATGATTCCAAGGGAATCGCCAAAAAACCCACGGCTCTTCAAATAACTAGGTCTCGGTTGGCGTCCAATTTAAAACTGAAGTTTTTCCACGTTTCGCTTAAGTGACGCCCAACGAAAACTTTAAATGTGGAAGCACAACGAATAGGCTATATATCATGCCAACGGTTGTAATCTGAAACATCTGCATCAGAATTTAATATATTAACTTTCCCCTGTATTAATCCGATCAGAAAATATTGCTAAAATTTTCAAATATTGTTGAATTGGCGCCCGACATGCGGGTTTGTGAAATATTAATCTTATATAATCACTTTAGACCAATCTCAAAAAGATTCCAAGGGAATCACCAAAAAGCTCACGGCTCTTCAAACCATTGGGTTTCTGTTGGCGTCCAATTTAAAATTGGTTTGCTTAATTATGAAGTGGCGTCCAACAAAAACTTTGAATTTGGAAACGCAATGAGTATCCTTAATATCATAAGTACAGTCCATATCTCAAAAAGTCTGAATCAGATTTTAAAATATTATCTTTTTTTCTGTATTAATCCGAACAGAAAATATTGCTAAAATCTTCAAAAAATGGCTAAAGTGGCGCCCAACGTGAGGCTTGGTAAAATGTATATCTTCTCCAATTATTTTAAATTCAGATCAAACAGATTCCAAAGGAATCTTAAAAAAGCTCAAGGCTCTTCAAATCATTGAGTTTTTGTTCGCATCCGATATAAAATTGGGGTTATTGCTTATTTTTTTAAGTGGCGCCCAACAAAAGCTTTAAATATAAAGACTGTTTCAAACTGTTTATAAATTTGATATATTATCTTTCCACAGTGTTAATACGTTAAGAAAATATTACTAAAATCTTCATCAATAGCCGAAGTGGCACCCAACATGAAGTTTGGTGAAACCTAAATCTACTACTCTCACTTTAAACCAAACTCAAACAGATTCCAAATAATATGTTGTATATGTTTTCAGTACCCATATTCATCATTTTTTCGGAACATTTTAAAGGATTTTTAAGACTATATTTTAAGGACTGATAGAGTGATTTTGGAAATATTTTTAAGGATTTATCGATATATTTTTTATGGACTATTAAAAAATTTAAGCATTATTTGCGAATTTTTAAGGATTTATGGCAAATATTTTATTTTTTCAAGGAACACTTGTAGACTTCTATTAAATTTCTTAAAAAAGGGAAATGTTTTATTTTTGTAATAATGAGGACTAGCACCTATTTTTTTTGCTTTTTTTAAATTTTGAATTTTTTAAAAATGTAATTGTTTTTTTTAATCAATATCGACAATCAATTTTCTTTTTAAATATTTTTCAATAATGAATATTAAAACAATCTTTATTTAAATTATTCTAATTGTGTTCCAGATTTTTTTCGAGAAACTGACAGTTGATTTTTGGAGCGATATAATGTCGTCATTTTAGAGATTTCTATCCCAGTAGACAAAGCAACTCAGTATGTGTCCAATTTTTATTTAAAATAAAATACGTTTTTTTCATTCACCCTTCATTGAGGCGCAAGTTAAACGAAATACTGCCCCGGTCACCCTGTTTAACATGAATTTCACGTTCAATATTTTTGGCCCACAGAGAACACAAAATAGAATACTTGACATTGCTAATTACATTTAAAATCTGTACAGCTATAATACGTTGAAAATCCGTGGTATTATAAAATCTGGCATAATTTCTTTTCGCATAACCACGGGGCTCCTTTACCGCTCTATTTTCCACAATTCTTGAAAGATTCACAATGGATGCATTGAAAAACCTTTGGGGCAAATATACCAGCAGCAGAGATGGATTGGATTGGCACGATACCCATATGCGTCCCTGGCGATTTTCCTCAGACATTTCTGTCAATAAGCGATGTAAATCTGGGGGAGCTTCTGGTGGTAGATCTTCCGGCTTTTCAATGGTTTCACATTTAAAACCAATTATGCGATTTATTTTCAGGAATACACAAGGTCTGGCTTGGGCATAACCAAACTCCTCGGAAATGGAACAGTTTCCAAAATAGTTTTCCGGAATATCGCCATATTTCCTCAAGGAATTCTCTATGTGTTCCACAAATATTGAGACCTCATCTTCATTGTGGGGATTATAGAAAATATTCATTTCGGAGTTTATATTGGGTTCAAAGCTAAATCCTGGTTGTTTCAACGGCCATTTGGGTTTATCACGTGCCAGAGTTAGACGAAAGGATACATAGCAAAGAGTTGACAAAATTGCCAAACAGCTGTAGAATGCCAGAAAGAAGAGTAGTAGATATAGCCAACGTTTCGGTGTCCGACCCAAATAGGTTCCCGTTTCCAAATCGATTATATTTTTATTCCAAGTTCGGTGTTGTCTGACAATTTCTCCCTCCTCTTCGTGACGAAAACGTTTGCGCAAACGAAAGGGTTCTTCTGAATTAGACATTTAAATTTATGAATTTTGAAAAAAATGTTTGGTTTTTTTTGTTTTGGGTTTTTTCCAATGACAGACATCAAGGGGGAAGAGGTGCTGCCAAGGTTTGTTTTATGCCTACCTTGTTCCGACACTATAAGTTTCTTGAAAAAAGGCAGATTTTTTTTAGAAAGCCACCTTAGGAAAGAGCGGAAATAAAGGAGCTCATTTCACTCCCTCTCTCTCCTTCTCTCTCTTTCTCTCCCTCTCTCTCTCTCTCTCTCTTTGTTTTAAGCTTTCCTTGTTCAGAAAGAACATATTCGGGGACATTTTAAGTAACTTAGAAAAGAGCGGAAATGAAGGTGCCCATTTCTTTCTTTCTCCCTCTTCTCTTCCCTCTTCTGTCCAAAGAAACATTTTCGGGAGAGATATGAATGCTTAGGAAAGAGCAGATGAAAACTAAACCCATTCCCCTTTCTCTTCATCTCTTCTCGTCCATAAACCCAAATATCGTTTAAGGATTTTTTCAATGCCTGGCTTCGAAGATTGAAGGAAGATAACTAATTGTCGGACGGTGAAAAATATCATGAGAATTCTTTTTTAATAACTAAATGGTTACGAAAATTACTAATATGTATTAAATGTCGTTAAAAGCTATTTAACAAACAGATATAGCTAAAATTCTGAAATTTGGAGTGTGCGGATGGAAAATCGAACAAAAACGGCCTACAGGTACTAAATGTGCCGAAATGTACAAAATGCTGTGCGACGGCTAGGCTTGTAAAATTCGGATTATTTGTGAGTGTTTCTCAGGTGAATGTTAGATATTAGAAATTTAATACCCAAAAACTATTTTTTTAAGATGGCCTAAGGAATGGTAATGTTTCCTTTCCCCGAGACTCTAAATTCGCTTCCGTAAATATTTGAAAATTTGTTTCCTATGCCTCTTCAAGACTCTAAATATTACCTTGAAAGAAACCGCTGGAGCCAGCAGGAAACGGAAGAGAGACAAATAATTGTCACAACAACTTCGTCTAAACTCCACGTAGCCAAAAGAAGAAAAAACAACAACAACAAGTCATTGGGTACTTCAGCTAAAACAAGGAAACACTTTACCGTCACTGGTGTGTGTTAAATGACAACCTTAAACTATTCCAGTTTAACTGCCAAGCAAAAGCAAAAAAAAAAAACAGCTTTTGGTGGGTGGTGGGGGGTGGATGATAAAACTCTTTGCCCCCATAAATAACGCTTTGCCGAAAATTTCAATGTAAACTTCAAGGAATTACTTTGTTTTGTTTACAAAAACCAAAAACACCCCCCCACTCCAATCCCCGCATTATTCCCAACCCCAATGCCAGGCAACAACCAAATTTGCCAAAACATTGCCTGGGCCAGCTCCTTTTTGCCTTTACGAAGAACTTGAAAGGTAAGCAGCACAAGTACCGGATTTTTTTCTTCCAGCAGCAAAAGCAACGACAACAACAACACCAACAACTGCTACTACTTAAATTATGTAAAGACCAAGAAGGGAGCCTACAACAAGAACACAACGCCGAGCAAGAGTTTGCAACAAAAGTTGTAGAAAATCTACTTGGAATGGAGGGTCGGCAGGCGGGAAGGGCCGGCAGCAGGCACATTAATTAATTAAAAATAAAAACAAAAAACAACAAAAATAACCTAAAACGTAATGCAAAATAAAAGTTCAAAGATGACTTGGTTAGTTTTAAGAAGGGGGTGCTGGCGAGAGAGTCAAGCATCGGCAGCGTCAAGAAGCAGCACAAGATGGAGAGGTCGGCAACAAGAACTTTTGTGGCTGTGTATTGCAGTACAGCTGAAAACCATGGCGGAATGCCGTAGAGGAGTTGAGTAAAGTTGGAAATGAGTGGGGCCAAGTAACGGCAGCGGCAGTAGCAGTAGCAGCAACAACAACAATAAAAATAAATAAATGCAACGGATGCAAATATTCTTTTTTTTTCATTATAATTTTATGCCAAGGCATAGGAGAGGGTGGGCGATGTTTGAGGAAGGCCTTGGCAGAAAAGTCCTGCTGCTGGTCTAAAAGAAGCATCAAGAAACATGGGTCCAGCAGTTCAACGCGCCCAAATCTAATGAACAAAAAGGAAACAAAAACAACCACCAAGTATTTCGGTGGAAAAAAAACAAATTCAAATATTGGGGAGTAATAAGGCGAATATCAAATTTAGAGAAAATCTCTTCCCTCTCCCCCCCCCCCCTCTCGCTGGGCAAAATAAATTGCATTAAAAATAAAGCAACAACAACCGGGCTATGGACAGTTTCTCTTGCACAATTGGGTGGACAGTTTGCAGGAAGTACAAGGGAATTAAAACAAAACCAGTTCTATGAGGGGGATGTGGCTTGGGAGGACCATAAAGATGCCAAACCGTAGCAAAGCTTCAAATGCAATAGCCTGGCTTCGCTTTAACAATGGATTTGTTTTATTGTTTTGTTTTCATTAGCATTGAACTGGCCTTCTTTCTTCTCTCCGTTTGCCAACGAATGCAACGCACTGCACTGATTATGCTGATGCTGCTGTCGATGTCGATGATGATGAGGATGACGTTTGTTGCCTGTGGCTCCCCGTACTGCCCATCCATGTACACGGAAGTCCAGGGAGTCCTGTCCATTTGACCAAAAGTAAACAACAATAATTCATAAAGGACTTCCTCCCGCACAGTTAAGTACTATAACTAGAAATGATTTAGTGAGTCCTTCTTCTTTTTTTGATTGGTTGGGGATGAGGGACACTGCGGAAAGCTACCGAGTGACTGTTGGGCATTGTGGCAATAAGATATGCGTCAATTATTGTTAATTTGAATTCATTGAATGTTGAATGGGGAAAATTCAGTGCACGATTTTCAGTTTTGAACTTATCACATTGAGGGAGGTTAGTAGGTGAGAAGCAGATAAATAATATTCGCTAAAGGCTGTTTTTTACATTTTGATACGCTCGCCATATGACTACAGAGGGTATATATCATTTGATATGACCTTTACAAATACAGCCTCATCGAAATAACGGGTTTATACCCTAGGTATCTTTGAGCCAAATCCGTTTCAGGACATATATAGTCGATCTAGGGGTGCGCACGATAACTCTCGAAGGGTGTAACAAGGGAGTGAGATGGGCAATATCGGTCCTCTCCTCGAGGTACCTCCCCTACAAAGGGTCAAAATTTTGAATAATCTCACTCTCTCTTTCTCTCTCTCTCTCTCTCTCTCTCTCTCTCTCTCTCTCTTATAAAATGTGAAATAAGTGGACATGGTCTTCAAATTTAGCACATCCCAATTCTTTCGCCAATACAAAACCTGGTATTAAAAATGGATGAACTGACCATTCCTTCGGGTACGTACTGGAGGTAACATTTTAAATAACCAGGACGCTCATAAAGGGCGAAGCGAGCTACCGATTCTTTTCATGCGTGGCATATCCTAATATTTTAAACAACACAAGATCTAGTATGGAGATGGAATATATCCGCCTATTCCTGCTGGTACCTCCCTCACAACTGGTCTAAATTTTGAATAATAATACCTCTCAGAACATGTGAAATAAGCAACCGGTTCTCTTCAAATTTCACACATCCCAATATTTTTATTAAGAACATATCTAGTGTGAAGATGAGATATATCGGTCCCCTCGTCCTGGTACCTCCCCCACAACGGGTCAAAATTATATCTCCCATAAAATGCGAAATAAACACCAAATTCTTTCTAAATTTCGCACATTCATGATTTGGTGTGAAGATTATAGATATCGGCCCCTCCCTTCTGGTACCTCACCCACAAAGAGTCACAATCGTCAGTATTTTTACAAGGTGTCGCAAAAGTAATCCTCCCCATTTCAATCTTAGCGGGTATGTAAATAAGCAAAATTTACGCTTCTGGAGCACTGAAAATCCGCGTGTAACTCATGAAGTGGCAATACACTCCCTCTAAGTCACTGTAGGCTTTGCTGTTTTCGCTGGAGGAGTCATCGGAACTTTTTTCTTCGAAGACGTCAAGGGCCAAATGGTAACTATAAAGCAATAATCAACGAATTATTTTTGCCGGAACTTCATGAGTGGGGATTGGCACACACTGCACGTGGCACATTCGATATGTTGATGGATGCATTTCCCGGGCGCCTAATTTCCCGTTTCGGCAATTTGCACTGGCCAGTAAGATCGCCTGATTTGACCGCTTCAGACTTCTTTTTGTGGGGCTTTTTGAAGCCCTGGGCTTATGTCCACAAGCCTTAGACACTTTCAACTCTTAAAGGCAATATCCGTCAAGAATGTTGGGACGTTTTGGCTAAAGTGATGGAAAATCCCGTAGAAAGGGCTCAAATGACAATAAACTGTGGCGGCGGCTATTTACGTGACATCGTATTCGAAAAAATTCGGCGATTCTTTTCAAACTTGGTATATCTAAATATCTCTCTCGACCACCGATCCGATGTAAAAAAGGTCTCTATGTGACAATCCATCAAATTTATAAAAAAAACTTTCTACTTCCTGCCTTTAAAAAGGATTCTTCGATTATCCTACAAAAATTTACAAAAAGTTTTTTTTTTTTATATGTCTAGGAATTCTCAGATAGTCCTTCGCAAATATTCTTGTAACAAATCTCTTCGAAAGGCATTCATAGATGTTCATAAAAATATTTATTGTCCTTTAGAAATATTTTAATAAAACATGGTTAACAAATCGTCCGAAATCATTAAAAATTTTCCTAAAAAATCCTCCTGTACATATCCTTAAAAAATCCTGCCATAGCCCTAATGTTTCCAAAAAAATCACTCACCGAAATTTGAAAAAAGTTCTCTGACAGTAATTTAAGAATATTCGTCTTATAGACGTTCAAAAATACTCCCTTTAAAAATATTCGTAATTTTTTTATAGTCTTGTTAAAATCAAATTTAATATTAAAATATTAAAAAAATCCAGTGATTGCCCTTCAAAAATATCCTTAAAAATTCTTAAATATTTTCTAAAAAATTCTGGAAATGCTCTGCTCTGGATTTGGTAGGAATCCTTTGGTAGTCTTTCAAAAGGATTCTTGATAAACATTCTCAAAAGGCATTTAAAAACTGTTTGTATTAAAAAAATCTTAAAAAATTATTTTATATCCCTTAACAATATTTTTAGAAATCCTTCGATTGTCCTTCTGAAATATCCCATGATATTTCCACTTTTCTATAAAAAAAACAATTCTTCCACTTTCAAAACAAAAAAAAAAAAAAAACTTTGGAAAAAATCCAAAATATTTTAGAAAATCCCTTAACAATTGTCCCATAAGTCCTTTGAAATATTCTTAAAAATGCCCTCTAGTTGTTCTTTAAAAACTCTCTTAAGAACTCACTTTTTTTGGAAGTTGTCCTGTGGGTATCTTGATTATATATCTTGGGTAGGTTTGTCCGAATTTTTCATTTTCACCCACAAAAATAGCGCATATTATAACAAATTGAACAATTATCACATTATTTATACAATCCCCTTTTTACAACTCCCGACGAAGATAATCATTTCTTTAGAATCTTCTTCTCAATTATATCTTTTACATTTCCTGACTTTACAAATTAAATAATAATAATAATAATGATAAACAAAACAATAAACAACAAAGCCAAATATCAACCCCGTTCCTTTCTTCGTCTTCTTTAATTCCTACTACTCGAAGTCTTTGTCATTGCTTTCTACTGATTTGCCTACAACAGCATCAATTTTTTTTTGCTCATTATTCATTCATAATTTTTAATGAAACGCTACGGCTCTGTTGGGGTGAGGCTGGCTTCACTCCCTCATACGCACCATCATACACTGACTCTGCATCCTTTCACATCTTCTGTTTTGTTTCAAGAGATTTCAAAGAAATACTAAAATTCATTTATCCTATTTGCACTGATGCCAGGGCTTTTGTTTCGTCTTCGCCAGCAGCAGAAGTTGCAAAATCTTGCCTCGAATGCATCTTGGCCTGGGTCTCGTTGCAATTTCTCATGAATTCAGATGAGCAGGAGGATGAAGATAATGGGGATGATGATGATGATTGTTTCAGATATACTCGTATGCATGATGATATTTGCTTTTGTATGAATTTCTTTAGCTGCAGCATACCCTCAATTTCATGGCTTATGAAAACAGCACACGGGCAAGATGAAGGTTTAGTGTAAGAGGGAGGGCTTTGGGGGGGTCTTCTTGCAAGGCTTAACTAAGAAAGACATTTCAATTTGGAGCAACAAAATGCCCTGCAAAGAAACTTGAAAGCTGAACTAAAAAAATGGGCAGCATTGTGTTGCATTAAGGGGGAGGGGGAGGAGAGGAGTGGAAGGGGACTTGCAAAGATGCAGGACAAGTTGAGAAGGCATATTTTATTCATATATTTTTAGGTTTTTTGGGGTTGCCACTCATGGCCGCACAGTGTGTGTGAGGCCGAAAGTCCGGTCTTGAGGGGTGAGCAATATGGAGTATTTACAATGTATGGCTTGAGTATGATGGTATATGAACTTCTTACGGTTGTTTGGATTGTGGAAATGAAAACGATGGTGGTTTTGCAGGGAAAATTCAAAAGCCGATTTTTTTATTATGGAAACTAAAATTCGAAATTCCGCAATTATTTATTTATTATATGCTCTTTAGTCTCAATATGCTGAAGATCCTCACAAAATATTAAGATATGCTTGACGGTTGGCCCTCTAAGGATCAAAGATGCAAAATACAAAGGGAGATAAAAAAAACTCCAACAAAGTCAAACGCCATAATTTTTACATTCCTTTTTTATTTTTTTTTCGAATGAAAGTTAAAATGGCCTTCAAACGGCCAATGAAACCGTCACATGCTGCCGGAATGTTGCTCTGCGGGGTTGCCACTCATAGCCGCACAGTTTGTGAGAAGCCGAAAGTCCGGTCTTTACAATGCATGGCTTGAGTATGATGGTATATGAACTTCTTACGGTTGTTTGGACTGTGAGGATGAAAATGATGATGGTCTTGCAAGGAAAATTCGGAAGCAGCAATTATGTTTATGTATTCGAAAATTATTTGAAATTCTGCAATTATTCAATTATACTTCGATCTTCGAAAACTATTAAGGAATGCTCGACGTTTAGCTTTTTGAATATCATTCCATCCACCAGTTCTGCCATCATTTTTCCCTCACGTTTATATTTAATTCCAATAATTTCCATACCACCCACGTTACCACGTATGGACCTTGTATCATTGTTCGTATGTGTGTGTGTGTGTGTGTTGGTCCACTGCACTTGTTGTTAAAGCTTTAATTGAAGGCATCAAGATTTGTATATTTTTACAAACGACTTGACATGCAAAAGCAACGTAGCAGCATCAGCAGCAACAAAACTGGGCCCTACATAGCTGGCAGTGCACCATAAGATTCTGATGCAGCGGCAGCAGCAGAAGCAACCCCTTTTGTTAAGCCAAGCCAAGCAAGCAGTCACCAGTCACCCAGCTTTCTGCTCTATGTAGAAATCTTCCTTTCTTGCTTTCTTTTAGAATTTCTTGATGTGGCTGCATTTATTTTTTCTTTTTTGAGTTTCTCTAATTTTTTTTGCCGTCATTCTTCTTTGGCTTTCTTTTGATGAATCTTTTGTTCGCCGTTTGTTGTTGTTGTGCATAAATGCACAAATAAGAGCTTTTTCTGTTGTCGTTGTTGTTGTTAATGTTTATTTCTCGTTTTCTCTGAAGACAATTCCAAGTTGCACAAAAGACACTTGAAATTAAGTAACGACAAATTGTGCAGCTTAGCTATTGCGACAAGGAAACAATTCTGCTTCCAAGGATATCATGAAGGAAGAGAGGGTGGGGTAATGGTGGCTACATGTGGTAACCACCTGGTTATATTTTTTTCGCTAACGAATGCAATTAAGTCTCAAGTTATTAACTTAAATAGAAGAAATGGGTGCGGGGTTGGGGATTTTTCTGGATGCATAGGTAACTGGGAAAAGCTGGAGGAAATGGTTGTCCTACACTGAGAAATAAAAGGTACAATTGACAAATATTTATAGCTGTGAGGAATTTATGTGGAAGTGTTTTGAAACGTTGTCTAAAACATTGCTGTTGTCAAACTAAGATCATCCGAAAACGAGAATTCTATTTTTTTGTCGAGAACTCTGTTCCGAAAAACGAGGACCTCAAGAACTTTTTAAACATCTTTATGTCAAAATGTTTACCGAATATGCTAAGCTTTTTTCCAAGGACTTCACTTACAAAAAAAAAAAAAAAAGTTTTTAAGAACTTTCGGTACATACTAAGGATTTCGGGCCCAAAATTTTTGTAAAATTGTCTTCAAGGACTTCATTCCCAAAAATTTCATATATTGCAAGAATTATTTTCAAGAATTCCCAGGACAAAAACCGTGCCAATTTTTGTGAGATTTTTTTTCCAAGGACTACATGTGGAAAATGAGGGTTTTACTCAAAAAATTGTGGATTCTGGCCAAAAAAAATAACTTTTGTGAATTATTATTATTATTATTTTTTTTTAACTATGGATTTTCAAGATTTTTTTTGAAGGACTGGTCACAGTTCATGTCTTTTTAAATATTTTTTTCTACACCTTCTTGGAAAAAGGTGGATTCTAAGGTATTTTCCTGTCGAGGATTTCATGTCTAAGTAACCTGGATTTTTGTGGGGGAGATTTTTGCAAAAAAAAAAAAAAAAAATGGATTTTCCAAGACTAGCAGTCGTATGTTTTCAAATATGTTGTTTTTTCTCTTTTTAACCAAGTTTAGGCGATAGGTTCGAAAACCCCTGTATAAGATCTCCTGACTATAAAAATTCAATTATAGACGACCTGTTATAGATAAAACGAAGGCTTGTTCCCCAGAAAACATTCAAGGCTTCAGTTAAAGGTCTGCAGTCTACATAAGACCTGTTAGATGTTTTTGAATCATGGTATATATTCAAAAATACTTTCTGCCTATATGTGGCCTCATAAAGGTTCTTCTGTCCTATAGACGAACTGCCCATAGAAGGCCTGTTAAAGGATTTGTGTTCATAGCAGAGTAGTTAAAGGTATTATGACTATGAAAGGCCTCTATAAATAATCTGTTTTTCAGATATTTTTTTAATTGGAGGATTTCCTGCGATTTTTTTCAAGACTTGCCCGAAAATACGATTTGTAAGGATTTTCAAGGACTTCATGTTCAAAATTGTTGATTTAAAAAAAAAAAAAAAAAAATTGTTAAAAAAATTTAATTTAACCTCATGCCCAAAAATCGTGAGCCTGATGTAACTCAAAAATACTCTGCTAAAACATATCGGACTTCAAGGAATGGTCATAATCTGTTAAAAAAAATGTGATAAAAATAAAAGCATTCAGAACATTATACCACCCTCTGATTTTATTAATTGAAGAAAATCTAATGTTATCAGTCCAAATTATCAATAATTGTGGACATATCTCCAACCGTCGACAAGTTATAGACTTCTTTCCGATTTAGGATGTAGCCAATAATGACTCCTGATAAAATTTGAACTTATTTATAAATTATAAAAAAATCCATACAAAATCCAAGTGAAATATTCCTTCTTTATTTAGCTTCGTAATACTGGATATATTGAGATTCTCCTCCCCCTTCCTTCATTGCCAATATTTGCAGAACAAAATAAACTCCCATAAATTTCCTCTCAGTGTTGTTGAGGGTTTCCCACAAATATCTTTATTTGCCATTCCAGAAGGAAAAAAATGCAGACAAATATCAAAATCCAACCAACTGTAAATCAACATTCATTTGAGCTTTACAATTGACATTTGAAAGACGAAGGGAAATGCATGTCTTCTTTAGAAAACCTAGAGGAACTGTACAATGCACACACATACCTACATCCCACCGGTTGTATACATATGTGATGAAGTATTCAACGAAATCCTACAAGACGGAAAAATCTATGCATGCTGATGAAGATGGATAAGGTGGATAATGCAAGTACCTGACTGACTTAAGCGTACGGACGGCAAAAGGAAATGGAGGAGCTCATGCAGATGAGGTCAATAGATTTGCACAAGGAGAAATGGGTGTGGGTGGATGGATGTGTGCCATCGTCTTCTTCTTAATTTATCATTCATTTGAATACTTCTGCCCCTCTCTCCCTCTTCTTCTCTCTCTTTGAATTTGTTGAACAAGATTTATCTTTTTGAACCAAAAATAAACAGAGCAAAAGACTTTTCTTTGTGTTGCTTTTGTTGTAGTGGGGTACGGAGAGTATGAAGTGAGGATGTAGAGAATCTGAGATTTTTTGTATTTGCTAAGCAAATAGGTAAAACAAACATCACAAATATAGCCTAACTTAAGGAGACCAAGAAATACCTAGAAATGTTGCCTACCTTAGGGATGCAGGAAGAAATGCAGATTGCATGACTCCTTCATGTATAGATATTGAAGTTTAAGTGGTATCCTGGTCTAGCTGTTCCTTAAAGACAAGCCAGGTGGGCGTGGGAGAGGGGGAATACACGGTGAAGGGAAAAACACAATTTTATAGAAAACTGCGAAGAGAAGTCAACATCCTAGCAGGTATTTAGAAAAGAAAGAATGGGTTTTATGCAAATCCAGTTGTAGATGGCGTATAACACAGAAAGATAAGTCTAACGACTTTAGATGCGACTTATTTATGCTTAGGTAAGAGAAATTATAATTGTCTGCATGTATATGTGGGTGTGTGTTTGTGAAGACTTTAGAAATATTCCCATAGAGTATTTAAGAGGGCCATGGGGGAATCTTAGAAAAACAAGTATGGCCTAAAGGAGGTAGTTTTGGGAAATTATGGGAAAATGTTTCAGATATGGAATTGTAATCTTTTCTCTGAAACATTTATTTTAAATTAAATATTTTTTTAAATTTAATGTTATTTTTATAAAAAAAAAATTAAAATAAATATTTTACTGCATTTCCCAACCTAA
The DNA here is from genome assembly GCF_030504385.1 of Musca domestica. Lineage (NCBI taxonomy): Eukaryota > Metazoa > Arthropoda > Insecta > Diptera > Muscidae > Musca > Musca domestica. The sequence goes on from NW_026712155.1 coordinate 5,876,407, forward strand.
TCCCCACCTCGTTCCCCGTTCGCTGTCATTTATTTCGATTTATTTTTACGGAACTATGCGAAAATGCCAGGCACTGCAGCATGAATGCATTGCACATTTAAGACCACAGGATTTCTCATAATTTTTCTCAAATTCGAATGCAGTGAAATGTAGTCCTTGCCGCCTTGTTGGCTGGCATCTCCACGCTGCTGCTTCTGCCATTCACATTTACGCTAGCATTGCCGATGTTGTTGTTACTTTTGCTTAGTATGCATCATTAAAATTTCTTGCTTTTGTGAGTTTTCTTCATTTGGAAAAATACTAAAAAACTAAAGGTGATGATACGAATGCAAATGCGCCAAAAAGGAAGAAGGCTGGCAAACAGATAGAGACACATACAACATCTTGCCTATAAGAGCATAAAAGGGGGTGTGAGGGAGGTTCAGGTATACCGTACCAAAGGACCCCCACATAAGTTTTGCAAAAGCCGTTACAAGTGTGGCGTTGTTATACACCAACACCCATACACTCACACATAAAAATCGCATGCAATACCTAGCCATATCGGTGTATTTGTGCCGTATCACCCACAAGTTACAAAACCAGTCACCTTAGCATAAAGATTTATCTGCAGAGTTTTCTTTTTAATGGCTTAGAATTCTTTATGTTCTAAAGTATAAATTTTCCGGATATGAGTTTTTAGTTGTTGTTGTTGCCATACTTATGACATAGATTTGTTGTATGGCAGCTTAACGACTTGCCAACCAAATGAAGAGGGAGTATGGGTGAGATGAAGGAGGTTAAGGAAGTGTTTAGAAAAGGCGACATTTGCAAAAGGTAGCAATTTGAAGGTTTCCATTGCTGCATGGGAAACGGAAATTTTCTTGTCACAGCACATTTAGCATTCAAGTGAGGGGAGATCAGAATAGACAGATATTTTATTGAAGTTATTGAGAAATTAAATTTCTTGGAGAAAATGGAAAATTTTAAATTGGAAAAAATTAAGAATTCGTAGGCCTTCTTTCTTATGAGCATTTATAAAGAGACGTCAATCTATGGGAGACCTCTGGAAGATCTTCTATCCATATAAGGCCAGTATATGTTCAGACAGACCTATCTTGGAGGTCTTCTGCTTATAGTTGATATGTCGTATGTATTTTTTCCACGGAAGGTCTCTGAAAGATTTCCACTCTGTTGCCTGTAAGAGACAGTCTGACTATGTGAAGCCTGCAAAAGGTCCCACATCTAGGGAGAGCTTCTATCTGCAGAAGTTCTGTAAAACCGTTTTCTGCTTAAAGGAGGTCTGTAAATAGTCATTGGTCCTCTAAAAGCCTTCAAATTTCTTTTGTCTACATAATGCCAATAGAAGGTATTTTGAAAAACCTATTCGATCTTTTATCTTCAAAAGGCCTGGACAAGATTTCGTGTATGGAAGAGGTCCTCTGTCTATAAAACACACCTTCAAGGATTTATGTATGTACAAGAGGGGGGGGGGGGTACCTTCGAATGCAAGAACTATATGAGCTCCTAGCCTATCAAATGTTACCTTTCATAGAAGTGTTATTCAAGTATTTCACTTAAAAAATGTTGAATTACTTATTTTTAAAGACCTGCTGTGGATCTTTTATTGATAAAAGAGCTCTTGAAGGTATTCTACTCATACAAAAACTCTACCCAGGTAAAACCATAAAAGCTCTTCTATTCACAGACAAGCAAAAAAATCTCTTCTATACACAGACAAGTTGTAAAAGATCGTATATCTGCAGACAAGTTGTAAGATCTCCTCCATCCACAGAAGAGCTGTAAAGGCTCTAAAGTCCATAGATGAGGAATAAAAGCTATCTTATGTATAGAAGAGGTATTAGGTATTTACTAAGCTTTAAGCTCTTCCGTATACAAAATAGCAGATAGAAGTGCACTATCTGCAGAATGTCCTTAAACGCTCATTTATTTAGAGATGAAGCTCAACTATCCATAGGAGAGCTATAAAAGTTCCTTTAAATGCAGAACAGATGCCTCATGTTTCCTACCTAGAGAAGAGCTTTTGAGAGTCTTTAAAAGTTTTTTTTTGAAGAAGAGCTGTTAAATGTTCCCTAGACAAGAATGCCCAATTAAAGACCTTCTTAAAGAACTATAAAAGTCCTTCTCTTTATAGAAGAACTTTTAAGGTCTTGTTTCTCTAGATAATTTATCGAGGAGCTAACGAGGTCTTTTCTTCGGATATTTTATAGTATTCAATTGGTCCACACAAGATATTTAAAAGCTGATCTATCAAAAAAAGCGGTAATAGCTCTTATATTTATAAATGAGCTTTTGAAGATATTTTCACGTAAAAGAGCTTTTTACGGTCTCATATCTTTAGCAGAATACTTGAAAGATCTTAATCATAGAACTGTCGTAGGTATCCTTGCCATTTAAAAACTTTTAAAGCTAGTCTAATCTCTGAAAAAATCAAAAGGATGTTCTCCTTGAAGGTCTCTAAAAAGAGCTGCTGAAGATCCTCGGCCCATAGAAGAGTCATAATAAATTTTCTATTTCAAAGAGCCTGAAAGGAGTCCAGGGAAAAAACTTCTGAAGGAGAATATCCCTTAAAATATTTAACCTTTTTCGATGGTCAAACCAACGTACACTTTTCTTAAAAAAACATAGGCTAGACGACCAGAATGACCGGAATTATAGGAAAACATCCATTTTAAAGAAGGCTTATAAAGGGTCGTCTAAGATATTTTACTTAGTAATGGCTTTAAAAAGAATTATTATACATATCTTGCGATAATCTGCAGCAAGTGTTCTATTTTTGGAAAACGTTACGAGAATTTTTTTATTCAAGACCTCTAAAGAAACTCTATTTTAAAGACCACCTGAAACTCCAATATATAACCAGAAGTACTTATTTCATACCATACTAATAACTTATTTGTGGGTACAATTTCATCTAAAAGTCGTCTACAGTTAAAATACCACATACATTTAAAGAAGACTGGCACACGGTCTTCTGTCAGGAAAAGTCCTTAAGATTGTCTTATATTTCCGTGAGCGAATATGATTCTCTTGTAGTCTCCTTTTAATTTGTTTATACAAATATATTACTTCAATATGTCTCAAAAACTAAAATTGTGGGAAAATTTGTCTTTCCTAAATCTCATATGGTTTCCGACAAAAATTACCGCCTACAACGGCTGACAATGGGAAAAGGATTAACCGACAATAGATTGGTGAACCATAACAAATTACCATTCTTAAAGCGTTGGAATATCCACACGGAAAAAAAGATCCTCCAAATAAAAAAAAAAAACAAGTGTAAACTGCTTAGAATAGGAAAAAATTAAGCAGGTAGAAATTCCAATGCACCCTCATAATCTGAGAATGACAATAAAACTAAATATATGCAATAGTCGATCCCCGAGGACAATGGTTGTCTTAATCCTTTGCCCAAATAAATAAAGACAATAAATCAATGAAAATGTTTTACGGAAAGTAAAATGAAAAACTGTATCTTGAGTGATGGAAACAATAACATTAGGAATTTTACACACATCCTTTGGTGACTGATTCGCCCGCCATACACATATGAATGAATGGATGGATGTGTGGGACACAAAAGGATTGTTGAGGAATGCAAATAAAATGCAGGCTGTTAAAGGAAGTGAGTGATTCATTCATTCTCTCTGTCTGTCATTGAAATGGCTAGACAATTGATGAATGAAAATTTGTAAGGATCACAATTGAGCACACAGACACACATGTGCGAGTGTGCGTATGTGAATTGAGACAATTATTAATGCCTTGAGATAGTCGTCCATTCGTTGCATTTATCCTGCTACTTATTTGCTTAAAAACCATAGAAAATTTGTTATAATAAATTTTCGAGCACAACAATGCCAAAGCAATGCAAATCTCAAGTGTTTTTTTTTGTTTTTCTTCTATGCCAAAGTGCCAGAAATAAAGGATTTCTTTGCATTCTCGGCCTCCATTGAAGAGAAAATCCAGGTTTTTGTTTCATTTGATTTGTGTGTAGCTCATCTTGAAATCGTTTCTCTTTTCTTTTCATGTCGCTTTGAAAATGTGTTTGCATTTGAGTTCTGTATTGTCCTATCTGCACCTTGACGCTCCACCCTTTGTGACCCCTTTCTGGAATTATGCATATGCCATCATCATCATCGTGATTATCATGTGGGTAAATAAGGCAACAAAACTGTCATCTTGACGTTTGGGCTTTGTGTCACCATGTGGGTTTTCTTCTAATTCTTTGCCTTTGGTCTTTTGTTTGCGATTCTTGTTGCTTGCATTTCTTATGACTCTGCCAGCCACTACTGTTTGGCCTTAATTATTGTTGACATTTGATCGGTCCAAATGCATCTGCTCCATCAGAAACATCGGAACAATGGCAATGCATCTTTTTCTTTGCCTTTTGGTTTCTGGTGGTTGGAAAGGGGTTTTAGCATCAAAAGACTATTTTTGATTTCTTCTTTATCTTCTACTTTGTGGTTATAAAATGTCCTGTTACTTAGAAATTCAGAATTCAAATTTTACTTTTGGTGACATATTTGGTTTTATTAATTGGGTTGAGGGTTTTTGTAAATATGTAGTGCTCGATAAACAAATAATCGGTATTTTGGGCGGAATTATATAAATTCTGTAAATTACATTATCATCGGGCTGAGGATATGGGCTTTTATAGACGGATATTTACTAGTTTTCTCTTCGCGGAAGGCCTTCAACAATTCGTCTACAAATAGAAGATATTCGCGGGTCTTCTTATGTAGATAGCATACATAATCTCTTCATATATATTCCATGGGAAGGAACACAATATATTCCATGGGAAGGAACAGCATTCCTAGAAAATCACCTATAGGTTAAAGACCTTCAGGCTCTTCATAGGTGGACCAATATCAATCGATTTTCCATCCCAGCAAAAGTTTGGTAGGCATATGTGCCACTGTCAGAATTAGTAGTGTTGATATCCTCGATAAAATAACGTATTTTTAACTTACCAAGTAATGAGTAATGACGAGAATGAGCATATCCGCTACAACACGTAAGGTCGCTGATTCGAAAATTCGCGTTACCAATTAAGCAAAAAAAAAAAAAAAAAAAAAAAAAAATTAGAGGATTTTGCTGTAACAGAGGTGGAGTGCACGATGTGTCCGACTACCTATCAGGAGATCACCAGCTCTGTTAGGCTATTCAAATAACGAAACATAGAATGAAGTGTGGTGAAATTAAAAAAAATGCAACACGAGTGTTCTACAAATAGAACGACTGAGGTTTTTGAACTTATTTGTTGACTCTTGGTGCCACTTTGATAAGTGCTTACTAATCATGACATACCCATGTCAATGTAAGGGGTTAGTATAATGGTTTGGATGGTTGTAGGGATGGCAAGGTGTACTTAACAAACCCATTATTTGGTAATGAGATGTTTTCATGGGTACGGATAAAAGCCCTTAACGATAACTCCTATAAAAGGAAGAGTTTTAGCAGGACTCATACTGGCACAAAGCTTTTGTTTATGCCTTATATGAACCAAAGACCATTAATAAGTTCTCTATAGACTGGAGAACTTAGGAAGAGGCCTTGCATGGACAGAAGACCTTTAACAGGTCCTGATACTTTAAAATCCTTCTATAGATAGATAACTCTAAACAGGGAAGACCTTGAGCAGTTATTCTGTGAAGATTACACCTTTAATAGTTATGAGGATAAGACCCTTGAAAATGTCACCTATAAACAGAGGACAATAAACAGTTTTCCAAAAAAAAAAAAAAAAAAAAAATCAACAGCTCATTTATGAATAGTGGAGGCTTTGCAACTCTTTTATGGACAAAAAAGCTTTTACAGATCTTAAGTAGACTAAAGAGCTTTCACAGCTTTTCCGGGGATAAAAAGATCTTACAACCTTTATTTACACTTTTACAGATCTTGGGCCATTACAGCTCTTCCATGAATAAAGTAGATTTTTTCTTTTATTCGAAGAACTTTTACAGATATGCAGTGGACTAAAGAGCTTGAACAGTTCTTCTACGAGCAGGAAAGCTTTAACAACTCTTCAGCAAATATTGTAAACATATTGCTAAAATTGTATTCCTAACACGGAAAAACAATATCTACGGAAATATTTTTTTTCTGTGGACTGAAGAGCTATCACAGATCTTCAGCAGTTTATGGGCTTTTACAACTCTTCCGTAAATAGCGGAACTCTTGCATATATTGGGTAGAAGAGATGTTAAACCTTTTTTTTGAGCTTTAACAAATTTTTATTGGTGCTTTAACAGCTCTTCCAAAACAGATTTAAGGGCTTTCCTTTAATAGGAGAGCTTTTACTGGACTCCAGTGGCCTAAAGAGCTTGAACACATCTTCTGCGGGTAGAAAAGCTTAACAACTCTTTGGCAGAAATAGTAGAATTATAGTAGAGAGTTTTCACAGATCTACAGCAGATCGTAGACTTTTACAGCTCCTACGTAGGTAGAAAAGCTCTTACAGCTTTAAATATTCCATAGAAGAGATTTTACAGCCTTCGTATGAGCTTTAAAAGATCTTCAGTGGAGCTTTTACAGCTCTTCCATTGACAAGTGAGATTTTAGAGTGTTTCTATTAATATGAGAGCTTTTACTGATCTTCAGGGGACTTAAGAGGTTTAGAAGTGCTTCAACTTAAAAAAAAAATTCAAATACCAAATATATTCAATAAAGCTTTGACTGCTCTTTCGTAAATAAAATAGCTTTCACAGTTTTTTTTTGTGTACAAGAGAGCCTTTGCAGCTCTTTAGCAGGATATAGACAAATACAACTCTTTCATAAATAGAAAAGCTCTCACTGTTTTTTTTTTTTTTTTGATAGAACTGAATAGTTCCTCTGCAGAAGACTTTAGCATTTCTGTAAAGGGCTTTAATAGTTCTTCTATGAAAAAGATCATATGTTGCTCATCAATGAATAGAAAACCTTCAGCCGTTTTCCGGTGCTTAGAAGATATTCAACATATATTTTAAAAGATGAAGTCCTTAAACAGTTTAAAGAGGAAAATATCACAAACGCTTTTTTATCAATTGAAGTCATTCAACAATTCTCCCTAAGACAGAGGAGCCCTTCCATTACCAACAAATTATTGATATTCGATCAATTAATCAATAAACCATTTTTTTTTTTTTTTTGAATTGATAAATTAATTAACAATTCCCTGCACTTTGCTTCTCATGGAGAACATCTGGTTTCTCACTGAAAACAAAAAGGATACCCAATGGTGTTTCAAATGCATTTGACATTGAAGAAAATGATTGATTTTCTTTGTTCGTCTTGTGATGGCCACCCTCTCTCTACTGCTCCTCAAGGAAGCATACAAAACCAATGAAGATAATGGCATTTTGATTAAACATAAATACTCTTTTTTTATTTTGAAGGAATCAAAAATGTTCTTATTTTTTTCGGGTCTTTTTTTTTTTTGCAATTAATTTGCGTTGTTGTTGTGGTATCCTTACCACAAAAATAGCAAAAAAAACTGGAAGCTTTGCCTTTACTCAGATATTGGAAGATCTGCTTGGGGTTGATTTACATTTTTTTTCTCTTTCTTTGTGTAACTTTTTGAACATTATTCATTTGTTGTTGCTGTTGTTATTGTCATTCAATGCGGTTGTTGTTGTTGTAGGCGTTGAGTGTTTTTTGCAATATTTCGACACTGTAACTGCTGCAATTTCTTGAAGCATTTTTTCTGTTTCTTTGCAAAAATATTTAATGCATCATCATCAGCGCCAGCCAGCACCATCACTTTTGTGTGGAGACAGGACAAACACAGCAAATGAATTGTAATTTGTGTTTGGGCTAGAGAAATGCGGGAGGGAGGTGGGTGTCAGCAGAAGACAAGGAAACGAGGCTGAAGGCATTCGATTTTTCTGTTTTCCAGAAGCTGGCAGTTATTACAAAAACTGAAAAGCAAAATTGTCTTCTTGTCGTGTCGCCAGATTTTCTTTGTGATATTTGCTTGTGGTCAGCATTGTTTTAATAAATCTTTGTTTGATTGTGTTGTGGGTGGGGTGTGGATTGTGGGTTGTGGAGGGGGGAAGGGAGTAATATGCTTTTCTCTTTGCCTGTTTGTGTTTTTTTGGAATTCAAGATTGCAGTCTGTAAAAAAGATTGATTAAAAATAATGCTTTTTTTCCTTTCTTTGCTGCCATTAATCACTGCAGGACTTTCTAGATTATCAAAATGTTAAGTTGTCAAGGCAAGAATAAAATTGCAGAGAAAAAAAAAAACCAATGGCCCTGCAAGAGTAATTCTTTTCTCTTTTTACAAGGAAATGTCATTACTAATAATTAAAAAAAAAATATGTTGATAATTTATGCAAAAGGTGATTTGAAATACAAAAGATTACATGAATCCCCCTCCATAGAAACTCACTTAAAATTTACTTGGAATCTCAATATTTAATTATTTTTGCTTTTGCACCTCTTGAACCCTCCCCCTCCCTTTCCAGCTGCTCCTTTGCATTACTTAATCACTAATGATTATGATTCAGGATGATTACAACTGTAACCAAGCATGAAATCAATGACATTTAAGGATTTGCTGTCCTTCAACCTCAATTTCTGCTCTTGGCGTTAGATTACGCTGCATTTCCAACAACAACAACAACCAAGTAGGAAGGCAGGCAACAACAACATCTTAGCATAAGTCACATTTAATGGCTGGATTAAACGGATGAATCCCCAGCACTGTCCACCGCTACAACAACAACAACAAGAACAACAACAATTGCAACTCTGATGATGACATTTGAAGAACTTAAGTCATGAAGGACTTCTAAAAAAAGAACTTAGCCACAAAATCAAGAGCGTGGACTGTCATTGCAAACGCGAAATATTGTTAGCTAGCTGGCTGGGGAGCATAATTTTATTTCGAAGGCTTAGTTGTTGACTTACCTTGCCATTATCGTAATTATTTTTCTCTGCGCGCCCCCTACCCCACCACTTCCAGCACTTATGGGTCAGGTCATTAGATTACAAAAGATATTCTAGTAGGGAAAGATAAGAGAAACTCTTAACTGGTATTCTATTGCTGTTGCATTTCTTTGGTGACATCTTCTGGATGTTGTTATATTTGTTGTTGCTGCAGTTCTATGCTATTAAAATTATGAGTAGTTTTTTTTTAATTTTCTAAGGAAATAGATTGGGGGGAGATTATTTTTTATAAAGCTGAATGATTTTTAAACAGAGTTTAAATAGTTGGTATTGTTTTGAAGGAGAATGGATTATGAATGGCAAAGGCGGAGGGAGTTCAACAACATATTTGGAATCTCAAGTAAAGGGGAGGAAATGGCGAATTTAAGAATATTTTGTTGATCAGAGCAGCAACCGCATATTTATTAATACTAATTTTTAAGGACTCTTGGTAATATTTAGGAGGAGTTCTTAAAGAGTAATAATTCGGGGACAATCAGGATCTACAATATCATTATTTTTACGAAACGTTGTTGAAGGGTTTCAGAGGTAAAATTTCGGATGTGTTATCATTAGTTTCAGAGCTATATTGCTGGAGTTTTAGATTTTTTTCTACAGCTTCCTGTGCTACAGTATTGGATATTTTTGCTCATGGGCTCTCTTACATGAAGTCGTGATAAGTGTTTTCAATTTATTTTTTCTTGGCTTTGGAGCACCAAACACTGACTTTTGACTGACTTTGACGAACGAACTTCAAAACAATAATCTTAAATTTTTAAGAATAGTTTTCATGTCCTTTCAAGCTTTAAAAGTGGATTTTGAGAGGATTTTTCATACCTTCAATGAATATATTGTTCAAAGATAATCAAACCTATAAACGTGAGGTTTCCAAGAATCATTTTTCAAGTTCTGTAAGAGCCATTGTTAAACATTTTTTTAAAGTTCTCTTCAGAGTCGTAGCCGCAATTTTAATATTTTTAAGTTTTTTTTTTCTGGGCCACTGTCAAAAAGAATAACTTCTTTGTCAGCAGAGCATTTTCAAACCAATTTCTTAACCATATACGCAGATTTTTTTCCAGAATTGTTTGGATTATTTTCAAACTCTTCTAAATCCATAGTCGTGGACTCATTAAGAGCTTTTGGTGGATTTTATCGGGAATCAATTTTCATTATATATATCATTTGATACGGCCAAACGTGCCTGCCTTTCTGGTATGTGTAAACGATGACTCTAATCCGATTTGGTCCAAACTTAGCTTATCTTAAAAATATTATCAACCTTAGATCGAGTTTGGAGATGAGCAACATCAGTCCACTCCTTCTGGCACCTCTCCCACAAAGGTCAACATTTTCAAAGAAAATATTTTACTTCCTAGAAAGAGGAAGTATCATCCGATGTTATTCAAACTTTGCAAATCCTAATGTTTGCATCAGTGCTAAATCAGGTGAGATAGTTGACACTATCGACCTACTCTATCAAGTACCTTCTTCACAAGAGGTCAAAATATAGAATAATTACAACTCCTTTAAAATGTGAAATAAAAGTCCTGTTGTCTTCAAAATTCACACCTCCATATATTACTTCCAACGCAGGATCTAGGGTGAAGATAGAATATATCGGAGCACTCCTACCGCTACTTCCCCCACACAAAATTTTGAATAATTATGTCTCCCATAAAATGCGAAATAAGCATCCGATTCTCTTCAAATTTCACACATCTCATTATTTCATCCAACACCGGATCTAGTGCGAATATGAGCCACACTGGTGATTTTGTAAGATTCGTTTAAACTTTTTTTCGGGGTCATAGTCTTGGTTTTTTTAAAGTCGTGGCCTCTTGGAGCTATAGATTTTTCATAATGTTTTTTTGAAGCTGATAAAGGTTTTCCTTTTGTCAAAGAAATATTAGGGATATAATCGTTGACTTTAAGATTTTTTTAAGAAACTCCACAGCTATAATCGTCGTGGTTTTAAGAACAATTTTCGAAGGACTACCACATCTGTAATCGAGCATTGGTTAAGATTTATCTTTCGACCGAAATTCAAGGACATTTTTTGAGCCAGATTTTTGAAGTACTACCAGGACTATAATAGTGGATTTGAAAGAATTTTCTTCTAGGGGATTCTTCAGTTGTGATGGTGGATTTTTTTAACTATTTTACAAACATTTTTTCTAAGTTTATTTTTTGAAATAATCGGATTTTTTGGTCTGTCCCTACATTATTCGAAAATTCTTAAAAAATATTTTTTTTGTAGTTAAAATGTGGAATTTTAAAGAATTTATTGGAAAATTGTTCTTAAATTATCTGAGATATTTCCCAAGGACTATTTAAAATTGAGGACTTAAAGAAATCTCTTCCTTTCATTTTCCAAGAAGAGAGAAGGAAACGTTTAAAAAACAGGGCAAAAATTATAGAGTCGAATCGTGGAGTTTTGAAAACATTTTTGGAGAACATCTTGAATTATTTTCGTGGATTTTTAAGGGTATTTTACGTACATTTTTTCTAAGAATATTTTTTGAAAGACTGTCTGAGCTATTTTTGAAGAGGTTTGATCCTGGAATTAAAAAAAACGAACATAATTTTTTCAAAGTAAAGTTCGTGTTTTTAATGTTCCACTATCCAATTTTACATTTTTTAATGTCAACTGTTTTCCATTAATTGGCATGCTAGTCTCCTATTAAGGGAAACTTTCTGGACCTCTACACAAGATGTCATTTTTTCAAATGAACTTCCTTTTGTCTATATTAGAACTACTTGAGAACTTACTTTTGGATTACATTTTATTATTACTTAATGAAACTCCTGTTGTCCTTCAACACAAAAATAGTTTTCAGCGTTTTATATAAGAAGTCCTTTCGGTATTCTTCTAAAAAGTCCTTTGAGTCTTCCCTTGTCTTCACTATAATAAAGCCTATGAACTATATTCTGGTTTACTCTCAAAGAAAAGAGCTGTTGTTTTCTATAAGAAGAATTACCGTTTTTTCTCTATACAAAAAAAAAAAAAAAAAAAAAAAAAAAAACGACTGTGAAATGGGTTCACAGTATTTTTTGATAGTTTTCATTCTTTGATCATTATTTAATTAGGGAGTCACTATATCCTTAGAAAAACAACTCTCAGTATTTCATGAAAAAAATAAATAAATAAATAAAAACCGACGAAATCATGTCAGCTATCAATTTCGTTTTGACAAAAAATCGATTTCTTTAATAGAAAATTATATGAAGATGTTAATAATTTTTAAGAACTTGGCGAGCTTTTTTCGAAGATTTTTTAAACAAAATTAGAAGAATTATTTGAACTTTGATCCTGGAATTTCAAACAAAAAAAAAAAAAAAAATAATAAACACGAATATTATTTTTCCAGAGGACTTTCAGAGCTATAATCTTAAGTTTCTATTAATACTTGCTTTCGGGAGTATCGACCTATATCCGTGAGTTTTTTTAATAATATTAATTAAAGAGTGTATTTATAAACTTTTTCCAAAGGGCAGCCAATGTTGTTATTCGGATTTTTAGTAATATTTTGCAAAAGACTGTCTTACAATAGTGATAGTTTTTTTAGCAATATGATTTATTATATAATTTTTTTTTTAAATATGTATGTTTTTATAAGTATTTTTTAATGAGCCTTAAGAGCCATTTAATAAGTCCCAAGAGTCAATCATACACGAAGATTTAAGTTCTGAACAAATGCATCCTCTTAATTCATGTTTATTTTATTTTAATCGACAACGTATTTCCAGACATATGTTATATTACGCAGATTCGGAAATTAATCCAAATTTACTTCCTGTAAGAGAAACCAAAAACCATCCCCCTTTTATTTTTTTGCAAACATATTTGACCTAATATTTGAAATTGTTGGAAATCACTTCAAACTCTGACATGCGTTGGAAGAGAGCACGCGCTATTATGTAACACCTGATACGAAACTGTTTAAAAGGCATTTTGTTAAAAAAAATCATAAAAATAGCAGATGATATAAAATCTGATCGGCAGAAGGTAATTCAATAGATTTGACAAAAAAAAAAAAAAACGAGGGTATAACAGTAACGAAGGAAAATAACAAATAGAAGAGATTTCAAAGATTTCCTGTGATCAGATGTTCCTTACACGTTCGCCGGCAGCAGTAAACAATAAGAAACAGAAATCCTTAAATGCCATAAGGATTTTGAGGTCAAGACGAACAAACGGCATAAGGCATGGCAAGAAATCAATGCCATCGGAAGATGTGCCTTTGCACATTTACGGTGGCAGATGAAATTTTCAAAATCAAGAAAAAAATTGATGGCAATTGTCCTTTGCAGCAAGAAATCTGTTGGGTGTGCAATATGCCGGTGATATTGATTACAGCATAAACATAAACACGTACGTCCTCAATTTGAGGTCGCCGCAATCATTGGCTGAAAACCTGACCTCATATTGTGTGTCGTGTCGTGTGTGTGTGTGTAGATCTTCGTTTTTTGCACCTTTTTCTTCTGGAGGTGGTTTTTGATTTCAAACTCTCAATTATGCAGAAATGCAACGTGCCAGTGTTTGTCTTACAGAGATTAATTTTTATCTTTGACTTTTTGGCTTTGAAGAAATATTAGAATATCGGGTTTCGGACAACAAGCGAAGGCGGTGGGATGAAAGGTAAGGGAAATTCTGAAAATCAAGCTAAACAAAAATAGTTTGAAAAATTTCATTCACTGATCGAACAAATTCTTGGAATACGCGCATATGTTGATATGTCGCTTATTTGGAACGCTTCAATGACTTTTTTTTCTTCTTCTTCTCTTTGCCTCTACCATGCCGCCACAATGCGAGGAATTTCCTTCTAATACCTTGCTTAAAGGAAAAGGCCCACGAACACCATATGTTGCCAATTGAAACCTTAAGTTTTCGATCATAGTCATCAGCACGATCATTTCCATTGTCATCGATAGATCATTGATCATCAATGTAATTTGTTTGATATCCATTTGGGGGGTTGTTGTGCTCAAGAAAACATCAATTATTTTTTTCTTGTTTTGGAATTTCGAACATTTTACGTTGTATTATTTCTTATTTGAAAAGTAAAAACTCTAAAAAAGCAAAAAAATATTTTTATTTTTTATTTTTATTGCGAAAGTAAATTCTTTGCATTACAAATCACCCGCTTTTATTATTGTTACTTATTGTGTTTGTGCTTCACCCTCTCCATCAAACCGTCGTCTATTTGGCCTAGTTTCGAAAGCCCTGTCTTTGGTACGACATTGAGCAAAGCTTTGACGGAGACGTCAGTTGGTATTACTGCTGCTGCTGCTTCTGCCTGTCATCATTTCAAGAGTCTCAATTAAAAGTATTTAATCCGCTGACATACTCACGTACAAATAAACATACACTCACACACGCTGAGACATATTGTATAATTATCATATGCTAATGAGGTTCATGGTGAAAATTGCATTTTTACTCCAGCAAAAACAACAACATCAACCACAAGTGGCACATATTTGTCAATATGTATCGTTGTTGTGTTGTTGTCTTTTTTATGACAAACTTAAGTACCCGCACGAAAAAAGCCTTAACGTGTTTTTCTGTCGTTGTTTACTAGACGAGTTAAGAATGGTAAGGAAGGGGCCGGTTAAGAAGAGTTTGCGGTTTGATAAAACTATTAACAAGAACCTGGACAGACGAAAACAATTTTTCTAAGAAAATGACCCTATGAAAAATATTAAGTCACGTGTTATTTAAGAGCTGGGAAATTAAAGTTAATTTTCTCTGGAGAATCCAAATCTCAGAGATGAAAACTGAACAAATAGATGAGGTATTCTTTATAACACTGTGGCCTAAAATGAACCTCAAGAGTTTGGTGGAAAATTTTATTTTTTTTTTTCGTTTCTTGATTGCCACCTTATAATGCATAAATAAAGAGATTTCTATCTCTGGTTGGTATTTTAGTAACTCATTTTTAAGAAGGCGTATTTTAAGTCAGATCGACGTAGTAAGATTTTTTAGGAATATTTCGTTCTTAAAAACCAGTTCTTTTAATGCCATTTTCGTAATTTATTTTTTGATGTGATATAAATGGGACTCAGCATGATGTATTTTGTCTTTTAAGTACTCTACAGAATTGATGCTCAGAAGATTTAGGGTATGATCCCTTAAAAATAAAAAAGTGCGTTTAAAATATATTTACTATCGTGTTTGGCCTATGTAAGAAATCTTTTTGGACCTCTACATATAATGTCATTGAGTCCCTTATATAAGGAAACTCTGACTTCTTTTTAAGATCTCCCCACAAAAGTCCTTTGAGTCTTCGCCATAGCATATCTTCTGATTTTCTCTATAAAAAGTGTTTCTGGTCTTCACTAGAGAGAAGCATATGGACCCTACTCTGGTCTTCTCTTTAAGAACACCCCCCCCCCCCCTGGTGTTCCCTGTAAGAATAATTTTTGTTTTTATACCCTCCACCATACTATAGAGGGTATATAAACTTTGTCATTCCGTTTGTAACTAAGTCGATTTAGCAATGTCCGTCTGTTTTAATCATGCTATCTTTCGAACGAATTGCTATTTCTTGTCATTTGCTTCTTTCCGTACCCTTTAAGCACGAATTTCGAAAATTTTACCTAATATCTCCCCTGACATCAGTGACTCGTGTGCAAAATTGGAACATTCTACCTTAGCACGATTCTCCTGAGCGTTATAAAATCAGTGTCAGACTCTCCTAATAACAAAAATTTAATTTATAAGTCTGTTCCAGAACTGCAAGAATGTAAAAGTTTTTACTACCACAACTAATTTTCCCTTTATGATATCGAGAAAAAAGGTCAAAAATGGCAGATATTCGCAAAAATCTATTCAAAAAAATATTCTCTTACAACTCTTTCGTATATAATTTGTTTATAGTAAAATATCAAGGTTTCCATCTCCATTTTTTTCTTTGCCCCAATAAAACAAGCCACTTTTAAGCCAATGACAACCAGCAATCCGATAAGAATCCAATCAGAGACAACAAAAGCTGACAAGTACAAAAACAACAAACACAAAGCATAATTCATAAGAAACCAAGCGTTAAGAAGAGCAATACGTGAGAAACACCTAAAACCTAACTAAGCCAATGATGACAAAAAGGTCTTTGCCAACCGACAATGAGAGAGGGGAAATGACGGCGTGACACTGAGTTTTTTCTTATAATGAAACTTTAGAAGAGAGAAAAAAAACACAAATACTTGTTCAAATCCCACTCATCCATCACAAAAGAGAAGAAATCGAAACGAAATACCAACAATTCCAAGAAAACTCACATCCCAAAATTGTCTACTCAAACCAAATTCTTACAGTGTCAGCCAATAACAATGCGAGTTCAAATATAAAGAGCACTACTAAAGTAAGGCGAAAAAGAATTTCCACTCATGCCACTAAGCCAGAGTGGTGGGAGAGACCCTAAGTAGTAGAGTGGGAGAAGTATTTTTTGAAGAAAACTCACACCAATGGTAATTGCAAAGCAAAACACACAAACGTTGTTCGTGTTATGAGAGAATGTTTTCTTACCCAACGGAAGGAGAAACTAAACTACTTTGCTCACGCACACAGAGACACATAGTTACACACGAGTAAACCCCACCAACCACAAACCAGACTGCGAAGACATTTAACGACCGTCTTAGTATTTCCTTTTTTTCACACGAACTAAATTCGCCGCAAAATTGTCTTCGTTCTGGTTGTGTGCTACGAATTTGTTTGGCATGTTGCGACTGAGTGAATCAAATGCAAACCACACGACGTATATTGCCTAAATTGGGTGGTGTTTTATATTTGTGAGTGATTAACGACTTAAAAATACTTCCAGTATCTGTTGATAGATATGAGGTACCATTTGACCGAATTTTCAACAATATACTGTTTTCTTGATATCTTCTAGAGATCTCCTATATGTAGCGATCTTATGTTAAAAACCAGAATTGTTGCATGTAAAAACATTTTAAATTCATCTATTTATAGAAGATCATATCCAGGTGTTTTGATATACAAGGTTCAAAAAAAGTTTTGTGTGTAGAGAAATACAAAATTATCCTCATTTATAAGGTCCCATAAACCATTTTAATTGATTTCAGTGGGTAGACGACTTTCTTCAGGACTTTTATAGATATGGGTCTTTAGAGGTCAAGAGGGTTTTTTATACCCTTAGCCATATGGTTACAGAGGATTTATATCATTTGATACGGTCAAAACGTGTCTCATCGAAAGAACGGTTTTAGACCCTAGGTTTCTTTGGACCAAATCGGTATCAGGATATTGTAGTCAATATAGGTGTATCCGTCCTTCCGTCTTTCTATCTGGCAGGCTGGTGTGAACGAAAGGATTATCCGATTTGATTCAAACTTGGTACATCATAATATTATGATATCGGTCCACTCCTTCTGGTACTTCCTTTCAAAAGGTCAAAATGTTCTAAAAAAATAATTTGGCTCATAGAACAAATAATGATCATCCAATTTTATTCAAATTTTGCAAATCCTTATACTTTTATCTGTGCTAGGTCAGGTGGGAAAATGGACAATATCTACCCACATTATCAAGTACCTCCCTAACAAAGGGTCAAAGTTTTGAATAACCCTAACTCTTATAAAATGTGAAATAAGAGTCCGATTCTCTTCAAATTTCACACATCTCAATATTTCTACTAATAAAAGATCTGGCTTGAAGATGGGATATATCGGCCCACCCCTTCTGGTACCTCCCCCACAACGGGTCGAAATTTTGAATAGCCATGAAGCTCGTAAATCGCGAAATAAGTATCCGATTCCTCTCACACTCGGCACATCTCAATATTTCTATCAACACAAGAACTTTTCTGAAGAAGGTAGACACCGGCCAACTCCATGTGGTACCTCGCCCACAAATGGTCAAAATTTAGAATAACTCCAACCTTTAATAAAATGCGAAACAAGAATTAATCAAATATTCATTCTAAGCTTCACACATTCCGATATTTCCACTAACATAATTTCTGACGTGAAAATGGGGTATATCAAATCACACATACTGGTATGTTCTCCTCAAAGGATCCAAAATTTTGAATAATTATATCTCTCACAATAACTTGCAATCCAAATACATGGAATATAGAAGCAATAAGAAACGTAGATCCGCGCGAACTTCGCCTTTTACACAAATTCAAGCGAAAGAGCTCCGGGACACACTATTTTCCACTCGATTTGGCTCCTAAAGTAAACTCTTTCTCCATTTCGAGCATTTCAAATCCTACTCTAATTTTTAAACAGCAATAGCTTACTAGCTCTTCCACGCGAACCAAAAGAGTGAAGAGCAAATTTCGTACAAAACTCGTACTCTTTGAGTATTTCCAGTAAAAAAACGAACAAATCTTAGAAGTACTTTGACAGGATGAATGTTCGTCTAATATGGAGGTAAAGCCTTATTGAAACATTCCAAGTGTGGAAGATTTTTTGTATTTTTTCTGGACATCCCTTCTATTGATAAAAATACCTTCGGGAGATCTTAACTGCTCATGTAAAATGTCCACGACTTTTTTTCCCATGATCTCAATAGTTGATAGGTAGAGCCATTTGCCTATGGCAAGATATGGTCTAAAAAGTTGTCTCCTCCGTTATCTTCAAAAAAATTGATTCAATTGATGTCGTTTCTGGTGTGAGAGGACCTGAAACACAAACTATCGAATATTTTTATGATTTATTATTATTTATCAATTGAATACAAGACTCTTACATTATCCAATTTTGACGTGGATTAAACAAATTGTTTTCGCGGGGAGGGGTAAACATTAAACCTCTTTAGGCTATACCTTTATTTGTCTATTGTAGGGCTCTGTTAAGTCGTATTCTACTGAGAGTTAATGTCTTCGGTATAGTTCTCACAACAAGAACCCATAAGGAAATTGCTTTCTTACCCCTCTTCACACACAAACGACACAATGACGCACCAATAACACTTCTTACAAGAACTGTAAGAAATTCACGCTCACACACACACATCTGTTCCTTCAACCAATTACCTCACCAGGTGAGAACACAACAATTCTCAGAGCAGTCTATGGAAAGAGAAACCAGCAAAACAATAAGGTTTTTCGCCTTGCCTTCGTGCAAAGCAAGACGGACTAGTGTGAGCATAAGAAAACAACAAAAAGACATTGACGTGCCGCAATCGTTTGCAAAAGTAAAACCTCAAAACCGACTAAAAGTCTGCTGCAAAGGAATTTCTGACGGCAGTTGAGTGTTGTATTTCTTCAAGATTGGTTGTGGCAGCTTCTAAGGAAGAGAGATGAGAAAAAAATCAACGAAGGTTCGTTAATTTTTTGTAGACCAGGAGCAAATCCCAGGAGTCGGGTTGTCATTATGGCAATTTCTGCCAAGGAACATCATCATGAAACTGGAGAGGTGTAAATTCTTAGATAAACATTTGTCTGCCGGGAGTTTCTTCGTAGTCATCTTTCGGTAGAGTTCCAACATTGAGGAAACAATGTGGCGTTGTGTGTGCGCCAGCCACATTTCCCTGTTGCCCTAACGTGTGAATTTATCGTCTTAAGTGCCTCAATGGGATTATTATGATTACTTGTAGTGCTGTTGTTTTTGTGGGGTAATTTAAATGCCATGTTTATAACTTAAACGCTCTCAATTACTTATCATCTCATCCTTGGTGGTACTAACTGTGTGCTCGTTGTTGTTTTTGTCATTTATTTCTTTGTATCTTTCCAGATGGCCTTTCCAGCTCCAGCCACAGAACGTTTAAATGGTGTGCGTCTTATCACTTGTTTTGTTTTTTTTTTTTTTTTTTTTGTCGAGTCTTGTAGACAAGTGGGCGTTTATGTTTTTTTTTTTTTTGAAATGTGTTCATTAAGTGTTTGTTGTTTCTCACTCTTTTTTTGGTGTTGCCAGTGCCGGTGACATGAAATCATCTTTTCTGGTGAAGATATGGATGTTGTTGGGTGTTGTGACTTTGTTTGTTTTGGTTGAATGGCGAAAAGAAAGGCGTCAAATATTTAACGAGAAATTAATTAGTAGCATCTGGGGAATTATTAGTTAAATGTTGGAATTATGGAAGATGAGTGAGCACAAGAAATTATGGGTGTAAGATGTAGCAGAGATTTAATGGACAAGTTGAAATAATGTTGAAGAGTTTAATTGTGGGGCGTTTGTTGGGGAAATGTGATTTTAGTTGGAATAAAAAGGAGGGCCTTAATGTCATAAACCAGGAGACGTAAATATGCTCTTCAAGTTTTCTGCAAAGTAATTATTTCTTTGAAAATTATTGAAAAATCAGCAGTTTGGTTTAAAAAAAATCAAAATTAGAATCAATGTTAATGTTTTTTTTCTGTATTGAATCAAAATACTTGTGTTTGGAAAAATATTCAATCAACAATAAAAATTATAGAGGGTGTAGTATATATCACTCATTTATCTAAAGTTCAAGCATGGTTTGAGGTACTTAAGTGCTTCATAAAATTAATATATATATATATATATTTTTTTTTTTTTTTTGTAAAAACCCAATTATATCCAGTTTGTAATTTCTTGAGTTCTTTAGATATCACCATGGAATTTAAATTTAGAAGCGGCAAACATAGGATGTGCATATTTTAAATTATGCCACTCTTTGAGTGGATGAGCGATACGTATTCGTGATCAACCTAAAATTCTAAGTCGAGCTACAAGAAAAATAAACTGTAACTCCTTGTGTTCTACATATATCAACATACAATTAACTCAAAAAATCAATTTTTTACGTAATGGGTCGCCCATCATTCTGTTGAAATCAATATAGGGGTTGCAACTTTCAATAAAAATTAATGAAATTTGGCATGGATGGTTTTAGAACTCCCAAGATTTTTGGTACTGGAAATAGCCCATTTTACAATCGCTACACATGGATATATAACACCCAATTGAATGGTATCTTCTGATTTTCGGTATTTTGAAAAAGTCGGTCCCCATTTTCAGACAAATTAGCTGAATTTGGACATTTCGGATTCTTAAATATTTCCTCGCAAAAAATATTCATTGCCGGTCCTTTTCTTGCCCTTTGTGATTTACGCTATTTTGCAGGTTTTGGCTTCAGTTTGCTGTAAGTTGATATTTTGAGTTCTCGATGGGTAGATATCCTCCTATCAAAAAATATTTTATATAGGCCCCCAC
The DNA here is from genome assembly GCF_030504385.1 of Musca domestica. NCBI lineage: Eukaryota > Metazoa > Arthropoda > Insecta > Diptera > Muscidae > Musca > Musca domestica. The sequence goes on from NW_026712155.1 coordinate 5,897,463, forward strand.
CAAAAACTACCCCTGATACCCAAAATTTTTCGGTTTGCTGCCGAGCAAGTTTAAAAAAATCAAGTTTAAAAAAAAAAACAAAAAAAAAGTAAAATAGGTATAGCTCTCATACAACGGAATTCGAATATTTAAGGATTTTGAGCGTAGCCGATTCAATGTTGATCCAGTACAATATAAGGGTTTTGGTATGAATTTCTGACCAAATCACTTATAATTTGATAATTGGGTTCTCAGGAGATTTTCAGTATTTTAAACCACATCCATTTTAATTTGGAATTTTGGGTTTTCAGTGTGACGTAAAACACCTCGCAGAAAGTATTCAAAGTGGGTCCAGTTTTTGGTCCATTAGAGGATTTGAGGATATCCGATTTTAAGTAGGTACATAATTATGAATAACCCCAATATAAAAGTACCTCCAGATTTTCTATATTGTAAAGGTGTTGATCTAAATATCTAATAAAATTTGCTATATTTCGATAAATCGGATTTACAGTTAATAGTTTAACTTCTCGCAAAAAATAATAAAGGTATGTGCACTTTTTGGTCCATATAACGGTAGCACCTGACTTTCAATATTTCAAAGGCTTGGTCTCAAGTCAATTCTAATTTCATATTTCGCGTTATTAGTGGGTAGTTGAATTCCTTGCAAGAAGTATTTAATGTCATTAACCTTTTGTGTGTTGGAACACATATAAAGATTTATTCTGATTTTCGATATCATGAAGGTTTCGAAACCATTTTCTAATTGAGTCGGCCGTATTTTTGTATTTCGGGTTTAACTATGTGGTTAACTTCTTTTCGAGAAATCGGATACTCATTCGTTATTTAAAATTTTCTCAAAAAAAATTCACTATAAGTATCGACCTTTATAAAACAGAACTCACATATTGTAGGGATTTTGAGAATAGGCAATTAGGCCATAAATAAACTTTTTCACATAGTGAAGCGTAGAAAAAAAATTGACTCAGAAAAACTATAACTATAAAATTATAAAAAAAATTGATGGTGTCAAAAATTGAGATGTTTGTCAAGGAAGTCGAATTCTAAGTCTCTGTGCCCCGGTCGATCGATCTATGTGCATTTCAAACATAATGTAGAAAAAATAGTTTTTGAGACAGTTCACCAACAAAATAGTGGGATTGATCTTTCTATAATTACAGTCGAATCATCTGGCGGTCATACAATAATCGGAATATAAAAATCTTGGCCTCCAACAAATATTTCGAAGTTTTACAATCAGTTACCTATGGGATTAATCTATGAGATGACCTCTTAGATTTTCCGAGGTACTGAATAAACACATAATTCTGCTAAAATTTTTCAAAAGAATTTCATACTCCTCTACTTCGATCACCATTTGCTGGTGTATTTATTATTTTTCCATTTTTCTCCTCTGGTGTACAGTTGTGCCCCTTCCCAAACGGAAACACACTTTTTGACCCAAATACAAGAAATTTTCCATTGTCATAAATTGTTATTTTCAAATCGTGTGGGTCAGCCTAACAATATTTACAAAAATGTTTAGAAACCCTCATGCAAATCTAAATCTTAATACAAAATTTTGCAAAAACAATGTCAACAGAAACACAAAATCCACACAGGAAATCTAAGAACAGGCAAATTTCAATGTTAGTGTCCTGCAAACGTATGGCTATGTATGGGTATGCACACTGCAAGAAACCAGGATATATTACAACTACTCACACATAGCCGACAACTTACACATCATTTGGATAATGTTTGGCACACATTTTGTTATGATTGTGTGTTCGTTTTCTTTTTTTTGTGCTAACAATATCCTGTTTTTGTTTCTAAAACGGCAGCAACAACAACGTCGTCAAGGATAACAATAGAAACAAAATATTCGCATATCAGAAACCCCTACATACACGTGTGTGTGTTTGTGTGTGCAGAATTCGTAACCCAAAGAAAAAACAATAAGAACGAATGTTCGAAAAAAATAACAAATCCCTGCCAAAGTCGTGGCGAAGGTAGACGGATTTGCAGTTTATTTCTGGGGAGGAATACAAATGCATTAAAGGCAAGAAAGGTATACCACCAAAGGCAGTTTGTCTACTCTGACTGCCAGCCAGCCTGCCTGCCTGCCTGATTGCTTGGCTGTCGCATGCGGAATTGAATTTTTGAGGTGATGCGGTAGGGTCGAGAGTTTTTGCCACTGAGTGAAGGTAAAAAGCCAAAAGAGGCAGCTGCAATTGAATTAATGCCCATTTGTTATGATGACGAGAACGACGACGATGGAAGATGACAGAGAATAGGGAAGAAGACGACAACGACTTTGACGATAATAACGATGATGGTGATGAAGCTGATTCCAATGCTGATGCTGAGGGCAAAACAATGCGTTGTCGCTCACCTTATGTTGCCTTGTGGCAAATGCGAATAAATCGGCAGTGTGTGCAACAATTGCTTTAAGCAAATGTGTAACGCTAGCTGGATGGCTGGTAATGATGATGATGACGAAGACCAGAAAGGTAAAGGATGATGCTGACGAAGTTGTTGTTGTTGTTCTCAAAATCAAAGAGAAGTAACAGAACCCAAATTATGTTCAACTCACGTGAGTTGTTTGTGTGTGAGTGTGTGTGTAACTGGCCTGACAGGATCAAGGACAAAATTAAGAGCCATGCAAAAAAAAAAACGCACCAACGAAGTCATAGAAGGAATGTGGAATAGTAATGGAGAGAGAGAGAGAGAGAGAGAGAGAGAGAGAGAGAGAGAGGAAAAAAATCAAAGGTGTTGCTTTTTTGGGTGGTAGTAACGTTAACCGTCACATGGGGGCACGTTTTATGGGTTACATGTTTGTTGTGTGTCTGTGAGTAATGAAGATAAAAGTGGACAAATCTTTTCGGGTTTTTTGCTTTTGTTCTGAATAATTTTAAATGACAAATTAAGTACTTTTTTCATGAAAAAAATGTTTGGAAAGAAGGATTATTTAGCATCCCTTAATGAATTTGATGAATTTAAAGAACGAGATATAGAAATCTGGAAAGGGTACAGTAAAACCCAATTCGTACCTGACTATATTAATTTTGAAACGACCATACTTCAAAGAACAAAAAATACGAGTTATATACCTACGTTTTTTGTTGTTTTAGCGTTTGAAAGTTATAGTTTGAGATGTATCTAAAATTCGTATGGACTTAGCTTATGAGCATATATGCGTATATGTAGGGTGAGATAAAAAAATGCAACAAGGTCAAACGCCAAAATTTTTACATATTTTTTTAAACTTTACTGTATGAAAGTAAAGAATGTCGGAAATAGCATCAAATTTTAGAATAAGTTTAGGTTTGTTCGAATTGGTCAGCTTTGGCACGAATTATGGCCTTTAAACGGCCAATGAAACCGTCACACGCTGCCTGAATGTTGCTCTGCGGTATTTTGGTCCATTCCCGGCGAAGCGCTTGCTTGAGGTGATCGACACATTGGTATTTTTTAGTGCCAACTTTGCTTTCCAAAATACTCCAGACACAATAGTCCAACGGATTTGTATCCGGAGATTTTGGTGGCCATTGTTTGCGCTGGAAATGAAGCGAGGAACCTGATTTTGTAACCATTCTTGGGTGACGCGTACTGAGTGCGATGGTGCTGAGTCCTGTTGGAATGTCCAAGGACAGCGCTCAAAATATTTACGAGCCCAAGGCGTTAATACACCCTCCAGAATATTTTCGCTATAATGTTCGGCACTTATTCTGATGCTACATTCGATTAATACGAGCGGAGAGCGACCATCGGCTGTTATGGCGGCCCACACCATCACCATGACCGGCGCTTGAGTTCTGGTGGCCAATCGAAGGTGCACATTTTCAGCTGACCTCTTTGGCAAGTAAACACCACCATTTTGTTTGTTAACAAACTGCTGGACAACGAATGTTTTCAAATCGGTGGAAGACAAATTCGACAGTTCGCCACTTTCGCCCAAGCCATGCAACTCTTTAGCTCTTTTGAGTCTATTTTCTTTTTGTTGCGGTGTAAGTTCTTGCACTTTTTGGAATTTCAACGGCTTTACCTCGCGCTCATTTTTCATTATTTGCGAATGGAATATTGCGATTTGTTCAGCTCACTAGCCATTATTTGACTACTGCGACGCTGGACGCTAATTTTAACAGCTGACGAACGAGTGGCTTAGAAATGACAACAGTCTGAAGTTGGTTGCAGTTTTTTCATCTCACCCTGTAATATCGTCCTTCTGTGGGTGGAGGTACCAGTAAGAGTCGACTAACATATGCCATATTCGCAGTGAGCCTAATATTGGTTATTTGGCATTGGTATTTTTGGTTTTGAAAATGTTTTTTTTTTTTTGAGGGACAAAAATGGACCGACGTTGCCCACTGACCATTACAGAGGGGACCAGGGTCTCCTGACCCGCTCTCTGACTACGATCTAATTACTATAGAACCATTGGAAAATTCAAACATTAAAGAAAATCGTCGAGCCTTTTCGTGTATGACGAGATTATTCCAAATTCTGACACATTTTTTACTTTTACTGTTTTTGGATATAAGACCTTAACAGATCTTCTGTGTATAGGAAATTTTCTTAAGACCCTGTAGACGACATTTTATGATTAGAAGATATCTCAAAGATTTCGAAGCACGGAAGACCTTTTTAAGATCCTTATTGGCAGACGATTTTCTCATAGCTCCTTTTAAGCCTTCTAAATGCAGACCACCTTCATAAGACTTTCTAGGAATATAAGACATTTTCAAGGCTTTTAATTCTAAGGAGACCTTAAGACAAAAAAACCGTTGAACCTTCCATAAATAGATTGTCTTCTTTAGGCCTTCTTAGACGACCTTTTTCAGTTCTCCTCTGGCATTTTACTGATAGGACCCCTTCAAAAGGCTTTTCAATTCCTTTTTGAGGACAGAAAACCCTCACAAGACTTTCGTATGTATATAAAATATTTTCAAGTCACTTTCGACTTTCTATAGGCTTCTTTGATTAGATGACCTCGAAAATGCTTCGAGTCACTGGACATCCTTTATTGGTAGACCAATCTATGCCAATTTAAGGTTCTCTATATATAAAAGCCCTTTTGAAGGCTTATATATATATGCAGATCTGAAGATCGTCCATAGAGAAAATAGCTTGTAAAGGCACAATTACAATTAATTAATGTAAGGATCTTTTAAAGTCTTTTTACAGACAGGTGTACTTCGGAAGCCTTACTTTCGATAAAATGTTTTCTTGAGACCATATCTGAATAATGGACCTTCCATATATACATAACACCTTCTTAAAGCCGTTCGGTGCCTCTGCATATACATGTTGTTAGAACATATTATTGAGACGTTCTCTGGAATGTAGACGTTTCTTCCTCTCATAATAAATCCCCACCATTCATAGGAAACGGATTATTCCTATAAAATCTGCTGAAGGCCCACTTGTTTTAGCAAGATCATGGGAAGGTATTCAGAGGTCTTTCATAAAATGCTTTCCTTATAAAAAAAACCATCATAAGGTCGTTCATATTAAAAATGACGTAACTGAACCTCTTCCTTATTACTGCCTTTGTTGGAGACTTTCTGAAAGCATTCCACATATTATGTGGAATCTACTATAGACAGAAGTCTTTACTAATCTCTTTCCTTGCAGAACTGCCGGTATTTGTTACCTTGCCTTAGTGTTTCTGCATCACTTTGAAAAAAGTCAGAATATCCACCCATTACAACCTAATATACTCAACTGCCAGTACTCATTTCAAGTTCCCCCTATTTCCTCATACCCCTCATGAATCTACCCTTCTTTCCAAAGTCGACTGCAATTGAGCGCTGTAGTTATTTCTAAAGAATTTCATTCAACGTTATTTACTAGGATCTCTGCCACCCAGCAGATGTGCCCTCAAGTCCTTGAAGTCAACAAACTTTATGCCAGTCTGTCTTTCATTACAATTCCGCACACACACACACTCACGTAACTTATAGGTACAAGGAACAACAACTGATCAACTTCCGAATATACAAAGACACACACGCTCACATTCCCCTAAACAAATCCACAACAAAAGGACATACAAGACCGCTGAGACCGTAGCACACCTTTTGTTTTTTGGCCTTCCATCCATCTTCCTGGAATGTGGTTCCACCAAATGATCGTGTCGGTCGTCTCTACCATCATTTGTACGATGATTATGCCCAGGCACACACACATACACACACACCAGCTTGATTATAAGTAAATAATTATTCAAGGATCAAAGCAATCGAGCAAGGACTCGTGCCACAAAGCATTGTAAAGAGTCTTATCACCCAGACTAAAGTGGGTTACATTTAAGGGGTGGTTTTGTGTTGACGATTATATTTTCCTGAGTCATGCTGGAAAGGAATTAATGATCGGCAACGGCGAACTAGAATGATACCGAAAAAAAACCGGGCGGGCAGGCGTATAGACACAAAACACCTCAATGGGGTTGAAAATTCCAAAATGTTTACACTAACAACAACAACACGTCTTTCTTATCTTGCAGAAAACTATTTTTGTTTTATCGAAATAAGACCCCCTTTGATGATGATCAGAGCCCTTAGTTTTTTGTTCGAAATGTGCAAAGGGAAATACGGAGGCAAAAGAAAAGCTTGAAAAAAGTGACAGATGTCCTTCGAAAAATTGTTAGTCAGCCATAGACCGCTATGTAAAGACGACAAAGAAGAAGAAGAGGAATAGGAAGAAGAGCCAAAGGCAGGGAAATGCATGTAACTGTTTATAAGCCTGCTGTTGCCAATTGCTGCCTGGAAAAAAGGGGTGGTAAATCTATGGAAAGGAAGTTTTGTAAGATAGAAAGACGCGTGCGTGACATGTGTCGCGGCAACTGCTGTAGAGTGGCTTCTTTCTGACGAAAAGCAATTAAAATGTAGTTTTGGGTTCATCATTTGTGGATATATTCAAATTAACGGTCACATACAAGGTGTGACATGAAGAGAGGTGTTCATAGATTCCCAATAAATAGAAGAAAGTTGGTAAAAAAAAGAACGAATCTAGGAAGGGAGACTTTTTATTTTATTTTTTATAAATGGAAGTGCACCTGAGGAATTCTATAGATTTGGCAAACGTAGAGTTTGTAAAAAAATCCTGGAGTTAAACAAAAGAATTTCTTGAGACATGACAAAGAAACGGAAGGCTAACAGAAAAGGAAGTGCTGAGTACTGAGAAAATTTTCGGAACTATGTGGATTCTGTGTTAAATATTTAGAAGACAATTTTAACAGAAAACCGTTTAAAGTTCTTCTATGGTAACAGGAGACCTTCAATTCGTCTTCCAAGGGGCCTTTAAGAAGTCTTCCATTAAAACAAAATCGTTAGGGGTACTTTTATAAAAAAAAACCTCCATCAATGGATAGAAAACCTTACAAAAGTCTGAGGCCAGTAGAGTAACTAACTCCAAAGAATGATGCTCTAGAGTACCCAGGCCCCCAATGATGGAAGACTTTTTAAATATGTATCTCAGGAATCCTATATATTTAAGACTTTGTGGAGTGCTTCTATTAAGAGGAGATCTTCAAGACTACTTCCATCGATAGATATCCTTCAAATACCTTCTAAAGACCTCCTATATGCAGAAGATTGAAAAAACTTCTACTGAGAGCTTCTTTAAATGAATAGAATGACCCTCTCCAGGTATTCTGTGGATAGTAGCTGTTCTCTATAAGGAAAAATTTCCTCCATGGGCTTAATACCTTCAAAAAGGGCTCCAAGTGTAGACTACTTTCTTAATTCCCCTCTTTTAGGAAGATCTTTAGGGCGTTCGTCGATAGACGTTTTTTCAAAGGCTATTAATGGATGGAAAATCTCCTTTAAGTTCTTTTAGGATTAGAAAAGTCTCTGAGGGCTTTCGTTGAGTGTAAGTTATTTTCAACGTATAGACCACCTTATAGAGACCTTATATGGGAAAATGACCTCCTCAAGCCTTCCAGCTCTGTAGGGATAGAACCCTTCCCTAAAGTGGCAGATGATCATCAAAAACCTTTTCAATGTCCTTTAAATATAATCGGCCTTCTAAAGACTTTCAATGGGTAGAGAACCTTCTAACGAATCTAGAAGCATATATATGTACGGAATATCCTCCAAAAAACTTATAAAGATCGTCTGCTGAGGGAAGGCACTTCAAAGTCCTTAAATGAATGGACAGACCACTACCAGGCCTTCTGTGGATAGTATACCACTTTTAGGCATGTAATCATCCTCGATTTATAGGTAACCTTCTCAATTTCTCTTATGGAGGAAGACATTTAACATAATTAAGGCCTTGATTGGATAGGCAACCTTCAAATGAATTTAGGGTTGGAATAGTCTCTAAATAATTTCGATGAAGAGAAGGCCTTCCAACGGGTAGGCCACTTTTTGGAAGTCGACTTTCTAAAGTTCCTTTAGGCAGGCTTTTAAAGTTCCATTTTCAAGGACTTTTCGGTATAACCTAACTTTCTCAGCAACTCCCATGAGAAGGAGACCTTCCAAATGTCCTGTGAGCAGCGAGCGACGAATTCTCAAGGCCTTTATTCAATAAGTCTCCTAACCTTTTAAGAATAGAGGACTATGTATGATCTTTAAGGGTAAGATTGGTTTCTAGGCACGTTCTCTTAATAGAAGATCTCCGACGTATTCTCTGACCTTGCTGAAGACCTTTAACATCATTAAGGCATTAATTGAATAGGCGACCTCTCCAAATAAATTTAGGGTAAGAATGGTCTCTAAATAATTTCGGTGAATAGAAGCCATTACAACGGGTAGACCACCTTTTGGAGGTCAACTTTCTAAAGTTCCTTTAGGCAGGCTTTTAATGTTCCATTTTCAAGGACTTTTAACTATAACTAACTTTCTCAGCACCTCCCATGAGAGGGAGAGTTTCCAAATGTCCTGTGACAGCGATGAACTTCTCAAGGACTTTTATGAATAAAAGTCCTTCTATGGGTAAAAAACAATCTCCTAACCTTTCAAGATTAGAGGACCATCCTACCATTTAAATGTAAGTGGTCTTGAGAAGGCCTTGAACGATTGACAATATTTAGACGCTTCTCACAACTATCTGAGGCCGTGAATAAATGTAAGTCCTTTGGGAGGTCTTCTTTAGATAATGGAAGACCTTCTGAGGGTATTTTATATGCAGAAGAAGTGCTGATGGCTTCCTATATTATTCCTTAAGTTTATCTTTGACTGGTGGAAACCCAACTTGTTAATGAGATGCCTCATAAAGATTTTTTTCTATAAGGGTGTAGGAGGAACCCTGTTGAATGCCATCTAGATACAATGAACCTTAAGACTATTTTTCATATAAAGAAATATAGAAAATTGCCAGTAGTAGACTTTCGAAATCCTTCCATTTATTGAAGAACAGCCAGATGACTTCTATAGACGAAAGTCTCTATAAAGGTCTTCTTTAAACAGTACCACTTTTGAAGGTATCTTACATAGGGCAACTTTGAAAGTATTTTAAAGACTAGGTTTCCTTAAAGAAAATCCTTGTTTAAAGCCTCCTATGGGCCCTCAATAAATGTAATACATTCTTCAGACATTAAGGAATAAGTTGGTATATGAAGAAAACTTCCAGAGGAGAGATCGTCTTTATATATTTTATAGAGAGATCTCCAGAAAATATTTTCTTGGTAGAGAACTAATATTCTTTTGTTATTCCTCTACCTAACGTAAGCTTCAAGACATGGGTCCTGAGTATAAAATACTTTGCCTTATTGCTTTATATGTAAACATTTTTTTTAAATCACATTCGAATCACTTTAAAATTTGCCCCTCCCTAATTCTCTTCTTAGCATTAGATTGGACATTCCTGAGTTAATCGATAAATCACTTGAAGGTTTTCTTAATTAAAACTTTTTCTTAATACATGCATGTCAGCATATGCATACATACGTTCGAACGTACTCCCACTCTCTCCTCAGCATAGACAAGTTACCACAAAATACACACACACACTCACACCCTGCTAAGGAACGGATATAATGAACTAAAGTAGATGAAGAAGAAGGATAACAACAACTAACTAAAGTAGAAAAAAGAACAAAGTTTTTTGATTAACTCAATAAAACCTTTGTAAACAAATGCTAAAAAAATAGAGGAAGAGAAAAGGCAGAGAGTGAAAAAATTGGAAAATAAAAAGAATGCCAAGTAAAGAAGAAAACTAAAGGAGTTTTTTATTTTATAATATCCTTCTGAACAAAAAAAACAATCAGGCATAAGTTATCCAACATGTTGGAGGATATCTGACTAGCAAACACATGTAAGTGATACTCAAGGATAATCACAACACAAACCAAAAAAAACATTCAAGGAAGAGACTTGAAAATAAATTGTGAAATAAAAACAACTATTAAGGCATTTAATCAAGCATAAAATTAGATAAAATAGTTTTCAAAACTATTAAGGATAGATGGAAAAGAAAGAATTTGCAATGATTAGGCAAAAGCTCCCCCCACTGCCCGCAAGTGTTAACAAATTGTGTTGAAAATGTCCCCAAGACACTTGTTTAATGAAATTAGCATGAAAATCCGTAAAAGAATTCCTAATAAAATTAGCCTTCATTTAACCGAGGATGTCTGTGCTGTTATTGTCTAATGATGAGTCTGTCTGTGTCCATTGCCTTTCAAAAAAAAAAATAAAAGGTCCTTTTTAAAAAGCTATTTTCTAATGAGATGTTAATTTTTAATCATTTAGAAAGAAAAGTATTGTGCACAACTTGAAAAAATCCTCGCCTACAAGAAGTCCTTAGGGAAAAGAGTTTGCTTTATTTTTGCCATTTTGTGTGCTTTGAATCCTTTTGCAAACGAATTTTTTGTAGAAAAATCCTGGAGTTAAACAAAAGATTTTGTTAAGACTTTTGTTAGCCACCTGCCAAAGTAACGAAGAAAGGCTAATAGAAAATGAAGAAAATACTGAGAGAAATTTGAGAAGTATTTGTATTCTGTGTTAAATATTCAGAAGGCAATTATGACAGAATAACGTTAAAAGTTCTTCTATATTTAGAAGACCCTCAATTCGTCTTCTTGGGGACATTTTTAAGATTATTCAAGGAAGGAAAAACACTTGTATTTCCAATTCGTCCTCTGGAGGAACTTTAAGATCTTCAATAGAAAGAAAATCGTTTGAAGGACTTTTATAGAAAGGCTATAGGGTAGCTGGACTCAGAGGCCACAGCTGTAGATAAATTTGGCCCTTGAAGGCACTATTGTAGAGTAGCTGGCCTCAGAGGTCACTGCTTTAGAGACACTGGTCTCTGAAGCTTTGCTGTACAATGCCATCTAGATGTAAGTATTTAGAGTTCTAAGCCTCGGAGGCCACTGTTATAGAGTAGGAGGTTTCAGAGGCAGTTGAAATAGAGTAGCTGACTCCAGAGACGACTGATATTGACATGTAGATCTCAGTACTTCGAGTAGATGGCTTCAGAAGCACCTGATGTAGAGTAGCTGGCCTTAGAGGCTACTGCTATAGAAAAATTAGCCCTTGAAAGCACTTTTGTAGAGAAGCTGGCCTTAGATGTCACTGCTGTAGAGACTCTGGCTCTGATGCCACTCTTGTACAATGTGAACAGATGTAGACTAGCACACTACAGAGACCGCCACTAAAGATTAAGTTCTTCAGAAGCGGAGTAGTCGGCTTCAGAAGCCAATGATGTAGAGTAACTTACTACAGACGTCGCTGATATAGAGTAACGGGCCTATTCAGAACCCCCTACTTTAATTATTGATATCTAACAGTAGTATGACTTAGAGGCCGCAGCTATGAAATAGTAACTGCTTTGTCCATTGACATCTAGATGTCATTACTTAGAGTATCTGGCCTCAGAGGCCGCTGCTATAAAGTCCATGGCTGCTGGAATAGAGTAGCTAATCCCAGAGGAAACTGTTATAGAATAGCTGGCCTCAGAACCCAGTCCTTCAAACATTGATATTTCGATGTCGGTACTTAGAGTAGATGGCTTAAGAGGCAGCTGGAATAGAGTAGCTGACGCTAGATGCCACTGCTTTAGATTTGCTGGCCTCAGATGTCGCTGCTGTAGAGACGATGGCTCTGAGGCCACTATTGTACAAAGGCAACATATGTAGAGAAGCGGACCACAGAGACCGCCAGTAAATATTTGGCGTCTTAAGAGGCGGAGTACTTCAATTATTGACATCTTAGAGCAGTTGGCCTTAGAGGCCGCTGCTATGATGTAACCACTACTGCAAAGATAATGGTTTCACAGGTCACTGTTATAGAGTGGCTGGCTTCAGAATTTATTGATCTAACCATTGTCATCTAGATGTCAGTTCTTAGAGTACTTAGCTTCAGAGGTCGCAGCTATAGCTAGGATCAGTGGTGTTTCTTTATTGAAACTCAGGGCTGCTGGAATAGAGTAGCTGACCTCAAAACCCACTCCTTAGACCATTGACATCTTGATGTCAGTACTTAGACTACCTAGCCTTAGAGGCCACTGCCATAGAGTAACTGTCTTCAGGAGCAGCTGGAATAGTGTAGCTGTCCCTGAGGGCTCTGTTATAGAGCAGGTGACCTCAGAACCCATTATTTTAACTATTGGCATCTTGATGTCAACATTCACAGTAAATGGCCTCAGAGATCGCTGCTACAGAGTAGCTTGCCTCAGAGCCCACTAATTAGCTAATGGCAATACTTATAGTAACCGCTGCTTTGAGGTATCTTCAGGTGTCACTACTGCAGAGACGATGACCTTAGAGGTCGCTATTATACAGTGACTGGATTCAAAGGTCACTGCTATGGAGTAACTGGCTTTAAAAAGGAAATGTCACAGGGGGCTCTGCTATGAAGTAGCTGGCTTCACAATTTATACTTTTAACTATTGTCTTCCAGATGTCACAGCTATAGAGCAGCTAGTCTCAGAAGAAACTAATTTAGAGTGGCTTACTTCATACATTTCTAGTTTAACTACTGATCTTCAGATGACACTACACCAGCGTAGCTGGACTCAACTGCCTTGAATGGTCTTCGTAACGTCTTCTTAGGTACTCAGTGGATAGAAAAATATCTAAGGGTTTAAATGGTTCGTATATGGTTACGAGACCTACTAAAATTTCTGAAGATAGAAGACCTTTTGAAGATCCTTTATGGATAGGGACATCATCAAGATGAAGACTTTAGAGAGGTCAATTAAAAAGATTACACCTTCCCAACATGTCTTGTGGGTAGAAGGTTTCTTAATAAATTTCTATTTATTTTCATGATCTCTATCTTAAGGACTTTCCAAGGAGACTGTTGTATTTATAGGGAGAGCTGTTCCTCCCAACAGGAACCCTTTTTAACACAACTTTTTTGATGCCTCTTTAAATATATATTTTATAGTGTATTTTCGTTAGATTATCCCAACATTTACAACCTTCAAAAGGTCCTCCTTCTTTCCATCTCGCCTCCTTTTCCCTCACACACACATACACAAACTTTTCTTGTTTGCTCATTTTGTTGTTCATTTTCCGCAAAGTTTTGCGACAAGATGGACTTCTTCTTAAACAAAGAAGTCCCCCCCAAATACAATGGCAAATAAAAAAGGAAATGCGAGAGAGAGAAGAAAAACTTGCCAAAGTCAAACAATACGCTTTGGTAAACACTGCGGCGGAGGAGTTTGCTAAAGAGCCGCAATTATTCTTATGACCAGCAGAGTAGTCTGTCTATTGTGCCACACAGGCTTTTGGGGTATCTAGAGGTGGCATGCTAACCGGAATTATTGTCATAATTGTGGCTTGGCCTCAAGCATTTGCCTAGCCACACTTAAGGCGTTGCAAAAAGACACTTGTCTTGGTCTTGAAATTCTGTGGTGCTGTGTTTTTATCAGACTTGTTGAAAATTTGGCACTTCCTTGGCCTTTTGCAAGAAGCTCATAAATCTTGAGTGACCATTCATTCTGACTGCTACTTGTGTTGTTTGGGGGAGAGGGAGAGAGAACAAAAAGTTTATTGAAATTAAGACGCAAAAGAGATTTGGACTTGTTGTCGACATAATGATGGTGATTATCAACATCATCTTGAATATCCTTGAAATTGCCTTCGATGCTGAATTACCTTCGGGTCACAATATGGTCATGAATATCAAATAAATTTTATGGCTTTTTAATATAAAAAATAACAAAAATTGTTTGTCAAGATTGCTGCTGATTAGAATTTTGTTGTTGCAAGAAACTTTTGAGACAATTTCTGTACATGTACCATGTGATTAGCTGAGCGGAAGTTGTAAAATCTTGATTGGGATACAATTTTTCAATAAGTTTGTGGGGTATTATGAATTTGGTTTGAGTGCGTGTTGGATAGGTCATGGAAAAAGGTAATAATTTATGTAATCATTTGATTTCTTTCCATAACTGATATGAAATATGGGAATAAATTTAAATAGCTTTGAATTTAAGAAAAATAAATTAACCTAAAAATCTGTTTATTGTGTTTTATTAAATATGTGTTGGGTAGACACCTGTCAAGCTTTCAACTGCATGATAGGTGTCCATCGTAAAATAGTAAAGATTGGACAAAATGCATAGGGCCATTTACTTTTTCCATCAAGTAATAGATGGCCGATTACGTGAAGAAAATGTATTGGAAATATTACAGAAAAATATTATTTCGAAATCGCCGAAAACGGCTATGAAAAGCATCAAATGCATTCTAGAGAATTTCTTTGTGCAGTGAATCGATAAAAATCAGCGAAACCCCAAACCTATATCACGATATGGTCACATATCATATTTTTCCACTACCAACGCCATCTATTGAATCAAAGCAATAATGAAATGTCGCATCTTTTTATATAATGTCTTAGAAAGTATCTAGGCGAGCAGTTAATCCAAGTCCTGATCTCTATAGGTCAATAGTAAAAATAGTGACTTCTAAAACAACCTTCTCCTGCCCTTCCACCCTATATTCTTTGCCTGTGAGGACAGCTTCTCTATTATTGAGGCCTTTGAGGTCAGATTCTGTATAAAATTGTTCCTAAGTGTCAGTTACTGTAGTAGTGGCCTCTTCACCTCAGATATTCATATGATCGCAAGGAAACGCTTAGCTATAAAAACGACACTTGAAGCCAGCTAAACTATATAAGTGGTTTCTGATGCCAGTTACTGAATAACAGTGGCCTCTGAGTCCAACTAATCAACATCAAAGGCTAATGAACCAGGTTTATAAAATAGTGGACCATGTGGATTATTACTTTAAATAAGTTGCTTGAGGTACTATACAGCAGTGATTACGTAAGCCAAGATCTCTATATATAATACAAAAAAAATCTGTAGATCATATCTGCGAGTTCGGCTGCCCTTTAGCAGTGACATATGGAGGCTAGTAGTTAAATTATTACGTCTGAGTTCAGCTATCATACGCCAGTTTTTTATAGTAGTAAGACCAGGCCAACTACTCCAGAACAGTGATTTATGAGCTTAGATATTCAACAGCAGTAACCCTAGATAAAATAAGTACTCCATATCAGTGAATTTTAACCCCAGTCATTCTATAGCAATGACCACTGAGACCATCTACTCCGTATCAGTGGTCCCTTAAGCCGGTACTAAATTGCAGCGGCCTATGGGGCATACTGGAGTAATACTGATATCTAGATGACATTACTTGAAGTTTTGGCCTCGTTGACCGGCAAATCTATAACATTTACCTCCATATCAGAGGACTCCGATTCCACTAACTCTATAGCACATGACTTGGAGGCCAGCTACTGATGGTAGTGGTCTCCAGAACAGCTAAGCTTAGAACTGAAATCTAGATATCACTAGTTAAGGTAGTGTTCTTTGAGGCTAAGCTTAGAACTGACATCTAGATGTCACTAGTTAAGGTAGTGTTCTTTGAGGGCAGTTACTCCACAAAAGTGGCTTTCGAGGCCCGATTCTATAACGTAATGACCTCCTAGGCAGGGTATTGTATACCAGTAGACTCTTGGGACAACTATTCTACAACAAAAGCCTTTACGGCCAGCTACTATATAATAGTGACCAATGATATGGAGTAGGTCATTTCTGTACGTTATTTGTACGCAGATGTCACTGCTATAGAATTATTGGTCTCAAGGACCAAATCAAAAATTGGGATTTGTCTTTTAGAGCTTTCAATAACAAAAAATGTTCACTCGTAAGGCGAGCTAGGCATCTCAAGTTCAAAATTTTTTATATAAACCCAGCCCCTCTGATGTCTTCCACACAAATGATAAATATTTTGAAAGCTAATATATCTCACGGAAACCGAGTGGGATCCTCAAATATCTTTACTAAACATAGAACTCTGAGAACATTCAACTTAGTTTTGAGGGCTTGCTATACAGAGTTAAACTATTACCCTTTTTGTTAATTTCCACGTCCCATTCCAGCTTGGTGTTTATTACCCTGTTATCTCGGTCATTGCTGAAAGCCACAAAAAATCTCATGGTTCCAATTAACCCTTCCCGCAGAATGCTTTTCAGTTGAACCCAAATACAAATTGTGGCATACGTTCGCTGTTTACTTGTTGCACCAACAAATCCCATCTAAAATATGTTCAACGATTACAAATCAATTGCAATTGTCCTGAAGAACAACCCCACGAAAGGCACACAAAGGGTGGAATTCGAAAAGTGTGTCATTTATTTAATCAGAGTTCAATATGGTGGGACTCAGATAATTGTTATCTATTAGAAATGCTTATAATACTATTAAATATTGATTGGAAAATATGGGGGCAGTATTCTACAAATCCTATACCCTGGAAACCTGTTGCACCCTAACTTCCACCACCCACAAAAAGCTAACACCCTTTTGACAAATGTCACCCCATCATTGCTGGGAGTAGCAGTGTGCAACAAATATTTTGCTGGCTATTTTGTAGAGGGCTATAGCTGGGCTTCATTTTTTGTCCATGGAGTCAATTTCAATTTCCACTGCATGATATCGCCGTGTTTGGTATCTAAATTAACAAACACCCCTCATTTCCGTTAAATGTCATTTGAAAGTTTTTTTTTCCCTCTTTTGTGGGTGTTAAACCTACAACCCCAACTCCTTGCTGTCGCAGCTATTTCCGCCCGCTATAATTTCCAGGCTATCTGAATTATTATGTGTTATGCCTTCCTTTTAACGATTTAGGATTTTTTTTGTTTCATTTCTTGGCTGGCTGGTTGCACGCACTCCACTCCATTATCGAAGAGTTGAACTTAACTTGCGCGCTACAAACTTGGGCGGTTAAATTGGTATTTTGTTTAGTTCGTGCAACCAAAATTTAATGATTTCCTTCCGTTCCTGTTGCTCCAATGTGAGGAGTTTGTTTTGGTTAGCTTATTATCCGGTTACGGGATAATAATTTTAATAAATTATGGTATTGTAAATGTGGGGTCGGAATTGACAGGAAATTTTGGTGACTGCAAAAATCCGTTGAAGAATTTATTATATTTTTTGATATTTATCATTATTAATTCCATTATTTTCCAATTACTTGAAATGTAAAACGTTTTGAAAAGGATAGGTATGACGTGGCAGAGTCATCTGCCGTAGTGTATCTTGCCCCAGAGGTCGCTGATGTAGAATTTGTGACCTAAGCGGATACTACTATCGATCAGCTGGTCTCAGAGGCCAATGCTATACAGTGCTAGACCCCAGAAGCCACTGCTATCAGGCAACTGGTCCCAAAAGCATCTGCTGCAAAGATAGTGGAGATCAGCTACTCTATAGCATCGACGTTTGAGATCGGTTACCCTATATCAGTGACATTTGGAAGCAACTGATTAGGCTAACGATTTCTGAAATCAGTCATTTCATAATAGAACCCTCTGAGATCAGCTAATTGTAGTGTCCTATGGATACAGCCAACCAACGGAAATTTGCTCTGTATTTGCAGCCCCTCAAGCCTTCCGAGGTTAGCAACTATAAGTATCGATATCTAGATGTCAATAATGAATGTAGCAACTCTATAGCATTTTTCCCTGAGCCCGGCTGTTTTATTCCAGCACATCAGTGGTCTCTCTATCGCAGTTGCCTTTGAGGCTAGCTTATCTATAGTAGTGAAACCTGAAGCCATTTACCTCAAAGCTGCAGCCTTTGGGGTCAGAAAATCAATATCTCGATATCGCAAAATAATAAGTAGTGAATTTTGAGGCCACGTTCCCTATTGCAGTGCTGCTGAGACCAGATGCTCAATATTACTGGCCTCTGTAGCCAACAACTCCACAGTAGTAGCTTCTGAAGCCAGCTAGGTTTCGAAATCTAGATGTCAATAATTAAATTAGTGGCCTCTAAGTCTAACTTCTCTGTAGTAGGGCGTCTGAGGCCAGGCAATTTACAGAAGTGACTTCTGAGGCCAGTTATTCTAAGAATCAAAATCTAGATATCGAAAAATAAAGTGCTGGATATTGAGGCCAGCTTCCCTATTGCAGTGTTGCTGAGATCAGCTGCTCAATATTACTGGCCTCTGTAGCCAACTACTCCACAGTAGTGGCCTCTGAAGGAAGCTATTCTAAGTATCGACATCTAGATGTCAATAATTAAATTAGTGGCCTCTAAGTTTAACTTCTCCGTAGTAGGGCGTCTGAGGTCAGCCATTTTATAAAATTGACCTCTAAGGACAGTTATCAACATCTATCGAAAAATAAAATAGTAGATTTTGAGGCCAGTAGTGCTCCAGAGACCAGCTGCTCAGTAGTAGTTGCCTCTGATTCTAACTTCTCTTTAGTAGAGAATCTTAATAAAAAATTGGCCTCTGAGGCCAGCAATTTTATAGGATGTGACCTACTACTGCTACTTCGACTCCAACTGTTCTGGAAGTCATCTGTACAGATTTGTGGTTTTTAATTTTAATTTCGATCAGATACATTTTGATCCTATGAATGACGTATATCTTTTGTAGTCATATGGCAGAGAGTGTTATTTTCTTCTTTGTATAACTTGACCAATAAGAAAACGGCAGCGATATTTAAATCTCACAATACAATTCTCTTAAATTCTCATATTCACATATACTATACTACAACTATCTTATCTTCCCGAGTACTTAAACTGAAACAGGTTGTGAGACTCAGTTCGTTCGAAATATCCAAAATATATGTAGGTGTGAGTATAATTCCAAAGTGGAAAAGCGAAAAAACAGACATCGCTGTCTGCTCGCCTCCTACAGAACGATGGCCAATAGAAAAGCAACACTTGAGCATTTTAGCTTACAAGTGATTACCGCAACAACAACAACAATGAGACCAAATGAAATCAATTCTAATAAAAAAAGCTGCTCAGCTACATACGTTGACGCTGCCACAGTGTGTCACAGTTGTTTGTCAAAAGATAATGAAAGATAAGTGTTTTCGTTACAAAAAACAACAAAAAAGACCCTCAACTTATGTGGTGGGACACACACACACAATAGACATACAAATACAAAGGCATTTGTTTCGTTACGATCTAAATGAATAAAAAAAAGAACAGAACCTAACACGCTTTGATGATTTCCATGGTGTGATCGTTTCGCTCTCTTCCTCCCCGGCACACCCAGCTGAAAATAAGTGTATAGCAAGTATATTCGACCTACTACAAGTGGAAGCAAGCATATCAAATGAAATTTAAGGCGAATTCAGCCAAGAGGGGCAAACTTTGGATGAGCGAAAAGCTAGAACCTACACAATGACAAAAGACTCATTCGTAAGCAAGAAGGTAGGTTTATTTTCGTGATTTTTTCGTTCAATTTCCTAAAGGTGTAATTCGTAAGAGAGCAGGCACCACCCATTTTATTTTGTAAATTTCTATAGAAAAGCAACTTCTGCTCTGAAAATCTAAATCTAAAGAAATACACTCCCACTAAAAACGCTGACAATTGAGTGTTTTCAGGCAAGCGTGACGGATAAGTAGTGCTAAGTTTGAAATTCGTAAAGAAAATGGTACCACCCATTTTTAGTATAGGATCCCCATACAATTTGGCTAATGTGGATCGATGAATGATTTATTTAATAAAAAGGCTTTTCCAATAGAAATAAGTTCCTTCTCATACCTTATTTGCATTATTTATCTTTTAAAGGATTTATAAGATCGACCACGGGACAGAAAAATCGACCGAACTGATTAAAAGTTTTCTTCGACATTAGAGTATGTTATCATTAGGGAGTTATTTCTGGGTTGATGTCCCCAATGGGCACTTAAATACGAAATACATTTGATTAAACCTTTCAAAATATCTGAAATGTGATGGTACTGTTATTTGGAGGCTCTATCAAAACGATTACGAATTTTCAATGCCAAGTTGGAAACCATTTATTTCAAATTATAGCTAAATCAGTACGAAGACATTTTAAATTAAGCCATTAAAATCATCCCTTAAATTGGCTTAGGGTTATATATGGACCAATGTATCTATTTTCAATTTCATACGAATTTATAGGATTTTAAATGATTAATTCGATTACTTGAAAACTTAAATTAAATTCCTTTTGTTGATAGGGGTTCTACCCTCGAAGAAACGTGAACAAATATTGATAATTTTACTAGGTGCGTTTCTATAGAATAAGGCCTCACAATTCTGAAATTTGGCTAAATTTAATGGAAAATATGATTAAACTGTAAAAAATCCTGAAATCGGAGTTTACCCTTATTTCGAGACTATGTCAAAATATGGATCGATATAACCAATGATTCTTTCTGCAAAGATCTATAAATTTTCAAAGCTCTATATTAAATTTTGGCGAATATGGCCCATAGTGAAATTTTGTGAAGAGTACTTCTATCTCTGACTTCATCCTTCGAATATTATGATTTGTAAGAGAATTTTGCATAAACACACATTAAGGACGGGGCCGACCATGTGATACCCTACAACACTACAATATGTTAGAAGCCCCGTTACGTCCAAATCCATTTTGGAAGATTTCGCTTAAGAGATTACGTCACGGAGTACAGCCCAGATATTACCCTTAGCATTTTGACCAGGGACATTTGCCCAATATTTACGTACTCCGTCGTGCTCTTAGTTGTTATTGTCCATTTTATGCCTAAATAAAATCCAATGGTGATCCAAAATGCTAGAATTCTTCCCTGTCCTCTCTTCTCAATCGAGTTCGATTGGGTGATCAGGAATTTTTTTCTGTTTTTGGTCCATATCAACCCCTAAATATTATGCGATCATATCTAAAAGCAATAGGGTTCCAATTGGCTCTAGCCCCATCTCCATTCTAAATTTCGTGAAGTTCGGACCATAATTGCGACCTGTAGAGTGATTACAAATTAACATGGACAGACGGACGGACATACATAGCTAGATCGACTCAGCTAGCTAGATCGACTCAGCTATGTGGGAAACCAATATTTCGATGTATTACATAATTGTTGGCCCAATAAAATTTATATAACCCCCAACACATGGTGTTGTAGATATAAAAACACAGTTAAGTTCGGCCAGGAACTTTTAATACTCTCCACCATTTTGAAGGAACTTGAATTTTTTCAAAAAAAAAAAAAAAAAAAAAAAAAAAAAATAAATAAATAAATAATAATAATAATAATAATAATAAAATAAAAAAACAGGTTGGGGTCATAGGAAGGCGTGGTTTTTCATAAGTATTTTTTTATAGGCTGTAGACCGATTCCAAACTCCAACTACGAAATTTGAAAAATTCCGGTAAAAAGTGTCGCTAAAATCATGAAAACACCGAATATCAGGAGGTATCGTTATATGGGGTCTATACGCAGACGTGAACCTGCATACGCGATTTTTTCTCATAGACTAATATTAGGAGGTACCGTTATATGGGGGGCAAAACGTTGCCATTTACGTATTTAGGATTTTACGCTGATCAAGAATATATATGTATACTTTGTTGGGTCAGACATGAACATTTCGAGGAGTTGCAAACCGAATGACAAAGCTAACATACCCTCCATAGAATGTTGGAGGGTTTAAAAGGATAAAACTGTGTCGTCCTTTGGAAAGAAGATCCATGATACATGTAAATATATTGTATATCGAAAGTCATCTGTATTTTAATTTCAATACTGCGATTTAGTGCAATTGTCGAACAAGTGGCGTCGAACGCCATCTATATTTCAAAAATACACTTTATAACTTTGCTAGACGCTATGGGCTGTTTTTTTTTAATTGTTTTCCTTCTAATGTGTAATTTGTAATATCAAATTCCAGTTGGCCTCTGAAATAAAAAAAAATATTAAAACCCCTAGCTAGATACAATGCGATAAGGCATCCCCCTGTTTTTGAAAACAGAATGATGGGTTCAGAAATTCTTCTGCTGAACAGAACTAAACAATATTTTGGAGTTTCCAAGGAATTATTAATTCAAACAATTATCATTCCTAACCTCTTCGGAAGTTCTAATAATGTCCCAAAAATTAATTACTATATTAGCTTAAATCTCCCTAAACTTTTCTAAGCTATTAGGCTACAACTATGAATTTTTTTTTTTAATAATTATATAGTTAAAAAAAAGGCATGCAAACTTCAAAGTCCCCCCTCTTCCACTTGCCATATGACTCATAATGAAAACTGCAGCCACAGGTGGCTGACTAAATTGTCCACCCATACATTACTGTTTACTTCCGATACATGCCAACACAAAGCTTTTATTGTCCCATGCAGATCATAAGCTATAAGTAAATCTTTCAAGAGTAGTTCCGCTTTAATTTTAAAGCAATCAACAACCACTAACAGCCGACCAACTATCCAACAGCAAAGACTTGTTGCTGTGGCACATCCGGTCCTTTTCGGTCTGTACCACGTACCAAACAAATGAAATTAACAATTATTTTTCGTTTTTTTTTTATTTCTGTTAGGTTCTGACTTGAGCCAAATGAGATACACATGCCATAAATAGTGTAACCCTGGAACTTTGTTTTAATAACCATTCATATCAACGACAGAAGCAGAGACTGCGACAAAACACCTGTGTACGATATTTGGTCCAATGAGTTTTTGTGCTTTACTTGAAAACAGTATTTTGTTTGTGATTTAATCTACGGAACATCAAAAAAGACACTCTAGGGGAGAGTAATATTCAATGAAATATTTTGTTTTGTTGTTTCTATTTTATGGTTAAAGAGTTTGGCACATACCAAAGCATTATCGATAACCATAATATAGCAGGGCATGGCTGTGTGGCACAATTTAACGCTTTTCCACCATAGCCATAGCCATCATCATCACCATAATCATCCACCATTTTTGCTTCACTGTTTCTCTGCTTATCCAACCATTCAGCCCCCTTTCCATCGATGTGTGATGTCACGCAATTTTTGTAATGTTTATAAGCATATTGAACTGATTATAGCTCTCAAGAGGCATATGTTTTTATTTTGATTCCTAGACATTGGCTCATGATATATATTTATTCAGAGAATATTGGTTAGGACATGAGAGGCACCTTTATGTGGGGTTCATACCAAAAAATATACTTAAGTGGAAATTTTTCTGTAAAATGGTAGTTTAAAAACAAATTTTTAGCCAAATCGATTAGAAAATGTGGTCAATACCCGCGAAAGAGGTAAAATCAGGTTTTCTTCTCCCATAAAAACCAAGATGCCAAATAAGGGCCAAATCATGTGATCAATGTCCCGGAAATAGCTGGAATCAAGTTATATCTTCATATTAGGATTATACCAAAACACATAGGCCGATATTGATAATTTTTTGCAAGGATGGTTTCTTCTTACTATGAACTGAAAGTACTAAGATTTGCCGAAACAAGTAAACCAGCAGCTTATTTCGACCGGGCAGAACTTTTCATACCCTCCACAATTTGGAAGGAATTTGAAAAATTTAAAAAACAGTCGAAAAAGAACTCTCAAATTAAAACCGTTTAATGGGGGCTATACGAAGACGTAGTCCTTCCAAAAAAATATTTTTTTTTTGTCACAGGCTGTAGTACTTAAAATACGAAATTTGCACAACTTTTTTGAAGAATAATATCGCTATTATAATCAAATTTGTAAGAATTCTGGAAAATAATGTCGCTAATATTATTAAAATACCGAATAAATGAAGATTTCCGTCATAGGTTGAATTACCCATTGTGAACTTCAAATACGAAATTTGAAACAATTTCGGTGAATAATATCACTAAAATCATGAAAATACCAAATATCTGGAGGTATCGTTATATGGATGCCGACCCAAAACGTTGACCAATGTAGACACTTCTCTTTCAGAGGTTAAAGTACTCAAAAGTACCTTCTTTTGTGGTTTTGCAGACAATTCCATTGAAAATTTTGGCTACAAATTAATCAAATTACCGACATACGATATCGTTAACCTTATAGATAATTCTCTTCTAGTTACCCTCTAGAAGTACTCAGAAGGACCTCCTTGTGTGGATTTTCAGATAATTCCGCTTAAAATTTTAGCTACAACCATCACAATACACAATATCGGGAGGTACCGTTATATGGGGGATATACGATATCGTAGACCGCTATAACCCATCTTTGAACTTGGTCTGCCTGCAGACAAAAGACTGATCTCTGCAAAATGTTGAGTTCTTATCTCACTTCGTTTTGACTTTAGCGTGATTACAACAGACGGACGGGCGGATAGGGCTAAGTATTCTTAGAATTTTATGCTGATCAGAAATATATATAGAGTTTGTTAGGTTTAAAATTATTATTTCGATGAGTTTCAAACGGAATGGCGAACTCAATATACACTCCATGCTATGTATGGTGGAGGGTATAAAAATGTGACCAAAATGTAAAAAATACTTGAAATTGGAGGCTTTCTCCAAAACGTGGACCGATGTGAACCATATTTTACACAAATGATTCTACATGTTCTGAATGTTAAAGCCCTAATTTTGTATCTATTGTGCAAAGTATAGAGCAAAATGTTTATGCCCCTTTGTGTTGGCTAAGGCTATATATAGTGGGCTCTTAAGAAAATTTGGCCTGAAAACCCAAGACCCTGTTGATCTACTAACCGAATACTATCACCTCAACTTAGAATTTCCCACTCCCACATTGGCTGTGCTCAGTGAATTTTCATATGTTGTGTTTTTATTGAATATTTATTCCTGCCTTAAAACAATTTCAATGTAGATCAACTTTTTAACATTTTCTGACTAAAATGCTTGCAATTAGATATTTTGTCGGTATTTTGAAGGTTTCTACCACAATTTCCAACCAAAAAAAAGCTGGAGCTTGGAGTTCTTGAAAGGTCTGTTCTCTCCTTGCATAAAATGTTCGATTCAGCCTTGCATAAAATGTTCGATTCGAAGGTTTCTACCACAATTTCCAACCAAATCAGCTGGAGCTTGGGGTTCTTGAAAGGTCTGTTCTCTCCTTGCATAAAATGTTCGATTCAGGTCCACAAATTGGTATAGCCCCCATATAACAGTATCTCCGATTTTCGATATTTTGAAGATATCTGCCACAATTCCCAACTAAATCAGCTAAAACTTGAGAATTGCGGTTCTCGGAAGTTATGTTCTCTCGCTGCGAAAAATATTTGCTACAGGTCCACTAACAGATTTTTTGTATTTGAAGGTTTATGGCACAATTTTTAAGCAAATCAGTTGAATCTTGATATTTGGAATTCTTACTTATATACGAATTGTCTCCAGAATATCTTCTATCATCGATTTTCACAATTTATCTAAAACAAAATGACAATTGGGAAATTAGAAGTCTGTTGAGGAGCTGATAACAATTTTAATGCGTACATTCCGACAATATCCCTTATATCAGCTGGACTTCATATTTGTTATTTCTGTCGAAAAATAACTCCTACAAAATTCGCCTTTTCTGAAACATTTTCATACAACGCCTGAATGATTTTCAATAGTTGTGACTTATCACAACTCCACCATCGGCAATTTCGTCAGCACAAACAAAAGCATATATATTTTCAATACCTGTTGAATATACAGCAGACGACCCAATCTTTCAGTACCAAAGAGACTTTTTTAAACTAAACTTTCCTGCATCCGGTCTAAAACATACGACGTAGTTATTATTGTTGGTCGCCAAAAAGCGAAAAACAACAAATATCAAATGTTCCTCAATGGATGTATAGATATTTCCAGCCGACCACTTGTTGTAATGGACACACTGATGACAAGAGAGCGAGACCACCATTCATTCGAACAAAGATTGAAAACAGGGTGGCATTTGTTTTTTTTTACGGTTTGGGGGAGTGGTAAATGCTAAATTAAGTCTAATTTCTTGTTGTACAGCAACCAATCTAATGTCCGACTAAAAACAATAACAAAGAACCTCAGCGTTATACTATCGCGGGAGAGAGAGAGACTGGCGGAATGGATGACTGGCCGGCTGGCTGGCTTGCTGTCATATCTAATGGATACACGGTCGATCTCAATTCGAAATAAATTATACTTGATTATCATATGTTGTTGTTCTTGTTGTAGCCGTTGTTCTCGTTCTGCTGTTAGTTCTATAGTTATAGTTATTTCCGTAGAAAACTACAACAACAAAAAACCTGTAAAAAACAAGCTTATTCTACAAGTCATTTGCTAACTTAATTTCTCCACCATTTGCTAGAATATCCGGAGTACAATATTAGCAAAAGTGCTGTAGTTACAAACAAACACACATACATACACTACTACTACGGGCTACACTTATTGGGTGGCTGAATGCTGGGTGCAAATAAACAAAAACATGAAAACGAAAAATATTCCAACCTTAAAAAAATTACAATGTGTGGAGGAGATTTACAGTGGGGGTATCTGAAGTATAATTGAGGACACAGGGAAAAAGTAAAGTATATGATCTCTGACGATATCAAATCTATTCTAGAAGGCACTTGTCGATAAGGGAGTGAACAACAAAAATGCTTGAGGGAGAAGAGAGAGAGATCCATTGAGAAAAACACAAGGGAGCTTATCGCTCTTTATTACTGCGATAATTCCATAGGTAAGAGCTGGAGTCTAAGGTCACATATTAGTCATAGGATCGATTGTCCGCCCAGTTCAGCTAACGCTAGTCTGGTAACATTTGTTAAATAAAAAGTTAGTTTGGTGGCAAAAAAAAAAAAAAAACATTGATAAGGTCCAAAGGGTCTCATCTGTATTAATTACAGGTGGGACACCTCAATCTGCTTTGGACACCCTACTCAACATGAAACCCTTAAGTCTTTTTGTAGAGAAACAGGCAGCAAGAAGTACCCTGAGGCTCAATTAACTTGGTCAATGGTCATAGCCAATCTGTTAGACATTCGGTCATTTTGAAATATGTAGAGAATATAGGAGGTCGGGTTGAGACCAGTGACTATATATCTCCTAGGCTAGACTTCGAATCACTGGACATTCCTATACTTAAAAGGGACATTTGGACCCGGATCACTCAACCTTTCAACGGTATAGCTATCTATACCAATTGTTCTATGATGGAATGTGGAACGGGCGCTGGTGTTTTCTGCAAAGGCCTGAATATTCGGAGCTCATTCAAACTCAATAAAGGCTGTAGCTTATTCCAGGCAGAGACCTTTGGTATCAGGAAAACCGTAGAATTGCTTATAAATATATATATCCATAGTCAAACGGCCCTGAAAGAGCTAAATTCATTCACCATCAAATCTATGGCAGTTCTGGAGTGTAGAAATGCTCTGGAAAATTTAAGTCCTTTATCAAGCTCTTTCGGGTTGCAGGCCACAGCAACATCTTTGGCAATGAATCGGAAGACGTGGCTCCAAGTAAACTAATCTAGAGATTGAGAGCTCGGTAAAGCCACCCTTGTGTCACTTCTTCTAGGTAATTCACAAATATTACTCTGGGAGATCGCAACAAAGCTGGTTAAATGCAAGGCGCTGTAATGCATCCAAGAAAATTTTGGCTGGTGATCCCCGAAAGGAGATCATTAACGCTCACTTCCGTGGGGAAATCCGATCTCAAACTTGTGGTAGGTTTAATCACAGGTCATTGTAATATCAGGGCCATGACTTGTCTGTGTGTGGGGGTGGGGGTGGATTCGACGAAACTGACTATTGTAGCCTTTGTCTAGATGAGGAGGAGATAGAAACTGCGGAGCACTTACTCTGCCATTGTCCAACTCTTTTTGGAGTCAGAGAGATGCTCACGGGTAAGCAAATTCAGCTTGACTTGCCTTCACTCTCCGAGACTAAGCAGTAACAGTAACTCTTTTTATTCAGAAGACTAAAAAGACGACATGAAAATCTCAAGATAATCTCAAGTAAGTCAGGTCAGGCCGAACCTTGAATACCCTCCACCATTTGGGACGAATTTGGCAATTTTCAAAAAAATAAACACCGTTAAAAATGCGATACCAGATATAGGGAGAAACCTTTATATGGTGGTCATACCAAAACGTGGATCTGCACAGACAATTTTCTGTCACAGGCTGTAGTAACCTTTACTAACTTAAAATACCAAATTTGAAACAATTCCGGTGGATAATGTCGCTAAAATCATCGAAATACAGAATATCGGGAGTACCGTTATATGGCGGCTATTCCAAAACGTTGACCGGTATATCTCATTTTCAATACCAACCATCCTAGACATAATACAAATTGTTTTGTCAAATTTTGAAGCTCTACGTCCCCTTTTTAAGGTGGAGGGTGTAATAAGAATAAAGATGTATCCCGAAGACTACCTTATTGGTGTGCATAATATTCTTTGGAGACAGCCCTAGGTCGAGTAGAACTCCCTTAGTAAATCAATCTGTCGTGAAAGGTGGTTTAGGCAAATTTACCGTCTTTAAGTGGATATCTCGAAAATTGAACCTTTACCGGAAATCTAAAAAACAATTTTGAAAAAATATACCGAAAAAAAACTTTGAAGTTACCTATAGTTCAATTGTGGGGTATTCCGGAAATTATTTTAAATGATTCAAACTTAATATATTAAGTTTATGCGATTTTCTAAAATCCGTAGTAAATAATGTACTGTCCTACGAATTTTGGAAATATTTTCCACAATCCCCCACTGTTTAGAGAACAAGTCTCGTGTGTCATAAAAAGTAAATTGTCTGTCGTTGGTCATTGTTGAAATTGCAGGCAAACGAATAGAAAAGCTTCTATAAATTTTCGCGTTTTGTTGCTGTTTTTTGTTTGGTTGCCGCGCTTTTTTTGTGATATTTATTCAGCCAGGCGTAACACTTGGAGATCGCAAGTGAGACAATTTTTGAATCGCAAAGTACATGTTTTGGGGGGTGGGGGTGGAGGTGTATTTGCTGCTATTTATTATAGGTTGTTGGCGAACCATAAACTTGTAGCCCCCAAAATCATGTTATGTGACTGCTGGGTATTAGTTGTTAAGTGTAGGAGACACGAACTATTACAACGACGAAATGGCGTGTAGTTTTTAATAGTACACTATAATCGGCATATTTGGTATGTAATAAGATATATAATGGTTACATATACAATCCTTATGTATCCCTTTTTAATGAGAAAAAACTCTTTCCAAGAATTAACTATAAAATTTGGGTAAAGGCTAGAAATCTAGATTTTTCACATTTTTTTGATCCATAGACTCCCATTAAGTCGTTTTGTAGTCTATATTCCATTTCTCGAAATCTCCATACAAAAAAAAAATGAAAAAAAAAAAACCAACTTACATGTCTCTATTGTCATGCATCATTCTAATGATGTTAGATTGATTCGCTGCTGTTCTCCCCATTAAAATGGCTTGTGAGCTCACTTGCTTCGTTTTTCCGCTTTCAGCTTCTAGATAATCACTTTGCAAAAGCTGTTGCAATTTTCTACACACACTGACCGGCAAATAAAAAAACTAGAGGCAAATATGCATGACTGTTACATATTTGTCTTGTTATTGTCGTTGAGCGTTCGTTGTTGTTGTTGTTTTATTATTTAAATTTCCTTTTGAAAAAATAAGTGAATAATGAATTTGCGTTCTAAATAAAATGCATGGCTTATTATTCTATTCTATCAAATAAATTACAGTAAATTGAGTGTCAGATTACTGACGAATGATGCAAATTTATTTATTTCCATTGAGAGAATAATTTCAAAGATGTTGTTATCATTTGAAAAAGGAGAAGAAGGGGGCACAATTTCTAGGTTGACAAGATGGAATATGCGGAGCAGTGTAGACACTTTTGATTACATTTGCGATATGGAAAAGCATTATTATTTTCGGTATATATGGGATATACCAACACCTGGATCTGTGATATTGTACCCTTCAAGAAATTTGAAGAGAATATCCTATTCTTGAATATTGAAAAATTACTTAAATAAAAATGTCGACATTAAAAATAAAACCAGTAAAGAAAGTTTAAAATTTAGGCGGGCCCGACTTTATGATACCCTACACCACTTTACATATTTAGTAGAGCTTCACATCACAAATAATAGTTTTTATGCGGAATTTGTGAGCATTGAATCATACCAACTATGATTATAGTTATAATTTAACGTCCAAAGGAACTAATATATGAGAGGAATATCCTTCTCTAAATCCATTTCTACTAAATTTTCCGAGGCATTTCTGTCTTTTCAATTCGTGCGTTTATTACCCATTTGGTGCACAATTAACTAGAAATCGGATAAAAACATATATGGGAGCTATATCCAAATCTGAACCGATCTCGATAAAATTGGCAAAGGTATTTCTGAACTGAATTTGCTTATTGCGGCTGTGCAGGATAAATTCAACAACTCGGATGAACAATATTTATGGGAGCTATAGCTATATATGAACCGATTTTCATCATATTTGACATACCTGTTTCTAGACTCAATTTGATCGTAAGTGCAAAATTCCATCCCATTTGGGCTAATATTACACGTTTAGTGCACAATTAAAGGCAAATCGGACGTAGATATGATATATATATGGGAGCTGTATCAAATCTTAACCGATCTCGATAAAATTTAGCAAAGATATTTCTGAGTTGTATTTGATAATTTCAGACTGCTGTCATTTCTAAGTCACTCGTCCGACAGCTGTTAAAATTATTCCAGTGACAGCCCATTATATTCTTAACAAGTTTACAAAAGCATTTTGGTGAGAATTTTCCAGAAAAGAAGTTGTTCGTGATGGAATTCAAGCACGATAGTGTGATTTCTTTATATTTGGCTGGAAAACTACAAGTGGCTATCGTTAGAGCATTACAGCATTTAAATGCGAATAACTTTTTTGTGTCTCGTACCATCGCTCGTTACCGTGATACTGGTAGCGTTGCCCGACGCTACCAAGGAAGTGGATGGAAGAAAACAGCAACATCAGCAGCAATGTTCGAAAAGTAAAGAAGCGACTTGAACGAAACCCGCGTCGCGTCGAAAAATATTGAGAAATGAGCTCGGGGTAAATTCCAAAAAGTGCAAGAACTTGCTTCGCTTGGCCGAAAGTGGTGAACTGTCGAATTTGGTTTTCTCCCATGAGAAAATATTCGTTGTCCAGCAGTTGTAAACAAACAAAATGATCCTGTTTACTTGCCAAAGATGTCAGCTGAAAATGTGCACCTTCGGTTGGCCACCAGAACTCAAGCGCCGGCCATGGTGATGGTGTGGGTTCGCAATAACAGCCGATGGTCGTTCTTCGCTCGTATTAATCGACCGTGGCATCAGAATAAATGCCGAATATTATCACGAAAATATTCTGGAGGGTGTATTATGGTCTTGGACACGCAAACATTTTGGCCGCAGGACTTGGACATTCCAACAGGACTCAGCATCATCGCACTCAGCACTCGCCACCCAAGAATTGTTACAAAATGAGGTTCCTCGCTTCATTTCCAGCTCACAATGGCCACTGGACTATTGTTTCTGGAGTATTTTGGAAAGCAAGGTTGGCACTAAAAAATACCAAAATGTCGATAACCTCAAGCAAGCGCTTCGCCAGGAGTGGGCCAAAATATCGCAGAGCAACATTTAGGCAGCGTGTGACGGTTTCATTGGCCGTTTAAGGGTCATAATTCGTGCCAAAGGTGACCAATACGAACAAATCTAAAGTTACTCTAAAATTTGATGCTATTTCCGACGTTTTTTTCCTTTCACTCAATAAAATTTAAAAAAAGTAAAGATTATGGCGTTTGACTTTGTTGCAGTTTTATTTTTATCTCACCCTGTATTTGAAGGGCAATAATCACCGATTTTTCTAAATAACTTTATGGGCTGTAATCGAGGGAATTTTCCAATCATTCCACGTTAAGAAATTTTTATACAAATTTCGAAGAATTCCCATTATGCATTTCATTTTTTTATTAAAATCGGAAACAACTTAGTAAAAGCGGGAAATGTTTTTGCCGTATATTTTTAGTCAAGCACAAAATTTGCCTATACATCGCCTATATATTGTATTTAAAAATCCTCGTTTAATATCTGATAACTCCCACAAATTGCTTCTTAATGATTTCATCTTGAAGGAGCTTTGGAAAGGTATTTCAAGAAGGATTAAAGTGTGAATATTTCACTACATAATAGGATTTTACCTTTAATTATTTTTCTCACATAGCAATATCTTAAGTCTTATTAATCTGTCTTATTTTCACACGAAGGAGTACCTTGTCTCTCTAGATCCTTTTTCTCTCCCCCTAAAAAAACCTAAAAAAACTACCTCTTGAAAATTCTAAAATGTCCAATCTTTACTTAATTATCAACTAAAACTTTTATTCGAAATAAAAAGCAATGAAATTAATTAAAATATTTTTCTTTTTTTCAGAAAACTTTATTCAATTTTCCTCAATATTTTCTTGCACACACCCACACCCTTTCTTCATTCTCTTGGAAACTTGGATATGGAAAAACTTTATCTGCAATAAGCAAGGTACATATTGCAAATGGAAAATGCAGCAGCAGCAGCATTTCAAGTAAAACAACAGCATCAGCTCTGGCAAAATCTACTGCCACTTAACACGCTTCCTTAAACTCGGAGACTCCCCTCTTTTTTTCTTATTAAAAAACTGCACAAGTGTGGCTAGGATGTATATACTCTTCTATGGGAGGTTGGATGTTTGGTCTCTGCGTTATAATAAGGAAAACTGCAATTTCTAGCCACTTCTTTATCTGTGCACAACTTAGAAATTAACTATAAAACTTGAGTTTATAACTTTCTCAAACCACCTGCCAAACGACTGGCATCCTTATGGGGGATGAACAAAAACAACAACGTCAAGAACAACAATGTGGGAAGGGTAGGGAAATTTTTTTTAATACTGCATGCCTGGATATGTTGTGAGTTATTTATTTTAAAGAATGCTGCCTAGGCATGCATGTGCAAAATTAAGCAAGCATGGAGATGAAACTAAATTTACTATGCTACCAACTGCATATGGTTGGTGGTGGTTTGGGTCTTAGGCCTAGTGTCATAAGAATATATTAATGTCTAAATCTACACAAGAGACATAGACGTTAAGTCAACTTTAATTTGCATTTTGTTCACAAGTGGCCTTAGGTGCACTTACTTAAAGAACCAACATAATGGTTAATATACTGCATACACCAACCACACACAACCAAACACACTCTCAGCTCACACCCAACACGGCAGAATGTGTATGCATGTGGGTTGTTATATTTGAGAATGTAATATTAAGATAAGTACATACATTCCATATGACCATGGAGCCACTCGTTTTTCGTACCATGTGATGCAAAAATATTTTATTCTGCTTACCCAGCTTCGTGGGAAGAAAACAAAATGCTTAGCCATGAGTTAGAGTTTAATAGAAACTTATACAACAACGGAAGACGGTCAAAGTAGCAATCCAAGTGCATATGAGAGCTCTAAGGATAATAACAAACACACACCCAACCCTCACTCTTCGATACTTGAACAAATAAAATAACACTTTTTTTGTTGTAAAGCAAAACTTGAGTCTCTCTCTTCCTTGACAATATAAAGCTGATGTTGGAGAATACTTTGTGCTTGACTAAAAATATACGGCATAAACATTTTCCGCTTTTACTAAGTTGTATCCAGTTTTTATTCTGAAAAAAAAGAAATGCGACATGGGAATTTCTGGAAATTAATATAAAAATTTCTTCATGTGAGATCATTGCAAAATTCCCTCGATTACAGCCCTTAAAATTATTTTAAAAAAAAAATCGGCGATTTTTGTCCTTTAAATATATTAAAAAACACGAATTTTGTGAATATTATGGCCCATAAAATTATTTGGCAAAATTTAAGACCTAGCATCCCTTTATACTGTACGAAACCTTCGACGATTACGATCCTTAAAACTTTTTCAGAAACACGAATACGGCTTTTATATCATAAGAGAAAGTCCACGAATTTGGAAAAATCCACCATCGTGGCCTTTAAAATATTAAAAAAAGGAGGATGAAAAATATTTTAAAAACTTCGCCATTAAAATTAATTATTAATTAATTATTTATTTAAATAAATTATTTTTGAGAAGATTTTTTAAGAATATCCCTAAGATCTAGAATTTGGGTTTTAAAAAGATTTTTTAAGGACATGTAAGGACATTTGAGGGTGAAGCCCTTGGAGCTTTAGGGATATATGTGAGATTCTAACGATATGGATTCTTGAGAACATTTTACTCAGGATTACAACAAACTTGGATATTTAAGGAAATGTCGTGAGAATTTTCTGAGCGAATTTTAAAATAACTTGACTGGACGACACCCATGGCTAAAAGCTTCGAAGGAGATTTTTGTAAAAAATTTCTTGGGTCATAAATTTGGATTTGGAATGACTTTCTTGAGCTGTTAGGAAGATTTTTTGAGGGTTCTGAGGAACTATAAACGTGGATTTTCAAGGAAATTTGCTTTTGATATTTTATTATTATTAGGAGAATATTCTAAGCTATAAACGGCGATTAAGAAGAAGATTTCCTGAGAAGTTCCTTGGAAGGTAAATGTGGATTTTAAAATATATTTTTTGAGAGTTTGAAGTTAAAATTTTAAGTTTTCCTGGACGATGTTTAAACATGAATTTTTGTAGTAGTTTTTCTGAGGGTTATAAACAAGATATCTCTGATTTATAAGGATTCTCCTGAGTAGAATTTCTGAATATTTGTAATTATTTTCTGAGGTATAAACGTCAAATTTTAAGGATTTTTTTTAAAGATTTCTCTGAACAATGAAATTGGTATTTTTGAGCTAAATTTTGTGAGGTATATCCTGGGCTATGAACGTGGATTTTAAGTAAATTAACTTGAGAGTTTTTTTGGAGTTTCCTGATTTTTAAATATTAATTTGCATCAATATTTCCTAAGGACTCCCTTGAGTTATAAAAGCGATGTTCTGACGATTTTTTTAAATGTAGGCATCATAATTTTATTCGAATTGTTTAAAAGATATTTTCAAATGGATTCTCCTGTGCAATAAACTAGAAACATTTCCCTGAGCTGTTTTTGAGGATTTTCTGAGCTATAAACGAAGATTTTATGGAGTTTTTCATAGAATTTTTTGGAGTTATTTCTGACAGTTTTTAAGGATATTTTAAAGGATTTCTCTGGGCTTTTTAGAGTTTCTGAAGGTATACATGCGCTGTAAAATGAGATTCTGATGTAGATTTGCTGAAAAAGAGAGCTGAAAGTATCTAACCTAGAAACGTTAATTTTCTCCAAAACAAAAAATACTGATTGACTTTTCTTTTCTCTTCGAAGGAATTCCTTAATCTAAACTTATAACTATTTATTTTTAATAGACATTTTATATAAATAACCTTCACATACAGCTAAAAATCCTTAAACTTTCTACAAGACCTACGCAACACTTCCTTATAACAAACTTGTTCACACATTTCCATCACCACCTTCCCTCCACCTCTAATTCTCCCGCTTCTAATTCCAAACAATCGTGGGAATATTTTGCAAACAAAATATCAAACATAAGCAAAAAAGTAACATTAACTCCCCCTATCCTCTAGCATCGGCTCCTAAACAAAAAACAAACACTTGCTTCTAGCCCTCATAGCGAGAATACTTAAGACTTATTTCCTTGCAGTTCTTGTATTTTGTTGTTGCTGTTGTTGTTGTCATTTAAGCTGAAAATAATTACAACTACTTGTAGTCCTTATTTTTTTTTGCTCTTCCACTCAGATGTTGTGATGTTTCTTCTGTTGGTTGGGGTTTTTCGTATTTTATTTTCATTTCTCGTTCGCCGAGTTTTTGCATTTTTGTCTTTCGGTGTTTTCTTTTTTGCTGCTGCTGCATTGCAAGCAATACTTGTAGAAATTTCCGTTTCCTTTAACATATGAGTCAACACAAACACACGAACCAAGGGAACACACACACATACTCATCATTACAAACTAACATTGCGAGATGAAGGCAATGCATTGCAACAACTTTTACATGTTTTCTTTTTTATTTTGTTTGATGTGTGTAAAGGTGTTTGCTGGTTACATTCGAGGGAAAATGTTGATCAAAGGATGTATTTGAAGTAGAAAATGCATTAAATTGGATGGGATATGGGGAAATAATTGAGTAAGTAACGTAGTTTTTCGAAGGATTTGTTTGAGCTATAAATGTGGATTCTGACGAGCTTGAAGGAATTTTTGAGGATTTCTCTAAGCTATGAAAGCAAAGTTTTTTGAGCTATAAACGTTGATTTTAAAAGCGATTTCTTTAAGATTTCCCAAAGATATTATTGATATCTAAGCAGATTTCTTTTTCTGTATTATAAAAACCTAAGAACTTCTGCAGAGCTACTTTTCAAAGAGATTCCCTTTCCAGAGCTGTATACATGGATTTCAAAAGGATATTTTGGAATTTACCAGAGCTACCAACATTGTCTTTTAAGATATTTTTTGAGAATTATCTGAAGGCTTAACTGAGCTGTAAACGTGGATTTTAAAACTATTTTTGGGCATTACTCTGAGTTATAAATTAATTTTGTAGAGGGATATTTTTTCTGATGAGTGGGTGCATTTTTATAGAGACCTTGTAGGATTATTTGTTGAAAGAATTTTTTTCTGGGGAACCTCCTTAGCAAAAACATTGATTTTTAAAAAGATTACCTAAGTATTCCGAAGAAGACCTATA
This sequence comes from Musca domestica, assembly GCF_030504385.1. NCBI lineage: Eukaryota > Metazoa > Arthropoda > Insecta > Diptera > Muscidae > Musca > Musca domestica. Next base: position 5,934,321 of record NW_026712155.1, read on the forward strand.
AATGGAGTTTTTAGGGGAATATCCTGGATTTCAATGAGAACTATAAATTTATGTAGGTTAGCTGAGTATCTTCCAGATATAAAAACTTAAATCTTGCAGGAGATTTCCTGACATATAAACTACGATTTTTAAGCAGAGTTACAGAAGCTAAAACATACAATTTTATTAAAGAATGGTGTTACCATCGAAGGTTTTTTATGGTTTTTTTCTGAGGGTTTCTCTGAACTAATCACGTTGATTTTAGACAGGACCTCTTTGAGCAAAAAAGTGGAATGTAAAGAAATTTTCAGAATATTCTTATTAGAGCTAAAAACGATTTTAAAAGGTTTGTTGGGAAACTTTAATGTAGAACTTTAATGTAGATTTTAAAGGAGGATTCTTGAATTATAGACTAGAATTTTTAGCTGCCCTGGAGCTATAATCGAGAATGCTTAATAAGATTTCTCTACGCTATAAAAGAGTCTTTATAGAGCATTATTAGCATGAAAGGGACACTCCTGCTGCTAAAATCATAGATTTTAATGGAGGTTTCTGAGTTATAAAGTACAATTTTTAAAAAGTTTCGCCGGAGCTAAAATCGAGGTTTTTAAAGCGCGTTCCTGAACTATGGACTAGAATTTCAACAAACATTTTTCTGATCTCTAATTGAGAATTTTGGAGATATTTTGTGGGAATTTCTTTTATGGCAATTAAGCTCATGAAAATCTGATAAGAAATCCAAAGTGTAAGAAGTTTTCCTTAAGCTCCAATCGGGGATTTTTAAGAGGATTTCTCTGAGGATTCTCCCGGCTATTAACGTGGATTTTTATGGAGATGAAGTAATTAATTGTAAATGAAAATTAATCAAGTCGAATTAAATTTTGATAATTTCCTGGTTCTAGCTAATAATGACCTGAGACGATGGCATAGGACATCGCTAGATTCCAATTTTCCAATTTTTATTTGACTGGCTAAATATTCTCAGAATTTTGTCCAAGAACTATTATTCCTCTATTTTTTCGAGGAGTTAGCCTGTTTTTATGTCCTGCGTAGGTCAAGGAAAATGTATGTCTATTTATATGGTGATAGTGCACTTACATATGATGCAGAATTTTCTCTCCTATATATTCTACCTAAACTGCCTGTGTAAGCTTATTCAATAGATATGTATTACGCAGGATACATTTAATAATTTGTCTAACAATTTTCAACAGATTTAATTGAAAATTGATAAAATTACACATTGAACAGTCGAATTTCTTCGAGTGTAATTTCAGGGAAAACATTTTCATATAGCACCCAACTTGGCCGACTTGCTTCAAAGTACACCTTTCCTCCATACGCCAGCTTCTCTTTGAATGCTGATATATTTTTGTTTTAATAAACTTTTGCCTCATACCTTTAGAGTTTTCATTATGTGTGCAGCAATGATTTGTGCTTAGAAAAGTGCATACAGCTTTTTAATATGTAAGAATTATGTAAGATATTCTGAGGAGGGGGAGGGAGGGAGAAGGGTTTAAAATTGGCAAGAGTTAAGAAGTCTTTGATTGTGCATATTACAGAAGTGCAAATAAAGTAGAGAAATGTAGAAATATTATGGCAGGAAAAAATGTTATGCAATTGTCCCTTAAGAGGCAAAATAGTTTTGAGACACAGCGAACCAATATGAAAATCCAATGCAGAATTTAAAGGATCTTACGGGGTTTTCGGTTATTACAACTTTTACGTGAAAAACTGGATAAACAGACTACAGAGTGAGATAAAAAAATTGCAACCAACTTTCAGACTGCTGTCATTTCAAACACCAAAAAATGGTTACAAAATGAGGTTCCTCGCTTTATTTCCAGAGCATAATGGCCACCAAAATCTCCGGATACCAATCCGTTGGACTATTGTGTTTGGAGTATTTTGGAATGCAATACCAAAGTGTCGATCACCTCAAGCGAGCGACTCGCCTGGAAAGGGCCGAAATACCGCAGAGTAACATTCGGGCAGCGTGTGACGGTTTCATTAGCCGTTTGAAGGCCATAATTCGTGCCAAAGGTGACTAATTCGAACAAATCTAAACTTATTCCTAAATTTGATGCTATTTACGACATTTTTTGCTTTCATTCAGTAAAATTAAAAAGATCTAAAAATTATGGCGTTTAACTTTGTTGCAGTTTTTTTTTCTTATCCTGTATGTGTGTGTCTATTTCAGCACACACATGGCCCCAAAAGGGTTAATCTACAATGGCTACTTAATCATGAAACTCTTATGTTCATAATTTCAACATAAGACAAATAACAAACAATGCAAAGTTCTACTTTTTCCTCCTACTACAGAAGAATATTTTGAAAAAAAATCAACAATGGCAAAATGAAAAGCAACTCAAACTAAAAGAAAACTTGCCTCAGAACAAAGGAATATGTGACGTGTGAAAGAAAAAACAGAAACATGTCTGAAAAAATCTTAATTAAAATAGAGAAGAAGAAAAAAAAAAAAAACAACAGCAGCAATTGCAGACAGATCTAATGGACTAGGGGTCACTTAAAGGTCATCTTTGTTTTTTTATTAAATGTGAAAAAAAACCTAGAGCGTTTTATTGGTATTTTAATCTTTAGTTGAAAAAATCTTAATTAAAAAAGAATAGTGCAGATAGGTCTAACAGCGTAGGGGTCACCTAAAGGTCATCTTTATATTTTTTTATAATATATGTAAAAGCCTAGAGCGTAATTTTATATTGGTATTTTCATCTTTAGTTTCCCATTAACATATGTATGTATAATTTAATTTGGGTACTTACCAAAATTTAAGCGGCTTTCTCATTGGATAACTTCTCGTTATGGTGTAACCTGCAATGAGATTTTTGCAAAAAGAGAGAGGGGTACCAAAACATGGTGATTAGTAAAGTTTGTCTAGAGGTATGCAGTTTTTATTTGGTTTATTTTACATTAACATAAAAATAAATAAATTGAAATTCAAGGAAGAAAATAATTAAATAAATTAAATGTGTGTAGTGTTTGTTTGTATGTGTAATATTTGTTCTGTTTAAGTTAAAATGCGTATACGTCACATTGTCTAAACTATAAGAGAGAAAACACACAAATCTACACCTAAAAGTATGCAGTAGTATTTATGTAGAAAATTGTTTGTTAAAATGAAATTCAATGAAAGCTGCTAGCTATTGAATTGTGAAGGAAAGCAAAATTCCTAAGAGAAATTTTTAAATAAACCTTGAATATTAAATTGAAATCTAAACATGGAAGAATGTTGAATTTGTTGATCCACAAATAAAAAATAAATCATTCTAGGCAGTTACTATGATGGACAATTTAGTGACTTGAAAAAAAGTGTTAAATTTTCAGTTAAAAAGTCTAAATACATAAAATTGGAATGTATTTTTCTCAAAAATATTAAATTCAAACGTGAATTTTAAATGAAATTTCTTGAATATTTAATAGGATATATTGATTCTATATTTAAGTATTGTTTTTAATTTTCCATTGTTATAAAATCTGACCTTTAAATGTCGATTCTTGAGAAGATTCTCCTTAGATTTTATAGAGCTATGCATTTGGATTTCAAGTAGGTGTATTTTTATACGAAGTTGGTAGAATTTTTTCTGAAATATCAATATGGATTTTAATAAGTTTTTTTTCTGGGAAACCCCTACGCAAAAACTTTGATTCTTAAAAAAGGGTTTCAGAACTGTTCCAAAGATACCTAAAAATCGAGTTTTAAAAGGAGAATGTCCTGGATTCCCTTGAGAACTATATATGAAGACTTGCCCAGAATCGCATATACATATACAAGTAGGGCTTACAGGAGGTTTCCTGAGATAATAATGTGAAGAAAAATTACCGGAGCTAAATTAGATAATTTGCTAGAAGAATTTCCAAGGCTACAATCGAATATTTTTAAGGTCTTTTTCCGAGGATTTCTCTGAACTAATTACGTTGCTTTTAGACAATAAAATTCGCAGCTAATTCGAAAGAAAAGGTATATATATATATAAAAGGTATATGGTATATATTAAGTATACAAATCGCATCAATTTTTGTATTTTTATAAAAATTTTTCAGAGGCTTGCAATAAAATTTGATCTAGAATACTTCCTAGTCTGAGACTTTACTCAAAAAAATAAGTCTTATGTGAGATTTTGTCATAGAATGACAACTTTTCAATTTAGCAATTGATATAAACACATAATATTCACGTTTAACATTACATTTCAAAGGTATTTTTCTAAAAATTTATTACACGTAGATATATGGTATATTCTGAGATTTATAGGAAAATGTTGTGTAGAATTATTTTTCTTTTGGCAGCTTCTGCTTAAAACGAAATTTTATGTTACTTTCATCCATCAACATATAAATAGACTGGGGACAATTGGATCAAAAATGTAAATTATTTTATCAGTAAATTATTTTTTCCATTTTTTTGTGATTACTTTGATATAAATATTTTCTAGATATATAGTGGCAGTAGAGATTTCGTTGCTTTGGTGACTTATAGTGAAATTTTATGAGGAATAATTTTGCCTTTGATGCCATTCTTCTAAACTGATGCCTTGTGGGGCAGTTTTGCATAAATTTACATAAGGTACCCTGTGATGTGATTTTAATAATAATTCATTTTTTTCTACCTAAACGCAAACGGGTTTGGAATTTTTTATTCTGAGTTCTATTGTAGAAATTTATGGCGAATAATTTTGTGAATGTTTTATATTGCTTCGATTCCGTTTAAAAGAAATTGTAACATTATTTTGAAATAAGGACCAAAACGACCCATTTGGTGACTTGCATGGAAAAAACTCAAAAAATGGAAGTGTGAAAATTGTCTGGGAACGGAAAATGGCCCATATTGAATAGAGGGACATTCCAAAAGAGGACAGCGTCTGCACTGTTAGTCAGCACCGTTTCTAACTGACCAAAGGGCTTTAATTTTTAAACGAATTGAGATATTCAATTTGTTGTTGATATTTACGACTTTACTTCAACTTTACTTCAACTGAAATAATAATATTTATTCAAAAATAATGAACTAATCATAAGCCGTAATTCTAAGAATTAAACCTAAAAAATTACGTCTTTATTTTTTTTTTTTTAATTGTGAAATTTTCATAAGAAAAAACAAGTTCCTTAAAAATTATATTTCGAAAGAAATTATGATAAGAAAACACTCCTACGACTATTTCTTTTTTAAATTGGGACTTTATCCTAAAAATATATATTAAATAAATTAATGAATTTCCTGTGTGACTTCTAATGTATTTTTGGGTTATATTTTCTATAGATTTCTGTAAAATATTAAGGCGATATAGCCTAGCCCGTAAATATTTCCCTTTGCCTTAGCTCTGGAATTGTAATTATTTAGGAAAACTGCAATAATATTTAAAAATTGGAGCGGGCTGTATTTTTTTGGTGAGAATAATTCGATCAGACAAATTATTTCCCTTTCTAGTTCCATGGACTCCGGGCGTTTGTATGAAAACATTGCGTATGAGTGATGTGATATGTATGAAATCACTCATACGTTTAGGAACTGTAGATGCACTGGAGAATGACTTGATTGATACAAAATCCTCGACATATTTAATATATTTCTGATCGAATTTAATATACCTCTAAATCGAATTTATCTCTGTTTAAGAAATAAGTCTGAAATTATACAGATATGCCCCTAGCTTATTTAAATTGAAAAGCTGACATAATGTTCCATTGTATATTATAGTCCCTTCATAATAATATATCTTGGTTTGAAGTACTTTGAAAATTTAAGACACAATTTTTAATAAAATTAGCTGTATTCTGGCATAAAAAGTATTAACATGCTCAGTGAGTCGTGTGTGTCTTTAAGTGTATTTTTGTGTATAAAATAAAAATTTTTTTAACAAAAATGAACTGAAGAAAAATACCAAATTAAAATCATTAATAATATATTTTGTTTAGTTATCACAGAAACAGTTTGTTTTACAAAAGAGTTTGTAAAGTTTCATCAAATGAAGTTCTTTTAAAAGTTAATGTTCTTTAGCAAATGAATTAAGTTCTGTTTTCTTGAATATATTTTTAATTTTCTTATATTTTGTGTGTCATATATTTTTTCTGTATTTTTTTGGATTTTTATATTTTCACCAATACCATTTTTCGATATTTTACCCTTAAAATTTGTATGGTTCATTTTGTTTGGTTAGCACTCGTGTTATGGATCGTTATTGCAACAAACAACGATTAACGTCTCTGTGTTTCGTGTCTCTGGTGTCTTTGGCTACTACACGCTGAACAATATTGCCGGTTGTAGTAGTAGTTGTCCTGCCGACGAATGCGTGCTGCCATGGCGCTGGGTTAGATGAAAAGCGAGCGATGTTCGTTGGCCACTATTGCTGTGGCCCAGTGCACTACACCATTGAGAGCAGGATGCGGAACAACCAACTTATAGTTAATGTTATGAAGCAGCAGCAACATTACTGCTGCACAGCTCACAGACATTCACATTCAATATTCCTGCACCCACTCTCTTTCGATGTGCTCTCATTTAGTTGCGCTCTCAACCAAAACCACTACTACTATCCATCGTCAACAACAACATCATCATTGCCAGCAGAAAACAGAATGTATGGCAAAAAACGAACAACAAAGCAAAGGATACGGAAAATCCACATACAACAATAAAAAATTGCTCATAATATTATTTTCCGTTTTTTTTTTTGCATTCTCTGTTTGTTTTTTCGCTTTTTTCTTCTTTTCTCAATTGGCAATGGCAATGCGTAAGTGTGGTGGCGAGGCTGGGATGGCAGTTTTACTATGATGACTAGTAGTCGTCGTCGTCGTCATCACCATCATCATGAGCCACGTTTGGCGGCTTCTGAGAGTGGGTTGTTGTTGTTGGTGGTGTTGTGCTGTTCAACGTGAAGGTGTTATTGTATTTCATAGTCACACATAACGTAAGCAAGCACATGTGGTGTATGAAGGTGCATCCTGCTGCCACGGCTACTGGTGTTGTTGTTGGTGTTACTGCTGCTGCTTTTGATGACGACAACAATATTTTATTTTTCTTGTTTTTGTTATGGGCGATGATGATACTGATGCGTTTGCATTTGCTGTTGTTGGCGCTGTTAATAAGCCGGCTATAGTAGACACCATTCTTGTATTCGGCTGGGCCCCCATGTACATTCATATACGAGTGTATGTGTGCGCGGGCCCGTCTGTATGTGCAATATTATTTATGTTTACGAATTTTTATTTTGTTACATCATTCGTAGTGTAGTTGCGTTTTTTTGTTTTTCTTTTTGTCTCCTCTTTTTTTGTTGCATTTTCACATGTTTTGTCGTTTTTTTTCATTCGTTTATTTTTTCACTTTTGTTTTGATTACGTTTTCTTATGATACATGGTTATGTGTTTTCATTTTTTTGCACCATATATATTTTTAACAATAATTTATTTTATTTTAATTTTTTCATTCACATGCATTTGAGTTTAGAATATTCGTTTGGAATTTAATTTTTTTTTAATAATTTTAATTGAATTAAAAAAAAAACAAAAAATAATAAGTCACTTTTCTTACTTGATCTGTAAATACATAAGGCAAATTCTCCCTATTAATGAAGTCTGCTGGTTTAATGCAAATGTAAAGCATACTTTTAGGCTCGTAGGCGACTTGAGTTAAGTTGATATTTCTATTAACCCTTTATGAAGCTTAAAGTAATATACCCAATCTAAATAAAAATATATTGATATATTTAGCAGCTAATGGAAATATTTATAATTTTGAAAATATATAAAATTCAATAAAAATACATATTTCTACAAAAAAAAAATTGAGTATATTGTTAATGAAATATAATGAAAATATGACTAAACACGCTTTTAATTATCGAAAAATTCAAAATATTGAATTTTTATGCGAAATTGTCAGACATCGAAAAAAATATTACCAAAGCCCTAGAAGCCAAGTTTTTTGATTAAAATATGAAGATTAGAGACCATATAAAATTAAATTAAAAAAAATTCCGAAAGATCCTCTGTACCAAATAAAAACGTGTAATGTTGCATTAGTAAGCTCGTATCAAAAACCAAATAAAGCAATAAATAAAAGTATAAAAAAATCACCGGGTAATTTTTGATTGATTTTTAAGTATTGGGCCCTATGAAGATATTTGTTAAATATGTACAATAAATTAAATTCAAAAAACATTTTTGAGATTATTGAGTAGATCGGACAGGGGTATATAACCTTTTGTTATTATTCATTCTTCAAAATGTATATGTTTTCCAATGTCTTTCTGCTTTAAATTCTGGAGTTGTTAGCATTTAGATAATGACTTAAGGTTTGAATAATATTTTTAATGGTTACACCTTTGTAAGACCCCGAAATGTTCTATAAATTTCTGGTCAGTGAAAAAATCGAATATAATTTATAAGGTCCCATATATTTGTTAAATATTGCCCATGTCGTCCATGTTGAAGTATAGTTCCTTTATGACAATACGCCCTGAATTTTGGTATTGGAAGATTTTAGTCACAATTTTGTATTAGGCAAAAATTACTGAAGATCCAATATTTTTTTATAAATTTTGTATTTGGCAAACTTTTTCAGACGATTTTTTTCGATTTTTGGGGTATGAAGACACTGCCGCCACAAATATTGTAAAATAGGCCCCATTTCTCAATTTTTTATTTTTTTTCAAGTCCAATATTTTTTTATAGATTTTGTATTTGGCAAACTTTTGCAGACGATGTGGATATAATTTGTTATTATCGATTTTTGGTGTATGGAAGCACTGCCGCCACAAATATTGTACCATTTCTCAATTTTTTATTTTATTGCCAAGTTTTTTGATCGAATCTAATGTTATTACGAAGCGGATTCAATATACCGGCCTACGAAACATTAAAATTGAATAAGGTATTTGAGGAGGAGCTATATTTTTATATTAAAAATAAGGAAAAAAATAAAACAAAATTTCTTATAAACGAAAAATAATTTTATAAACGAGATGTTTATGACCTTCAAATGTCATTTAAAAACTCAAATGGGAGTTTTGTTTTATAAAAAAACATATAAAAAATAAATATTTCCCTGGCGAATATGCGAATTAAATACCAAATACCATCAAAGTCCGACTCTCAATCTATTTTTTTTATTTAACCTAAATTTAATCTAATTTTAATTCCCATTTTCAAAGAACATGAATTAGGCATCTCGTCTTCAAAATAATCCGATTTTAAATTAATTTTTTTAACAGGTTTTAGCCTTGTTCTTTGTAAATGTATAATTATAATTTTGAAAATGAACTTGTAATAAAAACTTCAAGAAATTCACATTTTTAACATTTTTGTTCTATAAAAAATAAAAGAAAATGTTAAACAAAAATTTTAATAATTTTAATTAATTTCCAAAAGTTCATAGAACATTTTTTCAGTCTCCACTTCAAGAGCCTCTATTTCTCATATAATTTAAATATAATTGATTTAATTACAAAATAAGACATTTGTCTGGAATTTCTGGTTTTAAAATCTAATTGAGATCAAATTCTGAATTTGAAATTTCTGATCAAAAAATCACCAATTGTTTTGTTTGAAAAAAATATTTAAGTCACAACATTTTTTACGTTTTTAATATGCTTTCGGTTTAAGGACGAAATTGGCATGTCAATAATATTTTTTATTTCAGCAACAATTTAGATTATTCCATTAAGAAATAACGTTTTACTCTCTTTGAGTATATCTGGAGTGAGTCTCTTAACTTTGGAGCTCATAACTACATTTCGAGATAAAAACCTTAAAATATTTAAACTTAATTATTTTATATGTGAGTTGCAGGATTTTAAGTTTTTTTTTTGCAACACTAGACTAAGGCACTATTCTATTAAAAATATAAAAAATATATAGTGGACAATCACAAGGTTCATTTGGCAATTTATTCTATTTCGAATAAAATAATAACAATTTCTAATTAGTTTTTTGTGCCTATTATCAATCCACAAGAAATGAAATGAGTTCACATGATTCAAGTTTCACACAATTTTTTTGTTTGAGTTTTAAATATCAGTAATATAATAGCGTTGTGATATATTCACAAAAAATATGCATTAATAATTACAAATATTTATTGGGAGTTTATGTATAATTTATAAAACCCCAAATTAAATTTATTACATCCTTTGCCGAAGTCCTTAGAACGCATTTTAAAATCAAGTAGTAGTATATAAATATTTTTTTTATTTTGCAAATATTTTATTATTTTTATTTAAAATGCAATTTTTGCTTCTCAAATCTAATTTTAAGTAGTTATCTTAGTTTTGGTTCCATTAATTATTTTAACCTTTATTTGGGAATTGAAAAAATCATTAAAATATAAAGTTCGCCTTGAAGTATGCTTTACACTTTTGTATGTTTTCCTCTAAAAATATTTTAAATAAAAAATTAAAAAAATATATATTTTAAAAATATATTAAACTATTATTTTATATTGATTTTTTATTTTTTATTTTTTTTTAATTATTTTTTCCATATTAATTCTCATTAATTATTTATCGTTTTCAAATCACTTCACACTGTTATTTGTTTTGATTTCCATTTTATTGGTTTCTTTACTTGATTTTGCACTTAACTTCTATTATTTCTATATACACTTCATTAATTTTCAATTAATTTATTAAATAAAATTTAAATAATTTAAACTAAATTATATTTTTTTAATAGATAATATAAACAATTTATATACCATGGCGAGTTATCGTTAGCGTGTTAATGAAAGAAAGCCGTTTGATTTTTGGAGGTATTCGAAAGTTAACGATGCGGGACGATTACTTGGTTTTGTTTGCGAGCGTAAAAATAAATTGAAGTTTTTTTTTTTTGGTTGATCGATTGGTGGAATTTATTTTATTTTGTCATTATTTGTTTTTTTTTTTTAATTTTCAATAAGATGTTAAAGCGTCGATTTTTTAGGGATTTTTATTTATTTTTATTTAAAATGTTTTATTTTAATTTATTTTATTTCATTTTATTTAACTTCTTGATACAATTCAACATCGTGAGCTGAGATTTTTGTTATTAAAGCGCGCAACAAACGTAACGTTCGCTTGACCTAAGATGAATAACTCTTAAGATGTTTAAGTTATATCCTTTTATTTGAATACATATAATTTTTTGGAGTATTTTCTATACAGCTACAACAATTTTTTTATATATTTCGAAGAGAAGAAGAAGCAACACAAGAACAAGAAGATGATGATGGTGCGGATGGTGATGATGATGTGGAGGTATATTTAAAATATATATATATATATAAGTAGGTGTCTTCGGTATATATTTAAATGTGTACACACTAATGTTTTAGATGTACGTTGCTTTTGTTGTTGCTGCTTGGTGTTGTTGCTCGTTGCCTTGTTTTTGGAGAGAGAAAAACGTCGTCGAAGTGCGTAAGTGGTATGCTTGGTTGAAATTATTTAAATATATATGTATATAATATATATATATTTAATAACACATATATATATATACATACACACATACACTCAGTTTGTTATATATATATGTATGTATTAGAATATTATTTTGATTTGAAATAAAATATTTAACACGAGAACTCACGCCAAAAGTAGCCAAAGCTAAACTAAACCCAACTAAATGTCTAATGGTCACAACGAGTCCTTCTTGCCATTTTCAGTGTGCTGTCTTGCAAATACGTTCTTGGCTTTCTACTTGGGACCACCGGCCACCGACCAACACCACCACCACTGCCACTAACAGCATACACACATAGGTAACAGCAACAATGAGAAGAAGAAGAGGAACAACAACAAAAAAATCTGTTGGCATATTTACTTGTGAACGAAAAATATAATAAGGCAAAAGCAGCACAAAAATCCTAAGGATAGGGGGAGAGCGATAGGTGGGGAGGACACCAGCAATATTATGTTCATTATGGGCAAGAACGTCATTATGAACATCATCATGGCCAGCACACAAGCAGCCAAAGTAAACCAGCCATATATATAGAGAGAATTTAGCATGGCCCACTGTGTGGTATTAGGGTCTCTTGCAAGATGCGGGGAGGCGGTTGGCAAGATGCTAAGGCTGCCCTCCGAAAGTCTAACAACTGCAAGAGGAAATTTGGTCTTCTCGCAAAGAGCAAGTAAACTTCTCACAAGGTTCGGGTTTTCCTTGTACTAAATTGTGAGCATCCTCATAATCATCTATACCAACGTCGTCGTCGTCGGAGTCATTGTCGCCAGCCTCGTTGGTCGTCGTTCGGTCGGTCGGTTGGTTGGATGGTCGTCTTTCTCATTTTGAGTTTTTACTATATTATAATTTTCAATATTTTCTATAATGTATAACATTTCACTCGTCGTTTTCTTCTGCTGCAGCTGCTGCGGCGACAGCCAGCACACTCAGTTTACAAGAAAAGCAACAACAAAGCCAGCAGGAGTCAGGACCAACAAATTTGTGCTGCTGCCACTGCCACAATTACCCACCAACCAACCATCTTTGATATAAAAATTATCCACAGACACAGGGATACTTGCAGGAGCTCTGGACAAGGCACACACTTCTCCAAATCTGCTCAGATACATAACGAGGATGTTAAGACCCACCGACAACCACACACATAGAAGTTGCATACATTTTATAAAGTTATCTATTTTCTATATATAAATTACATATATATACACATTAAAATATATAGAAGTGTGCAAGGCGAATTTTCTATACAAATTTTCCTCTGCCACACTAAAATACACTCACACAGGCACAGGGATGTAAGGCGACAATCAAGAAACAACAGCAGAAAGAAGAGTGGCAGCAAGTAAATGTATCTTGGCAGCCCTACTGCCATTGCTCCTATGGCAAGTGACTTGTGTGTCTGTTTGTCTACCGTGAGTGTGTGTGTGCTCGTTGGCCCCCCAAGGAAAAACACAAGGATAATGCGCAGTTGAACAAAACAACAAAAAAGCATAGCAGCGCTGCCATCAGCGCCTCCATACAAACACTTGCTGCACTCTAATGCTCACTTCCTTGGTATAGCATAGTAAAGGGAAATCTTCATTCATACCAAACAACACACGAAGACGTTCGTCTTGAAACACGAATCACAGGAATGCCGAAGTATTTTAATGGTTGCTTGGTTGGGTGGCCACGCTTCTGTGTGTGCGGGTGGCAATGGGTGTTATAAAAATACATTTTATTTTGGTGTTGGTAATTGCTCTGCAGCTGTTGTTGTTGCTGGCATTGGTGTTAGAATCGGTTGGATTGGTAGGTGGCAATAATGAATGAAATTCATAACAACAGCACATAGCCCTAGGAGGGTAGGACATCTATTCTAATGTTGAACGTTTATTGTTGTTGGTGATGTTGCCGTTTGGTTTTTTTCTTTTGTGCCTGTGATTGGTTAACAACAAAATTCTTGGAGAATTTCTCATTTTCACACACACAGATATAAGAAATACTCAAGATATTTGCAAGAGATGGAGAAATGTATTTTTTTTTAATGAAGAGACCAATTTCAAACTTTTCACTGGAGAAAAAATATGAAAAATATATATCAAAATGAAAAAAAATGAAAAAAAAAAAATGATTTGTTGCAAAATGTAAGAATAAACCAATATTTGTATTTTAAATAAAAAACTTTTAATAAAATTATGCTTGCATAAAAAATGAAAAATACATTTTAAATTATAAAACAAAATAGATTTAATAGTTTTATACATAATTTTGAGGTCTACATTTTGGTTTGAAAAATTAAGGATTTTATGAGTTTCAAATGAAAAGTACTGTTGCGTATTTTATACTTAGTAAAAATTTTAATTTTTTTAATTTTGTTTTTCAATGAAAAAATTTCGAAAATTTAAATTGTTGACTTCATCTGTCCCCAATTTAGGAAGATTATCTTTCATATTACCACATGTCTGGTAAGGCCTGGTTCTTAAATAATTTTTATTTATTTTTTTTTTTAATTTGGTATTTTGAGATCTGTAAAAATTCGGAAAAAAAAGTAAATATATAAAAGGAGATAAGTCATCTATCATATTTTCGGATTTTTTAATTTTTCTCGTTCGAGATAAACTTTTCAAGACAAGAGAAGTTTTCTATGTTTCTGATAGAGTACCGTATAATTTTTAAACTTTTTGAATTTTTCATTTGTGAATACGCATTTTTTTTCATAATATCTGTCTATGGTTTGGAAAGATAATCTTTTCTTAAATTATTTATATTTTTTTCCAGATATCGTTGATATCAACCCCCTTAAAAAATCGAAACTCTACTAATTTGCTGAAAAGGCAATTACAATGTTTTTTGATTTAAATTTGATTTTTTCTCTGCTAAAACGAGCTTTTCTAGAAAATTTTTCATCATGGAATTTTTTCTAATCCTTCCAATTTCATACTATTGACTTAAGTTTTTAAAATTTAGATTTTTTTGACGGTCAAACTTTTTTTACATAGCTTTGGCTTTTGCTATACAAATTCAGAGTTCCAAAACCAAAAACAAAATGCCACAATAATGCAAAAAAAAAAATCAAAAAATTTTATTGGAATTTTTCTATTTGAAAAAATTCGTGTTGAGTACGTTTTCTAATTCTTGAAAGTCTGCCAGTTATTGCTGTTTATGTTAAAATAAAATTGACAACTTCTAAATATATATTTTTTCGAATTTTCCGAGGAAAAATATATTTTTGATGTCAGTTCTTTCACTATGTTGTAGTTTCCGACAAGAAAATATTTTTTTTAAATATAGGTCGATGTTCTTTTACATGTGCCTGATGGAGCGAAATAAATTTCAGCCGAGTTGTTTCTATGCTGCCTACAGATTATAATCTTGTCCCTTTTCGAAAACTCTTCATTTTTTACATATTTTAAAATAACACCAGGCTTATAAAATTATTTGTCATCTGTTTCAGATTCAATTTGGAAATTATTAAGATATGTTCAATTTTGCTGAGGTCCTGGCTAAGTTTACATTTTTGGATAATAGATATATTTATTGAGGAGATCAAAATTTTGTTTACTTTAATTTGTTTTTATATTTTTAAGTCCATTGGATTTTTTTAAGTTTTCACTACTTTTAATGAATATACAAATATTAATTTCGTTATTTTTTTATTGTAATCATATATTTTTATGTCTCATTTTATTTTGTAAGAATTCGAATTTTCTTTTCGAAAGAAAGGATTTTTTTAATAATTTATATTTTTTAAAATTTCAGTGTGAATTGATTTTTGTAATGGGTCTTAAATTTAATAAAGTATAGTAAATATTTTTAGGATTTTTTGGGATAACAAACAGGTTTATTAATATGTTCGATTATAACTCAAATTTGCCAAATAAGGAATACTAATAGAGAAATCAACATTCTTGTACTTTGGTGCGTATGATTCATATGCACAAATTACGTCGTTAAGTATACGCAGTTGAGAACGACCACATTTACTCTGGCATTATGAGAAAGGAAATAACGAAACATAAAATATTTTCTGATATATTTTATCATTCGCGTTAAAAAATAAGTTCCCAGATTTTATTAAAAATTTAATTTGTATTTTATATTATTTTCAGCCACTTTAAAACATATTGAAAAAATATTGCATATTTTTTATTAAAAAAATGCTGCGTGTTTTCATAAAAAAACAAATTTAAAAAATATATGTGTACTAGAAACAACATATAGTATTTTTAAAAGAAAGTAAATTCATTATTAAAATAATAAGAAATTAGTCTTAATTTTTTTAGTATCGTATGTGCATCCAAATAAAAAATTTTTTTTTTTTTTAAACATTTTAGATTGATTTTCATTGATTCCCCAAAAGTAAGCAAAAAAATATTGAAAAAACACCGTCAGTCAAAAGTGATGGATATATGGTTAGATTTTCGCCGTTTGTATAGAAAGTGTAATAAAATACTCCAAAAAATTATTGTTTCATTAAGATTTTTCAGAATTTTCTCTAAATATTTTTCTATTAATATTGTTTATTTTTTTTTTAATTTAATGTGGAAAAATTTCATTTATTTTTTATACATAATTTATTTTTATTAATTTTTTATTTCCTATTTATATTTAATTCCGTAATCACGTATTCCGCAAATTATTTTGTAATTATGTTTTAATTTGTTTTTGAATCAATTATTTTTTTTTAATTATGTTTTATTATTTTTATTTTTATTGAATTAATTTGTTTTTCATTTCGGCCTAATATTATTTTTTCCTGGTTTTATTACTGCTTTTGCATTGTCATAGTTTTGTTTATCATTTATACACTCTCTTCTATTCTCCGGCTACAAGCACTAGCTAAAAAACTATGCCGCTCCAAAAAAGCTAATAATAACAATGCTCACACACAGACACTAACTAATTCAATTATTTATGGTTGTTTTCTGCTTCTTGCCTTAAACGATGTGTGCCACACACAAAAAACAACAGTTTAACTGTGAGACCAAATCCTTACTAAGTTTACAAAGTCCAAGATCACAAAAACCCCCCATAAATGCAAAAAAATTATGGTCTTTGCAAGACACAGAAAAAAGAAAAGTAAAAAAAACAAACTAGCAAAGATGATGTCCTTTCTTGTGTTGGTGTTAACCAAGGGTAGGGTCTTTGGGGGGTGTAGGGGCTATGTTATGAGCATGGCTCTCCCAACAAATGGGGGTTGTTTACCTCAATGAGCATTGTCGACTCTCTTAGGTTTGTGTTAGGTGGAGAGTATAAGCCTAAACATAACTTATCGCAATGTAATTATGAAGAAGATAACAGGGGAAGATATTAGATAATTTATGGAAAAACCAGAAATGTTCTCATTTCTGGTAGATGGGAATATCAAGCAATTATATATTTGCGGAGAAATTTATTATTTATGTAGGTATTTCTTTGTAAATGTGATAAGAATAAAATTTTGTAAAAATGTGAAACAGAATTGTGAATTTCAAGAGAGTTTATGTGAGGAATATGTCACAATGAAACTAATTATTAAAACGATAAAATTTGTAATGGGGGATTTTCGCATATAGGAAGTTTTATGTTGAACCTATCTTTTTTAGATAAAAGGACCAATCAAGGCATAGTTTTTTACCATTTGTGTCCTTCGTTACCATTTACTGAGCTGTCCTTCTTAAACATTTCTTTGACTTAATTCTAAGTAAGAATATCACAATTTCTTTGATATGGGGCGTATACCTAATACGGATTTCGGCTCTTGTTAAGTATACGATCCAGATTATACTTTATAAATTAAATTTAAAATATTTTTTCGAGTGTAAGGAAATGATTTTAAACTAAAATTTGTTATTACTGGGTCCATATATGCTAAAAATATCGTGAGAGTCATTCCATACTTTTTCATTTAAACTGAAATTTTAGTATCCTTTATACTGTAACTCGGTTCGCAGAACCTAACATTTTTTATTCATATTTAGGAATTATTTTCTTAATATATTTGAAATTATAATCAATTTTCCAAAAAAAAAAAAAAAAAAAAAAAATATAGAAATACGGTTTATTCAGATATATGGCTTTTAAATTCCTAAATGGCAATGAATTACGATATATGATCTGAATAATTTTATACTTTTAAGATAGTTGGGCAATATTAAAAAAGGAACATAATATATCACAGATTTTTGTTGAAAAGTCAATTTTTTTAAGTCTCCGACGGGATTTTGATTTCATATATTTTTGGGAAAATTCTGCCAACATGTCATTATCGAAAATATTTCTTTAAACATTCATAATTGTGGACACAATTAATTCATTGAATATAAAAAATGAATTCTTTGAAGGAGTTTAGTTGTATAGGATACAATTATAAGACAAATTTATTTCGAAAAAAATAATCTATATTCATTTAGAGTTTTTCGTTCCAAAGTGGAGTTTTTCCTTTTTTATGAAAGATATTTGAAAAACTTTAAAAAAGAAAATTTAAAACGTTTTCATTTTTTTTCATTCGAAATCAGAATTATTTATTTATATATTAGATATTTATGAGGAACTTTCTTCCAAATTGGAATCTGAATTTGTTACTTTTCAAAGCAGATAACATCATTTTTAAGATTTCTCAGAGAAAAATTAATGATTTTTTCAACATTTTACACATGCTTTTTTTGCCCACCTCCAAGGGAACAAAAACAAATGGGAGATATCCATCAGCCAGGCTCATTTACCAGGTGACACTAGATATGAATTTTGCTCTTAAGCTTCCTTACATTTTAGTTAGAATTTTTGGTAAGTTGTCAGTATTTATTGTGGTGTTGGTATGGTCCAATAGAATTAATTCATATTTTCCTAAATTAATTAGATATTTGACCAGTGTTTTTTGGCGGTTGTATTGTGGTCGGCCGGAATTGGTTTTAACATCCTGAAATGTTTAAACTTGCCATTCAAAATCCCCAATAGTAGGCCTTCGGGATACCCTAATGGTACTTATGTTCTTTTCAATATGAGACGTTTTTACCGAATTGATTTTGAGTTCCAAACGTCACATTCGGTTTTTCATTCACCTTCCCTAGATTTTCCCGTTACCGAGCTTAATTATCTCAAAGGCTTAAAGGGTGGTTAATTAAAATTTCACAGACCGTTCCATTTCCTTAAAATAGATATAAGTTTTGAGTGTCTAAAAATTTTGAAAAATTTATATGTTTACATCCTTCTATTTTCCGGTATTTGAGGAGTACTTAAACTTAAACTTTTTTGTTTTAGACAGTTCTCATAACACCTATACTAAATCGATTAAATAAATTGAAAATTTACTAAGCGACTTAACTATGCAATATTTTCCAACACAGACAACTTTTTAAGATGGCTTTTAAGCCTATATTGCAAATATTAAAGGTTTTGTGGTTCTTATTTCCCTTTACGAGAGGGTGACAACCCTTGTATTTCTTTAAAGATTGGTCTTCATTTTTTCAAACTCTTTTAATTCTGGTTTAAAGTAAGGCACATTATCCCTGGGAATCTATTAAAAGTTCTGAAACACACATTTTTTATTAATACTTTATATTTTTTTTTAGTACAAACTAATTATTACATGGTCCTTTGTTTGTGTCCCTGGAGTGCTTGTATGGTGTCCGAATTTTTGACACATTAATAATTAATTTTTTCTTATGATTTCAGATTTAAAAATAAATTAAAAAAGATATAATTATCAAAAACACTTCATTTTATGAGCAGCTTTTATGTCCTATTTGTTTCCTATTGGAAATTGCAATAACCCTAAAACAAATTGGAATTTCTTTGATTTCTAGTTTTATTTTTTGATAAAATATTATTTATTTCATTTATATTTATTTAACTTTTAAATTTTTGCAATATTATTTTTTTTTTGCTTGAATTTAAGATTTTTTTTTAATTTAAAATTATTTTTTTTTTTATTATTTTTTTACATGTTATTGCAAATTTATTTCGATTTTTTTACTCGCGATTTATTTCATATTTATAATGAATTATTGTATTATTAATCAATTAATTATTATATTTAATTTTTTTTTTTAATAAATATTTAAGTGAATTATGTTTTGTTAATTTTTCGACTATGAAGTTAGAAATGTTAGTTTCCCATATATTTTTTAATTAAATAATTTTTGGACGATTTTTTTTATTTTTTTTAATATTAATTTTCAGTTTTTCAATTTTTTCTATTATTTAATGCACCATCAATTTAAATTAATTTTATTTAATTTTTATTTATTAAAACATTATTTTTTTACATTTTCTTAAGAGAATTTTTTCGTAAGATTTCTTCTCTTATTATTGCAGATTCTTTTCGAATTTTCTTACAAAAAATGCACACGAGCTGATTGCTGTTACTTTGTTGTTGCAAGGAGAGTTCACCGAACAGAATGTATCTAATTCAACATAAATTGCTGTCTTTAACATTAGATGTTATTTACCGCAAAGCTTGAGATAAACTATAACATAACAAGGCAACAAAAAACTCGATGTGTAAATTAGACACACACACCGAGACACTTTAAAACACTCCGGCGGAATAAGCAAATAACATAGGAACAAGAGGAGACCACAACAGAGCAAAAACGAAAAGGAGAAATATTTTCTTTAAGTTAAGATAGATACTCTCTGCTGCTGCTGCTGCAGATGTTACTCCTGATGGAAATCTGAGTTATAATCTTGCTCTGCTTCCTTTCTCATTTCATAATTAGAAAGTCGACGACGAGGTACACTAACACATAGAGCCAACAAAATACTTGTGGCAGCTCCTACGCATGTTTAGACAGCAATGCATTACCCCAATACACACCAATACATTAACACTTGTGGTCGTCTGCTCAAAGCCTTTGCACCACTACATATAGAGAAAACGAAATGAGCACATTGCATTGGGGTTCTCTAAGATGATTATGGCGCTCTCGCCTAAGTTAAGTTGTGGCCATTAGTTGTTGGCCTTTAAGCCAAGTTGCTTGGTTGGGTAAGGCAAGAAAACGGCAATTGTGAGAGAGAGCATAAGGAAATCACATTTTAATGGGAAAGGAGGGGGTCGAAGGACTCACATTATAAAGCCGGTGTATTGGGTGGGTAATGAATTCTGCCGCTATTTCTAAGCCAAAAAAATCAGGTTAAGATGTCCATGTTTTTTAAATCTTTCACTGTATTTTAGCAGCTTGTAGACTTCGGTTCAGTGCTTACCAGGACATTTTGCTGTCTTTCAATTTCTACTCATAGCTCCTTACATTGCTGCTGTCTGTTTGTGTTTTGAAGCTTTTCTAAACGTTTTACATTCTTTTCACAATTTCTTTTAACATTTTCCTTATCTTCATTGTTGTCGTCGTCGTTTGTTTTGCTGGTTCGTTGTCAAGTTGTGCAGAATCGGCGGTAGGTATTTTGAATTCCCTGGGAATTCTTTCTTTGGTGGAGTATCAAAAACTTATTAACAAATTATTAACAAACTCATATATGTTATTGTTGTTGGTTTTCTTTGTAGCGTTTTCTCTTTCCTTCTTTCTTTCTCTGAGGCGGGCATTAAACAAAACTTATTGTCTTCGAATAAACCGAACTCGGAACTTTTAGAGTGCCAAAAATAAACGTAAATTTTTTCAAAAACTATTTTTTTTGCAATCCGAAAAAATTGAAAAAGGCTTATTTGTTGATATTTTTTGGAGATAGTTTTGTGTGTTTTTGGTGATATTTTTGTTGCTGTTTTTGGAGTGAAAAAATAACCGAAAATAAAAATTTTTATGTAACGTCGACGTTGATGTTAAGTTTTGTACTAATCGCCTGATGTATGGCAAAAAAATCATTTGGCAGAGCAACGCATAGGCCGCGCAAAACCCCGCTTTTTGCCATCGTTTTGTCGTGGTGGCCGTGGTGCCTGTTTTGTTTTATGTTTTTTTTTTCTGTTTCGTGCACTTTTATGTGCTGGTGCTCCATGCCAGGCAGGCAGCCAGGCCATTGTGTGGCAAGCATGTGTGCCAGTGTGTGTGTGTTTTTGAATGTGCATGGGGGGCTATAACAGCATATCCGTGTTAACGCGAAAAAATCCACGTCCAGCTGCACCAAAAAAAAATTTGCAATATATGTTTCAGGCCTAAAGAGTAACACAGGCATGCACCCATGCCATCAAATCGCCATTGCCATCACCATCAGCCTAAACTCCTACAGGCAACGAAGGAACAAACGCCGAGCACTCAACAGCGAATATCCCGGTTTGATGGGTGTGAGTCTCTGTGTGTGTGCGTTTTTTTGGTTGCCCATCAGAGATGAGGATGGTATGAGAATGTTTAGGGGGGTGATGTGCATCAAAATTGTGCTTAGCTAAGGTTTGTACAGCAGCAGTAGCAGCCAGCAACAGCAGCATTTGTACCCATGTCTGCATCACAACTAAGGGGCACAGTGTGGGTATGGGTTTAATGACTTTTCAACTCTACGCATTTGTGAGTGAGTGTCTGGTGTGTGTGTGTGTCTCTGTGTGCTGGGGAGCTTTATCTATGCCCCCCGTATCTAACATGGGGTAGAGTTTTGTTACCAAATATTGTACCCCAAGCATTAGAGTAACAACTCATAGAGAGTGGCAAATGTTCTCTTGTGTCTCACTCGCCAGCTCTCTTTCTCTCGGTATTAGTGCGCATTTTCAAATCAAGAGACACATAGCTCACTAATACATCAAATTCGTTGTGGTGGAGCCACCGAAATCGTCACTGCTTGTCAACCCCCCTTTCATGGATTTTTGGTCGCTGTTGTTTTAACTCAAAAAATTCCAAATTTATTTGAGAGCACCCCCCTCACTTGTACCCCCAAAAACAATTGTAGCTAATTTTGGTTTTCTTTGGGGGGTTCTAAACTTTGTTTCAGAGTGGGAACAAAATGTGTTTCTTATGTGCTTTTTTCTTGGATTATCCGACTGTTTTCTTGGATTAACCAAGTCTAAAGTTTGTCTCAGTAAGGAGTAATTTAAAAAAAAATAAAACTAAAGACCATCCACTAATTTTTATGTGACATATCTTTTTCTGTTGATAAATTAGCGGCATCATTTAGCTGTTAATTTCAAATGTTGCAGCAGTTAACAAATGTATATTAATCAAGGTGTAAGTAAGTAAGAAGCTGTCGTGCCTCATTTTTTGTTTTAATGTAACTGTCAGGTAGAAGGAGTCTATCAGAGATTTTTTATTTATTTATTTTTTTGGTTTTTTTTTCTTGAAATAACTTCTCCAATGGATAGTATATCAATAGAATAGAACAAACATATGATAAAAAATTATTTTTTTGTAAATAAAATTTTCTAAATAAGATCGGACAGTGATAGCCTAGTCAAAATAGACATTTGAAATTGTAAACATTTTTGAAAAAACTGAATTGGGTATAGAATTTGAACTTATCGTTACAAAAAAAAAAAATTGTCAAAATTCCTCATAAATCCCATCAAAAATATTCTCAAATAAAAGTTGTAGGCCTTAAAATGTTCTACAAAACGACCTTATTAATTTTCTTCCTAGGTGTTACCATTCTCAAGATATCGCTATTTTAAGAGACACCCTATAAACAATATGCCATCATAATCATGAGGCTGTGTTTTAGGATTTCTAACCTGGAAGTTCTACTCCAACAATTTTTTATCACAAGTTTAAGATAATTTAATGGAAAAGAACGCATGCTCGCTTTTGAGAAAAATTCATAGAACTAAGAATGATGACCTTTGACATCGTACGAATTTTTGGACACATGGGATTAATGTGCACTTTTAATGGCTATATACAAGGTGGCGCAAAATTAATCATCCTATCAGAAAATTATATAAATATAACGATTGGCACCTAATGTCTTAATTACATGATTGTTCAAGGTGTCGCAAAAGTAAACTTCCGAAGTTTTTTTGGCTGTAATTAAGACATTAGATTCCAGTCGTAAAATGTATAGGATTTTCTGATAGGAGGATAATTTTTGCGTCACCTTACTAAAATGCAACTTTGTGAAAATTTGTACATTTGTGTCTATTTTGACTGGACAATAGGCAGTTTGATATCAAAATACCCTACTGTGATGTGATATTGTACGTAAATTAAATGAAAGTAGTATTAGGTAGTATGGGCCTTCTATATCAACTAAAAATTGGTTTCTGTCAATTGGGCTTTTTTGGTTGATTACTTCGGAAATTGATAAATATTAATCGAATTTATTGCTTTTCTTTGTAGTTTTTTCCAAAGTTATTTATTGGAAGTCATTTCTCCTAGACACCTTTTTATCAGATCATGTTTTTTTGTATATATACATTTCAGTTCATAGTATAATTTCGTCGACATATTGCTTTTGGACTATGAAAACATTAAAGAATTTGAAGATTATTTTGTAAAAAGCGTCAAAATAGTTACGAGTTTTATTAAGTAATAATCGGAGTGTTGCTACTGAACCTTCTCAGATTTTTAAAAGATCAATAGTTTTGTGGATCATTTTTCTTTTTACGTTTTAATTCTTGATCATCGTCACTTTACAGGGGATAAAAGTTCTTTAAAAAAAGTCTTTAAAAATATCTCATCAACTCCATAGTATATCCCTACTCCTTTTTTAGGTAAAATTCAATTTATTTAAAGTTATATCTTACATAGGGTCCTTTATATCCTTCACTAACCTCCACATAAAGTAATTCATATCTAGAATATCATATAATGTATTCAAATATGTATGTAAAAGTCTATATATTACCCTTTTGACTTAAATTCTTCAGAAAAAAAATATGTACCCGTCTGCGAGATACAGATCAAAATTGCAACCCCCGGTCTTAAAAAATATATTATTTATATATTAGCGACAGTGACCCATAAATTTTAAAAGCAAATTATTTTTTCTTATATATTCTAATTGCTTTGAATTTCATTTAAATGTCAAGATGTACATCATGTATATCGTTGTCACTAGGCATGCGCAAAACGAGGAGTTGCATTGCGCCAACTCGGAACTCGATCTTTAAAGTCTTTTTGTTATTGATATGCTGTAGTCCGTTACAGTCAAAATATACTTTTTGACAGAAAATATAATAAAAATCCTTTTTTCTTAGCAGGTACAAAATGTAATCCTGTTAATGCACATTTGTTAGTATACATGTTTAAAATATAATCCTAAACATTTTTTGTTTATAAAATCTAACTGAAAATACCAGTGTAGCTCTAACATTTTCCTACCAAATGCTTCCAAGTTAAATGATGTAAAATAAGTAGTCAATTTCAATAAAATAGTTTTTTTATAGTCCTTCTAGTACAGGTGTAGGTCTGATGTAAAATCAGAGTCGTAATAAGGTAATAAACTCGAAAATTGTCATTTTTGATTTCACAGAGTTATTTCTCAAGCGATTTAAGTTAAGGATAATATACCTCAATTTTATATACAGAGAGCGCTCTGACATCCTTTGCATTGAATGTCTTTTTCTTTATTTATGTTCTTATTAGAAGTCTACATGTAATTTTTACTTCTAAAATCTGCAGAGGTTGATAATTAGAAAAAATATTTTTTTAAAGAGATCGAACGGAATTGGTCTCTATTCTTTTTCTATGAAAATATTAAAAGAAAAAAGAAATAACTGTGAAATGAGAAAAATATTTGTGATATCCTATTATCATATAACAAGGAGATTGTAAAATGTTTGAGACCGATTCGATACATACGAACTAAAATTTCCAAATATATATATTCTATTAATGTTACAAATAATTGGTTTTGAAGTCAGCGGGTTCATTTGAAAAATCTAAATTATTTTGACTTTAATGCAGCTCAAATTCTTACTCATAGTTATTCAAACTTTCATAAATATAAATATCTTACTGCAAATGCTTTGTTATCTTTGAGGCGCTTAATGGCTTAAATTCTTGTATAAAGCCCTTGAAATGCTTTAAGTTAGGCTGTTTCATTATATGGAAACTATACTATCAATAGTTCTTATTATGACAGCTTTTTTTGTATTGGAGTTTCATATACATCTTGAACCCAATGTACTGAAACTGCCTTTGGAAAATATTTCATTTGGGGGCCTTGAATGACAAGGGGGCGTTTTTCCTTCAAAAAGACTCACAAAACTAAATTCCTATAGGAAGCTTTAATTCGAGCAACACCGCAAAAATGTTATTCAATATCGGATCCAAATGCTATATTTTCTGTTTATATGGATTCCAAAGTACCGATATGACCAGGCGTCTCAGGAGATACAATTTGTATAAATATCCATTTTAGACTGTGACCCAAAATGCACTTAATTTATTCAAAATAATCCTGATCTAAATTGACTTTTTTCAAATAATATTGAAAACATTTTATTTGAAACAATTTTAGTATTTCTAATAATTTTGAGTGATTTATAGTAATATATTGTAATACTTCCAATACCAAATATTTCAGGACAGATAAGTTTTTCATCAAAATTTTCTTTACAATAATTGCATATTTGAGAAAATTCTTGATCCAAGACACTAAGGAACAAGTTTCATTCAAGATTAAATGGCCTAGAAGAATATTGTGACCCTTCAAACGAATGTTAGAAGAAAATAAAGAAGTAGACCGCCATCTATAAATATAAACATTTTAGACACATTTCCATTCAAACCTAAATTAGTAACAAAATGCTAGGGTTTGGATTGTATATATGCTTCTAATGTTACTTAAAGGACTTGTGAGTCCTACTGGTCCTCTGAATACCCAAAAATCTTAAATTTTTAATATATTCATGGTGATTTTTAGATTGAGAATCAGTTTTAGAGCACCCTGTACAATAAGTACTAAAAAAAAGAATTGACACTTTTCTAAAAAAATATCAATAAAGTTAAAATTAAAAAAATATATAAATTAAATTAATTAAAAAATGTTTTTAAAAATATATTAAATATTTAAGAAAATATTATTATATTTCGTACGTACAGGACAATTTACTGATGTTATTTATCCATGGTATTTATGTAGCGTTGATTTATTAGTGTTAGCAACGATGATGGCAATACAACATTATGGGCCTTGGTAGTATTGTCATATGTTGTTGTTGTTGCAATGTTTATTCTTATTATCAAATGCCAAGTAGTTTTAGTTTTAATTGTGGTAGTTGTAAATGATGTTGTAACAGCAGCATATGTTTTTGTTATAGTTAATGTATTTAGAATTGAGTTGTTGTTGTTGATATTTTGAGGTAATTTACAAAATTTACAATTGTGGCCTTTTTTTGGGGTTGGTGCTATGCAAAACTAAATTAGATTTCCAGTTGCTGGGATTTCTTGACACTTTTAAACAAAGTTGCAGTTGCAGATTAACAAAAGGTTGATCAAAGATGTTTTTTGTATGGTTTTGGGCCACCCACAATTTATTATAGTTAAATGAAATTAATAAATTAATTAATTTTTTATTTTATTTTTATTTTTGGTGACACACTGGGGGTCGTCGTCGTTGTTTCCTTTTCTTTTTGTGTGTGAGTTTTGTATTCAGTTTTTGTTTTCTTGTTTGGAGAAAAACTAGCAGAAAATAACTTAAAGTCTACTTCAAAGGATATATGAATATATCTTACACGGTAAGTGTTTTCAGTGGTTTATTGTCCCTTTGTTTGGTGACAAAGGAAGGAGGTCTGATTGTGTCGTTTTTGTTTTTTTTTTTTTTTTTTGGGATTTATGACAACGACGACGCCCTTAATTTTTAAAACGTATTGTTTTTTTCTAAATTTTTACAAGCTTTTGAATGGTTGTAAGGGCTGTTTTTTCTTCTCGTATTTTGGTTTTTCTTCAAAATAAAGCTGATTTTCTTTTTTCTTCTGGAAAATTACTGTGGGCTTTTTCTTAGAATTTTCTTTCTTTTATTTATTTCTTGCATTCAAAGTTATTATTTTTTTGATTTGATTTATTTTTGCAGCTATTTTTTTATCTAAACGGAAAAAAGAGAGGGGAAATTTGATTTTATTGACATTTGTTTTTGTTGGGCCGCTTGCGGTCTTTCACCAACACATAGACACTTTATTTTAATTATCAACACAGGATGATCATCATTATTTGTGTGTGTGTGGGAATATTTATGCGTGTGTGCATATGCGTTTATAGAAATATATATTTTATTTTGATTTCATTTTAACTCTAAACAATTTTTTTTATTATATATATTTTCCATTCTTCTTCACATTTATTTTATATTTATTTTTTGTTTTTGTTGCACTTGCACTTTATTATGGCTTAGATGTTGACGACGACGACGTTGATGTTGATGATGATGATTATAATCATGGAAAGGAAGGAGTATGATTGCAGTTTAGTTTTCTATATATTTATATATGTGTATATATATAATATATATACACACATATATATATATCTAACTACTCGTATATATAATATATATACACATATATATGTATATATATATATATATTATAATATATTTAGAGTATTTGTGTTTTTGTAATATTTAGTTGTGAGTCCTCCTTTTCACACCACTTCACACCCCAAAACAGTCGTCGGCCCATTAGAATTTTTGATTGGCTTTTCTATATTTGATTTTGTTTGATTTTTTCCAGAGTTTTTAGTTTTAGTGAACAAGTTTCGGGCAAAGTGTGTGCGTTGTGTTTTAGCGTGGCGTGGCGTGTTGCGTTACGTTACTTTTACCGTGAGTATAAAAAAGCAATGTTGTACTCAAAAGACGTCCAAAAGCCGTATGCCAACAAATTCCGGGACATTGAATGCGTTCGGCGTTTTTCCATGGTTTTCGTTTCGATGGATGATGGAAAACTTCAAACTCGTTTGGGTCGTTTTGAAAAAAAGGCTCACACACAAACACACACACACTCATCGAGCACATAATATGCCATGGCATTCCATGCAATGTACGGACGTCGTCTATATGTTTGTTTGTCCCCTTGTATGCACCAGTCGGTGTTGTGTTTTGCCTGTGCTGATACCGATGATGATGATGATGAAGCTGCTTTTTGTTGTTGATGTTGACGGTGCTGATGATGGCGATGTTGCAGGCCACCTTATACTTGGCACATAGTGGCCGCCATCCCTTCGCTGGCCTGTAAATAAGGGCAAGGCAGAGTGCCTAGCTGGCTGCTGCACCATCATCATCGTCGTCATCACCACCATCAGCAACGCCGCGTTAGCTGTTTTTTTCGGCCATCAAATACGCGCGCGAAAAACAAAACACCCCATCAAACCTAAATTTTTATGCTATTCTTAGGGCCGTCGCCGCCGCCGCTGCTGCTGCTGCAGATGTTGACCATTGTCCAGCCAAGCAAAATGCATTTCCTTAAGTGCTTAGGCCTATGTAAAAAGGTAGCAGGGGAGGAGAACCCCCCCACATACGCACACATGCACAACTACTTGGCTTTTTTTACCTCCCCACTATTTAGAAGGCTTTCCAAGTTTACGCATCACACTCAAACACATGCACAATGCTAAATATCACACACACACTCACTTATTCGCACTCGTTTAATCAACTGCAACTTCCTATACCCTTAGCCAAAACCAAACTGGCCGTTAACTTGGCATCATGAATTTGGCGGAAAAACTCTACACGAAACAGCCAAGGAAACCAACAACAAACACTTGCACACATACCCTCACACTTGCACACATCTCATTGCAAATGCAGCATCAACAATCCAACTCATACCCCCCTACGCTCTCTGGAATCGCATAAAAATAAACACATTTCTTATACTGACCAAAAGAAAACCTCTCTCATGTGCCACCCCACACCCCCTAACCCACACTACCCTCCCTTCCACTATATACAATGGCATGCAATCTTTCTTTTACAGCCCATAGTCTTGACTCATACTCATCCTTGGAATAGGCCTGAATTTGGTATATTTTGAACCACCTAAAAATAGGCAATGCTTAATGCAATTTATAGCCAACACACGCACGCACACACTCACTCACTCCCAGCCTGTACTCAGTACAGACTTCTTCTCTGCCATACACAGAACTTGCATTCACTCTCACTCTTGCATTGACGTTTCTTTCTCACCATATATTTCTGTCTCTCTTGCATCTTGTTGGGGCTCGAAGTTTTTTTTTTCCAGAATTTCTAACAAAAATGTTGAAAAGAGACAAAATACAAAAAGTCTATGCAAAAATGCAACAAAAATTGCATCCAGCCAGCCAGCCAGCCTGTATGCATGCAAGGCCTATATATGCAGTGCAATGCACATGGACGACCCCCCTTCCCTGCGCCACTCTCTCTCTATTTTTGTGTTCAAGTCCTTAACACAACAAAGTGCATATGTGTAAGTCCGAAAAAAGCCGGTTGCATACTTTTAGGCATCGCATCATCGTCATCATCATGTGGACAAGTGCATACAAATCGGCTCTCATGCTCTCTTAAGGAACTTGTCACTCTCTCTCTCACTCAGTATTGGGGGCCAAAAAAACCCACTTGTATGAATTGTTTGTTTGCAAAAACTGGCTCTCATATTATCTTTGGCCAGAACTACCACACTCCCCCTCGCTCCCACCACCCGTCATAGATGACGATGGCTCTTCACTATGTGCCAAAGTACATGGAAAAAGGGGCACTATCTTGCACTAATGCGCATGCCATCTTGCTGTCATCGTTTGGTGCATGTGTGTGCGTGCCTTATATATGCTGTGGTGGTTTTATTGCACTTTCTAGGTATATAACTAGAAAAACATACAAAAAGAACGCATACATCTAAATAAAAACAAACCAATACAGATGCAAAAATGGGCAAACGGCGTGCATGCCGCCATGCAGTTTTTTCTCATCACTGCAAGTGTATGCGTTTTTCCTGAAGAAGAGAGCCAGAGAACAGTCGGCGAGTATGAGTGATGAGTGTGCCACATGCATGCCTTCCTTGGTTGCTTTCTATGCAACTTCACTGGTCGCTGGTTGTAGTTAATGCATTTAGTAATGGTTGGCATGTTGCATGTGGCATGTGGTGGACCCCGTGCACAGCATCCACTGGGAGGGGGAAGACATGCTGCTGATGATGGGTTCAATCTTTTTCTACCTCGTAAAAAGGAGGGAAAGTTAGATAGAAGTTTTTTGAAAACAAAAAAAATATATATACGAAGAATTATGTGTTTCAAGATTGATGGCAGATAGAAAGAGATAGAGACGGAAATGCTGTTTCATTTTTTGGGTAGGATGGTAAAATCTTGGCAAAGATGCAATTGTTTGAGCTGGTTATCGGGAATAGTTAGGCAGCCATGTTGGTAGATTTTTTCGTATCGATATGGCGGGATTTTGAAAAAACTGGATTTTTTAAAAAAAGGAAAAACAAAAACTTTTGCGGAGGATATTTTAATAATATTTTTTTCTGTTATTATAAAATTAATATATATGCATTTTTTAATTAATTTTTATATTTTTCTCTTAAGTTTTATTTTTTTGAAAAATATTTTTAAAATTAACATATCTGAATTTCGAAAAAAATCTATTTTTAATTAAATTTTCATAAAATAAAAATTATTAAAATATAACATAAAACACATAAAACATAAAAACTTAAATTAAATGTTTTTAATTAAAAAAAATATTAAGTATTTAAATATTTAAAAATATAAATAAAAAAATATATATTAGATGGCCGAATGAAAAAGAATAGTGTGTAAATTATTCCAAAAAAAAAAAAAAAAACATTTAAAAAAAAAGAAATGATAAATTTCGGAGTAAATGTTAAAAAGTTTTTCTTTTAATTGATTTAGTTTTGGGGAGAAATGTGAAAAATCTAATTCTATGCGATTCTCAGTATTTGTACAGTATATCTTGAGTTATCAAATTGCACCAATATCGGTGGGACCTTCCTATATGTGCCGATATATAACAATTAAAAATCCCTCCCTAATTCTACCACTATTTACATATCCTGTCATATCCGAAAGGCTTATTTGATATAAAAGATAAAGACGTTCTATATCCGTCGGATTTTTTTTCGACCTGCATGTATCTCCTTGAATTGATCATGTTAAGATGACATGCTTTCTTAAAATACAGCAGAATAAAATTCTAAATAAATACATGTGCCTAGGATGACTGAAATAGGTTATATTGGCCCACGTTTACATACAGCCCCTATATAACGTCTTCCACATTTCGGCACTTTGAAAGAATATGGGGTTACCTATGGATATTATGTATCTGCCAAAAATGTTCAATATGCGTGAGATCACTATTTATTACGACCCTCATCTTCTCATTGAAAGGAAATTCAACGTATGAAAAATTTTAAATGTCAGTTGTCATTTTGACGAAAATCTCAGCCGTAATGACGATTTTCGATCTTGATTTCTCCAATCGAAACTACTTCAGTCCATCATTTGATGCGGCAAAATGGAATAAAGATTTTAGACCCTACGTCACTTGGGACCAAAACCATTTCAGGACATTTGGAATCGATTTAGGAGTGTCCGTCCTTCTGTCTGTCTGGCTGTTTCTCAGGTTAGCTCTAGAAGGAATTATCCGATTTGGTCCAAACTTGGTACTCCCTAGTATTATTATCAACCATAGATCACAGATGTCGGCAATGTCGGTCCACTTCTTCTGGTACCTCCCCCACAATGGTCAACATTTTCACAGAAAATAATTTACCTCATAGATCATGAACGGATCATCCGTTTTTGTTTAAAACTTGGAAAAACTAATATTTTGCGGTACGAAAATGGACAACAACGGCCCACTCCATTCTAATTATTGCTCTCATAAAATGTGAAATAAGAGTCCGGTTTATTTCACATCCAAATTCATCTACAAACACAAGTTCTTCTGTGAAGATTGGATATATTGGACCTCTACTTCTAAAATTGTATATAACGCTTATAAAATCCGAAGTACGCATCCGATTCTTTTCAAACTTCAAGTACCTCTCCCAAACTTGTATAACGGGTATACATATTGTCATATGCGGAATGAGCATTCTTTTCAAATTTTTCACATCTCAATATTTCCACCAACATAAGGTCTGGTGTGAATATGCGATATGACAGATCAATACTACCTTCCCACAAAGGGTAAAAATCAAAAAGTTCAGAAAATGGTAAATATTCATCCGATTTTCCGCACATCTAAATAAATTTAGAAACGCAAGATCTGGTGGAAAGTTGGGATATAACCGACCACCCCTTCAGATACCTCCCCAAAAAAGGGGCAACATTTTTTATAATATAATAATAACTACAAGTCTCAAAAAATGCTAAATAATTATTCGATGTTTCTTTTAATTTCGTACAATGAAATATTTTCAACTGATTTATATCTACTGTGAATATTTAACATATCAGACAATTCCTTCTGGTACGATCCAACAAAAGTTCACAATTTTCCAAAAAAATATACACACATTTCATTGGAAATGGAATAAGTGGTCGATATAGTCCAAACCTAGTGCGTCACAACATTTATATCTCATTTACAAACAGATATAGGCTGAGAGATTAATATAAGAAACTAACAATGCCAAATAAGGAACAAATGATGTTTATTTTGCCTAAATTTTGGGATTTTATAACCTATAAATTGGAAAATTATGTCTCCGGTTCCATGATAAAGGTTATGTACATTTTGATCTACTTTAAGAGAACATATTTGGTAATATTTGATCTCAGTGCGTCGGAGATGGAAGAATTATTTCGATACAATTTCCACCATAGTATGGAGTGTATATTAAGTTTGTCATTCCGTCTGTAACACCTCGAAACATACATTTTAGACCCCACAACGTGTATATATTCTTGATCAGCATAAAATTCTATATCGATTTAGCGATATCCGTCTGTGGAAATCACTCTAGCTTCCGAACGAAATGAAGTAGGTTGATAAAATTTTACTCAAATGTGTATTATGTCTGCAGGACTTTTTGTATTGAAAATGGGTGATATAGGTCCACGTTTTGGTATAGCGACATTTGGTGATTTAAGCGACATTATTCACCGGAAATGTTTCAAATTTCGTATTAAGAATTCGTAATGGGTACTACAGCCTAAGACAGAAAATTGTTTGTGCAGATCCACGTCTTCGTATAGCCCCCATTTAACGTTACCTCCCGATATTCGATATTTTGCTGGTTTTAGCGACATTATTCCCCGATTTTTTTAAGTTTCGCATTTGAATGTTGTATTGGCTTATGACAAAAGTTATCTATACTGGTCCATGTCGTCGTATAGACCCTATTATAACAGCTAAATTCGGTATTTTTAAAATTTTACCAGAATTTTTAAGGAATTTTATTTTTTATTTTTTGAGAACTGCCAACATTTTTCCAGATGGTGGAGGATATTTAAAGATCGGCTCTGGCGTACTTACAGCTTTTTCACTTGTTTTTCAATAAATGTGTGTGTGTGTTTTTTTTTTTTAATTGTAAAATGAGGTTATCAGACGAACCCCTTGGTGAGTACATATTCTAAGACATGTTTTATAATATTTTCCCGGGTTCTGGTCGATAAATATAAAACCTTTGAAAAATCAAGCCAATGATCACCTACAAAAATACACCTTAGAGATCAATAAACTACTTTCTAAGGCATTTAAAATTTTTAGGAATGGGTATTGAAGGTTAAAATAGCAAAAACAATTTAAAACATTTAATTTTTTTTTTTTAATTTGTTTAAATTGTTTCAAATTTTAACAATTTTGTGTCCATAGATGAGAACCCCAAAAAAATTTGACCTTTGGTAAATTTGACCTGATGATGAAGTTTTATTGACATTATGTGTTTTTGTTCTGTGATACAATAGGTATAGCTTTGTCTCAGAAAGCAACCTCAAAATTAGAAAGAGTTTGTAAGATGTGAGCCCCAATCTTTTGGGGCCCATAACAGCAAGAGTACATGAAAAAGAAAAAATGGGAGAGACATGTGACTTCTCGTCTTGGATCTTTAACGGTGCTGCTTGTGAGAATAAAATTCTAAAATCTCTCTAAAATTCATTTCTCTAAAATTCTTTTGACCTAACGGTACTTCATATGGATTTTTCAACTAAATTATTTCATAGAATACTGAATTTTCTCTACGGAATCTTAAGTAAATTCCTTTCAATTTTAAGAATACTTGTTTTTTTAATAAAATTTATTTAATTTGATTTTTTAATACTTTTTCTTTTAATTCAAGTGAGGTATGTAAAGTAATATTACAGTTTTTGGAAAAGAAACTAATTATATCTCTAGGAACCTAGTGTCTGGTAGGGCTCAGGGGATTTTGAAAATTATCACCAAAAAATGAATAATATATTTTGAAAATATGTAAAACTGGACTTACCTGGGTCAAAAACTCATTAACGTTTTGTTTTATTCACGTAACATTGTTTTTTACTTCATTTAAGATATCACATTGCGGATACTTATTTCATTGATGTTAGATGTCTTTGGGCATAAAATGTTTTTACATGGCATTTTTTATTTCGGTTATATTGTTATTGTTTTTTGTTTTTAAGTTATACTAGTTACTAGAGTCTAAATTTTGTTTTATTACTAAATATAATTAATTTTGATAACAAAAATACGTTTTGTTTTTTTGTGAGTTTTTTTTTTAATTTTTTTTTGTGTTTTTTAGTTTTTACTTTTGATTTCAGGTAATTTTGTAGATTTGATTTCTTTCTATCCTTGTTGCCGAAATTACAAATGAAAAACGTTTGAAATCGTTTGTTGTTGTTGCCGAAAAATTGTACAAGGCCAAAATTGTGAAAATAAGGGCGAAGACGTCTGAATTTTTGGGTTTTGATTTTGATTGGAGTTTCGAAAATTTGTGGAAATAGATGTTGGCCAAAAATGTGTTTCGTTTGATAACTCAAGAGATGTGGGCCGGTCGATGTGTGGGTGGAAGTGAAAAACGGTTGCGAAATATGGAAATTCAGACGTTTAATTTGGTAGCGAGACTTCTTGGGGTCTCCTGTTTGATGATGTTGGATTGGTTTTGTTTTTAGTAACTATTTTTTTGGTTGTTGTTTTTTGGTTTGTTGTTGCTTGGTAAACTGCTGTTCTGTTGTTCTTCAATAAACTTAAAAATTTGTTTTTATTTTGATTTGCGTTTTTTGAGAAATTTTTTGAGTTCTATTGTTTTTGCAAATAGAGGTTTGGGCCAACGGTTCGGTTTGAAATGGGTTATTGTTCCGAAAGTTCCTACATACTGGAATGTCACATTGTCTTTGTCTTTGACACTCACTCACTCGTTCGTTCTCTCACTTGGTCACTTCATGTTCTGCCTTGGAAAATTGTCTCAAATTAAAAAAAAAAAAAAACACGAGGAGGGCAATAACTTAAAGTCTTACTCAAGATGGTGTGGCAGCTGCTAAATAAAATGGCTTCTCTTCAACGAAATAATGGAATAATTTTGAAAACAGCGGCTTCATTTCACCAGAGCAATACATAATTGTGAAACGTAAAACATAGGGCAAATGGAGAAGAGAAAACAATACACGTTACACTTTCGTAGAGACGTAGACGTGGATGTGGAAAAATGAAAATTTTCAGAGTTTTGATAACTGTTTTCCAAAACTTGATTTTTTGAACTTGGATTTGGGTCTTTAATTTGTTTGTGGTTGTCTTTGTTTTCACTGAGTTTTCTGCTTTCTTTTGATTTATTGATTTGATTTAGTTGTCAAATTTTTTGATTTGTCCAGATATGCCTTGGATTTGTTGGAATTTGTTTTTCCTTGAATCTTTTTTCCTCAACTTTGGATTTTTTTTAGTTTTTTTTTTTTTTCGAAAAAGTGTTTCACCGGAATTAGATTTTTTTTTAAAGATTTTTCTTCATTGAATTTAACTTTTTCGCAAGAATTTTTATTCCGTGTGTGCTTCTCTTTGTGGGAAAAACAAAACAACAACAACAACAACTAAACTAAAATAAAATCGGAATTGTATATTTAGTTTGGTTTTATATGAATTTTTATATGAATAGGATTTTTATAATAATATAAATTTATAAAAATTATTTAAGTTGTGTTGTTTAGTCTGCCTGCTGCCGTACACTAAAAAAATGCCGCGTTTTAACAATCGCGTTTAGTAAATTTTTCTATACGTGTGTGTTGTGTGGCCATCATCATAACATCCAGCCAGCCAGCCAAGCTGCCAGGCAGCCATCCAGCCAGCCAGCATGGAATAGCAATAGCAGCAACAACAAATGCATGGAGAAAAAAAGCACAAACAACAACATTAGCAGCAGGCCATACCACGACAACCAGCGACATCAGCGAAATATTGTATCCTGAAAACAACAACATCACAACCATGCCAGGAAAAAAACTCACAACGTCACCAGCAACTACTCTACTACATGAATCTAGCAACAATGGCCGCGTCAAACAAACAACTATGTGAGGAGAGCGAGGTGTTTTTTTCCCGTTGCACTCCTGTTGTTGTGTTGTCCAAACAGCAGCAATGACCAACATCAGCTTCATCAGAAATAGCGAGAAACAGCCACGGCCTCGCGCCATCAGGATATCACGGAAAACATCTACACAAGGCGACACACCAACAATGGGAATGCATACACATAAACACACACACACGCTGCGATACATACATACATACAAACGTTCAAAATCCAACATTTGATTTTAGTTGTTCATGACGTTGACGACATTATTGCTCTTGTCGTTGTTGTAGTTGCTACTATTTGCCAAATGATAATCATGCACCGCTTCATAATGGCAACAGCATGAGGACAATCGCGAGGACGACGATGATGATGCTGCTGCAATGTCAGAACTGTCCCGCATATTCCCATATTTCAGAAAAAGTCCATCACTCACCCAACCAACCATCCATCCATTCACATTGTCTGTTTGCCTTGCATGGCCAAATGCCAGGCAGGCTGCCTTGTCTAACATTTCAATAGTGATGGCCAAGGCCCTCCTAATCAACAAAACATAACTGCATTCATAACCAAAATCCAGGAGCCCATAGCCAGGATCATTACCAACATGACATGGAAGCAGCAGCAGCATCCTCCCTCCTCCTCCTCGTCCACTACCATCATCATCATCATTAATAGGCTTTGCATGTCCCACTCAAATGCAACCAAACAAACGCCCGCTGCAGTTATCGTTTGCTTTATGATTTTTGAGTTGCATTTGTTGTTGTCGTTGTTTCGGCTACATTAGCCGGTTAACATGTTCCCCTTGGCCAATAATGTTAATACTAATACAAATATATGTAAATAGGTTTTTTTTTGCGTTTTTGCGATTTGAATATTTTCACACACATCTAATGGAAATGGCAACATGTTTTAGTTCAATGCTTTGTGTTCATTAATATCAGTGTGTAGCAGCGAATAATTAATTTGATACATTTCAAAAGCATTCCGGATAAAAAAAAATTGCATATGGGTCACTCCATGTGGAAATTAAATTCAGTTAAAATAGCAAACAAGAAAATCAATTCATTTGACAACACTTTTGCAGTAGTAGAACTTATAAGACCACATATATGTACACCGAACTTGTTTCACTTACATAAGATCGATAGAGGATTCCATACCTCCAAAAATTATGGTAAAGCCTAAAAAATTACTCTGAGAAAACTTCTTTATGCCAGAGGACAATTTTTTTTTAATTTTTAATCGAGAGTGAATCTTGCTCGTGAACCGGGGTGCTTGAAGCACACGAGTTCTGTGCGATTTACTCTCCACTCTTATGTCCTGTGTGGGAGTAGGAACTCTCGAAATAGAGAAAGAACTTACTCTAAAGGTGAAAACGAGGGAAAATTGTTTCGTTTTGTGCTTTGAATGATTAGATCCCACTCTAACTCAGCTTTGATAACACCCACCCACCCCCCATTAAGAAGAAATTTGCAAATTTTCAAAAAAAAAAAAAAAAAAAAAACATTGGAAAATACCCGAATATAGGGAGTTTAATGTTATAGAATACGAAATTTAAAAACAAATCCCGTGGATTATGCCACGAAAATCATCAAAATACGAAATATAGGGAGGTAACAAAAACTTTAAGCCACCTAAAAAACCTTAAACCAGTCATTACAGCTATAAGGGGCTTATACCAAAATATGGATCTATATAGACCATTTTCAATACCAAAAGTTCTGCAGCCCTTCCACACATCAGCACAAAATTTTATCAACCTAGTTAATTTTGGGCAGACGGACATCGCTAAATCGACATAGAAATTTATACTGGGAGATAAGTTTAACTGAAAATATTTACCCTAAGCGAGACACTGGAGGGTGTTTTTTGTTCCTTTTCTTTTTAGTATTTTTCGAAAATCCCTTGAAACCGGATCATAGCTAGTCAAAATATTCTACAAAATTGTTTTTCATAAAACCCTGCTATACAGGGTGAGATAAAAAAACTGCAACAAAGTCAAATACCTTAATTTTTAAAATTCTTTGTTTTTTAATTTTATTGAAAGAAAATTTTAGAAGAAGTTTAGATTTGTTCGAATTGGTCACCTTTGGCACGAATTATTGCCAATGAAACCGTCACACGCTGCCCGAATGTTGCTCTGCGGTATTTTGGCCCATTCTCGGCGAAGCGCTTGCTTGAGGTGATCGACACTTCGGTATTTTTTTAGTGCAAACCTTGCTTTCCAAAATACCCCAGACGCAATAGTCCAACGAATTGGTATCCGGAGAAATGAAGCGAGGAACCTCATTTTGTAACCATTCTTGGGTGGCGCGTGCTGAGTGCGGTGGTGCTGAGTCCTGTTGGAATGTCCAAGGTCTGCGGCCAAAATGTTTGGGTGCCCATGGATTTAATACACCCTCCAGAATATTTTCGCGATAATATTCGGCATTTATTTTGATGTCACGGTCGATTAATACGGGCGCAGAGCGACCATCGGCTGTTATGGTGGCACACATCATCACCATGGCCGGCGCTTGAGTTCTGGTTGCTAACCGCAGGAGCACATTTTCAGTTGCCCTCCTTGGCAAGTAAGCACGTGTTTGTTTACAAACTGCTGGACAACGAATGTTTTCTCATCGGAGAAAACCAAAATTCGGCAGTTCTCCACTTTCGGCCAAGCAAAGTAACTCTTTAGCTCTTGCGAGTCTATTTTCTTTCTGTTGCTTTGTAAGTTCTTGCACTTTTTGGAATTTCAATGGCTTTACCCCGAGTTCATTTTTCAATATTTGCCGAATGGCATATTGCGATATGTTTAGCTCACGAGCCCTTTTTCGGTCACTGCGACGCGGGTTTCGATCAAGTTGCTTCTTTACTTTTCGAACCATTTCTGCTGATGTTTCTTCCGTCCACTTCCTTGACGTCAGGCTACGCTACAAGTATCACGGTAACGAGTGATGGTACGAGTCACAAAAGATTTATTCACATTTAAATGCTGGAGTTCTCCATCGATAGTCACTTGTGGTTTCACAGCCAAATATAAAGAAATCACACTATCACGCTTGAATTCTCAGCAAAATGATTTTGTACGTTTGTAAACAATATAATGAGCTGTCACTGAAATAATCTTAACAGCTGTCGGACGAGTGGCTTAGAAATGACAACAGTCTGAAGTTGGTTGCATGTCATCCTGTAGTTTATTTTGAGATTTATAGTAAATTTTTTGTAGATTATTTCTTCTTTTAACACTTTCTGTCTAAAACGAAATTTAATGTTACCTTCGTACTTCAATTCGAAAAAGCCTCGCAAAATGTCATCAAAAACTAGGAAATATTTCCTCATATTTTGAAAAATTAGATGCCCATCATTTCATGATTCGTAATGGAAATAAAGATTTCTTTTCTGTGGCAAATTATAGTGAAATTTGAAGAAGAACAATTTTGTCTTTGAAGTCATTTTTCTGAAATTACGCTTTGTAGGAGAATTTAGCAAAAACTTATATAAAGTACGACTTTAATCCTAAAAAGAGTTCTTAGTATATGGATTCGTGATTTTAGGTAAGATTTAGAATTCTGGTGTATTCTGGGTCCTATTGGGACATTTTAGGACAGACCGGCTATGATCCCGTTTGAAGGTAGTTATTTATCATATTTTGTAATAAAAAACCAAGAATATGTGACATTGGTGACCCATTTGAAGGTTAAAATTTTTGATCATAATAATCCTTGTATTGTAGTCTGTAATATTGGCGAAGCCACTATATTCCTTAAAATATAAAGATTTCAAGGAATTTTAATTTTCTTTCTATCCATTTAGTTTACTTTAAGATGTTTCATAATATGTTGAATTTTTCCTGTAATTTTTGAAAATATAATTTTGTCGTCCAGTGTATTTTTAGTAATTCCGTCTTTGGGTATATTTTCCAATCGATATCGCTTTGAACTTGTATTTCATACCGTAGAATTCTCTTCACAGTAAATTTTAATGTCGACCCTTTCAGGGAGCTTGTATATAGAATCTACTGATTACATTTATTTCGAGAGTCTTGGCCATATTCTCAATTCGATTTGTTTTATTCGAGGGTAGAAACCCAGAAAATATAAAATTTGGATATGAACTAAGTACATTTTTATTCCTTGCATTGAATGATCAATCATCAATAGTCCTTTACTTATCTGCAGTGGGTACAACCCCTTTGGCCTCAAACGAGTCTCAAACTTGCATGGAGCGACCCATACAACCATCACCACACACTACCTAAATGCACGTTTAGAGTTATGTTTTTAGCTAACAAATAAAAATATACGCCTGTCATACAAATATATATTTTAAAATATTACAAATGTCCCTGTGTGTGTGTGTGCGTGTTCCACCAAAGAGAGGGAGTTGTATTAGCGAAAAAGAACATTTTTTGTGGATAAAACAGCCAAAAACGGCGGCAACGTCGATACTTCAATTGGAAAACGATGACGGCTGCGTCAACGCTGGCGTTATGCACTTCAAAACAACAAAACTGTACGCATTTTTAGGCTCATTGGTTGGATGGACTGGTTGGGACTACATAAACGCAATACGCGTAATATCACACGCACCAATACATGGACATTAGCTAGTAAACTCACACACATACACACATGCTGTGGCATAACAGCGTCGGACTATATAATGCACTTTAGCGGAAAATTTGTCCGCGCACAGCGACACGGGCACACACACACACATGCACACAGATACACTGGAATGCGCTGCATTCAATGAAGTGCATATGTGTACATTGATGGTTGGCGGCGGCTGGGTCCATAGCGCCTTGTGTTGTTGTAGTGTTGTCAAATGTTTTGCTTTTGTTGCGAACTGGAAAGAGTTGTAGGTGAATTGAAGTGGAGTTGCAACATTTGACTAACTAAACGCTGTTAGCTCTCTATTGCCATCAAAGGAGGTGTGGGGGGGAGAGGGGGAGTGGTTGTTGCACTGCATTCCAACTTCTAACGCATATTTTTATGTTCTAGTTCGGGTGGATACATATGGAATACATATGAGTGTCTCTGTGTGTGTGATGTAGGCTTTTTGAGAGAGATAGGTGTATTTTGTATGTGTCGGTTTTTTTGTGACTGCCAATACATGGATCGCAGTTTTTTCCGCGGTTTTTTAGAAAAGCCTGTGGTAGGAAGTTGTTGGGCCCCCTGGAAATGTTTAGCTACAATTCTGTATGTTTTGTGCAAGGTATGTGTGTGTGCGTATGTGTCTGTCTGTGTTTGTGTGCGTATATTCCAATAGTATGTAAAACGAATTAAATATAGAAAAAATTGCCGATAATTCTCCTCTTTTTGTGGTGACCAGCCATTGATGTTAGAAGTATATAAAATATTTGGATTTTTCTTTTTTTTGTATGATGTTGACGTTGAGCAGGAATATGATGCTTGTGTCGCTGCTGCTAGTCC
Organism: Musca domestica; assembly: GCF_030504385.1. Lineage (NCBI taxonomy): Eukaryota > Metazoa > Arthropoda > Insecta > Diptera > Muscidae > Musca > Musca domestica. The sequence goes on from NW_026712155.1 coordinate 5,976,423, forward strand.
TGTGGCTGGCGGTGCTTAGGTGGTTTTTGCGTTGCAATGCATGGCTGGTGCATTGTTGTATGGTGTGATAGATTTTCCGAATTTTTTTTCTGTTGTTGCTTGGGATAGATTTGCTGTTTTAGAGATAGAGTGCATCGTATTAATTTTTGTGAGGACGTACTATGCGTTTTGCACTTAAAAAGATTGATTGGAAAAACTTATGAAGGGGTGTTATTCTACTAGAATTTGGTCCAGGTTTCACTGAAACTTGTATTAACTTCGGACATGAACTTTTGGGACTCTTACAAACAGTAAATATATACACAGAAGGGAGATACGAAGGGGATCATAGCGTGTTCTATAAAAAGTAGTTTTTATAAAATATCGACGATTTTCTGGCTAGGAAGTTTCAAGAAAGAGCAGACTCAAGTTTTTCTTGCTAGCAAGGGCATTATCGCACTTCATCTAATTTTGGCGGAAATGTAGTGTATTCGAAATTTAATCCACATGTTTGGGTGTTGTGATTATTCAAATTTTGAAGCATTTGTTGGGGATACAGAAGGAGTGAACTTATTTTTGAACTGTGTCATTTCCGATTTTTTAATTTAGGCTGTTTGTAGCGGAGGTACCAGCTTACGAAGATACTCATTTCGCGCCCTATAAGTTACATATTTTTTTCTAATATTTCTGATATTATATTGGTAAGGAAATGTGCGAAGTTTCAAAAATTCTATCTAAATATTGTTGAAAAGGTATCAAAAGCCGTGGACCGATGTATACAGTGTTGGTAGAAATACTGTAACGTGCAAAGTCTGTGAAAATCGGTGGAATATTTTGCAAATTATATTTATACCCTCAGTCATATGGTTACAGAGGGTATATATCATTTGATATGGCCAAACCGTACCTTATCGAAATACGGGTTTTAGACCCCATGTCTCTTTGGACCAAACCTGTTTCAAGACATTTTGAGTCGATCTAGGGATTTCCGTCTATCTGTCTGTTGCGTAGGATAACTTATGAAGGGAGTATCTGATTTGGTTCAAATAAATATTATTATCAAACTTAGTTCGAGTTCGGAGATGTGAAATATCGGTCCACTCCTTTTGACACCTCCCCCAAATAAGTTCGAAATTTAAGCAGAAAATAATTTAACTCATAGAACAAAAAAGGATTAACCAGTTTTGTTTTAACTTTGCAAATCCTAATAATTGTAGGGTTGTTCCAGAATCTGCAAGAACCTACCAGTTTTGCGATATCATAAAGGGAAAATCGGTTATCGTAGTAAAAACTTTTATATTTTTGAAGTAATGGAACAGACCATGTATTAGTGCTTTGTCAGGTGTGAAAATGGACAATATCGGTCCACTTATTTAAATACCTTCACCACGAAGGGTCACAATTTTGGAATAATAACAACAGTTATAAAATGTGAAAAATAAGTTCGATTATCTTCAAATTTCGTACAAATCTTTATTTTTGCCAATACAAAATCTGTCACGAAGAACTGATAGAATGCACCACTCCTTCTGGTACCTCCCCTACAGTATGTCAAAATTGTAAATAACCATGAAGCTTAAACTCCGCACATCGCAATATTTCTGTCAAATCAAGATCTGGTGTGGAGATAGGATATATTGGTAACATATCTCAGGTACGTCCCCCACAACAGGTCAAAATTTGGAACAATAATATCTCTCATAGAATGCGAAATAAGCAAATTTCACACATCCCAATATTTGTATTAATTAAAGATCCGGTGTAACAATGGGATATATTGTCCCGCTCCTTTTGATACCTCCCCCCAAAGGGATTGAAGTTTTGAATAACCAAAAGGTTTAATGCAAAATAATCAACCGATTCATTCTAAACTTCAAACATCGCAATATTTTTACTAATTCAAAATCTGGTGTGAAGATGGTAGATATCGATTCTTCCCTTCTGCTACCTTCCCCATAAAGGGTTTCAACTTTTAATATTTATAGTTCTCCTAACTTGCGAAGCAAGTCGACTATTCCTTAATCTTGGTATATCTAAATATGGAATTTATCAACCCACTCGTTCTCATATCTCCCTATAAAATGTAATTTTTTTTTATTAAAACGCATTCACATAAAATTGGGACCAGAATTCAGAACCACTATCATAAAGGACAACAGTTTGAATAATCATAACGAAAGTAAGGATATATTTAATTATCCTATTAATATATGCCTATGCCTGAGATTATATATTTGTCGGCAAAACCAGCTGATGCTTTTTAACTTTTTATTTGAAAATTTTATCCTGATGATACCCTGATATTTCAGCACCTGGTCTAATTCCGACATAGATATTGTGATGTGCGTACTTTCAGAAAATCGTATACTTCCTTGAATTTCTGCGATATTGGAGGGATATTTTTCCGCTTCTAGGGCAATTACCTGAAGATAAGGACCGATGTTGTTAATTTTCGCAGTTGACATGAGTCTGCAATAATACACAGAATACAATATGAGATTTATATTTTTGGAAAATTTTGTACTCTGAGAAGCGAGTGGTCCGGCATGGCTCATCTTGGAAATAGATCTTAGTTGGACAGAAATATTATTAAGTTCAATGTTAGCAAAAAATTGCATACAAGCCAGGTAGATGGACCCATGGAAAAGTGGACCTGACTAGACCTAACAATATTCTGAAACGAAAATCACCTAAAGAGACAAACCTGTTATTTTAATTAGACACATTTGGATGGTATAAAATCTTATATATCCTCCATAGCTATGAACCCTAAGAAAATGTCATGATGATCATAGTATACATCAAGCGAGAATTATATCTAAAGGGATTCTCACATTTATCTTTTACATTTTTGTAGCATACTTTTATACTCTCCCTAAAAAAGATTTATAGTATGGTATAAATATAGTACACATGTATTATAAAATATTTCACAGCTTTTAGTTAATATGATACAGAGTTTCTTCATTTTTAAAGAAAAATTACGGGCGCTTAAAATTATGCTATAGATTCTATATATAAAATTAAAATAGGCGTTCTATACATGGCTCTACCATGAAATATACACGGTCCTTATGTCCGTGATTTTCTCTAAATATAGCTGAGTGTAACATGGGATTAGAGCTTAATATTTACAGTGTATTTGATTCGATATACATCTACACTGTAGCTAAAAACGAAAATTCTAAATATACATGAGATAGAAGAAAATGCAATGGCTGTGGCACGATGCAATGCAATTTGTTCACCTCTTGCAACACCCGACTGCAGTACATACGCTTATATAAAACACATACGCATATATAGTCTGCTGTTATGTATGTGAATTTTCTAATACATAATACAACGAAAACGAGACATGTAGTAGGTGGTGTTGTTGCACCAAAAAGGATAGATATTGCATTTGTGCAATGTAACAAAAAGACAAAAAAATTATAAGCAGAACAATTCTGCGAAGGGCCCACTAATATTCCCCCATAACTTCCACTCAAACAAAATATTGATGGGATTTCCATGTAAACTCTAATGAAGATCTATGCTAAGTGGTTGGAATTACAACAAGATAACGTGTGGCTAACACTGATTCACTCAGGCCTATACATGTAACGTTTTTGGTGGTCTTAAATATGAGCTAATTATTGAAAATATACAAAAAATTACGAAAGGTAGAAATCACTTATCGAGGCAATTGTACATTTTGGAATTGCACTACTTTCTTGTTATTATCGTAAAATTCGCATTGGTTCCTGCATTGGTTATAACTAACATTATGTCGATGGTTGGAAACCTTAAAAATACCGAAATTTAGAGGTACAGTAACTTGGGACATATACCAAATAGTTGAGCAATCTTGAAAATTTATAGAGATAACAACTAATCAGAACTCTAAATGTAAGGTTATGCATTATTTGGTATAAATTTGTGGTCAATACATTAAAAATACCGAAAATCAGGAAGTAACAACATATGGGTGCCATAACGAAAAGTGGACCATATGTCCAATTTTTAATACCAAACATACTAGTGGTAATATAAATGTCTGAACAAAATTTCGAAGTTATAGAATCTTACCCCAATGTACGCCTTTAAGAGAGAGAGATAGAGAGCCATCAGATAGGTTGAGATTAATGAGTTGAAGAGATATCGCCCCCACCTACCTCGGCTTTCTGTTTCAACCTGAGGATTTTCCATCTCTTCTTTCTGAATTACATATTCGACTTTTAAAATATGGCCGGAGGGTAGTATGTTCGACTTTCCAAAAGCCACTGTAATTAATCTGTTAGAAGACCCATTCTGGCTAAGTCATTGAATTAATGTCTTAAAATGGAATGTAAGAAGTGATACGATATTGTATTATCCAATTTCAGTTCTACGACTAGTCCACTGGCTTCTGGCTTTTGATTTGATGTCACTATAGGTATGGGCCTCAAAAATTCAGTATGTTTAGTTAAGGCAAGGTTGGTGAACAGTCTGAATTCTGAATGCCGAACGACAGGTTCGGGTAGTAAATGCCTGTTCGTCATCTCCGATTGCGGAAAGGTTTTACAGAACTCTGCTTTATAGTTATCGGTGGGAATTTTTGGGTTGCAATAATTGTAGGAAAATGGAGGTCTTTCTCACGGTCCAATAAATATTGTGGTTGCTGTTGGCTAAGTATTAATTGGTTGGTTTGCTCTTCGCATTGAGGTATTTGGGTTGCCATTGATTAGAACATAACCATGAGAATAGTTATCGACTTCCTAGCATTCTTCGTCTGCCTGTTAAAATAGAGTTTGTAACATATTTGAATCGGAAGTAACAACAACAAAAAAAGGCAACAACAAGACCACAAGGATATGCGATGACAACAATGACATATAATGTTCGGTTCGGATAAAGATCAGATTTTCTGAATCATTTTGCTGAATACTTTTTGAACTGATTTGGTGAGCAGTTTCTGTTAGCTCTTACCCTTCGGCACGTTGTACCGTACCATAGCTACAATAGTTTCTTAGCCAATGTAGCTGTTTAGGTCAGCTTAACCCGAACATACCCTCAGGGAGCTGCTGAACACGAACGAGTTCCGATCCTCGACGAACCTCACCCATCTTAGGAGATTTGGCCAGCTGCTCCCGAATATGTCTGCAGTAAGCGGTCCGAATAACCTTGGATGACCTGGACATTTTCTCCTGAGTGTTTATAAATGCCTTCTCTTAGCAATTTTACCACGAGTTTCCAAACCCATCTCTAAAGTCCTGGACATTAGCATACCAACCACGAACATCGTGAAACCCGATTATCTACCGCTCGATTGCCCGATGGCCTTTCATTGAAGTTCCCGATTACTTTCAAATCATCTACGTCACGATCGCCGACTGCACTTCCAAAACAAACATCGCAACTTCTGATCTTCCTCACTTGTCCGACGGTCACCCAAGAGTATCCGATCACCTTCGAATCGTTGGCTTGATAAACTTCACTTCAACCACCCGAGTACAAATTGTGAAGAAACTGACATCGCTACATCATAGTTCCCAATTAACGTAAACTTCCCGATCATGACATGAACAACTCTAATTAAAATTTCCGAGCATCTCTGAAGTCAATTTGTCATCCTATATGTTATACTCATCTTATCGCATCTCGACACTAGTAGATTGTATTAGTATTCAAAACAAAAAACAGATTTACACCCTCAAGAAAGGGAAACATATATTCTTCTTATTTCATAAAGTTAAGTGGGTCCTTACGAAGACGCTGGATTTTTCCGTGCTTACCCAAACCGATGAGAAAAGCACTAGCACAAGTTCTGCCATTAAAAACGGGCAGGACTGCTAGTAGGCCACAGGTCTATTTTACTTGTCCATTGTGGGATGCTGCATTCGACCCATTCGATGGTGAAAGTAGAGCTTTGTTCCGTAACTCGAAGTGAATGAGAATTATTTCTCTTACCAATATTAAACGTAAACTTGTATTCGTCGTATATTCAAGTAGAACACAGATATAGCTGTCTTATAAAAAATTCATGTCTATTAAAAATATTCTAAACCTATTAAATTCGAAATATCAAATTGTAACCACTTCGATTAGAATATGAGACCCAAATGCTACCCAAAATTTAGTTAAAAATTGTGTTTTTAAATCTCTAAAATGCCATAAATTCTGAGCTACCGTTGTATGGATATAATAACAATCGTAGACATTTACTGGGAATTTGCTGGAATTTGACCATATCCTCTTAAATGACATATTCCAGCAAATTATATTTGAAAATGCTATAGAAAACGTCAAATTTACTTAAATCAGGAAGCTAACGTTATGTGGTAGCTATACCAAATATAGGAACAATATTGAAATATATTTCTTAAAATATATAGATTCGACCTGAAATCTGAAATTAATAATTAACGCTGATTTTGTTGAAACTTCGTGCGTGAAACATTTTAAATCTAAAAATGTACGAGAGACCCATAGAGTCTATTTTTAGTATAGAAACATACCTAAAAACTTGTATCCCAAACTTATTCCTAAAATACGGTGGCATCTAAGGTGACATCAACCAAAAGTGAAGCTTAAAATGTTATCATTATGATGACCTTGGCAGATATTTTGAGGTCTGGGAAGAAAGGGAACTGGACTTTTCTCTAACAATAGAAATCCTCTCTATGATAACCCTTCTGCAGGGGTCTGTAGATATTTTCAAATCTCAAATAGAATTTCGATATCAAAACCTTACAACTATTTCCAAAGCGAAAACGTTATACAAAATTTCCAAAATTCAATTTTCATTAAAGTTTTCCCCCAAAAAAGTTATTGCTCCCAATCCACTGCTCCAAATGATTGGTATTTTTAAAAACTTTGTTACATTAGTCATCGTTTGAATACGCAACACAATTGGCCTTTGTCCCAAAAGAAATTTGTTAAAATTTAGATACATTTTTAGAAAAAAAAAAAAAGAAAACTAAAACAACAACAACATCCATTTCATTCCTTTCCCACATCTCTTTCTAAAATCTGCATTCGCCTTTGTGTGCACAGTTATGAGGAAGTGGTTAAAAGTTCAATCCACAATTTGCAATAACCAGCCACGGCAACCTGTGACCAGTGTGAGTTGATTTTCGTTGCAGTCCGGAAACTAAAAAAACGGTTGCATCGATGAGAGGAGGGCCGTTTATCATTCCCTCACCTCAACGCATTGGTGTTTAGTTGAACTTCCTGCCAACGTTAGAATTAGTTAATTGCAGTTCTCTTCCTTATGTTTTTGTGCATCGGCCACATATTCAGCAGGGTGGCCATCCGGATTTAACCAAAAGCTGCTGCAGTCCAGATGATTCCCTGCCGCCCTCACGGCCCTTACCCTGCCTTGTTGAGTGAAATGCAGTCGTTTACATTTGGAGGCTATGTTCAAATGTTATACGGTTGGAGGGTAGGGAGTCTACACATGAGTGTGGGTCTAAAAGACCAGTCATCCTGATGCAGTTTATGTTGCTCTTAATACCGGTGTTGTTGTTGTTCTTGTTATTTTTGTGTTCTGTTGATGATGGCGCTGCACAATAACGTGTGAGTCCTAACACCATCACAGACATTCTCATCATCATCTCTCCATGGGCAATTGGGGCCAGAGTTGGAGCATCAGTAAACATCCATATCGTCATCATCATCATCGGCGTCGTCAATCGTTTGTAGCTGTTATTTGTATTTCAGGTTGCCATTACCACCACCAACGCCTCCTCCAACCAAGTACCACCAAAGTGTGAGTTGCATTTGTCCAATTTAGCAAAACTATGGCAGTTAGAAAGAGAAAGCCATTTGCTTAGCACGGGAGTTAAACTGCAAAGATAGCTGGCAACGGGAATGGGGGAAATTGATGCCACAGCATTGAAACTGCAAGTGGTGCAAGTTGGCCGCGAGACCTGTTCGGGTCCAGAGCCGGTTTTATCTTTTCAAAGTTGTCGCTGATGTTGTTTTTGTTGCTGTTTGTTGTTTTAGGTGTTTGTTTTTTTCGCTTTTTCCCACTCCCACTCCCGCTCTCTCTCTCCCCCCACCCCTGTTTTTTGATGATTTTTGTTTCAATTTTAATATTGTCCGTTGCAACAGCAAACTTTGATCTTTAAAGTTGTTGTGAAATTGGTTAATTGGTTAACATCAAAGGTTGATTTGTTGAACTCGAAAAGGTTTTGATTCAAACAAAAAGTTGCAAAACAAACGGCGAGGTTTTTTCGACGATAGCTTTTTAGTTCTAGCGGATGCTTTCTAGAGGTTTGTAAGAGGTAAATATTAGTCGAAAAGTAATTGAGTTTAGTTTTGTAAGGTGTGCATATCTCTTCAAGGACCTTGGAGTTTATAGTTTGTACAATATTTATGCAGAATTACTGCAATTTTTCAAAGAGTAAAACTGAAATAATAGCCAAATAAAATAGAAAAAATAAAAAAAAATTAAAAAAATAATAAAAATAAAGAGACCAATACCGTCGGGAAAATATAAAAATACTGGACCATTTTGATGGGTGTTGCGATGAATGGGTCTTGATTTACAAACATAATTCACTAGTAAACGGAGTTTAAATCCAAACACATCTCTTAGTTTTGTTTGAGTTATGTTTTAATCGTGAAAAAAATCAGATACACAGAAAATTTGGACCATTCTAAGAGTGCAGGGTAAAAGTATAGATTAAATTAGAAAAACCGTGTCACATCAGACAAATGCCGACTTTCAGTTGGGAAATTTCTCAATTTCTTAAATACAAGCTAGTTTCCCAATATGTCGAATCGATGACATTCTTCAGTCTGATAACTCCGGGAGGGCTAGTGATTTTAATATTCCAGTCTGTCATTCCGGTGGTGAATGGCTGCCTTAGCACATGTATTCGATATTAATGCTAGATTTATGTAGGCGAAATTGGGCATTCGAAGGCCATTTTAGGTTAAGTGCTGCTTTCAGAAATTGCAGACTGGGTCGCAACCCATCCACAGAATGAGATACAAATTCTTTGTAATTTCTTTAATTGTTACATCCTCCATCATAGTATATGTGCTGGGTTAAGTATGCCATTCCGAACCATCAAAATACAGGGTGAGATAAAAAAATTGCAAAAAAGTCAAACGCCATAATTTTTACATTTTTTTTAAATTTTATTGAATGAAAGCAAAAATAGGATCAAATTTTAGAATTAGTTTAGATTTGTTCGAATTTGTCACCTTTGGCACGAATTATGGCCTTCAAACGGCCAATGAAACCGTCACACGCTGCCCGAATGGTGCTCTGCGGTATTTTGGCCCATTCCCGGTGAAGCACTTTTTTTTGGTATTTTTTAGTGCCAATCTTGCTTTCCAAAATACTCCAGACATAATAGTCCAATGGATTGGTATCCGGAGATTTTGGTGGCCATTGTGCGCTGGAAATGAAACGAAGAACCTCATTTTGTAAATATTCTTGGGTGGCGCGTGCTGAGTGCGATGGTGTTGACTCCTGTTGGAATGTCCACGGTCTGCGGCCAAAATGTTTGCATGCCCAAGGCTCAATACACCCTCCAGAATATTTTCGCATTTATTCTGATGTGGCATCAAAATTATTTGATTAACGGCTGTGATTGCGGCCCACACCAACACCATGGCCGGCGCTTCAGTTCTGGTGGCCAAACGAAGATGCACATTTTCAGCTGACCTCTTTTGCAAGCAAACACTACCATTTTGTTCGTTTACAAACTGCTGGACAACGAATGTTTTCTCATCGGAGAAAACCAAATTCGGCAGTTTACCACTTTAGGCCAAGCGAAGCAACTCTCTAGCTCTTTTGAGTCTATTTTCGTTCCGATGCAGTGTAAGTTCTTGCACTTTTTGGAATTTCAATGGCTTTATCCCGAGCTTCTTTTTCAATATTTGGCGAATGGAATATTGTTCAGCTCACTAGCCATTTTGCGGCTACTACGACGCGGGTTTCGATCAAGTCGCTTCCTTATATTTCGTACCATTTCTGCTGATGTTTCTGTTTTCTTTCATCAACTTACTTCACGTCGGACTACGGTATCACCAGCATCACGGTAACGAGCGATGGTACGAGACACAAAAAATTTTTGGCATGTTCTAGTGATAGCTACTTGTGGTTCTTCAGCCACATGACTACTGCCTACTGGTAAACTATGAATGTATGTAAAATTTGATCCAGAATATATATACTTTGTAGGCTGTAGTACACATAGATATCTTCCAATACGAAATTTGAAACTATTCCGGTGTATAATGTTTCTGAAATCATGCAAATGCCGACTATCGGGAGGTACGTCATATGACGGGGCTATACGAACACTTGGATCGACATGCCTACTGCCTACTGGTAAACTATGAATGTATGCAAAATTTGATCCAGAATATATATACTTTGTAGGGTCTATTATGAATATTTCGAGGAGTTACAAACGGAATGTATTCTCCGGAAAGCTAATGTAACCTCCATAGAATTGTGGAGGGTGTAGAAACTCGAAAAATGTCATAAAAACAAACCAAAGTACGAAAAACTTCAATTTGTGGGCAATTTATGTGAAGGTATGGTTTAAAATTAGCATAACCTTTAAATTTAGACTATCTCAAAATGGGGTCTATCTTCTAACTAGACCCACCTACGGACAAAATGTGAAGGGTGATTTTTATCTAGTAGCAATAGGATAGCTTCTAAAAGAAAAATAACACATGCGATACTGTGGTCCATATAATTTAATGTTTTAAGATTATTTCACTAACATTCATCGCGCCTTATATTAGACCAATTTGGCAGACTCTTTCCAATATTTCGGCCGTTATTTCATGATTGAATGCGTCAATACTCTCTTCCAATGCATCAATTGAAGCGGACTGTACCCACATGAACATTCATATAACCCCACAAAAAATAGTCTAAAAGCGCTAAATCGCACGACTTAGGTAAGCCAATTTGCCGGACCTGAACATCAAATAAAATGGTCACCGATCTTCCCTCCCAATAAATCCAATGTTAAGCGTGCTGTGTCATGCAAGTCAAGTTCTCACATTTTGGACAAAAAAAATTAGATTTCAACTCACGGTAGCGCTCACTCATTCTGACAGATCTGCACTCCAAAATCTTTTTATTTACGTAGCTACTGAACCTAAATGAGCTTCGTCCATGGATGGAAGAAACGCGTGGTTACAAGCGTTGTTCGTTTGTAAGACGATTTATGGTTAATTTATACACCAAACCGAATATGTTGGATTGTGGAAACCAGTGTTGCTAAAAAGATTATAGGTAAAAAATCACCCTTTGCATAATATGGTGGAAGGTGTAAAAAATTATAACCCGACAAAGTGGACAAAACATTTCAATTTATGTTCGAATTCATTTTTTCCGATTTCATGAAGGGAAAATCAGCTATTGTAGTACTTTTACATTTTTTGCAGTTCTAGAAGAGACCAATGATCTTCTTTAATTTTTTTTTATTGAAATTTTGTTGTTTTCAGATCCATAGACAATTTTTTCTGTTTGGTCAGGGATAATCTAAATTTTTCTCCATATCCCTTAATTTTAACACAATTTCCTTATCTATTCCATATCAGGTAGTTCATCAAAAAACATAAAATCTTTCCTTAAATTTAAGACATAATATATGTTTATCTTTCCCCAACTCTGCTTCTGACAGCTGACTAGTCTGCGGCATTCCCATACACTAAATCATGTTCTTAATGTGAGGCTCATAAAGATATCCTTTGCAAACATTCTATGCAGATAAGGCATTTCGCAGCTTTTGCCATTAGAAGAAGAAAAAAAGTTCCGCGATTTATCATCTCGAAGAATGGAAATATTTCGCGAAATAAAAGCGCTGATGGTGACAATATATCGCACAGAAAGTACCCCCCTCCTCCCCAAAATGTAATATATTGCATTTGAAGTCATCTAAAAAACGTAGCTGACAATGATTGCAGTGAAATGCAAGACAATGACTGGGAAGGGCTGCTGCATTGACAGGTCCTGTCTATGTCCTTCTCAGGATGTTATGCAGATATAAAAACTCGCGAACCAATGCAGTTGCAGCAAAATCAGCGAATCCCGAGGATAAATGTAAAGAAATAAAACCTAAGGTTACCTTGTGGGATGGCAGTTGGCATGTGTGTGTGAGTGAGTGTGAGTGAGTGAGTGTGCAATTGACAGGGATGTGCTTGTTTGTTGGTGTTGTTGTTGTTGCTGCTGTTGGCCATGGGGACAACTATAAATGGTCGTTGCTGCAGGCAAAAACAAATGCACATAACCAATGCACTTTTTTGCATTTTGAACCCATTGAAAGGGAGTACGCAACCTCAATCCAAAACATATCCTTGTAGAAACACCAAACTACCCATAAGGCTATTCCCAGGGCCTGGAGGATTTCCTACTTGTGCCTGGTGCTTGCCAGCTAGCCAGCCAGCCCGCCTGCCTGCGGAATGAAATATTGTTGTTGTTTCTATTTGAGTTTTGGACACCAAACATTCGTATAAAAATGGGAGGACAACTCACACACACACGCGCGAAGTTGGACAAATGTGTTTGTGTGTGAGTGTTCGTATGCAAAATGCATTTTTTCCGCGAAAACAAAACTACTTGCAGCAGTTTTTTTCCCCGGTCCACCACTATCCGTGGCCGTTTTCGGCTCGTTCTTTTTATCTAAAAGAGGAGTTTGAAGAAGGAGGCGGAGTATTTCATGTTCCCGGCACTAACGTCTAAAGTTTGTGGCATGTGACGCATTGCGACGTGTGTGCAAATAATATTGTACACCATGAAGTTACGACAAAAAAGCACGGCCAGCTTGAATTTTTCCTCAACTCGAGTCTCTTGGGAACAAATAAAAATGCTGCGAACAAAAAACTGCATTGCATTTGCATGGCACCTAAAAAAGATAGGCTTCGTGGATAGAAAAACAAGAACAAAATCGGAACCTATTTTTCTTTGTTATACTTGTCATGCGAGTGGCGACAATTGATGTACATAGTTTGGCGAAATGCAGTATCAAAGAAAACAGTGATTTATTTGGGGCGAAGTTTGGAAGTAATCATCGGCCGGCAATATTTTTGTAGAGGAAGATGTTTTTAAGGCTAAGGAGCATATTTTTACCATCCCGTGATTTTTTGTAAGACTGACTAAAAATGACTACATATAGGCAGATTTGTTTGAATTGGTCACCTGGAATTGGTCAAACGGCCAATGAAACCATCACACGCTGCCAGAATGTTGCTCTGCGGTATTTAGGCCCATTCCCGGCGAAGCGCTTGCTTGAGGTGATCGACACTTTGGTATTTTTTAGTATCAACCTTGATTTCCAAAATACTCCAGACACAATAGTCCAACGGATTGGTATCCGGAGATTTTGGTGGCCATTGTGCGCTGGAAATGAGGCAAGAAATCTAATTTTGTACCCAATCTTGGGTGGCACGTGCTGAGTGCGATGGTGCTAAGTCCTGTTGGCTTTAATACACCCTCCAGAATATTTTCGTGATAATATTCGGCATTTATTCTGATGCCACGGTCGATTAATACGAGCGGAGAGCGACTATCGGCTGTTATGGCGGGCCACACCATCACCATGGCCGGCACTTGAGTTCTAGTGGCCAACCGAAGGTACACATTTTTAGCTGACCTCTTTGGCAAGTAAACACGATAATTTTGTTTGTTTACAAACTGCTGGACAACGAATGTTTTCTCATCGGAGAAAACCAAATTCGGCGGTTCACCACTTTCGGCCAAGCGAAGCAACTCTTTAGTTCTCTTGAGTCTATTTTCTTTCTGTTGCGGTTTAAGTTCTTGCACTTTTTGGAATTTCAATGGCTTCACCCCGAGCTCATTTTTCAATATTTGGCGAATGGAATATTGTTCAGCTCACTAGCCATTTTTCGGCTACTACGACGCGGGTTTCGATCAAGTTGCTTCTTTACTTTTCGAACCATTTCACTGATGTTGCTGTTTTCTTCCGTCCACTGCCTTGACATCGGGCTACGCTACCAGTATCACGGTAACAAGTGATGGTACGAGACACAAAAGATTTATTCACATTGAATTGCTGGAGTGCTCTAACGATAGCCACTTGTGGTTTTCCAGCCAAATATAAAGAAATCTCACTATCACGCTTGAATTCCATCACGAATAACTTTTTTTCTGGAAAATACTCACCCAAAATGCTTTTGTACGCTTGTAAAAAATATTATGAGCTGTCACTGGAATAATTTTAACAGCTGTCGGACGAGTGGCTTAGAAATGACAGCAGTCTGAAGTTTGATACTACAGGGGGCTTGCCAAAGGGTAGCTAGTGATTTCCGAATTATTTGCTGTTATGCAGGGTCTTCGGTTTGCTGTTCTGCTGGAAATTCGTTCGTTGTTCCCCATGAGTTTAGGCTCTCTGTTCCCCAAGAGTTTAGGCTCACTGTTCAGAATCATAGGCAAACATTGGTAGTGGAGTAGAACCGTAGAAACCGTAGCGCTTATTAGAATAGTTACCTAACCATAGAAGACGACCCGAAAAGCTAAACCCAAACATACCCTCAACGAGTTGCGGGACCCAAAAGAGTTCCGATCCATCTACAAAGACTCAGACTTCGATTGCCGATCCTACTTTTCACGGGCTGCCGAACCCGAACGAGTCCCTATCCACCGGCAAATGTCTAGGCATCAGCAGCCCTCCTAGCATTCAATAGCTGCCAATTCCGAACGAGTCCTTATCAACCTGCAATCGTCATCATCAGATGCTGCACTTACATTCAATGAGCTGCAGCTGAACCTGAAGGAATCTCAATCCGTCTACAAAGACCTGCACCATTTCGAACGCCAACAGCACTACATCATAGTTACCGACTACATTCAATCCGTTGACAACCTGCACTATCCCAAAAGTCAACATCACCACATCGTAATTCCCGACTACATTCAATTCGTCTACAACCAACGACCACAAGTTCCTGATTATCTTCAAATCGTAAACATCCCGCATCAGCCGAACATAAACATCGTAATTCCTGACAACAGTACAACCGTCGACAGGGGACGACCACAAGTCCCCAATCGTAAACATCCCGCCCGCATCACTTGAATACAAACATCGTAATTTCTGATAACAGTCAAACCGTCGACAACATATGACCACAAGTTCCCGATTACCTTCAAATCATCAACGCCAGCGTCACCTCCGAATAGTCGGCTTATCACACTTCACATTAACCATCCAATTCTCTTTGTGAACAACCCGACATCATAGTTTCCACGAGTCGTACTCCTTCTTGCCTACGAGACAAGTAAACGTCGAATTCCCGATCATCAATTAAACCACACAGCTTTGAATTTTCGAATATCTCCGAAGTCTATTCGCCATTTATCTTATCGTATTTCAACCTGAGTAGATTGTAATTTAGTACTAAAAATCAATAAAACACCTGGAGAAATCTACTCTTATTATTTCATAAGGTTTAGTGGGTCCTTATGGCGGACCTTAGATATAGCCCACCTTACCTCAGCCGACGAGAAAACCATGTTACACCGGGTACCTTCTTTCAGATGGAGAATGGGTCCAGAGCTTGTTGCAGAGAATGTCGACCAGCCTCTTCTACATCAGCATCAGTGTAGGCTATGATGTGGTATGTAGGTCTTAATACCCCATAATGGGTCGATTTTGGACTATTTCGGGGTTTTCCAACATTTCCGGTACAAAAATATCAATTTTCTTGTATTACTCCGAAACCTGTTCAAGCAACATCATCATATTACCAAATTTTAGATAGGTATTTCCATAAGTTTTCAAATGACACCCATTTTTTAGAACTGGATAAAAACCGGATCTTGTATCCGAGCTTCTGGTCGGTATTTTAACCACGAAAAGATTACTTTTTCGTAATCAGGTTTGAAATACCCACCAGTTAAAAACCCACCAGAAAATGATCCCAGCGTAGCCCCTAAACTCAACCTTCTCCTAAAGGAAATATTTTCTCTTAAGGAAAAGAAGGTAGAAAAAACGATCAGATAATTCAAGGATCACTAAGTTTTTCAAAAAAAAACATGTTTGAACTTAATGATCATAATTTCAACGACTAATTTTATGAGGGTTCATCTATCCTGCCTACTTCTTTTGCAATTTTTTAGAAGAGTACCATGATTTTTTTTTTTTGGAAAGTCAATCACATCTTTTGCCTCATGTATGAGAAACTCGATCGTATTCTCCTAAAATATATACATTCATCTATGTTAAAAAAATCCTAGAAGAAGGAATAGGGTTCCGAATTCCACAAGAAAAAAATATAACCTATATGAAAACTTTGGGTGAAGAAGTGTTCTGGAACCAAGAAAATGTCACCTCTTCAACAAACCCTATCGGAACCCATACCACTGTCACTATTTCACTTGCTTCGTATCAGTCCGAGCCATACTGGCTATGACAATCACAAATGCTATCCCGCATTTGAATGACAAACACGTACACGTATCGCCACATACCACTCTTGTGGCGGCTTAACAAAATCTAAAGGTTGTGGCGTTTTTGTTTCTGTTTTTTGCGCTGTTCGCGTTTTGTTACAAAAATGCATTGAAAACTGCATCACTTAGCCTCCATAACTCCAATGGCTTCCTGTGTGCATTCGCATCATTCCATTCCAATCCTTTCTATGCCATGCCATGCCACTGTCACTGGCGATAATGTTGTCTATTTTTTGTTTTGTGCATCCTATGCGCCTTCAAAACTATACCCCCTCAGCCATCCATCCATCGTCATCATCATCAGCAGCAACAACAACAACATGGTCATCGTCAATGGCAAAGGGCAACAAATGGGCCTAAATACCAGTTTTTTTTGCTGCCTCCTCTATGTGTGAGTGAGCGAGTGTGTGGCTGTGTTTTTTTCGCGCTGTTACTGCCTGAATGGTGGAAAACATTAAAAATGCGCGCTTGCGTTTGAAAAAATTGAATTCGCGCAAAAAAATACAAAAATGCTCCGCCTCCATGCAGATGTCAGGCTTAACGAGAAGAGACGCACAGAGAACGACTCGGGTGGCTAGCTAACCAGCCAGTCATCCAGCTATCCAGCCACATGACTGCCTCACAACCCGAATGGGTGAGTAAGATATGCGTACGGTGTGTGTTTTTATTTTATTTTGTGATCCACATCAACAAACCATTGATGCATTTTGGGGCCATTGGAAAACATGCACCCAAAAAAGGTAGCCTCAACAAAAACAACAGCAGCAGCAAAAACTGCACATTGAACATTTGCAGTGGCCATTGCATACCAATGCCGCCACTATCTCCACTCTATTGCCAATGCAATGATTTTGTTTTTGTTTCGCAATTTTGTTGTTGTTATTTTTTATATTTTTGCTTTGTAGTCTGTTTTTGTTTTGTTGCAAGCGGGCAAATGCAAAAGCTTGTATTGCACTAGTGCTGCTGCATTCAAAGCCTAAAGCTTTGCCCAGAATGCACACACGGTATGGCTGTATGGCATAGCTTCCCACTTTGTTGCCCCGTCCCCCGCGGGTGCAGCTAAAAAGAATGCGTTTTATTTTCCAAACATGTCCAGGTGTTTTATAAAAATAATAAAACAAGGATATATTTTTGATTTATTTTTTGCTTTGGAGAACGCCTACAAAACGAAACTCTTTGGTATATATGGTGGGTTATTTCTGTGAAATTTTGTGTATAAAATTGAATTCTTTTCCTAAAATTGGTCATTCCTAATTCTTGAAAAAAAAAAATGCCAATAGGAGGAAGTAAAGAAAAAATTTTCAGGAGATTTAGATTTTTGCCTCAGAATGCACCGTAAATGTGTTGACCTCTTAAAAATACTTAAAAAATACCCCATTATTTGTTAATCAATTAATTCGGGAGAATAACAATTCTACTCTGTGACTAGATGTTTTTTTTTTCTTATTTGTAAGTATCTTGGCGGAAATTTTTAATTTGTAATTTTTTTATAATATTATATTTTTTTGTATCCATCAGTGCGACCAAATATCCTCATTTTTAGAAATTATATGATCCATCGGCCACGTAGACCGTTAAGAACCTCAAAATCCCCTTCTTCATTTTCATGAAGGTTCTTCTTCTTCTGAGTTAGGTTTTCGTGTAGGTCCCTATGTTACAGGAGCTGAGAAATGACGTTACTTGACAGTTTGACATTTTTTAGATTCAGACCTCTTTTCTAACGTATCGAATAACAGGCTCAGATGTCAGACCGAAGCTAAGGATCAACCACTTTGTGATACCAGCCTACGATGTCAGATAGAGAACTTCAGCTAGTGAAGTAGAATTTCAGGTTAGGAAGAATTATCTCCACTTGACCCTGGGCAAATTCTCTACTCAGAATTCCAACATTTTGCATGTCTGCCTGCACAGCAAAGCCTTGGAAAAGAGGGAGGTGGGATTTCACTATGTCAGGGTGAAGAGTATTGGTGGCCCAATCACAATACAAGTTGGTGGCTCCCAATACAGGGTGAGAAAAAACAACTGCAAAAAAAACTCAATCGCCATATTTTTACATTTTTTTTTAAATTTTATCGAATGGAAGCAAAAAATGTCGGAAATAGCATCAATTTTTTGAATAAGCTTAGATTTGTTCGAATTGGTCACCTTTGGCACGAACTATGGCCTTCAAACGGCCAATGAAACCGTCACACGCTGCCCGAATGTTGCTCTGCGATATTTTGGCCCATTCCCGGCGAAGCGCTTGCATCGACACTTTGGTATTTTTTAGTGCCGACCTTGATTTCCAAAATACTCCAGATACAATAGTCCAACGGGTTGGTATCCAGAATTATGGTGCCCATATATATAATATAAAATTGTGCGTCATTCTTGGTTGGCGTGCGATGGTGCTGAGTCCTGTTGGAATGTCCAAGGTCTGCGGCCAAAATGTTTGCGTGCCCAAGGCTTTAATACACCCTCCAGAATATTTTCGCGATAATATTCGGCATATATTCTGATTCCACGGTTGATTAATACGAGCAGAGAGCAACCATCGGCTGTTATGGCGGCTCACACCATCACCGTGACCGGCGCTTGAGTTCTGGTGGCCAACCGAAGGTGCACATTTTCTGCTGACCTATTTGGCAAGTAAATACGATCATTTTATTTGTTTACAAACTGCTGGACAACGAGTGTTTTCTCATCGAAGAAAACCAAATTCGGCAGTTCACCACTTTCGGCCAAGTTCACCACTTTCGGCAGTTCACCACTTTCAGCTGCGGTGTAAGTTCTTGCACTTTTTGGAATTTCAATGGCTCTACCCTGAGCTCATTTTTCAATATTTGCCGAATGGAATATTGCGAAATGTTCAGCACGCGAGCCATTTTTCGACTAAAGCGACGCGGATTTCGATCAAGTCACTTCTTTACTTTTCGAACCATTTCTGCTGATTTTGCTGTTTTCTTTCGTTCACTTCCTTGACATCGGGCTACGCTACCAGTAACACGGTAACGAGCGATGTTACGAGACACAAAAGATTTATTCACATTTAAATGTTGGAGTGCTCTAACGATAGCCATTTGTGGGTTTCTAGCCAAATATAAAGAAATCACACTATCACGCGTGAATTCAATCACGATTACCTTTTTTCCTGGATATTTGTACGCTTGTAAACAATATAATGAGTTGTCACTGGAATAATTTTAACAGCTGTCGGACAAGTGGCTTTGAAATGACAGAAGACTGAAGTTGGTTGCAGTTTTTTCATTTCACCCTGTATAACATCTGTCGTCATATGGCTGAGGTTATATAAAACTTTTGCCACCCTATAATTCCTAGGTGTAAAATCGATAGAAAGGTCGCGAAGAAAACGAATACACCTTAACCATCAACACGAATTCCGGGAGAAACAGAATACAGCGCCCGAAAGTAAAGAAGATAAGAGCACTACTTCGTATGGGGACTTTTCAAGCCGAAGAGGTATGACCAACATACGAAACTGTATAAATCGGAAGAAAATGACTCAACTTTTGTCTGTCCAATTATATAGTTACATGTAAGGGTAAGGATTCAAGGAAAATGGCTCATGCAGGTCGATTTCCCTTTTTGTTATCGATACCAAAAGCAATTGAGACATTTTTTCTCCGCAGTTTTAAGCAGTGCTTCCTGGAAGCCCACAGGCAACACGGATTCTGAAAGCAATATAGTGCGGCAACAGCTCAGCGTTCTGCATTAGGGAATTCAATCAGAACAGGTCGTTCTATAGAAAAGTTATAAGGATTCGATTCGATTCGATTTGAATTACTGAATTTGTTGAAGAGAAAAAATGGATCTTACACTATTTTGCAAATCGATGTTTCTCGGTTAAAAATCTGTAACTTTTGAAAAGATAAATTTATTTAAATATAAATTTTCTTCATGAATCGCCTTTGCCTTTTCATAAATTTCTGAGAAATATGTCCTTATAATGAGTATAATGTACAGCCGATCCTACAATTTCTTTCTACTATACCGATCCTACATGCAATTCTATCCATGTGGACACTTCAGATATATAATTTCGCGTTCATCAACAT
Organism: Musca domestica; assembly: GCF_030504385.1. NCBI lineage: Eukaryota > Metazoa > Arthropoda > Insecta > Diptera > Muscidae > Musca > Musca domestica. The sequence goes on from NW_026712155.1 coordinate 5,996,868, forward strand.
TACAACGCTGTCTCATACTAGTAGATACCTTCCCTACCGTACCTACATATATAAAATATTATTTATACATTATGTAAATGCCTTCACTGTTGTTATTGTTGTTGTTGCTATTTTCTGTTTATTGCCATGCATTCGTATATGCAGCCTATATAAATACGCTGGTGGCTGGTGGTTTGATTGTAAACTTTGTGCCAATGTGGGATAATATTGTTTGGTTGCAACCAACATAATGTTGTTTTTGTTGATTGGCGGGCTACAATGGTGGCGGTGTTGTTGTCGTTGTTGTTGTTGTTGCTGATAATATTATTGTTGGTTGTTACATCATTATCTATGATTGACCATCAGAGCATCCTACTCCTGATACTACTTGAATATCCTGTTTTGTATGAAATTGCCAGAGTGTGTGTATGTGTGTGTGTGTGTGAGCATGAGTGCGTGTGAGTAGGCATAACAAACGTTATCAGCCAGAACTTTCATTAACTTTAGCTTTGGCGTTATATTTGCTTTGTAGTAGTAGTTGTAGAACCAACCATTCATTTATTAATCTTTATTATCGTAACGATGCACCCATACAGACATGCATACACACACACACATATATCCACGTACATAAGCAATATTTATAATAGGTTTACGCTTGTCTATCTTTATTCCTGATAGGCAATTTAAAAATCAATCAAATCAGATTATGGAAACAAAAATTTCTAGTTTCAAAGGCCATAAATGTTGTTTGAGTTCGCAACAATGCAAATAGCAAAGTAATTTATTGTGCAACAAGAATAGCTGGCAAGGAATTTATTGTAGTTTAATTAAAATGGACATTTGGTATCCTTGAAAGGGAGACAATTGTGACAATTTGCATATACCATTTATATTATGTTTAGTTACTTTTCATTAAATATCATACCGTAGAAATATTTGACAGAGATAATCGCCACTATATTTGAAATGCCAAAAATTTTTGCGGGCCCACAAAGCGAATCAGTGATCCCATTATACTATAACTAATAATGACGGAAGATTAGCAATAGAAAATCTACTATATTTTCTTTTCAGGAGGCACGATGTGTTTTGTTCTCTAATTACAGTCTTACAACTCAAGGAACAAATCAGATGCCGAAAGTACTTTAAATCTGGAAACACCATATGTGGATACTAACTAAAGGTACATGAAGGCACATCAACTGAACGAATCAAAAGAAATTACTTCAAAATAACTATAACAGATATGATACCCCATAAAAAAATCAAAAAGAGAATATATTTCAAATCCAAGGAAAAATTTAGCCAAAAATTTATGTGACTCTCATCTTCTCCAGAACTTTGGATAATACCGATCATGTAGTACTCCTTACAGAAATAGTGGCAGACAGTTGTAAAACATATTAACATGTTTTCGTCTCCGAACGTAGTAATTTTGCCATTTATTCCTATTCAAAAAATTCAGCTTATGCGAAGGCCTTTGGAATCGTCTCAAAATTGTTTCGATTTATCAAATACAAGATCAACACATATTTAGCATCGGCATCGTTATTTACACCGGAGAATTATGTACAGCAGGTGGTACCAAAGTCCAAAGAAAGTATCCTCACTTCAGTTCACTAAGTGGCTTAATCGACTATTCAGCAGCAAAATATAAGACAGGACAATTCGAACAATTGCTGGGACTAACTGTTGATTACATGCTAAAGTTATTCGTACAAGTTGCAGTACCGGGAACCAAATTTCCGAGACATAACAAGTCGTTCCGAACAATCTCGGGCACTACGTGGAGTAGTTAAACATATCATTTAATAACCCGTTCAATCATCAAACAGCTTTTCCCGCCAAGACCTTTTCAATTTATTTTATTTCAGAAGATGTTGCATTAAAGCTATTACCTTCGAGCTCCAGCCAGATTCACGTGTGAGGATTTTTTGCCAAATATTTCAAAGGTGCAGACATTGCTACAATATAACGTTTATACTTGTTGGAAAGTCTTGCAGTTAAATCGTTTATCATCGAACTAATTAATGGTGGCTCAAAGTCAATCTCATCGGCATACCTGTAAGGACGTCCAGCTGTGCAGTCCCAACATACAGAATGTCATTTATCCACTGACTGCCTTACTGGAGGATATCCAAAGTAGTTGGTAACTTGATTAGAACCAGTAATTGCTAAATTCGAGTAGTACTTGGCAAGGACATCAATTTAAATATTAGGACAAATTTGATCAAGCTTGTCACGTGATACACACGACACTAAGGATTTGCTAGTATGCAAGGCTATTCGAGGCCCTACAGACCTCTGAATCCCATTCCTATCGTCCACATGCTACCCATCCACAAGTGATTAACTAATGTTCCGCAATCATACAGTTAATTAATTTTTGGAGAGGTTTTACAAGAGAGGAATACTTCTACATATCGCTAGTAAGTCGCTAATGGCACCAGTGTGCATATACCAATGGTACGCAAATAATGTGTATAACTGTATTCGACTCGGTTTAGACTCGTTTTTAGACCCTAGGTTCTCTTTGAACAAATGCAGAGACCACATATGCTTCAAATTTGTTTTCCGTTACATTTCATTCTGCACTCTTTCGTTTCCTTTTCTTTATGAACTGTTATAAAGCGTATGGAAAAGGTAATGCATCTGGGAAGAATTTAGAGCTGCTCAATCACAGCTAAAAGTTTACATCGAAAATAGAGGGGAAACTTTCCCCATATTACACACTTTTGGAAATGTTCAGATTAAGATTTCTCGGAATCCGCGCTATAACGTACAGGGTGAAATGAAAAAACTTCTACCAACTTCCGACTGCTGTTATTTCTAAGCCACTCGTGCGACAGCTGTTAAAATTATTGCAGTGACAGCTCCTTATATTGTTTACCAGCGTACACCATTATTTTGGTGAGAATTTTCCAAAAAAAAAAAAATTATTTGTGATGGAATTCACGCGTGATAGTGTGATTTCTTTATATTTGGCTGGAAAACCACAAGTGGCTATCGTTAGAGCACTCCAACATTTAAATGTGAATAAATCTTTTGTGTCTCGTATCATCGCTCGTTACCGTCATACTAGTAGCGTAGCCTGACGTCAAGGAAGTGGACGGAAGAAAACAGCAACATCCGAAGAAATGGTTCGAAAAGTATAGAAGCGACTTGTTTGAAACCCGCGTCGCAGAGACCGAAAAATAGATATTGAAAAATGAGTTCGGGGTAAAGCCATTGAAATTCCAAAAAATGCAAGAACTTACATCGCAACCGAAAGAAAATAGACTCAAAAGAGCTAAAGAGTTGCTTCGCTTGGCCGAAAGTGGTGAACTGCCGAATTTGGTTTTCACCGATGAGAAAAAATTCGTTGTCCAGCAGTTTGTAAACAAACAAAATGATCGTGTTTTATTGCCAAAGAGGTCAGCTGAAAATGTTCACTTTCGTTTGGCCATCAGAACTCAAGCGCCGGCCATGGTGATGACGTGGGCCGTCATAACAGCCGATGGTCGCTCTCCGCTCGTATTAATCTACTGTGGCATCAGAATAAATGCCGAATATTATCGCTGAAATATTCTGGAGGGTGTATTAAAGCCTCGGGCACGCAAACATTTTGGCCGCATACCTTGGACATTCCAACAGAACTCAGCACGATCGCAATCAACATGTGCCACTCAAAAATTGTTACAATATGAGGTTCCTCGTTTCATTTCCAGTGCACAATGGTCACCAAAATCTCCGGATATCAATCCGTTGGACTATTGTGTCTGGAGTATTTTGGAAAGCAAGGTTGGCACTAAAAAATACCAAAGTGTCGATCACCTCAAGCAAGCGGTTCGCCGGAATGGGCCAAAATACCGCAGCGCAACATTTGGCCAGCGTGTGACGGTTTCATTGGCCGTTTGGCGGCCATAATTCGTGCCAAGGATGACCAATTCGAACAAATCTAAACTTATTCTTAAATTTGATGCTATTTCCGGCATTTTTTGCTCTTAATCAATAAAATTAAAAAAAAGAAATGTAAAAATTATGGCGTTTGACTTTGTTGCAGTTTTTTATCCCACCCTGTAATCCCTTTAGCCATATGACTATAGATAGTATATAACATTTGATACGGCCAAAACGTGCCTAATCGGATTTAGACCCTAGGACTCTTTTAGGACATTTGGAGTCGATCTAGAGGTGTCCGTATGTCTGTCTGTCTATCTGTTGCGGACGAAGGGAGTGGCCCATCTTGGCATATCGTAATTTTATTTTCAAACTTAGATCGAGTTGAGAAATTGATATCATCGATCCATTCCTTCTGGTCCAATACAAAAGTTCAACATTTTCACAGAAAAATATATCGGACCAATCCTTTTGATACCTCCCACACAACGGTTATCGGTAACCGGGAGGTAGCATTAAACAAGGAGTACACCACATTTATATGAACAGTTCTTTGCACGAATGTTTCCCACATTCTAGGAACACAATCTGTCAAAAATCGGTCCTAAAATAAATCTATCTAAAATTTTATCAACTTTTTTCATTTCGTTCGAAAAATAGGGGGATTACAACAGACAGACGGATGGGCATGGCTTAATCGACCTTGATTTTTATACTGATCAAGAAAATTTGTAATGTTGATGATTTTACCCATAATTTTCAAGAGGACTATTTTAAAATTGGGATTCCTCCCACGACAACGTTTACTCGCAATATTCGGTGTTTCGGCGATTTCAATGTTTTTCAACGGCATTGGTTCATAAAACAGAACAATTTATGTCCCGCACCACAATTTCGTTAAACCCCCCATACAAAGGAATCTCTTGATATTTGATATTTCAATGATTTTTGCTACATTTTTCAACGAAATTGTTTCAAAGTTTTTATTTGAAATTTGCAATGAAAAAAATTATGCATACAGCACTAAATGCGAGTACAGATCCATTAACGGAGGCTCCAAGTATGTAATATTGCCAATTCCTAACAACAGAATACAATATGTCTACATTTATAGAGATATTTTCAAACGAGTTACCCATCATCCTTTAAAATGTGATTCAAGAGGAAAAATGGGAAGTTACATTAATTTTCGGTATCCGATCCAAAAATCTCATCTCGTTTGAGAAGAAAACAGTCCAAAATTTTAACATTTAATTGATCAATGAAAATGGTTTAATTTAAAGCTGAAAATTCAAACTTTCTTTAAAAATGCATCTAAATTGCATTTCCCTTTCCACAATCACTTTAAGGGGTTGCTTTTCCCCTCATAAGTAATCTCAACTTACATGTGTTTCCCAGACCTTTATGTTCTTTGAGATTCCCAGGAATACCCCCAAAAAAGTGCATTGTAAACTTTATATTCCAAAAAAAAAAAAAAACATTTCGGTAGGAATGAAACTTTTAATTTGGCAAACAAATTGCAAAAGGCTCGAGGAATAGCCGACCAACACCCTTAAAAACTGCAACACACGAAACTTACAAACAAAGCCGTTACCATTTTTTTTGAGAGTTTATTTATTTGTGCATGGTCTTTTGGTTATTCTTGTTGTGCAATTGTTGTTGCTGCAGTTGTTACAATAAACAAACAAAATACCTGATAGACACATTGAAGCTTTCTGGGCATATCTTGTTTTTCTGTGTGTTGTTGTGTGTGTTGCTGATGGTATACAATTTGAAGGCATACTTTTTGACACAGACATCCTTGCATCTGGCCACATGTGTGCATTAGTTCCTTATGTTGCCCCCGTCGTCAACACCAGGACCTTACAAATCCATTACCCCGACATAACCCCCCAAAACACAAATTGCAGTCATATGCAATTTCAATTGCGTCTGCTTTCCGTTTTTCACCCAAAATCATAAAAAGAAGTATGCAATCTGTGTTATCCCTTCCTCCATCCCCCTCACCCCACAGCACAATTTTACCAATTTTCAGGCTCCCGTACAAAATGCAAAGTGCTTTGAGTTCAATTTCGTTGAAACTTCAATTTTATAATTATCGACGTCTATAACTCGTCCTTGTTATGTCTTGTCGTTGTCTGTTACTTAAAGTCTTGAAAGCACGTAACAGTCGAAAAGGAATGCACGAAAGTAAGCAGCAGTGATGAGTGTCGGTGTGTGTGTGTTTGTTAGGCGAGAATATGTGCAGTTGATGACTTCAGGCGCACATCTATTGCATGTAACACTGATATTCGTGAGGGGATTTCCAAAAATACAGTAGGTGATAAATTCGAAATTTGTTGTGATTCAAGTATCTACGATTAACAAGAGACAAGTAGTCAAAAACAATTTATTTAAAAATCGACTTTTAATTTCACTTTCAACCCTAACTTAACTTTTTGTTGGAATTTATGGGTTTGGAATCGTATCAGCAATCTAAAATTAATTAGGAAGTTCGAGAGGACATATCCTAATGCAACACTAAGTGAACTCCCTATAATCAGGTTCCTCACATATTCAACATTGGAGAAGTCAGTCAAGGCCTCAAAAACGGCGAAGATTGCAGAATACCGAAGAGTGTCCTACATGCCAGATTTTAAGGTTGGATCACTCATCAATCGCTCAATATATACGATGTACCTTTTCGGACCAATTAAAAAACTCCCACCTAAAATCAAGTCCCGTCCAAAATTTTCGAGTTAAAGATCTCATCAACCACTCAACAACATAGTTAAATACTTATTAGTGCTATTGACAAACTTTCGGTACGAATTAAAAAAACCTCGCATTTAATAAAACCTCGTGGTAACTTGTCCAATGTTGACCCTCATGAGAGATTTAAAAGTCATAGTCCTAAAATCCATGTATCTATGTTCGAATTTGAAAAAAATTGTTCATCCCACCCTTCTTATCAAGATTCGTATTTGATTGTACCATATTGTACCTCTTAGTACTTTTCCTAAACTTAAAGTACGAATTTAAGTACAAAAATCCTGCCTTATATCATTCAAGAGAGACCCATATACCAAATTTTAAAGTTGTATAGTTTGTCACTCGCTCAATATACAGTGTGATATAAAAAAAAACTGCAACAAAGTCAAACGCCATATTTTTTATATATTTTTTTTTTAAATTTTATTGAATGAAAGCAAAAATATCGGAAATAGCATCAAATTTTAGAATAAGTTTAGATTTGTTCAAATTGGTCACCTTTGGCACGAATTATGGCCTTCAAACGGCCAATGAAACACGCTGCTCGAATATTGCTCTGCGGTATTTTGGCCCATTCCCGGCGAAGCTCTTGGTGATCGACCCTTTGGTATAAAGTAGTGCCAACCTTACTTTCCAAAATACTCCAGACACAATAGTCCAGCTGATTGGTATCCGGAGATTTTGTTGGCCATTGTGCGCATGAAATGAAGCGAGGATGCTGAGCCCTGTTGGCATGTCCAAGGTCTGCGGCCAAAATGTTTGCATGCCCAAGGCTTTAATACACCCTCCAGAATATTTTCGCGATAATATTCGGCATTTATTCTCATGCCACGGTCGATAAATAGCGAGCGGAGAGCGACCATCGGCTGTTATGGCGGCCCACACCATCACCATGGCCGGCTTGAGTTCTGGTGGCCAACCGAAGGTACACATTTTCAGCTGACCTCTTTGGCAAGTAAACACGATCATTTTGTTTGTTTAGAAACTGCTGGACAACGAATGTTTTCTCGTCAGAGCGGAGAAAATCAAATTCGGCAGCGCACCACTTTCGGCCAAGCGAAGCAACTCTTTAGCTATTTTGAATCTATTTTCTCTATATGGCGGTGTAAGTTCTTGCACTTATTGGAATTTTATTGGCTTTACCCTGAGCTCATTTTTAAATATTTGCCGAATCTAATATTGCGATATGTTTAGCTCACGAGCCATTTTCGGCCACTGCGACGCGGGTTCATTACTTTCAAACCATTTCTGCTGAAGTTGCTGTTTTCTTCCGTCCACTTCCTTGACGCCGGGCTACGCTACCAGTATCACGGTAACGAGCGATGGTACGAGACATAAAAGATTTATTCACATTTGAATGATGGAGTGCTCTTACATTAGTCACATGTGGTTTTCCAGCCAAATATAAAGAAATCACTCTATCACGTTTGAATTCCATCACGAACAACATTTTTTTCTGGAAAATTCTCACCAAAATGTTTTTGTACGCTTGTAAACAATATAATGGGCTGTCACTGGAAAAATCTTACCCTGTACCAGCAATTTTACTAATAAAAGATCCTTTGTGGAGATAAACCTCCTCTTGTGTCTTACTCACAATGGGCCACTATATCTAAGTATTTCCCTCGACCAAAAACCATAGATGAAAATTGAATTCATGATTTCGCATAAATTTGGATATAAATGTTCGATTATCTTGTAATTTTACCCATACCAATATTTTTATCTGTATTAGAAAAAGTACGAAAATTTAATACTTCGGTCGACTATATTTTAACATCGTCTAAAATTTTTCACATATCTCATATAAGGTGAAGTAAGCAACGAATATAGTCCAAACCTGGCACGTCGCAATATTTTTTAGGTCCGATACGAAGTGTACAATATTGCCCCATTTCTTCGGAACCTACTTTATAGAGGCTCAAAAATTTGAATAATCAAAACAGAAGTCAAAATATATTTAAATAATCGAATATTGGCTGAGGGTATAAATATGTCGGCAATACCGACTGACAGTTTTTAACTTCTTTTCGTGACCTTTAAGCACAAGTTTCCAAATATCCTGACTTATCTGACTCCTTAAAACCATCATTTGTCCTCATACTAAATTTTTAAGGGACATTCGGTGTGCATTCCGTAAAAATATGCAAAATTTGGAAAATTTACAAAAATATCAAGTGAACAGAACTCTGGATTTAGTCTAAAACATAGCTGCGGAGTTGTATCATTTTAGATTAGATTCCGATTCCGCAACCCTGGTTAAGGATCCAAGTACTGTGTTGTTGTTAAGGTCCACTGTAAAAAATGAAAACATCAGCCCACTCATTCTGATACCTCTCCCACAAAAGGTTCCAAAATGTTGAAAAAAAAAAACTATTCTTCATCAAAATCTCTAGACCCCACTGTTCGCCATCGAATCTAAATCGAAAATTGTGAATAGACAACATATGCACCAGATAGATAGACAAGACAAGGCAGACAAACGCAATTAACTCTCACTTAAGTCTTTCTACCAAATTTACCCTCCACCACTACCACTGAATTTGGGTCTTCTTCAAATGCACTTTTTTCTGCACTTTCAGTAGCCCCGTAGTCGAGCCATTGCAAATAGGGTTTCAATGGCCAAAATAAACAAAACACACGAAAAATCTACACTGTCTATTTCTTAACTAATTTTGGACTTGGCAATCGCATTTGGTGTTTCGCAAGTCTGAGTTGTCTGTCGGTCTGTCTGTCTATGCGTCTGATGGTCTACTTGTTTTGTGTTTTCGGAGTGTTGATGTTGCTATTTTTCGGGTTGCATTTTTTTGCAGTTCATTCTTTAGTGTTATTGACGTTGTTGTTGATGTTTTTGATTTTTGCATTTTCGCGTTCTCATTCTTCTATCTGATATGGGAAATTTTTGTTTATTTTATGATAGCTTGAAATTTTTTTCCTTAGTCTTATTCAAGTGTGGGTTCAATAAGGTTTGATGTTTGCAATTCCCTGACACTGCAATTATGCAATTTTATCGATTGTTGGTGCATGTTGTTTGGCTCGAAGGAACGTAATGAAAAACTTACAAGATTGCCAATTAAATTCCTAATGCTGGGGAGAGAGCTAAACATTTTTTGGGTAAATAAAACGTAAAATTCTGGAAAGAGAGGAAATCAGGAAGGCATTTCTGGTATAATTGCAAATTTAACCCTAAATTGGAATAATTAATTTTAAGTAAAGTTCAACCCAGAAACAAAACCCTGAGAGGAGTCTCTTTCAAACAGACAAAAATGCTCAAAGCGGCCACATGACAAGCATTTGCTGAATTCTGAGCTATACCGTTCGAAGTCGTTTTTGATTCATATCCAAAGGCGATTCCTACAAATAATTCAAAACAGTATTCTATACAGGGTGAGATAAAAAAGTGTAATAAAGTCAAACGTCATCATTTTTTATAAATTTTTTTTTAATTTTATTGAATGAAAACAAAAAATGTCGGAAATAGCATCACCTTTTAGAATAAGTTCAGATTAGTTCAACTTGGTCATCTTTGGCACGAATTATGGCCTTCAAACGGCCAATGAAACCGCTGCTCTTCGGTATTTTGGCCCATTCCCGGCGAAGCGCTTGCTTGAGGTGATCGACACTTTGGTATTTTTTAGTGCCAACTTTGCTTTCTAAATTACTCCAGACACAATAGTCCAACGGATTGGTATCCGGAGATTTTGGTGGCCATTGTGCGCTGAAAATAAGGCGAGGAACGTCATTTTGTAACAATTCTTTGGTGGCGCGTTCTGAGTGCGATGGTGCGTTGGTGGTTTGCGTGCCCAAGGCTTTAATACACCCTCCAGAATATTTTTGCGATAATATTCGACATATATTCTGATGCCACTGTCGATTAATACGAGCGGAGAGCGACCATCGGATGTTATGGCGGCCCACACTATCACCATTGCCGGCGCTTGAGTTCTGGTGGCCAACCGCAGATTTTCAGCCGACCTCTTTGGCAAGTAAACACAATAATTTGGTGGACAACGAAAACCAAATTCGGCAGTTCACCACTTTCGGCCAAGCGAAGCAACTCTTTAGCTCTTTTGAGTCTATTTTCTTTCTTTTGCGGTGTAAGTTCTTGGACTTTTTGGTTTTGCCCCGAGCTAATTTTTCAATATTTGCGGAATGAAATATTGCGGTATGTTCAGCTCACGAGCCATTTTTCGGCCACTGCGGGTTTCGATCAAGTCGCTTCTTCACTTTTCGAACCATTTCTGCTGATGTTGCTGTTTCTGTTTTCTTCCGTCCACTTCCTTGACGTTGGGCTACGCTATCAGTATTACGGTAACGAGCGATGGTACGAGACATAAAAAATTTATTCACATTTAAATGCTGGAGTGCTTTAACGATAGCCTCTTGTGGTTTTGCAGCCAAATATAAAGAAATCACACTATCACCCTTGAATTCCATCACGAATAACTTTTTTTCTGGAAAATTTTCACCAACATGCTTTTGCACGCTTGTAAACAGTATAGTGAGCTGTCACTGGAATAATTTTTACAGCTGTCGGATGAGTGGCTTAGAAATGACAGCAGTCTGAAGTTGAATGCAGTTTTTTTCTGAAGTTGATTGAATATTTTTTGGCGGAAAACTATTATTTTCTTTATCTACCATAATATTAAATTTGTGTGCGAACTTTACTCCATGAAATCATGTATGTAAACTCCCACAACATTTCTTTAATTTGATTTTCCTCCATTAAAATTAATTCAATTTATTAGGACTTGACCAAAAATTATTGTGTCACACACTTTAAGGGCCCAAAGGAATTTCTTGAGGCTCACATGCTTAGTCATTTGGTCGGCGTTTACTCACACACCTTTTTCTTCTTCTTGTTCTACAAATTTCTTAATCTTTCCATTAAATACCAACAGTCTCATGTGACACAGCCGCACCTAGGCATTACTTACTTGGTCAACTGGAAAAGGACAATGGATATATGTCATCTAAACTCGAAGTAAGGGTTTGTAAATTGTATATCGCACATGAAAATTTACTTGCAAATAAAGCCACTCACTCACACACACACACACGCCAGACTGGCATATCATTTACACAGTTTTATTGCTTATTGTACATTCGCACACACACACCGAGTCCTAGATAACATGAAAATATTTCAAGTTATTTACCTCAAGGATTTCATTATCTTTAGCCACGTTACATTACAAACTTAGACTGTGACCATAAAGTCCGCAAAGAAATACCAAGAGAAGGTGGTAAAGGTGAGCGGAGAAGATGGTGTGTGTGGTGTGAGTTTGTGCGTTGAAAAGAAAGACGCCACAGAAACTTGGCGTCATCAAAGTAAATTTATCAACAGCAAGGAAAGTACACACAGGACAATTTATTGTCACCAACAAGACGACAATGTGAGAAACGTATAAACATGTATCCTTTGGTCTAAACGTATGGGATATGGCACGCACAACTGAGACATATATGAGTGGGGGATAAGATGTAAATGAGTGGTGGATAGACAATGAAGTCATGCACATTGCTAATCTGTTGCTAGGTCAGTATCGTGAAACCAACTTAAAGATTAAGGACAAGATAAGAAGACCATTTGGTTCTCTACTGAAAGACTATTTGGTTAAGAAGACCATGTGATGACCTTCGGATCTTCATGAGAAGAACTTAGGATCTTCTATAAGAAAAACTTAGAGTCTTCTATAAGAAGACTTTAGGATATTCTATAGGAAGACTTTAGGGTCTTCTATCAGAGGACCTTCGGGACTTTTATGAAAAGATCTTCGGGACTTCTATGAGAAGACTTTTGGGTCTTCTATGGGAAGACTTTCAGGTCTTCTACGAGATGACTTTCAGGCCTTCTATGAGAAGAGAAGACCTTCGGATTTTGTATGAGAAGACCTTCGGGTCTTCTACGAAAAGAGAAGACTTACGGGTCTTCTATGTGAAGAGAAAACTTTCGGGACTTTTATGAGAAGACCTTCGGGATTTCTATGAGAAGACTTCTGGGCCTTCTAGGAGAAGACTTCTGAGGCTTCTAGGAGAAGACCTTCAGCTCTTCTAGGAGAAGACCTGCAGCTCTTCAAGGAGAAGACCTGCAGCTCTTCTAGGAGAAGACCTGCAGATCTTCTAGGAGAAGACCTGCAGCTCTTCTAGGAGAAGACCTGCAGCTCTTCTAGGAGAAGACCTGCAGCTATTCTAGGAGAAGACCTGCAGCTCTTCTAGGAGAACCCTCTTCTAGGTGAAGACCTGCAGCTCTTCTAGGAGAACCCTCTTCTAGGAGAAGACCTTCAACTCTTCTAGGAGAAGACCTTCAACTCTTCTAGGAGAAGACCTGCAGCTCTTCTAGGAGAAGACCTTCAACTCTTCTAGGAGAAGACCTTTAGCTCTTCTAGGAGAAGACCTTTAGCTCTTCTAGGAGAAGACCTTTAGCTCTTCTAGGAGAAGACCTTTAGCTCTTCTAGGAGAAGACCTTTAGCTCTTCTATGAGAAGACCTTCAGCTCTTCTATGAGAAGACCTTCAGCTCTTCTATGAGAAGACCTTCAGCTCTTCTATGAGAAGACCTTCAGCTCTTCTATGAGAAGACCTTCAGCTCTTCTATGAGAAGACCTTCAGCTCTTCTATGAGAAGACCTTCAGCTCTTCTATGAGAAGACCTTCAGCTCTTCTATGAGAAGACCTTCAGCTCTTCTATGAGAAGACCTTCAGCTCTTCTATGAGAAGACTTTCAGCTCTACTATGAGAAGACTTTCAGCTCTACTATGAGAAGACCTTCAGCTCTTCTATGAGAAGACCTTCAGCTCTTCTAGGAGAAGACCTTCAGCTCTTCTAGGAGAAGACCTTCAGCTCTTCTAGGAGAAGACCTTCAGCTCTTCTAGGAGAAGACCTTCAGCTCTTCTAGGAGAAGACCTTCAGCTCTTCTAGAAGAAGACCTTCAGCTCTTCTAGGAGAAGACCTTCAGCTCTTCTAGGAGAAGACCTTCAGCTCTTCTAGGAGAAGACCTTCAGCTCTTCTAGGAGAAGACCTTCAGCTCTTCTAGGAGAAGACCTTCAGCTCTTCTAGGAGAAGACCTTCAGCTCTTCTAGGAGAAGACCTTCAGCTCTTCTAGGAGAAGACCTTCAGCTCTTCTAGGAGAAGACCTTCAGCTCTTCTAGGAGAAGACCTTCAGCTCTTCGAGGAGAAGACCTTCAGCTTTTCGAGGAGAAGACTTTTAGCTCTTCGAGGAGAAGACCTTCAGCTCTTCGAGGAGAAGACCTTCAGCTCTTCGAGGAGAAGACCTTCAGCTCTTCGAGGAGAAGACCTTCAGCTCTTCGAAGGGAAGACCTTCAGCACTTCTCCTCTATGAGAAGACCTTCGAGTCTTCTATGAGAAGACCTTCAGCTCTTCAAGGAGAAGACCTGCAGCACTTCTAGGAGAAGACCTTCAGCACTTCTCCTCTATGAGAAGACCTTCGAGACTTCTATGAGAAGACCTTCAGCTCTTCTATGAGAAGACCTTCGAGTCTTTTATTAGAAGACCTTCGAGTCTTCTATGTGGAAACCCTGGAGGCTTCTATGAGAATACCTTTGAGTCTTCTGTGAGACGACTTTGGGGTTTCTATGGGGTTTATTTGGGTCTTGTATGATAAGACTTCGAAAAGATCTTCGGGTCTCCTATGAGAACACCTTCGGGTCTTCCTTGAGAAGATCTTCGTGACTTATTGAGGAGACTTTTGGGTATTCCTTCGGGTCTTCTATGATAGGACTTTTGGGCCTTCTATGACCGATTGATGCTATCTAACCTGTCTTGTTAATTTTCAATGAAATTGCTCACATTTGTGTGTATCTACCACTCGACCCAGAAGTGTATGTCTTATTGTTCTCTTCAGATAATCATTTATGTGATAAAATACGAATGGTGTTTCATTTTAAGCTTAACCGGTTTAATTACTGCCACAGGACTAGACAAAGAAGCACTCTCACACACACACACACACACACGCACTCATTTTCTTCCTCGGCAATATGGGTCTTCGTGTAAAACTATTTTCTTATTTAACTACACTCTTTTGTTGTTGTCTCTGCTATTGTATTTAGCTTGACGTATGTTGTCATTGCCTTTGTTTAGCTTCCAAGTCTCTTGAGAAAAAATACTTGGCAATTGAGGACACTCCTTGTGTTACTTACCTACGATGAGCCACCATGGGCCAAACTATGCCTTTCTTGGCATGTGAATGGACAGACACACACACACACACACTCACAATCTTATTTGCATTTCGCAACGTGTCTTGTGCGTGTTTCTGTGTGTTAATTCAAACCATAATAATCACATGGTCATCGGGTCCTTGGAGATGAGCTGGCTGGCTGGCTGGCTGGCTGACTGACTTTTGTAATTCGTTGTCCTTTGAATTTTTGGGGGGATATGTCGTAAACTAGCTTTTGTTAAGTTACGTTTATATTTAGCGATATGTAAATTTTCCGTTTTTTTCGTCTTGTTGATATTTACACGAACGAATATTGCTAGATTTATATCTGTGGTGAAGGTGAATGTGTGTGTGAGTGTGTGCATGTGTGTCTATTATACATTGTGTCACGCAATTGTGTAATTGAAATTAAGTTCACGGTGTTAACAAGGAAACCAGCGCTGGCAATTTATTCATAAACGTGTCTAAGTTTCTTGGGCAAGTAACAAGTATGACATTATCATCTAAGGAGTTTCAGGTTTGGGCTACTTTGCCCTGGAGAATCGGAGAGAAAATTATGTAATTATTTAATAAAGAAATTGGTTTATTAGGGAGGATTACTCTATTGGAATTATGCGTCAATATTTCGCGTTCTACCCTAGCCTTTGGAGATTTAAATTTTGAAAGGCTTTGTATCCGGCAAGAGAAGAGCTTGTAATTTAAAAAAAACAACTTATGCTCCCTTGGAAAATGGAATATGCCCTTTTTTTCGTTCTCTACTCAAATTCGAGCGAGCAAAGAAAACATTCTATAATTCTTCGAAAAATAAAAATACCGCCATGAAATAATGAAATTCAGGCACTCTTTCAATTAAAGACCATAACGGCTTCAATGCGGGTAGAAGATTTTGATCAGGTCTGCAATGAATTAAATATAACCTGCAAGTCTTCTTTGAATTCAAGGTCTTTTCCAGATCACATTTGGACAGAAGGCCTTTTGCATGTTCCGTAGGAAAACGAGCTTCTTCAGGTTTTCTACGAAGAGAAACCCGTTTTCAGATCTTTAATGGATAGAAGCCGTTTAGCAATGTTTTTAGCGGAGGAAGATCTTCTACAAATTTTGTATGGATAGAACACTTGTTTAAGGTCTTCTATGAAGAGATGATCTTTTTCAGGACTTATCAGGGGAAGGCTTTCCTCGTGTCTTCGATTTGAAGAAGATCTTCATCAACTTTTATGTTGATTGAAGACGCTGTATGGGACTTCTCTTGATATATGCCGTTTTTCTTAACGTCTTCTTTTGATATAAGAACTTCTGCAAATCTGTATAAGGTAGCATACCTTCTTCTGTTCTGTTATTGTTTGAAAATGTTATCTTCATTGTTTTCTCATTCAGGTCTTCTATAGATATTAGACCTCCTAGAGGTCTTTTCTGGATAGATGTTTTTGTGCAGGAATTCTATAGATAAAACTCTTTCTGGAGGTCCTTCATGAAAACTAGTCTGGATATATGTTCTTGTGCAGGAATTCTATGCACATAATTCCTTCTAGAGGTCCTTTATGGATACAAGTCTGATTGAAGATTTTTTACAGCTCTATGGATTGGAGACCTGCTTCAATGTGGAATCAAGACCTTCTTGGGGTTTTTTTATGGGTTACAGTCCATGTTTTGGATTTCTATGATAAAATTCCTTTTTCTGCTCTTTTCTGAATATAGAGTTTTTTAATAAGTTTCTGAATAAAAGACCTTCTGAAGGCCTACTCTTCTATGAGAAGTTTTGTATAGAATACTTACTAGGGATTCTTTGTATAAAAGACCTTCAATAGGTCACAGGTGTAAGGAGGCCATTCCAAGGTCTTTGGGAGAAAGTTGACACACCTACTGTTCTGCTTTGTACTGACGAACATCTACAGTTCATTTATGGAAAGAAGAGTTTCTTTCTTCCCTAAGCCTTCCATGGATAGCAGAAGGCTTTCAGCAGTTGATGACTTTCTTCAGTTTTTTTATTCCTATGGATAAAATACAATACCTTCTACAATTTTTATGTGAATAGAAAAGGTTCCTTATATCGAACGAGGTCTTTTTACATATTTTTGGTAGATTGAAAATCCTTTTCAGGTCTCCTATGAATAAAAAGTTTCTTACAGGTGTTCTATGAATATAATAGAATTTTAGGAATAGAAGCCCTGGCACGGCTCTTTTTTTAGTTAAAGTCTTCAAAGGTCTTCCATGGGTAGATAATCTTCAAATGGGTTTTCATGGATAGAATAGTTTCTTGAGTTTCTTTATAACTACGAGTCATTCTAAAGGACTTGTATAAAAACTACGTTTTGTCGGTCTTGAAAATTTGGGGGATTTTGCCTCTTCTATTTCTCTATGGATCTCCTTTTGGTAACCTTCTATAAGTCATCTATAAATAAAATAAATTTGGTAAGGTTATCTACGAAAAGAATAATTTCAAAAGGCTTTTTGTTCAAAAATTACCTTTTTCGAGCCTTTGGAAAAAATGGCACAGTGAACAAGCCCTCAGAGGAGCTTCTACATTATGTGTATAGAAACAAGACTTTTTATAGGCCTTCAATTGGTAGAAAGTCTTACAAAGGTAAAATATATCCCAAATCTTCTTAGAAGCTACACCCAGGACAAGTTTACATTAACGAAATTTCACGGGGTTTTCTGCATTACCTGCATGAAAAACCAATAAAGGAGGTAAAAATCCCTCTATTTTTTAATGGGGAATACTTGTCGTAGCGTAGTAACATATTCTCTAGGCTCTCAATAGGTTAAAGTTTAAGTATTAACAGATTTTGTTTTTAGTATTTTGCCGATTAGAACAGGAAACTAACAATTTTGTCCCCATTTCCTCTTTCACCCATTTGTTCCCCATCATTGTCCCCACGAAACCAAAATCAATTCTTATACCACACATGATAATTGTTGAAAATAAATAAATGTTGTCACTTCATTATTAACTTATAATGTTAAGCCCGGTTATCCGGTAATTGGTGAAACCAAAAGCAAAATAAAAATCTCGGTGAATATGTAAATAGGTGTCTCTGTGCTTTTAAATATCCATGGCATCTTCCTTCCCCAAATGGCAAGCGAACAAAGGACGAATAAGTATCACTTACCGGCCTGGACTGAATATCGACGGAGACCGAAAGGTGTCCAAATAAATATCAACAGCCAACTGGGAGACCAAAAAAAAAACAACAAAACGAAAAAAGAGAAACATTGCAGGCCGTGAGACAAGCAGGACACCAAACGGGCACAGCGGCCAACAAACAATGGCAAGTATTTAAAAATTTTATTGCCATAAATTAACGAAAACCAGTAAACAAGTGCCAAAAGGAGCCGCAGGAGGAGAAGGAGTGAGTGAATGAACACCCAAAAAATTCGGCAAAAATAAACCTAGGCAAACGAAAATTGTGTCGACGAAAAAAAAAAATTGCCGAAAATGTGAATGAATGAATATACGAAAATGCAACAGCCGAAATAAATACTTAAATGTGATTCAAATGAGCAACAACAACAGAACAGCTGGATTTACGCGGAGTAAGAGTTGGAAAACACACACACAGAGACACATACTGGCCAAATTTTACTCAACCTCCAGCCTGTCATGTCCACCTAAGGATATTCGTAGCTTTAATACGACACCGAGCGTCCGCCGTATGTGAATAACATTTTTTTTTCATTTATATATGTGTATGGTAGTTTGCTGTTTGTGTGTGTGTGAGTAAATACAATATTTTTGTTTCGTTTTTTTTTGTTTTTTTTGGCAATTTTCACTGTGGCAGCATTCAATGGCCTTCAGATGACCACCGTCATTGCCACAAAAAAAAAAAAAAAAGACAAACTCATCATATTTTGCTACTTTGTTTTTTATTTTTGGGTGATGTTTTTTTTGTCGACAGTGTTGTTTACATTTTTTCGGTCGGTTGGTGTTTGGATGCGCGCGTTTATCGAAATTCAACAGATTGTGTCTGTATGGGGCAGAGTAAAAAGGTTTGGTTTCAAATGCAGTGATACAAAAAAATAAACTACATTTTATTTCCTCAAAATATGTAACAGAATTAGAAAAAAAAAATAGCTATGGAAATATTTAATATTTTGAGTCTACAGGGTGAGATAAAAAACTGCAACAAAGTCAAACACCATAATTTTTACATTTTGTTTTATTTTTATTGAATGAGAGCAAAAAATGTCGGAAATACCATCAAATTTTAGAATAAGTTTAGATTAGTTCGAATTTGTCACCTTTGACCTTCAAACAGCCAATGAAACCGTCACACACTCCGAATGTTGCTCTGCGGTATTTTGGCCCATTCCCGGCGAAGCACTTAAGGTGATCGACACTTTGGAATTTTTTAGTGCCAACCTTGCTTTGCCAAAATACTCCAGACACAATAGGCCAACGGATTGGTATCCAGAAATTTTGGTGGCCACTGCGCGCTAGAAATGAAGAGAGGAACCTCATTTTGTAACCATTCTTGAGTGGCGCGTGCTAAGTGCGATGTTGAAATGTCCAAGGTCTGCGGCCAAAATGTTTGCGTGCTTAAGGCCTTAACACACCCTCCAGAATATTTTCGCGATAATATTCGGCATTTATTCTGATGACACGGTCGATTAATACGAGCGAAGAGCGACCATCGGCTGTTATGGCGGCCCACACTATCACCATGGCCGGCGCTTGAGTTCTGGTGGCCAACCGAAGGTGCACATTTTCAGCTGACCTCTTTGGCAAGTAAACGCCATATTTTTGTTTGTTTACAAACTGCTGGACAACTAATGTTTTCTTATCGAAGAAAACAAAATTCGGCAGTTCGCCACTTTCGGCCAAGCGAAGCAACTCTTTAGGTCTTTTGAGTCTATTTTCTTTCTGTTGCGTTGTAAGTTCTTGCACTCTTTGGAATTTCAATAGCTTTACCCCGAGCTCATTTTTCAATATTTGCCGAAAGGAATATTGAGATATGCCCAGCTCACGAGCCATTTTTCGGCCACTGCGACGCGGATTTCGATAAAGTCGCTTCTTTACTTTTCGAACCATTTCTGCTGATGTTGGTGTTTCCTTCCGTCCACTTCATTGACGTCGGGCTACGCTACCAGAATCACGGAACGGGCGATGAGACACAAAATATTTATTCACATTTAAATTCCGGAGTGCTCTAACGATAGTAACTTATGGTTTTCCCGCTAAATATAAAGAAATCACACTATCACGCTTGAATTCCATCACGAATAATTTTTTTTTCTGGAAAAGTCTCAACAAAATACTTTTGTACGCTTGTAAACAATATAATGAGCTGTCACTGGAATAATTTTAACAGGTGTCGGACGAGTGGCTTAGAAATGACAGCAGTCTGAAGTTGGTTGCCTCACCCTGTATTTTTTATCTATTGAAATTTAATTTTTATTTTATTTTATTTTTTTTTTTTTCATTGCATTATTCCCTCAAAATTTAGATGTTACATAAAATTTCTTCGACTATTGAAGTCTGCACACACATCCGATCAAACGGTTCATTTTAGAATCCACTTTTCATATTTTCCATCAATACCCAACTCATTGACCGCACCTCGTTGAAAATTGCACTCTATACTTGCAACACTTACAGTTCAATTTTTTTAGTTCATTACTTTTTTTAAAAAAACGTTTTTCAGGCTACTGTTTTTTATTTGTTATGATTTTTTATTGTACTTGTTTCATTCACATTTATACTCTGGCATTCATTATACATATTTTATACCTACGTATATGTGTATATATATATTTTTTTATATTTTTTTGGGAATAAACACTTGTTATATTTACTGTAAATATTACTGTTTGGTGGTAATGTTTTCGCTTTTTGCTTTTTTTGGTCGAAACGGGGACTACGGCCTGTTTTCTCTCGTCGTTGGCGTTTTATTAATTCGCACTCATTTATGAGGAGGAAATCAGGTTGAATGTCAGTCGGGTTCATTACAAAGTGGCATCAATTGATGCTGCTGCTGATAATGACAGATTTTTTAAAATGGACTTTTGATTTTTTTATTGTTTTTTATTTGTTTTTTATTAATTTATAAATAAGTGGGTCATTGGCGTTTAATCAGCTGAAACAAAGTAGGTGTTGAACAAAAAATGTGAATAAAAAACCTGGCTAATGACATTGACTTTTATCTCACTGTCCTATATACTATGTTGTTTGTATGTATGTTTATATATATATTAATTGATGATATATATATTTTTTATTTTTATTTTAGGTGTTAATTACATTAATAAATATTATGGTCAGCATAATAAATATTGTATTTAAGTTTTTGTTATTACTTCCACTACTACTGCTACTATTATTATTATTATTATTTTTATTATTATTATTATTATTATTATTATTATTATTATTATTATTATTATTATTATTATTATATTATTATTATTATTATTATTATTATTATTATTATTATTATTATTATTATTATTATTATTATTATTATTATTATTATTATATTATTATTATTATTATTATTATTATTATTATTATTATTATTATTATTATTATTATTATTATTATTATTATTATTATTATTATTATTATTATTATTATATATTATTATTATTATTATTATTATTATTATTATTATTATATTATTATTATTATATTATTATTATTATTATTATTATTATTATTATTATTATTATTATTATTATTATTATTATTATTATTATTATTATTATTATTATTATTATTATTATTATTATTATTATTATTATTATTATTATTATTATTATTATTATTATTATTATTATTATTATTATTATTATTATTATTATTATTATTATTATTATATTATTATTATATTATTATTATTATTATTATTATTATTATTATTATTATTATTATTATTATATTATTATTATTATTATTATTATTATTATTATTATTATTATTATTATTATTATTATTATTATATTATTATTATTATTATTATTATTATTATAATTATTATTGTTATAATTTACAGGCAATGAGTAAACCCTAAAATCTTGGAGATGAATTTGTTCTTAATTTCATCACACCTATTTGGGGTATATGGATGGTATACTAAGTTCGTCATTCCGTATGTAACTCATCGAAATAACAATTATAGACATAACGAAGTGTATGAAAAAACTGCAACCAATTTCAAACTGCTGTCATTTCTAAGCCACTCGTCCGACAGCTGTTATAATTATTCCACCGACAGCTCATTATATTGTTTACAAGTGTACAAAAGCATTTTGGTGAGAATTTTTCAGAAAAAAAGTTATTCGTGATGGTATGCAAGTGTGATAGAGTGATTTCTTTATATTTGGCTGGAAAACCACAAGTGGCTCTCGTTAGAGCACTCAAGCATTTAAATGTGAGTAAATCTTTTGTGTCTCGTACCATCGCTCGTTACCGTGATATTGGTAGCGTAGCCCGACGTCAAGAAAGTGGACGGAAGAAAACAGCAACATCACCAGAAATGGTTTGAAAAGTAAAGAAGCGACTTGATCGAAACCCGCGTCGCAGTGTCCGAAAAATGGCTCGTTAGCTGAACATATCGCAATCTACAATTCGGAAAATAATAAAAAAATGAACTCGGGGTAAAGCCATTGAATTTCCAAAAAGTGAACGAATTTACACCGCAACAGAAAGAAAACGGACTCAAGAGAGCTAAAGAGTTGCTTCGCTTGGTCGAAAGTGGTGAACATTCGAATTTGGTTTTCTCCGATGAAATAACATTCGTTGTCCAGAAGTTTGTAAACAAGCAAAATAATCGTGTTTACTTGCCAAAGAGGTCAGCTGAAAATGTGCACATTGTGCCGGCCATGGTGATGGTGTGGGCGGCCATAACAACCGATGGTTGCTCTCCGCTCGTATTAATCGACCGTGGCATCAGAAAAAATTCGAATATTATCGCGAAAATATTCTCGAAATAGTGTTGAACCCTGGGGCACGCAAACATTTAGGTCGCAGACCTTGGATATTCCAATAAGACTCAGTACCATCGCATTCAGTACGAGCCACTAGAAAATACCAAAGTGTCGATCACCTCAAGCAAGGGCTTCGCCGGGAATGGGTCAAAATACCGCAGAGCAACATTCGGGCAGCGTGTGACGGTTTCATTGGCCGTTTGAAGGCCATAATTCGTATCAAAGGTGACCAATTCGAACAAATCTAAACTTATTCTAAAATTTGAAGCTATTCCCGATATTTTTTGCTTTCATTCAATAAAATTTAAAAAAAATTTAAAAATTATGGCATTTGACTTTGTTGCAGTTTTTTTTTTATCTCACCCTGTATATAGTTGTCATTACTAGTGAAGAACTTTTGATATGTTCTCGAATAAATGGATGGCTTCAAAGAAATTAAAAAGATTTTTTAAGGAAAGTTCCGGAGACTTTGTAAGGGCTTCAAAGAAATTATATAGATTTTTTAAGATAGTTTTAGAGACTTTGTATGGGCTGCTCAAGGATATTTCGTAAAATTAACACCAGGTTTTGAGATGCTGAAGATACTGTTTTTCATCTTCTAGAGGACTTTTTGTCGATTAAAAAACACTTCTTTTGGTCTCTTTGTGATTTTGAAAGATTTGTCTTCATTTGGATGATTTTTACGGAATTTAAAGAACCTGTGGTAATTTTTTTTCATACAAAAATTTACCTACTGGTAATGCAGAAGATATATTTGCTATGCCTACTAATAAATTTTAACCTTGCCTTTTCATATCTCTTCTGAAAGACTTCTTAGAGATACTTGTCGCACATTCTTCCAAGGACTTACTGGGGTCATTTTAAGGACTCATACTCCTATTAAAGGACCTCTTAGAGATATTTGTCCCAAATCCATCAAAGGATTTATTGGGGGTATTTTTCATGAAAGTTTTCAAAAGGCTTATTGCGGATATTTGTCATGAGTATTTTCAAAGAATTGATAGGGATATTTGTCGTGGATCTTTCTAGGATTTGTTTCGGATGGATCATTGTACCTTTTCAAGGAATTTACGTCAGATGATTTAAATTATCTTATAAGCTTATTTGACATTCTTCTAAATAACTCATTTACATATTTTCAATGATTTCTCCTGGCTGGTTTTAGGATTTTTATGAAGGAGTTACCTTAGATATTTTGAGGGATTGGTTGCGCATCTTTTAACGACATGTGAATTTTTCTTCACTCGTTGGGTATATCTGCAATGGATCTTATTAGAAATTTGTTGGTCATTTTTATCTAGGATATTTAAGTGGACTAGTAGCATCGGGCATTTCCGTGCATCTTATAAAGGACTATAGTAGTTTTTTAAGGTCTTACTTTGAATATTTTGGTGTGGTTAGTCCTAGATGTTGTTAAAGATCTGTTGAGAATCTTTGTCATGGGTCTTTTTATTTTATTTTTGAGATATTTGCCTCGGATACTTCCAAGGATATGCCGAGGAAACAAATATATAGGAGACCTTTTGAATGGCCTACTTCGGATTTTGTTCATAAGGATTGCCGATCATCTGTTAAATGATTTGTAGCGGCTGTTAGGATTTCAGAAGGACTTGTTTTTAATGAATTTCTGTGGATTTTAGAGAATATAAAATTAATATTTTAAATGGATCCTTTGAAGAACTTCGTGGGGATATTATTATTACAAATTTGCTTTTGGATTTTTCTAAGGGCTCGTTGGATGTTTTTTGTCTTAGATCTGTCGATTGGTCAGTCGTAAAGCTTATAAAATTGTTTAAAAGTATTTTTGTCTTAGTCCGGCGGGGTTGGTGTCGATTTTGGAGGATTTATCTAATTCTGAAGAATTTATCGTGATCCTTTACATTTTAAGGCACATTTTCAAACATATTTAAATATATATTTTAAAACGCTCCAGGCCTACGTATTAATGGGGTCGATTTGGCACATTCTTAAATTAAAGAATTTTTTTTTTTTATAAACGAAAATCGTTTATTTTTTAACTTTCAGTTAACAGAAATTGAGCTGTAACACCCCCCATTCGAAAGTTCTGCTTTGACCTATGCCACATTTGTTCCGCAATTGGTCATGGTAATTTTCCAAATAATTTCTATGACAAGCGGATTTTATGACAACAAATAAATGGCCAGTCTCGCATGTATTTGTTGTTCGTAGGTATATGTGTTTGTGTGTCGATCTATAATTGGATATCTATGTAATTTTAAATAAACGTGTGTGTGTGTATGTGTGTTGTGCTGTTTTTTGTTTGTATGTATGCCCTTGTATTTGTATTTACTGTAATCATTTAAGTGAAATCATCTTTTTTTATTGTTTTTTTTTTTTTTTTCAATTTTTTTTAATATCGAACACAAACGCCAGCCACCAACCGGTAAACGTGAATGAAAAATAAAAACAACCACAATAAAATCACAAACATATTGAAAATGATTGGTATTTGCCGCTTCGTTTTTTTTGCGAGTTCAACTCTTTTTTTTCGTTCGTTTTGCTTTTTTTGGCCAACAATAAACATTAACCGAAAATAAAAATTAAATGGGGTCAGGTCAATATGTGAGTGAATTGGCCAGCCAGCCAGGCAGCCAACAAGCAAGCCGGCCGGCAAGCAAGCAGCCGGCTCATTTTTACAAACAGTTGCATTTCTATCTGCCACAGCGTAGCGTGGAAGGATGGTGGGAAATAATCAATGGCCGTGGTTGGAGAAGTGCGCTGTTTTTTAGTTGTTGTTTTATTATTTTTTTTTTTTCAATAAATAATTTTCATTATCAGCAATTACGAAATGACCTTGAGAAATGACATTGGCCTTTTCGGGTGGTTGATGAAAATTTGTGTTGGTATATTTGCACGGCCCATACGAATTTTGGGTAGAGTGTGGCGGAGGAGAGCAACAAATTAACTGGAGTTTGGTTGTGGATAATGCCGAAAATGTATGTGGTGGTGTTTGGTGTTTTTCGCGCTATTTTAATGGGGTGCTATTATTGGCACATGTGTCACAAACACTCATACACTTGCACACAGGGTAAAAAAAGGAACCCAAGGTCTTTCCTCTTGCCGTATGTTTGTATCCTGTTCCGGTGCATGGGTAAAAGTTTCCATGTGTGTGTGTCGGAACACATAAATGGCTTATTATTGTTTTACTTGTCCCGTTTATTAATGTTTGTCCTCACATGGGCCTTCTGAGCTCGACATTGTCCCTCCCCATCACCACAACTGACTGTGCTCATTGTCGTAATATTGGTTTTAAATATATGTCTCCATTCTCCCCTCTTTCTCTCTCGTCTACCTCTCCACTTTGGCATATTTTCACCACTTGTTGGCTGATGTACTACAAAAATCCGCCGTGGTCCGTCACCAAACAATTGGAATGGGGTCATTGCCACATTTGTTTGTCTGTTGTGTGGTCCTCGGTCCTCTGAACTCTGTCTACTGTCTACGGTCGGTGTTGAAGGCTCTGCTGTGCGCCCAATGATTGCCTTGCTGTTGCAGGTCCATGCTCTTACTATCCTCAGCAGACTGTTGCATTCTACTGTGTGGCTGTCTGGCCTACGTACCACGTTTGGTTTTTTCGGTTTCCTTTTTTGTATTTTTTGGAGCTTTTTAATGTGGCGGCCACATTAATACGTAAAGGATACCCCGAAAAAAAGAGACCAAAAAATCTCACCCGCTCGAAACGAAAAAGTTTATTTTTATTGTTTGGTATTTTTGGTTAATTCGCGATTTTTGCTTTCGAGCGGTAGGTTGGTGTGGAAGTTTTTGGAAAATAATTTTACTAATTACATTGCCCTGAATAAACTGATAACTGAAGCCAAGGCGAAACGGATAAAGATAGAGGGAGGAATTTGATCCCAAGGGGTTCGATTAGATTTTTGGTAATTAGAACTGATAGGGTAAAAAAGTACCGAAAGGTACGGAACATTCCATCGATTATATTAAATGACTAACAAGAGTAATTTTTGTGATTTTTGAAATTGTACAGCAAGGGTACAAATATTGTACCATTGATATTGATAGAACCCATGGAGAACCATACGAAAGAGTGGACCTACATTGAATATTTCTTGCGAAAAGTGAAGGTACACACGGAGAACTTGGGATGTCAAAGGAAAACTGATTTGGTTGCAATTTGGGCCCTAATCCTTCATCTTTTAATATTTCCCGATTTGAAGTCGCCACGTTTGCCAAAACTTTGACAACCTCCTCTCTGCTCATAATTTTCGTGTCTGCATTTCGGACAATAATGTCCATCCCCCCACAAAACTCAAACTCCAATGGCGAGTGATGATGCTGACGGTGGTGTTACTCGATTTTATGCTGTGCGTAAAATTTCATTTAATTGTTCACTTAGCAGGGTCCATGTGTGCGTCGCCGGTTTTTTATTTTTTTGTTTTTTTTTTTTAATGTGTGTGGATAAAATACAGAAAAAGAAATAACAAATGAATATTAATCAACAAATTGCACGCAACTTTCACTTTTGTGTTGTTTCGTTAATTTTTTCGTCATTTTTTTCTTTTTCGGCACAACACTTGTTGCTTACATCCTTTTGATAGGTCTGATAGGTTGAGGGGTTTATTGAATTGAGTTGACTTGGCTGGTGGATGTATATTATATATATTAAATGTAGTAATTTAAAAATTAAAGTTTTTATAATACGTTTTTATAATCGGTACGGATTACACAGATAATTCAATGCCTACATTAAAGTGTTTTCTAATTTGTATCACACCCAAAACTGGACAATTTGTAATTTCACTAAGTCCAATGAAAAACAATACAAAGAACAAATTCACTATTGGGAATTGTTAAAGTCGGAAATCCTTTCTCCTTACTGGATTTTCCTTCTCTTATTCTTAAATGGAAATAAATAAATAAATTGATTAATTTAAAGCTGTTCTACTTGCTGTTTATTGAGTGTAATTTTCTTAAAAGAGGTAGTTCTACAGTAAATTGAGAAATATCACAGATATATAAATGTAAAATTAATCGAGAGGAATTGGAAATGTGGCCGCGTTGCTGTCCGTAGCTTTAGTCTTCAATGCTTATGAAAAAAAATATCTTTATAATAATGTTAAATATAATTAACAAGTTAATATAATTTGTAATAATATGACTTCTCTGTTTAGAAGAAGTTTACTTTGATACATTCATTTATCCGCCTTTTAAAAGTCATTTAATATTTTTAACACTTTTTAGCATTAATTTCCAAATCAATATTTACACAAATATTCCACATTATAGCTCTTTTTTGAATATATGTACATATTTCGAATATCTAAAAACCTTGGTTTTGACGTCATCTTTCATATGAAGTTTGTAGAAACAAAATCGATTCACGCATCCCAAAGAACATCAAATACTAACACAATTGCACTTATTTCTATATACACATAGAAGACAGTTCCTATTTTCTGTGCCATAATTTGTTGGTGGGGATACTCAGCTAATTTTGAACATGCAGTATATAGAAGTTCTCTTTATTATACCCTCAGCCATATGGCTGGAGAGGGTATATGTATCATTTGATGCGGCCACAACGTGCCTCATCGAAATAACGGTTTTAGACCCTAGGTCCCTTTGGACTAAATCCGTTTTAGAACATTTGGAGTTGATCTAGCGATGTCCTTCTGCCTGTCTGTCTTTCTGGCTGGTGCGCCGATAACACTCGAAGGGAGTATCCGATTTGTCACAAACTTGGTACATCGGAGATGGACAATATCGATTCACTCCTTTTGGTAACTCCCATACAAAATATCAATATTTTCAAAGAAAATAATTACCTGCACAGAAAGAGATTTTTCTCCAACTTCGCAAATTTTAATATTTGCATCAGTGCTAGGTCAGGTGCGAAAATGGACAATATCGGTCCACTCCATCAAGTACCTGCCCCACAAAGTGTCAAAATTTTGAATAATTATAACTCTTATAAAATGTGATGGAAGTATCCGATAGTCTTCAAATTACACACTTCACAATATTTTTATTAACCCAAGGTCTGATGTGAAGATGGAATATATCGGTCCATTTCTTCTGGTACCTCCCCACAAAGTGTCAAAATTTGGAATATTCATTAAGCTCATAAAACACAAAAGTAACACCCGATTCCATTCAGACTTGGCACGTCTCAATGTTATCTCTATTATATAGATAATAGAGATCGAACTATTCCTTCTGGTACCTCCAACACAAAGAATCAACGTTTTGAATAACCAAAACGATCATAAAATTTGAAATAAACATCCGTTCCTCTTCTAATTACACACATCCTAATATGTTTATTAACCCAAGGTCTGGTGTGAAGATGGTATATATCTTTGGCCACAAAGTGTCAACATTATGAATATCCATGAAGCTCATAAAACTCGAAATTAATATCCGATTCTATTTAGACTTGGTACATCTTAATATTTCCATCAACACAAGATCTGTTATAAAGATGGTAAAAATCAGACCATTTCTTCGGGTACCTCCCCCACACAGGTTGTGAAGATGCTATATATTCTGGTATCTCACCCACAAAGAGTCACAATTTTCAATACTTTTCAACTCAGCGATTCTTTACACCTTGCTATATCTAAATATATGTCTCTTAACCAGAATCCTGATATGAATATGGAATTTATGATTTCCCATAAATATTATAATATTAGATGAAGCATGAAAATATTATACTTAGGTCGTCTATATCTGGTATCTCCCGCACATGTTAACATTTTCTAAAAATGATCACATATCTCATGTAAAGTGAAGGAAGTTACCAATATAGTCCAAACCTGACACGTCGCAATATTTATATCATATTTATTTAGGTCCGATACGAAATGGACAATATTGATCCATTCTTTCATAACTCACTCCATAGAGGGACAAGCGTTTGAATAATCATAACAGAATTCAAAATATTTTTAAATAATCGAACATTGGCTGAGGGTATACATCTGTCGGCAAATCCGACCGATAACTTTTTAACTTGTTTTCTTTGAAAATGTTGACATTTTGTGTGGGAGGTACCAGAAGGAGTGGTAAATCAAATCGGATACTCCCTTCGAGAGGTATCGTGCGGCCATCGATGTTTTTTTTACAATCACATTCCTTCCAGGTTCACATTCCTCTCTCAGTTTCAGCTGCTTATTACAGGACATTATTTACTGCTCTGCAAATGGAATTTTTTGTAAACTCTAACCGCGTATTTCTTGTAGTCAAAAAGGCCTCAGACTGTTTGCGCCATAGCCGAAAATACTATTTACAGAACCAACATTTATTTACATTGATACTTTATCCAAAGTTTGGACAGGACAGAGAGAATTATGAGTTAAATCATCAGTCCATAAAATCTTCTGGAGAAATACCTCATTTTTTCCGAAAAGATATTCTATTCACAGTTTTCTTCAAAGAAGAATCCTTACAAGTACCGATTTCTATTTTTCAAATCGCCTTCTATTCTCCTCCTGCAAACTGAAAGAAACTCGTCCACAACACTAGGCTTATTTCAATTTTTTTATTTTCGGCTTCTGTACATAATTTCAATTCAAAAGCCTTAAATCTTTCCCTTAAATTACTAACTTAAATTCCACATTAAAGTGTGACGTACCTGTGTGTGTGTGTCACCCAATGGTGGACAATAGCCTCACCAAGGATAGAAAAATGTATTTCACTAAATCTTTTGTGCTTTCTTTTGTGAGAACTTTTCACCTCTTGGATTTGATTCGGCACCGCAGGGTGTTAGCAAAAAAAAACTTTCAAAAGACATAAATGTCACATTTGAAATAAAATTTGTGTTTCTTGAAATTGAATGAATTGGTCATGCTGTGGGTCGGACAGTTGGTTAATAGATTTTATTCGTAAAACTGAAAGTGACCACAACATTAGCAGCAAGGACAAAGGTAAAGGGAAAATCTTTAATTTTACAACCAAAATTTTAAGGGTGTTACCAGGCAGAAGAATTCTAAAAAGATTTGGAGTAAATACTTTTGTTAGTAGTTTTGGTTGAATTTATAAGACTTTAAGCATTCGGGCTAATAACTTGTCTCTTATTTAAAATGTCGAGAAAAGGGATATGTGTGTTTGCCATTTAGGGAAATCCCTTTAAGATATCATAGCGTTTACAAAACTTAACAATTTTAATTGCCTTAATTTTATCCCCAAAAATTTTGTCAGTAAGTTTCAAGGTTGTCTTTTACCCAAAAAACAAAAAACACCGACCGAATGTGACTTCATAAAGATTACTATCACAATTATGATGACAATAAACTCTTGTAATTCTCTGCCAAAGAATATTCACGAAATATCCATTGTAATTTTGCCTCAAGGAATGTTAAATAAATTTTCCTTTCCCCCCTTGGAACAAGTTTATTATGGGATTTTTTGGGATAGACCATTTAAAGATTATGGCATCGTTAAAAGATCCCAATAGACAATTGGCTTTTGGGTGGTTTGCATGTTAATTCCTTGGCTAGTAATAGCGAAAAATCAGTTTCCCAAGGACAAGACAATGTTTGCCTTAGTTCAGGTGGATATCCTTTAAATACTCTACTATCCACTCCACTATCCGCTATCGAAATTGATCTTTTGCTAGTTTTATAGCTTTTTTGTCAATAACAATAGCAGCAGCAGCAGCAGAAGAAGAAGCGGCTTTGTTTTGCCCGAAAGTAAAGATGCCAATAAGATAACAAACGAATGTGTGTTTTCCTTTAATACTCATTAGAGTCCTTCTAGCAAGGACACCAAACACAAACATATCGTTTATAGGCAAATGTAAATATGCACGTATGCGTTTATTGCCTCAAAAGCGACGAAGTATTGAATTTATTCACAGTGGGATAAAATTTGTCTTGTGGAAAATAATAATTTGGAATACTTATGGAAAAAATGGTGGATGGATAAAAAACGTTTTGTCAATAAACAGAAATTTTAAAATTAAAAGACATTTTAATTTGAAAATGGACCGTATACCGCACCCTTACTCAATAATTTTATTTTATAAGACGTATTTTTTTAATATTTAAAAAAAAGTATGGAGAAACTTTTAGACAAATGTAAAATATTCAGGCTGCAACATTGAGGATTGTTTTTGGAGATTTAACGAATGCCAACTATACAAAAATATGAAAAATATAATAAACTTACCGAAAAATTAACGACAAGACCTCTAAAAAATATTTTAGAAATTTCACGTATGAATATTCTTGAGAAGTTCATCCAGGAATTAGCTAGAATTAGAAAATTCAATAAAGTCCCTTCAAAATATATTTTGTAAGTGCATAAATACTTTGGAATATTTTAGAAAATAGTCCTTTTGAGAAATATTTGGAAAGTGCAGGACTGACCTCGTAAGAAATATTTTGGTATAATACTTCGGGTCTTTTAAAACCACTTTCAAAACTTATCGAAGAGCTGTCTTTCCACGGTTTAATCTTTACAGAATACAAATATATATATTCAAATATTTCACTAAAAACCCCGCTCCAATCATTTTATTAAACGATCAGAAAATTCACTGCTCAGCACTACGATTTCTATGGAAAATTGACTATAACTTCTTAAAAAAATCCACTACCAAATAATATGAACGTACATCAACTGTGTTTATAAATCTGAATAATCATTTTTTCAGAAAATTCCAGAGGAATACATTGAATAAATATTGAAAATATCCCTAATAAACTTTCAGGACCATTTCTTCAGAGCATGAACGATATGCCGTTCGAAATATCCAACACTATTTCTATAAAAGTCCATGATATTTTTTTTTCGAAAAGTTCTCCGTCCATTTCTTCAGAAAGTACTCGATCACACCTTCAGAGAAATGAGAAGAGATATCCACTACGAAGCCTTTAAAGATATTTACGATAAGAACTTCTAAAAAATTCACTATCAGGCTTTTATATAAATTCATTGTCAGATTTTCAGAGAGATTCATAGCCGGACGTTTGAATTAATCAGTTAACCAATGGATAGTCCTTCAGAGAAATCCCTAAACATGACTTCAAAATAATTATCGATAATGTACCTTCAAATAAATCACCATTCATTCCTTCAAAAATTAAAAACAAGAAGGCCCTTAAAAGATACACAAATTGCGCTTACAAAAAAATATTCAAAAAATCCATAGAAGGACCTTCAAACAAATTCACGACAAGGCCTCAGAAAAAATCAAGACGAAAATACATTACCAGTCCTTAAAATAATTCAAATTAATCCCTTCACCAAAATTCACGACGGGAAATACAAAGGCATTCACGACCGGCTTTTACATTACAAGGCTTTCGCAGAAATCCACAATCAGACTGTTAAGGATATCTGATATATGTGCGCTATAGAAAACGGGGAACGAAATATTCAATGTTCTGCCACCGGCTAGAACCCATTATGAACTATAAACACCAATTTTTATACAAATCCTTGAAAAAATGTAACAAAAATTATCAAAATACCGAGTAGCGGGAGGTACAGTTATATGGGGCTATACCAAATCATGGACCTATACACACAATTTTTCGCCACCGAAGTTAGAACCCATTATGACCTACAAAAGCCAATTTTTAGACAAGTACGTGAAAAAAATGTGGCAAAAAT
This sequence comes from Musca domestica, assembly GCF_030504385.1. NCBI lineage: Eukaryota > Metazoa > Arthropoda > Insecta > Diptera > Muscidae > Musca > Musca domestica. Next base: position 6,030,181 of record NW_026712155.1, read on the forward strand.
CATCAAAATGCCGAATATCGGGAGGTACCGTTATATGAGAGTTATACAAAAACGTGGACCTATCATAAATCATTATGACCAACAAATACCAATTTTTAGATAAATCCTTAAAAAAATGTTGGAGAAATCATCGAAATATCGAATATCGGGAGGTACCGTGATATGGGGACTATATAAAAACGTTGACCTATATAAAAACGTTCGCCCCAAGAGCTACAACCTATTATGTCCTACAAATTCCAATTTTGACCTACAAATACCAATTTTTAGATAAATACTTGAAAAAATCTTGGAGAAATATCGAATATCGGGAAACGTTGACCTATACATTCAATGTTTCGCCCCACGAGCTAGAACCTATTAAGTCCTACAAATTCCAATTTTTAGACAAACTCTTGGAAAAATGTGGCTTCAATCGTCAAAATGCCGAATATCCGAATGTATGGTTATATGTGTGCTATAGTAAGACCATGTTCAGTCACTAGAGGTTGAACCCATTACAATATTTAAATATCAAATTTGGAAAAATTCCTTGGAAGAGCTGACTAAAATCATGAAAATACCGAATATCGGGAGGTACCGCTATAAAGGGGCTTTACGAAAACTTAGACCGCTATATCATTCAAATATTTGGGTTAAAAAGACAGACAGACGGACATCTTTAGAATTTTATGCTGATCACGAATATATACTTTAAGGGGCTTACGAAGAATATTTGGAGATATTACAAACGGAATGATACATTTAATATACTCTCCTTTCCAATGTGGAGCGTATAAAAAAGGGACACGACAATACCTCCAAAGATCAGGCCTTTCAGAAAATCCTGAATCCCCTTTTAAAATCCTCAACCCGAGTACATAACATAAAATAAGCTGGTGGTCGTTAAAATGTCCCGACCTTAACCTTAAAAACTTAACGATGAGATCGTCAAAAAATACGACTAATGATTTAACTTCAGAAGCCCGAAGTCGTTCAAAATTCCCCATTAAGTTCTTGGAAAAAAACCAAAAAATTCGATTCTGTTAAAAAAAATCAGATCATTTCGTCACAAAAATTTTACAAAAAACTATTTGAGGTGAAGGTATCTAAATTTATTTTATTTGTTTCTAAAATAATAATATTGAGACTAAACGTAATACAAATACTAATATTAATATTTATACCAATAATAATATTTCCAATAATAATTATTATAATATAATTGTTATTATTATTCATATGAATGTTATCAAGTTAACTCCATATTTGCTCCATTGTTCCTGTCGTTTACATTACTGCCACGTCCATTGTCCATAATTACCACCCCTAAACCTAAACAGCGTCGTGACACCAAAAGAAAAGAATTCAGTGTCGCTGAAAATAATTTTCTTTTTGTTTCATTTCAGATGGTCAGAAACCGGTAATGCCACCCTGTACTGAAGACAACACCTCTATTGTATTGTGAAACCTGTCGTCTAATGACAAGACTGCACATGTCCTTTAAAAGTTGTACATTTTTTGAGATTTAATTCGTGTGTGGATGTGCGTGTGTATTTTCAACTTTATTTGACCCAAAAACCATTTTAAAGGTTTTCCTTTTGTTTTGAAAACTTGAACAATTTAGATAAATATCAGAATAATTTCAAAATGTTAAATTACAAATACATGAATTTCGCTGAATAAAATGTGATTGTTAACTTTAAAGCAGGCGCCAAGGGCCGACATACAGGAAGAGAGGAAAAAACTGCAACCAACTTCAGACTACTGTCATTTCTTAGCCACTCGTCCGACAGCTGTCAAAATTATTCCAATGACAGCTCATTATATTTTTTACAAGCGTACAAAAGCATTTTGGTGAGAATTTTTCAGAAAAAAAGTTATTCGTGATGGAATTCAAGCGTCATAGTGTGATATTTGGTTGGAAAACCACAAGTGGCTACCGTCGAAGGACTCCAGCATTTAAATGTGAATAAACCTTTTGTGTCTCGTAACATCGCTCGTTATCGTGATACTGGTGCGTAGCCCGACGTCAAGGAAGTGGACGGGAGAAAACAGCAGCATCATCAGCAGAAATGGTTCGAAAAGTAATGAAGCGACTTGATCGAAACCCGCATCGCACTGGCCGAAAAATGGCTCGTGAGCAATATTCCATTCAGCAAATATTGAAAAATGAGCTCGGAAAAAAAGCCATTGAAATTCCAAAAGTGCAAGAGTTGCACCGCAACAGAAAGATAATAGACTCAAAAGAGCTAAAGAGTTGCTTCACTTGCCCGAAAGTGGTGAACTGCCGTATTTGGTCTTTTCCGTCTCCGATGAGAAAACATTCGTTGTCCAGCAGTTTGTAAACAAACAAAATGATCGTGTTTACTTGCCAAAGAGGTCAGCTTAAAATGTGCACTTTCGGTTGACCACCAGAACTCGAGCGCCGGCCATGGTGATAGTGTGGGCCACCATAACAGCCGATGGTCGCTCTCCGCTCGTATTAATCGACCGTAGCACCAGAATGAATGCCGAATATTATCTCGAAAACATCCTGGAGGGTGTATTAAAAAAGCTTTGGGACGCAAACATTTTGGCCGCAGACCTTGGACATTCCAACTGGACTCAGCACCATCGCACGCGCCACCCAGAATTGGTAACAAAATTAGGTTCTTCGCTTCATTTCCAGCGCACAATGGCCAACAAAAATCCGTTGGACTATTGTGTCTGGAATATTTTCGAAAGCAAGGTTGGCACTAAAAACTACCAAAGTGTCGATCACCTCAAGCAAGCGCTTCGCCGGGAATGGGCCAAAATATCGCAGAGCAACATTCGGACAGCGTGTGACGGTTTCATTGGCCGTTTGAAGGCCATAATTCGTGCCAAAGGTGACCAATTCCAACAAATCTAAACTTATTCCAGAATTTGATGCTATTTCCGACATTTGTTGCCTTCACTCACTAAAATTAAAAAAAAAAAATGTAAACATTATGGCGTTTGACTTTGTTGCAGATTTTTTTATCTCACCCTGTGCGTAGTATGGAGGGTATAATAAGTTCGACATTCCGTTTGTAACTCATCGAAATAGTAATTTTAGACCACTATATTCTTGCTCCGTAATGGGTAGGTATTTTTCGACGGCATTTCTTGAAAATTGTTCCTTCAAAATGGTGGAAGGTATTAAAAGTTCGGCCTGGCCGAAATTAGATGCTTTTTTAATTATTTTTTTTTTATTTTCTCAGCTTAATCTTCCAACATAAATTTCCACAGAAAATGAACGGTTAAAAAATACGTTATTTCCAACATGTCATGTCCGACCTGTTTCTCTGTCTGCCCTTCTTTCACCCCTGACATCATGAGCTTTAATTAATGCAAAACCATTGAAACACACTCAAAGGCCAAACACTTTCATTATTTGATGAACTAAAACTGGATTTGAATACTCATTAACGAACGAACGGCCGAACGAAGAAAAAGAACAATAAATTCAGGTTTTAAGGGTAGCAGGGATTGTGGCAGTGTCAGCGAGAAGGGCAAACGAGTAAGACTAAAATCACCACTGGTCACTCTAATGTCCAAGGCGTAATGCAAAAGCAATTCTGTGAAACTGTTTAGGCATACAGCTTAGCTACCGTGGCAAATTGGCAAAGAAGGGAATGGAAAGAGACTGAGGGTGCTAAAAGACGGTTATTCACATTTGAAATCCTTTGGATGAGGGACGGAAATGGATTACAACCTTGGCTTATCTATATAAGGTCTACTAAAGGTTTTCCAGGTATAAACGATGTTTGCCCAGAATTCACGCAGAAGGCCTTTCATGTATACAAGACCCCCCTAAAGGAGGCATTATCTCTGAGATAATCTACAATATTTTTAGAAGACCTTCCGATGCAATTTTCTGAAAAGTAATCCAACTGACAGTTCTATCCATTTTCATTTAACAATTTTTCAAAAAATTATTTAAATTAATTAAACTACACCTAATATCCATTAAGTTGCAATTGAGATTGCACACCGGAAATGAATGAGAGTGTATTGGAGTAATTTAGCAAGGAAATGAGTAGATGGCTGGTCAGGAGTACTAATGTACTCGTGTCTGTATGTGTGTGTGGCTGTTTACCGTTCATCTCATCAGGTTGTTATGCGAAGTAATAAAAAGTCATAAATATTGTACTTGACTACGTCGTAGAGAAGAAGGAGGAGCAGAAGATGCAATGACTTTTGCATTCGACTTCTGTTGTTGATGTAGCTTAATTTGCCGAGCAACTTGCGAGCAGTTTTGCAATTATTTGCTTAAAGTACACATAACCGTCCGTCGATTCGTTGCAGGAATCATATCCGTCCGTTAGTGAATTGAATATGTGCGAAAACGAATTGGCGAGTGGGAGGTGGGTGGCAGCTGAACAAATGTACTGATGGATGCTAAATTGAAAGCCGGCAATGTTGCAGTGGCATGGTTTTGGGCAACCATTTGAAGACCAAGTGGAGTTCCGTGTGGCCATAGCAAATGGCAAATAAATGTTGACGTTGACGTTGTTTGTTGAATCGACATCAGAAAATAAAGAGCAGCAGCAACGAACTGCTTGTGATTTCTGCTGCTGCTGCTGATGATTTCGTTTCAGATTCTACTCTACCAAATGCATTTTATAAGTTTTTCAAATAAATTAATTGACAGGAAAACTTTTCAAAATTATGTAGATTCACAAAAACTCACACACACATGCACATATACGCTCTGGCAATCGTATGATCAAGTGTGTGCGTAGCTGTCCACGTGTTTGCATGTTTGAAAGCATAACTCAAAATCGCGTATACTTTGAAGGGGCACAGTGTTTGGTTCTAGAGAAAGGATATTCATAAAATACATATTTTCTTCATATATTTTTATATACATACATACATATATATATGTCTATTCTTTATGTATAAACCAGTGAAGAAAGTCTTAAAGTCGGGCGGGGCCAACTTTATGATACCCTACATTGATATATATTATACCTATATCCAAATCTGAACCGATTTTGATAAAATTTGGCAAAGATATTCCTGAGCTGTATTTCATGTATTTCCCTGAATATCGTTGTTACGGAGTGCATATTACGGCTGTGGGTAACATACATAACAAATCGGATGAAGAGTATATATGGGAGATATAGCTATATCTGAACCGATCTTCACCAAATTTGACATAATAGCTTCTAAACTCAATTCGGTCGTAAGTGCCAAATTCCATCAAATTTGGACAAATATTAGACGTTTGGTGCACAATAAAAGGTAAATCGGACGAAGTTATATATGGGAGCTTAGCTATATCTGAACCGATTTCGATCAAATTTGGCATACTCATTTTCAGGACTAATTTGGTTGTATGTGCAAAATTCCATACTATTCGGGCGATATTACACGTTTGGTGCACAATAAAAGGCAAATCGGACGAAGATATATATGGGAGCTATATCTAAATTTTGAACGATTATCTTCAATTTCAATAGGGTTCGTCTTGGACCAAACAAATGATTTGTCAAAAATTCATCTGGATAGGACAATAAATGCGAACTGTAATTTGTTTTCAAAAATACATGGACAGACGGACAGACAGACAGACGGACAGACAGACAGACGGACAGACAGACAGACGGACAGACGGACGGACATGCATAAATCGACTCAGAATGTGATTCTTTGCAGATCATCAAAAGGAACTATGGGTCTATCTCGTTTTCTGTTGCCTGTTAGAAGCAAATGCACAAAGACATAATACCCTGACCACCTTGTGGTGTAGGGTATAAAGAGTAGTGAAATAACTGAGATACTGACCTGGAATCAACGCCCAGATGAAACAGCCGAAGCTACAATCTTAAAATTTGGCGTGAGGGACAGCCTTGGTGTGCAGACTGCCTTTTTTGAAATTCGTGCCAAAAGGGTGCGAAAAGTACTGAAACATACTAAAAACTGAATAATTTGTATTGGACAAACGGAATGAGCTATAATTCTTTGAGTGGAAGGAGTGTCACTGATGGAGAAGAGGTTAGATGTATCAAACGTGTTTTTTTTTTTGGAAAATCGAAGTTTAAGGTTACGAAAAGTACTAAAATTGTACTAAACTGGTACCATTTGGTATTATGTAGATGGATAGAGCTAAAAACTTGAAATTTGGTATGACAGTCAAGATTAGAAAGAACGTTTGATATATTAAGGTGGTATTGGAAATGTGCACTAAGTGTGCGAACTGTACTAAATCGTACTAAATTTGGAACAATTTGTTTAAGGGTGAATAGATGAAGTTGGAAATTTTGTGGTGTTGTCCCTGTTAGAGGTAAGTCTGTGATAAAGAAGAGGTTTTGGAAAGGTGTACTACAAGTGAACGAAAAGTACTAAATAGTACTATATGTGGTACAATATGGTACTGGGTGAGCAGAAAGTGCTTGAAATCTGAAATTCGCTATTCGGAACACTGTTAGTTGTGAGGTGGTTTTACTCACTTTTTGTGCATTTTGGTTGATAAATTGCGGGGGTATACAAAAATACGAATATTATTAAATGATATGAACTTTGGTATTTAGAGATGGAATAGAGCTGGAAATTTGGAATTTGGAATGGAAGTCTTTGATGTTGTGTAGAATAGGTAAACTAAAAGATTTTTCAAAATTCTAAGAATACGTGTACTAAAAGTACTAAAATGTTGGAAATTTGGTACCATTTTGAAATATGTGAACGGAGAGTGGTAAAATCGTGAAATTTGTTATGAGAATCAATTGTTGGAAATGAGATTTATGTAAGGGGGTGAATTTGGAAATATGTACTAAGTGTAACGATTGCGCACAAATGGTACTAAATTCGGTTGAATTTGGTTTTGGGAGAACGGAAGATGCTTTTCACTGCTGGTGGTTAGGGCGAGTAAGGGCGATAAAGAGTTGGAAATTCTTTCAGCAAGCGTATGAAAGGTACCAAATGGTACTGCTTTTGGGCACGAAAATTACTAAATAGTACTACATTTGGCACAATTTGGTACAAAACAAAGTTCTTCAAATCTGAAATTTGGTATTTGGGTCATTTCATCACACATCTGTACGTGGTTTAGGAAGAGCTTAGTATATTTCTACGAAAAGTACTAAATGACACAAAATTTGGTATTGGGTGATGGGGTGGAGCTGGAATCCCAAAAAATTGACATTAAGGTCTCCGTTGGTATTTAGAATTGAGATATGGAGGTGGTTTTGAAAATGTGTAATATAATTACACAAAATGTACTAAATGGTACTATATTTGGTTTTGGGTGAAGGTATAGAGAAAAAATTCTGAAATTTGATCTGTGTTTGAGATTTGGTGGTGGTGGTCTGGAAATATATCCTCCATTTGTACGAAAAGTATTAAATGGTACTAATCTTGGTATTGGGTGAAGGTATAGGGCAGGAATCCTTAAATTCGATATTGGGTTCGCTGTTGGTATCTGAAATTTAGGTATGGTGGTAATTTTGGAAATGTGTACTATAATTGTGCAAACCGTACTAAGTGGTACTATATTTGGTACTGGGTGAAGGTAATGACATAAAATTCTGAAATTTGATATTTATATCACTGATGGTATCTGTGTTTGAGATTTGGTGCTGGTTTTGGAAATATATCCTGTATTTGTACGAAAAGTACTAAATGGTACTTAACTTTGTATTGTGTGAAGTTGTAGGGCTGGAATCTTCAAATTCGATATTGAGTTCTCTGTTGGTATCTGAAAATGAGATATGGAGGTAGTTTTGGAAATATATACTATAATTGTGTGAACCGTACTAAGTTGTACTATATTTGGTATTGGGTGAATCTATTGAGATAAAGTTCCGAAATTTAATATTTAGATTACTGATGGTGTTGGATGAAGGGAAAGAACCAGGATCCCGAAATTTTATATTATGGTCTCTATAAGTACCTGGGATTGTGATATGGAGGTAGTTTTGAAAATTCGTATTAAAATTGTACAAAAAGTACTTAATAGTACTATATTTTGTTACTGGGTGAACAGATAGTTCTTAAAATCTAAAATTTGGTACTTACCCTAGCTGCTGATGCATATGCCTGGACATATGGAGGTGGTTTCGGGAATGTGCACTATAATGGAACGAAAAGTACTGAATGTTACTAAACTTAGTGTTGGACACTGGAATACTAAAATTCGATATTGAAGTTCCAGTTGATATCTGGAATTATGATATGGAAGTGGTTTTGGAAATGCATACTATAATTGTACGAAAAGTACTAAATGGTACTATATTTGGTAAAATTCTGAAATTTTATAATTAGGTAACTATTGATATCTGAGGTTGAGATTTGGATGTGGGGTTTGAAATACGTCCTATATTTGTACGAAAACGTACTAAATGGTATTAAATTTGACATTGGGTGTAGGGCATTGGCATTGCGGTAAGATTGAAATATGGTACGGACTAAGTACTAAATTATATGAAAAGTACTAACTAAATTTGCTATTGATATTGAGGTCCTGTTGGTATCTAGAGTTGAGATCGGGTGGTAGTATTGCAAATGCGCACCGTAATTATCGAAAAAAGTACTTAATATGCTGTTGAGTAAAAGGATAGATCTTAAATTCCGACATTTTATATTGTGGTCACTGTTGGTTTCTAGGGTTTACATGTGGAGACGTTGAAATAATTTAGGACAGTAAAGCTGGATGTGGGTCCATTGGGCAATGGTTTACGACTATAATCCTCAGTAAAATTCAAAATAAAATATTTTGAAGACTTTTTGCCATGAAAGGATAATATTTTGCTATCATTCTTTCCGAAATAGAAAAAACATAAAAGTCTGAATCAGGTTTTGATAAACATTTATTTAAACTGAAAAAAATTTACATTTTTGAGTACTAAAAAGGCATAACATGAAATGTTGGAACGAATCGAAAATATTAAGGAGGACTTTTTGCTAAAGAAGTAACGGGCACTTTCTAGTACACACACATATATATATATAATATAAATATATGCAGAATTCGGGCTGATCAAACAAATGTATTCTTTTACGTTTGCTATCGAAATTTCCTTTAAATAAAAAATAATAGATTTTGTTTTTTTTTTTTTTTTTTCAAAAGACCCTGAGAAGTCTTATAGAATCCTTAACATATTCTTGAAAAACCAATGACTTTGCTTTGAGAATTTTGTGTTCGGGAGAACAACGAAAAATATATGTTCATGAATCATGGTATGTTAAAAAGAAGTATATTTAAAAAAATGCCTATTTCGAGCTAATGCATGAAGTAACGTTAAACTTTGTTTTAGGCAAAAAGTGTCAAAAGAGGAAATATTCTACACAAAATTTTATTATAAGTTTCAAAATAAACACAATTTCTTAGTGTGATACTTGTCAAGAAAACTAATTTCGAAATGTATATAATTCATGTGGAATATATGCGTTTCTCAAAAAAATAACCATTATCAAAATCATAATTTTTTATTTAAACATTCCTTGAATCCTTGTTTTCCAACCACTGTGCCCTGAACTCAATGCATTGCTCCAAATGCATTTTAGCAGAAAACTTCTTGTACACAAAAATAAAGGACATTTTCATAGAAAACGTTTTGCTCATAAAAATAATGTGAGAGAGAATTTTTGTTTGACATTTTGGCTTCTGTTGATTTTAGTTCTGTTCGGTTTTTTTGCCTTTTTTGTGAATTTCTTTTGAAAGTAAAGGACATTTCATATCAAAAACATGCACACACATGGAGCACACACACATATGTGTGTGTGAGTGTACGAGTGTGTGTGCGCTTTTTTTTGACTACATATTTGTGTTTATTTAACAAAACTTAAGTCACAGAAATTTTAATTGCTTTAAATTTGCATAATTCATGTTAATCTCAAATAAATCAAGATTCCTTTTTAGTAATTTTTTGTGTGACGTTCAAAGCCGTCACACACACAAACATACATACATATAATGCCTAAGCTACACACACACACATCTGCCTAAACATGTGCTGTATGTCTACATGTCCTTCATTCGAACTGACATTTAATGTCCAGCTTTTCAATCATTTGTTGGCTGCTACGGCACGACAGTATTCTTTGTTATCCCCCGGAGCCATGTGATGTCCTGGCATTTATTAAGAATCCTTTGAAAAAAATATCCTGCTGATTTAATTGAGCTGTTAAGTAATTACCCAAAATAGATGCGTTAGTTTTATAGTTGATCTGTAGTCTGTGCGTAAATTAAACTTTAATTAAAGATTATTAGAATATCTATCACAGTTGACAAATTTGACCCGAGAGCAAGTTGGCTTTCTTGTTGATTGGCGATCAGCACTTTGTTCCAGGAACAAAACGCCGATGAACGCGTTTCCTGTACTATTTTTTTTTTAATGCACAGTATTATTATTATGCAGGGTGAGATGAAAAAACTTCAGACGGCTGTCATTTCACTCGTTCGACAGCTGTTAAAATTATTCCAGTGACAGATCATTATATTGTTTAAAAGTGTACAAAAGCATTTTGGTGAGAATTTTCCAGGAAAAAAGTTATTCGTTATAGAGTTCAAGCGTGATAGTGTGATTTCTTTATATTTGGCTGGAAAACCACAAGTGGCTATCGTTAAAGCACTGTAGCATTTAAATGTAAATAAATCTTTTGTGTCTCGTACCATCGCTCGTCACCATGATACTGGTAGCGCCCCACGTCAAGGAAGTGGACGGAAGAAAACAGCAACATCAGCAGAAATTTTTCGAAAAATAAAGAAGTGACTTGATCGAAACCCACGTCGCAGTGACCGAAAAATGGCTCTGGAGCTGAACATATCGCAATATTCCATTCGGCAAATATTGAAAAATGAGTTCGGGGTAAAGGCATTGAAATTCCAAAAAGTGCAAGAACTACAGAAAGAAAATAGACTCAAAAGAGCTAAAGAGTTGCTTGGCTTGGCCGAAAGTGGTGAACTTCCGAATTTGGTTTTCTCCAATGAGAAAACATTCGTTGTCCAGCAGTTTTTAAACAAACAAAATGATCGTGTTTACTTGCCAAAGAGGTCAGCTGAGAATGTGCACCTTCGGTTGGTCACGAGAACTCAAGCGCCGGCCAAGGTTATGGTGTGGGCCGCCATATCAGCCGATGGTCGCTCTCCGCTCGTATTAATTGACCGTGGCATCAGAATAAATCGCAAAAATATTGTGGAGGGCGTATTAAATCCTTGGGCACGCAAACGCACGCATTCCAACAGGACTCAGATCGTGCCACCCAAGAATAGTTACAAAATGAGGTTCCTCGCTTCATTTCCAGCGCACAATGGCCACTAAAATCTCCGGATACCAGTCCGTTTTACTATTCTGTCCGGTGTATTTGGAAAGGAAAGTTGGGCCCTAAAAATACCAAAGTGTCGATCACCTCAAGTAAGCGCTTCGCCGAGAATGGGCCAAAATACCGCAGAGCAACATTCGGGCAGCGTGTGACGGTTTCATCGGCCGTTTGAAGGCCATAATTCGTGCCAAAGGTCACTAATTCGAACAAATCTAAACTTATTCTAAAACTTAATGCTATTTCCGACATTTATTGCTCTCATTCAATAAAATTAAAAAAAAATGTTAATATTATGGAATTTGACTTTGTTGCAGTTTTTTATCTCACCCTGTATATATTTACCCAATACTAAATAGTACCAAATTCCATCCTCTAACAGTGACCCTAATGCCTTATTTCAGATTTTAAGCTATATCGATACCATGCTGAACGAATTTCCAACCCCAACCATTTATCCAACATTTCAAGTTGTTAGCTTCTGCCATCCACTCGAAACCAAATTGTACCGTATTTAGTACAGTTGCACATATTTCCAAAACCACCTCCTTACATCAACCTAATTTCCTAGGATGGATTCTGGTACGAAATTATAAGATTTTAGGCAGATTTTTACCATGATGAAGAAGTCAATTGTGAAAACTCAACGTGCTTTTAAAACATTAAAAAATGTGAGAAGTGCGCCTTCTAAGAACACCATTAAGCGTTTATCCGAAGAGGCCATATAAAAGTCGACCAAAGCGATCGGACGAGAATATCGCTGCCGTACGAGCCAGTGTTGAGAGGTCCCCAAGAACATCCCAAAAACGCCGTTCTCAACAGTTGGGCATGGCTCGGTCCACTTTACAACGGATTACTCGCATTGATTTGCATTTGTTCCCGTACAAAATTCAATTGACGCAAAGAATGTTGCCTGCGGTCAAGCCTCGTCGATTGGAATGGGCCCAAAGGTCCGTCGAATATGGGCAACCCTGTATACATATATATACATTCTAAACGTTCAAATGTACTTACGCTTCAGCTACCGTAGATGTCATTATTCTTTGGATTGAGCTAAATTTGTATTACATTTAGAGATATATTTATTTTTTATAGAATTTTTCCTCTTCAAAATTTTCACATCTCATCAGACATTTCTTCCTTAGACATCCTCTTTTTATCCAGTTAAATGCTCAATGTACCACATGCTATTAGAATATCCTTTAAAAAAAGATGAGAAAAATCTTTAATTATACGCAACACCGCTGGATAAGTGCGTCAGAACAGGTTTACACACACATGTGTGTGTGAGTGTGTGTTGGTAAGTGCGTATGTTCGACATATTAATAATACATATTTCATGCTCGAACACTTTTCAATGTCTAACTTATAAAAATAAACACCTTTTCTAAAAAGACACGCACTCACACCCGCCCACTCTGGGTGCACCCACACACACAGAAGCTGACGATACTTAAAAAAGCAAAAACTTCTAACCATCACATACGCACTTTTAAGGATGAATGCCTTCGAAGTGGTTGGTTGACTGGGCAAGAAAAAAGAAGACACAAATCACTTGGTTTAAGAAGGATGTTGGGGTTGGGGTGGGGAGCGTTCTACCTTTTAACTAAACTAACAACATTTCCTCCTCCCCCAACCACTTTTAATTAAAATCCATTGATGTATGCCACCTATGGTGAGAGGGAAGGGGTAGCATATTTACCAAGCCTTGTCTAATTAATATTTATAGAATAGATTTGGCGGTACTTTGGAGCATCAACTTAAATGCAATAGCCACTCAAATGAAACGTTGCAAAAATCTCACGGCAACGTGAAACGACGCACTTAGCGCATCGCTGGCTCGTTGAGAACGATTGGCGGTAAGTAAAGTTTAGGGCCAAATCTGCAAAGTGCATGGGTACTTTGCAGTTCATTGAATGTGTAGATACGCACAAACACACACACACATTCTCACCCACATCATTCTATTTCATATAAAAATACTTGTAGGCAATAGGAATTTATAAAAAGCATCTGCAACAACAATTTTAACACAAAAACAATGCAAAGTGTTTCGGACGTTTCAGCCAAGTTAAAAATATCCGCCAACGCTTCTCCTCCTGACAGCCAACCATTCATCCATCCATCCATTCTCGTCATCATCGTGATCACCTCAACCTCAATGAATGGATTGGATGGGAATTTGAATTTGAAGTATTGAGGATGAGCCAATTGCACTTTAAGTGCATCACAACATAAACTGGGGCCGCTCACAAGTATCTAAACGCAAATACCCACTCTAATGATTGGCAAAGACTCGACATAAAGCCAAAAAAAAAAAAAAAAAAAACGCTGAATCCACGTAGTGAAAATTGATGATGCGATTCATCCTTTGGCGATGTAGTGGTGCAAATATTGGTCAGTACAGTGGAGGGTGGAAAGTGAAGAAAGCCATATATTAAGTGGTTAGGTTTTACTGCCCACTCACTTTCTGGTATTCCAGGGCAGGAAGAAGATTTATTTTGTTTTCAATGAGAAGATTTTTGATATTCTATGAGCAGACCCTCAGGTTTTCTGTGATAAGACCTTCTGGTCTTCTGTGAGAAGACCTTCCCATTTTCTATGAGAAAATCTTCCCGACTTCTATGAGAAGACCTTCCGACCTTCTATGAGAAGACTTTCAGTCCTTCTTTGAGAAGAATTTCTGGCCTTCTATGAGAAGACCTTCTATCAGAAGAACTTCTGACCTTCTATAAGAAGACGTTCCCGTCTTCTATATATGATAAGATCTGTGAGAAGACCTTCTGGCCTTCTATGAGAAGACGTTCCCGTCTTTCATGAGAAGAATTTCTGTCCTTCTATGAGAAGACCTTCTATCAGAAGAACATCTATAAGAAGAAGAAGACGTTCCCGTCTTTTATGAGAAGACTTTCTGGGCTTCAATGAGAAGTTCTTAGGGCCTTCTATGCCAAGACCTTCAGGCCTTTTTTGAGAAGACCTTCAGGCCTTCTATGAGAAGACGTTCCCGTCTTTTATGGGAAGAATTTTTGGCCTTCTATGGGAAGACCTTCTGACCTGCTATCAGAAGAACTTCTGTCCTTCTATAAGAAGACGTTCTCGTCTTTTAAGAGAAGACTTTCTGGCCTTCTATGTCAAGACCTTCAGGCCTTCTTTGAGAAGACTCTCTGGCCTTCTATGAGAAGACCTTCCTCTCTTCTATGAGAAGACGTTCGGGCCTTCTATGTGAAGACCTTCTGGCCTTCTTTGAGAAGACGTTCCCGTCTTTTATGAGAAGAATTTCTGGCCTTCTATGAGAAGACCTTCTGGCCTTCTATCAGAAGAACTTCTGGCCGCATATAAGAAGACGTTCCCGTCTTTTATGAGAAGACTTTCTGGCCTTCTATGAAAAGTCCTTAGGGCCTTCTATGCCAAGACCTTCAGGCACTTTTTTGGAAAAGACTTTCTGGCCTTTTTTTAGAAGAACTTCTGACCTTCTATGAGAAGACCTTCCTGTCATCTATGAGAAGACCTTCTGGCCTTCTATGTGAAGGCCTTCTATGAGAAGACCTTCCCATCTTCTATGAGAAGAAGACCTTCCCGTCTTCTATTTGAAGACATTCTGGCCTTCTATAAGACGACCTACTTGTCTTCTTTGAGAAGACCTTCTGACCTTCTATGAGACGACCTTCTGGCCTTTTATGAGAAGACATTCTGGCCTTTTATGAGAAGACATTCTGGTCTTCTATGAGAAGACTTTCTTGTACTACATTAGAAGAATTCCGCCTCTTCAAGGAGAAGAACTTCTGGTATTTTAAAAGAAGACCTTCTGGTCTTCTATAACACGACCTTTTGGTCTCCTATAAAAAGGTCCTTTGGTCTTCTATAAGGGGACTTTCTGGCCTACTGTGAGCAGACCTGCCGGCCTTCTATGAGAAGTATATCACGCCTACTTAGGGAAGACCTTATGTTCCTCTATGAGAAGACCCCCTAGTCTTCTATGAGAAGTCCTTTACGTCTTTTATCAGAAGAGCTTCACGTTTTCTATGAGAAGACCTTCACTTCATCTTTGAGAAGACCTTCCGAATTTCTGTGAGAACAATTTCTGGTCTTCTATGGAAGAGCTTCTGGTCTTTGATGGTAAGATCTTCTATGAGAAGACCTTCATTTCTTCTCCCAGTAGACCTTCCTCTTTTTTGTGAGAGGACTTGTTGGTCTTCTAGGAGAAGACCGTCTGCTCTTCTAGGAGAACACCTCCCAGTAGACGTTTTTACGTTTTTTGAGAATACCTTCTTCTTTTTTGTGAGAGGACTTGTTGGTCTTCTAGGAGAAGACCGTCTGCTCTTCTAGGAGAACACCTTTTGCTCCTTCTCCTTCTGAAAGGAGAAAACCTTCTGCCTTCTATGAAAAGACGTTCTGGTCTGCTGTAAGAAGACCTTCTTCTGACAAAATCTTCTCATGGAACACCAACAGGCTTTTTCTATGTGTGGAACTACTTTCTTCAGAAGATCTATTTTTCTTCTATGGGGAGAGTTTCAAGATTTTAAATTTTGCCTCACACTTTCACCCGTCACTGTAACAGTAATTCCTATGTAATCTACTAAAAAAAAAACTCACAAAAAAGCCAATGTACAAAACATATTTCATATTCTGTAGTATCTCTGTGTGAATACGCACATCTTAACGTCGCTGTTGAGTCATTTACAATGAAACGAAACTTTTATGCCACAAAATCCAGTCAGTCAGGCACTGCGCTATACTACTGCACCAATGCACACATATACAAACTCACACACACACACAAACTCACCCGCACACATAGAAAATAAACAACAAAACAGGAAAAACACTTACATAAAATATAAAGTCCTTTCTTTTTGTAATAGCAGGCCACCAAACCTGATGATGAGAAGCAAAAAAAAAAAAGAAAAAAAAACGCGATGGTGGCACTGCAACAACTCCAACATAAAATGCAGTTTACCTTGCATGTTGTTTTGTGTTGTAGTTGTTGCTGCTGTTGCAAGAAGAGTTCTTGTATGCAAATGGAAACGTGAAACAAATGACTAAAAAGGATCAATAAGGATACGCGAGTTTTGGTGAGAAAAAAATCGTGCAAAACACACACTCGCACACACACACACATGTGGTTAAACATTCACTTAGTATGTGGAACAAAACATTGTTGTTGTGCAAAACTCATAGCCATCATCGCCAGCCTCATCAGTGGCAGTAACGACTGCAGCAAAGGACAAAAGAAACACACTTGACCATCTCTATCTTTTACAAGGCAGTGCCGGAGTGTTTCTGGAAAACCGAACTCTTCAAGTGCCTTCCGACTGTCCAGAGCGGCTGGGTTTGTTGCTATGACTTTGGTTTGTGGGTAGGTGGGAAGGAAGGTTGTGTTTGGTGGCATCTGCAAACCAGGGCAAAGCTAAAAACGCAAGGCTTTCAAATAAAATCTAAAAAATACAACAAAATGTTTGGTGTTGTTGTTGTAATTGCAACGAGAGATATGTATAAGAAGCAATATACGCGTAGATTAAAATGTATGCACACTCGTTTTGGGTGGGCAATTCCAAGATATTTTTGACGAAGGTTGTTTGAGGAATGTCTGAGGAGTTGAAAACGAGGAAGAAGTGGAAGGCTAAAATTTTGCATACTCGTACATGCATAGTTTACCAGCAGGCAGGTTAAGTTATCGGTATTTTCATGATTTTAGCTACATTATTTTCCGGAATTATTTCAAATTTCATATTTAAAGTTCGTAATGGGTACTACAGCCTATTACAAAAATGTTTGTATGCAGGACCACGTCTTCGTATAGTTCCCACATAACGGTACCTCCCGATATACGGTATTTTCGTGATTTTCGCGACATTATTTAGCGGAATCGATTCAAATTTCGTATTGGAAGATATTAATGGACACTACAACCTATGGCAAAAAATTTCGTATTTCGTACCTCCCGATACTCGGTATTTTCCTGCTTTTTGCAACACTATTCACCGTAATTGTAACACAATTTCGTATTTAAAGTTCTTAATGGGTACTACAGCCTATGACAAAAAACTTTGTATGCAGGTCCACGTCTTCGTGTAGTCCCCATGTAACAGTTTTCATTGAAGTGGTATTTTTCCGATTTTTTTTAAATTTTTCCAGTTCCTTTCAAATAGTGGAGGGTATTAAAAGTTTGGCCCAGCTGAACTTAACTGTTTTTTTTCTTTGTTCCTAAATTACTCTTACCTCACTTCAGAAAGACGTTCGTGGCAAACTTGGAAGCTAAGCTTGCCTTAACAAGACAAAACTAAAAAAACACACTTTCATAAAAATTGTTGTACCATTATGGGCCGTTTGTACATTTTGCACGAAAATTCGTGTTTTAACCCAAAAACGATGTTGTCATTACGAGTTCTAAACAACCCAGTTTTTTAAGTATTATTATTTTCGTACCATACGATTGATTTGATTACCAACAAAAACTGAAAATTCCGTACATTTTTGAACATCGTGCAAGATTTTTGTATTCTTTGAGCACCATTTTCCAAAAACTGTTTTACCAAATTTTTTAGTTCATCATAGACTACTTACACCAAAAATTTAAAGTTTCGTCCTTTTTAGTATTTTTCGAATCTTTCAAGTTCGAAATTCTAATCTTATCCAACTTCTTTGCGTCCAAAGCGACACGAATTTAATGATTTTAGCTCCGGCGAATTTGTCCGGGCATTGATGAATCAGTCAATTTTAAATTTACCCTGGGTATATAAAGGGTGAGATAAAAAATCGCAACAAAGTCAAACGCCATAATTTTTTTTTAATTTCATTGAATGAAAGCAAAATGTGGGAAATAGCATTAAATTTTAAAATAAGTTTAGATTTATTCGAATTGTTCACCTTTGGTATCAATTATGGCCTACAAACGGCCAATGAAACCGCCACACTTTGCCAGAATGTTGCTCTGCGGTATTTTGGTCCATTCCCGGAGAAGCACTAGCTTGAGGTGATCTACACTTTGGAATTTTTTAATGCCAACCTTGCTCTCCAAATTACTCCAGACACAATTGTCCAACGGATTGATATCCGGAGATTTTGGTGCCCATTGTGCGCTGGAAATGAAGCGAGGAATCTCATTTTGTAACAATTCTTGGGTGGTGCGTGCTGAGTGCGATGGTGCTAAGTCCAGCTGGAATGTCCAAGGTCTACGGCCAAAATGTTTGGGTGCTTTAATACACCCTCCAAAATATTTTGCGATAATTAAAACGAGCGGAGAGCGACCATCGGCTGTTATGGCGGCCCACACCATCATCATGGCCGGCGCTTGAGTTCTGATGGCCAACCGAAGGTGCACATTTTCAGCTGACCTCTTTGACAAGTAAACACAATTCATTTTGTTTGTTTACAAACTGCTGGACAACGAATGTTTTCTCATCGGAGAAAACCGAATTCGTCAGTTCACCACTTTCGGTCAAGCGAAGCAACTCTTTAGCTCTTTTAAGTCTATTATCTTTCTGTTGCTGTGTAAGTTCTTGCACTTTTTGTCAATTCAATGGTTTTACCCCGAGCTCATTTTTCGATATTTGCCGAATGGAATATTGCGATATGTTCAGCTCACGAGCCATTTTTCGAACACAGCGACGCTGCTGAGTCCTTTTGGAATGTCCAAGGTCTGCGGCCAAAATGTTTGCGTGCTCAAGGCTTTTATACACCCTCCAGAGTATTTTCGCGATCACATTCGGGATTTATTCTGATGGCACGGTCGATTAATACAAGAGAGCGAACATCGCTGTTATTACACCATCACCATGGCCAGGCGGCCAGGCGAAGCAACTCTTTAGCTCTTTTGAGTCTATTTTATTCAAGTCGCTTCTTTACTTTTCGAACGATTTCTGCTGATGTTGCTGTTTTCTTCCGTCCACTTCCTTGACGTCGGGCTATACTACCAGTATCACGTTAACGAGCGGTGGTACGAGACACAAAACACTTATTCACATTTAAATGCTGGAGTGCTCTAACGATAGTCACTTGTGATTTTCCAGTCATATATAAAGAAATCACACTATCACGCTTGAATTCCATCGCGAATAACTTTGTTCCTGGAAAATTCTCACCAAAATGCTTTTGTACGCTTGTAAACAATATAATAAGCTGTCACTGGAATAATTTTAACAGCTGTCGGACAAGTGGCTTAGAAATGACAGCAGTCTGGATTTGCAGTTGCAGTTTTTTTCATCTCACCCTGTATAGAGATTCCCATTTTTCAAATATCCCAATCAGACTAGATTTTTTTTTGAAATTGCCCATTTGTAATTTGCCATGCCTGCCTATGTGTGTGAGGCACACAAATACACACTCGTCACCAACAACGCATGTTACAAAAAATCGCTGCTGCACTCTAGTCTAGTGCAGTCTCCTCGGCTGGCATGTCAGTCGATATGAGAAACAAAACTTGTGATTGAATGTCGGACCACCACTCATACCAAAGGGCAGCCAAACATTTTAGCTTGAAAAACAAAATAACATCGCAAAACAACAAATACAACAAAAAATAAAAAAGAAAAAAACTAAAACCCCAGCATTGAGAGAATACTGAAAGAAGAATGTTGACGAGATTTTGTTTTTGTTCACAACAAGTGTGGCATCGGGTGTGTGAGTGAGGTCGTAGTGGTCGAGGTTGTCCATTACAAACTTTGTTGAGTTGCAATCTGATGCGTTTTGGGTCCGAATTCAAATAAACAACACACACACACATACATACAAAAATGCAGTGAAAATAATCAAAACGCGACTTGCATGGCAAGCGAATTGCATTGGCAGCGTACTCTAACAAATCGCAGGATTTCGCTGCAGTTTTCAAACTAACCAACCAAAATGTTGGTGCATCCACCAAATGATGTTGTTGCTGCTGTTGTTGTTTTCAATGCAGTTGCATTGTAAAATATAGGTTCTACCTATTTCCGTCTCCCTCAGAGTGTATTTTTTTCTGAGAGGAAGTCCTCACATGGAAATGCAATTTTGTCAAAGAGACTTCCAAGCCATGGCATGAGGAGGATTGATAGGATGGCGAAACGAACATTAAGTTTGAAACTTAGTCCACCAAATAAAATAAAACGAATTGACTTTTTTGCATTGCTTTGCAGTGCATGACTGACAATATTTTTTGTTGTTTTACAAAGGATCTAAAAATCCATCAGAGTATCATCTCTAACAAATAGGGCAGAGACGTGGTAGGAAAAGATGGCAGGAGAGGTAGGTTCTAAGATAAGACGATAAAAATTCTTCTTTATCAATTGTTGCCGGTATTTATTTATTTTCATATAATTTCGAAAATTTTCTTCTTTTCTAATTTGTATTTTTATCGACGCCTTTTGACCCCTCTCCCACCTTCTCACCCTCATTTCCACATACTCCAGTCCCAGGCAATGACCATTCAAACAATTCAAATAAACCTCTGGGTACTTGGCACAATGATTTTGAATTACGCAAAATTGAAATTGATGACGATGACGTTGCCGGCCGTCTGTAATACTGCAATCGTTGCAATTGCACAAAAATGTAATCAGGACAATGTCTACAACCAACCAAAAAAAAAAACCAACAACGAAAAAAAAGAAAAAGTGGAGTGAAAAGAAAAAACAAATAACATTCACTGCTTAAAAGGAAGAGCACACAATGCGTTTTTATTCTATTTGCTTTTATTTAGAAATACGACGTGGGACATTTGAATGCATTGGCTTCGCTTTGATTTTTTTCGATTTTTTTTCTCCCAAACAAAAGAAAACGAAAATTGCAGTCCTGGATACCATCCAGGCAGACTGACAACACTGTTACTTTGCTATGCTATATCCCTTTTTATGCCTCGGACGGCATCGAGTGTAGTTCAGAATATGAAGTTTGGACATTGTAGGGTATCCAAAATTGCATGATTGAAAAAAAAGAACAACAACAACAAGAGCAACAAATGTTAACGATATGTCCCAGCTGGCCAGCTGCACCATTATTTGTAATGGCATAGACAAACAAATTGCAATTTCAGTACAACTTCACTACATACGCAAGGATTTGTATGAGTGCATGTAGGATGGGGACATTCCAACTCCACGGGTCTAAATGGATAATAGTAGCACCATCAGACCATTTGCCAATATTTTTGGAGTTTTTTTTAAAGAAGGTGGGGGTTTATCGATTTTTGTATTTTTCACTCGAAGTAATTTCTGAATATATGTGAGCAGCAAGGAAGGGTTTATTTATTTCTAATTTGTCAAAAACGACACCGAGTTTTGTGGTCAATTTGGATCCCATGACGTTATTTGGAACTTTATTATCCATTATACATTTAAAAGTAGAACAATTTAATTTCTGGCCTCTCGAGGCTAATTTCATCCATTATTAAAAAAAACAGCAAGGAATGTTCGAAAGTCGGGCGTGTCCGACTATATGTTACCCTACACTCACTTTGCATGTTTACTAGAGCTTCCATAACAAACAAGTAAAAAAGCTGTAAGTTCGGCCGGGCCGAACTTTTAATACCCTCCACCATTCGGTACAAATTTGACAACTTCCAAAAAAAAGATAAATAAAATAAAAACCTTTAAAATTCTATTAAAATCTTAAAAGTACCGAATGCCTATACGACGACGTGGACCTGCATAGGCAACTTTTGTCATAAGTTATTTGTAGCTAAAATCATCAAAATACCGAATATCAGGAGCTACCGTTATATGGGGGCTATACGAAGACGTGGACCTACATGGCCCATTTTCTGCTTTATGCTGCAGTATCTATTACGAACTTCAAATACCAAATTTGGACCGATTCCGTTACATAATGTCGCTAAAATCCTCAAAATACCGAATATGGGGGGTACCGTTATATGGGGGCTATATGAAGACGTGGACCTACATGGCTCATTTTTTGACTTAGGATGTAGTATCCATTACGAACTTCAAATACCAAATTTGAAACGATTCCGGTAAATAATGTCGCTAAAACCATCAAAATACCGAATATCGGGGGTTACCGTTATATGGGGTCTATACGAAGACTCGGACCTGCACAGATAATTTTCTGTGTTAGGCTGTAGTATCCATTGCGAACTTCAAATGCCAAATTTGAAACAATTTTTGTGAATAATGTCGCTAAATACATCAAAATACCAAATATCGGGAGGTATTGTTATATGGGGGTTATATGATAACTTGGACATACATGGCCCATTTACGAACTTAACCTGCCTACTGGCAAAATATACATGTGTGCAAAATTTTAGCCTTCAATCTCAATTTGTTCGAAAGATAGCGTGATTACAACAGACAGACGGACATGGCTAAATCGTCTTAGAATTTTACGCTGATCAAGAATATATATACCTCCATAGTATGGTGGAGGGTATAAAAATGCTATATTGTTTATGTGAATATAACAATTCGTATCATAGATTTAGAACAGTTATAATTTGGTTTCAGAGGAAAAAAATGTATGGGAGGTGTATCCAATTCTGAATCGATGTTCACCAAATTTGACGAAAGCATTTTTACCTTTCATACCATTGCTACATAGTGCTTGATATGACTTCAAGAAGGGTTATGCTAATAATCTGTATCTGATATTAGGTAGCCAAAAAGTCATTATTGTAGAGACCAATGACGAATGAGTGGGACTTAAACACCCTATCGGATGAAACATATATTTGGGAGCTATAGTTCTGAATCATTTTTCACCAAATTTGATACATTTGCTTTTAGGCTGATTTGGGTCGATTGTGCCAAAAATATCCTATGTGGACGAATATAACATTGAAATCGGACGAAGATATATATGGAAGCTTTATTCCAATCTAAACCGATCTACACAAAATTTGGCACAGGTATTTCTGACCACTATAAGATATCTAGTATCAAACATTATTGTTAAGGAGAGCATTTTACGAATGTGAGAGACTTAAAGACCAAATCGGATGAAACATACAGGGTGAGATGAAAAAAACTGCAAGCAACTTCAGACTGCTGTCATTTCTAAGCCACTCGTCCGACAGCTCTAGTTACAGCTCATTATATTGTTTACAAGCGTACAAAAGCATTTTGGTGAAAATTATCCAGAAAAAAAAATTATTCGTGGTGGAATTCAAGCGTGATAGTGTGATTTCTTAATATTTGGCTGGAAAATCACAAGTGGCTACCGTCGGAGGACTCCAGCATTTAAATGTGAATAAATCTTTGGTGTCTCGTACCATCGCTCGTTACCGCGATACTGGTAGTGTAGCCCGGCTTCAAGGAAGTGGACGAAACAAAAGAGCAATATCAGCAGAAATGGTTCGAAAAGTAAAGAAGCGATTGGATCGAAACCCGCTTCGCAGTGGCCTAAAAATGGCTCGTGAGCTCGTAATATTCCATTTGGCAAATATTGAAAAATGAGCTTGGGGTAAAGCCATTGAAATTCCAAAAAGTGCAAAAACTTTAACCGCAACAGAAAGAAAATAGACTCTAGAGAGCTAAAGAGTTGCTTCGCTTGACCGAAAGTGGTAAAATGGCGAATTTGGTTTCTCCAATGAGTAAACATTCGTTGTCCAGCAGTTTTTAAACGAAGAAAATTATCGTGTTTACTTTACCAAAGAAGTCAGCTGAAAATGTGCATCTTCGGTTGGCCACCAGAACTCAAGGTTCGGCCGTGGTGATGGTGTGGCCGCCATTACAGCCGATTGGCGCTCTCTGCTCGCATTAATTAACCGTGGCATCAAAATAAATGCCGAATATTATCGCGAAAATATTCTGGGGGTGTATTAAAGCCTTGGGCACGCAAACATTTTGGCTGCAGCTCGCGCCACCCAAGAATAGTTACAGTATGAGGTTCCAAGCTTCATTTTTAGCGCACAATGGCCACCAAAATCTCCGGATACCATTCCGTTGGACTATTTTGTCTGGGGTATTTTGTAAATCAAAGTTGGCACTAAAAAATGCCAAAGTGTCGATCACCTCAATAAGCGCTTCGACGGGAATGGGCCAAAATACCACAGGGCAACATTCGGGCAGCGTGTGACGGTTTCATTTGCCGTTTGAAGGCCATAATTCCAAGGGTGACCAATTCGAACAAATCTAAACTTATTCTAAAATGTCGGGCTATTTTCGAAATTTTTGGCTTTCATTCAATAAACTTTAAAAATTAAAAATTATGTCTGAATTATATATTTTTAACATCTTTGTGTTTTTTTTTTTTTTTTTTAATTATCTAAGACTTTGTCTTATTGGGCTTTTAGATCTGGGTTTTATTTAATGAAAATAAAAACTATTAATTTAATTTTTATCCGACGTGTCGTTGGGATTTTCCAACTACTTCAGGGATATTTTTTTTTTAATAAATAATTTTTTTGTCAAGTTTCTACATTTAGACTTCGTTAAGCTAAGGTTTTTTTTCACAAACACAACAATTAAACTAATAAATAAATGTAAAAATAATTAAAATTATTATAAATATCAAAGGTGTTGCTTAGGTGCTAAGAATCACAGGTTGTTGGAATACGACTAAAAAATTATGTCGTTTGACTTTGTTGCAGTTTTTTTTCTCTCCCTGTATAGATATGGAAAAAATGTGAAGATGTAAGAAATTTCAGAAAAATTGTTGCTCATTTCACAATTTTCCCTGGGTCAATATTTGTACTTTTTACACGAAACACAAATAATTTATATTTGCCCCTAACATCAAGAAAAGTAGGAGCTTCACAGATTCTGAAACGTTAAGAATTCGTGTTAAGAAGGAATCTCAATAATTGTAGGAAAGCTGATTGAGAGAGAGAGGGATATATGAAAAATTTGTCAATTTTCAGTTATATCAATTATGGACTCAAAAATTCCAAGACCTCCGAAGTTGCAAAAGAGCTGGATGGAATGATTAGCTGACCATTGCTTCCAGCAATTCACAACACTTGTATTCACAATCTCCTTAGTTTTAATAGAAGTAACTATTAAAAGTAAGGAATTTTTTCATTTTGTCTAAAATCTGCATGCGGTAGTAGGCCTTAAAGCTGCCAAAATTTGAAAATTATACCTATCCTTTAGTTCGAATCCTGCTATAGTGCCATAAAGCTTCTTCTGCCTGGGAACCAATCTAAAATTTTTCAATATTTTAGAAACCTAGTTTATGTATAATAGGGAGACAACATTTACTTTAACAAATAAATGAAATAAAGAGGTTGATGAATAAAATATGTTTATTTAATTTTGTGGCATGAATCTCTTGTAACGATTTTCTTCCCAAGACACGACAAAGAAGCGCAAATCCAATTTATGAAGTCTTAAACATATTATTCCTCCAACACAATTTTGTTGAATATTTTGAAGACCAAATTGACAAATTTTCTTGTGGTTTTGAAATTTACGTCACATAAATATGTCAATAGAATATAGCACATATTTTTAATGTTTCACCGTCATCAAGATATAAATACAAAATTGTGTTTCACACCTCTAAAAGTTGTCTTTGAATTATTGTCAGGAATTAGTACCTCACATTGACACGTTTGGGGTGGCTGCCCTCCATTTGTGCCCTGCAACATTTGTTTATAGCATTAACGTCCACCGCCTGTCATAAAAAAGTTCCTGCTGGAAAATACAAATCTTATTTTTTATTTGTAATAAGCTATTTGTAAATGTGCGTTTTTCTGTTAATACGAATCTTATAAATGATACGCTTTTTTATTTCTAAGGATAACCACAAAAATGTGCTCCAATTAAAGTTTCTCATATTCTTTGTAACGACTTTTTATGGCAGGCGGACAATTGGTAACATTAATGATGTACTGTAGACTGCCTTGCTTCTTTCTATGATGTCCAGGGTTGTCATATTTTTTTCATATCTTATGATTACTTCTTTAACGATGCCGTCCTTGGTCACAAAGTATTGCCCGCCAATAAAGCCAAGACAATGTCCATCAACTTTTTAATTGTTAATGAACAATTTTGTTCGTATTTTTTTAATGTCCAACAATGTTATGTTTTTTATGACCACCTTGTTTACGGCTGAGATTGTCCGGCGGTGTAAAGATGTTACAATTATGACACTGTATTGTATTACAAGGGGCAAAAGCCAGGAGAGGGATGTTGTTAATACAGAGATTGTCAATATTTATCTATTGTTTCCAATAAAAAGAAATAAGGCAAAGAATTGATGAGGTAAAATTAAAGGACTATGATTAATGGGAAATATTGTATTTATTACAATACGCGCTCATGGAACAATTAAACCTCTGTATTAATTTGTTGAAGGCGAAAAGAGATTTTAACAGAGAAGAGTATATGCTTAAGGGTGACCAAAAGGTTCAATATCGTTATATTTTTATTCACATTTGGTTAATGTTGGTCAGCAATTCCTTCCGAATATAGGGGATTTTCAAAAATAATGGGAATAAATTATTATTTTTGGACATGATGCCTCATTTTCCTATTAAATCATTGAAAATATACAAGGCGTAAGTATAGACAACATTTGAGACTTAACGGATTTGTTTTATGGCCTCTATATGCTACAATGTACTCTTTGGGGAGTTTTATCTACAAACCGAGTGCTATCAAATCCACTTTGAATTTTCCACAACCCAGACTGGCTATTGGACAGTGAAATTATAAGAAAATTTGCTGCAAATTCTGCAAAAGAGCTAAGTCTGTAGCTAATACTGAGTGACTGATATTTTTTTATGGTACATATAAGGGTACAAATTTTTTCTGTCCAGAGACTAACAATGAAATTTGATCAAGAATATTTCTCTCTTTTAAACTTTTAGTCTATAATGACATTTTATGTTAATTTCAGACATCAACTCGAAATAAGTCGACGATAAATGTATCGAAGAAATTGGAAATATTTTCACTTTTTATACCCTCACCTTGGAAAGGAGGGTATATTAACTTTGTCATTCCGTTTGTAACAACCCTAAATATTCGTCGTAGACCCCACAAATTATATATATTCATAATCAGCATAAAATTCTTAGTCGAATTAACGATGTCCGTCTGTCTGTCTGTTGAAATCACGATACAGCCCACGTTATTTGATGTAGACCCTCAAAATTTAGCTGAACGATTTGTATTGTGCTTAGGACGGTTGGTATTGAAAATGAGATATATCGGTCCACGTTTTGGTATAGTCCCCATATAACGGTACCTCCCGATATTCGGTATTTTTATGATTTTGCCCCATTTTTTCACGAATTTGTCTGAAAATTGGTATTTGTGGGTCATAAGGGGCCATAGTTCGTGTGGCGAAACACTGTATGTAAAGGTCCACGCTTTGGTATATTAAAATTTCTGCCCGGTCGAACCTTATGTGTTTTTACCTGTTTTTGGATAATTTGATGCAAATATTTTCTTGATGTAGAATGAAAACAGAGATTTATTTTCTTTGATGACTTACCGTTACATTTGGTGACGATTTGTTTTATCTTTGACGTATTCGTCTAAAAATTATGTTTTTATGAGAATTTTGGATAAACTCAGAAGAAACATGTTTACGAATTGTTTGTGTTTAGATAAGATTAAGACTTTAGATGTATTCTGGGACCTGTTATAGAATGACAAATAATTTTTTAGAATGTTTCAACTGTCACTATCCCGCTTAAATGCCACTATCCCGCTTATTTTGAAAATAGAGTGAAAAAGACCCCTTTGGTGGTCGACTAGAGGGTTAACATTTTAGACCAAAATAATCTTCGTATTCTTATTGATAACATTGTCAAAGGCAGTAAAGAATTTCAATGTCATATGGAAAAGGGGGTGAAACTTGTTCCTTTAATTAGGTTACTTTGCGATCTAAATGTTCAAAAAAGCCGATACATGTGTCTCCTATTTTCTACCTCTACTTTTACGTTCTACTCGATTTTTGACAAGTTTGACAAGTAAAAAAGCAGCTAAGTTCACCCGAACCGAACTTTTAATACTCTCCACCATTTGGAAGAAACTTAAAACATTTCAAAAAAATCCGTCGAAAAACACCACATAAATGAAACCGTTATTTAGGAGCTATACGAAGACGTGGACCTGCATAGGTAATTTTCTATTATAGGCTGTAGTACCGATTCCGAACTCCAAAGTAAGATATTTGAAACATTCCGGTGAATAATGTCGCTAAAAATCATCAAAATTCCGAATATTGGAAGGTAACGTTGCATGTAGGCTGTACTAAGACGAATGTCGCTAAAATCATCAAAAACCGAACAAAGGTAGATTCTATTGTATTTGGGATATACGAAGACGTGGAACGACATGACCCATTCACGAAATTAACTTACAAGAAATTTTAACCTTCTAGTACTTTCACTTAAGGAGGCAAACATTTGATGAACAAAAATCTCAAAATAAAGAAATCTGCTACCGATTTTCTTCAAAGTTTACACATTGCAATAGCTTTGTCAATTTTATGGTTATATCGGTCCCTCTTTCAAGTACCTCCTTATTCAATATACATATTTACATACAAAAAAAATGGGAAGTGTAGTCCGTCAAATATTTCCCTTCGATATATGTAACTGATCAAGCTTCAAAATCTCTACAAAACATTGATTTAAAGCAAGTAAGCAAAAGCTATAGACGAGCGGGGCCAACCATGTGATGCCCTACAACACTACAATATGTTGGAAGCCCCCTTATGTCCAAATCCATTTTGGAAGATTTCATTCTTGAAATAATGTCGTAGAGCCATGCCCAGATGTTACCCTTATATGCGCAGTCCTCCACGTTGTTGTGTGTTCTAAATAAATTCAATGGTCATCCAAAATGCTAGAATTCTTCCCTGTCCCTAAATCGATCATCATATAGAGCCACTGAAAAATCAGGAAAATTTTATTTTTTTTTTTGGTCCATTTGAACCCTTACATTTACATCTCCATAAAAATAGGCTTTAATTTTGATCATAACGTTTCTGGCAAGATATCATTCCGAATCGATAAGAAATGTTAAAATCAGCCCAGCAGTTTTCGACTTATAAGCGGAATAACCAAGACCTATTTCATCTTGGCTATCAGCATCAGAAGAGACCTTTTAATATATTTGCGATTTCGCCGTGATTACAAACATTCGTCGTTTGGTGGAAGTCTTCGTATCTTTACATAGACTAAATAGGATCCGTTGACCATCCAAATTGGTAGACCAACCCTAAAATCCATGCAAAATTCCGCGACGATTGGTTTATAATTTTGGCCTGTAGAGCAAAATCAAGGATTGTTCTGTTTTTTGTCCATTTCAACCCCTTAATGTCTTGCGATCTTCTCTTCAGGCTTATATTCTATCCCCACCTCCGTTTTCAATTTCGTGAGGATCGGGCCATAATTGGGACCTGTAGCTTGATTACAAATTAACATGGACAGACGAACGGGCATACATAGATAGATCGATTCAGCTTAGCGAGATAAAAAGATCCATATATAATTTTCTATGTCGGGGACCATTATTTCGAGGTGCTACATAATTTTTGTCCCAATCAAATTTATAATACCCCTAACACATATGCTCTGTTCCAGTACCTGCAAAAATCTACTATTTTCTCCGATATCATAAATGGAAAATCGATTATCGTTGTAATTTTTTACATTCTTGCAGTTCTGAAACAGAACAAAAGTGTGTAGGGTATAGATACAACGATAATAGCAAGCACGACACCTAGAGATAGGTTATAAACTTTAAAACATGCTAACTACAAGACTTCTAATTAGATCAGATTCTGATAACACTCACATGATTTGAGAATTCCGCTTAAACCCTGTATAAATAAATCCTACTATGTTTCCAATAAGACAAAAAACACTACAACTTCCGCCATCTATTGGATAGTAGTAGAAAGTAGCTAGTATTTTTTCTAATAAGACTAAGGTCGATAATAGAGTTCATGGACCAACTAGGCTACGGATAAAATGCAAGGCGTTCCATTTCAAATTTAAGAGAATTGCATAGACCTCATTCTCTCTTAAATTTCCTGCATTTCAGGGGTTCCGATTTCAAAGCAAAGGGGGTTGTTGCTATACCTAAATCAAACACCACCGAAAATGAAATAGGAAAAATCGAAAACTAAACAATTGACCAGGGTTTCCTAGCTAATGGAATAGTGTAATGGCATAATACCACTACACCAACCACAAATATGCTCACCCAAATGCTGGATGAAGCTTCGGCGGCGATGACTACACAAAGCCAAAACACGTCTAAACAGCATGGAAGCCAACAGGAAAATGGTTGTGGATTATGGTCGGACAGCAACAGCAACACCTACCAAAACTGATGTTCAACTAAAAATGATGATGGCCTCACAAGGATGGCAAGACGGTGAGGGGTATTTCAATTTAAGATGTGCGCATGTCAATGCTGTGGTTACATGCAATTCTTGTTTGTAGCTGCATGCATCCAACCAGCCAACCATCCTTCCAGCCATCCATCCATCCTAGGCAACCACACATACAAACCAAATGCAAATGCAAAAAACTAACTATGCAACGATTTGTTGTTGTTAGGCTATGCTTGTTTTTTTGTATCTGAATCACATATACATATGTGCATGTCGTCTATGTAAGAATGTATCCATGTAAAAAAGAAGACTTTATATAAAAACAGCAAGTATATAGTATATTAGATGCACTCAGAAATGCACAAAATGCATTTTTTTTCGCCTGCATGGGGTATTGGTGTAAAATATCTCTATACCTATGGGGAATAATTATGAGCTATTTCCTGTGCCATTGTAATAGAACAATGCATGCACAATGGATATTGTCTAAGCTGAAAATGTGTATGGGTCATACGGAATTTTTTGGGGGCGCTTGGGTTTCAAAAAAAAAAAAAAAAAAAAAAAAAAAAAAAAAAAAAAAAAAACAAAATGCAAATGAGAAAAAAACAGTTGATTTTAAGGCAGTACGACACTACGTGTGAGACTTCCTCCTGAAAAAATCCTTTTAAAAACTACTCCCGGCGAATTTTTACAAGACTCAATTTCCGATTGTATTCGAGTACCTTTCCATAAAATGTCCATGTAGTTGTTTATCTGGGAGGTACCAGGAGGATGGAGATATATTGACGAAATCGAATACTCTGTTTGTGAGCTATCGTTCGCATCAGGCAGACGGGCTGACAGAAATCTCTACATCGACTCCAAAGGGTACTTTATCTAGGATTTTATTATAAATACTTTGGTGGAATATTTGTACTTGGTATATTTGATCCCGTTAAAGGAGAGTTAAAAATATTTTCAAAAAAAAAAAAAAAGAAAAACCAATTAGGCTCCTTTGTTAACTCTCTAGAGGGTTAAAGTTATTGATCAGAATAATCCTCTTATTTTTATATGCAATATTACCACATATTCAACGAATTCCGAGGAATCTCAAAACTGATAATTTCAGAAAATATGGAAGAGACGGTCCATACAAAGTGAGTAGTTCTACTAACAACACTGTGCGAAATTTTTTGGGGCGTGGTCTGGGGCCGGGAAATTCCAAGCGGAGGTGATAGCATAAGTAGCTCAAAAGGGGTTTGGGTTTCCAGACCAATAATTTGTACAGCCCATTATATATAGCCTTAACCATACACAATGGACCTCAAACATATTCGAAAAATTAAAGATAGAGCTTTAGAATTTGATACAGGCCTTTGTGTCGCATGTAGAATCATTTGTACAAATTATTGGTCATGACGTTCCACGTTACGGTATCGCCCCCATATAAGGGCATTTCAAGTATTTTATTTTATTTTAAGTATTTTATTTCATTTTAGCCATATTTGTATACCCTCAGTCAAATAGCTAAATACGACTTTAGGCCTCTTTGGACCAAATCCGCTGGTGCACACGATAACTCTCGAAGGAAGTATCCGATTTTTTTCCAAACTTGGTACATCGTAAAATTATTGTCAAACTAAGATCGAGTTATAAGATAGATAATATTGGTCCTCTCCTTGTGGTACTTCCCCCACAAAATGTCAACATTTTCAAAGAAAATAATTTACTGCACAGAAAAAGAAAGGATAATCCGATTTTGCTCCAACTTTGCAAATCTTAATAATTGCCTCAGCACTAGGACATGGGCGAAAATGGACAATATCGGTCCACACCATCAAGTACCTCCATCCCAAGGGTCAACATTTTCAATAACTCGTAAAAAATGTAATACATAAGAGTCCGATTCTCTTCAAATTACACACATAACAATATTTTTATTAACCCCCCATCTGATGTGAAGATGGAATATATCGGCCCTCTCCATCTGGTACCTCCCCCATAAAAGGGTCAACATTTAGAATATCCATGAAGCTCAAAAGCCTAGAAATTAAGATCCAATTCCATTCAGACTTGACACATCTAAATTATTCCATCAACACAAGATCTGTTATAAAGGTGGTAGAGATCGGACCATTCCTTCTGGTGCTTCCCCCACAAACGGTCGGACCAAAACGACTATAAAATCCGAAATAAACATCCGGTTCTCTTCATGTTTCACACATTTCATTATTTCTACTATCACAAGATCTGCTACGAAGATGGAATATATCGGTCCACTCCTTCTGATACCTCCCCACAAAGGGTCACAATTTTGAGTACCCATGAAGCTCATAAAACGAGAAAATAACGTCCGATTCCAGTACATCGGTACATCGGAATATTTCCATCAACATAAGATCTGTTATAAAGATGGTAAAGATCGGGCCGTTCTCTCTAGTACCTCCCCCACAAAGGGTCAAAGTTTTGAGTAAAAAAAGGATAATAAATTTTTTTTTTTCAAATTTCACACATCCCATTATTTCTACTAACACAAGATTTGCTGTGAATATGGGATATATCGGTCAACTCCTTCTAGTACCTTTAGCGCATAGGCTAAAAACTTGGAATATCCATGAAGCTCCTACAAAGCGAAATTAAGATCCGATTCCATTTAAGACTTGGTACATCTCAATATTTCCATCAAAACAAGATCTGTTTTAAAGATGCTACAGATCGAACCATTTTTTTTTTTTGGTACCTCCCACACAAAGGGCCAAATTTTTGAATAACCAGAACCATCACAAAATCCGGTTCTCTTCAAATTTCATGTATTCAATTATTTCTACTAAAACAAGATCTTCTGCGAAGATGGGATGTATCGATACACTCCTTCTGGTACCTTCCCCACAAAGAGTCAACATTTTCAATAATTTTATCAGTCATAACTTCTGAAAAAAATCGCCGATTCTTTACATTCTGATATGAGTATATCTAAATATTTCTCCCAAAACCTTAGATGAATATGTAATTTGATATAAATGTTCGATTTTCTTGTAATTTTGACCAAATCAATATTTTATCTGTATTAGATGAAGTATGAAAAGTTAATACTTCTTTTTACTATGTCTGGTATCTCACGCACATTTTAACTTTTTCTAAAAATTATCACATATATCATATAAAGTGAGGGAAGTAGTCGATATAGTCCAAACCTGGCACGTCGCAATATTTATATCATATATATTTAGGTTCGATACGAAATTGGCAATATTGGTCCATTCCTTCGGAACCTAACTCCATAGGAGGTCAACAATTTAAATAATCATAACATAAGTCAAAATGTATTTAAATAATCGAACATTAGTTGAGGGTATCCATCTGTCGGTAAAACCGACTGAACTTTTTTTTCAGAAAATTTTCAAAAAAGGTCACTGTTTCGGAGTTGCGCCCATATCAAGGTACTTCCTGATTTTACGTATTTCAGGGGTATTGGCCTAATTTTCCAATTGATTTGCCTTTTTTGGTGTCTTTGGGAGTAGAGATCGATCGTACAGAAAATTTATAGAATAGACAAATAGAAAATTTATAGAATTTTGGAATTTTCCAAAACCAAAAAAAATTGATGGGAAATGTGGTCTTGGGGGTGCCGTTATATGGTGACTATACCAAAATATATACCAATGTTGAAAATTTTCTCTAAGATGGTTATCTACGACGAAATCTAAACACAAAGTGCTGCTTCCAGTTCGATACCATGAAATATCCCATATAAATGCATTTATCAAAGTGCATAGCATGCATATATACACAAAGCATTTCCTATATACACTTTTTATATATTTTTTGCTAAAATATTCCCTTGATTTCTCTATGGTCCGTGCTCTGTCTCTCTGTGCCTGTATGTGCATTCAGTGTCCAGTAGTTTTGTTTTTCAATGCATACATATTTTCTCTATATCTATGTGCCGAACAAAATTTCGTTACATACCTTCATACAGACATACACATATCTACATACATACACATATCTATTGAAATCGTTTTTATTAGACACCTCTTTTTTGTTGTTTTGCATTCATTCGTTCGTTCGTTCATTTGTTTGGCATAGCTCAATTGATCGGTATTGTTATTGGCATTACTGAATTGTTGTGTATCTCTGCACACACACACATATATGTATATACATATACATATTTGTGTGTGTTTGTGTATCCTTAGACATTTCGTGCATTCTGGATTTGATAGACTTTATTCAATACAGAATGTCAAATGAATCATTAATCATAAATTCAAAGATTATTTATGGATTTAATAGGACTAGGCCGCTGGTACTTTAAATAGATCATAATTTTGTTGTTGTTCGTTATTCGTTGTTGTATCTAGGTATTGTAATACAAACGCTGCCACTGATGAGGCTGATGATGATAATAATAAAGATTATCATGATTACCACTCTGGTGCTGATGAGAGGCGATTGTAATTATCGAATTTTGAACGATTTTCAATGAAATCCTTTGAAGCTATTGATTAGTGTTAGGCAGCAGCTTGATTACCGTGTATTTGCATAATAAAAATGAATATATTTTGGAAAATTTGTTATTATTTGAAGCCGAAAATACGCACACATACACACTCCATTTGAAAATATTTAATCACTTTGAAGTCAAACGGATTTCCAACGGAGTGAGAAAAAATATATCTATAATGAGATAGATTTTTACTTCCCATCCCACAGTCGACAAAGGTTGATATAGATTTTCAACCGATTATAGGATCGGCAATAGGATAAATTTTTGATCTATAAATTTGTATTTTTACAATAATTTTTCGATTGCGGCTATGACCGGGGAACTGTTTAAAATAGGTTTCTTTTGGACAACACTAAATTTTAAAAAACAATTTCGAAGGATAAAATCGAAATTATTTTAAGTTATTAAGGAAGAACTTTTGAAATACATTCTGAATGGGCTGATGCTGGATAAAACAATAAATTAAAAAATGAATTAAAAAAAATATGAAAATAAATTTTGGAAGGAGTAAATGTGGGTTTCCGCGGACGTTTTGAAAGAACCTTTGGAGAACCTTGAATAATTGGAGGAATAATAAATTAATAATAAGGACTTACTATTGGTCAGGTATGATATATATTTGCATAATTCAAATTCATATTTTGAAGCGGAACATTTTGAATATAGTTAACCAGCTTTCAAACGAAATGGAATTTCGAAGTTGATTTAGTCATGTCCCTTCTTCCGTCAATCAATCTAAATACCTGTCAGAGTGGCTGCACGCTTGTGTGGCTTTTTTCCTGCCTGTCTACCAAAATCATGATAGAGGCCACATTAAAACTACATGGTGAGATGAAAAAACTGCAATCAACTTCAGACTGCTGTCATTTCTAAGCCACTCATCCGACAGCTGTTAAAATTATTCCAGTGACAGCTCCTTGTATTGTTTACATGCGTACAAAAGCATTTTGGTGAGAATTTTGCGGAAAAAAAGTTATTCGTGAGGGAATTTAAGGGTGATAGTGTGATTTCTTTATATTTGGCTGGAAAACCCCTAGTGGCTATCGTTAGAGCTCTCCAGCATTTAAACGTGAATAAATCGTTTGTGTCTCGTACCATCGCTCGTTACCGTGATACTGGTAGCGTAGAC
Source organism: Musca domestica (assembly GCF_030504385.1). Lineage (NCBI taxonomy): Eukaryota > Metazoa > Arthropoda > Insecta > Diptera > Muscidae > Musca > Musca domestica. Next base: position 6,066,279 of record NW_026712155.1, read on the forward strand.
CAACGTCAAGGATGTGGACGGAAGAAAACAGCAACATAAGCAGAAATGGTTGGAAAAGTAAAGAAGCGACTTGATCGAAACCCACTCGTGAGCTGAACATATCGCAATATTCCATTCGGTAAATATTGAAAAATGAGCTCGGGGCAAAGCCACTGAATTTCCAAAAAGATGCAAGAACTTACACCGCAATGGAAAGAAAATAGACTCAAAAGAGCTAAAGAGTTGCTTCGCTTGGCCACCACCGAAAGTGGTGAACTGCCGAATTTGGTTTTCTCCGACGGAGGAAATCGTTGTCCAGCAGTTTGTAAACAGACAAAATGATCGCGTTTTCTTGCCAAAGAGATTAGCTGAATATGTGCACCTTCGGTTTTCCACCAGAACTCAAGCTCCGGTCATGGTGATGGTGTGGGCTGCCATAACAGCCGATGGTCGCTCTCCGCTCGTATTAATCGACCGTGGCACAAAATAAATGCCGAATATTATCGCGAAAGGTGTGCCGAATATTATCGGAGGGTCTATTAAAGAATTGGGCATGCAAACATTTTGGGCGCAGAACTTGGACATTCCAAAAGCACTCAACACCATCGCATTCAGCACGCGCCACCCAAGAATGGTTACAAAATGAGGTTCCTCGCTTCATTCCGACCAAAATCTCCGGATACCAATCCGTTGGACTATTGTGCCTGGAGTATTTTGGAAAGCAAGGTTGGCACTAGGAAACACCAAAGTGTTGATCACCTAAAGCAAACTTTTCGCCGGGAATGGGCCAAAATACCGCAGAGCAACATTCGGGCAGCGTGTGATGGTTTCATTGGCCGTTTAAAGGCCATAATTTGTGCCAAAGGTGACCAATTCGGCTTTTTGGCTTTCATTCAATTTTAAAAAAATGTAAAAATTATGGCGTTTGACTTTTTCTAGTTTTTTTTTATCTCATCTTGTATACAAAGGGACACAAATGTTTTGAAATATTTTTCGCCACATTGAATATAGGATGTTAAAAATTTATAGACAGATTTGGATAATTTCAAGAATCATTGCCTTTAAAAATAGCTTATGTAGATCCGGGCGAGGGTTTTGCCATATTTCCCAACCGATTTGCCTAAAACTTGGTATATTGGTTTCTTCGGGAGTAGAAAGCCTTCCGAAATTTTCGCTTTTCATTTTTTCTTTAATTTAAAGAATGTGAAAATGCGATTTTTTTAACCCGGAATTCAACATTTGTTCATTAAAAATTGTCAGAATTTTTCATGGACGTTGAAAAATATGATATTGGTATGGAAGCCATTGAACGAATATAACTGAATTTGGATCTTCTCTCCAAAGTTGGAAAATTCAATTTTGGAACCAATATCTCCAAATTCGACAAGTATTGCTTTTTAGAACTTTAATAAATATTACTTTCATATTTTTCGCAATTTTATCTCCACACATTTTTTGCCATTTACTGACACGGCATTCTTTTCCCCAAATAAAAATTCCCCATTTTTATCTTGAAAACAATAATATCCGCTTACCTAGACCAAAAGACATAGGAAGGTGAAAAACAAGCAAAAAAAAAAGCAAAACACAAAGTCATTTTCTTCTTCCGCACCGTTTGTCAGGATAATAATAAAAACCTCATAAAACTTATCTTGCAAAACAAAAAGGATGAAGAAACCAGCAACCATAAAGTAAATATATTTCTAGACAAACGATAGACTCAATGTCTGGCACGAATATATCGACCAAAGAAAAGACCCCCAAAAGATGGACTCTCATTTTTCGTCTACGTGGTGGTGCACAACAAAATGTACATACAAAAGCAAACAAGGACAAGAAAACAAATTGAAGATGATGTCGAATGCTTGGTTAATGGTTTGAGGCCCGACTCTATTGTGTGGTGAGCTGGGCAAACTGAAATTCAATTTAAAAACAAAAGTTTCAACACAGTTTACGGTGCTGAAAATGAAAACCTAATAAAAAGAGAAGAAAAAAAAAAAGAAAAGAAAAACATGAGGGGAAAATATTTAGATGTGGGAAAACACCACAAATAAAACAATAAAAAGTAGGGAAGTGGAAGGGAAGAAAATAGATGAGGTTTTGGGCAAGAAAATAAAATAAGTTTTTTTTTTTTAAAGGGAGCTTGAGAGACACACGTGTAAGGACAAGATGGAAAATGTAATCCAATTGTGAATTTAAGGCGACAAAGATGCACCTTATGCGGCTCAAGTCTGTAATTCATGGCAGCAAGGAGAGATCCTACGGGATGAGCCACCGCACCTTAAAAATTTGTCTTCCATGGATTTTGTTAAATAAATTACAAATTTTAAGAAAATGTGAAATCACTTTTTGGAAGAAAAAAGGATTTTCGAAAAAAAATTGAAGGGATAGGAAATGTGCTCTACCCACATTGTTCATAAGAAAGTTTGAAAGGGCGCTTGCCGGGTTAAAGCCGTAGTTTTTATACCCTACACCACATAGTGGTAAGGGTATTATGTCTTTGTGCATTTTTTTGTAACATGGAGAAGGAAACGAGATAGACCCATAGTTACTTTTGAGAACCTTCATAGAATCACTTTCTGAGTCGATTTATGCATGTCAGTCCGTCTGTCCGTCCGTCCGTCCGTCCGTCTGTCCATGTATTCTTGTGAACAAAATGCAGGTCGCATTTATTATCCGATTGAGATCAAATTTTCCAAACAATATTTTTTTGGCCCAAGGACGAACCCTATTGAAATTGGTGAGAATCGGATCAAATTTAGATATAGCTCCCATATATATCTTCATCCGATTTCGGGTAAATGTGCACCAAATATCCACTATCAGTCCAAATTACCTGAATTTTGGCACACCCAACCGAGTTCGGCCTAAAAGCAAGTATATCAAATTTGGAGAAAATCGGTTCAGATATAGCTATAGCTCCCATATATATCTTTCATCCGATTTGATCTTCAAGTCCCTCACATTCCTACTATGCACTCCACAACCGTGATATTTGGTACCAGGTATTAGATGGAGCACAGAAATAGCTGTTTTAAATTTTATCGAAATCGGTTCAGATTTGGATATAGCACCCATATATATCTTCATCCGATTTCGGGTTAATTGACCACCAAATGGCCAATATCAGCCCAAATGGCCCGAATTTTGGCACATGTGATTTATTTAGATTAGCCTTAAAGCAAATATAACAAATTTGGAGAAAATCGGTTCAGAAACAGCTATAGCTCCCATATATATCTTCATCCGATTTCGGGTTAAATGTGCACCAAATGTCCACTATCAGTCCAAATTACCTGAATTTTGGCACACCAAACCGAGTTCGGCCTAGAAGCAAGTATATCAAATTTGGAGAAAATCGGTTCAGATTTGGATATAGCTCCCATATATATCTTTCATCCGATTTGGTGTTTAAGCCTCTCACATTCGTAATATGCACTCCACAAGAATGATATTTGGTACCAGATATAAGATACAGCCCAGAAATAGCTGTTTGTAATTTTATCGAAATCGGATCAGATTTGGATATAGCTCCCATATATATCTTCATCCGATTTCGGGTTAATTGTGCACCAAATGGCCGATATAAGTCCAAATGGACTGAATTTTAGTACATCGGACCAAATTCAGCCTAGAAGCAAGTATATGAAATTTAGTGAAAATCGGTTCAGATATAGATATAGCAACCATATATATGTTTCATCCGATTTAGAGTTTTAGTCCCATACATTCGTAATATTCACTCCACAACCGTGATATTTGGTACCAGGTATTAGATGGAGCACAGGAATAGCTGTTTTAAATTTTATCGAAATCGGTTCAGATTTGGATATAGCTCTCATATATATCTTCATCCGATTTCGGGTTAAATGTGCACTAAATGGTCAATATCAGCCCAAATCACCAGTCTAGAAACTAATACGTAAAATTTGGAGAAACCCGGTTCAGAGATAGCTATAGTTCGTAAAATGCATGATAGAATTAGATAGATTTTGATTTTGTACCAAATATCTCATAGAGCTCTGAAATGCCCTGTATAAACCTTTTTACGAGAGCTCTACTAAATATGCATAGTGGTGTAGGGTATCATATAGTCGGCCCCGCCCGACTTTTGAGCTTTCCTTACTGGTTTATGAATAAAACTGTTTCTTTATTATTTTTTTTTTAACAATTTGAAAGGACTTTTGGACGGATAAATTCGTGGATTTTTCAAGACAAATTTAAAAAACTTTTGCGGATCAAAAACCATAGATTTAAGGAATACAAGGTAGGTTTCTGGCAGATATTTTAACCGAATTTTTGTTTAGGTTTTGCTTGTATCTTGACAGCATCTTAGAAAGGACGAAAATAAATTTAAGGGATATAACCAGGGATTATTTAAAAAATGATGAACAAACTTTGTTTGACAAAATCTCGAGATTTTTGAACAAGTTCTGTAAGGACAAAAATAGACGGTTCTGTTTGAAATTTTGAAATAAGTTTGAAAAATTTCAGAAAAGACTGTTAGTGTTATAAAGAATTGTTTTAAGGAGCACCGTGGAGATTTTTTTAAAATAAATTTTAAAAGGACTTGTAGTCGTTAAATTCTGTGGACTTACAAGGGTCTGTAAGGGCCTGAATGTGCTTTATGCACTATTTGCATTATGCAATTCGAAAGGATATTTAGAGGTATAAACGTAGATTTTTATACGGGGACAATGATCTAGTTTTCGTGTTTTAAAGAAATATTCGAGAAAAGAAGGAATTTGGAAAAAATCAAAACCATAAAATTTGAAGGAGTTATAACGGATTTTTGAAGGAATAAAATCTTTTTTGCAAATTTAAAAGTGATTAAACCGTGGACTTTACAAGAAATTTGAAAGAGCATTTGGGAATAATCCGGAATGAATGCGCTAAAGAATCTTAAACGTAATTTTGAATGAATTTTTGCTGGCTTAAAACTTTGGAATTTAAAAAGTCGAGGGCCGAAACTGTGATTATGGAAATATTTTTGAAGAATTAAATCCTTAATTGTATGGGCAATTCAGGATAGGAATATCGAAGGTGTAAAAGCCTCTATAATACAGACTTTTGAGGGTTTAGCCCCTGGATATTTAAACAATTTGTATGTTATCTGGGGACATTAACATGGGGTCTTAAAAGAAAACGGGACAATAACCGTATAACTCTTGTAAATAAATTTAAAGGACCTTTACAGCAATAAAAAAGCAACCAAAGGCTATAGTGGTACCTTACAATACAATATTGGAAAACCAATAAACTTTAGGTCCAAGCTCATTTTTCTTGATTTAAAAAAAAATTTACATAAAGTCCTAAAAAATTTAACTTTGTTTTTCTTTTTTTTTTGACCGGTGGCATTGGTCCTATATTTACGACATCTGTCATGAAGACAGGTATTCAATAAGACAAAAAAAAAATAATAATAAATAAATAAAAATTTATATGCCCTGTCCTAAACTCTAACCGCGTGGGAATTGGACTTGAATTAATACCTTTAGAGCGTTTTTGTTTTTCGTCCATATCAACCCCTAAATATTTTGCGATCATCTCCAAACCCCAACTCCAAGTTAAATTTCATGAGGATCGGGTAATAATTGCGACCTGTATTGCGTGGTTAAAAATTTTCATGGTCAGACGGATGGACGGATGCCCATAGCCAGATTGACTCCTCTCAGCGAAATAGGAAGATCCATATGGAACATCGTGGGTTTAGGACAAATGTTTCGCGGCGTTACACCAACACATGGTGTTGTAGGGTATACAAACTTGTTTTCGCATACAAATGTCGGAAGCATAAGACCTCAGATTTTCGAAAAAAAAAAAAAATTGAAAAAACCCTTCGAAAGGTAAACCCGTTCCTCCAATAATTTTGAAAGAACTGCCGGTGGTAGAAACTTTTAGAAGAAGGATATCACATTGGTATGTGGAAGGACTTTGGATAATGTCTTAGATTTTTAAAGAAATTAAAAATATGATTTGAAGACCATAAATGCGACACCATGGACTTTAAGGGGGATTTTGAAAAATATTTTTGGGGGTATTTGAAGTGACTATCTCGAGAGAACTTTGAGGGGGTCACTTCGGACGATTAGTTTAGGACTTTTAGAAAAGACATTGGAACCTAACACCCGCTTTTTTGAAATAAAATATCACAAAAAAAAAAAAAAAAAACAATTTTAAAAGTCATTATTTTCCGGAAATTTTGAAAGCACATGCCGAGGTATACGTCACTTGATTTTAACAATTTTGAAAGGAATTACATCTGGGTAATTTAAAAAAAAAAATCAAACTACATTTAGAGGAGCCATCTTGGAAATTTTAAGCAATTTTCAAAGGACTTCTTGAACAGAAATTTTTTGACAGCCATTGATTTAAAAAAAATTAAAGGCATTTTTGAGAATTCTTTTAGAAAACTTCAGTTTTGAATTTTCAAAGCCTTTTCATAGAAACTTTTAGAAGGTATACAGTCATTTTACAAAATCCGTTCTGAAGAAAAATTTGAAGGGATACCATTTTTGATAGTTTCAGAATTTTCGATTTTGGGATGTAACCGCCAATTTTTATAAAATTTGAAAAATGTTGAAAGATTTTTAATGTTTTTCTTTTTAAGCTGAAATATGATATACATGATACGATATGATGTACAAAGTTAATTATTGTTAAGTCTAATTTTATCGTGCTGCAAACCGAATCCATTGATGAATTAACCTAATAAATTAAAAAAGTATAAGGATACTCCGCTGTCTATCAATACCAATGCTGTGAAATTATAACCTGTGGCAAGTCAGTTATCCTATCAAACACCCATTATCTCCGAAAAATACTATTGTTTTCGTATCCTTTTTTCTCTTCTTTAGCTACAGACAATCCCAAATATCTCCAGACAATATAAAAATCCCAACTTGCAGTTTACCATAGAAAAAAAAAAAAAAAAACAACAACAGCAACAACAATACCATAAATACTCAATAAACCATTGTCCTTGGGCCTGTTGAGCCAACAAAAGAAAAAAACCCAGAAAAATGCCACTTCGACCTAAAGAAAACAACAAAAAGAACCAGACTCTAAACTATCAACTGCAAACAACTGGTTGCCAGTTTCTCTAGTCCAGCGTCTGACATCTTCGGCCTAATGTAACTTTCCCTGTTATTTTCCTCGTTCTGCTTCTCCTTCTACTCGGCCAAACAAGAAGACAAATTGTGTGAAAAAATCGTCTCCAACTAGTTTTTTCTTCAAGAAACTCAGGGGATGAGCAAGAAGTAAGTCTATGAAATGAATATTTGTCTGGTTTCTTGTCTTTCCGGTTATTTTTTTGGGGATCTTGTTTCCAAATTCGTTTTCGGTTTTTGACCGTAGACGACTGCGGAAGTAGTTTGTTGTGTTATCTGCATAGCGAGACGACGTGTGTTAGAATGATTTAAAGGATTGTCGTTTTTTTTTCGTTGTTGTTTTGTTTTCAATATTTGCTTCGATATTTGTTTTTTCGTTGATTTCCAAAGGTAAGTAGTGTCATTTAATTAGGGTCCCATTTGAGGATAATTGGTGTTAACCACCATTGTTGACATGTTGCTCGTGCCTGTAGCGTGAAGTCAAAGTGTGCTAATATCCTGATATGGGTTAGGGGTTATTATTGTTAAGCGTATTATCTCTAAAGGGGATATGAGGATAAGAAGGGTGAGTAAGGATATTATAGGATATTAATATTAAAAAATAGATATTAAGGATGATGTGGTTCAAAAGTGGCCAATGATATTCATCTGTCTAGATTGATAAGTTGCCGGTTTTTAATGAATTTTTAAAGGATTTTAAGAACAGCAATAAAAGATTTCCGGACAAATTTTGAATTAAGAAAAGGTCTGACTATACAACTTTAGTTATTTTAGAAAAAAAAAAAAAAAGATTTGGAAACTCATATTTTCCAAATAATCATAACTTTTATGATTTTCCTAAAAAAATTACCAACTTTCACCAAACTTCCATAAATTGATACCTCTCAAAACATTAGGTAAGATCTAGCTTGAAAATGGGATATATATAAAGGTGAGATGAAAAAACTGCAACGAACTTCAGACTGCTGTCATTTCTTAGCCACTCGTCCGACAGCTGTTAAAATTATTCCAGCGACAGCTCATTATGTTGTTTACAAGCGTACGAGAACATTTTGGTGAGAATTTTCCAAAAAAAAAAAATATTCGTGACGGAATTCAAGCTTCAAAGTGTGATTTCTTTATATTTGGCTGGAAAACCACAAGTGGCTATCGTTTGAGCACTCCAGCATTTAAATGTGAATAAATCTTTTGTGTCTCTCACCATCGCTCGTTACCGTGATACTGGTAGCGTAGCCCGACGTCAAGGAAGTGGACGGAAGAAAACAGCAACATCAGCAGATATGATTCTAAAAGTAAAGAAGCGACTTGATCGATACCCGCGTCGCAGTTGCGGAAAAATGGCTCGTCAGCTGAACATATCTCAATATTCCATTCGGCAAATATTGAAAAATGAGCTCGGATAAAGCCATTGAAATCCCAAAAAGTTCAAGAACTTACACCGCAACAGAAAGAAAATCGACTCAAAAGAGCTAAAGAGTTTCTTCGCTTGGCCGAAGGTGGTGAACTGCCGAATTTTATTTTCTCCGATGAGGAAACATTCGTTGTCCCGCAGTTTGTAAACAAAAAAATGATCGTGTTTACTTGCCAAAGAGGTCAGCTGAAAATGTGCACCTTCGGTTGGCCACCAGAACTCTAGCGCCGGCCATGGGGATGGTGTGGGCCGCGATAACAGCCGATGGTCGCTCTCCGCTCATATTAATCGAACGTGGCATCAGAATAAATGTCGAATAGTATCGCGAAAATATTTTGGAGGGTGTATTAAAGCTTTGAGCACGCAAACTTTTTGGTCGTAGACCTTGGAAATTCCAACAGGACTCAGCACCATCGCACTCAGCACGTGCCACCCAAGAATGTTTACAAAATGAGGTTCCTCTCTTCATTTCCAGCGCACAATTGCCACCAAAATCTCCGGATACCAATCCGCTGGACTATTGTATCTGAAGTATTTTGGGAAGCAAGGTTAGCACTAATAAATACCAAAGTGTCAATCACCTCAAGCAAGCGCTTCGCCGGGAATGGGCCAAAATACATCAGAGCAATATTCGGGCAGCGTGTGATGATTTCATTGGCCTTTTGAAGGTCATAATTCGTGCAAAGGTGACCAATTCGAACAAACCTAAACTTATTCTCAAATTTGATGCTATTTCCGACATTTTTTGCTTTCATTTAATAAAGTTTAAAAAAATATATAAAAATTATGGCTTTTGATTTTGTTGCAGTTTTTTTATCTCACCCTGTGATACCTTCTTATAGGGACATATCGATAGAATGGCTTTAGGAAATGGTCAAGGTTTTGAAAAATAAAAAATTACATAATTATGTCTAAGATTTAGCCCAAACTTAGCACGTCGTATTATTTTGAAATAATCTAAAAAAAGCTTTATGGCTCCGCTTCACTCGATCAAAATTTTAAATGATAACATGTGTCTCAATTATGTATTCGATTTATTCAAGAGTGTCCACCCCTTGACATGATATTTATGTGAAATTATTTATATAGACCCTTGCCTTCCGATAAATTTCGCTCAGAGTTTTCAAATTGCAAATTCTATTTCTTATAGGAAGAGATGTGCGCATCTGATGTAGTTCAAACTTCGTACATAGTAATATGTTCGTAAAGCTGATATTTTGAACCTCATATGGTTGCAGAAGCTCCAAATTTTGAATGAAAACAACTCCCATAAACTTTGAATTAAATTCCCAATTGTATTCAAACTTCCCTCAGCTCAATATATTTTCTCATATTATATATGAAGAATATGGGATCTATTGGTCAGTATTCAAGTATTGGTCCATTCATTGAAGTACCTCTGCGATTAATATGAAAATATATGTGCGTTAAAATTTAATTTCAAACAAAATAAGTTCTTACATTTTCAACTCCAAAAAAAAAAAAAAGTCACATTATCCTTCGCATCCAAAACTAATGTCCATATATTAGGAAATTCTAACATTTGCCTGTGGCCATCTCAACGGACAAACACACCACCACCACTCTAGGACAAACAACCCCTTCTACAAAAGTCGTCCTTATTATATTCTCCAAATAAAACTCAAACCAACCCTTTCCTTTCTCTCCGCAGCAAATAACAGCAATTGCATAAAAATTACTTTATCCTTAGCTCGACTTGGGTACAAACCACACTTTCATAAGGACAGCATAACTATTTGTCCACCGCCACGGCCGCGCTCTGCATCTCATCACCGTTACGAGGTCATCATCATTTATGTGAACAACGTGTACACATTCTTATCCTTGGAATAGAAAACTAAATGATTTCAAAACAAGTAAGCAAAGGCTACAGTCGAGCGGGGCCGACCGTTGAATACCCTACAACACTATAATAAACGATACAGTTTATATAGGCGAGATACTCGAAAGAATTCCACAAGATATTGTGACAAATAATAAAAGAAAACCATCAGGTTTCGTTCTCTAATTTTCGAATAATAATTTGCTCATTTCCAATTTATTGGTAGATGTTGCACGTAAATGGTCTTCCTAGATCTGGAACCAATATTTCCCAAAGACCTATAATCTCTCAGAAGTGGCAAAAGATTAACATTTATTATTGGTTTTTGACTGAAACGCATCTATATGAGATACAGACATTTGACTATATTCTTCAAAGAAATCAGCGTTAACGAAATAGTCAGAAGTGCGTCTTTCCTGTATTTGTGAATTCTCCAAAAAGACACTGGAATGGATATTTTCGTATTGTGTCTACAAAAGTTGGCAAACTATTTCACATATTGAATATTTTTGGATGGCCATCCAAAACTATTTGGCTTTTGCAATGTCCGGTAACCTCCATTCAAATGCGCGTGAGGATCGGGCGATAATTACGACTTGCTGACAATTTTGCAGTTTTTTTGTCCATTTCAACCTCTAAATATATGGCGATTATCTCCAAAAAGAGTAGGCTTCTATTCTGACCCTCATCTTATCCCCATGCAAAATTTCAAAAGGATCGGGCCATAAATGCGATCTGTATATGATATCCTGATATCCTAACTACTTAGTTTTGTTAGCTGTAGAAATATTACAAAATGTTTAATTCAAAATGAAAATATGCCAAAAATATGACAAAATTGAAAAAATATGAGAAAATTTTACAAAATCAATATTTTCATCTTTAGAGAGATATTTTTATGCGATTTTTTTAGACGTTTTTACTTTCCTGCCAAGAGGCCATTCTGAATTAATGAGAACTGTGGAAATCAGTTCAGCCGTTCTCGACATATAAGAGATTTTTCAAGCATATCTTCTTTGATAAACGTATATATCGCACATATTTTGCTATATATCCGTTTTGTTGGATGTTAACATCAATGTAAAGATCAGAAATAACCTTTTCATGGCTTTGTGATTTCGCCGGGATTTAAAATGTTCGCGGTTTAATGAAAAATTTTGAATTTTTTCAACACAAAAAAATATGGTCTATTTTACCCGCTAAATATTATCCGATGACCACCCAAATTGGTAGGCTTCTTCCCCGCCCTAAACTCTAGCTACATGCGAAATTCCGCGTCGATTGGTCTATAATTGCGACCTGTATAGCTTCTGCAAGATCCGACATTTTTTCAGTATTTGGTCCATTTCAACCCCTAAACATTTGGCGATCATCTCCAAAAGAAATAGGGTTCTATTCTGACCCCAGACCCACCTCCATTCTAAATTTCGTGAAGATCGGGCCATAATTGCGACCTGTAGAGTGATTACAAATTAACATGGACAGACGGACAGACGGACAGACGGACGGACGGACATACATAGCTAGATCGACTCAGCTCGGCGAGCTAGGAAGATCCATATATACTTTCCTATGTGGGAAACCAATATTTCGAGGTGTTACATAATTTTTGGCCCAATCAAACTTATAATACCCCCAACACATAGTGTTGTAGGGTATAAATACAGAGACTTCTGCAAAACTTTTGCATGAACACATTATGTGAACCATATGGACGGATGGTTGGATGGTGAGAATAGTTGTATTTTTACACACATCCATACATGTGTACATGACGCAATGGTTGTGGTAGTGGCAGCAGTAGAAATACCCGATTAAATACGTTACGAATTTTTTGGTAACGATGGATGTAGAGAAAGTTTCGTTAACAGGTTTTGGACATGGTTTGTTCTGATTTCATACAAATGGAAATTCGCACTAAAAGGATACGAAAAATATTAAAATGTATTAAAAAAATTAATAATTTGTTTTGGACAAATTCTGAAATTTGAAATGAGAGTCACTGATGGAGTGCAGGCTAGATGCAGCAAAGGGATTTTGGAAATTCGAACTTTAAGATTACGAAAAGTTCTAAAATGGTACTAAATTTCTGAAATGGTACCATTTGTAAATTGTACTAAATTTGGAACCCTTTACTTTAGAGTAAACGAATGAAGTTGGAGTTTTTAAATTCTGTATTGTGGTTTGGGAAATATGTACTACAAGTGTAGGGAAAGTACTAAATATTAATATTTTTGGTATTGGGTGGAAATAAATTACTGGACATCTGAAATTTGGTATAAGGTTCGCTGTTTATGTGTAACCTGGAAATGTGTACTATAATTGTACGAAAAGTACTGATGAATGATACTAAATTGGATATTGGGTAGAAATTGGGAAGGAGTAGGGCTGGAATTTTCTAATTTGATATTAAGTTTCCTGTTGGTATTGGTCTTGAGATATGGTATCTGTTGGTATCTGGGATTGAATTATGTAGGAGGTTTTGGAAATTTGAGTTATAATTGCACGAAACGAATTTGGTCCAAATAGACATAGGGTACAAGATCGCTATTTCGATGAGACACGTTTTGGCGTGAATTTTTAAATAATTAAAATATAGTAAATCGAGCATTTTTCAAAAAAAAAAAAAAAAAAACAATAAAAAATCCAATTTTAGGGGAATTAGAAGAATGAGACCTATTTTAAAATAAAATTCAGATAAATTTAAGAGATTTTGAAAAAAATTTGATTTTTAAAACAATTCTGAGCAATTTTTTTGATGAAGGTTGTTTTATGGAATTTTGAAAGAAAGAACAGTTTTTAAGAAATTAAAAAAAAAACACGTAAATAAGCAGCTAAGTTCGATCCGGCCGAACTTTTTATATCCTCCACCATACGAAAGAAGCATAAATATTTTCAAAAAAAAAAAAAAATCCTTCGCAAAATACCTCTCAAATGAAAACCTTTATATGGGGTCAATACGAAGACGTGGTGCTGGATAAGTATTTTTTTTTGATAAGGTGTAGTAACGATTCCGAACTTCAAAATACAAATTTTGACGCAATTTCGGTGAATAATGTTGCAAATTTCATCAAAATAAAAAAAAAAACACGTAAATAAGCAGCTAAGTTCGATCCGGCCGAACTTTTTATATCCTCCACCATACGAAAGAAGCATAAATATTTTCAAAAAAAAAAAAAAAATCCTTCGCAAAATACCTCTCAAATGAAAACCTTTATATGGGGTCAATACGAAGACGTGGTGCTGGATAAGTATTTTTTTTTGATAAGGTGTAGTAACGATTCCGAACTTCAAAATACAAATTTTGACGCAATTTCGGTGAATAATGTTGCAAATTTCATCAAAATATCGAATAAAGGGAGGTACTGTTGTATGTGGGATATACTAAGACGTAGACCTGCATAGACAATTTTCCATCATAGGTTGTAGTACCCATCACGAATTTCAAATACGAAATTTGCCGCAATTTCGGTGAATAGTGTCGCGAAAATCCTGAATATCTCGGGGTAGCGTTATATAGGTGCTATACTAAAACGTAGACCTATATAGGCAATTCTTATCCAGGGGGTTCTCGGAGGCAACTCCTTGTGTGGATTTTCAGACTATTCCACTGAAAAATGTGGCTAAAATCATCAAAATACCGAATATCGCGGGGCACCATTGTATGGGGGCTATATGATACCGTGGACCCTATAGTCCATCTTCGAACTTAACCTGCCTGCAGACAAAATACAGATCGGTGCAAAATTTTAGTTTTCTATCTTTATTCGTTTTGACAGACGGACGGACAGGGCTAAATCGTCTTAGAATTTTATGCTGATGAACATATATACTTTATTGGGTCTGAAATTATTATTTCGATAAGTTGCAAATGGAATAACGAACTTAATATATGAAGGATATATTAACTATGTATGGTGGAGGGTATAAAAATTGGATCGTGGATTGCTTAAAGGAATTTTGAAAAAATAGGATTGTGAACTTTTAAAAAAAAGTCAGATTGCAAGATTTTAAATCTTAAAATAAAAACACCTATTTTTAGCCGTGCCGTACTATTAATAACTCCAGCATATGGAAGCAACTTGAATTTTTTTATTAAATTTTGTCGGAAAATATTGCATTAAAGAAAATTGCTATATGGGGCCATTACGAACTTCAAATCCGAAATTTGAAACAATTCCAATATTTTCAATATTTTAATTTTTGGCTCATTTTCAAGATTTTTAATCATTAATGAAGGACAAATGTATCTACAAAATTACATTTTCCAAAAAATGTTAAGAGACTTTGTTTTAACTTTCAAACGCCCTTAGTTTTTCATATCCACGAATTTCAACTGCTCTCCCCAAACTATAAACCAAAACTTTCGCCCACTCCTCCTACTCCCAAGCAATTGTAATAGAAATGTTTCTGCAAATGGCAATTTGAAACTAAATAAAACGCCAACAACAACAACAACAACAACGAAATTCTACAATGGATAACAAAGAAATTAAATGAATTGCTTTAGGGTGAGTTAAACAAATAGAAAATCTTTTGTAAAGACACCAACACACACACACACACATACACACACTCTCCCAATGGGATATTCCACTTCCAACATCCAGCAGCTTAATATGGCGTCTGTTGTTTACATGGGTCTCTTCATTTACTTCTAGATGTTCCTGGATGGGATAGTTTTGTGGCTGTAAAAGTAAGTATCCTGTGCGGGAACAGTTTTAGGGGTGAGTACGTGGCCAATGGTAGTAAGGGAAATCGTTGTCGTCGTCGTGGTGGTGGTGGTAATTCTCAAACCGGGTAGTTTTATAAAACTTTAGTTTTAGTTTGGTTTGTATTATTTTTTGTTTTGGGACAAAGGGTGGGGAAAAGGTGATTGGTCGACCACCCGGACATTTGCAAGCCAAAAATGGAGTCTCATTTTCCATGGGTCTTTGGGATGGATATTATTGTACTAGAGAGAAAAAGACGAGAGAATGAGTATAATAAAGCTAAAATTGATTTACACAAAGGATAAGGTTGGGGCATTGTAATTAATTTATAAAGAAATTTCTTTAATTATCCTTGGAGAATATTGGCAAATACAGTGGATGCAGTTTTTGGGGAAAATGAGTTGCAAACCATGGTCTGGTCATTATAGTCTCCTCAAAATTACTTTTTTATACCCTCCACTATAGTATGGGGGGTATACTAAGTTTGTCCTTCAGTTTGTAACACCTCGAAATATACATTTTATACCCCACAGGGTATATATATTCTTCATCAGCATAAATTTCTGTGTCGATTTTTCGATGTCCGTCAGTCAGCCCGTCTACCCCTCAGTCCGTCTGTGGAAATCGCCCTAGCTTTCGAACGAATTGAAGTAGATTGATCAAATTTTACTCAAATATACGTTATGTCTGCAGGACTTTTGGTATTGAATGGGCCGCGTAGGTCCACGTTTTGGTATAGCCCCCATAAAACAGTACCTCCCGATATTCGGTATTTTTTTATGATTTTAGCGTCTTTATTCACCGAAATTGTTTCAAATTTGGTATTTGATGTTCGTAATGGATGCTACAGCCTATGACAGGAGATTGTCTGTGCAGGTCCACGTTTTCGTGTAGCCCCCATATAACGGTACTTCCCGATATTCGATATTTTGATGATTTTACCGTCGTTATTCACCGGAACTGTTTCAAATTTGTATTTGAGGTTCGTAATGGATGCTACAGCCTAAGACAGAAAATTGTAATTGCCAGTCCACGTCTTCGTATAGCCCCCATATAACAGTACCTCCCGATATTCGGTATTTTGATGATTTTAGTTACATTGTTACCGATTTTTTTTAAGTTTCGGATTTGAATATTGTAATGGCTTATGACAAATGTTACCTATGCAGGTCCATGTCGTCGTATAGACTCTAATATAACAGCTACATTCGGCATTTTTAAGATTATAACAGAATTTTTAACGGATTTTATTGTTTTTGAGAATTGCCAAATTCATTCCAAATGGTGGAGGGTATTCAAAGTTCGGCCCGGCTGAACTTACAGCTTTTTTAATTGTTAATTAGTAAAATTTCTAACCACAACTTGGTGTTGCCTCTTCACTTCCAATTATGTCATTTGTGTGTTGTTTCCACCATTTGTGCTTTCAATTTTGTTTATTTATCTTTTCTGGGCATTGCTGCCATCATTCTAGTCGTGGTTGTTGTTGTCGTCTTCATCGAAAACTTTTCCTATTTAACTTTTGTTAATAACATTTCTGTATTTTGTTTCTCCTTGAAGTTATCGTGGTCGTTAGAGGTTCCATTTTTTGTATTTGTATGTTTTTATTCTCTCTCTTTTTCAAGTTGTTAACGTTCGTTAAGGTTCCATTTTCTCCTTGTTGTTTATCATCAGGATAATTAGTTCGTCTTGTACTCTATAGAATTGTGGGGAGGAATATTGGATTCTTCCATTGAGAAGTGAAAAATATCTAAGGTTAGTTGGGAAGAAAAAAATGTAATTCGTATTATAGTATATGGTTTGAATTTGAAGTTTAAATTCATATCCTTGAAAACAATTGATATAAATTGAGAGGAATGACCGAAAATCTCTATTCTTTTGTAGAATTTGCTATTTGAAGTCCAATGGGAGAGTTTAAGGTTTAAATCCCAGAAAACAAATAGTCGAGAAGAATCGATGTTTATTGATTATTAGGAAAATCTAAAATCATAAAAGCCATTACATTATTTTTAGATAGGGGAACAAAATTCCAAATGAAAGAATTCCAAAGAAAGAATTCTTTTTCAAAATGTTCCCAGAAAAATCTCTTAAATCTTGATTATTCATAGCTCATTTTATTAGTCCTATTGACTGACCGCTCCTTATTCTCTCCACCGTTGCATGTAAAAGAAAACACACCAGCGCATTCATTTGCTTTGACAGCATTCAACGTCGTTATTCGCTTAGAGTGGAAAAACTTTGTCTTCGTACCAAAAGATTGTAATTAAACTTTGAATGCACCACAGCTCCGACATTGTTTTTCTATGAATTATTCATAATGAACGTAATTAAATGATGTTGTAGTTATAGCCAGAAAACAAAAACAAAACATTCACAAGGAACATTGGCAATGTGAATGAGACATTAGCTAAATTGAAAGTGTGTGGTACTTTGAATATGTAGAAGAACTAACATGGGGGAAATTGGACTTTCCGAATACGAATATGCATATAGACGAACTCGTATGGGGCGAATCGGATTTTTCTAATGCAGGAAAACCCGAAAATAGTATAGAAGTAGAGCGAAAAATTTGAGATATGTATATCGACATTTTGAAAGTTTACGTCGGGCGGTAACCATAACAAGGAGTTAAGTTACGCTCATTTTAATTTTGGAATATATAGGAGTTAAGATTTCTGGGAACCCATACATGTTACAGGTAAATAGAGTCTTCGGCAATATTATTGGTAAAAAACCCGGGGACTATTCTTGTAAAACAAATTAACCTTCATTCGGGTTAATAATTAAAACGATGTTTTGGGTCATTTTTTCAATGAAAACGAAATTCTAACTAAAACCCTTAAATATTATGCAGATTTATTAACAACAAGCTCAAAAATATCCTTCGTTTTTGTCGATAGATGTATACCTTCATCCCAAATCATGAACTTTTGCGGGGGAAGAACTGGACCGACATATCAGATATTTTCATTATACCCTCATCCATATGGCAAATTATAAACTCAGCCATTTGGTTAAAGAGGATATATATCATTTGATACGGCCAAAACGTGCCTCATCGAAATAACAGTTTTAGACCCTAAGTCTCTTTGGACCAAATCTGTTGCTGGATATTTGGAGTCGATCAAGCGATGTCATTCCGTCTGTCTGTCTGTCTACTGGCTGGTGCGCACGATAACTCTCAAAGGGAGTATCAGATTTGGTCAAAACTTGGTACATCATAATATTATTATCAAACTAAGCTCGAGTTTGGAGATGGACACTATCGATCCACTCCTTCTGGTACCTCCCACAAAAAATGTCAAAATTTTCACAGAAAATAATTTACAATATACAACACGAAGGGATCAACCAATTTTGTGAAAACTTTGCAAATCCCAATATTTGTATCAGTTTTACAGGGTGAGATAAAAAAACTATCAAAACCGTTTTTACATTGAATGAATTAAAGCAAAAAATGTCGGAAATAGCATCAAATTTTAGAATAAGTTTTGGATTTGTTCGAATTGATCACCTTTGGCACGAATTATGGTCTTCAAAAGGCCAATTAAACCGTCACACGCTGCCCGAATGTTGCTCTGCGGTATTTTGTGCCCATTCCCGGAGAAGCGCTTGCTTGAGGTGATCGACATTTTGGTATTTTTTAGTGCCAACCTTGCTTTCCAAAATACTCCGGACACAATAGTCCAATGGATTGGTATTTTGGTGGTCATTGTGCCCTGAAAACGAAGCGAGGAACCTCATTTTGTAACCATTCTTGTGTAGTGCGCGCTGAGTCCTGTTGGAATGTCCAAGGTCTGCGAGCAAAATGTTTGCGTGCCCAAGTCTTTAATACAACCCCCAGAATATTTTCGCGATAATATTCGGCATTTATTCCGATGCCACGGTCGATTAATAAGAGCGGAGAGCGACCATCGGCTGTTATGGCGGACCACTCCATCACCATGGCCGGCGCTTGAGTTCTGGTGGCCAACCGAAGGTGCACATTTTCAGCTGACCTCTTTGGTAAGTAAACATGATCATTTTGTTTGTTCACAAACTGCTGGACAACGAATGTTTTCTCATCGGAGCGGAGAAACAAAATTCGGCAGTTCCCCACCTTCGGCCAAGCTAAGCAACTCTTTAGCTCTTTTGAGTCTATTTTCTTTCTGTTGTGGTATAAGTTATTGCATTTTTTGGAATTTCAATGGCTTTATGCCGAGCTCATTTTTCAATATTTGCCGAATGGAATATTGCGATATGTTCAGCTCACGAGCCATTTTTCGACCATAGCGATGCAGGTTTCGATCAAGTCGCTTCTTTACTTTTCGAACCATTTCTGCTGATGTTGCTGTTTTCTTCCGTCCACTTCCTTGACGTAGGGCTACGCTACCAGTATCATGGTAACGAGCGATGTTACGAGACCCCAAAGATTTATTCACATTTAAATGCTGGAGTGCTCTAACGATAGCCACTTGTGGTTTTCCAGCCAAATATAAACATATCACACTATCACGCTTGAATTCCTCCATTACGAATAAGTTTTTTTCTGGAAAAATCTCACCAAAATGCTTTTGTACGCTTGTAAACAACATAATGAGCTGTCACTGGAATAATTTTAACAGCTGTCGGACGAGTGACTTAGAAATGACAGTAGTCTGAAGTTAGTTGCAGTTTTTTTATCTCACCCTGCATACGATGTACCTGAAGTTCTTGTTTTGCAATTAAATTCACCTTATAAAATGCACTTTTATATTCTACTCTTCAGACAAACATTGTTAGAGATTTCTCCCGGTTGAAATGACAAAAGGCAAAGTTCTGGAGTCTCAGAGTGAGACTGAATCTAAATTAAAATGGGCAAGTCATATACAAAAGCACATACCTTGTAAAGTGAGCTCGGTGGCTGTAACAGATTATGTATCATCACTAACCGCAGATAGACCCATGCGAGAACTCTCATACAGCTTCAATGGACAGTGTATTGCAAAAACCAAAAGAGTAAGTCACCCTATTAAGAACACAGTTTTGTCATCTAAGCTCCTGAAGATATTTAATATATTTTGAATAAAGGCACCCCTAAAGTCAACGAATATACCCGAAACGTAACGTACTCAGAAATACAATATTGCACATGCATCTTCTACATCGCGCCCAGTCCTTCTAGCAACTCCTCCTCAAAGATCAATATTTTAAGTAATCATAGGTTCATGAATATGAACTGATGATGGTATACAACTCCCGGTAAAGAGCGTGTCGAAATTTATATATATAATCAGAGCCACAGGTATCTGAAATTTGAACGAAAAGTGGAGTTTTCCTAGACTGATGGTGTTTCTATTTTTTAGCGTTAAGGACTATTTCTTGATTTCCTGATTCATTTAATCAGGAAAATAAATTTACTCTTTTTTAATTTGTCAGAATTTTTCTGAATTTCAAAGAAAAAAATTATATAAATATTTTAAAATTTTTTTATACATTTGTTTATAACCTCCACAAATATCTTAATAAATAATGACCCTCATAAAGCGTTGCTGTGTGATGAATGTGTGACAGTAAAATAGCATTATGGTAGCATAAACTTTGCTACAATGAAAACATGCAACCCCGTTGGACTTTCTATTCTTCGAAAACACAGAAATGAATATAAAACTGCTTGGTATGTATGCTTTGAATGTCCTTCGCATTTCGAAATGTTTCGAAAAGAACAGAACAATTCCTTTTTGTATTCTCCGAGTAGTCATATAACCTTAATGATGCTGCCATATACGAACAACGTTCCCACTAACACATGTGCACGACACGGTCTTATAACCGTAAATGAATGCTGTTCGTTGTTTCATTGTAAAAATCGACTCAAGCCACGAGCAGAAGCAAATGTGTACAAGGATTGTAAGGATTATAATTTCAGGAAATAAGGAGTTGAGTAGAACGACAAATGTAAACTTTATAAAGCTTGCTGTGTGTGTATGTGTATGTGTGTGTGAGTGTGATATTTTTGTAGATAGCATGGGTTTGTAGAGCAAATATGAACAGTGGAGAGTAATGAAAAAAATGGTAGTACAATGAATTGATTTATTCGAAGTTGTCGTCGCAGGGATATCCTAGGTGATTGAGAAAATTTCAATCAGATACAATTATCTAAAAATATTTCATCAATTTTCACATGGGTATAAGCAAAAAATAAACCCTCTGTACCATGTGGAGAATTTTATCCTGATAATAAAAACATGTTTTCTAAGTCAACTCGGTGTAAAGAGTTCCGATTCAATTCAGTGCTCTTAACAAGTTTTTTCTTTTAGTTTTATTTTTTTGATTCGAAATGATTGAAAGTTAGGAACCAGAAGGGGTAGGACGATACACCCCATCTTATATCGATATATTCCATCAGATATTTCGTTAGTAAATATATTGGGATGTGTGAAAGTTAAAAAGAACCGAATGGTTTTATGAACTTTTTATACCCTCCACCATAGTATGGAGGGTATATTAAAATTGCCATTCCGTCCTCGAAATATACATTTTAGACCCCACAAAGTATATATATTCTTGATCAGCATAAAATTCTATGTCGATGTAGCGATGTCCGTCCGTCTATCCGTCTGTGGAAATCACTGTAGCTTCCGAACGAAATGAAGTAGGTTGATAAAATTTTACTTAAATGTGTACTATGTCTGCAGGACTTTTGGTATTGAAAATGGGCCATGTAGGTCCACGTCTTCGTATAGCCCCCATGTAACGGTACACCCCCCCCCCCCCCCCCCCCCCGAAAAATTCGGCATTTTGACGATTTTAGCGACATTATTTAACGGAATTGTTTCAATTTTGGTATTTGAAGTTCGTAGTGGATACTACATCCTAAAACAGAAAATGAGCCATGTAGGTCCACGTCTTCGTATAGCCCCCATGTAACGGTATCCCCCGATATTCGGTATTTTGATGATTTTAGCGACATTATTTACCGGAACTATTTAAAATTTGGTATTTGAAGTTCGTAACGAATACTACAGCCTATGACAGAAAATTGTCTATGAAGGTCCCCGCCTTCGTATAGCCCCCATATAACGGTACACCCCGATATTCGGTATTTTCATGATTTTAGCGACATTATTTGCCGGAATTGTTTCAAATTTCGCATTTAAAGTTCGTAATGAATACTACATCCTATGACAGAAAATTGTCTGTGCAGGTCCACGTCTTCGTATAACCCTCATTTAACGGATTTATTATTTTTTTTTTTTGAAAATTGTTAAATTTGTATCAAATAGTGGAGGGTATTCAAAGTTCAGTCCGGCCGAACTTACAACTTTTTAACTTGTTGTTATTCAACGCGCAACGTGTCAAAATTTTGTATAACAAAACGCTCATAAAACCATTCGATTCTTTTTAACTTCCACACATCCCAATATATTTACTTACGAAATTTCTGATGGAATATATTGATATAAGATGGGATGTATCGGCCTACCCTTCTGGTTCCTACCTCGCAAAGAGTCACAATTTTTAGTATTTATATCTCTCATAACTTGCGAAACAAGTCAGCAATGCTTTTCTATAAATATCTCTCAACTAGAGATTTCCTTCGTATCCCTTCCAGTACCGCACCCGTGAAGGGTCAGGAGGTACCAGAAGGAGCGAACCGATATATACTATATTCGTACCAGATTTTGGGTTAGGAAAAATATCGGTATGTGTGAAATTCGAGGATAATCGGAAGCTTATTTCGCATTATACGAGAGATATAATTATTCAAAATTTTGACCCTTTGTGGGGAAGGAGTGGTCCTATATATCTCAATCTTCATACCAAATATTGTTATAGAGAAAGTATGCGGATAGGTAAAATATTAAGAGAAGCGGATGCTCAATTCGCATTTTATGAGCGTATTACGAACGTTTTATGAGCTCCATGACTATTCAAAATGTTGACCCGTTGTGTGGGAGGTAGGTATTAGCCGATATATCACATTGTCACACCAGATCTTGTCTTAGGAAAAATATTGCGATGTGGGAAATGTGAAGACAATCGAAGTCTTATTTCACATTTTATAAGTTTTAATTATTCTAAATTGTGTCCCTTTGTGAGGGAGGTACTTGAAAGAGTGGGTCGATTTTGTCCATTTCCGGACATAACCTAGGACAGGCGTAAATATTGCGATATGTGAAATTTAAAGACAATCTGACTCTTACATCAAATTTTATAAGAGTTATAATTATTCAAAATGATGGCCCATTTTGGGGCAGGTACTAGATGGAGTGGACCGATATTTTCCACTTTCGCAACTAACCTAGCACCGACGAAAATATTTGCAAAGTTTCTGCAAAATCGAATCATCCTTTCTCTGTCTATGAGGTAATTTATTTTCTTTGGTAAAGTTGAACTTTTGTGGGGGAGGCACCAGAAGGAGTGTACCGAACTCTATCTATGTTTGACAATAATATTATAATGTACTATGTTCGGATCAAATCGGATATTTCCTTCGACAGTTGTCGTGCGCAGCAGCCAGCAGACAGACAGACGAACGGACGTCGCAAGATCGACTTTAAATGTTCTGAAACGGATTTGGTCCAAAGAGGCCTAGGGTCTAAAACAGTTATTTCGATGAGGTACATTTTGGCCACATGGCTGAGGGTATGAAAAATATGTTAGCTGATGTTGCTTCACTGTAACCCAGGCGAATTAATTATTTTCTCTTTATTATCAACAAAGTTGATGTCGTTTTTCTACCATCGACCCTTCTACCGTGTTTTCTCTACCCACCATTTGTTTTAGAAAACTTTCTTCATCATTATAACCCTGTACGTATGTATGTGTAAGGGTGAGTGTGTGTTTGCTGGTATTTATATAAGACAAAATGATAACAACAAAGGCACGTTTGGCCAAAGATGGTAGAACGTCAAGGAAATTGGGGTGGCTGAGCCAGGGAAAGAAACTGTGTTACAAACCCCCCCCCCCCCCCCCCCCTCCCCCTCGTCATTTCACCCACCACATGACCTCAAACCAAAAAATTCATAAAAATAAAATTCAAATCCCCACCCACACACTCACACGCTTCTTACTTCTAAGCAAACAACAACTCTTCCAGGCAATGGCGGGCGTTATTTAAATCCTTTATTGCTCAAGGATTTGGTTGATGTCACCAGAGCTTCGCTGTTCCACATATTTTGCCGTGGAAACGTGGCTTTTGCTACGTTTGCCACTTGGGGGTATGTGTGGCACGTTACGTTGGTGTGTGCGGATATGTGTGCACATTTTCTTACGACATTAGTGACCTCAACAAGCAGAGCACAGAAAAAAACAAAAAACAAAAACAGAAACCAAGAGGAAACGAGAGTGTACACAAAATCCACAAAAGTGACACCAGTGTTACTTGTGAAAAGGGGTTTGGGGGGACGGGGTAGACTTTCGAGGGAAGAAGCTAAAAACGAACTGTTATTACATATTATGGCAGTATCTGGACAAAATCTGTCGTCCACTCTCTGTAGATTTCTGTGCTTGGTTGAATTCGAAAAACAGGAGGTAGGTATGACGGTGTGTATACGACAGACATCTTTTGCATGAGAAGCTATAACTTTAAATGTCCATACTGGCTGACAGAGGACGTGGGGGATGGGGGTGGTTAAATGTTGTGGGTGTTTATTTGAATTCATCAGCAGCAGTGTGGCAGCATAAAACCAAGATTAGGAGTGAGAAGAACATTTACATTTTTTTCTTTGCTGGCCATAATGACCTGCTGCTGTAGTCACCTCCATTTCTCTACTCAACCCTTTGCTGAAATGAAATTGTTGCGGAACTGTACCCAATACCTTGGTGTAAGTGTTGGTTATGTTCTACTGAAGATTAGAAATTATGTAATCACCAAGGATATTTTAAAGGTCTTTTTTCGTTATAGCAATTTAATTCCAATTATTTTGCTAAATTGAGAAGATGGATGAAAAAGTTATCAATCCTCATTTGCTCTCTAAAAATGTTACCGTATGCTCTAGAAGGATAATTAATTGAAGAAGTACAAGAAGAATTGATATGAAGGTTTAATATGTCTCCTATTATGTAATAATCAAAGAGATTTAAAGATTATTTTTATTCAAATAATAAAATGTTATTTTCCTAATTTATGATGAAAAGTTAATAGAAATAAATTCTTTAAAATTATAAAAAAAATGTGGACGCTCAGTCTATTTTGTTTTCAACTATGTGAGATCATTCCGAACATTTTTAAACAAATTTTTCTCTCCAGTTTTCTCTATACAAAATATTACCATATGCTCAATGAGGAAAATATTCAATTACTTGTCATGTATGTTGAAAGTTCCGGGTTCGAAAACCTCTAAACTGAAATATCCGCATTAAAATTGTTGTTTTGTTATTATTGAAAATAATTTGATATGCTAAGGTGTTTACGGCCTAGTCCGAAAAGTCGAAAAATACCATTCTTACCACCCAAATCGACCCTAAACAAGTTAAAATGTAATAGTCGGTCTTGCCGATAGATGTAAAGCCTCTGCCAAGGTTCGTTTATTTATGTCTATATTTTGACTTGCATTAAGATTTTTCAAACCGTTGACCTTTTATGGGAGAGGTTCCCAGGGAGTGGGCCAATATGGTCCATTTCATTTGTGTTTAATCGTTTTTAATCCTTTGTGGGGGAGGTAAAATAATCAATGGGCCATATTCCCATTAGATCTTTCGCTCAGTGAAATATTTAGATATACCAAGTTTGGAAATAATCACTGATTTCTTTCGAATGTTATGAGATATATAAATTCTGAAAATTGAGACATTCTGAGGAGGGAGTTATCATAAAATGTTGTCCGACATGTGTGATCTTCTTGGGTTGGTAAAAATATTAATATGTGTGGAATTTGAAGAGAACCGGATAGTTGTATCACATTTTAACCTCATTTTAACCTTTAACCTCTTTGTGGGTGGGGTGTGTGTTCAGATGAAATGGGGCAACCTATCTTACATCTTCCCCAAAAAAAAAATTATTTGTAGAAATATTGATATTCATGCAGTTTAGAACGGACCGAAAGCTTATTTCTCATTTTTGAGTATTTTAGTTATTCAAAAATTTAACACCACCAGAGGTACCAGAAGGCGTGGACCGATGTATCTCATCTTCACAATAGATCTTGTGTTGATTGAATTATTCGGATGTGTGAAATTTGAAGACAATCAGATTCTTATTTCACATTTCATGACAGTTATGAAACAATTTTTGTTCTGAAACCTAGCCCCGTGACGACGTCTATTTTTCCTTTCATTAAATTTGAGATATCTGCTATAATTTTCAATAATGTTGGATGATTGTGAAGGATGTATTAGTACATCCCGTCCCCAATAGAATCAATGCTCAGTATCTTGTAATTTTTGAAGGTTTTGATATTTGGTAGAGAAGCAGTCGAAAGTCGACAGTCGAAAGTCGTATGTCCATAATGTTCGTTTGTTTTAAAGTTTCGAAAAAAATTTGATACTCACTTAATGTGCGTCGCACTCATCAGAATACCAATTATTAACGGGTAACATTTTATAGGCCTATAGCAAATTGACTTTTATGCCAAGGAATGAACGAACTCTAAATACCAATTTTTATACCCTACAACACTATGTGTTGGGGGTATTATAAGTTTGATTGGGCCAAAAATTATGTAACACCTCGAAATATTGGTTTCCCACATAGGAAAGTATATATGGATCTTCCTAGCTCGCCGAGCTGAGTCGATCTAGCTATGTATGTCCGTCCGTCCGTCTGTCCGTCTGTCCGTCTGTCCATGTTAATTTGTAATCACTCTACAGGTCGCAATTATGGCCCGATCTTCACGAAATTTAGAATGGAGGTGGGTCTGGGGTCAGAATAGAACCCTATTTCTTTTGGAGATGATCGCCAAATGTTTAGGGGTTGAAATGGACCAAATACTGAAAAAATGTCGGATCTTGCAGAAGCTATACAGGTCGCAATTATAGACCAATCGACGCGGAATTTCGCATGTAGCTAGAGTTTAGGGCGGGGAAGAAGCCTACCAATTTGGGTGGTCATCGGATAATATTTAGCGGGTAAAATAGACCATATTTTTTTGTGTTGAAAAAATTCAAAATTTTTCATTAAACCGCGAACATTTTAAATCCCGGCGAAATCACAAAGCCATGAAAAGGTTATTTCTGATCTTTACATTGATGTTAACATCCAACAAAACGGATATATAGCAAAATATGTGCGATATATACGTTTATCAAAGAAGATATGCTTGAAAAATCTCTTATATGTCGAGAACGGCTGAACTGATTTCCACAGTTCTCATTAATTCAGAATGGCCTCTTGGCAGGAAAGTAAAAACGTCTAAAAAAATCGCATAAAAATATCTCTCTAAAGATGAAAATATTGATTTTGTAAAATTTTCTCATATTTTTTCAATTTTGTCATATTTTTGGCATATTTTCATTTTGAATTAAACATTTTGTAATATTTCTACAGCTAACAAAACTAAGTAGTTAGGATATCAGGATATCATATACAGATCGCATTTATGGCCCGATCCTTTTGAAATTTTGCATGGGGATAAGATGAGGGTCAGAATAGAAGCCTACTCTTTTTGGAGATAATCGCCATATATTTAGAGGTTGAAATGGACAAAAAAACTGCAAAATTGTCAGCAAGTCGTAATTATCGCCCGATCCTCACGCGCATTTGAATGGAGGTTACCGGACATTGCAAAAGCCAAATAGTTTTGGATGGCCATCCAAAAATATTCAATATGTGAAATAGTTTGCCAACTTTTGTAGACACAATACGAAAATATCCATTCCAGTGTCTTTTTGGAGAATTCACAAATACAGGAAAGACGCACTTCTGACTATTTCGTTAACGCTGATTTCTTTGAAGAATATAGTCAAATGTCTGTATCTCATATAGATGCGTTTCAGTCAAAAACCAATAAACCAATCTTTTGCCACTTCTGAGAGATTATAGGTCTTTGGGAAATATTGGTTCCAGATCTAGGAAGACCATTTACGTGCAACATCTACCAATAAATTGGAAATGAGCAAATTATTATTCGAAAATTAGAGAACGAAACCTGATGGTTTTCTTTTATTATTTGTCACAATATCTTGTGGAATTCTTTCGAGTATCTCGCCTATATAAACTGTATCGTTTATTATAGTGTTGTAGGGTATTCAACGGTCGGCCCCGCTCGACTGTAGCCTTTGCTTACTTGTTTTTAATACCTTACACAATACGAACTATTGGGAGGTACCTTTATATGGTATAATAAAAACAATTACATAAAATGTGACTAAAATCATCAAAATACCGAATATCGGGGAGTACTACGAAAAAGGGTATGGGGAAACCTGGGTCTATTTTAAGCCCAATACAAATTTTTATTGGAATAACAAATTCTATTGGAAAATGTGGCGACAATCATAAAAATATTGGACATTATTGGTAACCTTTATGTGGCGAAAACGTAGAACGGTGAATTCGACCCGAAAGTTTGGATACAAAATTCCGGTTTATTTCGGTTCCATAAATTCTTATGGAAATACCTATTCAACATTTGGTCATATGATGGGGCTGTTTTAACCAGTTCCGGAGCAATACAAGGAAATTGGTATTTTTGTACCGGAACTTTTTGAAAAATCCCTGATAGTCGAAAACGGATTTCTTCGAAGATATAGGTAATAAAAATCATGAAATTGGGATTTTCTCCACTAATGCAAACGGCCATACTCTCCACCTTATTATGGGGACAAGAACAAATAAAACAAGTTAAAAAGCAGTAAGTTCGGCCGGGCCGAACATTGAATACCCTCCACCATTTGGAACGAATTTGGAAATTTTCAAAAAATAAAGTTCTTAGAAAATTCTGTTAAAGTTTTAAGAATACCGAATATAGCCGTTATATTGGGGCTATAGCATCCATTACGAACGTCAAATGCGACATCTCAAAAAATTTCGGTGGGTATTGTACCTACCGAATATAGGGAGGTACTGATATATGGGGCCTATACGAAGACCTGTACATGCATAGATAATTTTCTGTCACAGACTGTAGTTTCCATTACGAACTCTAAATACGCAATTTGAAACTACTCCGGCGAATAATGACGCTAAAATCGTCCAAATACCGAATATTGGGAAGTACCGTTATATGGGGGCTATATGAAGTCGTGGAACTGCACAGACAATTTTCTGTCTTAGGCTGTAGTATCTATTACGATCTTCAACTACCAAATTTGAAACAATTTCGGTGAATAATGTCGTTAAAATCATCAAAATACCGAATATCGGGAGGTACCGTTGTATGGGGGTTATACGAATACGTGGACTTGTACAGATAATTTTCTGTCATAGGTTGTTGTATCCATTTCGAACTTCAAATACCAAAGTTGAAACAATTCCGGTGAATAATGTCGCTAAAATCATCAAAATACCGAATATCGGGAGGTAATTATATATGGGGGCTATATAAAAACATGGACCTACATGACCCATTTACGAACTTAACCTGCCTACTGGAAAAATTAACACGTGTGCAAAATTTTAGCCTTCTATCTCAATTTGTTCGAAAGATAGCGTGATTACAACAGACAGACGCACGGACAGACAGACAGACGGACATGACTAAATCGACTTAGAATTTTACGCTGATCAAGAATATATATACTTTGTTGGGTCTGACATGAGTATTTCGAGGAGTTACAAACGGAATGACAAAGTTAATATAATCTCCATGATAAACATAGTACATATGTGAGTATACAATCCAGAACTAATGACATGTTTTCAAGCTTCATCTGAACTAGGGACTTGGACGTATATTGACATACCGTAAAAATTCTTTTTTCAAAGAACGCAATATCATATATCCAATAAAGCTATAAAGTTAAAATCAACAAAATTTTTTTGATATATATTCAGACTAGCCAGCAATCTAGTATGGTCGAAAGAGCATTATATCCTTTTATGTTCATTTCTAAATTTAACCATGCCACTGACGACCCTTTTCATCTTAATGAACATATTCTTTTACCAAACCCCACACCACCAAGACAAAATTAATTGCGGTTACAATAGAAGACCCTTTTTCTCGCATAGTCCATAAATTTTATTTGGTTTTCCCAATTTTAATTTTAATTCCTTGATGGCCAGTCATTCTCTATGCGTGTGTGTTTAGTAATTCTAAACATTTCTTGGGGGCTACACACACTCCTTTACAAAAATACTTCCCATCACACTCTTCACTCTTTTATTTGTATTTTCTACAAATTCCAAAAAGTTTAATCTAAATAATTAATGCCATTGAATTATACAATGAAGCCCCCCCCCCCAATCCAAATTGAAGAGGCATTGTTTATTTTCAAAACAACAATGACAACAAATATTATATTTCCTCTTCGATAACATCTTCCAAATCTCTCAAAACAACTTAAATATCCACTAAAATTAACTGCCTTCTCCCCACTTAAGGCTAACGCTCACCCTGTTTGGGAATTGTCGTTGAAACTTAACCCTTTTCGGGGGGAGGTTATTTGTTTAATTTTTTCTTCTCCCTCTTCCAAGTGTTGTTTCAAATGTTTTTCCTCTCACCACTTAAAGTTCAATAAATATCTTGGTATTGGTTTATGTTGTTCGCAATGTAATCAGGGAAATAAGGTGGAGCCCAATCCTTTCGATTTCTATTTCTATGCCCATTTATTTGGGTCTATGGTTTTAAGTTTCTATGTAAATTGCTATGGAATTAGAAAAGGGAAAAGTTGTACTGTAAGGTTTAATATTTCTTATTAATGACATTTGCTTAGGCCAGACAGAAATTTGAATAGTTCTTTCTTTAAATTGGCTATTTTAAAGGGTGGGAAAGGGTGCGAATTGGATTTATTATATTCAATGCAAAACTAATAAAAGGTATATAGGCAGGAACAAATTTTGAGAGGTATGTATGTTTATCCTGAGTATTAATGACAAGCATGCCTCCACTCCTTATGATACCTCCGCCACAAAAAGTCAAAGTTTTCAATAATTATAAACCTCTTATAATAAATATAATTCCTAATACTTTAGTCAATAATAGATCTAGTGTTATGATATATTTTTGCACTTTTTCTGATACCTCTCTTAGGAACTCCCGACATTTTCAGAAACCATAACTCACACGTTAACCGAACGGAGCTCACGTCTATGTACATACTTTGCAAATATATAATATTAACTTGGTCCAGTTTTGCGCATCATAATATGTTAGTCATACTTCAACCAGCTGCCAAAATCCTTAAAGAATTTTTTTTCAAGATTTCCCGCAATAAATAGTGAATTTTTAAGAATTTTTCTAAATGGTCTTTCCTAAACAAATCATAAATTATTCTAGAACAGTTCTTCAACGACTTACAGACCAAAATATTGTCAAGTTTAGGGAACGTTTTTTGAAAGATCCCTCACAAAACCTTTGGTATTTTGACCTTCGATTCGCTTTTTTTCAAATTTAACAAAAAGTGTTTATCTTTTTAAGAAAGTTGTTGAGTTGTTGGGATATTTTTCAACAAGATCCCGACCAAAAATTCTGAATTTTTATTATTTTCTATTATTTAAACTAATTTCCAAAATACCAAAATTATTTCTAAAATAAAATTGAATGACTAACAACTTCAGTTTTTTTCAAGAACCTCCTGATTTTTAGTAAAATAATTAATTTTTAAAGAAAATCGTGGGTTTTTACACAGTTTATGTGTTTTTGGTACAGAGAAGAATTCTATTAAAATTGATGATAATCCATAAAAATTCAGATATAGCTCCTATATATATCTTCTTCCGATTTGTTTTCACCATGCACCAAATGTATAATATTAACCTAAATAGGATGAAATTCGGTACATGCGATGTCAAATATATCTCAGAAAAAAACTTTTCCAAATTTCACGGAGATCGGTTCAGATTTGGATATAGCTCCCATATCAATTTTATCCCATTGGAAGTTTATTATACACAAAATGGTGGTATTTCAGTATATACGATCGAATACATTCTGGAGGAAATTGTACCAAACTTGGTGAACATCAGTTCAGATTTAAAAATATACTCCACAACAATGATATTTGGTAAAAGATATCAGATACTGCTCAGAAATACCACTGCCAAATTTTATAGAGATCGCTTCAGGTTCTTTATCCGATTTCGAGTTTATTGTGCCCCAAAAGTATAATATAAGCTATTTGGAAAAACACGTAAAACAGCAACTAAATTCGGCCGGGCTGAACTTTTATGCTCTCCAACATTTTGAAGGAATTTGAAAAACTTCCATAAAATTCCTTCGAAGTCGAATACCGCTCAAAGGAAAACTGTTATATAGGGGCTATACGAAGACGTGGTCCTGTATATACAATTTTTTGCCATAGGCTGTAGACTGTAGTGGTCATCCACCCCCCCACTGTTACTAAAATCTTAAAAAAAGCGAATATCGGGGGATATACGACATGAGAGTGTATGAGGGATATACGACATTGCGGACCTATATAGACAATTCTCTTCCAGGGGTTAAAGTTCTCAGAAGGGAGACCTTGTGATAAAATATCACGATATCGTGGACCGATTTAGCCCATTTTCGAACTTAATCTGCCTGCAAAATTTGATTCTAGCGTGATTACAACAGACGGACGGTCAGGATTAAATCGTCTTAGAATTTTACGCTGAATGGAGGGTAGAAAAATGGTCACTTGCCCAAAATTTTGGATTGCTGAAAATGAAACTTCCATGACCACCAAAAAAAAAAGATATTAGTAAAAAAAACTAAAAGGAACTAATATCTCAAACAACAAAAAATAAATAAAATAAACGATCTCTTGACCAAAACTTGTTGAATTTTGAGAAATATTTTTACATATCATGGATTGTTTAGAAAAGCTTCATCGACCTTCTAACCAAAAATGAATTGGAGGGTTTTACAGGAAAAAATTTTAAAAATTTAAAATTTGTTTTAACTTTTAAAGAATATGTTCAAAAACCTCACGTCTGAAAGCCTTTAAAAAATATGTGCAAAATATCTACCAAGTCAGGATGTCTTTGAATAATATATTTAATAATTCTCTTCTTATATATACGGAAAGTCCTCGAAAAATATTTAAAAAAAAAATGTATTCATGGCTTATGAGTCCTTAAACACTACTCTTCAAATTTAAGATTTTTTTTCATGGAATTTATTGCCAAATATTATCATTTTTCAAGAATTTTCTGGCCAATTTAATTTTCTCATTTAAAGCATGTCCTAAAAGGGCATTCTTAGTGTATAATTTTAGATTTTTTAAGAAATTCACTGGCATTTATACTTTGTAAATAATATTTTTTTTTATTATTATTTGGGAATATTGATATACTCAGATGATATTTTTATAGGTTGTTAGTATGTATCTGTCCATAAACTTTCTATCTTATTCTCTCTGTCTCTCTCTGAAGGGATCCCTTTTCCATTGTCATTTACTTCTAATTTATTAAAAGTTTCTAATTAAACTTTGTTTAAACAATACACATGTGGATATTTGCGATTGTCGCTGCTACGAAGTTGTTTAGTTAGTCCCTTTTCCCCATTCCATGGCATATCTGGCTACATCATTACTCCATAATGAAGGACTTTTCTAACCAACAACAGCAGCCACCGTACAAGAAATGTCACCGTAAATCTTCATCTTTTATGGTCGTCATGTTTTGACTGTGTGTGTGTGTAAACATGTTACAACTGTGCACATGACTTGGCATTAGTCAAAGGACTTTAAGGGTAACCCTTTTAATAAGGGCAGGGTATGTAGGTGGCCAAGGGTGTTGTATACAGGATTCGAGATTTTAAGTAGGAAAGGAGAGGAGGGAGGGAGTGTGGGCTCTGTTGTGCATACTTATGTTGGTCTACACACTAATCCATTACTAAATTAAACAAAGCTAAAAATATTTTTCCTTCGCCCCAAAAATAAATAACAATAAACAAGTTGGACTTGACTGGGTTTCCAATTGGACAACTGAGTGGAGAAGCGTCATCATCTTGTCCCATGCTCTTAAGATATTTTAGTTTTGTGCATAGAGTACTTTTTCTTTGTTGGAGATGGTGGCTACTCTAAGGGCAGGTTTTACCTTTCTCACCTCCGATTTAGTGGATACCAAAACAATAAATCACTGCCAAGACAGTTTAGTTTATTTAAATGGCCATCATCATATTTCATTTTGTGTGTAGAGTTATGGAATGTTGGGGGAGACATTTTAATCATGGAATGTGAATAATTTGAACGCTTTAAATACCAAAATTCAATTTATTCAAATACAGTAAAAACATTACAGATCCTCGTGGTATCAACATCAAAGCCTCAAGGGCATCTTTAAATCGTATGAAAAATATTTTAAAATTTTGAATGTAATGAATTCCAGAGAGTTAATAACTAAACTCATTTTCCTGAAAAAAATTATTTTACCTAATATCGAAAATGTTGCTCAAGGGGTTTCCCTGTTGAAGCAGAGGAAATACATACAAGGTGAGATTAAAAAAATAAAACCAACTTCAGACTGCTGCCATTTCCAAGCCACTCGTCCGACAGCTGTTAAAATTATTCCAGTGACAGCTCATTATATTGTTTAAAAGCATACTTAAGCATTTTGCTGAGAATTTTCCAGGAAAAAATTTTTTTGGTAATGGAATTCAAGCGTGATAGTGTGTTTTCTTCATATTTGGCTGGAAAACCACAAGTGGCTATCGTTAGAGCACTCCAGCGTTTAAATGTGAATAAATCTTGTTACCATGATACTGGTAGCGTAGCTCGACGTCAAGGAAGTGGATGGAAGAAAACAGCAACATCAGCAGAAATGTTTCGGAAAGTAAAGAAGCGACTTGATCGAAACCCGCGTAGCAGTGGATAAAAAATGGCTTGAGAGCTGAACATATCGCAATATTCCATTCGGCAAATATTAAAAAATGAGCTCGAGGTAAAGCCATTGAAATTCCAAAAAGTGCAAGAACTTACACCGCAACGAAAAGAAATTAGATTCAAAAGAGCTAAAGAGTAGCTGCACTTGGCCAAAAGGGGTGAACTGCCGAATTTGGTTTTCTCCGATTAGAAAAAATTCGTTGTCCAGCAGATTGTAAACAAACAAAATAATCGTGCTTGCTTGCCAAAGAGGTTAGCTGAAAATGTACACCTTCGGTTGGCCACTAGAACTCAAGCGACGGTCATGGCGATGGTTTGGGCCGCCATAACAGCCGATGGTCGCTCTCCGCTCGTATAAATCGATCGTGGTGGCATCAGAATAAATGACGAATAGTATCGCGAAAATATTCTGGATGGTGTATTAAAGCCTTAGGCAAGCAAACATTTTTGTCGCAGACCTTGGACATTCCTCAGTACCATCGCACTCAGCACGCGCCATTCAAGAATGGTTACAAAACGAGGTTCCTCTCTTAATTTCCAGCGCACAATGGCCACCAAAATCTCCGGATACCAATCCGTTGGACTTTTATGTCTGGAGTATTTTAGAAAGGAAGGTTGGCACTAAAAAATACCAAAGTGTCGATCAGCTCAAGCAGGCGCATCGCCGGGAATGGGCCAAAATACTGCAGAGCAACATTCGGGCAGCGTGTGATGGGTCCATTGGCCGTTTGAAGGCCATTGTTCGTGCCAAAGGTGAACAATTCTAGCAAATCTAAACTTATTTTAAAATTTGATGCTATTTCCGATATTCTTTGCTTTCATTCAATAAAATTTAAAAAAAATGTAAAATTTATGGCGTTTGACTATATTGCAGTTTTTTATCTCATCCTGTTTCTTCCTTTTTTACCAATTTAAATTTTTTCTGTAAGCATTCACAAATGTTATACTAAATAGACTACATACTAAAACACATTCGGCGATTAGATTTCAATTTAATAAAATGTCCATCTAATACGAAGCTCTTGCCACAATATGTGGCATAGACGCAGATGTACGCAAACAAAAGCTGCCACAAACACTATTCACTTTTCTCTGCCACGAAACTATAAACCACACATGCGTTTTGGAGCAAACTATGGTTTATTCTCCGGTTTTTGTATGGCTAAGGCTACGGAAAACGTAGAAACCCAAAACCACAGCTGGTTGAAGCTGAACACAAAAATAGCGTTTTAATGAAGACATATTTTGTCGGGCATTGCTGTGAATGTGATGAGCAAAGGGTTTGATTTGCAGTATGAATTGATGATCGGTGGATGAAAAATCCGTTATAAAATATTTGTTGGATACGGTATTATGAGAACGATTTGTTTCCACATTTGGATATTACATCATGATAGAACAGATCACCTGTCGTAATCACCTGTCGCAATTATGGGTACCCAAAATTTTGAGGCGCACTGTACGAGATCGACTTCTAATTACCTGAAACGGATTTCGAGTAACGATACATGAGGTCTTAAACTGCTTTGGTAGAGAAAGCATTACAATGTTGGTCCATACGCCAAATAATAAAACGAATTAAAACATTTTCTACTTTCTTGATTTCATAATTGTATACTTTAACTTAAATTATTATTATTTTTAAAAAAATTAACTTAATGTACGTTAAATTTATTTTGCCTTAATCAAAATTGTTCTCATAATTAAATGATAAAATAAAACAAGTTTTAATGAATATTTCGTAGAACTCATCTTGTCCTGCCTGAATGGGAGGGAGTACAATGTATTTAGCCGTAAGCATAATTATATATATTTTGAAAAATTTTCACTAATTGCTAGTGAATTTTCTCCTAAATTAACTGCTTAAAATTGAGAAATGAGAGAAACAAGAGGGGATGTGGAGGGTTAATAGAACACTTTTCACGTTGCACATAAGCTTTAGTTTAGACATTTGCAAAGTAATTACCTAAAGCACAAACACAACACACACTCTACTTGTTTTGTATGCAAATAGTTTGCAGGAGTGTGTGTGTGTGAGTATGTGTAGGTGTCCTAGTGCAAGCATGGTACAGCAATGGATGTATTTATAACTAACAAGGATACTAATGCATGGCTGAGTTGCGTTTATATTGTCCTTTCAAACAAAAATGGGGAATTTTTGCCAACGTCGTTGTAACATCAGCAAAGGATGTCAGTTTACTTGTTAAGCGATGAATTGCAGGAAATATTGGAGGAGAATTAAGCAACTAAATGAGGAGCTCTCATATAGGGAGACACACACATACAAACTTAATATACGGAGTACGTTTAGTTTTGAGGGTTTTGTTTGAAATGCATTAATGGTGTGGAATATGGATTGGAAAAAGTCCTAGAATTATAAAATTTTAAAACTTCGTGGGCATTGAATTTCCTTTCCTCAAAATCTATTTTCCACACGCCATCATTGTATTGTGGAGATGTTTGTAACTCCCGAAATATTCAAGATAGACCCTACCCCGAAAAGTGAAGAAATAAGGGAGATTTTGTTTTATAATGGCAACGTTCCAAACTAGAACTTGAAAAAAAAAAAAACAACTTGTACACTTTTCTGTACCATTTAGTATTTTTTTTAGTACTTTTCTATAGCAACCTACAGCTTAAAATCCTACAGAAATCATATTTCCCAATATCAGGATTCTATAATCTATTATTTATTACAAATAAGTAGAAATTTCCAAAGCTTCCTAGAATCCTGCACACCCACAGTAATCCCAATTCCAAATTTCAGCATTTCACCTTTATCCAAATTGTAACAAATTTAGTACATATAAATACAAATTTCAAAAACTACCTGCATATCGCAATCCTCTACTCCACAAATAATCTTATTTCCAATATAGAGGACTCCAGCTCTATTGTTCACAAAATATGCAGATTGTACCACATGAAGTACCAGTTAGTACACTTAAGTACAAATTTCCATAACTACATACAAATAAAAATCTATTTTTCAAATTTCAGGATTAAAACTCTACGGTTCATCCAAAATTTAAATTGTACCAAATTTAGTACCACTTAGTACTCATAAGTGAGAATTTTCAAAACTACCAGCATACCTCAGTTCTATAATGCAATAGTTAACTTATTTCCAAATTGCAGGATTCCAACTCTATTGGTTCTCCCAAAATTTAAATTCTACCAAATTTGGTATCATTTTGTACACATAAGTACGAATTTCCAAAACTACCCACATCCTTAGTCCTACAATGCAATAGTAAATTTATTTTCAAATTTCAAGATTCCGACTCAATTGGTTCACCCAAAATTTTAAATGTACCAAGTTTTGTACCATTTAGTACACATAAAAAAACTACCTCCATACCTCATTCATACACTCCAATAGTAAACATATTTCCAAATTTCAGGATTCCAACCCTATCATTTCTCCCAAAAATTAAATTGTACCAAATTTAGTACCATTTTGTACAATTTTCACGAACGAATTTCCTATACTGTCTACATTCCTCGGTCCTAAACTGCATTAGATCTTATATTTCATTTCATTTCTTTAGGTTCACCCATTTCCAAAAATTGTACCAAATTTTGTACCATTTAGTACTTTTTGTGCATTTGAGTACAAATTTCAAAAACTTCCTCCATATCCCAATCCTACACTCCGCCAGTAATATTCATTACAAATTTCATGATTCCAGCTCCATCCGTTCTTCCAAATTCAAATTGTACTAAATTTAGTATCGTTCAGTACTTTTCGTATACATAAGTACACTCTTCGGAAACTACCTCTTTATATCGACATTATTTCTCAACCTTGAGTCCGATTCCAAATTTCAAGGTTTTAATTCTAACCGTTAACGTGTTACGAAATAGTACCAAATGTAGTACATGTTAGTACTTTTTCGTACACTTATTGTGCGAATTTCCAAAAACGATTCGGTACATCTATTATACACTCCATCAGTGACCCTCACTCCTAATTTAAGAGATCTAGATGTAGTGCTTCCTAAAAAAGCACTAGGGTACCATATTTAGTACATTTGTACCATATTTAGTACATTCGTACCGTTCAAGTACGAATGTCCAAAAACCCTTATCTGACCTCTTCGGACCATGTGTGCCCCCACCTGAAATTTCAAGATTCTAGCTTCAGCCGTTTCGTCCGAACGTTGAATGGACAATATCGGTCCACTCCATCAAGTACCTCCCCCACAAAAGGTCAATATTTTGAATAATTATAAGTCTTATAAAATGCGATGTAAGAGTCCGATTGTCAAATTACACACATCAAAAAATTTAATATTTAACCCAAAGTCTGATGTGAAGATGGAATATATCGGTCACCTTCCCCATAAAAGAGTCAAAATTTTCAAAAAGGCGAAATTAACATCCGATTCAATTCAGACTTGGTACATTGCAATATTTTCATCAGCTCAATATCGGTTATAAAGATAATAGAGATCGAACCATTTCCCCTGGTACCTCCTCCACATAGGGGTTTTGAAACACAAAGCGCCGAAAGAAAGGGAAATAAGCATGCAACTCTCTTCAAATTTCACACATACACACATTTCTGCTAACACAAGATCTGTTGTGAAGATGATATATATCTGCGAAGCTCTTCTGGTACCTCACCCACAAAGGTTCGCAATTTTCAAAACCTATGTCTGTCATAACTTGCGAAACAACTCAGCTCTTCTTTACAAATTGTATGTCTAAATATTTCAAAATATTTTCAGTCAAAATATATTTCAATATCGAACAATGGCTGAGGGTATACATCTGTCGGCAAAATCGACTGATACTTATTAACTTGTTATTACCTGATATGATCAAAATTATGTTACAACTTTAATGTCGAACCCTCGTATCTTTCAAACACTTGCATTTAATTCACAAAATAGCACCAGCACCATAACCACCCCTTCATTCCAAATAGAAAACTTTATATAACCTACAACACAAATGTGGTTGAGCCACATTCTACACTTGCTGGGGTTTTCTCCTAAAAACCTCTTCCTTCCAGCCCTCCACATCAATCCACCTATAGGATGACTCTACTTCAATATTTTGTTGGTGGTGGTGGCGGTTTCTTTGATACGGAACTTGGAAAAACATTAAAAATCCAGCAACAACGCCAACACCAAGAACCTAGAAATTTCCAACAAAAACTTATTTCTCATTGGCACACAGCCGGTGCCGGTACCCATCGTTCGAAAGTTTCTCATGCTGTAAAACTAAAACGTTGTGTTATTTTAAATTTTTTGAAAATGTTCGTGTTGGCGTTGTTGTTGTTGTTGCTCCTCGACATACAACAACGCACAATTAAAACCACAAAATTTTGTGCATAAAACAAAAGTTTTCTGTGAAACAAAGCAAATGGCAGATTACTCCCTGTGGGAAGTTTGCGAGTGTGTGTGTGCGTCCACTTTTTGGCTAACAGTGCACGCACTATACAAACACACACACACTATCACTCATTACACTTGGACACAGAGGAGTGTTTATGCTCTTCTAAAAGTAGATATAGTTTTATCCCACCTTAGGGGCATTTCAAGGAGATAAAATAGGTTCCATTGTGAGCTGAGGTCTGCATAGAATTTGGTTGCCATGTCCGGTACGGTTCAGTTAGTTTTGGTAACTTGTGTTGCATAATTAAGCAACAATTTTTGGCACAAAACATGAAGGATTTTAATTTGAATTTTCTGTTTTGAGAGGAGGTTTTTAATGAATTAATTGAAAATACAGAAATTTGAATTTTCGTAAATTTACTTTGGACAATCTAATTGAGTTACAGGGGAAATAAATTCGAAAAAGGACTCTTGACATTAGAAGTGTAGGAAATGAGGGAGAGATGTTTGTAGATGACGTTTACTTCAGTCATTGTTAACCAGGACCAGTAGAGCATTTTGAGATTCAGGAAAATTATTTCCGATTTTATTATATTCAAACAGTCATATCAAAATACGGGTATTAAATTCAACTTTTTTTCATTTTAAGACCTTTTAAGTCGATATATTCATGACGAAACTTTTGTTAGCCTGTCTGGCAAATTTTAGGAAAAAAATCCCCGATTGGGTACAAATTCTTCACACTGCAATATCTGACTACACATTCTGGCACTGCCTCTAAAGGTGAACATAAATCTAAATGTAAGAGTTAGAAATGGAAAATTCCAACGAATGGGATACAAAAAGTACACAATTAGGTACAAAACATAGTTTCAATGGTATTTTTTGGAGGGCCCGTTTAAAAGGGATTTTTTTTTAACCAAAAAAAATTCTAAAATAAACCTCTTTGGTGACTCGCTTGAGAGTAAAATTTTTTTAACCAAAATAATTGTACATAAAAATTCAATATCTATATATAAAAAAGTAATGAAATAATCGGCTGACAGAGAATCAACAGCCAGGCGAAATGACTGATGCTAGAATCATGACATTTTGCACGAGGGTCAGACTTGGTTCGAAGGCATGTGATAAGGCTGTCTTCTTGGAAATTCGTAATTCGAATTAGGGGTGGAAAGTATGTTTTGCACCTAAAGGTCTTTTGGAAATGGGTATTAAGTGTGTAAACTGTACTAAATGGTACTTAGTTTAGAACAGTTTGGTTTAGAGTGAACGGATAAAGCTGGGATTTTGAAATAGTACTTTACCTGTGTGAAAAATACTAAATCGAAGTGTATTAGGTACAATTGGGAATTGGGTTAACACAAAGTGCTTAAAATTTGGTATTAGGGTCGCTGAGGTCGGAGGAGAAGTTTTCAGAAAAATGTACTGTGATTATACGAAAAGTACTGAATGGTACTATAGTTGGTATAGGTTGAAGGGATAGAAATGAATTTCTGAAATTTGAATATGAAAGGGGTCTATTGGTATATGGAATTGAGGTATGGATGTGGTTTTGAAATGTGTACTATAATAGTACGAAAAGTACTGAACATGGTATTTGCAAAAGAATAGAGCTGGAATCCTGAAATTTGATATGGATGTCACTATTGATGTCTGTGGTTGAGGGAAGGAGTTTTTTTTTTGGATATGAGTACTATACTTTGTAAGATGGCACTAAATTTGGTAATGAGAGGGCTTGCTGAGCTGAAATTCAGAAAATAATATTGAGGTCACTGTTGGTATCAGGAATTGAGATGTATATGTGGTTTTGGAAATGTGTACTATAATTGTACGAAAAATACTGAATATGGTATTGAGTGAAGGAATAGAGCTGACATCCTGAAATTTAATATGGATATCACTTTTGCTGTCTGTAGTTGAGAGACGAAGGTGGTTTCGGACATGCATAGTATAAATGTCCGATCCGATAATTTAGGATATTTCGAGTCGATCTAGGGGTGTCCGTGCATCCGTCTGTCTGGCTGGTGGAGGTGTCGTAATCAAACTTAGACCGTGATAGGAATAGACAATATCGACCCACTCCCCCTTTAATTCACTCCGATTTTAATTTCATGCACCATATGTGGAAATATTCTCCAAATAAGATGTATTTCGGCATATCCGACTAAATTCACATTTTGGGAAAATCGGGTATAGCTATAGCTACCATATATTTCATTCGATTTGGTTGCTGAGTACCTCTCATTCGCAAATATGCACTCCAAAACAATAATATTTGGTACCGGATATCAGACACACACACCGACCCAAAATACCTCTCTCAAATCTTAGCAAGATCGGTTCAGATTTGGATATATCTTCAATACATATCTTCGTCCGATTTCAGGTTTGCTGTGCACCACATGACAAATATCACCCTAATTGGAGTGGATTTTAGCACGTACGACCGAATTCAACTGGAAGCAAGTACATAAAATTGGTTGAAAATCGGCTTAGATATAGCTATAGCTTCCATATATATTTTTCATCAGACTTGGTGTTTAAGTCCCTCATATACGCAAATATGAACTACAAAACAATGATATTTGGTACCAAATATCTCATACAGCTAAGAGCATCCATATGTATACCTTTATCCGAATTCAAGGTTATTGTGTACCAAATATGTAATAATAGCCAAAATTGGATGGATTTTTCAAAAACAACAATTTTTTTTTAATTTGTTGAAACTCGGTTCCTACAAGTCCTGAATCCTTTTCGCAGTCACATCATGCGTTCTAGTGAATGTTTGTTTTGCAAGTTCTTTTAATGACTGTAAGTATAAGAAAATATGTCATCATTGGTAGGGGTCAAACTCTGCATTTGAATGAGAAATCGTAGCTTTTTGTACGGGGGAAGAAATTTGAGGTTTAGATTACCAGGCCCGAAAAAATAAAAAAATCACATACTTGTAGGATCTTTTTACGAGTTTTTTTACGATATCAGAGTAGAGATATTTAGATAATAAATCTCTCTTTCATTTAATTTATATTTCCTATACCCCTTCCTCAATTCATTTTTTAAAGAAAACTTGTATTTGATCATTATTCACAAAATCTCCTTGAGGTGTAACAACGACAATAGCAAACATACCCCGTGCATAATCAAAAAAAAGTGTGTGTGAATCCCTTTACCTAACACGCCTTTTTGTGGCTCATTATTCAGCACTATCCCAAATGGGAACGTGCCATTTACAGGCAATTCTATCGCAGCACTTGAATAATTCCAAATGAAATGCACCCTTATTCCCAAATGGGATTGTGACCTTAACTCGAGGAAGTCAAAGGTGAAAAGATCATAACTGCCATTGTTTTATGTTTATCAAAAAGTCATTGGATTTAGCACATTAACACCGTGTAATTTGATCGTTTAACCTTTATGAGAGATATTGATTTTGAGACTTGTTTTTAAGAAATTCATGAAGGTAAAAAAAATATATAAATAAATAAAAAATTATTTTTTTTGTTTACCTTCTTAAATGTGCTGCACAAGGCATACTTAATAAGATCACACAGGAGGACAATTCAGGCCTAAGCCTCCTCTGATGTCAAAGATTTTTTAAAGTGGATTCATTCCAAAAAAAAAAAAAAATATATTTCAATGTTTGTAAATTTTTTTTTTTTTTTTTTTTTTTTTGACGGCTGTGTCACCTTGTGTATACACCTCGGCGCTCCGAAAAAAAGGGTTTATCAAAAAAAAAAAAAAAAAAAAAAAAAAAAACTTCGGGCGGGCCGAACTTGTAATACCCTCCAATGTTTTGAAAGAAACCCTTTATATGGCGGCTATACGAAGACGTTTTTCTTCACAACTAATTTGTTGTCATAGGTTGTAGAACCCATTACGAACTTCATTGATGAAATTTGAAATCGAATATAGGGAGGTATTGTTATAGGAGGGCTATACGAAGACGAAAACCTGCATACGCGATTTTTTGTTATATGTCGTAGTAACCATTACGAACTTTTAATACAAAATTTGAAACAACTCCAGTAAGAAATGGCGAATATTAGGAGGTACCGTTATATGGGGGTTATACGAAAACATGAACCTGCATGAACACTTTTTTGCAATACGTTTTAGTATTCACTAGCAACTTTAGCTACGAAATTTGAAACAAACCCCGTAAATATTGTCACTTAAATCATCAAAATACCGAATATCGGAGATGTACTTATATGGCGGCTATACGAAGACTTAGCTGCATGCACGCTTTTTGTCCTAGGCTGTAGTACCTGTTACGA
Organism: Musca domestica; assembly: GCF_030504385.1. Classification (NCBI taxonomy): domain Eukaryota; kingdom Metazoa; phylum Arthropoda; class Insecta; order Diptera; family Muscidae; genus Musca; species Musca domestica. The sequence goes on from NW_026712155.1 coordinate 6,110,824, forward strand.
ATTTTAAATAAGAAATTTGAAATAATTCCGGTAAAAAATAGTGCTAAAATTATAAAAATACCGAATAAAGGGAGGTACCGAAGTATGGGGGCTATATGAAAACGTGGACCTATATGGTCCACCTACTAGAAAATACACATGTGTGCAAAATTTTAGCCTTCTATCTCAGTTCGTTAGAAATATAGCGTGATTAAAACAGAGATACAGACAGACAGAAGGACTTAGAATTATACTCTGATCAAGAATTTTGATATTTTGTTGGGTCTGACATGAGTACTTCGAGGAGTTACAAACGGAATGACAATGTTATTATACCCTCCATAGAATGGTGGAGGGTATAAAAAAGGAAAACATGCTATCTTCTTTACAAAAGGCATGAGGGCGAAATTTTTCAAAAATCATAAGTCATATTATCGAAAAGAGGCTCCATGAACTTCCCCGTCGGAATATCGAAGTATTTTTTTTTTCTAAATTAATTAAAATAAAACAAAAATAAGTTTTGTATGTTCTTTACCTCTCATATAACAAGTTATTTAGATATAGATGCAATATTTCGAATTTGAGTCATGGATCATGTTGCTTATTTGCTGTAGTCCACTTTTGAAATAATCTTCTTATTTTCCTCCACATTTTTAAGATTCTGAATGCTTTAAATGCAAAACAAGTAAAACAACTTTTGGTTCCCAAGAAACAACTTCTAAGGCAAATATTTAATTTTCTAAGAAATTCCATAAGAAAATCCCCTTTTTTCTACGAAACTATAAGTAGCGTTTAAAAGAAAAAAAAAACAACCACCTAAAAAATCAAAACTAGAAATTTGGCGTAGATAAATATTTGGTAAGGATTAGATTTTCCCCAAACACAAAAAGGGGTGAAAAGGTGAGGTTCACTTTGGAATGATAAGTTTGAGGTTGATTGCAACCCCTAAATCCAAATGCAGATGATGATGATGTAGATGATAATGATCATCTAAAAGGATGATGTTTCACGTTGATCATATTTATCATGAAAATCCTCATTATTATGTTCCACAGCTTCATTTAAATGATGATCATCATGCACACATACATGCAAAAATACACAGCATCGCACCCGACACAATTGATAGACTCAGCTCATCTGAATTCATTTGATCTATTGTTGCCTTCTTCACCAATAGCTGTGACAACAAAAGGTTAAGAATAAATATTTGAAAATTCTATTCCTGTTTTTTTTTTGTTGTTTTTAATAAAAAACTGGTCCTCTAATGATCGTAGACAAATGAAATCCTAGGGTAAAAAATCTAACTTTTTTGCACGTTCATTTAGTTTTAAAAAACACGCGATCGGGTTAACATTTGAACGTGAAATGATGAGCGCAATTTTTCAGCAACAAGTTCGAATATTTCGATGGAAATTAACACATTTTTATGTGAAAGGAAAGAAACTCAGAGAGAAAATGTAAGTGATAACTACAAGCTACCAATACCATTACAATGTTATTACCATTACATCGTTATTAATAAAATAAATTTGAATGTGCACCTAGTTGAAATCTTAAGAATACTTCTCAATAAAAATGCAAATAAAAACAAAGCTATCGAAATAATTTTAATTAAAGTTATTCCGAAATTCGTCAAGGTCTTTGGCCAAAATTTCAGGTGAAGAAATGTGATTAATAAACCAATACACAAAAAAGTATTGCCTAAAGATACAAGACCTATGGTTATACCAAAACGTAGACCAATATGGACCATTTCCCATATGGCAAGTCTACGCACCTGAAATTTTGAATAAAATTGTATCCACCTACATCATTTTGTTCGAAGGCTAAAGTAATTGTCACAATCGAATTGAGAAACAGACGGACGGGCGTGGCTAAATGAACATTGTGTTTCATGCTAATCAAAAATATATTCTTTGTGGGTTCTAAAATACATTTTTCGAGGAGTTGCAAAGAGGAAGACAAACTTAAAATACCATTTACACTATAGTGGAAGGTGTACAAAATATACATGGCTCATTTGTAGGAATTACCGCTGCGAAAATGTGTAAATATTGGATACAAGGGGGCCCTACATCTGGTACCTCCGAGAAAGGCTCCCAAAATTGCCAAAAATTATCTTAGGAAGAAAAATGAACAATATTGGCCCAAACTTTTTCATACCTTAAAATAAGTCCAAATTTTTGAACAAAAAAATCTATATTAAAATATTTCGCTCACCCCAGCATTTCCCCAAAATTTAAAATCTATTTCGAGGATAATATATAACGGAGTCCAAGCTCGGGATGTCGAAACATTTTTATTGATTTGAATTCAGGAGCACTCCTGCAGATAACTACCCCACCAAGTGGTGTAATTTCTTATCAACATAACATAATTTTTATACCCTCCACCATACGTAGTATGTTCGTCATTCCGTATATATTTTCTTGATCAGCGTAAAATTCTAAGACGATTTAGCCCTGTCCGTCCATCTGTTGTAATCACGCTAGATTCAAAACTAATTGAGATAGGAAGCTAAAAATAGTAATTGGTTTGCAGGCAGTTCAAGTTCGAAAATGGGCTATATCGGTCCACGATATTATATATCCCCCATGTCACGGTACCTCCTATGTCGGATATTTAGCAATTTGATGTTTATAGGCATTTTTTACCGCAAATGTCTGAAAATCCACACAAGGAGGTCCTTCTGAGTACTTTACTCCCTGGAATAGAAATGTCCACGACATCGCATACGCCCCCATGCTACGGTATACCCCGGTATTGGGTATTTTGATGATTTTAACTACAGTATTCACCGGAATCATTTTAAATTTTGTTTTCTAAGATCGTAATGAGTACTTCAACCTATGATGGAAAATTTTCCACGCCTTCGTATAGCCCCTTTGTAACGATACTTCCCGATATTCGGTATTTTGATATTTTTAGCGACATTATTTATTGGAATTTTTTCAAATTTCGTATTTAAAGTTCGTAATTGGTACTAAAACCTCTGACGGATAATTGTCTATGCAGGTCCATGTATTTGTGCCCGGCCGAACATAGCTGGTTTTGTACTTGTTATATTTTAAAACTTCCGCTTTCAAATAAATATGTGGAAGTTAAGTATTTTGATCCACTCTTTGCTGGTAACGCCGCCCAAAAACGGTAAAAATTTTGGGAAAAGCCTGAAAGCTGATGTAATGGTATTCAGTTTTATAAAAATAGGTTAAACATTTTTTTGTGGTGAAATTGCTCATTTTTTCTGCTTTTTTCCCTCAAGAAATCATTCTCCTGTAACTCTTACGAGAATAATGACTAAGTAAAAATTTCTGAAAATCTTCATATGTTTGTCGAAATTATTTTTCAGGGACTTCCTGGCCAAGTATTAATATTTGTGAACAATTTTATGGTCAAGAATCGTTGATATTTTCACAAAATTTCATAAATATGTCTCGTCTATATAAAAATTTGTGATTTTTTAAAGTAACTTTTAACACTACCTTTTGAGAGAAAACCCCTGGATATCTTTGATTTTTTAAGACTCCATACAAAAAAAATGTTTTTATTGACTTGCTTTCATCCTTGTGATCCTAGTTATGCCGACAGTTATGAGAACTATAAGTATTGAAAGTTGTGACTCTTTGTGTGAGAGGTACCGTAAGACGTGGACCGATGCATCCCATCCTCACGTCATATCTTACGTTGGAAGAAATATTGGGATGTGTGAAATCTAAAGAGAGTCGGATGCTTATTCCCCTGTATGGGAGATGTAGTTATTTCAATTTTTCACCTCTTCACATCAGATCTTGTGTTGACAGAAATATTGTCATGTGCCGAGTTTGAAATGAATGGGATGCTCGTTTCGCGTTTTATGAGCTTAATTGGTGTTCCAAATTTTGAACCGTTGTGGGGGAGGTACCAGAAGGATAACTAACGATAGCTACCATCTTCACAATCCATATTTTGTTGATAGAAATATTGAGATGTACCGAGTTTAAAAGGAATGGGATGCTCATTTCGCGTTTAGAAAATCTTCATCTTCATTCAAGGAGTGAGCCGATATACCCCATCTTCATCTTCACATCAGATCAGAAAATACTAAAAATATTGGAATATGTGAATTTTGAAGACAATCGAATGTTGACCCTTTGTGGGGGAGGTACTTGCTGCAGTGGCCGGATATTGTCCAATGTGGATGATCCTCTCTTGCTCCATACGGTAAATTATTTTCAGTGAAAATTTTGAAATTTTGTGGGAAGGTGCCAGAAGGAATAGCCCGATATTGCCCATCTTCGAATTCGATCTACGTTTGACAATAATATTACGATATACCAAGTTTGAACGAAATCGGGTACTCCCTTGGAGAGTTATCGTACGCACCAGCCAGCCAGACAGACGGACGGACACCGATAGATCGACTCCAAATGTCCTGAAACGGATTTAGTCCAAAGAGACCTCGAGTCCAAAACCGTTATTTCGACGAGGTACGGTTTAGCCGTATCAAATTATATATACTATGGCTACAGAGCCATACGGCTGAGGGTAAAGGTAATGATTGATTTAAAAAGGACTTTTCAAGGACTCCCTGTCAAAACATCGAAGAATCTTTTTTTCAAGAGGAATGCTCATTTTAATTGATAGTGACGCTAAAATGACTTTCTGATGTGCAGCATTTCATGGTTACTTGAACATTTAAGAATTGCAGTTATGTCGAAAAAGCAGGAGGTTTTAACACACTTTTCAGCACAAGGAAGCTTATTTTTCTAATTCGAGTTTCTAATTCAATACAATTAAAACATTTATATTCCCATAAGTTATTGGAAGCTATTCTGAAATATAGAAACGTAATGCTTTATCTCTGTAATTACTTTGGACTCAGTAAATTTTGTGTGTTTTCACTTTTTGTGAGCTAACATGAAATTCGAAGAAATTATCCACTTTAAAAAAAGAAAAGTTCTACATAGAATTTTTTGTTCAGTAAAAGCGAAAATTCCGCTATAGATAATGCGGATAACTAAAAAATATTGTATTATTCTTTCAAATAATCTAGTGGAAATAAGACATTCGGGAAGAGCGGTTGAAGCCAAGACACTTGATTTTAAAGACGACAGTTCTAAGTTCATCAAAATGTATAAAATATTTTTAAAATTCCACTTTAACCCAAATTGAACCGCTTTAAACAAAAACATTTTCTTGACCCTTAACCTGTTTTTATGACGTGCCAATTTAATATACAAAAAAATCTACATCTAAAATAATCAACAACAAAAATCTAAGATTCATCTGGATTGGACATAAGTCTTCACATTGTTGCTGCTATTTTTTTGTGATTTTCCTTTGTCCCATTAAGCGAAAAAAAGTAAAAAAAAAACGTATATTGTTAAAACATTAACCCAGAATAATCACCGCCACCGCCGGCATTTGTTAGCCAAACGGAGAATGGCATGGAAAGCGTTGGAATGAGAATTTTGAAAAAAGGGTTACAAGGTTAAACTTTAAAACGTCCTTCGCTAATTTCTGTGTTTTTTTTTTATTCAGAACGTCGTGTTGTTTTTTGTGAGTGAGTTACTGAACATTGTTTTTTTTACACGGTTTTGTTTTGATTTCGCTATTCACAAAAACACAAATATTTTATAACCTCCTAAGGACGAATGGCTGGCTGGTTAGCTGACTGGCTGGCTGGCTGTATGAATGAACAGGAACGGATGAATATGTTTTTTTCAGCGCTAAAAACATGCAATATATGTATGTATGTGAACAGTAGTTAATATTTGTGTGAGTGTGTGTGTTTTCCAGCTTGGGATTGTTTATGTCGTTGTGTTTTGCTAAATTTACAGAGTAGAAAGCGTAGCAAAAAAATAAAAACAGCTACGAGACAACGAACTCGTCACAAAAAAAATGTGTTCCAAGTGAATAGTAGAAAAAAAAGCGAACTCGAACGATTATTTTTTTCCACCAACTTTTTTTTCAAATCCTTATCACATGCTACGTATTTTGTCTGGGTTAATATTTACTGTTTGCTTGTTTTTGTTTTCCTTCCTTTTTTCTCTCTCCTTTCTCCTTTCTCTGGTTAACTGTCGTCTCGGTGTAAAACGCTTAGACATTCCCTTTTTATTGATTAGACGTGTTTTGCTGGGGAATTGGAAACATATGTTTTGCATAGATTCTCTGCAGGTCATTTGTATTCAAGCTATCGGTAGTATTCATTAATTTGTATATTTGGATTAAACATCTTTAAATATTTTAAATAAAAAATCTTATAAATTTATATTATTTTCATAAATTGGATAATAATATGTATTTCTCGGATAATTAATGTAATTATTTCAATTGTAATAATTCGTTGTTTGAAATGCTTTCAAAATTATTTGGTATGAGTCTTACCTGTTTGAAATTTTGTTTATTCTGAAATAGAAAATGGAATAAATGTTGGAATTATACAGCGACTTGAGATAATGATTTGCTTTGTCAAAATATTGCCTTATAAAATGTCTCAAAACATTCTACTTTGGATCGTAGTACAGGATGAGATAAAAAAACAAGTACAATAGTATCAGTCGGGTTTATCGACAGATATTTACCCTCAGTCTTGTGATATGATTCAAACTGTTGATCCTCCAAAGCAATTAGCGAATTCGTATCTGACATAAAACTGATATAAATATTACACTGTGCCCGACTTACGGACTTCTTCCTAGAATAGGTTATGATAAATAATATTATTGAAAATTGTTACCCTTTGTGGTTACTTTTTGGTACATCAAAAGGGGTTCGCTGAGACATATCATCTTCACAACAAACCTTTTGCGTACAAAATTCTTTGCATGCGTGAAATTTAAAGAGATTTGGATGCTAATTTCGCTTTCTTTGAGCGTGCTTTTTGTGTCTTGCAGCCAATGTGGAGGAGGTACCAGAAGAAATGGTCCGATCTCCACCATCTTTGCAACAGATTTTGTGTTCATAGAAATATTGAGATGTGCCAAATCTAAATGGATTAAGATGTTAATTTCGCATTTTATAAACTTCATAGGTACTCAAAATTGTGACACTTTGTGTGGGAGATAGCAGAAGGAGTGGACCGATATTGTCCATCTCCGAACTCGATCTAAGTTTGACAGAGATATTACGATGCACCTAGTTTGACCAAATCGGATACTCCCTTCGAGAGTTATCGTGCACACCAGCCAGACACGGACATTGCTAGATCGACTCCAAATGTCCTGAAACGGATTTGGCCTTCAAACGGCCATCACACGCTGTCCGAATGTTGTTTTGCGGTATTTTGGCCCATTCCCGGCGAAGCGCTTGCTTGATCCACACTTTGGTATTTTTTAATGCCAACCTTTTTTTTCCAAAATGCTCCAGGCACAATAGTCCAACGGATTGGTATCCGGAGATTTTGGTGGCCATTATGCGCTGGAAATGAAACGAGGAACCTCATTTTGTAACCATCCTTGGGTGGCGCGTGCTGAGTGCGATGGTGCTGGTTCCTGTTGGAACGTTCAGGTTCTGCGGCCAAAATGTTTGCGTGCCCAAGGCTTTTAATACACCCTCCAGAAATATATATTGTATTATTCTGATGCCACGGTCGATAAATACGAGCGGAGAGCGACCATCGGCTGTTATGGCGGCCCACACCATCACCATGGCCGGCGCTTGAGTTCTGGTGCCCAACCGAAGCTGCACATTTTCAGCTGACCTCTTTGGCACGATCATTTTGTTTGTTTACAACGAACGCTGGACAACGAATGTTTTCTCGTCGGAGAAAACCAGATTCGGTAGTTCACCACTTTCGGCCAAGCGAAGCAACTCTTTAGCTCTTTTGATTCCGTTTTCTTTCTGTTGTGGTGTAAGTTCTTGCACTTTTTGGAAATTCAATGGCTTTATCCCGAGCTCATTTTTCAATATTTGCCGAATGGAATATTGCGATATGTTCAGCTCACTTCGGCAACTGCGATGCGGATTTCGATCAAGTCGCTTTTTTACTTTCCAAACCATTTCTGCTGATGTTGACCCCTTTTTCTTCCGTCCACTTCCTTGACGTCGGTCTACGCTGCCAGTATCATGGTAACGAGCGATGGTAGGAGACGCAAAAGATTTATTCACATTTAAATGCTGGAGTGCTCTAACGATAGCCACTTGTGCTTTTCCAGCCAAATATAAATAAATCACACTATCACGCTTGAATTCCATCACGAATAACTTTTTTTCTGGAAAATTTTCACGAAAATGCCTTTGTACGCTTGTAAACAATATAATGAGCTGTCACTGGAATAATTTTAACAGCTGTCGGACAAGTGGCTTAGAGATGACAGCATTCTGAATTGTGTTGCAGTTTAAATAAAAAAAATCATAGCCTAAGGCTTAGCTTGACAAAGCAACACTAATCTTTCAGAAGAGTGTTGAAGACTTTCAAAATTAGAACTGTGTTAGCGTGTTTTTTTCGGGATACCATAGTATTTTGTTGTTGCAAAACGGTCAGGCTTAATCCCTTTATTGCTGTTTTTATAAAGACAACGTTTATTTATTAGTAGAGAACGCTGGTAATGTTTACCAGGGGGTAAGGCAGGGAATACCTAGGTTTCGGAAAGAGCCACCAATCCTCATCAGTTCCCTTGTTTTTCGTGTGGGACATTCTCCCCAGAAGTTATTTTAAAAATAACTTCTATGACAAAAAACATTTTTTTACCCAAGTGACGAGATCGTAAGCTCAATAGAAGAGGAACCAAAGAATTAAATAAAATTATTAATTAAATAAAACATTTTGGAAAATCTTCTGAATCTTACAACCGCACTTATAAAGATTTAGAAGATTTTCCAAAAGAATTTTAGTTTTATTTAATTCTTTTTTTCCTCTTCTACTGAGCTTACGATCTCGTCTCAGATTATATTACTGACGAATATTTCACATTATTATATAACAATTTTTTTAAATTGTGGAATGAAAAAGATTGAAATATACAAATTTTATTTTGAAATTTTGTAAGGAATTGTGTAGTTCTCTTTCCTTAAACTTCTATTTTTTGGTTTGGTGTTAAAAAAAAAATATTTTTATTTATGTGTAAATATGCATACTTCAATTAGATAGCAAGCATATTTCCAACTATCAAATTATACTAAAATTCCACCAGCCATTCCGGGAATTATTCATTATTTAATTCTCAACTTTGCCTTCCAACTACAACAACAAAAATAAGAAAAAAACTTTCCTTATTAAAAAATAAAAAACAAATATGGAAATGCATAAAATTTCATAATTACTCGTAATACCGGACGGGTAACGAAAATAAATCACAAAACTTTATGTTGATCCTTAGAAAATCCTCTCATCCATCAATGGCTTAGCAGGCCACAACTATAAGCCGCAGTTGGACCACCTTCCAAGTAGAAGTACTCGCAGTAGTAGTGGTAATGGTTTTATGTGGTTGTGAACTCTTGCCAAACTCCTTAAAACTTTAAATTTATAACAAAGAGAAGGAGGAGGAGGAGGAGGAGGAGGAGGAGGAGGAGAAGGCGGGTAGGAAATATTAAGCATTTTTAGTAAAAATCTACCACATAAAAATACGACGACATGTTATGAACGTTTTCCATTGGCTTAAGATAAGTTATACAACAACAGCAGCAACACGAACGAAAAAAGCCACGAATGTAAAGCACCGAAAAAAAATAAAAACGAGGACATGAAGTAAAAGAACCTGTGCATACGAAATGCAATATTCCAACGAGGTAATATCCCCTTTTCCCCTTCCGAAAAAAAGAAAAATATAATGAATGCACCGGGCTTGGCTTTCGGCAGAAAAAAACAGACGAAAAACGAAAGCAATTGCAATAGATGTACTATCTATCTGGATTTTTGGAGACTAACAACTTTATTAAGGAATGGCAAGACTTGGGCACATTGATGCCTTCCATTTGGAAATAATTTGGTTTAATTGTGTTGTTTTATGATATTTTCCAAAAACGGTTATTTTAAATAACAGCAGGGCCCTCAAAAGCTGTTTTTTAAAAATATTTTCAAAACCATTACAAAGTTTATTAACATAAACATTAGGAAAATATTTCCAAGGCCATGACAATCTTTATAAAGCCGTATTCGTTAAGGATAATTCAATGGCTAGGCCTATATTTTTAACCATTTAATCTTGAAGGTATTTCAAATTATGCCAAGCTTTATGAAGTAAATTTTTGGAAAAGAAACTCCATTACTATGGAGCTTCACAAACTCGAGTTTTGAAATATATTTCAGAGGTGCCGTTCAGGCTTATAGCAGTGGATTTTCAAAGTGTATATCCAGTATATTTTTAAAGACCCTAGTTAGCTCTATGACGATGTTTTTTTTTTTTCAATATTTCCTGGTCTATGTCCAGGTCTATAAGTGCCCATTTTCGAAGAAAATTTCGCAGGATATCCCTAGCTCTGAAAACGTGGACTTTTAAAGAATTTGCCAACGTGAACTTCTGAAGAATGGCAACTTGGATTTCTCAGTATTAATTCCAGATCTATGAAAGTGAAATTGTTAAGAATATTTCCTGGATTTCTCCAAATTAATTCTGGGTCTATAAAAGTGGAATTTTCAGGAATAATTCGAGGTCTATTTTTCAAGAAGAATTCCAAGTGTTAAACGTGGATTTATCAAGAATAATTTCAGGTCTATAAACGTAGATTTCTCAAGAATAATTTGAATTTTATGGCCGCACATTTCTCAAGAATAATTCCAGGTCTACAAATGTTGATTTCCCAGGTCTGCAAACGTGTACTTCTGAAGAACATTTGCAATGGCTATGTCAGGTCCATTATTCTCGACTTCTGAAAAATATCTGCTGTCCATATCTAGACCCATAAATCTTGTCGTCTGAAGAATATTTGCAAGTCTATATCCAGTTCATTATCCTCGACATCTGAAGAATATTATCAAGTCTATGTTCAGATTCATAAACCGAGTCTTTTGAAGAATATTTCCAAGTCTATGTCCTGACTTGTAAACTATGACTTCTGAAGAATATTTTCAAATCTATAGCCATGTCCATAAACTTCGTTTTTTGAAGAATATTTTCAGGGCTAAATATAGGTATATAAATGTGGATTTCTGAGGAAAACTTTTAAGGCTATTCCAGCTCCATAAACCTCCACTTAGGAAGAGTATTTGAAAGTACATATCCAGGTCCAAAATCCTCGTATTCTGAAGAGTACTTGCAAAACTGTAACCAGATCCTAAACTTCGAAGTCTGAAAAATATTTGCAAGGAATCCATATTTATGTACCGGGTATAAAGGTACATAAATATGGATTCCTGCAGAACACTTGTAAGTCTATATCCAGTTCCATAATCTTTGCCTTCTGAATGATATTTGCTTGTTTATATCCAAGTCCATAAACCTGGATTTTTGTGAAACATTTCCATAGCTATTTGCAGGTTACCAAACATGGATTGCTCGAGAATATTTCTAAGACAATGTCAAGGTCTATAATTTTCCATTTCTGCAACATAGACTTGAAAATATTTCCATTTTTGGATCCAAAGACTGAACGTATGCAGCATTGTTTCACGGTTATGGCCACGTAGAATTCTAAAGAATATTTCCGAATTCCAAAGAATACTTCCGACATTTGTATGTCGATTAATGTTAATTTCTGCAGAATATTTCCACATCTACAGCATAAGATGAAAAAACTGCAACTAATTTCAGACTGCTGAATTATCGTGTTTAATTGCCAGAGGTCAGCTTAAAATATGCACCTTTGGTTGGCCACCAGAACTGAAGCGCCGGCCATGGTGATGGTGTGGGCCGCCTTTACAGCGGATGGTCGCTCTCCGCTCGTATTAATCAACCGTGGCATGAAATTAAATGCCTCGCGAAAATATTCTGGAGGGTGTATTAAAGCCTTGGGCACGCAAACATTTTGGCCGCAGACCTTGGACATTCCAACAGGACTCAGCACCATCGCACTCACCACGCGTCATCCAAGAATGGTTACAAAATGAGGTTCCTCGCTTCATTTCCAGCGCACAATGGCAACGAAAATATCCGTATACCAATCCGTTGGGCTATTATATCTGGAGTATTTTAGAAAGCAAGGTTGGCACTAAAAAATACCGAAGCGTCGATCACCTCGAGCAAGCGCTTCGCCGGGAATAGGCCAAAATACCGCAGAGCAACATTCAGGCAGCGTATGACGGTTTCATTGGCCGTCTGAAGGCCATAATTCGTGCCAAAGGTGACCAATTCGAACAAATCTAAACTTATTCTAAAATCTAATGCTATTTCCGACATTTTTTGCTTTTACTCCATGAAATTAAAAAACGTAAAAAAAATTATGGAGTTTGACTTTGTTGCAGTTTTTTTTATCTCAACCTGTATGCCCAGGTCAATAAATGCAGATTTCTGGTAAATCTTTTCAAAACTGTTTCCAGGTTCATAAACGCGAAATTTCTGAAGAATATTTTCAAGGATATATCAAGGTCTATAAATTTCTATTTCTGCAACGTATTTTCAAGTCTAGGTCCAAATCCATAAACGTGGATTTTTCAAGGATGTCGTCAATTCTTTGTTTTATAAACGTAGATCTCTAAATAAGGCTATATCTAGGTCTTCGTCCGTAAACGTGATTTTTTTTAAGAATATCTACGGGGATATGGTCTGAAAAATAATTTAAAATCTTTGGCTGAGCCCATTAACGTGAAACTCTGAAAAATATTTCCAATGCCCATGTCCGAATCAATAAACTAGCATTTCTGAAAAAAGCCGTGTCTAATTTTGAAAATGGATATTTCTTTATAAAGTTTTTGGACCCTATTTATGTTTTGTAACTAAGTCATTGTTAAGAATATTTCCAGGTCCCGCTTAAAACCGTGGATTAAGGAAGAATTTTTTTTCCGAATGGAGGCTTAGTTTAAAAATGTGGATTTTGAAGAAGTATATCTCAATCCTTGCATTAATATTTTCCCAATTGAAATCAAGTTAGAAAATTATTTTTTCAGGGCGCGATCTGGTATAAAAACGTGCAATTGTGAATAAGATCTCCTAGTCCAGTCTCATTTAAAAATGTGGTGTTCCGATTTATATTTCGATATCCATGTCAACCCTACCTCTCTCATCTCCTTCTCTCTTTATATTTCTGCGTAGGAGAAGGAACCCAAAATTCTAATTTATTATCCAGAGTTATTCCCGTAGCGTAAAAAATGGATTCGGGTCTTATCTTCTTTTGCAAGTGTAAGGGTTCCTGCCTTACCCTTTATGTTATGGACCCGTTAGGAATAAACCAAAATTATTGGATCCAGGAAATCCCCAACTTCATGTTAATGCCAATCACATGAAATGTCCTTAGTTACTTGGTGCTTCAGATTGCACCTTCCCGATTCTAATTTGAAATAGAGAAAAACTAGCCATGCAATTTTTGGGTGTGGCTCCTTCTCGCTACAACCACAACAACTTCAATATGCAAAACTTCGCATTAGTTTTTATTAACAACAAAAACTACATCTACCTACTATTTTTTGGCCTGGCTACATAGCTCCAGTCAGCTAACTGTTCCGATGCAGATACTCACATGGAGATAATCAAAATAACAGCAGAAAGATGCAAACGGATGTATACAGGAAACAAGGGGCTCAACTCGAATGGATGGCTATCTATCTATCTCTGTGATATAAAAGTGCATAGAGTGCATGCCAAATAGCGAATAGATAGACAAAAGTAATAGCTACCCAAGAGGGGAGGGTGAAATGAATTCAAGTGGGAGCGGGATTGGCCTCAGCCAGATGCATTTGCAAAATGTCGGGATAATATGTGGCCGATGCAAGCTGCAAAAGAATACCAAAACCTATTTGAAAATTAAGAACCCAGCAGCAGGGCCAACTAAATACATGACCAAAGCGTTAGGGGAAGTTTAGTGCTTGCTCTCCCAGAAAAGCGTTGGCATGCATGTGTGTGTGTAAAATCTATATACCTAGGACTAGGTATATAAAATTTGGTTTAGTGTTTGTATAGAGTTAGTTTGGCAACCATCTCCTATGTATGCGGAGTGCTGTATGTATCATGGTGTTATACTGAAAATCCTAACAAAAACTGGATCCGTAGTCTAGGCACACGACACTAACACCACGGAAGTGTGCGTGTGTGTGTGAGTGTTGATGTAAGGATTTTCACTAACCATTTACCAACAACTATAATACACGCCCCGACTTGATACTGATGTTGATAACTAGAGTTTTTGGCCCACAATAGCAATAACAACAACAGCGAACAAATTTCTAGCACGAATATATCCTGCACATGGATGTTGTATGTCCTGGCAGCAGCAATGCTCCTATTTCACACGCACACACACACACACTCAACCCACATGCACACATTCGCATGCAAAATATTTGTTTTTTGCTCAACCAACAACAAAAGACCAGCTTCTCCCTCTCACAAAGTCACTCACACACAGACGATAATACCAACAAAACTTTTATGGCTGGTCCTTGCAAAAAAGGACCAAAACAAAACGAGATGCAAAACATGCCGCACTAGAACAAAACCTAATGCGCTAGAAAGAGATACATTATTAGAATTACATTGTGCTGATGTGTGTGTGAGCATATACCAGCAACATTTATGTGTCTGTGGCGCTCCCCATTCTGTTGGAGGCCCCCTCCCCCATACTCCACGACCGAACAAGTTCTCTCTGCCAGCAACTACAAGAAATGTTTTTTGACTCATTCAGAGTGACTTGACGTTTTGGTGGCTCTTAGTTTTTTGTGTTGTTATGGCTGCATTTTGTTGGTCGAAGAGTATGAGTTGGCCAGAGGGAGCAAAATGGGGGGGGGGGTATTTGTTCAACCATGTGCGTATACCATATACCATGTTTTAGTGAGTTCATCATCTTCTTCGTACATCATCATGTTCCAGGTTATTATCATCAATTCCATCTTTGCTGCCACGATGACGATAATGATGATGAAGTTGGCTGCCTGCCGCCATCAATGTGTCTCTCCCTATCTATTTGTCGTCTCTCATGCTGCAGTTTTATTCTTATTCGTATCCATATAACAAGAATCGTATCTCTACTACCAAACCATACCCCTGCCGGCGGTACATTGCGTTAAGGATTTACCTTCTTTGGGGGACGTAAAACTCGCAGAAAAAAAAAGGAAAACAAGAAAATCGTAACAAAACAAAACTCAAAGAAACGAATAAGTGTGCAGAATAAAAGTGAGACAACATATACACATGTGAGTGTGTGCGTGTGGTGTGTGTTTTTGTTGTAAGTGAGCCCTTAAAGAATATCTTGGCAAAGAGAAGAGCAAAAAAAAGTCTGGTATTTGGAAAAAAAAGATGTTTTTCAAAGGAAACTTTGTTGAGAGTACCACAGTTATCTGCAAGATAATAAACGATTCTGATAAGAAAATTGTGAGATAAAATTTTATAAGATTCCATATTGAAATTGAGTAGATTTTTCAATTTTTAAGACCGTTGGGAGAATATGTTAGCGAAATTATATTTCAAAACGAAACCAAAAAATGATAATTTAGGTGTCAAAGGACTCTACTCTAAGGACTATAGGATAAATTGAAAAAAATATCTGGTGAACCAAACAGCATGGTTTTCCAAAATTTTCTCAGTTTATTTTACCCTCAGTCATATGGCTAGAGATAGTATATATCATTTGATATGGTCAAAACGTGCCAAGTCGAAATAATGGTTTTAGACCCTAGGTCTCTTTGGATCAAATCCGTTTCAGGATATTTGGAGTAGAACTAGCGATGTCCGTCCTTTCGTCTGTCTGGCTAGCTGGTGCGTACGATAACTCTTGATTTGGTCCAAACTTGATACATCGTAATATTATTATCAAACTTAGATCGAGTTCGGAGATGGGCAATATCGATCTACTCCTTCTGGTACCTCCCACACAAAAAGTCGAATTTTTCAAAGAAAATATTTTACTTCATAGAAACAGAAAGAATCATTCGATTTTCTCTAATTGTGCAATCCCAAAATTTGCATTAGTGCTAGGTCTGGTCAAGTCCTTTTGGTACCTCCCAGACAAAAGGTAGAAATTTTCAAAAAAAAAAGAAAAAAAATATTTTACAGCACAGAAAGAGAAAAGATAATCCGCTCCAACTTTGCAAATCCAAATATTAACATTAGTGCTAGGACTAGTGCGAAAATGGACAGTATCGGCCCACTCCATCAATTACTTACCCCAAAAATGTTCAACATTTTAAATATTTGTAACACTTCCGATTGTCTACAAATTTCACACTTCTCAATATTTTTATTAATCGGTCCACTCCTTCTGGTACCTCCTCCACAAAGGGTCAATTTTTGAATATCCATGAAGCTCATAAAACATGAAATTAACATCCAATTCCATTCAGTCTTTGCCCGTCTGAATAATTCTATCAACGCATGATCTGTTATAAATATGCTAGAGATAGGGCTATTCCTTCTGGTACCTCCCATACACAGGGTCAAAGTTTTGAATAACCAACCAGATTATAAAATCGGAAATATGCATCCAGTTCTCTTCATATTTCAGACATTCCATTATTTCTATCAACACCAGATCTGCTGTCAAGATGGGATATATCGGTCCACTCCTTCTGGTACCTCCACCACAAAGGGTCAATATTTTCTATACTTTTATCTGTCATAACTTGTGCAACAAGTCCGTAAGGTATTTTGAAGCTCAAACGAGTCGCTCAAGGAGTCGTTTTTTGTCCTTTTTGTTCCAAATTTGTCTAGGAACTTTATTCAAATGGGATTATGGCCAAGAAAGGCGTTCACATTTTTTTCCAAAATGTTGACTATTTGTGTTGGAGATGCTAGAAGAATGGATCCCATTTCCGTCTGGGCTCTTTACTGGCAATAATTTAGAGAATATCGGACACTTATTTCACAATTTTTAAGTAAGGATTTCAAAATCAGTTACATTCTTGGATATCAATGAGGTATTCGAACTATTTAAAAAAAATAAAAAACAGTTAAGTTCGGCCGCGATAATATTTAAAAACCCTACACCATTTTCACGGAACTTAAAAAAAATAAAAAAAAATCCGTAGAAAAATAACTTTCAAATGAAACCCCTTATAAGGTGGATGCACGAAGGCGTGGTCCATCATAAGTAATTTTTGTCATGGGCTGAATAAAATCATCAAAATACCGAATATAGGGAGGTATCGTTATATGGGGGCTATATGAAGATGTGGACCTGCATACGGGACTTTTTTATAGGCACCTGTTATGGACTTTAAATACGAAATTTGAAACAATTCTGGTAAAAAATATTCCTAAAATCATCAAAATACCGAATATCGTTAGGTATCGATTTTTTGGGGCTATACCAAGAGGTGGACCTACATACGCGATTTTTTCATAGGCTGTAATATCTGTTACGACCATCAAATACGAAATTTGAATAATGCCTTTTAAATCATCAAAATACCGAATTTTGGGCGGTATCGTTATATGGGGGCTATACGAAGACGTGGACCTGCATACATGAGTTTTTTATAGGCTGTTGTACCTGCTATGGACTTTAAATACGAAATTTGAAACAATTCCGGTAAAAAATATCCCTAAGATCATCAAAATACCGAATATTGGAAGGTACCGTTACATGGAACGAAGACGTAGATCTACATAGACAATTTTCAGTCATTGGCTTTAGTACAAATAACGAACTTCAAATTCGAAATTTCAAACAATTCCGGTACAAAATATAGCTGAAATCATCGAAATACAAAATATTGAGTGTTAACGTTATAACATCACCCGTTTACGAACTTAACCTACCTATTAACAAAATACACATGTGTGCAAAATTTTAGCATTCTATCTCAATTCGTTTGAAAGATAACGGGATTACAGCAAACAAATGGACAGAAGGGATGTATCTAAATCGATTTAAAATTTTTCGCGGATCAAAAATATATTTACTTTGTTGGGTCTAACATGAGTGTTTTGAGGAGTTACAGGAGTTATTTTCTATGAAAACGTTTACCTTTTATGGGGGAGGTAACAAAGGGAGTGGACGAATATTGACCATTTCTGGACTCAATCTAAGTTTGATAATAATATTACGATATACCAAATTTGGAACAAATAGGATACTCTTAGGGAGTTATCGTCTGCACCAGCCAGCCAGCGAGACAGAGAGATATCCCTGGATCGACAGCAAATGTACTGAAAGGGATTTGGTCCAAAGAGATGTAGGGTCTAAAACAGTTATTTCGATTAGGCCGTATAAAATGTTATATTTAACCTCGGTAGCCACTGAGAGTAGAATAAGGATGATTTTGTCCAAAAAGTGTGCCTAAAACCTTAATTCGATATTTCATACGGGAAAGAAGAAGGAGGGGCAAAACATTGAAAGGCTGACTATGTGAGACACACCACCACTATAGATATTAAGCAGTCATGTTTTCCTTAACGCATTATATTTTAGTTAAGGTAGGACAAATGGTAACACAGGGGAACACATAAATTGTTGGAAGGAATTTAAAGACTGGCTTTAATAAGTGGAGTCTTGCATTTCCAAATCATATATTTTAAACAACTTGGATGGCATCGTAGTTCTTTATTTAAAAATTAATCAATGTTAAATTTTATTTTAACTAATCATAATATTTTTTATTTAAGTTATCTATTTTAATTTATCTGTAATTTTCCTATAATTATTAAAAAAAAAACAATCAATTTTTGTCGATTTTACAAACCATCATATTCTTGTTCCTTCGACAACGTCTTTTATCTACAAGAAGAAAACATCCTGTTACCAAACCAGCATACGGCCAAGTTTATCTCGGCAATCATTTATTCTCTTATGCTCCCACTTTTTACAACATTATTTCCATTCTCTCACACATACACTCTCATTTCGAAGCAGCCATATTTTTTGTTGTGTACAAAAAAAGTTATCGCCACACATTTCGTTTTTTAGTTGAGGAAAAACGAGCAAAAATGCTCGCATGGAGAGACAAAAACAGCAGTTACAAGTTCATATCTATTCCTCCATGGCGGCGGCAGCAGCAACAAACTACACTCACCCACAATGCTGCCCCCTCCACGCACACACAAAAACAAAAAAGGACGAAAAACAACGACAACAGCATTTCACCATCCAACCCAAGCTCCAGCAATGACCTTTGGTTTGTTTTGCCATCAAGTACATAGAGAACATGTGAGTACCCACAGTGAGAGTGAGAGACATACGGAGAGTATAATTTGCATTGTATATAACTCTCATTCTCTGAGTGAGAAATGCAATTTCTGTGAGAGCAACTTGGAGATATCTTACCAACAATTTCAACAGTAGGCAGTGGGTGGCAATGGGATTCCAGAGAGAGAAAATATTTTAACGTTTTTTTTAATATGACATCCAACACGGATGTTTTTATGATGGTGATTTGAAAATCATCTAAAATTTTAAGATTATTTTTATGAGGATACATAATTTTGTCATTTTACTTTAAGGTAATGGGTATAATTTATTTGCATCAAAGGGGTACAGAGGTGTTAGATTTTTGAATTTTATTTTTTTAATATCATTTTGGTGACTTGCAAATCTCAGCAGTGAAAAAATTACTTCAAAGCCACATTTAAAGAATATATTTTTTATATTATTTCGAGGCAGCTTATATTTTTTGCACAAAAATTCATTATACCTATTGTAATAATTTAAAAATGGTTCTTTGACTTTTAAACAAAGAAAACGTAATGGAAAACCTGATTACGAGCTGTTTCAAACCCTTTTAATATCCAATCGAATCGGTGTAAAACCCAAATTCCATCCCTTTTTATTCACAAAGTTCGTACAATATTTAGAAAATATCATTTTGACAAAAATTGGTACTCTGTCTCATCGAAATCACGCTTTTAGACCCTAGGTCTCTTTAAACCAAATAAGTTTCAGAACAGGGCTATCCATTCGTCTATCTGTTTGTCTGATTGCCTGGTGCCCACGATAGCTCTCGAAGGGAATATCCGATTTGGTCCAAACTTGTCAAACTTAGAGTACGGAGATGGGAACCTCTGTTGCGAAAATGAAGAATACCCTGTTGGTACCTCCCCCACAAAAGGTCTACATTTTCAAAGGAAATATTTTATTGCACACAAAAAGAAAGGACAAACCGACTTCGGAAATCCTAATATTTGCATCTGTTCTAGGCAAGGTGCGAAAATGTCCAATATTGGTCAACTCTATCCAGTACCTTCCCCACAACGGGTCTACATTTTAAATAATTCCTTTAAAATTTTGATGTAAGATTTCGATTGCCTTCATATTAAACACAGCACAATATTTTTATTAACCCAAGGTCTGGTGTGAAGATGGAATATATCGGCCAATTCCTTCTGGTATCTCCCCCACAAAGGGTTCAACATTTTGAATATCCATGAAGCTCATAAAACGCGAAATTAACATCCATTTAAACTTGGCACGTCCCAATATTTCTATCAACACTAGATTTGTTATCATGATGGTAGAGATCGGCCCAGTCCTTCTGGTACCTCCCCTACAAAGGGTCAAAGTTTTGAATAACCAAAACGATTATAAAATCCGAAATAAGAATCCGGTTCTCTTCATATTTCATACATCCCTTTATTTTTATTAAAACAAGATCTGCTGAGAAGATGGAATATATCGCTCCACTCTTTCTGGTACCTTCCCACCAAGGGCTTCCCATGAAGCTCATAAAACCGGAAATTAACATCCGCTAGCATTTAGACTCGGTATATCTCAATAGTCCCATCAACACCAGATCTGTCATAAAGATGGGAGGGATCGGACCATTTCTTTTGGTATCTCACCCACATAGGGTTCAAGATTTTGAAAAACCAAACGATGAAAGAAAGCGTGAAAGGCATATAACTCTCTTCAAATTTCACACATTCAAATATATTTGCTAACACAAGATCTGTTGTGAAGATGATATATACAGGGTGAGATTAAAAAAGGCAACAAAGTCAAACGCAATATTTTTAATTTATTTTTTTTTTTTTTTTAAATTTTATTGAATGAAAGCAAAATATGTCGGAAATAGCATCAAATTTTAGAATAAGTTTAGATTTGTTCGAATTGGTCACCTTTGGCATGAATTATGGCCTTCAAACGGCCAATGAAACCCTTACACGCTGGCCGAATGTTGCTCTGCGGTATTTTGGCCCATTCCTGGCGAAACGCTTGCTTAACGTGATCGACACTTTGGTATTTTTTGTTGCCAACCTTGCATTCCAAAATACTCCAGACACAATAGTCCAACGGATTGGTATCCGTAGATTTTTTGAAATTCGGCAGTTCACCACTTTCGGCCAAGCAAATCAACTCTTTAGCTCTTTTAAGTCTATTTTCCTTCTGTTGTGATGTAAGGCTTTGCACTTTTTGGAATTTCAATGGCTTTACCCCGAGCTAATTTTTCAATATTTGTGAATGGAATATTGCGATATGTTCCGCTCACGACCCAATTTTCAGCCATTGCGACCCGGGTTTCGATCAAGTCTCTTCTTTATTTTTCGAACCATTTCTGCTGATGTTGCAGTTTTCTTCCTTGACGTCGAGCTACACTACAAGTATCGCGGTAACGAGCGATGGTACGAGACACAAAAGATTTATTCACATTTAAATGCTGGAGTGCTCTAACGATAGTCACTTGTGGTTTTCCAGCCAAATATAAAGAAATCACACTATCACGCTTCAATTCCATCATGAATAAGTTTTTTTCCGGAAAATTCTCAACAAAATGCTTTTGTACGCTTGGAAACAATATAATGGGCTTTCACTGGAATAAGTTTAACAGCTGTCGAACGAGTTGCCTAGAAATGATAGCAGTCTGAAGTTGGTTGCAGTTTCTTTATCTCACCCTCTATCTGTGAACCCTTTGTGGGTGAGGGACTACAACCTCACCCACAAAGGGTCACAATTTTTAACATTTTATCTGTCATAACTTGTAAAACTAGTCTGCTATTCTTTACAAATTGTCATATCTAAATATTTTTCTCATCCATAAACATGAGATGTAGGTGGAATTTATGAGTTCGAATATTTTGAAAATTGTGGATGTCGCATACCACCTACCTTGGATCTCGCACCTTTTTTAAGATGTTTGTTAATTTGTGATGGCAAGATTAGTTATATGGATCCATTGCTTGAAGTACCCCCATCACCCCCAGAAGATAAGAATTACAAAACAGCACTCACAAATTTGGTACAACATAAACAGATTAACATAGATCATCTCAAGCATGGTAGAAGAATACAGGTTGTCGCATCGACACAGCTGCTGGGACAATGAACTGTCAAACCGATTTTGATATTGAAAATCGTGAATGAAAAATTATTGAAATTTGTAAAAATTGTTGAAAAATACATAGCATTACAACCTCCGATTTGCTTCGTATAAAAAAACATATAAAAATCGACTTATTTTTGACAAAGCACTTAAAAAAAATTTGACATATCAATGTTCCCAAGAGTTGATGCATCTACCTATATTCTTCTACCATGATCTCAAGATATTTTTTTATAATGTCGAATATATTCTAGGAACTCCCTCTAATTTAAATGCTCATAGCACTTATATTGAATCCTAAATCCTGCCTTCTTAATTCTACCCTGGACTTATGAAATAAGAAAAAAAACACATACACATGTGGTACAAGGCAAAGTTCCCGCATCAAGGTATTTATAGTATATTTTTTCAAATTTTTTTAAAAATTATTATCCAAACGGTCTTATATCTAGCTAAGATGTGTTTCAACTCAAATAATGCATTTCCGCTTTAAAAAATATTTATAAAATTTTATAAAATTTCGAAATGTAATTTTAAATTTTTGCGTTCAGTGGATTATTCATACTTTTAAAGGATATTTGGTTTCTAAATTCTGCCTACTTTGTACATCCTTTGTTTATAAAAGCCCATCCTATTTCAGACTGTTTGCCTTAAGCAATGATTTTTTTCTATTTAATTTATTTTTCATAGGCAATACAAAAACACCTACGGAAAAAATTAATATTTGTCCGTTGAAAAACTTTATTTGTACTTTTAGAACTATATTTACCCATATAATAGGTGCATGTTATCACATAGTCCGTCCCAACATGTTTTTGAAAACACTTTTATTAAAAATGCATAATTTTCATTGCATTAATCACTGGCATATAAGACCATCGTCCTCATCATCATTCCCATACCATACCATCAATCCATACCAAATTAAACTGTTTTTAAAATATGCCTAACTCCAGTTTTTAGATGTATTTTTCGCGCACAGAAAATTCGCCAATATATTTATTTACCTTTGCTTTCGCCAAAACACACAATTTGACCATGTTCAATATACCTACCTATACCACTATACTTTACTCCGTACATATATATGTATACCGTTTGAAAAACAACATCGAACATGTACACCACATGCCACATATCCACTTTGGCAGCCGCATCCTGATACCTGTCGCTGTTATGGATGACTGCATATTTTGCGAATAATTTTGTTCTACGGTTACGGCTCCATGGTTGGTGTTTGATTTGTGCAGGAGGAAAGTAGTTGTTTTTTGTGATTTTTTGTTGGTCCTAGGCCTATGTAAATTAGAATTCAAACGTCCGCACCCATGCCATGTCATTGCAATGGGTGACAAACAACACTTTGATGAGGTTTAGCCCCGCTGGTGGAACATTACAACTATTTCCAGTAATTCTAACATCAAATGTAAATGAAACATACCGTCCACACCCACACAAATAAAATAAGAATACCACAAACGAAAAACAAAAACGAATGTCATTTTTTTATATTTTAATAGGGAGAAACAACTAAAAAGGTGAAATATTTCAAATGAGTTGCAAGTGTCGCCATGTTATTCCCCTGATTCTGTTACCTTTGTAGAGGACAGAATTACCACGACAACAGGCATTGATTTAAGTGGTCAATAACAAATAGAGGTCCTTTTGAATTGTAGTCCTGTTTGTTATATTTTTGCTGATAAATTGCCTAATTGGCCATTTCAAGGCAGTAACGTGATAATTGTTTTATTGACATTTGTTGTTAGATATTGGAAGAACAATTGAAGTTCTATTTTGCCCTTAAATAGGTTGTTGGGACTGGTTTTAAAATGAGTAAAAAAGATTCCTTTGATAGGGACAATATATAAGCCGAATTGAGTAATTTTAAATAGGAAAAAATATTTTTCTAAAAACTGAAAATCGCCTGAATTTGGTTTTGAGTTCTTAATGGGCGCTTAAGGCATGATTCAATATGGCGATCCCTAATTAAATGCTCCCAATGTATTAGTGCAAGATTCAATAGGATATATACCCTCAGACAATGTACGATTATTTAAAAATATTTTGACTTCTGTTATGATTATTCAAATTGTTGACCCTCTATGGAGTAGGTTCCGAAGGAGTGGCTCAATATTGTCTATTTCGTATCGGACCCAAATAAATATGATATAAATATTACGAAGTGCCTGGTTTAGACTATATCGATTACTTCCTTCACTTTATATGGGATATGTGGTAACTTTTAGAAAATGTTAAAATGCGTCTGAAGTACCAGATATGGTCGATAGAAGTACTCCATTTTGACACTTCATCTAATACAGATAAAAAATATTGGTATTGGCAAAACTACAAGAAAATCTAACATTTATATCCAATTTTATGCGGAAATCATATATTCCGTAATCACTCAGGTTTCTGGTGGAGAGAAATATTTAGACATAACAAGTTGTAAAGAATCGCTGACTGGTTTTGTAAGTCATGACAGATAAAATTATCGAAAATTGTGATTCTTTGTGGGTGAGGTACCAGAAGGGCTTCACTGGTATATATCATCATCACAACAGATCTTGTGTTTGTTGAAGAGAGTTTGATGCTCATTTCGCTTTCTTTGAGGGCTTCGTTTTTCAAAACCTTGAACCCCATGTGGGGGAGGTACCAGAAGAAATGGTCCTATTTCTACCCTCTTTATGACACCACTTGTGTTGATGGGTATATTGAGATGTGCCAAGTCTGAATAGAACCGAATGGTAATTTCGAGTTTTATGTGCTTCATGGATATTCATAATTTTGACCCACTATGAGGGAGGTACCTGAAAAAGTGGACCAATGTACTCCACCTTCACAGCAAATATTGTGATAATAGAAATAATGGGATATGTGGGATATTTGAAGAGAGTCGGATGCTTATTTTGGACTTTAAGATCGTTTTGTTATTTAAAACTTTGACGCTTTGTGGGGGAGCTACCAGAAGAAATGTTCCGATCTTTATCATCTTTATAACAAATATTGTGTTGATGGAAATATTGAGATGTGCCATGTCTGAATGAAATCAGATGTTAATTTCGGGTTTTATGAGCATAATGGACATTAAAGATCTTGACACTTTGTGGGGAGGTACCAGAAGGAGTGAATCAACATATTCCATCTTTACACCAGACCTTGGGTTAATAAAAATATTGTGATGTGTGTAATTTGAAGAGAACCCGATGCTTATTTCGTATTTTATAATCGTTTTGGTTTTTCAAAATTTTTTAGGGGAGGTACCAGAAGGCATGGTGCGATCTCTACCGTCAGATCTTGTGTTGATGGAAATGTTGAGATGCGCCAATTCTGAATGGAATCGGATGTTAATTTAGTGTTTTATGAGATTCATGAATATTTAACAATTTTGACCCCTTCTGGAGGGGGTACCAGAAG
This sequence comes from Musca domestica, assembly GCF_030504385.1. Classification (NCBI taxonomy): domain Eukaryota; kingdom Metazoa; phylum Arthropoda; class Insecta; order Diptera; family Muscidae; genus Musca; species Musca domestica. The sequence continues at coordinate 6,136,475 of NW_026712155.1, forward strand.
GTGTGGACCAATTTACCCCACCTTCATAGCAGAACTTGTGTTATTGGAAACAATGGGATGTGTGAAATATGAAGAGAACCTAATGCTTATTTCGAATTTTATAATCGTTCTTGTTTTACAAAACTTTGACCTTTTGTGGGGGAGATACCAGAAAGAATGGTCCGATCTCTATCATCTTTGTAACAGATCTTGTGTTGATGGAAATATTGAGATGTACCAAGTCTGATGGGAATCGGCTTTTAATTTCGTGTTTTATGAGTTTCAAGGATATTTAAAATTTTGAACCTTGTAGTGGAGATGCCAGAAGGAGTGGACCGATATATTCCATTTTCACATCAGACCTTGGGTTAATAAAAATCTTGTGATGTGTGTAACTTTAGGATATCCTAACTCTTGTATCGCGTTTTATAAGACCTATAATTATTCAAAATGTTGACCCTTTGTGGGGGAGGGGGTACTTGATGGAGTTGAGCTATATTGTCTATTTTCACACCTCACCTAGCACTGATTTAAATATTAGGATTTTCAAACTTGGAACAAGAACGGACTATACTTTCTCCTTTTGTGTAGTAAATTATTTTTTTAGAAAATGTCATTTTATGGGGGAGGTACCAGAAGGTGTGGACCGATATTGTCCATTTCCGAACTCGTTCTAAGTAAGATAATAATATTATGATGTATCAAGTTTGGGCCAAATCAAGAGTAATCGTGCGTACCAGCTAGCCAGACAGAGATACGGACGGACGGACATCGCTAGATCGACTCCAAATGTCCTGAAACGGATTTGGTACAAAGAGACCTATGGCCTAAAAACGTTTTTTCGATAAGGCACGTTTTGGCCGTATCAAATGATATATACCCTCTGTAGCCATATGGCGGTATGATACAGATATGGATATGGGCAGAATATAAGTCGAATTGATGAAATTAAATGATGCAAATGTTTAAGTGTAATTTTTAATAGGATCGAAATTAAGAAAAATTTTAAGGTCGTTTTGATTCTTGAAAAAAAAAAATAAATAAATTAGGAATATGTATAAAATTCATTTTTAAATTATAACAAAAATCGATAGCAAAAAATTAATGGAAAAATAACATAACTATAAAAACAACATATAAACATATGCATATATTTATATGGCCATGTACAACAACTATGCTTATGTATGTGTGTATGCATGTGTGTTTTTGTTGAGTTTCTAAAACTGTTGTTCCTGTGGGTATTTAATTTCATTTTAATTGATTTCGTATATGTCCTCGCTGAAGCTGTTGCAGCTGTAGTTGTAGCTATAGCTGTATGTAGACATGTATTAGCATTTTGAATTTTGTGTTGATTTCATTGCGCCAACTCCTGTCTCTGTTTAAATATTCATTCGGGTCATTAAATTATGATTGTCGAAAATACAAAAACAAGCTGTGATTAAAAGTTGAGCAAAAAAATATTTAAATTTTTAAATGGAATTTTTTGCTTTCTTCAGTTAAAATGGCTTTAATGTTTTATTTAAAAAAATAATAGATTATATAGAAATCTTGATATGCATTTTCGGAACAATCATATTGGTAGTAGAACAGAAAATTCCAAAATTTGTTGTCCACGTCCACTGGCAAATATTTCCTTTTAAAATAAGGACTAGTTAATATATGGATATATGGAATTATATGGATAGTCGCCATATTCAATATTTCCGATACCTGGTGTTCCAACATTTGATATTATCGATACTAAGATCTAATTACCACCATCACTATAGGAAGGAAAAAATCCCTAATAAAATAAAAAAATCCCTGTATAAAAATCATAAAAAAGGACTTTGTATTGAAATTAGAAAATTTTTTAAATATATTCTTGAAGCATATTTAAAAGATTCTATTCCATATTACCACAATTTGAATGGCTTTTTTATTGAGTTTTTTTTCTAAAAAGATAGCCTGATTTCTCAGGATATTAAGAAATATAGGTATATGTTTATGAGAACACATTTTATATGAGTGAAAATGTTCACTTTCAACAGAACAGCAAATTCGGCCGTGCCGACACTTTAATACCATCCACCATTTGGAAGAAACTTGCAAAAAACTTAAAGAATGAGGCTAAAATTTTAAAAATCCGAATATCAAGTGTTGCAGTTATATGGGGCTATAAAAAAAATGGTCCCCTATAGCCAGCTATCTGTCAGCGAGGGCTGTGCCTATTACGAACTCCACATACCAAATTTGAGTTAATTCTGTCGGTTGTATGTAGGCTATACGAAGACGTGGATCGGCACAGGCAACTTTCTGTCTGCCATCGCGAACTACAAATTCTAAATTTGAAATAATTCCAGTGAAAAATTTAACTCAATTTTTCGCTGGAATCATCAAAATACCAAAGAGAGGGACATAAAGTTATATGGGGGTTATACGAAGACATGGACCTGTTAAACGCAATTTTCGGTCAGTGGAGGTGATATTCATTAAGAACTCCAAATTTGACAAATTCTGCAAACCATCAAAACACAGTATATCGGGGGTATAGTTATATGGGGACTATACCTAAACTTGAATTCATAAGGAAAGTTCTTTGCACGGATGTTTCCTACATAAAGGGAACACAAACTGGCAATTTCTTACAAATTCTGTTCGAAAATGTGACTAAAACCGCCAGAGACCTTCAATCTGCCAACACAGTTATGTGGACCCATTTTCAATTTCAATTTGGTCAAAATACTTTATTTCGTACGGAAGCTAGAGTAATTTCAATAGACGGATATAGCTAAATCGACATAGAATCTTATGGTGGTCCAGAATATATACATGGTGAGATAAAAAACTGCAGCAAAGTCAAACGCTATAATTTTTAGATTTTTTTTAATTTTATTGAATGAAAGCAAATAATGTCGGAAATAGCATCAAATTTTAGAATAAGTTTAGATTTGTTCCAATTGGTCACCTTTGGCACGAATTATGGCCTTCAAACGGCCAATGTATGTGTGTATGCTGCCCGAATGTTGCTCTGCGGTATTTTGGCCCATTCCCGGCGAAGCGCTTGCTTGAGGTGTTCAACATTTTGATGTTTTTTAGCGCCAACCTTGCATTCTAAAAGACTTCAGACACAATAGTCCAACGAATTGGTATCCGGAGATTTTGATGACCATTGTGCGCTGGAAATGAAGCGAGAGACCTCGTTTTGTAACCATTTTTCGGTGGCTCGTGCTGAGTGCGATGGTGCTGAGTGTTGGAATGTCAAAGGTCTGCGGCCAAAATGTTTACGTGTCCAAGGCTTTAATACACCCTCCAGAATATTTTCGCGATAACATTCGGCAATTTATTCTGATGCCACGGTCGATTAATACGAGCGGAGAGCGACCATCGGCTGTTATGGCGTCGCACACTATCACCATGACCGGCAATTGAGTTCTGGTGGCCAACCGAGGGTGCACATTTCAGCTAACCTCTTTGGCAAGTAAACACGATAATTTTGATCATGTTTACAAACTGCTGGACAGCGAATGTTTTCTCATCGGAGCGGAGAAAACCAAATTCGGCAGTTCACCACTTTCGGTGGTGGCCAAACGGAGCAAATCGTTAGCTCTTTTTTCAATATTTGTGGAATGAAATATTGCGATATGTTCAGCGCACGAGCCATTTTTCGGTCACTGCGACGCGGGTTTCGATCAAGTCTGGTCAAATCAAGTTTTTCTGGAAAATTCTCAGCAAAATGCTTATGTACGCTTTTAAACAATATAATGAACTGTCGCTGGCTTAGATTGACAGTTGGTTGCAGTTTTTGCATCTCACCCTGTATACAGATTTCCTTTTCTTCAGTGCCTACTAGTGAAATTTGATGAGGAATATTTTTGTAGCTGACGTCATCCTTCTAAAATGATGATTTGTGTGGGATTCTTCAACCCTCAAATGTGTCTTTATTTTTTTTTTTTCAATTCCTGGTGTTTAGGTAAGATTTAGGCTTTTGATGTCTTCTGGGACCTATGTTAGAATTTTATGATAAATAATGTTGTAGAATATTTTGTCTTGCTACGATGCCGTTTAAAAGTAGTTTTTAATCATATTTTCAAAAAAAGGACCAAAAAATACCTCTTAGTTGAAGTGCTTCACCGAAATAGTCCTCATTGCTGAAGACACTATATACCATAAATCAAAATATTCCAATGAATATTAATCCGAATATTGATCGTATCAAATGATGGGGGATAAAAACTGTACTAAACATTTTCGGTTGGATAATGATGGAGAGTTTTAAGAGTATTTGTGAATGAGAGAGAAATATTATCCTGGGACTGCTAAGTTATAATAAATCGTGTATTTTTTAGGATATGTTATAAGGAACTAACTTCTTGGAAGTTCTAAACAAAAATGTATGTTTTTAAAATTTACCGCCCAATTTTATTTTTTTTTTTTTTTTTTTCAATGACTTTTCGATATAAAAATATTTTTTTTGTCTGGTCTAAATTTGCTTTTAAATAACATAAGGTACACAATTTTATTAGATGGGTGTTATATACATAACTCCATGCCATTGGCTTTTTCTTTTACATCTCTTCCCATCCCTTCCTCCCCTATGAAATATTAATCAAAAAATTCCAGATAATTGTATTCTTTGAGATTCATTTGAATAGATGAGAAAAGCTAGAACTTTGGTCACAACAAGATACGTAATTATCCAAAACCCATGCCGCAGGATGTCTGGAATACCCCAGCAAATGGGTTAGAGTCGGGGACGAAAATTTCTGAATACGATTATTTGTAGAGCATTGTAAAGCTGGGCTGCATTGTTTTATGGATAGTCTAACGTTGGAATATAAACGAACAAACTGACAGACGGACAGCCGGCCATAGGAATATACATTCATATTTATGAAGCAATGACTTTGTATTGCAACGAGTTGTTGTAGTTATATGTCATATATGTGAAATATTTTCCACACACACTGACGCAAACACTCACATGGATGCATCCCACAAAACATAGACTTATGCAAGTTCTGGTTCTGTCATAGCAACAAGATGTAAGCACACAACGCACACACACAGGCAATGCATTTTCCTTTCGTGTGTGTGTGTAGGCTAGTGGGGTTTACATCATCCTCCATTTGGAGGCCACACATAACAATGCTTTCCACAAACTCCTATTCCAAATGACCTGGGCCTGCATAGGGAAGTGTGTATTCTAGTTTGCAAGAGTAGGAGGAACAAAGCAGTTACTCCCACCATCACTATTAACTGGGTGGTCACTGCAATCATCATCAGTGGTTTTTGGCCTCAAATGTTAGCCAGTAAAACATCATTGCATTGCCACCTGACATCTATGTCCGTTTGTAATCTTACTTCCTACAACTCGGTCGGTCTGTCTAACAGTCCCCCGCCTTAGAAACTATTTCTTCGAAACAAAAAAACTTCCATTGTTTAAAATGCAGCAGAGCAAAACTGTTTTAAGGCTAAAAGATACGCTTTAGATGCCACGACATGGGATTTTCCTTTGAAGTGAAAAATGCAAAAACAAAAAAGAGGCAAGACATGGCATGGCATGGCATATAAGCCGAATAAAGAAAACTACAACATCACTGCTTAAATGTCGCCGTCACCGATGACAACCCTTCATCATCTGTGCTCAGCTCTTTTCGCCAGGACTTCTGTTTTGTCGAGTGGAGACTCGTTTAACTTGATGAATCATCAAGAAGGTGACGATGATGAGACCAATGATGACTGTATGTATTTCTGTGGACTTCTTCTCATCCACTCCACCAACTCAAACAAACGCACACACACACACCAGAATCATGTACTTCTTTTGGTTGGGTTTTGTGTGCAATTATGGTAGCCTTTGTTGGTGTTGGCTAGCCCATACAATTTTTCTATTAACTATGTAATTAACCAGGGGTCGTTGTGGAAGTTTTTGGAACATACTTGGGAATAAAGTAATCAAAATCAAAATTATGTTCAAGTAAGGGTATGCCTACCAATAATACTCGTCCAAAACTATTTTATTTCTACCCTTTAATGTTCCCAAATATGGGTTAGTTTCAATGCTTCGAATTTCACTCTCTGCTCGAATTCTATAGAGAGAATTGTTCTGCAAGTAAAAGAGAAATCGAACATACTCTATTTTTTTTATTGCTTTGCTCATTTTCGAGTGGGAGTAATAACAGCTCGAAATCGAGCTGACATGGCTAATCGTTTCCAATGTTGTTTTCCTTAATAAAGAAGTTTACCACCACTACTTTTTCCATTTTCGCTTTTAAAAAAAATCTTTCAAGCACCTTGTTTATCACATTTTTTCAACCAAGAGTACTCACGGGAGCGTCCCATAAGAGAGGAGAGAATACTTTTTGAGTACTTCCGCTTGTGAATATTTTTCACACTTTATATGCGAATTTCTCTCGGGTCGAAAAAAATATTCTTGTTAGGCGCTGAGATACTCGAGCCATTTCGATTGTTGTGGTGTTGCGATTGAAGCTTACTATGTGCAGGAAGCTTGCTGCGAGCATCCTAAGCGCGGGGAGCTTACTGAGAACGTATTAAGCTCTTGCCATGAGAGTGGACCGTGCTAAGTGCATGGAGCTTCTCATATTATATGCGCATTTCTCTCGGCTCGGAAAAAATATTCATGTTAGGCTCTGAGATACTCGTGCCATTCGGATTGTTGTGGTGTTGCGAATGAGGCTTACCATGAGCAGGAAGCTTGCTGAGGGCGTGCTAAGCCCCGGGAGCTTACAGATAACGTATTAAGTTCTTGCCATGAGAGTGGACAGTTCTATGTGCATGGAGCTTCTCAGAAGCGTGCATGGTATAGTTTCCATGAGTTAGCTATTAAATATCAGCAATCGAGAATGCGAACTTGCCACCGGTTTATGTCATGGTCATGGGTACTTATTGAGAAAATTCGGACAGTATCACGAAGTAAATGAGAATTATTTTTTAAAAAAATTAAAAAGACTCGTTCCCTTTTCAGCTTTTCAATGAAGATCCGTTCCGTTCGTTCCTCTTTGACCTCGTATACAAAGACTCGATCCCCCTTCAGCTCGCCTAGTCTAAAATCATGCTCCTTGCTATAGCTCATCGAAAAAGCGACAACCTACTTCAGATCGTCTTAAAAGGGACTCCTGCTTCAGATCGCTTAAAAATGGACTCCCTGCTTCAGGTCATCAGGACTGCCTTCTTCAGTTCGCCCAAAAATAGACTCCCTGCTTCAGCTCGTCTAAAGAGAGACTCCCTCTTTCAGCTCCTTACATAACAGACACCCGGATACAGCTCGTCCAAAAAGAGAATCCGTTCTTCAGCACGACCAAAAGAAGACTCCCTGCTTCATCTCGTCTAAAAAGACATACCATGTTTCGTCTCGTCTAAAAAAAGACTCCCTGCTTCAAAGAAAATCCCTGGTTCATCGCATCAAAAAAGAGACATCCTGCCTAAAAAGTGACTCCCAGATTCATCTCTTCCAAACAGAGACTCCCTATCTGCCTTCTCTGTTTTTTCTCGTCTAAAAGAGGATTCCCTGCTCTAGCAAGTGTGAAAAGCGACTTCATGTTTCATCTCGTCTAAAGCGAGACTCCCATCCTCACTTCTAAATTTTCTGATTAAACTCAGGACTCCTCGTATGAGTTACCCTAAAAAGAGACGCTCTGTTTCAGCTCCTATAAAAACGTAATCCCAGCTTCACATCGATTGAAAAGAGACTCCTTGTTTTTACTTTCCTAAAAAAGTCCCCCTCCATCAACTGGTCTAGAAAAACTCGCATATCCTTCAGCCGATCTATAAATGCTCAATTTTGCTTGAGCACATCATTTCCATTGGGTCGCCTAAAAATATGCCTTCATAGTCTCATGTATAAAAAGTCCTTCAAGGAACCAATCTACAAAGATTCGTTTTATAAACTGGTAAAGTATCCCTCTCTTTTTAAAGCTTGTCTTAAGAGCTTCTATCAAAATCGTTCCTTCTTTTCCATACCTTTTGAAACCTCTATAAATACTCACCTCTTTCATTCCCACTTGACTTTTTTTAAATACTGCCCCTTCGCCTCATCCAAAATCCAAACTTCCTATAAGTCAACTCTTTGGTTATTACTTCCTATGCCTCAGATTATCTCCAAAGATTTTCCTCAGTTTGTCTCTAACTAAATTCGTCTCTCCAATCTGCTTCTATTCCTTCCTACCAGTTTTCAATACAAGTTTTCAATACCAGTTTTCAATTCATTGTTTCAAAAACTTTGCCAACATACTACGCTCGCATAACTGCATAGACCATTGAGAACGCATATATGCAAGCATGCAGCTCCCCCTTGTGATGTTGGGAGGCGGGGGTTAAAACTTCTCCCACCAGCAAGAGGTGAGGCTATGGAAGAATCCGACTTTTTTAACAGTTACACCCTTAGAACACTTCCCTTGATGTTTTTCTTTTTCCATACAACAACCAGCCTCAGCAAATATTCCACTTTCTTTTTTGGTACAACTCCTCCTGCCCACCGCCTTCATACAATAAACCTTGCAATCAACATCCCTGTTATGCAACATCAGCAGCCAGAGTGACAGCGGCGGCGGCAGCAGCATCACCGCCACCACCATAATGTCTTTTGATACGTTTTTTGTCCTTTTCTTAACGACATGACCAAGTTTTTCTTTATAGATTTCTACCGCGGGTTGCAAATGCAAATCCGTGAATAAAAATGTGCATTTTTAGCCATTTGGTGGATCGTAGTCGTCATTTTGAATATTCTTGCTGCCATGGGATTGAATGGATGGATGTCGAGCTGACTGGCTGGCTGGCTGTCCGGCTGACGGACTGAATGTTATTTCCTTCGTTGCCATTGCAGTTCCCATTGAATTTTTTCCCAATTTTTTTTCTTCTTCGTTTTTTGGTTTCTCGTTTTCTGATTTGGCTAAAAGGAATTTTGTTACTCCGTTTGTCAGATGGTATTCGATATTGGATTCGTAGCTTGTTTTTGTTGTTCCTGATGCTTCTTGTGTTATTTGGTTTGTAGTTTCATTTCGTTGCAACATTTGTTTGTTGTTTTGCATTGCAAGACTTTGTTTTGTTGCTGTTTGGATTTTTAGTTTTATTTTGCTGTTGTTGTGTTTTTTGCTTTGCTGCAGCTCCGCTTGCGAATGCTCTGATGCATTCATATTGCATGCATTTGCGCAGGAGATTTGTTTTTGCAGTTTGGTCCGATGGCCGGCTGGCTAGATGGATGGATGCATTGCTTGCCATTCTATTTGTGAAGAGAAGGATGTCGATGATGGCTGCATTTTTCTGGAGGTTCCCTGGTAACAGAGGCTCGAAAAGAGTTTAGAATGGTATGTGCGAGCATGCATGTGTGTGTGTGAGAGGGCTTCACATAAAAAAGTACAGTTTTGTATTTCATATTTTAGATGATGGCATAGAAATATTAGTTTTACATTTCGTTTTTGAATTAAATTTATTAATTGGTGTTATAATGACTATTTTAAGAATTCTTTTTGTTGCAAATAAAAATTTTGAAAAATGGGGAATGGGTCTAAAAATGTCACAAGTTATTAGTTAATTTGTTCCAATTTTGTTGAAATTTCATGAGAGTCGATAACGGAATGTAATATCGGTTCCTACCTAATATGTAATATTAATAGGGACTTTTGGGATATGTGCTCTCATTGGGCAGAAATCAAGAGATAAATTTTAGATAACTTCCAGATTGTATGGTCTCATACCGAAAACAGTTAATTTAAATGTCTGATCTATGAACTTTTAATGATGGTATCTGCAATAGTCATAGTCGCAATGAAAGGAGCCTTGGATATAACTATCACATGCAAGGGAGGTGGCAATCACACATATTACTCCCAGTACGGGAAGCCAGATTCAATTGTAATATTTTCCTTCAACTAGTCAATCAAGGGATCCCTACACCTCCTTTAGCATGTCATATACAAGACTCGCTGATTTAGCTCGTCAATGAATAGGTTCTCTGCTACAGCTCGTCTATGAAGAGACTGTCTGATTCAGCTCGTCTATGAAAAGAATCTCTGCTTTAACTCGCCTATGAAGTGACTTTCTGTTTCAGCTCGTCTATGAAGTGACTTTTTGTTTCAGCTCGTCTATGGAGAGTCTTCTTGATTCAGCTCGTCTTGAAAAAAGTCTCCCGCTTCAGCTCGTTCATGAACAGGCTCCCTGCTCCTTCTGGAGTATGTCTGTGAATTTCGTCCTTCTTGTACTCACCTATAAAAATTTCATTCTCCATGAAATTGTCTATAAACACTCCTTCCCCTTTGGTCGTCACAAAAAAACTTATTTTTTAGGATAGTACAATTCGTATAAGCTTATCGGAATGTAGAAAATGTTGGTACATGATAATAAGGTAATATACAGGGAGAGAAAAAAAAACTATAGCCAACTTCAGATTGCTGTCATTTCTAAGCCACTCGTGCGACAGCTTTTAAAGTTCTTCCAGTGACAGCTCATTATATTGTTTACAAGCGTACAAAAGCATTTTGGTGAGAATTTTCCAGAAAAAAAGTTATTCGTGATGGAATTCAAGGGTAATTTCTTTATATTTAGAACTCCAGCATTTAAATGTGAATAAATCTTTTGTGTCTTGTATCATCGCTCGTTACCGTGATACTGGTAACGTAGCCCGACGTAAAGGTGGAGTCAAGTGGACGGAAGAAAACAACAACATCAGCAGAAATTGTTCGAGAAATAAAAAAGCGACTTGATCGAAATCCGGGTCGCAGTGGCCGAAAAATGGCTCGTACGCTGAACATATTGCAATATTCCATTCGGCAAATATGGAAAAATAAGCTCGAGGTAAAGCCATTGAAATTCCAAAAAGTGCAAGAACTTACACCGCAACAGAAAGAAAATAGACTGAAGAGAGCTAAAGAGTTGCTTCGCTTGGTCGAAAGTAGTGAACTGCCGAATTTGGTTTTCTCCGATGACAAAACATTCGTTGTCCAGCAGTTTGTAAACAAACAAAATGATCGTGTTTACTTGCCAAAGAGTTCAGCTGAAAATGTGCACCTTCGGTTGGCCACCAGAACTCAAGCGTCGGTCATGGTGATGGTGTGGGCCGCCATAACAGCCAATGATCGCTCTCCGCTCGTATTAATCGAATGTGGCATCAGAATAAATACCGAATGTTATCGCGAAAATATTTCGTGCCTTGAGCACGAAAACATTTTCGCCGCAGACCTTGGACATTCCAACAGGACTCAGCACTCGCCACCCAAGAATGGCTTCAAAATCAGGCTCCTCGCTTAATTTTCAGCGCACAATCACCAAATACCAATCCGTTGGACGGTTGTGTCTGGAGTATTTTGGAAAGCAAGGTTGGCACTAAAAAATAGCAAAGTGTCGATCACCTCAAGCAAGCGCTTCGTCGGGAATGGGCCAAAATACCGCAGAGCAACATTCGGACGGCGTATGACGGTTCCATTGGCCGTTTGAAGGCCATAATTCGTGCTAAAGGCGATCAATTCGAATAAATCTTAACTTATTCTAAAATTTGATGCTATTTCCGACATTTTTTGCTTTCATTCAGTAAAATTAAAAAAAAAATAAGTAAAGATTATGGCGTTGGTCTTTGGTGCAGTTTTTTATCTTAACCTAAATAAGTATGAAAAATAATTCCAAACCGGTTTTTGTGAATAGCGTGGCATGACCCCTTCTGTAGCACGTCTCAGGTATTGTGCAGTTCATAAACGACATAATTCAACGGAAAGATACACTGAAAAAAGTGTTTAGCGGGAGAGTAATTGCTTTTGGGAGATTAACAAGCACTTAGTGTTTTGTTTTTTAAGAAGGCCCAATGTCAACTGAACGATTTACAAATGAATCGCAAGTCTAATTCGATGCTTTAAAAATAAAAGAACGATAAACTTGTTGTTAACAAAATGGGCCGATAAACTAAGGATATAACTTCTGACAGATTACAGATTATTAAAAAACTGGCGTCGATGAAATTTCCAACTAGTTGTGACCTAGGTTGACATTTTTTGTTTATTGTGCATCGAGGAGATTCGAACCAGTGACCTTGGTTTGCTTACTGGTAATGCAAAATGTATGAGGTTGTTATTAGTCTTCGGCCCATTGGTAATGTAGAGAGTAGGTAGCTGTCCTTACCAGTAGTGCTGAAAGTGTCACATGTACCCATCAAATTGCTGATGGGCTTTTTTAAATCCTGCTTCTATACTTTGTATATTCCTCCTTGCAAGATTTCACTCTTTGCCATAACTGGGGGGATAAGCTTCCACACACACCCACCCTCCCATCAAATCCAACATGGATCACAAAACAAAGATTGAACAAAAGAAACACTTCGAATAGGCCAGCAGCAGAACATTTTTTTTTCTGGCTCACACAATATTTTTCCTTGACATTATGAGAAACACGCGCACAAAACCCGCTGATTGCAACAAGAAAAAGTGCAAGTGCTTGATGGGCCAGCGAAAAAACGACCCAACACAAACAACAACAACAACTCGCCGTGTGTGTGCATCAAAGAAAATTAACCAAAAAAGAAAGTTACTGGCCGAACAAATGCAGAAGCAAGAAAAAACGTTTATAACCCAAGGTTTTTTCTACTCCACATTTTCTTTTTCTTGTTTGGCACAGCAACATCAACAGCAGCGTGGCTGCATCAGGAAAATTGATGAAGAGGTCGCCAACACACACACACGCACTCCCGCTCATATTTGCATGGCTACAACAAAAATAAGTTATAAAACCGAACTTGCAACACTACGACGACACAAATAGACAAATGCAAATGCTAAATTCAGGCAATGCATAAACCTGGACTTCCACATCCTCAACGAGTGGTAGTGGTGCTGAGGGTGGCGTAGACAAAGCATTTTTTATGTCAAATTTCTTCTCTCTTTACTACCATCTTTCCATACCCCACCCACCCCGAAATGTATTGCAGCCATGCATTCAATGCACAACGACGACTGATGCCGTTTGGCCATCATCATCGTCACGATTTTAATGGGAGTTTGAGGAAGGGGGATAGGAGGGCTCGCTTGTGCAAGCCGAGAATGTAGTCATCGTTAATAGTACTTCTTTGTCATTTTTGGTTAGAGCCATGGCCGTAGCGGGCTCTCCTTTCCTTCGAAATGAATATTGAAAACAATTTTTCATATGTGGACATCCTGCAACGAACGCGCATAGACAGCCGTGTGTGTCCAACTGACTGCCTGCATGCAGTTAAGTCGCGCCGTTTTATATTTTTTTAGAGTTGCAGCCTCGAAAAAAAATGGATCTGACTTTTTTCGCGTTTTGTTTTGTTGCCTGCACTAGGTTTTATGTTGCAATTTGAAATTGAAGTGCTGGCCGTCATCGTCGTCGAAAGACGAAGATTGGAAAGGACATCATGGAGTGAGCCGCCTGTAATGGAGTGAGCTGCACAAGATAGACGACGCGTCGTCTATGCAAGGCAAGATTGCAGTTGCCTCGGCGTTTTTTTTTTGGTTTTGTTTTAAGAAAGCCGTTAATAAAACTATGCAGAAACCGAGTTCCTTTTTTCATGTGCCGTCTCCTCCTTCTTAACAATTTGTTGGAGTTTCTTTTCACCAGGCGAATCTTAAAGTCGTTGGGGTGGGGAAAATGTATTACCTTAAGGCTGATGGATTAAATTTGAAATCTGAAAGGGATTTAACATTTTTATGGAGGTTTTTTTTAACAATTTTCACTAAAAGCCTTTTAAAAAATTTACATGGTCCTTTTTGGGGGTTAGGTAGCCTAGTGTGTTCCGAATGTATACAATGACTTTTAATAGACGTGTCAGGATATATAACATATAAATTTAGTTTAGCCTAATTTTACTTATATCTGAACAAAGTCATTATAAACACATTTCGAATTCATCTACTTATGCCAAAATATCCATCCATGGTAGTTCCCGATTAGTTTCGAACGTTCAAAAATTTAACATTTTTCCATTTTGTGGAAAACACTCAAGTCCTATCACTACTACCTCACTACTACCTCAGCTCTTCTTCGTTGGTATGACTATTTTTAACTCCGATGTATTGATCGGTAGTCGCATTTAACATTGTGGGAATATAATTCTCATTCACAATACCGAAGATGTGAAAGTAGGAGTAAATTTGGGTCTTTGGCTCTAATTTCATAGTCAACTTCGAGCTTCCATTGAGTGGGTAGGTTCGTAGGATTGAGAATGATCTGGTAAGAATGGGCTACGATTTTTTTTTAGCAAAGCCCACAGCTTCCATTATGTGTGTGGCCCCTTCTTTAGCCCCTGCGATCAAAGCTCAGCTGATAGCCAACTACAAACTCTCAGTAAGCTACAAATTCACTGCCTGTAATCGTGTATATCTTTCGCTGTCTGGTTACCGGTAAAATTTATCACCCTCCCAATTCTATACAAACATTCTGCAAACTCTTACGAAGATCATGTCAGGTACCCTACTCATAACTGGTAGAGTCTCTCCGATGTCTTGGTATCTTATAAGGTCTGTGCATGCTTTCAATTTTTGCTAAGCAAGACCATAGTCAGCTCGAAGTTCCTATAGGCTCCAAGCGAAAATTCATTAGCGGTTTAAGTCCTCCACAATATCGGTATTTGTCAATACCTTTTTGAGAGTTCCGACCACTCGCATGCTTTTTGCTATATATAGCAGGTGAAAATAATCAGAAAGCTCATCTTCATCTCCATGCAAATGTTAAAGCTTCAATCTTTCTCCAAGATCATTACCTGACTCGTCCGAAGCCTCAGTACTTGGTAATAAATACTGCTCCAGCTTTTAGTGAACCATAGCCAACGCTAAGAAATTCGTAAGCTTCATTTTCCTATCTGGTAGACTCAAACTATCAGCTCTTAGGTTCATAGACATATCTCAGCAAATTTTCAGCTTATATGCAGCATTCTGCTCCATGTTCTCTGTCAGTAGAAATACGACTCCTCTGCCATCACAGTGCCTGTAAGTATTAAGCTTTAAGCTTACAAATAGTAAATTCGTGACAGAAACCCACTTCCGGTATTTCGCGCTGTGCGTTCCAAATTCTTACCGAGCTCCAAGCGTTAAATCTCTCTTTCCCAAATTCAAACGTAACGCTTTTTTCAAACCGAACGTTAACTTTAAACCGATAGCAACTGCCTGATAGCCTCCGAACCGACATAAATCACCTGATATCCGACTTTTAGCCACCAAGAAACATAGTAAGATCTTCAGCTTGTCCCCGAGAGCCTCTCGCTTCTAGTGGCCTTAAATTGCTCAACAATCGAAATATAAATAGCACAACGTTCTGAACATGCTCACACCTCACTCTTTCTAATCCAAGGCTAACTACAAACCAATCACAACTCCTTGATAACTGACGGGATTGTTGTGCCGTAACCACTACTATACTATATTATCGCTACTCCCTAAAGCCTATTTCCATACCGGGCTGAATCTATTTCTTTCTGTGCTGTTCACTCACAGACCCTTGGGTAACTCTAGTTCATATATAGCCCCAAGCTCTCAAGAACCGCCAGTTTTATATACGTTTTCAAACTCTTCAAAATAGTTCAGCTTGTAGCTAGCTAGAGCCGACTGTAACCACTAAGAAAGTAAGCAAAGTCTTAAACTTGTCTCCGGGAGCCTCTCACATGGGAGGGCTCAAATTTCTCAGAACTAGCTCAAATTTCTGAACAAGCTCCCAGCTCCCTAACGAGACGAGACTGACTTGATTGCCGCTATTACGAAATCAGAATCAAGCCCATATCATTACCCCGATCACCATTGTACCGACGTCGGAACTTGATAGTTAACTGCCAATCAAGCGATCCGATCTCGGTTAGTTAGCAACATTATTATTCTGGTCAACTCCATCCCAGATTCTTAGCTAGGTCCAAGTTCTTCCCACACCCCGTTTCGAAGCCACCGAGCGCTTACAAGACCACATCTCCCTTTTCCTGACTGAATGCAACCTTCAACCTACTACTCAACCATCCCATCACCTGCAAGCCCACTGTTAGAACCATAATACGATCGAGCCGACATTACTCATTCAATTTGAAATCAAACTCGTTACTGCACCTCTCGCAATTTTTTTACCAAATCTGCTCGCCTGGCGAAAACTAGCAAGGTCGTTGGTCTGGCCTGTTTTCTCCAAATTTTTATGAAATTCCAAGTTTCTAGTCAGCTCCAAGCCCTCATAGCTACTTGTTCGAGGAAGTACGGTAACCAATTCGTCACATATTTCTGAAGTATACCTACGTTGATCTTGACAGAGGATGAGTTTACCTCATCTTGTCTTGTTCTAAGTTCGACCGAAAAAAAAACTAAAGGGACTTCTCGAGTTGTTATAAATCTATCTCTGAAATTTTTAAAACTTCGGTCCACCTTTGGCATACCCTTCCTAAAGCTTTCTCACAAGGCCGCGAATTTAGAAAAATTACTGAGCTACTTTTGGAATTGAGATACATTGAGGATACATTTTTCAAATTGTTACCATTTGTGTCTGATTTTTACCCCAAAACCCATGACTTTAACCTCTAAACTCAGATAGGAGACCTTACAACAGACCCTCCTCCCCCAAAAAGTGTCTCCTGTTCGTTAATTCACTATCCACGAGTTTCAGACATGCCTTCATCTCTTTACCAGAAATGATAAGCAACTGTCCTCCTTGTCTTCAGACTAATCTCATATGACATGATAATGGAAAAAAGAAGAACAAGCCGCCGATTCAATGGTGTTATTAAAAAGCGTTTTTAACTTCAGACAATGGATTGCATTAAGTTCCATTTGTTTTCTTTTCTTGGTCCTTTCAATTTTGCAAAATCCTCTTTCGGAACAATTTTAAGAAAAAATCTAGGTACGGGGGAAAAAATTCCACAAAACGCCACAATGCATTTATTAGCAAAAGTGCAGACCAGGAAACGTAATTAGTGAACGGCGGTGACATGTCTTGGAGTTTGAGATGTAGTTGTCCTGATCCTAAAGGATATCCAGTCAAGTTGAAGAGAGATGGTGGATTACCATCTCTCCAAATTCTTCTTCGGCGTTGCAAAAAGTGCAATAAAACGCAACCAAATGTCTGGTCTATCAGCTTGATGTCGGTTTTTTATTCTTCGGATGAAAAACAAGAAAACAATGATTGTTATTCATGGCTCTTTTTAGATTCCGGACAGCGTTTTCTTGGCCTGTACTTGTCTGGGACTCCCGCAAACATCATGATGACGCCAACGACGACGACGGTGATAAAGGCTGCCAGGAAAACCAGGAGATTTATGCATGTACATTTCCCTCCTTATTGTTTTTTGGACATGGCCAGGGTCTTAGGTTGGTGGTGGTGGTGGCGCCGCCGTTTTCTTGTTCGCTTGCTGCGTTTTGGCAATCAGAAGCAGTGCCTTAACAATGCCATATTCCAAAGTGTCCTTAGCCGCCTGGAGTTTGTTACATTTGGCAAAAAAGAAAGTCGTCCAAGAGTTGAGTGCGGAGTGAATAATGGTTGGTGGCAGCAACAAGAATAATAACTTGTCGCCTCCACATCCAATCGGCCAGTCGTGATGGGGTATGATGAAGTGTGGGAGAAGAGAGAGAGAGAGAGAGAGAGAGAGGGAGAGGTAGAGCGAGCGAGTTTGCACGGTCTATGTTCACCTATTCGCATGCACTTCATATGCAAACAACGACAGCGGCAAATGATCGCCTGGACTTGCTGGTGGATACATTCAGTTTCAGTTTTCGTGATGCAATTTTTTGTTTTGTGCAACTTTTTCAATTTTTCAAATTGAAACAAAAGTTTTCACTCGAAAACTGAGAAATGTGTAATAAAAAACCGCTTCGACGATATGGAGGAGGCCAAAGAAAGGTATAAAGCAAAACAAAAATGTTGGATGTTTTTTTTTTTAGAAAAAAATACAAAGAGAGGGGTGGGAGGGGAAAAGGGAGTGAAGGCAGGACATTATGAGAATGAAAACCTCTTCGGCTTGGCTTAACCCCGCTGCCACGAAATATGCTACAAATTCAATGTTGTGTGTGTGTGGGGAGGGCGGGGGGTCCCTCATACACACACACACAATCACAAAATGCATTTGCATGCAATAACTTGTTTGTTGGCAACATTACCCAAAAAAACATCAACAACACGGCGGAATAGCAACACAGCGGCCATAACAATTTTGTTAAAAAATTGTGGAAAATTGCAAACAATAGTTGCCACCATGTATGTCTCCTCCCCCTTCATCCCTGCTAATGCAAACTCCAACTAGCCAAAGAAAAACTTTTAGCTACCACATAATAGTCCCAGGCCTCCCAGGATCCATGGGGATATGAGTTGGCGATAAATATCCCTTTGGGCTTCATTTCCATGATGGTTGATAAACACCAAGCGCTCTTTGTTGTTGTTTTGACCATTTGGTAACTATGGCCATAGCGAGTGGTGTAAATCGCCGCCCCTAAACCAATTTCTCAAAAAGATTCCTCAACTGGTCAATGCGGTCAAATGGCCGCTTGTATTTCCCGGGATTTAGTTTCTAGACTAAAACTGGCCCAAATTGTATTTTTTTTAAACCACATCCAAAACTTGTTTGTTGTTGTTGTTTTTTCTATTTCCCTGAGACTTTTAATTGAATTTCCACAACGAATATTTTTGTGTGTCATAATTTTTATTTGAGTACATTTCTTGTTTTTATTTTTAGAAGTTTGCAGCGTTAATGGAAAAAGTTTTACAGCGGCCCAACTGACATTTTGAATGATTCGGAATTAAAAGTTTTTGGCAAATTCAAATGTGATTGCGTGTGTGTTCATCTGAGCCGCAAAGACAGGTAAATGAAGTTTATTGTGTTATGTAAAATAAAAAATAAAACATTTTAAATAAATTTTTCGAAAGGAGGGAAATTTTGTAGGACTTCTAGGTAATTGGGTGAGACATCGCCAAGAATGAATGAAAATATATTACCAAAATTATATCAGAAAATTCTCTTATCAATTACACTGTTCAACACAAAAAATATTTAAAGGAAAAATGAAAGAAAAGCTAAAAGCAAAGGGATCAACAAAGGGTCTCTCAAAGGGTTTGGTCTCTATACCCTTTCCCACGCGGCAACCGAGGTAAAAAAGGTTTTATACCCTAGGCCTCTTTAGACCAAATCCGTGTCTGGGCATTTGCAGTCGATCTAGAGGTATTTATCCCTCCGCCCGTCTGTGTGGCGCACGATAACACTCGAAGTGGGTATCCGATTTGGTACAAACTTGGTCAAACTTAGATGGGGTTCGGAGACTGGCACATTGGCCCACTCCTTCTGGTACTACCAACCCCCCCACCAAAATATCAACATTTTTTTAAAAAAAATAATTTACCTCACAGAAAGAGCACGTAAAAAAGGAGTAAGTTCGGTCGTGCCGAACTCCTTCTGGCCCACTCCTTCTGGTACTTCCACCACAGAAAGAGCACGTAAAAAAAGGAGTAAGTTTGGTCGTGCCGAACTTTGAAAACCGTCCACCATCGGAAATTTTCAAAAAAAGGGTAAAAATTTTGTTTAAATTATAAAAATACTGAATATAGATAGTTACATTGGGGTCTACACGAAGACGTGGACCAGCATAGGCAACTTTTGTCATAGAATATTACAATATTCAAATACGAAACTTGAAAAAATCCGCTGAATAATATAGCTAAAATCATCAAAATACAGAATATAGGGAGGTACCGATAATGGGGGCGGTTATGTGAACACCTGGACCTGCATAGATAATATTCTGTTAAAGGCCGTGGTATTCATTAGGAAGTCCAAATATTAAATTTGAAACAATTCCGGTGAATCATCAAAATACTGAATAGTGGAAGGTAATGTTATATGGAGGATACACGGGGACATGGGCAATTTTTTGTCATAGGCTGTAATACCTAATACGAATACGAAATTTGAAGCAATACCAGTGAATAATGTCGACAAAATTCGCAACATACCGAATATTGGGGGGTACCGTTGTAAGGGGGCTATCGTGGACCGATATAGCCCATCTTCGAACAAAGCCTGCCTGCAGACAATAGACTGATCTTTGCAAAAGTTCGATCTTAATTCGTTTTGACAGGCCTAGACAGGGCTAGATCATCCCTGAATTTAACGCTGATCGGGAGAGATAAAAAAAACTGCAACAAAGTCAAACGACATGATTTTTACTTTTTTTTAATTTTATTGAATGAAAGCAACAAATGTCGGAAATAGCATCAACTTTTAAAATAAGTTTAGATTTCTTCGAATTGGTCGCCTTTGGCACGAATTATGGCCTTCAAACGGCCAATGAAACCGTCACACGCTGCCGGAATGTTGCTCTGCGGTATTTTGTGCCCATTCCCGGCGAATCGCTTGCTTGAGGTGATCAACACTCTGGTATTTTTTAGTGCCAACCTTGCTTTCCAAAATACTCCAGGCACAATAGTCCAACGGATTGGTATTCGGAGATTTTGGTGGCCATTGTGCGCTGGAAATGAAGCAAGGAACCTCATTTTGTAACCAATTGTGTCCAATTTCTGCGGCTAAAATGCTTGCATGCCCAAGGCTTTTATATACCCTCCAGAATATTTTCGCATTTATTCTGATGACATGGTCGTTTAATACGAGCGGAGAGCGACCATCGTTTGTTAAGGCGGGCAACACCATCACCATGGCTGGCGCTTGAGTTCTGGTGGCCAACCGAAGGTGCAAATTTTCAGCTGACCCCTTTGGCAAGTAAACACGATCATTCTGTTTGTTTAAAACCGCTGGACACCGAATGTTTCCTCATCGGAGAGAACCAAATTCGGCTGAGTCTATTTTCTTTCTGTTGCGCTGTAAGTTCTTGCACTTCTTGGAATGTCAATGGCTTTACCCCGAGCTCATGTTTCAATATTTGCCAAATGGAATATTACGATATGTTTAGCTTACGAGCCATTTTTCGACCATTGCGACGCGGGTTTCGATCTAGTCGCTTTTTTACATTTCGAACCATTTCTGCTGATGTTGCTGTTTTCTTCCATCCACTTCCTTGACATATGTCGGGCTACGCTACCAGTAACACGGTGACGAGCGATGGTACGAGACACAAAAGATTTATTCACATTTAAATGCTGGAGTGCTCTAACGATGACCACTTGTGGTTTTCCAGCCAAATATAAAGAAATCGCACTATGACGCTTGAATTCCATCACGAATAACTTTTTTTCTGAAAAATTCTCAGCAAAATGCTTTTGTAGGTTTGTAAACTATATAATGAGCTGTCACTGGAATAATTTTAACAGCTGTCGAACGAGTGGCTTAGAAATGACAACAGTCTGAACTTGGTTGCAGTTTTTTCATCTCAGCCTGTATTTCTACAAACTTTATTTATCTACCTCTAAACGGAGCAACAATTTTAATAAACATTTTATCAATCAAAGATGGATAAACAAAATACACAAAGGACTCTTAAATTTTCTACAACTATTGAGCCTTTGTTGTTTATCAATTATTAGCAGAATCTCAAAAATCTACTTAAATGATTTACAACACTCCACAACAAATTAAATGATTTTTTTATAATTCTAACCAGTCATTTAAATACCCCCCAAAAAAAAATACACATTTGACATTCTCAAATAAAAAATCAAAATAAGCTCAAATACTCCATTGAACTGCGTCTTTTTTTAACATTTATTTTACATGTTTACCTGGTTTTCAACAGCTATTAATGATATTTAACATTTTTAGCCACAAAATCATGGTAAATTGTTGGGCCGCACGGCAATCAAATCGAAATACTTTTCAATACAAAGAGAGTGAAAAAATCTGTGTAATGTGGATAGGATCTCGAAAAAAAAAACAAGTTGTCCAAAAACTATATTGTCCAGCGCTGTTGAAAAGGTGCTGCAAGTGTAGAGAAAATGAACAAATATTTGCAGAGGCAATTAGGCATGCCATACACGCCACGCCGTTCAATGATGTACTACTCCGGCCACCATGGCTATTTACACTAAACAAATGGATGTCCGTTGTATTTACATACCTATTATGGCGTTGTAATAGAAATAGATAACCAAACTAAAAAAACGCAAATTTTAAAATGTTTCTATGATTGGCCCTTTGGTTGGTGTTAGAGATAAAGTGATAATTATTTATTAGAGTGGGTCGAAAATATGAAAACAATTTAAGCAAGTAAACAAGCTGTAAGTTCGACCGGGCCGAAGTTTGAATTCACTCCACCACTTGGAACGAATTTGGCAATTTTCAAAAAAAAAAAAAATAAATAAATAAAAATAAAATAAATAAATAAATAAATGCCGTTAAAAATCTCGTTAAAATCGTAAAAATATCGAATGTAGCTGTTATATTAAGGTCTATACAACGACATGAACCTGCATAGGTACCTTTGGTCATAAGCCATTACAATATTCAAATACGAAAAAAATCCGGTTAATAATGAAAATAAATACCGAATATCGGGAGGTACCGTTATATGGGGGCTATACGAAGACGTGGACCGGCAATGACAATTTTCGGTCTTAGGCTGTAGGATCCATTACGAACATCAAATACCAAATTTGAAACAACTCAGGTGAATAATGTCGCTCAAATCATCAAAATACCGAATATCGGGAGGTACCATTATATGGGGGCTATACGAAGCCGAGGACCTGCAAAGGCAATTTTCTGTCTAAGGCTGTAGTATCTATTACGAACTTCAAATACCAAATTTGAAACAATTCCGGCAAATAATGTCGCTAAAATGATCAAAATACCGAAGATAGGGAGGTACCGTTATATGGGGGCTATGCGAAGACGTGGACCTGCACAGACAATCTCCTGTCATAGGCTGTAGCATCAATTACGAACTTCAAATACCAAATTTGAAACAATTCCGGTGAATAATGTCGCTATCATCAAAATACCAAATATCGAAAGGTACCTTATTTGGGGGCTATACGAAGACGTGGACCTGCAAAGACAATCTCCTGTCATTGGCTGTAGCATCAATTACGAACTTCAAATACGAAATTTGAAACAATTTCCGTGAAAAATGTCCCTAAAATCATTAAAGTGCAGAATATCGGGAGGTACCGTTATATGGGGGGTATATGAAGACGTGGACCCGCTCACACAATTTTCTGTCATTACGAACCATTACGAACATCAAATACCAAATTTGAAAAAGGTTCTGGTGAATAAGGACGCTACAATCATCAAAATACCGAATTTGGGGAGGTACCGTTATATGGGGGCTATACGAAGACGTGGACCTACATGGCCCATTTAAATACCAAGTCCTGCCGACATAACATACATTTGAGTAAAATTTTGTCAATCTACTATAATTCGTTCGGAAGCTAGAGTGATTTCCACAGACGGACGGACATCGCTAAATCGACAGACTTTTAGACTTTTTTGGGGTCTAAATACACATTTCGAGTTGTTACAAACGGAATGACAAACTTAATATACCCTCCATACTATGGTGGATGGTAAAAAACATATTTGACGGATTACGTGATAATTTAATTGGACGTCATAGTTCTCACTAAGTATAGGATTAGGATTTTGCTTGAGATCGTGGTGGAGGATATCAAAAGTTCGAACTGGCCGAACTTAACTTGATTTTTTATTATTTTCTATTATTCCTAAATTTTAAAGCCTATCTGTGGTATGAGGTGGCATAAAGTGTAAATTTTCATAATATGCCCATAGGATTATCAGGAAAGTTCGCCCACAAAATCCGCCCCGTTTCCATTAGGCCGATGAATATAAACAAACACCCTTTTTGAATGGAATAATTTTCCTCGAACTTAATTTCTCTCCCAAAAATTTGTTTTTCCATTCATTCATTTTGTAGCCAAATAATAATTGATTGCTCTGGCTCGGCTGGGCTGCCTATGTCCCCAATGGATGGTCGGTTGGTTGGTTGGTTGCATCCTTTGGCTTGTAAAAATTCAAATGAGAATATAAAACGAAATTATTTTAGAAACAAAAACAAAAGAAACGATGCAGGCGCATATATTTCAGACACACACACACACATTTTTTTCTCGCCTTAAATTTTTGGTGCAATAAATGCACATTTCATGTCCCTAAAACCAGGACTAGTTTGCAAATGAAACAAAAATGAAAAAAAAAAATTGGAAAATGGAAAAAGGGTTCTGTGGGGAAAATGCATAGATTTTCCATTTTTGTTTTTGGTCATTGCTGATGTTCATGGCCGGACATAGAAAATGCATTTTCAAAATTACATTCATTCATTCACTCGTTATTGTTGTTGCTGCTGTTGGTGGTGGTGATGATGGTCGTTGTTGCAACCAGGACTCGTTTGCTAACTGGAAACGATGCAAATGCATTGGCATAGACATGTTAGGCTCTAACTGGCCAACGGATTGTTAGAAACACCCATAGTTGTCTCCATGGGATTTTAAATGGCAAAAAATTATCCATTCGTTTCTCTTCCTTTTTCGCCTTTTTTTAAGGGATATACATCATCCTGAATGTCCGGATATGCATCAGCTGCATTTGCACAAAAATGTTCCAATGTATTTTCGGGAGAGCCGAGGGGAGAGTGAGGGGTGGCGAAAAATGCATTTAAAATTAGACAAGATTTTGGTGTGCATAGGCAAAGGTTTTGTTGTTTTCTCTTTGTGACTGGTGTCCGAAAAAAAAAACCATGTCCTCTAACGCCTACACAAAAAACACCCACTGTTTTAGTTTTGCAGTTGTTGTTGTTGTTGCTGTTGTTTTGCAATGCAATTTTTGCATCACGTTTCCATGTTGTTGCTGATGTTGCACATATTTGCTTTGGTGTGTGTGTACGTGTGAGTGTGTGCATTTTTCTGAGTGCTGCATGGCAATCTAAATTTTTAGTTCTATTTTGACTGCATCCATCCATGCCATCCAGCCAGGCTAACCATGCAGCCATGTTGGAAAATTTTTGCATTCCCATTGCAGCAGTGGTTGTTGTTGTTTTGAGGAAGAAGAAAAACAACAAAGCCTTTAGTACTGCAGCTGACAAAGCATTTCCATTTTTACGTTTTCGCTACATCCCCCCGCCACCCTCGGGCCTGCTGCAGAGCCCGAGTTCCCGCCCGTCCAGCTCACCAGCGAAATTCTACAAACAAACCAAATACCCTAAAACAACAAAACCAGCTACGCGACTCAAATGAAATGAAATACAAACAAAACCCCATTCCAATGCTAGAATTTAAAGCTCCTGAGGGGCATCCGTATATATAGGTGCGTAAATATGAACAATTTAAATATATAATAATAATAAAAATTGAGATTTTAAACAAGTAAAAAAACATTAATTTCGGCCGGGACAGATTTTTAATACCCTCCACCTTAGGGTAAAGTAAATATTAGAAGAAATGTGGCAAAAACCATTAAAATGCCCAATATCGGCAGGTACAGTTATATTGGAGCTATACCAAATCGTGGACCCACACATACAATGTTTCACCAAAGGAGCTAAAACCCATTATGACCTACAAATACCAATTTTCAGACAAATCCGTGAAAAAATGTGGCAAAAATCATCAAATTACCGAATGTCGGGAGGTACCGTTATATGGGGGCTATACCAAAATGTGGACCTATAATTACAATGACTCGCCACACGAACTGGGACCCATTATGATCTACAACTACCAATTTTCAGAGAAATTCTTGAAAAAATGTGTCAAAAGTCATCACAATACCGAATGTTGGGAGGTACCGTTATATGGGGACTCAAAACGTGGACCTATACATGCAATGTTTCGCCACCGGAGCTGAAACCCATTATGACCAACGAATACCAATTTATAGACAAATCCGTGAAAAAAATGTGGCAAAAAAAAATTAAAATACCGAATATCGGGAGTTATCTTTGTATGGGGGCTATACCAAAACGTGAACCTATACATGCAATGTTTTACCACACGCACAGAGACCCGTTATGACCTACAAATACCAATTTTCAGACAAATCCGTGAAAAAATGTGGCATAAATCATCAAAATACCGAATATCGGGAGGTACCGTTATATGGGGACTGTACCAGAACGTGGACCTCTATATCTCATTTTCAATACCAACCATCCTAGACACAATACAAATTGCTCTGCTAAATTTTGGCGTTCTACGTCAAATAATGTGGGCTGTATCGTGATTTCACCAGACAGACGGACAGACAGACGGACATCGTTAAATCGACTTAGAATTTTATGCTGATTATGAATATATATACTTTATGGGGTCTACGACGAATATTTAAGGATGTTACAAACGGAATGACAAAGTTAATATACCCTCCTTTCCAAGGTGGAGGGTATAAAAATAAATAAATTTTTAAGGGGATATTTATTTGTATTAGGTACTGGGATATGCCATGCGAATACATGATATTGCCATAGTATATCTATATACATATGTTGAAAAAATCGATAGCAAGAAAGCCCAGCACATGGACTCATTAAGCTTTTTTGGGTTCCAGAACATAACAATGTAATAGGAAATGAAGTTGCTGATCAATTATCTCCAGAAGGATCCCATTCGATTAATATATCGATTGATCAGACTGTTAAACCACCAAAGAGCTATTCTTCAGCTAGCTGCTTCAATAAATTTTCCATCGAAGAAGCAAGAAGAAGATGACACTTAGAAACCGTTTGCAGGATATCTAAGCTCAACTGACCGGCAATCTCGGGGAGAACAACAAGCTCTCTTCTAACACTTAGTAGGTCTAATCGAAAAAAACCATACTGACTGGTCACTTCAGTATCAAAAATCTGACCTCAAAATGGAGCAAAAATGTTCCTGACTACTTCAGACTTGGTGAAGATGAAGAAGAGACAGAGACGATTGAAAATCTACTTATTATTATCCAACAAGATACATAGGTTATTCGGCAGGGGGAGATAGAAACTCTAACGTTCTTCTCATAAACAGAGCCCATCATAATTTACAAGTTTGCCAAAGGCATTTCCTGGCTAGACAGACCACCCTCCTAACTGCAGTTTCCTATATAAATCTTCTCTTCTATTTCTCTCCTATCCTCAAATTTTTAATTTCTTCTTAGGATTGCCACAATGGACCAAAGGTATCCGCAGTGAAGCCGTTGCCGAATTCGTTTAGCTGCGCGTCCTATATAGGCATTGACATTACTTCTGTAACTCTTCGAAATAATGACGTTGGACCCTACAAAGTATGCATATTCTTAATCAGTTAAAAATTCTAAGTTGATTTAGTCGCCCGTTGATTTCCTGCCTTTTGTACCCTCGTTATGCAGGTAAATTTCGTTATTGGCTCATGTCGATCTACATTCTCGTATTACTCCATATATATTAAGGTAGCTCACAATATTTTGTCTCTTAATTTTTTCGATTTTAGCACATTTTCCAAGTGTGGCATTACGGTGTGTGAAGCTTAGACTTAATAATAGACTCCGTTTTCTTCGTATATATATTTTAATATTTCGAAAGCTTGACTGCTTCATGGGGAGGTACAAGAAATAGTAAACCTATGATTTCACCTTCAGAGCATATTTATAATTGACAGACCCTATTGGATTACCGATAACCCATATATTGTCCATTTTCGCACCCTACCTAGGGGGGATTTTAATATTTCCATGAACGAAGTTTGGAGTAAATATAATATTACTAGCAAGTGCGGGCTTCCTCATTAGCGAATATAAGTTCGATTTAGTTTTCAATGAAATTTTATTTTCAATGAAAGACGAATTCAGAATATGTAGGAAAGTTAGTCAAATACCAGGGTATATTTGTGGCGTCGACTCTGGTGTATACTCGGAAAACTGGTGTATACTACATCCACAAAGCTACCTGAAGATGGCAGTGTTTTTCGGACGAAGATACTGGCAATAAATGAAGCTTCTAATATACTTCTACAGCAGCAATCACCAAACTCAATAGCGAATTTTTGTCGACAGTCAAGCGTCGCTCCTAGCATTGAATTTAAACATTGTTACACCAAAGCTCGTGAAAGATTGTAAAGAAGAACTTGCCTGGCCAGAGTAGTTCTTACTTAAATCCTTGTTGGTAATGGAAAACCTGACGAACTAACTAGAGCGGAATCTGCCTTCAACGAACTTCCAAAAGCGTCAGTGAAACCATCACACGCTGCCCGAATTTAGCCCAATCACCGGCGAAGCGCTTGCTTGAGGTGATCGACACTTTGGTATTTTTTTAATGCCAACCTTGCTTTCCTTAATACTCCAGACGCAATAGTCCAACGGATTAGTATCCGGAGATTTTGGTGGCCATTGTGCGCTGGAAACGAAGCGAGGAAAATCATTTCGTAACCATTCTTTGGCGGCGCGTGCTGAGTGCGATGGTGCTGAGTCCTATTAGAACGTCCAAGGTCTGCGGCCACAATGTTTGCGTGCCCAAGGTTTTTTTACGCGATATATATTTTCGCGATAATATTCGGCATTTATTCCGATGCCACGGACGATTAATACGACAGGAGAGCGATCATCGGCTGTTATGGCAGCCCACACCATCACCATGGCCCGGGGTTTGAGTTCTGGGGGCCAACCGAAGGTGCACATTTTCAGCTGACCTCTTTGGCAAGTAAACACGATCATTTTGTTTGTTTTTGTTTACAAACTGCTGGACAACAAACATTTTCTTATCAGAGCGGAGAAAACGAAATTCGGCAGTTCACCACTTTCGGCTTTAGCTCTTTTGAGTATATTTTCTATCTGTTGCGCTGTAAGTTCGTGTACTTTTTGGAATTTCAATGGCTTTACCCCGAGCTCATTTTTCAATATTTGCCGAATGAAATATTGCGATATGTTCAGCTCACTACCCATTTTTCGGCCACTGCGATGCGGGCTTCGATCGAGTCGTTTCTTTACTTTTCGAACCATTTCTGCTGATGTTGCTGCTTTCTTCCGTCCACTTCCTTGACATATGTCGGGCTACGCTACCAGCAACACGGTAACGAGCGATGTTACGAGACACAAAAGATTTATTCACATTTAAATGCTGGAGTGCTCTAACGATAGCCACTTGTGGTTTTCCAGCCAAATATAAAGAAATCACACTATCTCGCTTGAATTCCACTATTATGTAAGGAGCATAAAGCTTTCAGTCCAATATTCTGTAAATGTTTCCAATAATTCTACATTTCAAATTCTTATCAGATTAATATCCCATATAATGGCTTAATTTCCGGAAGGCTGAAAATTTTCTCACAAAAGTGGCCCTATTATATTGATCCGTGAGGGTGTAAAAATTTCGATGTACTTTATAATTGTTACTTCCTTTAATTACTTTTAAGAATTTTTAATATTTTCTATTAAAATTTGCTTGTGAAATAAAGCCCAGCCAGACTCCTTTTAGTTTCACCTTCCGCCACACCTTGCCTCCCAAAACACATTTATTTGTTGTTTTTCCTGTCTTTTTTTTCTACCATACACTTCGACAATAGAGTTATTCAATCCGCCTCGCCTATTGTATGGTAATTTGTGTCCCATTCATTTGAAATGCCATTTCGACAAAATGCTTCATTTTTGTTGATTCACTCCAGCATTTTGTCTCCAAGCCATATATACGACAGAGATTCGTATCTGGATTTGTGTTCGGGGCCTTCGTTTTTTTCTTTTAACTCGATCGAATTAACCACCCACCGCAATGTACCGCATCGCAAGGCCTCCACCCACTTCAGGACATGCAATTTTATGGCAAGGATTCGCCTAACTTTTCATTTTGATGAAGAGATGTTTTTTGTTTGCTTTGCATGCACAAGAGTACTGCATATTGGCAGTTCGCTCAGTGTGTGTTATGCTGAAGAACTTGATTTTCTTTTTTGCCAACAACTTTTTTGCATTCCAAATAAAAAACTGCATTTTAGACGTTATACCCGAGAACACAAACACATAACCAGGATAGATGAATCGACGAGAGTGCATTGCAAATATAAATGAAAAAGAGGCATTGGAAAAATTCTTGGTAAAACAACGAAATGCATATTGAAGTTCGGGTTCTGTTTTTGCTTGGAAATAAAACCTCAACAAGTAATGTATTTGGAAGTAACCCAACAAACATTTTTCCAGTAGTTTGTGTAAACAATTCTCAAAAGCAAAACTAGATACCAATTTTCAGTGCCATTTTCTTAGGTCATTAAAGGTTTAACTTGAAAGAGAAACTTATCAAATATACATCAAGAAATTCGTCTTAATGGGGAAAAAATTCCAAAAGGAAAACTGTTTTACATTTCGGAATATTGAAGGAAATAACAGAACTTTTTTATGCTCTACCAAATTCTTGTATGTTGAGGTAAATGATCAGTTAACACACCGCGAATTTTTCAAAAATAAAAAAGTAGGAAACGTTTTTTAGAACTTTTAGTTTAGGAAATTTAGAAATCACCCAACTCTGTCGTTTACTGCCATACAAAGGTACCTTGTACTTCTTTTGGAATTCTTTGCTTAATGCTTACCTTTCTGTTCGCCATTTCTACTATTTCTGGCATTCTGCTGTACTACATTGCGATCCCTGGCGTGTATCCTAAAAGAAAAGTTAAAGGGAAAAAGAACATTTAGTTAAAAAATAGAAATAATCGAAATAGAAGGTAGATCATGCGATGAAGGGCGTAAGATTAGAGTAAAAAGGAGAAAAGGGTCCATCTGTTGGAAAACTAGACCCGGGATGATGGTTCCCCATAGAAGAAGGGTTGTAGATCTTAAATCATTGGAGGCCAAAATGCACGTTTTTTCAGATATTCCAAGATTTTTAATTAGGAAATCCTTGAGAAAATCCAGAAATTTCCCAATTTTTAATATTAAGGTCATAAAAAAATTCTAAACATTTTTTAAGGAAAACCGTAAAAAAAATTAGATACTTCTTGGTCGGAAATTCCTCGAACAATTTTAAAAAATGCGAGATTCTTGGAAATCCTTGAAAATTCTTTTTAAAAATTCCACGATTCTTGGAAGTCCTTGAAAAATAATTTAAAAAAATCCACGATTCTTGGAAATTCTTGAAAATTATTTTAAAAAAATTATCGATTCTTGGAAATCCTTGAAAAAGTATTATTTAAGAAATACACGTTTTCGGTCAACATTGTTTTTTTTAATCCAAGGGTTTTTGGTCGGCAAATCCTTGAAATATATTTCTCAAAGAATACATGATTTTTGTCCTGAAGGTCCCCAATTTTTCTTAGTAAAATAACTGTAATTCCTTGAAAAATATTTAAATAATCTGGGACGTCTACGAATTTCGGCCCTGAAAAATATTTATTTAGAAAATAATATGAGAAAATATGGACTAAGAAGTCCTTCAAAAGACATATTAGAGGTAATCACGATTCTTGACCCAGAAGTCCATGAAAAATATATGAAAAGAAGCCAAAATTCCTTAAAAGGAAGTCCTTTAAAAAATTGTTTTAAACATTTTTTAAAAATTATTTCTGGGCAAAAAATCTATTTTTATTAAATCCACTGGGGTTTTGTCGAGATATCCTTGAATAATATTTCTCAAAGAATCAACGATTTTTATCCTGAAAAAATAATTGTGATTCCTTGAAAAATAGTCATGGAAGTCTACAAATTTTCGCCTAGAAGTCCTTAAAAAATATTTTCAAGAAATCTATGGTTCCTGCTAAGGAGCCTGGTGAAATAATTATAAATCCATGAATGAAGTTCCTGAAAAGTATTTTTTAAGAACATTACGATTCTTGGCCCAGAATTCTTTAAAAAAAAAAAGATTGAAAAGAAAACAGAATTCTGGAGCAGAAAGTCCTTAAAAATATTTTAAAAAATCCATGATTCCTGGCCAAAAAGTCCATAAATTTGTTTTAAATCAAAGGTCAGATCAGCCAATGTTTAAAATATTTTAATAAATCCAGAATTCCCAAAAAGTTTATTACCCTGTTTAAAAAAATCAAGATTCTTTGCCAGGAATTGCTTGAAATCTCTTTAAGCAATGATGCTTGGTTAGAAAATTCTTCAAAAATATTTTTAAAAAATTTTTCGATTTTGAAAAAAAAAAATTACGACTCTCGGCCAAGAAATTCTTGAAAAATATTTTTGCATTCTTTACCTAGAGGTCCTTGAAAAAAATCTTGATTCCTGACCATAAGCCATTATAAAACTACTAGAAAATGTTTTGTCAAGAGAGTTCTTAACATCATTTTTTTAAAAATAGCACTATTCTTGTTTTTAAAACCAAAAAAAGTCCTTGAAAAATCATTTTTTTAAAAATGATGCGATTTTTGGGACAGATGTCTTTATAAAATTATTAAAAATCCATTATTTCTGATAATAGTGCCTTTAATATTTTTTTTCATTGCACGATTCCTGTTTTAAAAATCAGAAAAGTCCTTTAAAAATATTTTTTAAAAGTCCCTCGATTTTAGGGATGGAGGTTAATATCCAATTTTAAGTAATTAATATTTTAAAACATCCACCATAGATGGCCTAAAGGTCCTGGTCAAGAGTCCTTAAAATTATTTTATTAAAATACCTAGACCCACGATTTATGGCCTGAGGGTCCTTGTCAAGAGTACTTGAAATATATTTTTAAAGCACCCAGATAAAATATAAATTCTGGAAGCCCTAAAAATATAAAAAACCGGAAATTCCTGAAACATAATTTTAAAATCATTTAAGAACATATTTGAAAAATTCGTGATTTTTGGCCAGGGAGTCCTTGGTACAAATAGTCCTTGAAAGTCCTTTTTCTCCACTGAACATTTCAAATTCATTACTGGGTTCTAGTGGTTGCTGAAAACCAGTTCAGTATTCGATCTCAATGCAATTTTATTTTTCTATATACCACAACCCACACACACACATAGCCAACACACCCACACACAAAATATAAAAAAAACAAAATTCTGTTCATCGCCATCATCATCTATGTGGATGCACAAAAACAAATGCATTTAGGACGCTTTGTGTGAGAAACTTTGAAATTGCATTTGATATTTGCGTCAAAAATATGAAAACGAGGATATTTCTCACAAACAAACCAATGAAACAGGGGGGAAAAGAGAGGAAAGGGTGGATAGAGCACCAGCACACACACACACTCTCAAAAGCTATGTACCCAGCATCGATATTATACATGCAATTTCATTTAAAGCCTGGCTTATGTGAATGCAGTTCTTGTTTTTAGTTTTGTCCTCTGTGCCAGCCAAACGGGGAGGTACCAAATGGTTTAAACACTTTTTGCCTGCCACTTACTTACACTCAACTGCATTGTGGTGTCTCGAAGGGGGTGGTCGGCCAAATTGGTGTGGGCCAGCCATCCAAAACCGACCAGGTCATAGTGTTCCTATGCAGTTTTTGGCTTTGGTTTTTGTGCTAAAAATTGCTGTTGATTTTGGTGTTCCTGTTGTTGAGGCTTTGTCATGGCTTTAGAAGCAAATATTCCATTCCAGCTTCCATTTGAATTGCACTTTTTTGCACAGAGTCCTGTGTCCAGGGAAAATGAAATGCATTTTTGTAAAAGAAAGAACAAACAGACATAGACGGGCTCACAAATTTTAGGCATGTTCCCATCTATGGTTGTTGTTGTTGTTGCTGCTGATGATACATTGCCTGATGTCCATACAAATTTTCTATGTGACTGTCTGTGATGTCTGTATGCTTTTCGCATGAAGGATTTCAGTGTTTGTCCGACTGCAGTTTAACAACTTTCCTGTCAGCCAAGCGGCCAGTCATTCAGCCAGCCCGCCTGCCTGTCCGGCTGACTGCCTTTGTGACAGGTGGGCGTAGCAGCACAGAAGTGCACTGCATGCAATACCGAAACTATTTTCAAACAACCAACTCAACGCAATTGCAATAACACACAAAAAACTCACACACACATACAGCCACACACATATTTAGTTTGCCAAATAGCCAACAATTTTGAAATTAATTAAAATATACATTTCGCAATTTTAAAGTTATTTTAGAATGCACAAAATATGCAAATGCAAAGAGAACCGCTGCAAAAGTATTCTCGATCCGAAAAACAACAATTCTAATTTAAAATTGATGCTGCAAAAGTTAAAAACATCAAAAGAATACAATTAAAAAGGTGGGGAGCAGTGGGATGGAATGGAAATGGAGATTGGCGGAAGAGCAATAACTCTTTCTGTCTAATTTAAATCATTTGCAGGATCCAGTTTAAAAACATATGATTTCTACACATAGAGTTCTTCAATGAGCCTAATGGTAAAGAAAACAATTCGAGCTAAAATACAGATGACGGTCGTAGCAACATATTCCACTAAAAATTTTAAAACTAAAAATCTGACCAGATTTAAATTATTATGAAGAATTTTTACCCTTAAAAGAGGTTATTTTTATACCCTCAGCCATAGCCATATGGCTATATGAGAGCATATATATGATTTGATACGGCCAAAACGTACCTCATCGAAAAAACGGTTTTATACCCTAGGTCTCTTCCGTTTAAGGATATTTGGAGTCGATTAGCGATATCCGTCCGTCCGTCCGTCTGTCTGGCTGGTGTCCACGGTAATTCTCGAAGGGAGTATCCGATTAGGTGCAAAATTTGGTACATCGGAATATTATTATCAAACTTAGATCGAGTTCGGAGATGGGCAATATCTATATATTATACTACACAATTCTGCTCCAACTTTGCAAGACCTAGTATTTGCATCAGTACTAGGTCAGGTGGAGATCGCACCCATTTCTTCTGGTATCTCCCCCACCAAAGGGTCAAAATGTTGTATAACCTAAATCCGAAATAAGCATCCGGATCTCTATAAATTTCCCACATTCCATTATTTTTACTAGCACAAGATCTGCTGTGAAAATGAGATATATGGACGCACTACTTCTGGTATCTTACACACAAAAGTTCCCAATTTTCAATACTTATATTTGTCATAACTTGCGAAACAAGTCGGTGATTCTATACAAATTTCTAAATCTAAGTATTTCTCTTAACCAGAAATCTGATATGAATATGTAATTTATCGGCATTTATGATTTCGTATAAGATTAGATAAAAATGTTCGATTTCCTTGACATACCAATATTTTTATCTGCATTAGATAAAGCGGAATATTTTGCCCAGCTATATCTGCTACCTCACGCATGTTTCCACATTTTCGAAAAGATTGCACATAAAAAGTATAGGAAGTAGATGATATATTCCAAATATTGGCCAACTGCTTCGGACCATATTGGGCAACTGCTTCGGGTCATCAGTGTGAATAATTATAATTTTTTTTTTTTTGTTTGACAAAATTGTATATATTCCAAGTCAGGGAGATGATTACAGAATAGACCGAAACCTATAAAAAACAACTTTAAATAGAGACGTGCCTAAACATAGCCATGACCTTTGGCTTATGAATGAATATGAAAATAAAACAATGTTCTTCTTTGCGATCTTATGGAACTCCGTTGAATGGAATGGTATCCTTTTTCTGATTCGAAAAGAAAAAAAGCGACTTGATCGAAATCCGCGTCGCAGTGGCCGAAAAATGGCTCGTGAGCTGAACATATCGCAATATTCCATTCGGCAAATATTGAAAAATGAGCTCGGCCATGGAAATTCCAAAAAGTGTAAGAACTTACACCACAATAGAAAGCAAATAGACTCAAAAGAGCTAAAGAGTTCCTTCGCTTGGCCGAAAGTGGTAAACTGCCGAATTTGGTTTACTCCGATAAGAAAACATTCGTTTTCCAGCAGTTTGTAAACAAATAAAATGATCGTGTTTACTTGCCAAAGAGGTCAGCTGAAAATGTTCACCTTCGTTTTGGCACCAGAATAAATGCAGAATATTAAAGCGAAAATTTTCTGGAGGGTGTATTAAAGCCTTGGGCACGCAAATATTTTAGCCGCAGACCTTGGGCATTCCGCACTCGCCACCCAAGAATGGTTACAAAATGAGGTTCCTCGCTGCATTTCCAAAGCCCAGCGCAAAATAGCCACCAAAATTCCCGGATATCTATCCGTTGGACTATTGTGTCTGGAGTATTTTGGAAAGCAAGGTTGGCACTTAAAAATACCAAAGTGTCGATCATCTCAAGCAAGCGCTTCTCCGGGAATGGGCCAAAATACAGTAGAGCAACATTCGGGCAGCATGTGACGGCTTCATTGGCCGTTTGAAGGCCATAATTCGTGCCAAAGGTGAACAATTCGAACAAATCTAAACTTATGCTATAATTTGATGCTATTTTTGATATTTTTTGCTTTCATTCAGTAAAATTAAAAAAAAAATAAATTAAGGCATTTGACTTTGTTGCAGTTTTTTATCTCACCCTGTGATGACACCCCCCAATATGCGGTATTTTGATGATTTTAGCGACATTATTCACCGGAATTGTTTCAAATTGGGTATTTGAAGTTCGTAATGGATGCTACAGCCTATGACAGAAAATTGTCTGTGCAGGTCCATGTAAAGCCACATATAATGGCACTTCCCTTTATTCGGCATTTTGATGGTTTTACTACATTATTCACCGTAATTTTTTCAAGAGTCGAATTTGGATATTTTAATGGCTTATGACAAAAGTTGCCTACGCAGATCCACGTTGTCCTATACATTTTTTTAAAAATTGCCAAATTAGTTCAAAATATTGGAACTTACAGCATTTTTTATTACTTAACTTTTCGTATCTCGAAAGTTAAACACAAAATGTAAACATAAATTCCGTACAATTTTTTATCGGATCTCCCTGCTGAAAAAAACTCGACCTTTACTCTCCTACTTTTATATATGTGTTTGAAACATTTATAATGATAAATATAGTTGGAGTTAGCTGATGTTTTCGAGCCACTTTCTTCTCACTTTTATCCACCGCAATTAAAAAAAATATATATTTTGTTACTTCCCATTTTGTAAAATTTATGAAAAGTCTCCAACTTTCAAATTTTAGGCTGCAGTCCAAAATGTACCTTATATATTTATCGAGAACGTTACTTCCCTTATATTATTATTCTAACAAACATTATCTACTTAAACTTAAAATCTTAAATCTTGTTCACCTTTTTTTGAAAAATCAAAAAACGACTACATCCCATTTTCGATACGGATGTCAGTGATTAATTGTTTTAATTAATTGTCCGGAACCATATTATAATAATTTCCAAAAAACTGACAATTTTCACCAAAAACAGCCATCACCCGTTTGCAAAATAAATTAACCAGACACTTGAAATTGTCACGTCGGGCAAATACTTTCTCAAACTCCTGCGCTTCAAAACTAAAATGGACAGCAATCCCCCAAGGAAACGGAAGACATTCCACATAACATTACGAAAAATGGGGTTGACCTTTTGTGAAAAGGGTTTCAAGGTTTGGGTAATAAGTTTTACTCTATAAGGATTGGGGAGAAAGGACTTAACATTTTTCGGTAAATGAAATTAATGTTTTAAACTGACGATTTTTGTGATGAATATTTTGGGTAGGAAGCTGGAAGAACTTTTTGCATATTTTTTAAAGGATACAAAGATCTCTATTTTAATAGAACCAAGATGACTTAGGGCTTTTAATTTAGAAATGTTGTCTAGAAACAGAAAGAACGTGATGGTAAATCGCTGTTAGAGGGTGTCAAAGGGAATGCGATACTATATTTTACTGCCTACAGAGGCCTCGTGTTGCAAAGCTGGTAGTAGTTTCGACTATTAAGTCTGGCCAGAGAGGTATTCTGGTGCAAGAATACCAGAGAGACTATTCAGGAGCCCCTAGATCTGTTGATTTAGCCTGGCTATGGGGATTTGGGTTCAACGCGTTGTTTGTAGTTTATACCCAAATCGTAGGAAGAGTTTCGGTGTGGAGTTGCATTTCTGGCAATTCCAAAGGGGCTCTATGCCCCTCAAGGAGTTTTATATTTTACTGCCTAAGAGCCTCGTGTTGTATGGGGCAAAGCTG
Organism: Musca domestica; assembly: GCF_030504385.1. Classification (NCBI taxonomy): domain Eukaryota; kingdom Metazoa; phylum Arthropoda; class Insecta; order Diptera; family Muscidae; genus Musca; species Musca domestica. The sequence goes on from NW_026712155.1 coordinate 6,174,233, forward strand.
GTAGTAGTTTTGACTATGAAGTCTGGCCAGAGAGGTATTCTGGTGCAAGAATACCAGAGAGACTATTCAGGAGCCCCTAGATCTGTTGATTTAGCCTGGCTATGGGGAGGCACTGATTTGGGTTCAACGCGTTGTTTGTAGTTTATACGCAAATCGTAGGAAGAGTTTCGGTGTGGAGTTGCATTTCTGGCAATTCCAAAGGGGCTCTAAGGGGCTCCATGCCCCTCAAGGAGTTAAAAAATATATCTTTACTGAATCCTGACCATGACCAATTCTGCATGGATTTTTTAAATATATTTCTGCAAATAAACGTCTTAAATTAAATTGATGTATTTAATTTTAAAAATTTATTGCAATTGAAATAAACACATGCACACACACACACACATCCATATTGAATTTCTAAATAATCTAAATATTTACAAAATACCAACATTTAATTGAATAGAGTTTCATTTTACATTGCGTCCGTCGTACATACATTTAATGAATACAAGCAATTTGTATGAATTTATCTACACGTTTACAAATTAACGTACAGACATATGTATATATGTATCTGTGTACATAGATTGTTTTGAGAGATATACAGTTGTGTGTTCGAATCATGGTTCTATGTAAATATTAGAATATTTAAATACTGCCTGCGTATTGTGCAGTCGAGTGTCAGTGGTATTAAGTCTGAAGGAAGATGAAGAATAGTAAGGCCATGATTATTCTTTCAATAGCAGGGTTGTACAAGATTTGGTACTTAAGACTATATTTAAAATATTTTGGTTTGTTACAATTCAATTTAAAGAGAGTTTTTTTTATTTTATTATTATTATTTTTTGAAATAAGGACCAAAATGACTTCATTCCAACCAAAATCCTCCTCGTATTTTTATCTGTAATATTGCACAAAAACACCATATATAATTTGAAGAAATTCTTATCCAAAAATTACATAAAAATGTGAAGGGAGAAGTTTCCTCCTCAATTTCGGTTAAATTGCGATGTAAACTTTAAAAACGCCTTTATACGTGTCTTCTATATTTATACCCTCCACCATAGTATGAGAGGTATATTAGGTTTGCCATTCCGTTTGAAACACCTCGAAATATGCAATTTAGTCCCCAGATATATAGGCATGCAATTCTCTAGCTTTCAAATGATGATGAATGTTTGTTCTGCAGGACTTATGGGTATTGAAAATGTTCTATATAGGTTTTGCTATAGCCCCCACATAACTGTACCGACAAAATAAATATTTTTTTTTTTGGCTTCTTTAGTTACAATTTTAACCCGAACTTGCTGCATCCTTGCATAAAAGTGTCAATGTGGGTCTAAGTTTTGATATTGTCCCTATATAACTATACCTCCAAATATTCGGTATATTTATTGTTTGTGTAACACTTTCGTCGGAATGTTTGAAATTTGCTTATGACAGAAAATTACTCAAACTGGTCCACGACTTTATTTTAGCGATTTTATTCACCAGAATTGTTTCAAATTTCGTATTTTAAGTTCGTAATGGGTGCTTATGATTTAAGCAGGATTTTATTGTTTTTTTATACCCTCAGCCATATGGCTACAGAGGGTATATATCATTTGATACGGTCAAAACGTGCCTAGTCGAAATGAAGGTTTTAGACCCCAGGTCTCTTTGGACCAAATCCGTTTCAGGACGTTTGGAGTCGATCTAGCAATGTCCGTCCGTCCGTACGTCTCGGATTTGGTCAAAACTTGGTACATCGTAATATTGTTATTTAACTTAGATCGAGTTCGGAGATTTGCATTATCGGTCCACTCCTTCTGGTACCTCCCCTACAAAACGTCGAAATTTCGAAAAAAGAAAAAGGATAATCGATTTTGCTCCACCTTTGAATAGATAGCAAGAGAAAGGATGATCCGATTTTTCCCAACTTTGCAAATCCTAATATTTGCATCAATGCTAGGTCAGGTGCGAAAATTGACAATATCGGTCCTACCTTCCTCACAAAAAACCTACATTTTTAATAATTAAAGCTCTTATAAAATGTGATATAAGTGTCCGATTTTCTTCAAATTACACACATCGCAACATTTTTATTATTAAGGTCTGGTGTCAAAACGGAATATATCGGCGCACTCCTTCTGGTACCTCCCCCACAAAGTGTTAAAATGTTGAATATCCATGAAGCTCATAAAACGCGAAATTAACATCCGTTTCTATTGAGACTTGGCACATCTGAATATTTCCATCAACACAAGATCTGGTATAAAGATGATAGAAATCGGACCATTTCTTCTGGCACCTCCCCCACAAAGGGTCAAAGTTTTGTATAACAAAAACGATTATAAAATCTGAAATAAGCATCCGGTTCTCAACATATTTAAAACATCATACTATTTTTACTTACACAAGTATGTTGAGAAGATGGGATATATCGGTCCACTGCTTCTGGTACCTCCACCACAAGGGGTCAACATTTTGAATAACTTTGAAGCTCATAAAACGCGAAATTAACATCCGATTCAATTCAGACTTGACACATCTCAATATTTCCATCAACACATGATTTGTTATAAAGGTGGTAGAGATCTGACCATTTCTTCTGGTACCTCCCCCTCAAGGGGTTAAAATTGTGAATAACCAAAATGAGAATAAAATCCGAAATAAACATCAGATTCTCTTCAAATTACACACATCACAATATTTTTATAAATTCAAGCTATGGAGTTAAAATGAGATATATCGGTCCACTCCTTCTTGTACCTCCGCCACAAGGGTAAAAAATTTAAATATCCATAAAGCTCATAAAACGCGAAATTTACATCCGATTCCATTCCAGACTAGGTACATCTCAATATTTCCATCAACACAAGATCTGTTTTCAAGATGGTAGAGATCGGTTTCAGGTTTTCATTTGAATTTATCCCTGGTTTGGTGATCTAATCCCATTGGGTTCTGCAGAGACCTACGTTAAAGGTTGGTTCTATATTGGCAATTGTTGTAGTGTTTATCCACTGACTGGCAAAATTTAGCAGAGAGAGATTTTTCGGCCCTGAACTCTAAATGTCAAGTAACTCATGATTGGGTTTCAAATTGTGACCGAAACCTTCAAAATACCGAAAATTAGGAGGTACGGTAAAAAAGGGCCTACACAAGTACTAGAGCAATCTTGAAAAGTTTTAGCGTGAAGAGATTATACATTCTCAGTACTCTAATTGTCAATCATTTAGTTTAAAATAAGGAAGTAACACTACATGCCGGGCCTTACCGAAACGTGGACCGATTTGTCGCATTTTTAATACTGAACATATTAGGGGTAATATAAATTTCTGAGCAAAATTTCAGGGCGATAGAATGCTTCGATATTCGTGTCTTCTATTTTCAGCTTTTATTTCTACTGGGTTAATTTTCAAATTATTTTTCCAATCAAGATTGGCCTTCCCTTTTTCGTAATTTGAATAATTCTAAACCTCAAAGAAAATAGAATAAAATAATATTAGAAAGTTAAAATTCCTAGTCAAATTGTTTGTCAGCTGGAAAGGCAAATAAAAACGAATGCAAGTTTTCCTACATTTTTCTAATACAAATATATAACACACGAACCTACATCTGAGGCAAATAATGTATATACTAACTAAATTTAAACCACTGAAACCCCATTCCAAGACAACCACATCTACCCATGTACGTATGTCGACAAAACGTAATTTCATTACATTTTATTTTACGACTCATACATAAATGAATACATAAATATTCTTTGTGTTGTCTCCCTTTGTTTCATTACCTCCTTTGTGTCGTCGACTTACTTTCAAATGACTTCAGATATTTGTCGTTGTCGTCATCGTCGTCGTCGTCATCGTCGTCGTCGTCCTTTTTGTAGAAAGGAACAAACTAAACTTTTGCCACCAAAGTCTACAACTAAACCATTTCCTGTGTAGCTCTACCCAGTCCCCGACCGGGTCTGGTTGTAAATGCAAGGGAGATGAACATTTGAACAGTTTTATAAATGTTAAAAAGTATTCTAATGTTTAAAGGGTTAGGAGAGAGAGAGAGGAGGGTAACCACCATCTATGGGACAACTATCAGCACAGAGCCACATGACTTTTCTTTGGAGTCGTTGTAGTCAACCAAGTACTTGTTCTCATTTTTATACTTTGTTGTATGAAGGCAGAGCAAGAAGTGAGCGTTAGACCTGAAGTGTTCCAGACCAAAAAACGATGGGGAATATAGGTTCAGATTGACATCAACATACTACAGACACCAACCAGGGCATTAGAGACAATTCTATTTGTGCACCCAATAGAAATTCAGACACGGTATGAAGCCGTCGTCACGGCCTTACGACTCAGGGCGACGGACGAGTGAATAAACAAAGGCCACGCTACATACCATCAATTTTACAGGTAACAAGGGGAGAATCTATAGACGGACTCCTACCACAAATGCCGAGAGGAAACTGTTGTTATACATACGGCTCAGTGCTAGGGGAAAGAGCGGGACTGGGACATTTTTTTTATCGAGGATACAAACACCGAAATCTCTTTCCGCTTGCCCGATCTCAATACAATCCTGCAAGCGGAGGTCCGGGCGAATGCAGAGTGTCTGAACTGGCTTAATGTCAACACGAGACCGGCTACCGTAAACCTCCTAACGGACAGCAAGACAGCTATAAGGGCTATAACATCCAAAACAGTGACTTCAAAAACTGTTTTGGAATTTACAAATTTATAAACAACTATTTGTATTGTGTCTAGGATGGTTTGTAGTGAAAATGAGATATAAACAGGGTGAGATAAAAACTGCAACCAACTTCAGACTGCTATAACTGCTAAGCCACTCGTCCGACAGCTGTTAAAATTAATCCAGTGACAGCGCATTATATTGTTAACTAGCGTACAAAAGCATTTCGGTGAGAATTTTCCAGAAAAAAAATTATTCGGATGGAATTCAAGCGCGATAGTGTGATTTCTTTATATTTGGCTGTATAGGCTAATAGGTCCACGAAAAGTAGGGTCGTTTTCACAATGCGATCTTTTGAAAAGTATGGTCGTTTACACAAAGTGATGTTTTGGAAAGTATGGTCGATTACACAAAGTGATGTTTTGGAAAGTATGGTCGTTAACACAAAGTGATGTTTTGGAAAGTATGGTCGTTTACACAAAGTGATGTTTTGAAAAGTACGGTCGTTTACACAAAGTGATGTTTTGAAAAGTATGGTCGTTTACACAAAGTGATGTTTTGAAAAGTATGGTCGTTTACACAAAGTGATGTTTTGGAAAGTATGGTCGTTTACACAATGCTGGAAGTGGCTATCGTTAGAGCAATCCAGCATTTAAGTGTGAATAAATGTTTTGTGTTTCGTACCATCGCTCGTTACTGTGTTACTGGTAGCGTAGCCCGACGTCATGGAAGTGGACGGAAGAAAACAGCAACATCAACAGAAATAGTTCGAAAAGTAAAGAAGCGACTTGATCGAAACCCGCGTCGCAGTGTCCGAAAAATGGCTCGTGAGCTCAACATATCGCAATATTCCATTCGGAAAATATTGAAAAATAAGCTCCGTTCAGCTTCATCGCGTTCAGCGAGCGCCATCCAAGAATGGTTACAAAATGAAGTTGCTCGCTTCATTTTCAGCGCACAATGACCACCAAAATCTCCGGATATCAATCCGTTAGGCAAGGTTGGCACTAACTATGGGCCAACATACCGCAGAGCAACATTCGCAGCCATAATTCGAGCCGAAGGTGACCAATTCGAACAAATCTAAACTTATTCTAAAATTCCATGCTATTTCCGACATTTTTGCTTTCATTCAATAAAATTTAAAAAAAAAAAAATGTAAAAATTACGGCCTTTGACTTTGTTTTTTTTATATCACCCGGTATACCTTGTGGGGTCTAAAATGTTTATTTCGAGGTGTTACTTAATATACCCTCCATACTATGGTGGAGAGTATAAAAAATGATCAATAAAGGCCCACGTTTTGGCATAGCCACATATGAGGGTCCTGATTTAGGATTGATTTTTTATTTATTTATTTTTTTTTTTTTTTTTTTGAAATTACATTGTCATGTATTCCGATCGATTTGTTTCTAATTTAGTTCCTTGGGGGGAAGATCGCCACTTCGCAGATCGATTTGTTTCTAATTTAGTTCCTTGGGGGGAAGATCGCCACTTCGCAGAAAATTTTCAATTTTAGTAAATTTTTTGAAGCTATTTCAATGATCTTCCAATAGATTTATCTGAAAAGTTGGGTTTTGGATTAGTAAAACATAGTGGCGGATATATTTTTTTCTTCCATCTGAAACATAAAAAGTTCTTAAATTTTTTGGACACTTCAGCTTCACTTCTCATCTCAACACAACAACATTCTGCCGCATGTTTGCATGTGTGTGGGGTACATCATTTGAATGTCCGTGTTGTACGTTTATGTTATGTCCTCTTTTTTTTGTCTCGAATAAGTCCTTTTCAAATAATTTCCTTTATTCTGTAGACAATAACCATCATTGTGTAGCACTGGAAGACCCCCAGTACCTCTTGGCAACTACCTTACCAAAGTATTTTCTTATTGTATCCTTGTACAATATGGATGTACGAACAGAACTAAAACACGAACACAACGACACGACGCCCACATTTTCATTTTCAGATTTACCACTAACAACTATAGCAGCAGCAACAACAACAACAAAAACAAGCAACAACGCCATCTTCTAACAACAACGACTCCTTGTAGTCTTCTCGTCATGTCCCTTTTCTCATTTATTATTATTTTACATATTTACTTATAATGGGCTGGGACAGGAATAGGATGGGTGGGGAAGGGTGCTGCATCCGAACTTGTCGTTGTAATTGCAATTTGGTCCTTTAAGTCATAGTTGGACTGTATTCCTTCCTCGGCTGGGGAATGAGTCGAGGGATATGGTTAACTTTAAGTTGACTTTTTGTAAGGGTTATCAACAACAGAACTTGAGCATGTTCGTTACCCTCATGCAGATGTCTGGTTGGGTGCCCGGGGTGTGAGGAGAGTAGAGCAGTACGAGTTTGAATTTGAGATTCAAATAGTTTCTAACACATCGTACATGTCCAGATATTCTTAATGTCTATCGTCGTCTAATGAAACACTTTATGAATGGGGTGCTCCGGTTTTGTGATCGGGGTTTGAGGTACAGGACACGGCATGGTATGGCGGGACATGGGGTGATTCGTTTGTATGCAGACCACAGTTTGATATATAAATTGTAGATTTCATGCAAGAGGTGGGTTATAGTTTTCCTTCTCTCTATGTTTCTGTCAGCACAGCTCTGTATGTAATCTTGGACATATAATATTCTGTCTTTAGAATGCGACGTTTTCACATCTGCTACAAATTGAATAAAGAAATGACAGGAAATAACAAAACTAATGAAATTTAAATATTTTAGGGAAATAGGTTTCTTATATCGTTTAAATTAATAGAAAAAATTGTGGCAAGAACGAAAATTGCAATAAAATTGAATAGTTTTCAAGAAAATTATATCGGAACAAGCAGAAGGTAGAAGGACCTTTTGTTGTTGCTTATTTTGTACCTTTTGGACCCTACCTTCTGCGCGGTATCCATTTTCACAGTGGATTTTATATTGGTAGGAAATTTGAGATTTGCAACGCCGTGTGAAAATCAGACCTAGTGCCGCACTCTGCAGAACTTTAAAGAAAATAGCTGAATAATTTCAAGTTTTATAAGAGTCATTAGAATTCTAAATTTTTACCCCCTTTGGGAGAAGTTCCTAGGTGGGCATATATGTCGATTTTCGCGCATATTCTGAACCTGATTTAAATATTACGATATCCGAGGATTCAAACAAATCGGAGGTACGAAAAGTGTGGCTTGATATTGATAATTTCCCCAACTAACAGAGGCCTGATGGAATATTATGGTTTTCAACATATAAATCAAATCTAATATTCCCTTATGAGGTAGCGTTCACGAGTTACAATTGTTTGAAAAAATAATTTGGAAGTCGGAATACTCGAAATAGAGTAAGAGTTTACTTTTAAAGCAAAATCGAGTAGAAAAAATATTTTGTTTGCATTGCAAAAGCAATGGTACGGTGTATGTTTTATTTTGCTCCGTTTTCAGCTATGGGTTGAGAAAATTCTCATACCTACGGTCACAACAACGGTATGACTGAAACTAATAGAGTACTCGGTAAGAGTAGAATCTGCTCGATTTCTAAGAAATGTTACTCTCATTCGATATAGGGTGAAAATGCACTTACCTCAGGAATTATCGCGTTTCTGCTTGACCCGAAACCTGAAGGTTGAATCGTTCTCGACATGAAAGTATTCTGAAATTCGCTTCCGCTTTGAAGTAATCGAATTGATATCAACTCAAAGCTTATGCCTAAATTAAGTTAATGTTGTTGTCATTTAATTTGACGTTTTCCGGTTGTGTCATCTCGTAGCAAAGTCAGCCTTGACTCAGATATTTGATCGAAAACATTTGAGATATTGCCGTATGAGATCCAGCTAGTCTATGTAGTCTACCTGGCTATCCACCTAGTCTATATAGACCCCCTGGATATCCAGTTCGTCTATGTAGTCTCCCTGGTCTCCAGCTCGTCTATGTAGACTCCCTGGCCCACCAGCTCGTCTATGTAGACTCCCTGGCCTCCATCTAGTCTATATAGACCTTCTGGCCTCCAGCTGGTCCATGTAGACTCCCTGGCCTTCAGCTAGTCTATGTAGACTCCCTGGCCTTCAGCTAGTCTATGTAGACTCCCTGGCCTTCAGCTCGTCTATGTAGACTCCTTGGCCTTTAGCTCGTCTATTTAGACTCCCTGGCTTCCAGTTCGTCTATGTAGACTCCCTGGCCTCCAATTCGTTTATGTAGACTCCGTGGCCTCCAGTTCGTCTATATACACTCCCTGGTCTCCAGCTCGTATATATAGACTTCCTGCCCTCCAGTGCGTCTATGTAGACTTCCTGCCCTCCAGTTCGTCTATGTATATTCCCTGGACTCCAGTTCGTCTATGTAGACTTCCTGGCTATCCAGCTAGTCTATGTAGACTACCTGGCACACCAGCTCGTCTATGTCGAATCCCTGGCCCACCAGCTCGTCTGTGTAGACTCCCTGGCCCACCAGCTCTGGGCTAATAATCTAATACTCGTAGAAATAATGGCTTTAGAATCTATGTCTCCTTGAATGAAAAATAAGAGAGATTCAAAACTTAGAATATATGACTTAACTCGTTCTCAAAATTGCCTTCTACATCGAAGCAGATAAGATCGAAAAATAAGTCATCTAGAACCACATAGACGTGGGTCCCAAATATAAATGAATCTCCACATTTTCAATACTTTGGAGGACTTAGACTCAATTTTCAATTCCATTTGTCGCATTTTTTTATTTCAACTGCAAACTCTTTTTAACATATGACGCAATATTTCATAAAATTCAACTCCAAACATCCTTAAACTTGGGAGCATTCTGGGTAACTTTATAATATCATCTCTAAAAAATATTGTAATACCGTGCGCCCATTTACTCTAACAATATCCGAACTTTACAATTAGCAGAATGTTAAAATATATTTTTATGGACTCATTTGAGCTTTATTTAATTTCCAACCGAAAAAAATATGACATGAACTTTTCCACTTGAAGATTTTATAATCACACCCTTCGCATTTCCTAGTTTCCTACAGTAGCTTTTCTATTTTATCTCTCCAATGCAAAATGGAGGTTTTGTAAACCTTCCCAAAAAAGAAAAAAAAAACAAATATTAGAGCCCCTAAACATGCTGGCCAATGTTCCCAATACCCTGTTTATAATCCCTAGCCCCAAGCGGCCACCCACTTTAAGTTAGCAAACAGCTTAGCTGATTTTTTTTCGAAAAATGTAAACGCTGCTGGGTTAAAGGTGGTAAATGTGTGTTAGCGTAAAAGGCTTGAGCGGAAGGAGCAACGAAGCTGTTTTCTAATTTAAATTATGGCATAAACTCAAGCCATACCTGAAGTCTACTCACGTACGAACTAACAAACAATCGGTGGTAATATACATCAAGTTGCCAACACTTCAAGAGAAATGTATTAGGGTGGCGAGCAATAAAGGCAAACAAAAGTAAAAAATATGGCAGTGACTGCATTTGGGGAACAATATGGATGAAGTCTTCTTAAATGTTTTAAAATATTTTTCTATATTTTTATTCCTCAAAAATCTTATAAGATTTCAAAAGTGGTTAAATAAAAAATATCTAATGTCCATTCAAGGTTATCATTGTAGGTCCTCTAAGGCAAAAACACCTCTCTCTCTCTCTCTCTCTCTCTCTCTCTCTCAAAATATTAATTTTTCCTAAAATCGCCTACCTTCAATAATACCTCTCGTCGCCTTCACATCAACCTCAATACACAACGCTAAAATGAGTTTGGTTGAATTATTCTCAAGGATTTCCGCTTGAAGTACCTAAAATTACAGTCCCTGCAAGGCTATTTGATTATGGCAGTGTACTTAGGTGATTATTAATGTATGTATATGTGTTTGTGTACATTGATGTAAAGGAATGTGGTGTTGGTGTGTGTGCTTTGTTTGTTATCAAAATTAGAAGATTTTAAGTCTAAGACCACCATACTATTTGCAGGATGGGCGATGTCAGGGTCCATGCTGGTTGTTCATAATCATCTTTACTCATTTGAATTTTATAATGAGTTGCCCAAAAGTGTAAATAACCACCGCACAGTGCGCGATACAAAATACATGGGAAAGAAATTTGTAAACCAAAACTTTTAAAGGATGTTCTGTAATGAATACCATTAGAAAGATCGCTATGAAAGACAAGCTTAAGGGACTTCTTTAGATATATATATATATATATATATATATATATATATATATATATATATATATATATATATATATATATATATATATATATATATATATATATATATATATATATATATATATATATATATATATATATATATATATATATATATAAAATAGAGGACCATGAACAGAATTTCAATATAGACAAGATCCTAGGAGAATATCTGTTGATAAATAAAATACCATAAAGATGTATTCTCCTCTTGTGAAGAAGCTTTCGTCCGTAAGGTTAAGTTCGTTCGGATGACTTTATCATTTTGTCTTGTAGACTCGCTGAACCTTTAGCTGGTCTATGATGGTCATTAAGCTCATCTTTGTAGCCTCCGAGCCCTCCAGCTCGTCTGGGAAGACTCCCTGGCTCTCCAGCTCGACTACGCAGAATCCCTAGCCCTCCAGCTTATCTACATCGACTCTCTAGCTCGTCTATATAGACTCACTGCCCCTCCAGCTCTAAACTACATGGCCCCCAGCTCGTCTTTTTGGACTGTCTGACCCTCCAGTTCGTTTATATCGACTCTCTGGCCCTCAAGATCGTTTGTAGACTTCCTGACACTCCAACTTATCTATATGGACTCTCTGGTCCTCCAGCTGGTCTATATCGACTGTCTGGCCTTCCAGCTCGTCTATATTTACCCTCTGATCCACCAGCTCGTCTGAGTAGACTCGCTCGCCCACCAGCTCGTCTAAGTAGACTCCCTGGCCCTCCAGCTTGTTTGTAGATTTCCTGACACTCCAACTTTTCCATATGGACTCTCTGGTCCTTCAGCTGGTCTATATCGACAGTCTGGCTCTCCAGCTAGTCTATATTGACCTCTGATCCACAAGCTCGTCTAAGTAGACTCCCAGGAATTCCAGCACGTCTTAGTAGACTCCCTGGCCCTCCAGCTCTTCTGTGTAGACTCCCTGGCACTCCAGTTTGCCTATATCGACTCTCTGGTCCTACAATATACCTTGCTGAAAACTCCAGTACCTTCAGCTCGTTTTTTAACGCAATTGGCTTTTTTTCCTACCTAAGTAGACCTCCTGGCCCATCAGCTCCTCCATGAAAAGTCCCTTGCCCCTCATTTCGTCTACTAAAATACCCGTTTAATTTACCTCGTCTACTTAGAGAATGGCCAGGTGCCTACAAAGATGAGTCTTCCCCTGACAAAACGTCATCAAGAGGTGCAGAGGTGAAAGACCATGCAGAGTATGGTCATCGAGAAAAAGACAACAATATTCACTGAAGATCCCCAAGTGGCTTTCTAGGCGGAGGAACGTTAAGAGGTCTTTTATAGTCGAAAAAACAACAAAACGTTTCCTAGAGATAGGTGACCATCAGGAGAAGTTATATAGGAGACCAGTAAGATATCGTCTACAGATGGAAGACCCTTGAAAGGTTTCTGCAGAATGAAGATCATGAGAAGTTATTCTTCAGATAGAAATCCATCTAGAGACCTTTTACAGGCAGGACAATATTGAGGGTTATTTTATTGAAAAAATTGAATTAAGAGGAATTCTATAGACATAAGAACATCAGGGTGTTTCCTACTGATAGAAAAATAAGAATTAAGCATTCTGAGGCAAATATAGGGGCTTCAGAAGGAGTTTTAGAGCATAAGAATGGTATTTATAGACCAGCAATAGATTTTGCATTAATGAAATACCCTCAAGAGGTATACTACAGATAAAAAAACATTTGAATTTCTTCTAGTCAAAAGAATCTCAATATATTGATAGCCCTCGGGAGAATCTCCACCACATAGAAGACAATGGGAAGGTATTTTGCACAAAAGTGGCCTAAAATTATAAAAAATCTTATAAAGTAGGACTTTGTCTGGTCTTCTTTAACACATCACCCTCATGGGGTCTTCTATAAATATACTGAATAAAAAACTGTCGAAATATCCTTCCTCAAGCAAACATTTAAACATCCTTCTTGTCTGCTAAAAATATTTACATTACTGAGAATACCTACAACCATAGGAGCTTTAAGAATTTAGCAAATAATCAACAAGAAGGCATCAAACATTTACATTGCCACGCTTCGTTGGCCTTACGACCAGCCTCCCTAAAAAGTTGCTACAAACGACAAACACCAACATGGCATCTGACTGGTTGGTTGGTATGTGACTTTGAACACATACAGGCATACATAAATATGTATGTACCAAAAAATTTGCATATTTATTAGATACGTTTAAAGGTTGTTCTTCGTACACTCCCCTCCCTTCCCATCATTTTTTTTTGAATTTTATTCTAATGTCAGTTTTTCATCTGTGAACAAAATTATAATTATTAAAATGAAACAGAAGACAAGTACTCTGGCCTCCCACCTTTTTGGGAACATCATAACTTCACATCCTACTCGGGAAAAATGTAAAAATTACATAGCAATGTCGTCATATTTGCCTGGATGATAAAAACAGGGTATTGGTTTTACATTGTCCATCCTTTTCGGTGGTTCTATACGAATGTTGATCATTGTCAGATGACCCCGTCTTCATTTGTTTCTCAAACAAAAGCTGGCGGCACGGATAGTAAGAACATCATTAACAACAAGACCGGCAAGGATGACCACGACAGCAACAACAACAATAATGCCTACAACATCAAAATGTTAATATGTTATTTAAATAAAAAATTAATTTACTTTGGACTGAAGGTTTTTTTCTGGGGGGTGGGTAGGGATTGTATGGCAGGTCTCAACGGCCGGCTACTGTTCAATGTTTACAAGCAATTTATTTTCCTATTTAAATTATCATATTTAGGAGGTAGGGTGGGAAGTTGGATTTTTGTTCCCATCATTTGAAAGATTTTAACAATTGATGTTTGGACAGTGACGAGGGTGTACAACTAGCTATAGGTGCCATAGTAGGAAAAAATAAGAATCGTAGTATTTATAAAAAACTTTGTACAAAAAAAGAACCCTATAGGATGACATAGGGAGATTTTATATTGGAGCAAAGTTTTTGGTACAATTTTTATTTTTTCACTATTTTACCATTTTAACCAAATAGTATACAGGGTGAGATAAAAAAACTGCAACATAGTCAAAGGCCAGAATCTTTAATTTTTTTTTAATATTATTGAATGAAAGCAAACAATGTCGGAAATAAATTTTAGAATAAGTTTATATTTGTTTGAATTGGTCAACTTTGCCACGAGTTGTGGCCTTCAAACGGCCAATGAAACCGCCACATTTTGCCCGAATGTGTCTCTGCGGTATCTTGACCATTCTTGGGTGGCGCGTGCTGAGTGCGATGGTGCTGAGTCCTGATGGAATGTCCAAGATCTGCGGCCTAAATGTTTGCGTGCCTAAGGTGTATTAAAACCCCCAGAATAAAAAACTTTGTACGAAAAGATTTGGACTACATCGACTACTTCCTCCACTTTATATGAGATATGTTATAATTTTTGGAAAACGTTGAAGTATGCGTGAGGTACCTGATATTTTGGACCAAAGCATTCCACTCCATCTAATATTAAAATTCCGTCTAAATCTAATACTTTACAAAGCTTGAAGAAAAGTCAATATCTTAGGAATAGTTGTTAGTCATAATCTTAACCTTTTGTGGTTGATGTACAGGAAGGAGATAGCCAATAATTTCCACATTCACATCAGATCTTTGATTGAGCAAAATATTTAGATATACCAAAGGATCGCGGGGTTGTTTCGGAAGTTATGAGAGGTATAAGTAAGCGAATTGTAAACCTTTGTGTGAGGTGTATCAAAAAGGGGCGATATCTATCATTTCCACACCCGAACTTGAGATTCTGGGATTTTTGAAATTTTTAGAATCTGATATTTATTTTGCATTTAATAACCCGTTGAGGAGAGGTACCACAAGGAGTGGCCCGATATGTCACATCTTCACACCAGATTTTGCGTTATCAAAAACGTTGGAATGTGTTAAATTTGAGGATAATCAGATACTTATTTCTCATTTTAAGAGATATATAATTGTTCAAAAATTTGACCCGTTGTGGGTGGGTAATAGAAGGAGTGGTCTGACATATTCTATCTTCATAGCTGGTTTTGTGTTGATACAAATGTTCCGAGATTGAAAGAAATCAGATGCTCATTTTGCGTTTTAAGAGCTTCATGGCATCCAAATTTTTACCCGCTGTGTGGGAGGTACCAGAAGGAGTGGACCGATATATCCCATCTTCTCATCTTTTGTTAATAAAAATATTGGGTTTTGTGGAATTTGAATACAATCGGACTATTATTAATTTTATAAGAGTTATAATTATTCCAAATTTTGACCCTTTGTGGTGGAGTTGCTTGATGGAGTCGACTGATATTGTCCATCGCCGAACTCGATCTAAGTTTGATCATATTGTTACGATGTACCAATATCGGATCAAACCGGGCACTGCTTTCAAGAGTTATTGTGCGCACCAACCAGACGGCCGGACACCCCTAGATAGTCTCCAAATGTCCTGTAACGGATTTAATTCACAGGCACCTAGTTTCTATACCGGCCACTTTTGGCCGTATGATGAAATGATATATTCTTTTTGCACCCTTTCGTTATTTTCCACGAATTTCTTGAGTATCTATCAGAACAAATTTCGCCCATTTAAAAGAACACATTTCGATAACCACCTCCATACCTCAGTACCAGACACCGACAGTGACTTCAATATCAAATTTCAGGATTCCAGCCCTATTACTTCACTCAATATTCAGTTTAGAACCACTTAATACTTTTCAAACAATTACATACGCATTTGCAAAACCACTTCTATACATCAATTCCAGATACTAACAGAGGACCTCAATATAAAATTTGAGGATTCCAGCCCCAAACCTTTACCCAATACCAAATATAGTACCATTCAGCACTTTTTGTTTAATTATAGGACACATTTCCAGTACCACCTCTATATATTAACCACAGACACCAAGGGTGGCATCTGCATCAAATTTCAGGATTTCAGTTCAAGTCCTACACCCAATACCAAATGTAGTACCATTTAGTACTTTTCGTACAATTATAGTACACATTTCCAAACCACATCCATATGTCCAACACATGGAAAGCTACCCTAACACCAAATTTCAGAATTCAAGCGCTATCTGTTCACCCAATGCTAAATTGTACAAAATATAGTACTATTTAGTACTTTTCATGCACTTGTAGTTCACATTTCCAAAATCAACTGTTTATCACAAACCTACCAACAAGAGGGGCCCCAAAGCACGTTCAAGCTTCATCCGTTCACAGCACTATGCCAAATTTAGTACCATTTAGTACAGTTCGAAACTCAGCAACTATTTTCAAAACCACCTTCATATGTCAATCTTACTTTCCAACCTTGATTCTCATATTGGACCAGCCAAGGGAAACCATCCAGAGTTTTTTCTACGGGCCAAATGATCTTAAGAAATAAGACTAATGCTATACATTTATACTCGCCTATCAAATTAGAAGCCATTTGCCAAAATTTGCATTTCCCTACAACAATGTTATTATTTTTCATAAATACAAAAACTCCATTAGCATTTCGCTGTACAACTAAATGCAAGCCCTCAGCTGCAGAACCTAACATATTATTTCAAAATTTTCCTTCATTGTATTTCAAAAGTTTTGAAAAAAACTCAGTTCGGTTAAAATAACAGCGTTCTTGTATTGTATATTTTAGTGGCATACATGGGCATTACCATACAAGTATGAGAGTGTGTGTGTGTGTGTGTGCATGGGTTTTTGCATGTTTTGTAGTAAAAGTTTTAATAGAACATTTATAATAGTTTTTCTCAATTCAAAAAAAATCAAAAAAAAAAAAAAATAATATATTCACTTACAAAAATCCACAGGGCTCATTCAATCCTTTTCACCTAAGCAGTGGGGGTTGGGCAGCCTCAAAAGTGTTTTGCAACAAAAACAAAAAAGTAACAGGAAGGAAACGTTGTGCTGCGCACACAACTTAAATGTTGTGTTGAACTGAAATCATTGGTCGAAGGATAAATAAAAGTTTATCTTGGGTTTTTAGTTTTTGTTTTTGTGAAAAATAAAATTAAAAACCACGTCAAGACAACATACAAATGCATGAAAATACACAAACGCAGCTGTTGGCCTCCGAGGAGGTACAGCAACTACTATTTCTGTTTTTGTTGTACGGTTGGACAAGTTTCCTATACCAGCCGCAACACTTAGACAAGTTGAATATACCTAGGGTTTGTGGCAAACTTTAATGTAACCGCAGTGTTACAACTTTTGAATAGTTACCACAAAACAGCAGAAAAAACTTTGACTACATTTTATTTTTTTTTTTTGTTTTTTGATTATAGAGGATGAAAGGAGGTGGGATTTAAGATTTATTTATATGGGGTGTTGAATTCTTAGTGTAAATCAAGTCTCATTTGGGTCGTACCAAAAAAATATGTTATTGAAATTGGGCAGAGGTCTTGGTTTAGAAAAGTGGTATACGAACTGATATTTATAATTTATATTCAATTATGGTCTATAATTTAATTCAAAAATTAATTTACAGTCATTAAAAAACACCAAACTTTATCGGTTGTTTATCGCTCGAATTCGAGGACGAGAACTCCCCAGAGTAGAAACATGTAAAAAAGCTGTAAGTTCAACCGCGCCGAACTTTGAATACCCTCCATCATTTGGAACGAATTTGGCAATATTCAAAATAGTAAAATTTGTTAAAAATTCTCTTAAAATCTTAAAAATACGGAATGTACCCGTTAGATAAGTGTCTATAAGACAACGTGGAACTGCATAGGCAACTTTGGTCATAAGCCATCACAATATTCAAATGCGAAACTTGAAAAAAATCGGTGAACACCGAATATAGGGAGGTTATATGGGAGCTATACCAAAATGTGGACCTAGACAAACAATTTTCTGTTTTAGGCTATAGTATCCATTACGAAATTCAAATACCAAATTTGAAACAATTCCGGTAAATATTGTCGCTAAAATCACCAAAATAGGGAGGATTATCAAAATACCGAATAGTTGTGGGTATCGTTAAAGTGTGCGTATACTATGGGGGATCCATTTTCTCCAGATCGTCTCTATAGACTCTCTGGCCCTCCAGATCGTCTCTATAGACTCTCTGGCCCTCCAGATCGTCTCTATAGACTCTCTGGCCCTCCAGATCGTCTCTATAGACTCTCTGGCCCTCCAGATCGTCTCTATAGACTCTCTGGCCCTCCAGATCGTCTCTATAGACTCTCTGGCCCTCCAGATCGTCTCTATAGACTCTCTGGCCCTCCAGATCGTCTCTATAGACTCCCTGGCCGTCCAGATCGTCTCTATAGACTCTCTGGCCCTCCAGATCGTCTCTATAGACTCTCTGGCCCTCCAGATCGTCTCTATAGACTCTCTGGCCCTCCAGATCGTCTCTATAGACTTTCTGGCCCTTTAGATCGTCTCTATAGACTCTCTGGCCCTCCAGATCGTCTCTATAAACTCTCTGGCCCTCCAGATCGTCTCTATAAACTCTCTGGCCCTCCAGATCGTCTCTATAAACTCTCTGGCCCTCCAGATCGTCTCTATAAACTCTCTGGCTCTCCAGATCGTCTCTATAGACTCTGTGGCCCTCCAGATCGTCTCTATAGACTCTCTGGCCCTCCAGATCGTCTCTATAGACTCTCTGGCTCTCCAGATCGTCTCTATAGACTCTCTGGCTCTCCAGATCGTCTCTATAGACTCTCTGGCCTTCCAGATTGTCTCGATAGACTCTCAGGCCTACCAGATTGTCTCTATAGACTCTCTGGTCTTCCAGATTGTCTCTATAGACTCTCTGGCCTTCCAGATTGTCTCTATAGACTCTATGGCCCTACAGATCTCTATAGACTCTCTGGCCCTCCAGCTCGCCTATATAGACTCTCTGGCACTCCAGCTCGCCTTTATAGACTCTCTGGCCCTCAAGCTCGCCTATATAGACTCTCTGGCCCTCCAGCTCGCCTATATAGACTCTCTGGCCCTTCAGCTCGACTATATAGACTCTCCGGCCCTCCAGCTCGCCTATATAGACTCTCTGGCTCTCCAGCTCGCCTATATAGACTCTCTGGCCCTCCAGCTCGCCTAAATAGACTGTCTGGCCCTCCAGCTCGGCTAAATAGACTGTCTGGCTCTCCAGCTCGCCTATATAAACTCTCTGGCTCTCCAGCTCGCCTAAATAGACTGTCTGGGTATCGTTAAAGTGTGCGTTGTAGGAAAACGTGGACCTAAATATTCAATACTCTGCTGCCGGAGCTAGAACCCATTATAACTTTAATATAAAAATTTTGGACAAGTCCGTGGAAAAATGTGGCAAAAATCATCAAAATACCGAATATCGGGAGGTACCGTTATAAAAAAACGTGGACCTATACATACAATGTATCGCCACCCGAGCTTGAACTGACTATGACCTACAAATACCAATTTTTAGGCAAATTCGTGATAAAATGTAGAAATGGTTCGAAAAGTAAAGAAGCGACTTGATCGAGACCCGCGTCGCAGTGGCTGAAAAATGGCACGTGAGCTGTACATATCACAATATTCCATTCGCCAAATATTGAAAAATGAGCTCGGGGTAAAGCCATTGAAATTCCAAGCAGTGTAAGAACTTGCACCGCAACAGAAAGAAATTAAACTCAAAAGAGCTAAAGAGTGCTTCACTTGGCCGAAAGGGGTGAAATGCCGAATTTGGTTTTCTCCGATGAGAAAACATTCGTTGTCCAGCAGTTTGTAAACAAACAAAATAATCGTGTCATCGTGACTTACCAAAGAGGTCAGCTAAAAATGTGCACCTTCGGTTGGCCACCAGAATTCAAGCGCCGGCCATGGTGATGGTGATGGTGTGGGCCGCCATAAGAGCCGATGGTCATCCTCTGCTCGTATTAATCGACTGTGGCATCAGAATAAATACTGAATATTATCGCAAAAATATTCTGGAGGGTGTATTAAAGCCTTGGGCACGCAAACATTTTGGCCGCAGACCTTGGACTTTCCAACAGGATAGTTACAAAATGAGATTCCTCGCTTCATTTCCAGCGCACAATGGCCACCAAAATCTCGGGATGTCAATCCGTTGGACTATTGTGTCTGGAGTATTTTGGAAAGCAAGGTTGACACTAAAAATACCAAAGTGTCGATCAACTCAACTTCGCCGGGTATGGGACAAAATACCGCAGAGCAACATTCGGGCAGCGTGTGACGGTTTCATTGGCCGTTTGAAGGCCATAATTCCTGCCAAAGGTGACCAATTCGAAAGAAACTGAGCTTATTCTAAAATTTGATGCTATTTCCGACATTGCTTTCATTCAATAACATTAAAAAAAAAATGTAAAAATTATGGCGTTTGACTTTGTTGCAGTTTTTTTATCTCACTCTGCATTTACTGCATTTGCTATAAATATTATTAATTTAAAATGTAAACTCTTTATTTATTCCCCAAATAATAATATTTCCTTGTTTTTAACTTCTCTACTTTCAGCACTTCCTGCCAACACCACCACCCCTTGGATTGCAATTGCTAACCAATATTATTGTTGTCTCGCCATCGCTTTCCCGCCAACTAACCTCTAACATGGAATATACATTTAGATTTAAATTAATTAAATCAATTGCTTTAAATAGTTTATTTTAATGCTTTTATTTTATTATTATTTAACAATTATTTGCATATAATAAAGCTAAAAATTCATAATTTTCGCATTAACCAGCGGCTATGTTCACGATAAAAACAAGACTATATAGTTATGTAATAATGATTAGTACATAATGGGCTTTGGCAGTAGTTAGTAGAATTTTGTGGCTTTTTTTTGCAATAGAAAATAAAATAATGCTATTAATAAAAATGTGATATAAATATGCTTTGCTTGTTTTGGCTTTTATTTTAAATAACTCATACAGGATGCAGAGATGGGAAGGCACGAAGGGTGTCTGTTTGCGCTGACGATGGCTGATATGATTGATGAATGGTAATTTTTGTTTTTTTTTAATGATGTGATGATAATTATTTATTAATGTAAGACTCTTTGGTATGAGACCTCTTCTGAAATTATTAAGTAAAAACTCTATCGTTAAATTTTGGACAAAGTAGAAGTAGGAAGGTGTATTCAAAAATTATGAAGAATTTAGAACATAGAATGTATGGGCATAGGGGAATCCCCCGGAGACCTATAGGGGAATTCCCCGGGGACCCATAGGGGAATCCCCCAGGGACCCATAGGGGAATACCCGGGGCACCATAGGGGAATCCCCCGGGGATCCATAGGGGAAACCCCCGGGGATCCATAGGGGAATCCCCCGGGGATCCGTAGGGGAATTCCCCGGGGACCCTATGGGAAATCACCCCGGATACTATGGGGGGTCCATTTGGCCCTCCAGATCGTCTCTATAGACTCTCTAGCCGTCTCTATAGACTCTCTGGCCCTCCAGATCGTCTATATAGACTCTCTGGCCCTCCAGCTCGCCTATATAGACTCTCTGGCCCTCCAGCTCGCCTATATAGGCGACTCTCTGGCCCTCCAGCTCGCCTATATAGGCGACTCTCTGGCCCTCCAGCTCGCCTATATAGGCGACTCTCTGGCCCTCCAGCTCGCCTATATAGGCGACTCTCTGGCCCTCCAGCTCGCCTATATAGACTCTCTGGCCCTCCAGCTCGCCTATATAGACTATCTGGCCCTCCAGCTCGCCTATATAGACTCCCTGGCCCTTCAGCTCACCTATATAGAGTCTCTGGCCCTCCACCAGATCCCCTATATCGACTCTCTGGCTCACTAGCTCAACTCTCTGGCTCACAATATCGACTCCCACCAACTCGTCTATATGGAATCTATGGTTCTCTATATCCTCTGGTCCTTCAGCTTGTCTATACAGAATCCCTGGCCCTCCAGCTCGTCTATACAGACTCTTTGGCACTCCAGCTCCTTTATAAAGAGTCTCTGACCCTCTAGTTTACTTCAAATGGACTCTTTGGCCCCCAGCTTGTCTGTATAAACTCTTTGGCCATCCAGATCGTCTATATCGACTCCCTGGCTCACCAGCTCGGTCTGCCCTTCAGCTGGTCTATACGGACTTCTTGGTATTCAACTCATCTATTTGACCTTAGCCTTCAGTTCGTCGAAATTGACTCCCTTTCATCTAGGTACTCTAAATGGACCCCCTGCCCTAGTTCCCTGCCTAAAACATCATTTTCTCCTCGTGTTTTATGTAGGCAAATCCAATCCGAAAAAGCCAAGTGAAACTCATAAGAATCTCATGTTCACCCTCCCCTGCAATATGCCCAGCTATTATCCTGTATGACAGCCTTATCGACACAAACCCAACTGTTTTTCCACACACACACATCCTTGCTGCACCGTGCGCCATCTGTTGGTGAGGGGTTGAACTGTGCCCACATTTTGCCACCAATCTAATTCTAAACGCACATACTTATTAGAACGCATTGGGTTTCCTTTCACAAAAGCTTTTGAAATTATTAAGCTTTGGCGTACTTTGAAATATGAAAACAGAATGATAAGAACGAAACTTCTAACTAGCACAAAAGCACATGACAACACAACACAAAGGAAGTGATTGAGATTTAAATCTCAAATAAAAATACTCGACGGAGAAAGCATAAATAATTGAAGTGGAATTGGATGCTGTCATGGTTAAATAAATAACCAACAATTTATTGAAAATTATATTGTAAAATTAAAGTATTGAATTTTATTCGAAGTGCCATCAATATTTTGAAGAAAAAAAGATTGCATAAAAAGATTTTAATCTCCTTAAGAGAGCTTAGCATAATTCCCAAGATTTTTCTTGGCGCTGACAATGGATGTTATAATTTGAGTAAAGGATATTATCTTCTAAAACCACAAATTTTATATGAATTATTTACAGCCTACAGTTTCAAAATGGAATTATGATTTTGAAATAGGAATTTTTTTATCCGAGATGACGAACTGTATTTGCCAAAATGTTGTCGCAAATTAAACTTTATGCTACAAAGGATTTCATTTGAATTCCATGTGACATGAACGAAACACATTCGTTCACCCAAAGCTCTTTCAACCACCTTTCGAACACTAACTTGGAAGAGCACTTTCTCTTTCGTTTCAATACCTTGTGGAGTGGATACATGCGAAAGGGGAACATTTGAAAATTCATTTTCGATTTTGTTATGGATGCATGAAAGGAATCCGTTTGATGTTAAGAATTCTAGGTTTTGGATTTTGTGAAAGTTGTGACTTGGAATAAAACTTGGTAGGGGGTGAATTGAGGTATTTTTATGCGATGTGTGATTTTGACTGTACTTGTTTTGATTTCGTTCATAGCAAGAGAGGATGAATGAATTACTTTCTACCTATACTGAAAATGTTATATGGGTCGTAATATCTATGAGCTTGCCGAGGACCATAAAAATATTACGATGTGTGCTATTTCTGTATTTCTGTATTGGGAACATTGGCGGAATTAATATTCGAAATTTTCGAAAATGCTAACTGAATTTGTTATGAATATTTAGATTATAGTCATTTATGTCAATTTTTATAGCCTCAGCAATATGGCTAGAAATATATACCCTATCAACGTGCCTCTTCGACATAACGAGTATAGACGCTAGGTCTCTTTGGACAAAAATCCGTTTCAGGAAATTTTGAGTCGATCTAGCGATGTCCGTAAGTCTGTGTGTATGTCCGTCCGTCTGTCTGCTTGGTGAGCACGATAACACTCGAAGAGATAATCCGATTTGGTCCAATATTGGTACATAGTAATATTGTTATACAACTTAAATCGATACCGGAGATGGATAACATCGGTCAACTCCTTCTGGTACCTCCCCACCAAAGGTCGAAATATCAACGAAAATATTTTACTGCATAGAAAGAGAAATGATAATTTTGCTTCAACTTTGCAAATCCTAATATTTGCATCAGAGCTCGGTCAGGTGCGAAAGTGGACAATATCGGTCCACTCCATTAAGTACCTACCTCACAAAGGGTCAACATTTTCAACAATTATAACTCTTATAATATGTGATGTAAGAATCCGATTGTCTTCAAATTTCACACATGCCGATATTTTTTATTAACTCAATATCTGAAGTGAAGATGAAATATATCAGTCCACGCCTTCTGGTACCTCACCCGCTAAGCGACGGAGTTTTGAATATCCATGAAGCCCAATTAACGTTCGATTCCTTTCAAACTTAGTACATCTCAATATTTCCATCAACACAAGATTATAAAAGTGGTAGAGATCGTACCACCCCTTCCGGTACCTCCCCTAAGGGTCGAAATTGTTAATACCCATGAAGCTCATAAAACGAGAAATTAACATCCGATTCGACTCAGACTTGGCAAATCTAAATATTTCTATCAACACACGATCTTTTATTCATTCATGGATATTCAACATTTTGAATATCCATGAAACTCATAATACGCGAAATTAACATCCGATTCCATTCAGACTTGGCACATCTTGATCAGAGCATTCTTTCTGGTATTTCCCCACCAAGAGTCATAGTTTTGAATAACCGAAGCGATTAAAAAATCCGAAATACGCATCCGGTAATTTTCACATTCCACATATCCCATTATTTCTACTAACACAAGATCTGCTGTGAAGATGGAATATATCGATCGACTCCTTTACCCTCATATAGGGTAAACATTTTGATATCAATGAAGCTCATTAAACGTGAAATGAACATCCGATTCCATTCAGACTTGGTTCATTGCAATATTTAAAAAAAAAAAAAAAACGCTCTAAGAAAGCGAAATAAGCATCCAACTCTCTTCAAATTTCACACATCCAAATATAGTTGCTAACAAAAAATCTGTTGTGAAGATGATACATTCACGAACCTCTTCTGGTACCTCACCCACAAAGGGTCAAAATGTTGAATAACCAAAACGGTCATAAAATATGAAATAAGCAGTCGGTCCCTTCATATTTCACACATCCCATTATTTGTACTAACACAAGATCTGATGTGGGATATATCGGTCCACTTCTTCTGTAACCTCAACTACAAAGGGTCAAAATTTGAATATCCATGAAACTCAAGAAATGCGAAATTAACATCCAATTCCATACAGACTTAGTACATTTCAATATTTCTATCAGCAAAAGATCTGTTAAAAAGATGGTGGAGATCGAACCTTTTCCTCTGGTACCTCCCCCACATAGCTTCAAGATTTTGAAAAAAAAGCTCAAAGAAAGCGAGATAAGCTTCCAATTCTCTTCAGATTTCCCGCTAACACAAGATTGTGAAGGTGATATATATCTGCGAACCACTTCTGGTACCCACAAATGTTCACAATTCTCAATACTCTTATCTTCCATAACTTACAAAACAAGTCAGCGATTCTGTACAAATTGTCATATATAAATGTTTCTTTCAACCAGAAACCTGCGATGAATATGGAATTTATGACTTCGCATGAAATTGGATATAAATGTTCGTTTTTCTTGTAATTTTGCACATACCAATATTTTTATCTGCATTAGACGAAGTAGGAAAATGGAATCCTTCCGTCGACTATATCTGGTACGTCACATACATTTTGATATTTTCTAAAAATTTTCACATAGGGGAGCAGTTCGGAAACTTCTTAGCCTACCACAAAAAGCGCGGTATAAACAGAAAAAAGTTAAATGTTTTGGAAATTTCCATCTCTGTTATGAACTCATGTTTAATTTTGTTTCGATCTGGCAACTCCTCCATATAGAAACAGGTATTCAAAATTTGGAGATATTCGGTCAAAATTTAGATATAGCTCCCATATATATCTTCGTCCGATTTGCCTTTTATTGTTCACCAAACGTGTAATATCAGCGCGAATAGTATGGAGTTTTGCACATACGATCAGATTGGACCTGAAAATAAGTATGCCAAATTTGATCGAAATCGGTTCAGATATAGCTATAGCTCCCATATATATTGATCATCCGATTTGTTATTTTTGTCCTCCGCAGCCGTAATATGCACTCTGTAACAACAATATTTGGGGAAATATTTCAAATACATCTCAGAAATACATTTGCTAAATTTTATCGAGATCGGTTCAGATTTGGATATAGCTCCCATATATAACTTCGCCCGATTTACTTTTTATTGTACACCAAACTTCTAATATTTACCCAAATTGGATGAAATTTGGCACTTACGACCGAATTGAGTCTAGAAGGTAGTATGGCAAATTTGATGAAGATCGGTTCAGATATAGCTATAGCTCCCATATATACTGTTCATCCGATTTGTCATATTTGTTACCCACAGCCGTAATATGCACTCCGTAACAAAGATATTCAAGGAAATATATCAAATACAGCTCAGAAATATTTTTGCCAAATTTAATCGAGATTTGGATATAGCTCCCATATATATCTTTATCCGATTTCAAAGTAATTGTGCACCAAATGGGTAATACAAGTCCGAATTTAAAAGATACAAATGCTTCGGTATATTTAGCCCTTTGAACTTTAAATTATAATTATAATCATAGCGTGTATGATTGAATTCTCCGATAAAAACTTTTAATTGTTATGCGCAGCTGTACTAAATTAGGAAAGTGGTGTAGGGTATCATAAAGTCAGCCCCGACCGACTTTAAGACTTTCTTTACTGGTTTTACAATGGAAAAATTAGAAATGCGTGCTGTCATTAAATATTTACATAAAAAAGGTTTATCGGAACAAGATCTTCATAATGATATGGTGAATGTGTTAGCTGAAAGTGCTCCTTCATAGGTGAGAATAAAAAATTGCTTTGCTGGATTTAAACGTGGTCGTACAAGCATTGAAGATGAACCACCACAACATCAGAAATTGCAGCCAAAGTACTAGTGCAACCTTTTGGATCAATTAAATGTACCAATTCGAGAAAAACGTCCTGGCCTACAACAAAAAAAAATCCTTGCTGGGAAGCGTTTTACCTCAAATGAAGATGGAATTACAGTTGTAAACAACTATTTTGAAGACCTTGAGGAAAATTATTATAATCAAGTTTTGAAGTTTTAGGACGTTGTATTGAACAATAACAATATTTTTGAAAAACTAACTATTCTCTGTCATTGAAAGGCTCAGAAGTTTCCGAACCGCCCTCGTATCTCATGTAAAGTGAAAGAAGTAACCCGTATAGTCCAAACCTGACATGTCTCAATATTTATATCATATCTACTCAGGTCCAATACGAAATGGACAATATTGGCCCATTCCTTCGGAACCTACTCCGAACCTATTAATAATGGAACATTAGCTGAGGGTATAGATCTGTCGGCAAAACCGACTGATATTTTTAATTTGTTAGAGTTAATTTTGTAAATTAATTTGCATATAGAGCATTCATTGCGATATTTTCGGGGTGACCACGAATGTTATCATACAATATCTGCCATTGTAATTTTTGAGAAATATTCGATTTTTCCTTGAATCGCGATTCTCCAAATATTATTCATAATAAGTAAATAATTTCTTAAAATATAAAATCAAATGGTTTCACATATTTAGAATACATACATACGTTTTTTTCAACACACACATATTAACTACAACCATGTGTACATAATGCATAAAATTTCAATATGTTTTAACTAATTACCATTCAACGCGGCAGAGTCAACAACAATTTCAAAATGTCCGCCATTTTCTGTGTGCTAACAAAATTTAAAAATATATTTTGAAGTTGTTGAACTCACAAACTAGGGGAGATTCTGCCGGCATAGCAATACGGTGGTCCCCCATATTATGGTTGGGGCTCGCAAGTCCCATGTTTACTCAGAATACATATTTCACAGCGATGTTGATGTTGCAAAACTTTCCGCCAAGCTAATTAAATTTATTTCTAGTTGAAACATTAAAATATTTGCATTTCATTTAGATGTGAGTGTGTGTGTGCGTGCACATACATATGCACACATACACACACACACATCTAATTTGCAACAAAACAGATTTCATTTCATTACCAACTCAGAATGGTGATTATTTTAATGAAATTAATTCCATGGGTTATGCTTTTGCATAACTTATTGGTATTTGGTTGGGGCGGTGGGAGGTTGAGGGGCTCATCGACTAATTGTGGAAACAGTTTCTAGTCGGCGACACAAAAATTTCAGTAGGAAGCCTCAAATTTAATTAGATACATTTTCTAATCACATATTATTTGGAAATCTTTAAATCAGTTTAAAAAGTCACATTTAGAAGCGCTAACATAAACTGTTCAAACATATCATGTGAGCTATATACAAAACGTATCGGGGAAATTGAAACAAAATACACTAATCAGTTCGAAATTTGGTTGAGGTAAACGCCATCATTCCCCTTATCGGATATCAACACACAAACAGTCCTAATTTAAAATCATAGATCTCGGTTTGTGTTTTAAGCAAAAGTACTTTTCCCCCTAGTCCAATCTCGATTATTTACAATATTTTGCCACTCCTTCCGCTCTTCTTTCTCTCCTTAAATGCAATGCTTCCTTTCCAAAATCGAAAAAGGCCAAAAAAGCAAAATACAGTGGGCTAAAACTTTCAACAACAAAAGAGGACAGGCCAGGCCATAGAGCAGTAGTGGTAACTCTCGACTTTTCAAAGGACCTTTGAAACGGTAAATCATGCCACGCTGTTTGAGGACGTTGAGAAAACTATCCTCTGGTCAAGTTTGAAACGGACAGATAGTCCATTATATGTGTGGACGCCACTCGTACTTGAAATACCGGAACAAGAGGTCCAAGCCTCGTAGAGTAAAATAGGAAGTTCACCAAGGTGGGGTGATATCTGCGAAAATATTTAACCTCTAATTCGCCGGAATTCCACGCCCTCCAGACAGCATTGAGCTCACGATCTATGCGAAAAACTGTATGTATCATGGCGTCGCGTCCTGTCGTTAATGACATATGTGTTAGTGTGAATACTTAGAGATTACTACCATGCCAGGAATATAAAAATATCCGCCACGAAATCGACGGCCACACCATCTACTACATGGACTGCGAAGATAATATCAAAGCTTAATTTGCATTTCGAAAGGCACAGAATACCGACCCCAAATACCCCATAATCTTTGGGGTCACATTCGACAGCATGACCAAGTAGTCCGCGCAAGCCACAGCTATCTGAGTGAAATTGTAAAGTAGGAAGAAGGTCCTCAATGCGCTAGCCGACAGCACTTGTGGCGAGGGAGGTAGAGGTCAAACGATACTAGAGAGAGCCACTATATAAGGAAGATATCAGCAGGCCTCAATAGTGTTTATACTGATGTAATCGTCGATATAGTACGAATGCCATCTTCGTAGTCCACCCCATCTATTACAGCCGAAGAACGTCAGATGATAGTCAAACCAGGTCCGGTTAGTGTAGCCGTATCAATTTGTGTCAATTTGTATTGTCCAGCATGCGATAAAGGTCCGCACAATACGCTGCATATTTTTAGGTGCCCTGTTAAACGTGTAGAGGATCATTGGCTTCAGGCCATCAGAACCAGATTGGCAGTCTATAAAGAGCATCATATATTACTGATATAACAACCATAACAAAGAAGCTACGACAGATAGCTGAGAGAGACTCCTTCGAGCTCATACCACGACACGCCCTTTTAACATTTTGTTAAAATCTTTATGACATAACCATTTAACACCAATCAAAAATCAACAGATCATCGTTTAATTATTTTTATTTTTCATTTTGTGGCAGAAATTTATTCAATTATGTGGCAATGATTGTTAATCAGAATGTTAACCTTTTGTGGGAAGGTACCAGAAAGACTGGGCCAATAAACTCCCTTCTCACATCAGATCTCTGATTTGAAAATTGTGACCCTGTGTGGGGAGGCCGATATCTGCCATCTTTACCCCAGATCTTGTGTTGGCAGAAATATTGAAATGTGAAAAGCTTAGAAAGAATCAAATGCTTATTTCCCATTTTATTAGAATTATATTTATTCAAAACTTCGACCCGTTATGAGGGAGGTACCAGAAGGAATGATCCGATATGTTTCATCTTTGCACCAGATCTTGTATTGGTAGAAATATTTGGATATGCAATGCCTATTTCGGGTTTTATGAGAGATATAATTATTCAAAATTGTGACCCGTTATGGGAAAGGCACTAAAAGGAAAGGACTCATCTTTAAATCAGATATTGCGTTAGTAAAAATATTGGATTCATGGAATTTGAAGATAATTGGATGCTAACTTCATATTTTTATGAGAGTTATAATTATTCTAAATGTTTGAGGAGTTACTAATTGCAGTGGGCCGATATTACCCATTTTCTCATCTGACTTAGCACTGATACGAATAATGGGATTTGTAAAGGGGCAAAGTACCAAAAGTCATGGACCGATATTACCCATCTCTGAGTTCGATCTATGTTTTATAATTGAATACTCCCTTCGAAATAGATCGTGCTCACCAGCTATCCAAATAGACGAACAGACACACCAAGATCGCATCTAAATGTCGTGAAACGGATTTGGTCCAAAGGATCCAAGGGTCTACAACCTTTTTTTTCTATGAGGTATGTTTTGGCCATATAAAATAGTATACACCCCCTGTAATCGTAAGACTGTGACCCGATAGAGCTACAAAGGCTTCTGTTTCTAAAAGACGTTTCGAAGAGCATCATTTTATGGAAGATTTTTATTAAAAAAGGGATTCGTCCTTGTTGAGCTTTCTGTTATTGGTATACCATTAAGCGGGTTTCTGGATGTGGAAACCTTTCAGAAAAGGTCTAGTTTTAAAAAGCCGACAGAGGGTCTACCATTTAGAAAATACCTTCAGAATACATTCTGTTTATAGAAACCCTACGGCAGACTATCTTATTGTAGAAGGCATATGGAAGACCCTCTACAGTCCCTTATAAGCCTTAAAGCCGATAAGAGTTCCTCAAAAGACCTGATATTTATATAAGACCTTTACAAAGTCGGCTATCTGTGGCAGGATTTTAATTTTTATTTTATAGAACTTTTAACATTTTTCTGTCTTTAGAAGAAATATGAAGGCCCATTGAGGATTTTCTGTCTATAGAAGACCTTTGCACAGCTTTTTGCCCTTCTGAAGATGTCCGAGGCCTTCTGTCTATAGAAGATGTTTCCAAAGTCTTTAGTTTCTCGAATGTCTTTAAAAGGTCCTCCGAGTACAGCAAATAATTTAAATTTATTCTGTCCATAGAAGTCTTTAAAAATATCGGAGCCCAATAAAAATTATCCTGTCCAAATAAGATCAAAACATATCTTTACTTTCAAAAAATCTTTTGTCTAAAAAATTCCTGTGAAAATTCGTCTTCTTTAAAAGGGAGACCTTTAAAATATTAAACTTTTAAGAGAAGACCTTTGATATATTGCCTGTCTACCGAGGAGGGAATTTGAGTCTCCATTCTACATAAAAATAATTTTTGAATATTTATAAGGACTTTTTTCATAGAAGAAGCTTTGCTCAACAGAAAAACGTTTATGAGCTTCCGGCTATGGAAGATCCTTTAAATATATTTTGAGAGTAAAATACCTTCCGAAATTGTGAAAAGATCTTTACATAAACTCCAGGGAGAGCTTTCACAATTTTTCTGAGCACAGAAGATTTTTTAAAGAGCTGCTGTTTGCAGTCGACGTTTGAAAATCTATTCGCCATGACTCGTATTTTTTTTTTGCTATTTTTTTCCTATTTCAATATTTTATTTAGGTTGTTTTTCAAATATCTCCATCAAAACTCTTTTTTCACTTCCTCAAAACAACAGATTATGATTGGCAACCGAATAAATTTTTTTCGAAAATTCTAGAGACGGCAGAATTTTCCATCTGATTCACAATGGACAAAAAATCTCGCAGAACAAAAAATCATTATTTATTTTCCAAAAAATTACAAACAATTGTTTAAAAATTATTTAAGGGTCATTTATTTGAATCGTCTTAATCCCTCCAAGCTCGCTCGAAACCCATGTGAACATGACATTTGCTCTAATGACATTAACAAATAACGGCAGATAATTATCACAAGCAAATATTTGTTTCTGACAGATTTTTACGCATCCTCAACTTCTCAAAGCCATTGGCATTTGAATACGGTTGTCATATGGAGAGTACTGTACTTGGTGAAATTTGAAATTGCCTAAAGCTTCAAATCAGGCACGCACGCACACAAACACATGGCAAGCAGCACACCTGCCTCTGCTCTAATTTACCTTTGCCATTCGGGGGGTTAGGGGTGTTTTCAAATGCCACGCAGGATGAAGGGTTAGGTAGACAAGTTGAAAATTGTAAAACCTTTCACCTTTGTTTTCCAATAAAAGTTTAAATTTACTCTATTGTTTATAACAATGTGTTGTTGTTGTTGCTCTCATTTACTTATGAGCCAAACAAAAGGTGAGGAGCTTACGAGTCAAAGCCATTTGTTACGGGCAAAAGGAATTTCCAGTTACAGCTAATGCTCCTCCACCTTTTCACCTTTTGTTTGGCATCTCCTCCCCATGCCGAACAAAAAAAAAAAACACGTTTAAAGACAAAAGGCCAAAATCTACGCAAATTCGTTACATGAACCAAAATACAAAAACACAAAACAAAAAAAAAAAAAAAGCTGCAGACAGGAACAAAAACAGAAAAATTCAAAACCTAACCGAAAAACCTTTTTTTAGAAAATGTCTACGGCGAGAGATTAATAATGAATGATCATTCTTGAGGCACAGATGTGGCATGTGTGTGCGTGTGTGTGTGTGGAGGAAACAAATAATTTTCTTCCCTTTGCTAATATACGGCATGTATGTATGGGTGTGTGTGTGTGTGTGAATCCAAATGTACGCACACAAAAGGTCTCAAACATGGCGACATCCCTTCAAGAACAATGGCAGCCATGTTTAGGTTTGTCGGTAACAACAACTCCAACAACAAGGGCCTTGCATACCAAATTAATTCACAGTCTGAAATCCTTTTTCTTATTGTCCACTCTCTGCCCTACCCTGCCCTGGACAGCCGACCGTACAACCAACCAACAACCAATACAATCCTCCCCATTTAAAAACCTTAAGCCTAGTAGTATCCTGTAACCGTCTTTGCCAGTCATCCAACCAACCAACCAACCCAATCCACCACTCATAACCCACCCTCCGTTTATTCATTTATCCATTGGATTTCTGTGAATATTTTAAAATTCATTTCGAAAATGTCCAGAGAAATATTATGTCAGAACAGAAATGCTTATTTTTGCCCTTAATCGTGTCCTAACCAATGCTATGCCAGCAAAAGTATGTTCGGCGGCTTGTCTTGACCGTTGCGATGAACAAATGCCGCCGAGAATCAGAATCAGAAATTCCACCCCAAAAAACCATCACCTGGGAGGAGGGGAAATATTTTCTATGGCAAAACTGCTGGGCTGTCAACCCTCGTTTCCGATTCTTTTGTTAAGGAATCTGATGGAAGTTCTGACGTTTTTGCCAGGTTTCAGTTTCATTAAATACAATAATTACCTGAATGTTGTTTGGTGGATTTAGCCTCATCTGTGATTTGAACAGACATTGATTTTTTGAGTGTATTCCTAAAAAATTAGGGAGATTTTTTTGCAGCTGGATTGTTTTTTGTTATTTCCACTGAAACGAAACAAAATGAAGTCCAAAATTAATAGAATTAATTGGATATGAAAAGTATTACATCTACACATTTTCCAGATTTTAATTCGTAAAATTTCATTTGTAATCTGAGAATTATATTTCTATGTCGAAAAATTTCAAGCGTAATTCACGAATTTCCTGTATAATTCGAACATTTCAAATAAAAATCGATAAATGCCTTTGTATTTCCCTAGATTCATTTGTGATTCTAATAATTTTTTCGATATTCAAAGAAGGAAATTGGAAGCCATGTGCCTGAGGTACCAGGATATAGGAGACCGAAGTTTTCCTTCTATTTTTTTTTTCAATATTCACATCAGATCTCTGGTTAAGACAAATATTTAGATACACTATGATAAGAATCCCTCTCTTGTTTCGCAAGCTATGAGAGATTGTTTGTGAGAATATTGAAATTTGTAACCCTTTGGGGGGAGTTACCAGAAGGTATGGACCGACATCTATCATCTTCACACCTGATCTTTCGTTAGTGAAAATATTGGGATGAGGAGAACCTGATGCATGCTTCGTACTTTATGAGCATGTTGGTTTATACATTTTTGACCCTTTATAAGAGATGTACCAGAAGGAGGCGACCAAAATATTCAATCTTCGCAATATGTGGTGAGATAAAAAAACTGCAACAAAGTCAAAAGCCATATTTTTTAATTTTTTTTTTTAAATTTATTTGAATAAAAGCAAAAAATGTCAAATTTTAGAATAAGTTTAGATCTGTTCGAATTAGTCACCTTTGTCACGAATTATGGCCTTCAAACGGCCAATGAAACCGCCACAAGCTGCCCGAATATTGCTCTGTGGTATTTCGGCCCATTTCCGACGAAGCGTTTGCTTGGGGTGATCGACACTTTGGTATTTTTAGGTGCCAACCTTACTTTCCAAAATACTCCAGACACAATAGTCCAACGGATTGGTATCCGGAGATTTTGGTGTGCATTGTTCGCAGGAAATGAAGCGAGGAACCACATTTTGTAACTATTCTTGGGTGGCGCGTGCTGAGTCCTGTTGGAATGTCCAAGGTCAGCGGCCAAAATGTTTGCGTGCCCAAGGCTTTAATACACCATCCAAAATATTTTCACGATAATATTCGGCATTTATTCTGATGCCACCGTCGATTAATACGAGCGGAGAGCGACCATCGGCTGTTATGGCGGCCCACACCATCACCACGGCCGGCGCTTGAGTTCTGGTGGCCAACCGAAGGTGCAAATAAACACGATCGTTTTGTTTGTTTACAAACTGCTGAACAACGAATGTTTTCTCATCGGAACGGAGAAAACCAAATTCGGCAGTTCATCACTTTCGACCAAGCGAAGCAACTCTTTAGTCTATTTTCTTTCTGTTGCGGTGTAAGTTCTTGCACTTTTTGCAATTTCAGTATTTGCCGAATGGAATATTGCGATATGTTCCGTACATGAGCCATTTTTCGGCCACTGCTACGCAGGTTGTGATTAAGCCGCTCCTTTATTTCGAGACATTTCTTCTGATGTTGCTGTTTTCTTCCGTCCACTTCCTTGACGTCGGGCTACGCTATCTCGGTAAGGAGCGATGGTACGAGACTCAAAAGATTTATTCACATATAGATGCTGGACTGCTCTAACGATAGCCACTTGTGGTTTTCCAGCCAAATATAATGAAATCACATGAACACGCTTGAATTCCATCTCGAATAACTTTTTTTCTGGAAAATTCTCACTAAAATGCTTTTGTACGCTTGTAAACAATATAATGAGCTGTCACTGGAATAATTTTAACAGCTGTCGGATGAGTGGCTTAGAAATGAAAGCAGTCTAAAATTGGTTGCAGTTTTTTCATCCCTTTCTT
Organism: Musca domestica; assembly: GCF_030504385.1. Classification (NCBI taxonomy): domain Eukaryota; kingdom Metazoa; phylum Arthropoda; class Insecta; order Diptera; family Muscidae; genus Musca; species Musca domestica. Next base: position 6,209,447 of record NW_026712155.1, read on the forward strand.
CTACCCTGTATATATGTTTCATCCGATTCACATTCGTAATATGCACTCCACACGAATGATATTTGATTCCAGATATCAGATACAGCCCAGAAATACATCTGCAAAGTTGTATCAAGATCGGTTCAGATTTGGATATAGCACTCATATATATCTTTAAGCGATTTCGTGTTAATTGTGCACCAAATGGCCATTATCAGTCTAATAGACCCGAATTTCGGCACGTCCCGCCAAATTCAGTCTAGAGCTCGGAAATATGCAGACCAAGAAAATATACACTATATGAGGGCCCTGACGAGCATTTCGAGGTGTATCAATATATCTGATAAAAGGAAAATTTAAAATTCAAGAGACATTGTTTGCTTTCTTTTTAGTATCTGCAATAATTCGACAAGAAATGATGTACCTGCATTTAAATTATTTAAATACCCAACCCATATCTTCCATTTGTGTATAAATTTAAACAAAGAGCTGCTCTGTTTGGTTTATCTCCATTTTTAAATAAAATACTAACACCAGTATTATGCGGTTATATTAATAGCAAATAAATGGCGCCATAGTGCGTACAGCGTAAAACATTTTTTGGCTAGAAAGGCAAAAAAAAGGAGGAGAAAACCCCCAAATGATAGTGACCGGTCTACACAACATTGTGGCGAACAAACCAAACAGCGAAATAAACTCTAATAAAGTACATTTCCGCCCGAAAATGAGTAACAAAAAAAAAAAAAAAGAGGAAATAAGGACGGCCGGACAAAGAATGGTTAGAACAGACCAAACCCAACCCGAACCGAACCGAACCGACCCGACCAACGGTAATAAAACAAAATGGTGCAACCACAAAATGAGAGCTTTGGTCCCTTTTTATTAAAATGAGCAGCCAGCCAGCCGGCCCATTTGGTTTCTGCCGTTTTTGTCGGTTTTTTTGTGCGATATTTTATTTTGTTAATATAATCAAAATATACATAAAAATAATTATGTTTGAAAATGTGGTGGTGGCCATTTGTCCGGTATGCTAACAGCATTTGGCTATTATGTTCTATACTCATGAAAGCTGCGCTGAGGGCAAAAGTGAGTTATAAACAAAAAATTACAAAAGAATTATTTGAAAATTAGAGCTGAGAAGGATCATTAAGGTCTAGGTTATGGAGTTTTGGTCATTTGAGACCCTGCTCCTAACAAAGAAATTTGTAAATATTTCTAAGGGACATTGAGAACATAAACCATGTGTTATAAGGTTACGTAAATTTGTGCCAGCTATTGCTTGAATAGGCTCGAAAATGGGAAACTTTTTGAGAAGTAAGACTAGACTTATTGCATTTCGGATGTAAGATTTGTTGAGAGTTACAAAAGAAATATTGCATTTTAAATTTTATATTTTCGATTTAGGTCACAATTAACTACGAGTGCGGCTAATGCGATTCCCTGAAGTAGAAACATAGTCTTCTTAATAGTAGTCATTACAGTGTTGGACGATGTTAACGTCAATGGTTATTTTCATAATGCTGACAACATAAAACCCAAGGGTCATTAGGAACTATATGGAATCTATGCTCCTATGTATGTATATGTCTGTAAATATGTATTAGATACGCAAATATAAAATTGTTAGATATTTAACTTTATTATTTAAATTAACAGACAGAGTATGTATTAATACCCTCAGCCAAATGTCTACAGAGGGTATATATAATTTGTTACGGCCAAAACGTACCTCATCGAAATAAAAAGTTTTTAGACCCTATGTCTCTTTGGAGCAAATCCGTTTCAGGACATTTCGAGTCGATTAAGTGATGTCCGTCCGTCTAACAGTCTGCTGTCTGGGGCTCTCGAAGGGATATCCAAATTGGTTCAAACTTGGTACATCGTTATCCACGTCCAATTCTTCTGGTACTTCCCCGACAAAAAGGTCAAAATATTCAAAAAAAAAAAAGCAATAAAACAAAAAAAAAAAAACGTACAGCCCTTAAATAGAAAGGATAATCCGATTTTGCTCCAACTTTACAAATCCTAATATTTGCATTAGTTCTAGGCCTGGTGAAATGGACAATATTGGTCCACTCCATCAAGTATCTCAAAATTATGAATTTCCGTGAAGCTCCTAAAACGCGAAATTAATATCCGAATCCACTTAGACTTAAAACATCTCAATACTTCTATCAACACAAGATCTGTTATATATATGGTAGAGATTGGACCATTATTTCTGGTACCTCCCCTGCACAGGGTCAAATTTCTGTGTAACCAAAATGATAATAAATTCCGAAATAAACAACCGGCAACACAGGAACTGTTGAGAAGATGGGATATATGGATCCATTCCTTCTGCCCACAAAGGGCCACAATTTTAAATATCAATGAAGCTCATGAAACGCTTAATTAACTTCCGAATCCATTCCCATTCCATTCCCAATCCCACTGATGGATACTTTCAGCCAATGCTCGATTATTTAAATATATATTCTGACTTCTAAAGGGTGAGATGAAAAAACTGCAACCAACTTTAGACTGCAGTCATTTCTACACCACTGGTCCGACAGCTGTTGAAATTATTTCAGTGACAGCTCATTATATTGTTTACAAGCGTACAAAAGCATTTTAGTGAGAATTTTCCAGAAAAGAAGTTATTCGAGATGGAATTCAAGAGTGATTGTGTGATTTCTTTATATATGGCTGGAAAACCACAAGTGGCTATCGTTAGAGCATCTTCCGTGTACCATCGCTCGTTACCGTGATACCGGTAGCGTAGCCCGACGTCAAGGAAGTAGGCAACATCAGCAGAAATGGTTCGAAAAGTAAAGAAGCGACTTGATCGAAACACTCGTCGCAGTGGCAAGAAAATGGCTCGTGGACTGAACATATTGCATATCGCATTCCATTCGGCAAATATTGACAAATGAGCTCGGGGTAATGCCATTAAAATTCCAAAAAGTGCAAGAACTTACACCGCAACAGAAAATAAATAGACTCAAAAGAGCTAAAGAGTTGCTTAGCTTGGCCGAAAGTGGTAAACTGCCGAATTTGGTTTTCTCCGATGAAAAAAACATTCGTTGTCCAGCAGTTTGTAAACAAACAAAATGATCGTGTTTACTTGCCAGTGAGGTCAGCTGAAAATCTGCACCTTCGGATGGTGATGGTGTGGTCGGCCATAACACCCGATGGTCGCTCTCTGCTCGTATTAATCGCTCGTGCCATCAGAATAAATGCCGTATATTATCGCGAAAATATTCTGCTGGGTGTGTTAAAGCCTTGGGCACGCAAACATTGGACATTCCAACAGGACTCCCAGACACCATCGCACACAGCATGCGAGACCCAAGGTGGGTTACAAAATGAGGTTCCTCGCTTCATTTCCAGCGCACAATAACCACCAAAATCTCCCGATACCAATCCATTGGACTAATGTTGTCTGGATTATTTTGGAAAGCTTGGTTGGTAATAAAAAATACCGAAGTATCGACCACCTCAAGCAAGCGCTTCGCCGGGAATGGGCTAAAATACCGCAGAGCAACATTCGGGCAGCGTGTGACGGTTTCATTAGCGGATTGAAGACCATAATTTGTGCCAAAGGCGACCAATTCGAGCAAATCTAAACTTATTCTAAAATTTGATGCTATTTTCGACATTTTTTGCTTTCATTCAATAAAATTTAAAAAAAATGTAACCATTATGGCGTTTGACTTTTTTGCAGTTTTTTTTATCTCACCTTGTACATACCCTCTCCAGTCATATGACATACTGCATAAAAAAGAGACATGTAATGCATAATAGACTTTCCTATGGAAGTTTGCCATGTCTCCAAATGAAATGAATAATCCAAAGTCCTGCTTCTAGATTCGTCCAAATGCTGTGCAAAGTATGATTTGTATCAAAAGTTAACCAGTTATTACAATCAACTTTTTTGGTCCCCCCTATGGTACTTTATCTAAAATTGTGTACTCAATCATTCCTGAACAGATAGCTACGAATATCCTCTCCTTCCAGGTCGATCTAACCATGAAACGGAATTAATCCCAATATATGAGGGTTTTAAGTTTCTGTAGCCTCATAAAGAGTTTTTTTTTAGATTCTGAAATGGAAAAATTAAAAAAATTATGCTCTTAATTATATGGCTAGAGGGTATACTTCATGTGGTATGACCAAGACGTGCCTCATCGACATAACGAGTTTAGACCAAAGGTTTCTTTGGTCAAAATCCGTTTCAGGGCATTTAGAGTATACCTAGGGATGTTCGTCCGTCTGTCTGTCTGTGCTGACGGGTGCTCACTTTAACTCTCGAAGGGAGTATCCGATTTGATCAAAACTTGATACATCGTAATATTATTGTCAAACTTAGATCGAGTTCGGAGATAGGCAATAACGGCCCACTCCTTCTGTTACCTCCCCCCACAAAATATCACAATTTTCAAAAAAAAATAAGATTCTGCACAAAAAAAAATCCAAGTTTGCTCCAACTTTGCAAATCCTAATATTTGCATCAACTCTAGGTCGGGTGTGAAAATGGCCAATTCTATCAAGTACCTCTCCCACAAAGGGTTAAAATTTGGAATAATTATAACTTTTATAAAATAAGAGTCTGCCTCTCTAATAATCGCATATCCCAATATTTCTATCAACAAAAATTCGAATATATCGGCCCACTCTATCGAGTACCTCTCCCACAGATGGTCAACATTTGGAATAATTATGATGCTCATAAATCACGAAATACGCATCCGATTGTTTTCAAATTTCACACATCGTAATACTTTTACTAACATAAGATCTGGTGCAAAAATGGGAAATATCGGATCACTCCTTCTGGTACCTCTCCCCCAACGGGTCTAAATTTTGAATAATTATATCGCTCATAAAATGCGAAATAAGCATCATATTTGCTTCAAATGAGGTTATGCAGTTGTCGGCAAAACTGACTGATACTTTTTAACTTGTTTTACAGCTATTTAGTTAAAATTTAAGATCAAAAAACTAGTTTCAGATTTACTCACAACAAAATTCTACATCTTTCAGAACTCATACTCATTTTAAAAATTCGCTTTTTTCGTATATCATATTTTTGAACTACAATTTTTAATTAATTAATTTTTGTTTACCCTTAAAAAACAAGTTTTCATCCACCCGCGTTGAAGATAGTAAACATCGTTTGAATTATTTATTATTTCTGTGTTTTGTAGCAATTAATCGATTTGTGACAAGTTTAAACGTCAACATTCGTTCGTTATGGGTCATATCATATCAATAAAAGGAAATCAAAATCAATCGATAACATCTCTTGCAAAGGAACTACAGAGGCAAGGGCATCCCCTACGAAGGTAACTGGTGCAATATCAGAAACCATTCGACCAAACAAAAAAAAAAACAAAAATCAACATATTCTGGGTCGCTCATAATATTATGCCATTGGATTCTCCTTTTTTTCATATCTATTTGTCTGGATTCCATTTACACATACATGCACACATTCATGCATGCACATATATGTGTGTTTTCAAACTTCTGGTCTCTATGCCGTTTTCCTTTGTGCGTGCATACTTGATTTTTGCTCTGCTCTCACCCACAATTATTATTTCAAAATATTCATTTTCTACAATTCTTTTTTTGTACAACTTTCAACTTCTCGAACATCATTCAAGCGCCAAACGAAAGGGTTTTGAGAGGTGGGGGTAGGGAGGACCCACCAGCATCATCAAACGCCGTTTGTTTTTTCCACACTTCTGCTGTCACGACTTTTGCCAGAGAAAATGTAAAAAATCATTCCACTTTGCAGCGAACAACCGTTTGGTTTGGTCTGCTTTAAAACAAACCACCTTAGAACCCAAACTTCTATGTCGTTAACCAATCCGCTGGCAGCTAAAGTAGGTGGAGCTAAAAAACAACCAAAAAATATTCACAACACAAAAGTGGTATCCAATGTAAAAATATTACGGCGCCACACAACCCCACCAAAGTTGTTGTTTTTCTACTTGACTGACGCGGCGAGCTGCAGCTCACCGCACCCCGCCACTGAACCCGAAACTTCCTGCCATACCGAAACAAAAAACATTTAGTATTCTCACATACATATTTTGTATATTCATACAAAAGCAAAAACATCAACAACAAAAAACATTTTAAATTAAAAGGAAAAAAGCGAAAAATTTCACTAACATTGCATCCAGAAGCAGCAGCAACAACAACAACAACAGCAACATCAACGCGTTCTCAGTATTATTCTCGTTGTTGTGTTTGTTTCTCAACAACATTTTTCCAACTCTTTTTATAACGTTTTTCTATACACTCAGTTTTGTTGACGACGACAACGACCACGACAAACACAACAACGACGATGACGATGATGATGTTGCTGCCGATTTGTTGTTGTCGTCCAGACCCCAAACCATTAAACACCTCAACTCCAAGTGTAAACAATGCGAAAAAGAGCGTACAATGTGTATGTGTGGTTGCATGTATGTGCAAATGTTTCCATTTGATTCTCACAGCATCCAGAGAGTCCTTTAGTTTTAGTTATTCGTATTACAATCTGTTTTCATGAGAAGATATCCTTTCGAATAGTTGTCGCGGTGATTATGTGAGATCTTTATTTTCTTGAATTTCGAATCTGAATTTGGATTTTTTAAATCGAGTTTCTGAGACATATACTTACACAGCGCTTTCATTTCAGGACAGAATAAATATAACAACATATATCCAATATATTTTGATGGAAATCTTCCAATTTGCACCAAAAGTCAATATCTGGGATCTGCAATAACAATAATTTTGAGGGATAACTGTGGTTCTCTTGATACATATCGTGATTGTTAATGCATTGCAAATTTAAAAGCTGGAAAAATAACCAGCAGATATAATATACCCTCAGACTGAGATTTCAAGCTATTTTTCCAGTTATAACGGTTAAAGTCTTCTGCGAATAAATCCATTTTGAGACATTTGGAGTCGATTTAGACATGTCCACCTGTGCGAGATATTTGACTTGATCCAAACTTGGAATATCGTAAATTTTTAACCCAATTAGGTCGAGTTCCAAGATGGGCGAAATCGGCCAATCTTTGAGAATTTTATAGTTTGAATATATAGTTCAATCTTGGCGCATAGTAATATTTTGATAGGACCCAAACTGGGCCAAGCCTATTCCTTCTAGTGCCTTTACCACAAAATTTAAACATTTTGAATAAAAATTATTCCTGTAATACTGAAATCTATATTCGATTATCTCCAAACTAAGTCCATCCCAATATTTTGTCTTATGTTTAGAATGTGTAAAAATCGACACTTTCTCTTCCCCAAAAAAAATCACAAATATCGAAATATGATATTGAGCTATGGAAGTACCCGAAGTAGTTCAAACTAGACATATCATAATATTTATGTAAGACATAGGCCAGGACCGAAAATGGACAATATTGCTCTACTCTTTCCTCCCCCCACCAAATTCAATATTTGAATAATAACTCCCTTAAACTGGGAATTTTATGTCAGATTTTCTTCAACATTTTTACATTCCAATATTTTTGTCTAAATCGGAGCTAGTATGAAAATGGAATACAACGGTCCGCTCTTATGATAACCTCCCCTGCTCACACAAAAAGTATCAAGTACCTGATGTATTTCACGCTAGGTCCTTAGTAATATATATAACACACTTTGCTGGAAGTTTTGGCTCTCTACTTATTGTACCTTTGGTGTAAAGATGGGATATGTAGGTCCAATCTTTTGTTTAGAATGAAACATATTGAAATATGTGGATTTTGAACTAAATTTCCTACTCCATATACAACAAGCAAAAACTTAGGAACTGTACGAGCCGAATGACTCATTTAATTGTGGGTGGTTCCTTAAAAATGACAAAGCAACATAATTTTCCTTCCTCACCAGTTGACCATTTACGGGGAAGTTCCAAAGGAGTGGGCCAATATTATTAATTTCGTAAGTGGACTATATCTGAAATAATTATTTCAGATATATGGTTCAGATTTGGACTATATCCATTACTGCCTTCACTTTATGTGTTGAAATTTGCTTGAGTTACTTGATATATATATATATATATATATATATATATATATATATATATATATATATATATATATATATATATATATATATATATATATATATATCTGGATAAAAATATTGGGATATGAAAATTTTAAAGAAAAGCGAACATATATTTCGAATTCTATGCGAATTATTGTTAAACAAATTTTGAATATTTTGTGGAGGAGCTAATGGAGGATATACGAATTTTGAAAACTGATACAAACATTAGAATTTGCAAAGTTTGCACAAAGTGGGAAAATTTTGACCATTTGTGGGGGAGGTATCAGTAAGGGTGGACCGATATTGGCCACCTCCGAACTCAATCCAAGTTCGGTAAAAAAAAATATGATGTACAGAATTAGGATCAAATGGCTCCATTCGGGAGTTACCGTGAGCACCCGCCTGACAGACATGCGGACTCCACTAGATCGACTCCAAATATCCTGAAATGGATTTGATCCAAAGAGATATATCGATTAGGCAAGTAGGAGCCATATTATTGAGTGTATAAAACCCGAATTATTGTTAAGAAGTATTTTAAATACAAAAATTTTAGCCACGTAGTACTGGAAAAATTTTCCTAAAAAAATTTCTGCTAAAGGTTAGTCAAACTTATGGAAGAAAACAGCAACATCAGCAGAAATGATTCGAAAAGTAAAGAAGCGACTTGATCGAAACCCACATCTCAGTGGCCGAAAAATGGCTCGTGAGTTGAACGCAATATTCCATTCCTCGGAATAAAGCCATTGAAATTCCAAAAAGTGCAAAAACTTACACCGCAAAATTAAGAAAATAGACCCAAGAGAGTTAACAAGTTGCTTCGCTTGGCTGAAAGTGGCGAACTGCCGAATTTAGTTTTCTCCGATGAGAAAACATTCGTTTTCCAGCAGATTGTAAACAAATAAAATAATCGTGTTTACTTGCCAAAGAGGTCAGCTGAAAATGTGCACCTTCGGTTGGCTACCAGAAATCAAGCGCCGGCCATGGTGATGCTGCTGCCGATGGGAACAGCCGATGGTCGCTCTCCGCTCGTATTAATCGACCGTGGCATTAGATACAAATGCCGAATATTATCGCGAAAATATTCTGGAGGGTGTATTAAAGCCTTGGGCATACAAAACATTTTGGCCCCACCACCCAAGAGTGAGGTTCCTCGCTTCATTTCCAGCGCACAATGACCACCAAAATCTTCGTATACCATTCCGTTAGACTATTGTGTCTGGAGTATTTTAAAAAGCAAGATTGGCACTAAAAAATCCCAAAGTGTCGATCACCTCAAGCAAGCTTCGCCGGGAATGGGCCAAAATGACGCAGGACAACATACGGGCAGCATGTGACGGTTTCATTGGCCATGTGAAGGCCATAATTTGTGTCAAAATTGACCAGTTGGAACAAATCTAAACTTACTCTAAAATTTGATGCTATTTCCGACATTTTTGCTTTCATTCAATAAAATTAAAAAAAAAAAAAATTAAACATTACGGCGTTTGACTTTGTTGTAGCTTTTTTTATCTCACCCTGTATATTGGAGTGTGAGAAGTTTGGAAAAAATCTGACGATTATTATTCGCCTCATTATATTGTTTCATATTTTTATTATTGTGATTCAAAATTTTGAACTTTTTGCCTAAGTTCCTTCCGCACATTTAGAATATAATTAGCTATGTAACTAAGTTGAGCTATGTAAAATATGGAACAAATAATCGCTATATATGTGATTTCTGATTTAGTACAACATTCCACAGCTCATCAAGTTTCATAGAAATATTACGAAGTACTAGGTTAAAAAAAAATCCGAAATTCATTCGGAGTACAACGTTGCATATGACTAAATATATTTGATCAACAGAGGGATTTTTTTAATGGACAAATATTATTAGAAATGTATGAATTATTATTACAAATAGGTTTTCCAAATCCTGGATATACCTTGAGTCATCAAAAATTATATATATCGTCCCATATTTTTTCATAGTGTAATACTTATGCTACTTTCATATCCTCCATTTTCTAATAATATATCTTACTTACAATTTGTTTGTTTCTACAGTTTCAGACATCAAACAAAACATTTGCATATGGCACATACACAAACAAACACACATTTGTGTGTGTTTGGTTCACTTGGCAAAAAGAGGATAAATGTTGAAAATATTAACTCAAACAGTCATAATGCAATGGACAGGAAGAGCGAAAAAAAAAACACAAAACGACACTCTCTCTCAGAGGAGGTTAATATGCTTACGACAGAACACACAAGAAATATACGAATAATAAAAATTGAAGAATATACTAAAAAAAACGACATGCACAGACACACTTAGCAGAAACAAGAGAAACAAAACGAAAAGGAATCCAAGAAGTTCAATAGTCTCTTCATGAGAAGAATGAAGAAAAACACAAAATTAAAAAATAAAAAACGGCAGACTGTACAAAAATAAATAAAATAAGAGCATAAAAATGAAGGCTTGTTACAGGATTCACCACAACAAACAGCAGCGGCAGCAGCAGCAGCGGGACAAGGCGACAAAAAGGAGAATGAAAATAAAATGGAGAAAAAAACACCGGACCCATGATTTATGATATTAAAATACAACAACATTTGTCAGCATCTTCCAGTACTTCAACTTCTTTATTCTCCTTTTAATCAATTGGAGTGTTATAAGATGGACCAACCAAGTAACCACTTGGAGAACATTCACATCCAGATAGCGAACACTAATACTTACATACTGGGTAGATGTACATATGTATGTGAATGTACGTATGTGTCAGTTCCAGCAGCAGCATCATCATGGCCAGCTGTAATTGAAGAAGGTGTAAAGTGTAAGTGTAATTTATGAGATAAATTTTATCGTAAATGAAAGTACATAACGAAGAGAAATTGAAAATTGTATAAATGTGATAAGAAGCAGATGAAGGAGAAGAAGAAGAAGAAACAGGAGACAAATGAAGCTAAATGAGTGTGAGTGTTTAAGAAATTAAGTGAATGGGGGCCAGGAGGATTCATTACAGCAAGAAAAGGTGTCAGAGTACTGAGGGTTCTTGATGCAGATACGATGGGGAAAGGACGTTGAAGAAAATATATATTTAAATGAAAAAAGAAATATTCGTTTGATTCCTTGAAATTAAATCGATTGACTCTCTCATTTAACCCCAGATCAAGACGACTGTGAATAATAGCTGTGAGCAATAGTGAACGTCTTCTGCATTTTGGATACCCAAGTCTTCATAATTTCTAGAACACAAAGAATGCCTTCTGATTATAGAACCTCGACAAACAATGTCTCCATACTTACTTATATATGAAATAAACCTTACATACTTCTGAACGACATTCCCACAAAATGTTAAGAGATATCTAAAGGGGACATTCTATGGATTGTCTACACTAGTATTTCCCAAAGCATGGGTCGCCGCCAATACACAGTGGCTCAAGCCATGACAAAAACTGTAAAATGAGATTAAGTTCTACTACCCAGGGCATTCCTTAGCACTCCCAAATTTTTCCCATAATACTGAAAAAAGTATTTAGATTTTTGTGTCGCTTTATTCTTTAAAATACGGCAAAGGTGGAGATACCTTAATATGTGGCGCATTCAAAAGAGGGAATATTTTTTGACAAATTGTTAGGAAGCTATACAGGGTGAGATGAAAAAAACTGCATCCAACTTCTGACTGCTGCCATTTTTAAGCCACTCCTCCGACAGCTGTTAAAATTATTCCAGTGACAGCTCATTATATTGTTTACAAGCGTACAAAAGCATTTTGGCGAGAACTTTCCAGAAAAAAAGTTATTCGTGATGGAATTCAAGCGTGATAGTGTGATTTCTCTATATTTGGCTGGAAAACCAGAAGTAGCTATCGTGGGAGCACTCTAGCATTGAAATGTGAAGAAATCTTTTTCTTGATTGATACCCGCGTCGAAATAACCGAAAAATGGCTCGTGAGCTGAACGTATAGCAATATTCCATTCGGCAAATATTGAAAAATAAGCTCGGCGTAAAGCCAATGCAATTCCAAAAACTGCAAGAACTTACACCGTAACAGAAAGAAAATAGACTCAAAAGAGCTAAAGAGTTGCTTCGCTTGAACGAAAGTGGTGAACTGCCGAATTTGGTTTTCTCCAAAATACCGCAGAGCAACATTCGGGCAGCGTGTGACGGTTTCATTGGCCACTTTAAGGCCATAATTCGTGTCAAAGGTAACCAACTCGAACAAATCTAAACTTATTCTGAAATTTGATGCTATTTCCGACACTTTTTGCTTGCGTTCAATAAAATTAAAAAAAATGTAAAAATTATGGCGTTTGACTTTGTTGCAATTTTTTATCCCACCCTGTATATTGTATTCAGAATCCAAAATCCTAAGTTACATCAAAATCTGTTGAAAAATGTGGCCATAACTCTTGAAAATATCCCAAAATCGGGGGTATTGTTCTTTGGGAATTATATCATTGAATTGTAAAAAATCTATAGATTTTCTATACTATATTGAGTCACTTTGGATTTTATTAAAGAATCCTCCAAAATTATTAAATTTGCTTAAGAACAGAATAAGAAGATAAGACCTATAAAAAGCCTTCAATTTGTAAAATAGCTATAAAAGATTTCTATGTGTAGAGGATCTATAGAAGGTTTACTATTTGTGGAAGGCTTATGTTTGTTGAAGACCTGCAGAAAGGCTTCTATTCTAAAAGACCTTTGGAATACCCTCAAACTGTTGAAAACATTTATAAAGCATTCAATTTGTGAAATACCTTAAGGTCTTAAATTATAAAAGTCCTACATAAGTTCTCCTAACTATAGAAGGCATTTTATTGAGAGAATAAGGAAAATTTGTCTTTCTAAGTTTAGGAGATTTTATGTTTAGAGCAGTCCATTTAAAGACCAGTTAAATTTGAAATACTTGCAGACCTAAAGGAAGTATTATTTTTAAGAAAGATCTGTGGAGGACATTTAATCTTTGCATGGCTTGTAGAAGAATATCCAACTCCGAAAGCACTATACATGCCCTTCTTCAGATATATTAAGGGGCAGTGGAAGATCTATACAAAGGGTTTAATCTATTCAATATCCTGTACAGGGTGTTATAGAAAACTGCAACAAAGTCAAACGCCATAATTTTTACATTTTTCTTTAAATTTTATTGAGCATTCTTTAAATTTATAACAAAATATGTCGGAAATAGCTACAAATTTTAGCATAAGTTCAGTTTTGCTCGAATTGGTCACCTTTGGTGAAATTATGGCCTTCAAACCGCCAATGAAACCGTCACGCGCTGCCGAATGTTGCTCTGTGCTATTTTGGTCCATTCCCGGCAAAGCGCTTGCCTGATGTAATCGACACTTTGGTATTTTTTAGTGCCAATCTTGCCTTCCAAAAAATTCTCTAGACACAATAGACCAACGAATTGATATCCGGAGATTTTGGTGGCCATTGTGCGCTGGAAATGAAGCGAGGAACCTCATTCTGTAACCATTCTTGGGTGGCGCGTGCTGAGTGCGATTGTGCTGAGTCTTGTTGGAATGTCCAAGGTCTGCGGCCAAAATGTTTGCGTGCTCAAGGCTTTAATACACCTTCCACAATATTATCGAGATAATATTCGGTATTTATTCTGATGCCACGGTCGATTAATACGAGCGGAGAGCGACCATCGGCTTTTATGGCAGCCCACACCATCTCCATGACCGGCGTTTGAGTTCTGGTGGCCAACCAAAGCAAATTTTCAGCTGACCTCTTTGGCAAGTTAACACGATTATTTTGTTTATTTACAAACTGCTGGACAACGAATGTTTTCTCATCGGAGAAAACCCAAATTCGCCAGTTCACCACTTTCGGCCAAGCGAAGCAACAACTTTAACTCTTTTGAGTCTATTTTCTTTCTGTTGCGGTGTAAGTTCTTGCACTTTTTGGAATTTCAATGGCTTTACCCCGAGCTCTTTTTTCAATATCTGCCGAATGGAATATTACGACATGTTCAGCTCACGAGCCATTTTTCGGCCATTGCGACGCGGGTTTCGATCAAGTAGCTTCTTTACATTTTGAAACATTTCTGATGAAATTGCTGTTTTTTTTTTTTCGTACACTTCCTTGACGTCGGGCTACGCTACCAGTATCACGGTAACGACCAATGGCACGAAACACAAAAGATTTATTCACATTTAAATGCTGGAGTGCTCTAACAATAGCCACCAGTGTTTTTCCAGCCAAATATAAAGAAATCACATTATCACGCTTGAATTCCATCGCAAATAACTTTTTTTTCTTGAAAATTCTCACCAAAATGCTTTTGTACACTTGTAAACAATATATTGAGCTGTTACTGGAATAATTTTAACAGCTATCGGACGAGTGGCTTAGAAATTACAGCAGTCTGAAGTTGGTTGAAGTTTTTTCATCTCACCCTATATAAATGGTTATCTACGTTTAGAAGATATATTACACAAAGAGGACTCTTTCTGCAGGCCAGCATAATTTTTATATGTGCATACAAAAAGAAAGTAATATGTAGAAAATTTTGTGGAGGGCATTTAATCTTTGGGAGGCCTATAGAAGGATGTTAAACCCTATCATTTATATGGAAAATAAAAGATATACAGAAGAGCATTGAGCACCAGGATTCTTCGATATTGTTTTGGTAAGTTTTAGACTTGTGATGGATTCTTGGACCCGTTGTAGATTTTTATGAAAAAAAAACAATAGATTTGTAGAATATTTTGATATACTACGATCACGTTTAAGAAACGTTTTAACCGTATTTTTAAAAAAAAAACATTTTACATTTTCTTTTTTTTGTCATAAACTTTGCCTCCGTGGGATAAGACGGTCCATATAGATCGATGTTTTCCTACCATGTAACGATATTTCAAGATATTCGGTATTTTTATTATTTAGGCCACATTTTTTTTATCGGATTTGTTTAAAATTTCGTATTAAAACCTTCTCTGTATTCATCCTCAGTTTTCCTATAATAGTATCTACCGATATTTTAATGATTCAGCCACATTTTTTTGGTATTTAAAACTCGCAATAGAAAAAAATGTTTTAGTAGAAAATTGTCTATATAGGTTCCCGTTTTGGTACGGCCCCCATATAATGGTATTATGGTATTTGGAGAACTTTATCTTCATTCTCCAAGAAATCGCAATGGTCTTTGCAGTTTAAATTCCAGCTATATTTATTTAAAAATAATATTTGTTATTAGTGAAAGCAACTCCATCTCAATAAGATCAGTTTAGATCCACTTATACATAATACAAAATACAAGGCAGCACTGCGTATGATTAATGCTCATTAGAATCAACCACCATTACATTGCTCATACGCCACCGCCTACAACCTCTAAAAATTACAAATAAAATTAACCCTTAAATGAAAAATCTTCTTTATTTTTATCAAAACACATTTTTCACATGTTAAGACATGAAAAGGGCGAACATCATTTATCAGGCTTACAATGGCGAAAGGATATTCACCAAGACCGTAGGAAACAAGTAATGGTGTTTGGTGCATGCGAACCTTATGTTATTGTTTCAATAACATTGGACTTGATTAATGATGACCACGACAGCGGATATTTGCCAAAAACAAAAATATGGCAACGAAAACACTTCCTCCTACACAGAGTGGGGAAACAAAGAAATGACGTTCTCCTCTGCCAAAAAAAAAAAAAAAAAACAGAATGGAGACACCTCACATGGCAAGCAGCAAGTCGGAGGCATAACAAAGTCGAGATAATTTTGAAAATGAAATTAATTTTCACCCAACACACACAGTATTCAGAGTTTTGCAATTGTTGTTCTTGCGGGGTGAGGGAAACATATAATAACAAAATTTAAATAAATTACAGCTGTCGAAAGCCCCTTGCAAAATTGGCTCTCTACCCGAAGGGTATGGGGTCGCATTTGTTTGGATATTGTCCAATGTTCAGCAAGTGTGATGTAAAGTGACGAGGCTACAGCCCGAGGAAAATTGCACATTGTAATTCAGGGCTTCCCCAACCCCCACATAACGACCAGGGATGGGGTTATGCTTTGTTATGAAGCTGTAACTTAAAACTCCAAACGTAAATAATGTTTAATAAATGAGCTCAGCTGAGCTGGGGCTATGCTCTGTTGAGTTGGCGTTTTTTTTTTTAAACAAGTTTAAAAATTTGCCATTTTGTTTTGTAGAATCCACACTCACACAGGCAATATGGCCACAACATGTTTGTCCACCCCTGTCTCCCTGGGCATCAACTTCCTTTCCTCACGCCTTGGTGATGTACTAGAAACAATACAACCTTGCCGCCATCGCCAAAGCGGAAGTTTGTTAATGAGTATATGCCGGCAGGCCAACCCCCATCCTTCTTATCCAACCAAAAAAGGACTTTTATATATTCTTAACGTAGATAATGTCGGCTACAGACACACAAACTTTTGTTCATTTATTATAAATTAAATCCTGCGTATCCTATGCAAGTATATACATCACATTTGGTCCTTTCAGGGCTCCCATCAGCTCCATTCTCACCAGCAATGACATCGTTGTCGTCATCATCATCATCATCCGCATCAGCCTCATCGTTGTCGCTGTTATCGCTTATATAGAAAACAAAAAACAACAACGGCGGAAAACGCACACAAACAAACAACAACACGTCCCCCTCTCTCCTTCTCCTCCATGGTGCGTTTTCGCCTCTGCATTTTTTGTTTCAAAATTTCATTTATTTTTACATAATTTTTCATTTTAATTCGTATTTTGTTGGTGTTTGTGCATGTGTGTGCATGTGCGTATGTGCTGTCATAGTCTGACCAATATTTGCTTGTGTGCGTGTGCAAAAAAAAAAAAAAAAACACGAAACGACAACGTTGTGTGTACGTTTAGACCTTTTTTATTGCTTACTACTTCATTACTATCATCATCAAGCCCGGCATCAGCAGAGCCCAGTCGATTTTTTGTTTTAAATTCACACATGGAGATGTTGCCTTTTGAAAAGCCGCTGGCTGGTAGGCTGTAGTTTTACAGTGAAGTTCAAAACAATGAGGGAGATTCCAAATATCAAGGCATCAGGTACTACAATCAGTCATTGGAAAAATAAAAATTTGGGAGCTATCTAATAATCAATTGCCAGCACATTGGCAAATAATGTCAGCCAGACTACACATTCAATGGTTTAAGTAAATGTTTTTTTGTTGACAGATCTATACCCTCATTCAATGACTTAGGCCAGGTAATGACCTAGATCTGAAATATATATTTTAAAGTGTCGGATTTGGACTATATCTACTACTTCATCTATCTACAAACTTCTTCTGAGATAGTTGTATATATTTTTTGGAAATTAATTAAGTTTTGTTGGGGAGGTCTATACAGGGTGAGGTGAAAAAACTGCAACCAAATTCAGACTGCTGTCATTTCTAAGCCACACGTCTGACAGCTGTTAAAATTATTCACAGCTCATTATATTGCTTACAAGCGTACAAAAGCATTTTGGTGAGAATTTTCCAGAAAAAAAAGTTATTCCTGATGGAATTGAAGCGTGATAATGTCATTTCTTTATATTTGGCTGAAAAACCACAAGTGGCTATCGTCAGAGCACTCCAGCATTTAAATGTGAATAAATGTTTTGTGTCTCGTACCATCGCTCGTTACGGTGGTACTGGGAGCGTAGCCCGACGTCAAGGAAGTGGACGGAAGAAAACAGCAACATCAGTAGAAATGTTTCAAAAAGTTAAGACACACTTGATCGAAAACCGTGTCGCAGTGGCCGAAAAATGGCTGGTGAGCTGAACATATCGCAATATTCCATTCGGAAAATATTAAAAAATGAGCTCGGGGTAAAATTCCAAAAAGTGCAAAAACTTACAGCGCAACAGAAAGAATATAGACGCAAAAGAGCTAAAGAGTTGCTTTGAGTGGCCGAAATTGGGGAACTGGCGAATTTCGTTTTCTCCGATGAGAAAACATTCGTTGTCCCGCAGTTTGTAAACAAACAAAATGATCGTGTTTACTTGCCAAAGACGTCAGCTGAAAATATGAACCTTCGGTTGGCCACCAGAACTCAAGCGCCGGCCATGGCGATGGTGTGGGCCGGGACGCTATAACAGCCGATGGTCGCTCTCCTCTCGTATTAATCGACCGTGGCATCAGAATAAATGCAGAACATTATCGCGAGGGTGTATAAAAGCCTTGGGCACGCAAACATTTTGGCCGCTGACCTTGGACATTCCAACAGAATTCAGCACTATCGTACTTAGCATTCGCCACCCAAGAATGGTTACAAATGAGTTTCATGACTTCATTTCCAGCGCACAATGGCCACCAAAATCCCCAAATACCAATCCATTGGACTATTGTGTCTGGAGTATTTCGGAAAACAGGGTTGGCACTAAGACTAAAATGTCGATCACCTCAAGCAAGCGCTTCGTCGGGAATGTGCCAAAATACCGCAGAGCAACATTCGGGCAGCGTGAGATGGTTTCATTGGGCGTTTGAATGCCATAATTCGTGCCAAAGGTGACAAATTCTATTTCCGATATTTCTTGCTTTCGTTCAGTAAAATTTAAAAAAAAAATGTAAAAATTATGGCATTTGACTTTGTTGCAGTTTTTTTTTATCTCACCCTGTATATAATCTTCACAACAGATCTTGTGTTAGCAAAAATGTTTTGTATGTGTGAAATCTAAAGAGAGAGCTGGATGCTTATTTCGCTTTCTTTGAGCGTTTTGGTATTCAAAATCTTGAACCCTTTGGGTGAAAATACAAGAAGAAATGCTCTGACCTCTACCTACCTTATAACAGATATTGTGTTGATAGCAATATTGAGATGTGCCAAGTCTAAATGAAATCGGATGTTCATTTTGCGTTTTTATGAGCTTCAGGGATATTCAAAATTGTGAAATTTTCTGGGGGAGGTACCGGAAAGAGTTGACCGATATATCCCATCTTCACCGCAGATCTTATGTTAGTAGAAATAATGGGATGTGCAAGATATGAAGAGAACCGGATGCTTATTTCGGATTTTGCAATAGTTTTGGTTATTGAAAATTGTGACCCGTTATGGTGGAGGTACCAGAAGGAATATTCCGATCTCTACGAACCTTATAACAGATCTTGTGTTAATAGAAATATTGAGATGTGCCAAGTCTGGTACGAAATCGTTTGTTAGTCAGATGTTTCTCATTTTATGGATATTTAAAATGTTGACCCTAAGTGTGAGAGGTACCAGAATGAGTGGTCCTATCTCTACCATCTATATAACAGATTTTGTGTTAATGGAAATTTCGAGATGTACCAAGTCTAAAACAGAATTTGACGTTAATTTCATGTTTTATGAGCTTCATAGATATTTAAAGTTTTGACATTTTGTGGGGGAGATACCGGAAGCAGTGGACATCTTCAAGCCAAACCTTGAGTCAATAAAAATATGGTGATGTGGGCATTTATGCAAAATGTTGACCGTTTGGGTGGAGGTACGTAATAGGGTGGATCGACATTGTCCATTTTCGCACCTGACCTAGCACTAATGTAAAAATTAGGAAGTTTGAATTATCCTTTCTCTTTTTGTGTAGTATTTTTTTTTTTTTGTTTTTGTTTAAATTTCGACCTTTCCAGAAGGAGTAGATCGATATTGCCGACCTCCGAACATGGTCTAACATTTAGTACTTTTAGTGCACTTACATTTCGAATTCTCAAAAACCTAGCCTAATTTCATACTAGCACACTAAAATTGGCCCATGTGCAAATTTTAAGATTCGTTTAGTCATTGGGCCTCTTCTTCGGGGCGTTGAATCGGTCAGTTTTTCAAAATACATTTTTCGCAGAGACTTTAGACACAAAATCTTTTGTATTTACGTCACCTTTCATATAAAGTTTGGAGAAATTAAATCGGTTTAAACATTTCACCATACATCGATGACTAACACAATGTAACTTATTTTTATTAAAATGAAAATGAGGTTTTTAAGCAAAATGCTCTAAAAATATCTATTTTTTTCATTTCGACCGAGTGGTTTCCCCCTCAAGATCAAATTTTAAGATTCTACTTCCGTTTAGTCACTGGGCCGTTTCGTGTGGGCGTAGAATCGGCCAGTTAGACACTGAAATATTTTCACAATACATTTTTGAAATTATTGAAATTAATGGTAGTCCTATAAGGCATGCAGACACAATACACATACAGAGACTTTGTACACATAATCTTTGGTATTGACGCCACCTTTCATATGCAGTTTGCAGAAACTAAATCGGTTTAGGCATTTCAGCAAACATCGATAACAAACACAATGCAACTTATTTAAAAAAAAAATAATCTTGAGATTTTCATGCAAATGCTCTAAAAATATCCCATTTTTTCAATTCGGGTGCCTCAAGATCACCGACTACGTCTTGATCTAGGCTATATCATGGGTAATATCTTGGGCCCTTCTGTATTCGAAATGAATATTATTTGCACCGTAAGTATTGAAAGTCTATAACGTCATCTGCATAGCAAAGTGGTTCTAATTTCTCTTTACTTATAATACAAAAATGATGATAAAATCCCTGTCAGTCGAGCATCCTTGGTAACCCACAGCCCAGTCCCTAAAACGGAGTTCACAATGAAAATATCTAAGATTTGTATGAGCTTCTATATTACATAACCATTGATGTTTAATGTACCTCTCTCGTTGCATTATTCGTTTAAAGATATCCTTCGTGTGTTGCAGCTCCCAGGAGAAAGTTGGAGTCCTTAAGAAGACTTAGGGTTTCTCCAATTGTTGTTAGCTTACAATGCCGTACTTCTTTCTCTGTTAATTTCTTTCGTGCCTCTTCTATTGAGCTTGCGAACGTCACTGGGATGTTTTTTTTTTTCATAGGAATTATTTTTAAATAAATTTTTTGGAGGATATCTCCAGAAAAAAGGTTAGCTGATGAGTAAACTAGCAATTTTAAAAAAATTATTATCTTATTTTATTTAAAATACTGATTTTCTTCTCAGCTAAATTTTTTTTAAGGGGGCCCTGATTTTAGATTGTTTCCGAGAATTTTAAATAATTTTTCGAAATTTTCCGATTTTTCTACATTCCTTCTAGAAATTGTACCGATTAAAGAAAAAAACCTTTACAATTTTATTCCACATCAATACAACTTTTGTACCGAAATCAGATGAAATTCGGAATCAGGATCGGAAATTTCAGCAAAGGTTCAGGCCGAATTCGGAATAAAATGTTAGTTGGATTTATACAAAGCTTGCTGCCTCTATATGTAACATGTATCGGTCTTCTGGATTCAGGAGGCAAGAAGCAGGTTACTATCTGCAAAATCATTTTTTTTATCTATCTATCAATTCTAGTTTCCAATTGCAAAAAAAAAAAAACTCCCCTCACTTATTCTAGCCAGTGTTTTTGTCCATCTGTTGGCCTATTGGAATAATGTGGTGATAGTCATATTCGGTACACATGTGTATTGCGTGCACACGCAAATTACCTTTTTTCCATGATTCGCTTTAAATTCCAATGAATGCTTTCACACGCATGTATACTCATACAGACACACACACACATATGCTGCGATATGCGTTCCATGTGAATGTGTCGGTGTAAATGTCTATGCCCAGGACATTCATTCATATGAGGCTGTGTTGCATGCCACAATCATTGTGTTGATGCTGTCGTTGCTGTTGTTGTTGTTGGTATTTATGTGTATTTTCTTGTGGATATTTGTTATTTTGTTTAAAACATACACACATACCTACCGAAAGAGATATGTTAATGTGCAGATGTGTCTGCATGTGTCGCTCGGTGCGTACATTAATGTTTTGTTGTGTGTGGATTTCACATCATTTACTTTTTTGTTTCTATATACATAGACTTTTTTTAAAAAAATTACATAAACCCATACTCTATATTTAAGGGAGAAAAAAAAAATACAAACAACCAACAACAAAAATAACAACACACACACACGCACATTCCCACCAATTTTATATATATCTTTCAGATAGATGTAACCACGTACACAGGAACATTATGCATACCATAGTGTATATGCATAATGAGTGTATAAATGGGTGTGTGTGTGTTTGTGTGCATGTGGACATGTTTCTGACGTTTTGTTTATATTAATGGGTTTGTTTTTGTTGTTGTTTCGGGGTTTGCGTTTGTTTTTAAGTATATAATGCTTGTGGGCCTATTATAACGTGTTATTTATGGCGCTACTTATGGTTACGTCTTTATGGGCTGCTTATTGTATTTTTTTACTCTGTTTTGTGCATGTGATTCGCCATGTTTGTTTTTTTGCAATTTGTTCTGGTGTTGCTAGCTCGAATTGAACAAAATCGTTGTCTGCAAATTAAAAGGTGTACGTTTGAATGTTAGCATGCTTTAGAAGTATGACATGTGATCTGCACTGATGACTGTACCGATCGCTTGACTGATCCTAATTCTTTAATGGCTGAAATTCCTCCATACTACTGTGAGCAAAAATTGAAAAAAGACTCTGATTTTTCGATAATATTTTTAAGAATTCTGATCTTTAGTGAGAGATTTAACAGAAGGTGTGAACTAATATTTTCCCATTTGCAGACTCGGCTCTAGTTTTATTCAAATATTTGATACAAATACGTAAAACTTAGTCCTGAACTTCGTAAGATTTAAAATTGATTAAAGATATTTTTTAAAAATGTGATATTTTATAGGTAGGCTACCAGAAACAGTTGACAAATTCCATAAATCACATTGGGTCTAATATTATTGTGAATAAGAAAATTGGACACATACTTTAGACAAAATCTTGAATTATCGATAGACCAGCCAGACACACAGATGGGCGGACCTAGCTAGATCAAATCCATACATACTGAGCAATTTTTATACATTTTTGTTTTGAAGATATACATTTTTTGCCGTAAGGCTTTTCACATCTAAGCCCTGACCACATTATCGACGGTCCGTTGATAGTTTCGGTATACACTTTCTGGATAAATAGATTGTGTGGCACGACGCAACTCCAGTATATTTGAGTTAACTTTAAAGTTGTAAACGTAGGAAACCATCGAAACATCTGCAGAAAGGATAAAAGCGAGAAGGCCTGCCATCCATTTCTGCCATCCATTTTGAGCGTGCGACATATGCCATTATTTGGAATGTTGTTATACTTAATATTGGTTTTTGGTGGATATCCGGAATCATATATTAAAATGGTGCTCGGTCATAATCCCATTGCAATTATGGGGATTATGTCCCATTTCTTGGTCATAACCCCTATAATATAGTGGGAATTATGTCCCATAAGGAGTATGACAGGTCGCTGTGGGAATTATGTCCGACAACATGATTATAGAAAGGCAAAGTATAGACTATAATATATTTTTAAACCATAATTCCCATTATGGGTCTATTTTCAGTTCCGGTACAAAAATACCAATTTTCTTGTATTACTTCGGAACCGGTTCAAACAACCCCATCATATGGCAACTTGTTAGATAGGTATTTCCATAACCTTTCAAATTATACCCATTTTGTATATCTATTTTGTACAACCGGATAAAACTCGGATCTTTTGTCCGAACTTTCGGGTCGAATGACTTGGTAACCAGATATTTTCTCCAAGAAAAATTTTCTTTGCCGTAACACTCTCGTCTTCTATGAGAAGACCTTCTGGCCTTCTATGAGAAGACCTTCTGGCCTTCTATGAGAAGACCTTCTGGCCTTCTATGAGAAGACCTTCTGGTCTTCTAGGAGAAGACCTTCTCGTCTTCTATGAGAAGGCCTTCTCGTCTTCTGTGAGAAGACCTTCAACTCTTCTGTGAGAAGACCTTCAGCTCTTCTGTGAGAAGACCTTCACAGCTCTTCTGTGAGAAGACCTTCACAGCTCTTCTGTGAGAAGACCTTCACAGCTCTTCTGTGAGAAGACCTTCACAGCTCTTCTATGAGAAGACCTTCACAGCTCTTCTATGAGAAGACCTTCAGCTCTTCTAGGAGAAGACCTGCACGTCTTCTATGAGAATACCTTCTCCACTTCTATGAGAAGACCTTCCTGTCATCATTGAGAAGATCTTCTTGTCTTCTCTGAGAAGACAGGAAGGTCTGAGAAGACCTACTTGTCTTGAGGTACGAAAGCAAGAAAATTGAACATTTTTTTCCTGTCTTATTCGATCAGATCTCTTGTTGAGAGAAATATTTAAAGTTTGAAAATCATCACCGATTATTTCGCAAGTTACACCAGAGAGAAATATTAAAAATGTTGACCCTTGTACCAGAAGGGTTGGGCCGATACATCCCATCTTCATACCAAAGCTGGTGTTGATAGAAATATTGTGGTATACAGAAATTGAAATTAATCGGAAAATCATTTTGCGTTTAATGAGCTTCATGGCTATTCAAAATGTTGACCCGTTGTTGGGGTGGTACCAGAAGGAGTGGGCCGATATATCTCATCTTCACACCAGATCTTGCGTTAGAAAGTATTTAAACTTGTAGACAATTTGACCCTTTTTCAGATTTTGCAAGAGTTATTATTACTGAAAATGTTCACCCTTTATGGAGGAGGTACTTAAGGTAGTGGGCCGATATTGTCTATTTTCGCACCTAATCTATCATTTATACGAATATTGGTATTTGCAAAGTTTAAAGAAAAGTAAAATATTCTCCTATTCTCATTTTTTTTTTTTTTTTTTTTTTGGTGAATATATAGACCTGTTGTGGGCGAGGCACCAGAAGGAGTCGATACGTATTGTCGATAGTGAAATATTCTCTTAGGTTTTTTTTTTTTGTTAAAATATAGACCTGTTTTGGGCGAGGCACCAGATGGAGTCGATGTATATATCTTGCCCATATCCGAACCAGATCAAGGTTTGTTAATAATGCTACGATATAGCAGGTTTGGACCAAATCGGATACTCCCTTCGAGAGTCATCGTGTGCAAAAGCCAAACGAATCCAAATGTCCTGAAAAGAATTTGGTCCAAAGAGACCTAGGACCGAAAGCCCTTATTTCGATGAGGCACGTTTCGACCGTGTCAAATTATATATATTCCCTCTGTACCCATATGGCTGAGGGTATAACAATGACAACTTCCTATATACTATCACAAAGAGACAGATAAAGAAACGAAGCATTATGACATCAAAATGGCAAAAATGTTAAGAGAGGAAGTACAGAAGATCTCTAAAAAATCTCCTAATACAGAAGTTAAATCAGAATATTAGAAAGTTATAATTTAAGACTAGTAAACTTATGTTTGGAGTATATTTCAATTCCCTCAAGTTTCTTTATTTTTAATTCTCATATGGTTATAAGATTGAAGCGTAGACCCATTACTTTAATATTTTACAACAATACTTTTCAGATTATAAAACCTCTACCCACTTTCCTCTACAATCGCCATATCTTATAATTCCATCAAAATATTCCAACTTATAAATCAATGACATGCCTGTCACTTGTAAAGATTTGATTTCCAGAACAACAAGAGGAGGCATGGAGGGGGAATACAACACATTTGCTTCAAAGTGCCAATATTTGTCTTTAATTAATGCAAAGATGAGAGCGAACCGTGAATAAATCATTTCAAATAAATTAAGATTTATCTGATGAATTAATGAGAGCTGCAGCTCTTGGCCAGAAAGACAACGGAAGGAAGCGGTGGAAATAAAAATATCTGTCAGCAATCAATTCTCATTTTCAAAGCGCAGAGATAGAATAGAATAATTAGTGAGTGAGACTTCTTTTTCCAATTACAAATGGACAGCTTAAAAGTGTTTTGCCATACATTTTGTGTTTTCTCCATGTTCCTCCATTTCCCCCTCGGTGTTGCTGGCTGATACAGAAGAAGAAAAAGAAGTAAGCAAAACAAGAAAATGGTATAAATCTAATAAAGAATCCTCCTGTTGGCGGGGTATGAGTGCACACTTCTGAGCGCCACTAAAGCACATTGGTGGGTGATTCACTTCAATTCTGCTGCTTGGTTTTGCCTTTATTAAATTCTGAGAAAGACAGGCCCTTAGGAACTACTACCACTCCTGCCACTCACCCTCTCACACTCTCTCCCTCATGCCTTATCAGCACATAAAATTTTAATCAGCCAAAGGCATTTATCTTTTGTGGGGCAAGTAGTGTTCCCTTTTGCAGAGGTGGTCCATGCCACCCCGTGGAGATGCTAGTTAGTTGGCCATGGTTGCTAAAAAAAAACAACAACAAAGTCCAGTTGAGAGAGGGTAAGCCGCACATCTTGTGATGCCAAGAGTAACATGGTCTCGAAAGAAAAATACCCCAGAAAGTCAAAGCCAGCAGTTTTGTAGACCATATAATATATACATATATATATATATAAACAGTAAACCCTGTTTATTATATACCTACATACATACATACATACATCCATATATAAATTAAGAAAAATGCAAAAAAAAACCCTTCTAGCTATCCAAGTCAACTTTAGTTTCAACCTCCATCTTGGTTCCTGCATTTCCTTAAGCACAAGGGTTGCTTGTTTGCTTTTTAGCTGGCTTTTTTGTTCTGTTTTGTTTTCATTTTATTTCCAAACTCATTTATTTCAATGTTTGCAATGGGATGCCGGGTGGCCGTATACCCTTGACATAAAGTTTCCAACTGCCAGCCAGCTCCTTGATGTCCGTTTCATTGGTTCTACGTGTTCCTTTTATTATTTGTCCAAGTTAGAGAAAAATACACTTACCACCACCCCTCCACCCCTCTCCGCCCCTTACAAATTCAACCATTTTTCTGTTTTTCATTAGAGAAAAAGGGTAACTTTTCTACTATTCAGATAAAGTTTTTGTGTTTTGTTTTTTTTTTTTCGTTTTTCACGTTTTATTTTTATTTGCAAAAACTTTTAGCCAAATGTAACAAAAATTGAAATTTACATTTCCATGGTTATGGCGAGCGCAGTGTAGATGCCGAAGAAAAGGGCCAGCGCCATTATGGGGCAGCGACAAAAACAGAGAAGACCATTTGTTATGCTTAAGGAAGGTACAGAGTGTACGAAATGTCGTATTCTAGAGACAGCTGTGGCTGTACTTGAAGTTATGGCACAGTGGGACAATTCAATTTATGGGATTTTTATTTGTTCGAAAAGATATCTAGGAATTAAATTTCAAAATGGAAATCTCTTAAAAGTAAACTAAGAATAATTGCAAAAAATCTCTAAGATTTGGATGTTGGAACATATGTTTAAAGGTATCAAAATATTGAATTGTGGAACATTTAATTGCTAAATGTAGTTGGGACTAACGTTAAATGAAAGCAACATTGAACCATTTCTGTAAGTAGAAAGCATGCCTAACGACGAACAGTGGGTTGAGATCCCCAAAAAACGAAGATTAATTCGGGGAAGCATTCTATCTTTCTGAAATTTCGTTCAGACATATTAAATATACCGGTCCACGTTTCGGTAAGTATAGCGTTACTTCCTGATTTTCGGTATTTTGAAGGTTACGGCAACAATTTCAATCCCAATTATGAGTAACTTAACATTTTGATTTCAGAGCTGACAAAATCTCTTCCTGCTAAATTTTGTTAAGATAAATCCACTATTATGTATTGACCACATATAACGGCTCTTCAAATTCTAGGAATTTTGAGAAAATCTTATGTATATAGGGTACAAAGTGCCACAAAAGGAATACAAATTTTTATAGAAGCCGATACGATAAAAATAATGTCCCTAAATACGTCACTCTAAGGGGTCTAAAATTTTTAGGCTTGGCAGGATATTACTGCCGCTTCATACGGGACCTTGTCCAGATAAAGAACCTGTTATCGAATATACTTAGCAGGGAATATGGCCAAGTTAATACACCACAGTCGAGAAAAATTAAAAATTTCTTTTCCACAATTTTAAAATTGTAAAGTCTAGGATGTCATGGGGTTATGGATGATTGGAAGATAATCAGGAAGTCGGGTATTCGGAGATTACGATGATGATATTCTGACTGTAGACGATTTGAAAATAATCGGGAAGTCTGATGAACGGACTTCGTGTGCCCGGGATTACGGTGATGACCTTAGGATTGTGAGCGATTTGAAGATATTCGGGAACTCTGATGGGAGGACTTTGGAACCACTCGATGACGCTTAGATTGTAAATATTTTCACTGTTAAATTTGTAGACGATGTAGCTGTTCTGGCTATAATCGAGAACTCCAGTCGGGTACCACGAATATGATGTTCGTATTCTAAATGATTTAGCTGTTTGCGTTGTAGAAGACTTCGCTGTTCGGGTTATAATCGTGAA
The DNA here is from genome assembly GCF_030504385.1 of Musca domestica. NCBI lineage: Eukaryota > Metazoa > Arthropoda > Insecta > Diptera > Muscidae > Musca > Musca domestica. The sequence continues at coordinate 6,237,696 of NW_026712155.1, forward strand.
TTTCGGGCTTAGATCATGAATAAGGTGTTCAGGATATATATATTATTTGCTCGGGTTATAATCATGAAATCTGGTCGGCAACCACGATTATGACACTCAGGTTGTAGACGATTTCATATTTGGGTTGTAATGGGGAACTCTCGTGAAATGCTTTCCGAAAAAAGGTGTTCGGATGGTGTAAATGATCAGCAACTCGTATCTGTGATCGGAGGTTAGTTAGTCGGGCTTTGCTACGGTCTAAGACTACATCTACGTTAACACTCTAAATTTCGATGCGAATTGCGTGTCCGAAGCTCCAATTTGGACAGCGAGCCCGAAACTCCTGTGTCAATGTATTTCTAACCGAGATTTTGCCAAAAAAAAGATATTCCCAGCTAACTGTTCCTGTTGGTCGTAGGACAGAAATTATATCAAAATCGCCAAGCCCCCTGCAGTAGCGAACCCTAGATATGTTCACAACAAGGCCAGGATTATTTATAGACAGAAAGTCCTTGAAGAAAACCCTAAAGATCAGGAACTTTTTGTCCAAATGTTCTAGACAAATATTCTTAAAAAAATCCTTGTAAAAATCCACGTTTTCCGGCTAGGAAGTCAATGAAATAATTTCCTTAAAAAATCCTTAATATTCAGCCAGGACATTCTAGAAAAATTTCCAAAGATTGACTGAAGGTCCTTGTAAAAATATTCTTTGAAATAAAACTAAAATTTTAAAATTCCAGGTATTTTTTTTTAAATCTTCTCTACAAATGATCTTAAAAGTCCCCAGATTTTTACCAGAAAATCCTTAAGAAGGATATTCTCGATTTTCGAACAGGTGATCCCTAACAAATGTTCCTAAAATTAACTATTTTCGGCCAAGAGGTCCTTTTAAAGAAACTCTATGATTTTAGGAAATTCCTTCCAAATGTTCCTTAAAGCAATCCACTATGGATGCATAGTTGGAGAGACCTTGAATTTTTTTCTGAGTCTTGAAAATCCAAGAAGTTTGTTTACCGAATACCTACCACAAAGTCGCGTAAATTATTTGAGAACAAAATTCTTCTTAGAATTTACTCGCCGATATTTACTTCATGTGGACTTCGAAAAATGTTTTGAGGTGTTTCAAATTGGATAGTTAGGTTAGTCGAATAAAAGATTGTGAATATATTTTCTACCGATTTGGCTGTGGCACTCCAGAAATATTGTCTGACTCCAACTCATAGGCTTCGACTACGGTACCATTCAAGTGTCTGAAATAAATAGTCCCTCAATTTGTTCCACAGTTAATTCCATTTTCTTCTAGTCCTCTTCACCGAGTGATTTTTTTTATTATATTTTATAATGTGAATATATATTTGATAAGGAAAAAGAACAGAAAACTAAAAAAAACCTCAACTAAAAAACAACATTCACACACACACAAAGAGAGCAGCCATGGAAACCCCCAAACGTCAGAATGGAAGAAGAAAAAAAAAAACACGGCAAAACTTTGAATACATTGCAAATGTATTTGGGAATAGTCCTTGCCGAAAAGGACAAAGTTTTTTCTATATATTTTATACTGGCACTCTGCAATGTCCTCCTTCACACTCTGTGGTGGTCGGTCTCTTTCCATCCCAGTAGAATATCACATAAATATCCTTAGAGATTTAAGATTGCTTTGTCATTTGCTAATGTAAAGAGGGGTGGGGAGGGGAGGCAACGACAAACAACAAGAACGATGACGACAACAACGACAACGATGAGGAAAACACACGGCACATGGCTTTGCGGAAAAGACACGACACCAGGAAGGAATGGAAGAAGACGCTTTGGCAGAACCCAAGCACTCTGGGGTTGCTTGCTTTGCTTTGCTTCCACGGACGTTGTGTACTTTCAAGTAGTTGATATCTATGTACATATGTATGTTTGATTGTATGTACAATTGCATGTGGCATGTACTGTGTGTGTGTCTGTTTGGTACATTTTGTACACAATCTATTCGTGTGTCGTCCTATGTCCTTTGCCTGGCACAAGGACAAAACGAGGGATGTTAAATTAAACAAAAATGGCGTCCCTTTTCTGCCACAAGAAGATAAATTAAACTTATTTCAATGAAAATGGATTAATGCCGAGCATGGCAACCAACACTCGCGCCGAACAACAGCCAGCATCGCAGAGCAGCGCATCATCATAGGGAATTAAATTTAAAACATGTTAAAGTTAAAACATGCAGATGAATGTAGCCATTTTCTATTTTGTGTAAAGGTAATTTTCTAGTAAGGAGGAGGTAATGGTTGAAGAGGATAATTCTATTTTATGGAGACTTGAAATTTGATTTGAAGATTTAAACAATGGTTTGAGACCTGATGACCTTTACAGACAATGTTCGCCAAGATACAAATCCCAAATTTAAAACAAATCCTTTAGAAAATGTGAATAAAATCGCCAAAATACCTAATATCAGGAGGTACCCTTATTTATGGGCTATACGAAATCATGGACCCTCATTTACGAACTTGACATGGCTTCTGACCATATATACATGTGTGCAAAATGTCAATTTGTCAAAAAGATGCTGTAACTACAAAAGCCAATCACCGCTGATCGATTGGGAATTTTATGCTGATCAAAAATATTGAATATTCTGAGGAGTTACAAACGGAATAACAAAATTAATATACCCTTCAAGGTGTTGTGAAGGGTATAAAAACAATACATTATGTTTTTGACATAAACTTTCTCGAAAATTTGGGAGAAAAAGAAAGAGGACTATTGCGACTTTACCCGTATAACGAGACCCAACTCCCTAATTTGATATTATCTTCATCCTAAGGAAAAACTTTTAGGTTATTATCTCTCCTCCTTCGATTTGAAGGTATTACGACATAGTCTGTATGGCTCAAAATCTAAGTAAAAACAGCGTTAATGCAGGGTTGCCCATATTCGACGGACCCATCTGGCAACGCCATAACTTTTGACAGAGATGTCACATTGCTTAATGACATACCGCGTTTGAAGCGTCAGTCCAAGCAGATTTTTACCATAAACCAATACAAGCCACTCGAGCGCTCTGAAATAGTTGAAATTTACATTCAACAGAAGAAGTCAATTGTGAAAACTCAACGTGCTTTCAAAACATTAAAAAATGTGAGAAGTGCGCCTTCTAAGAACACCATTAAGCGTTTATACGAAAAAATTTCGACTGGTAACACTCTTTCTAATCCGAAGAGGCCATATAAAAGTCGACCAAGGCGATCGGCCGATAATATCGCTGCCGTACGAGCCAGTGTTGAGAGGTCCCCGAGAACATCCCAAAAACGCCGTTCTCAGCAGTTGGGCATGGCTCGGATCACTTTACAACGGATTATTCGCATTGATTTGCATTTGTTCCCGTACAAAATTCAATTGACGCAAAGAATGTTGCCTGCGGACAAGCTTCGTCGATTGGAATGGGCCCAAAGAGTCATCGAAAAGGCCGAAGATGACGAGCAATTTTGGAACAAAATTATCATGTCCGATGAAGCCCATTTCATATTGAATGGGATGAGATGAAAAAACTGCAACCAACTTCAGACTGCTGTCATTTCTAAGGCACTTGTCCGACAGCTGTTAAAATTATTCCAGTGACAGCTCATTATACTGTTTATAAGCGTACAAAAGCATTTTGGTGAGAATTTTCCAGAAACAAAGTTATTCGTGATGGAATGTGATTTCTTTATATTTGGCTGGGAAACTGGAAAATGGATACTCCCAAACCTATGTCATTTTGTTAAAATATATTTCGACATTCATTATATTTATTCAAAAATTTGACCCTTTATGGAGGAGATGCCAAAGGAGTGGAACAAAACTATTTACTTCTGGTCTGACCAAATTCTGATATAAACATTACAATGTGCCAGATGTGGACCACAATGACAATTTCCTTCACCTTATATGAAACAGGTGATCATTTTTAAAAAACGTTTTGTGGGGAAGCGCTAGAAGGAGAGAGCCGATAAATTCCACATTCAAGTCAGATCTCTGGTTGAGAGAGATATTTATATATACCAGGTTTGAATAAAAGTTTCACCAGATCTTTTGGTAATTAAAATATTGGGATGTGTGAAATTTGAAGAGAATCGGATGATGTTTTTTTTTTTCATTTTATGGACGTATTGGTTATTCAAAATGTTGACCCCTTTGTGGGGAAAGAACAGGAAAAAGTGGGCCCATATCTATCATTTTCACACCAGATCTTGTGTGTGAAAATTCAGGAAATCGGAAGCATATTTAGCATTTTATGAGTGTTATAATTATACAAATTGGGGACCTCTTTGTGGTCAACAAACCAGATTTAATTACAATGGGATGTATGTTTCGAATTTTTTGAATTTTGAATAATTATAACCCTTATATAATTATTCAAAATTTTTACCCTTTCAATGGGGAGGTACTTGACGGAGTGAACCTATCCAGGATTATGTGTCCATTTTCCCACATAATCTAGCACTGATGCAAATATTGGGATTTGCAAATTAGGATCAAAATCGGATTATCCCCTCTCTTTCTGTTCAGCAATTCTTTTTGTTTTGAAAATTTCGATGTTTTTTTTTTTTTTTTTTTTTTTGGTTGAGGTACCAGAAGTGGTGGACCGATATTGCCCATCTCCGAAATCGATCTAAGTTTGATAATAATATTACGATGTACCAAGTTTGGACCGAATCGGATACTTCCTTCTTCTTTTGATACCTTCGGCATGAAAGGAAATTGTATGTTACTTTAAGGCGGCAACCCTAAAAAAGTCCGAGGAAAAATTGATTAGAAAATATTTATTTATTTATTTATTTTCAAAAAAAAGTACCAAAAAGACCCTTTTGTGCGCTCGGGTTAAAATTTTAGATCCAAATAGTCTTCGTGTTTTTATTAACAATATTGCCGAAAACACTATTTTCCTAAAATAAACGAATTCCAAGGAATCTTAATCCGAAATTAAAAAAAATACTTATTTGCGATGCAAACGCCTATAAACGTGTCGTCTATGATTAGCTTTCCTGATCTGCTGGATTTTCCCTGAACTTATTGAAAAAAAATATAAAAAAATAAATACCTCACACGGAGGCCTTTCAGTTCATTGTGGAGGCCTTTCGTGAAAAAGAAAGGGAAGAAGGAATAGAAGTTGAGAGAAAAGAAATGTGATATTTGTAGAGAAACATACGCCAAATCCATTAAAGCCTTTTTCCGAATAGATGACAGAATGAATGCACACTGAGATCAAGAGTCGGCTGTTCCGCCAGAGCTCTTCCCCTTGATAGAGCAGGGCAGTGGTGTTCGATTGTTTCATACTCTTCTTCATAATCACTCTCCCACAGCCTGTAGTATTCGATGTTAGAGTTATCCCATCTGGAAGTTCTTCATCGGATGTTGACAACGTTTTAACATGTCAGTGGACTGAGAGTCCATCCTTGCCAATTCATCGGATTTCTCATTTTCTTCAGTATTACAATGAACAGGTACGCAGCATATTCGGATAGAAGTGATTTCCTTCTCGGTATGAAAATTCGGATCCCTATCCACAAATTTGCGGATATACAAAATGGCATTCTTGTAGAATTACCCACCTCCAACTTTCTTAGCGTCATCACCATTGTGTTGGATGATGATTCATCTTTCGAAATTCCATCATCTTCGACATAAACAACACTTTGTCTCGAAAGTTTGGATTTATCGGTTACTGCCGATAGAAGAACCGTTGGTGCAGAGATCTTCCCAACTTTGTTGTCCACACATTCCTCCTCAACTTCGAAATGACTCAGGTCACCCTTCATTAACTTACCTGGAATAATGGTCTCATTCCCATTGTCTTGGGAGAGATTGAGATTTTTTATTAAATCGTCCAGGAGGTCCGTTAGGCTGCAACCGATCGATATGATCTCATACATAAAGTCGAGATTTTCTTTACTGTGTACGACCAGTATGTCCTTGGATGTCACGGGCGTACTGTCTTTGTCGTCCTCTTCCTTAACTTTGGTCCTTATTTGGAAAGCCTTAGCCGTTTAAAAATCCTGGTCGTCAACTTTTCGGGTATTACTTGCACTTGGAGCAGGAGCGAAAAAAGGTGCCAAGGCAGCCATCTGAGGTCGTTTGAACGCAATCGCTGAATATCGAATATCTTGGCTTACGAACACACCCACACTTGCCACCAGCACTGGGTTGTTTAGCCCCTGCGTAGTAACGTTACTATTGGATACATCCCTAAATATTCGTCGTAGACCCCATAAATTATATATATTCATAATCAGCATAAAATTCTAAGATGTTTTAACGATGTCCGTGTGTGTGTCTGTCCGTCAGTCTGTTGAAATCACGATACAGCCCAAATTATTTGACGTAGAGTGTCAAAATTTAGCAGAACAATTTGTATTGTATCTAGGATGGTTGGTATGAGATATATCCGTCCACGTTTTGGTATAGTCCCCATATAACGGTACCTCCCTATATTCGGTATTTTGGTGGTTTTTGTCACATTTTTCACGGATTTGACTAAAAATTTGTATTTGTTGGTCGTAATGGGTTCTGGCTGCGGTGGCGAAACTTTGTATGCATAGGTCCACGTTTTGGTATAGCTCGTATATAACGGTACCACCAGATATTCGGTATTTTGATGATTTTTGCGACATTTTCCCACGAATATGTCTAAAAATTGGTATTTGTGGATCACAATGGGTTCTAATGTTTCCTTTACCTTAAGGTGGAGGGTTATTAAAAATTCGGCCCGGTCGAACTTAATGTTTTTTACTTGTTTCCCTTCCCCATAGTTGAAAACTGTTGGTTAATTATTTAGGGAGAAGGCAGGTCCATCGGGCAGGTAGTTTAGGCACGCCAGTGATACGCCTCGTCGGTCAATGGCACTCAATCATTTCTATCATCGAGACCCTTTCACCGGCAGACTGTCCGCAACTGCTTATTTGATTCGCAGCTATCCAATGTATCTATTGGGGGTTCCACTAGCAATCACCTATTCTCCCCGAAGGCGGACTTATGTGCATATGTTTATCTTGCGTTTTCGCCTAGTCCTTGTGGAGAAATCTGATTTTTTTCATTTTCATAAAATTACATAAGTCCCGTGTGTAACCCGTCTTTATTTATTTCCTTTCCTCGTAAGGAAAACATTTGTTCCTAAGCAAGGTCCTCGAAGAGATCATGATAATTGGTCTGTTCCAGATCCGCAAGAATGTGAAAGTTTTTACTACGATAACCAATTTTCCCTTTATAATATCGAAAAAATTGCAAAACAAGTAGATTTTTGCAGATTCTGGAACAACCCTAATGTTAACAAATTACCTCGGTTCATTTTTAAAGTATTCCTAGCTTCAAACCCAATTTAGTTGGACTTTGTGTTTTTCGATAACACATTTTTAGAATGGAGGCCAATCTGTAACATATCCTACCATGCTCATAAAACCCTCAACAAAGCTCCATCAATATCCAGCAAAGTTTCGTCTCACAACGAGGGACATAAACTGACATTCTAATCTACGGCAAAAAAAAAGAAAAAAAAACAACCAAACAACAAACGCCCAATTAACCGAACACCTCAACATGAATGTCCTTCACCCAGAGAACAGCAGGAAAAAAAATCATAGTTTTTTATCTTGTCGTTTTTTGGCATCAGTTTTGTTTTATATAATGTGCAACAACATTGTCGACAACGATGATGATGATGATGACCAACTTGACATTGGCCTCCAAAAAGGTAAATACCATACACATCCGCCGCAGCTTCCAGCTACTGCAATAATATAATAATGGTATTTAACAGCCAAATAACCAAAAAAAAATAAAAAACACGAAAATCACTTGCAACCATTCTCACGTTGGGAAAACCCCTGAAAAAAAAACAAAACAAACAAAAAATATGAATGATGTCATCACTGCCACAACTACTTCTCCAGGCAGCCAGCCAACCATTGCCAGTCCTCCTTTGGTTCATTTAAAACGCAGTCGAATGAAATCATATGTAAAATTGCGATTAAAAATGCACTAGGCAATGTGAATGCCAGGAAAAACACGCACCAACCTTGCACGCACCATGCATGCCTCATGCAAAATACCCGTCGTCGGAGTGAGTTCTGCCAAAGGCTTCCCCCCAAAAAAGCAAAATTTTGTTGCCAAAAAACGAACAAAAAACCTGCCAAAAAATACAAAACTCCAATCCTGGCACCCAAAGGAAAGCATTAATAAGCCGCGAATTTCAGTAAAACAAACGGCCTTACGCGTCGTATTTACCCAGCGACCACTGGTCGGTCGTCGAGGACACTGCGTGTGATAGTTTCCACGCACACACACACACACCGTCGTCTCCTGTTTTATTTTTCACGTGCGTACATATTGTTTTTCATTCAAGTACGCGCGCCATGGATTTTTACACATTCATTCATTCGTTCATTGATTCTGAGGCCCCTTTGCAAAAAACAACGAACAAAACGAAAAAAAAATAAAACTTTCGCGCACAAAAAGACAACAAAAAAAGGCTTTGCCATCATCAAAAATAAAAAACTTGCCCCGGTTTTTTATTTCCAAAAAATCATCAAAAACGATGAGTACATCTGCAACAGAAATAATAATAACAACAGCAACAACAACATCGCCATCGACAACAACAACACAAACACCAGCAACAACTGCATGAGCCGCAGCAGCTTCAGCAAACGTTAATCGCATTGAATTGACTTAATTCATATTTAACTGCAGCTCGTTATGGCCACGGGAGGTGAACAGTGGGGGAGAATTTTGAAATTTTGCAAATTCATTCTGAACAAAGTTTGAGATAGGCATTTTGGGCCAGTGGAGATACGTAGACGAGAGTAAAAGTTGACTTTTTACCTCACCAATTTTGTTAATAAGTCGAACAACGATTTTCGTTCTTACAGATCTTCAGAAAATCTGAAGAGACTTCTTTGAAAAAGATATTTTCTAGTGGACCATTTCAAAGGTCCTTTATAGAAGTCAATGATTTTTCTTTTTAAGAAGACTTTATAAAAAATCTTCTTCTGTAGAAGACTTTCTGAACGGTCGCATTCTACAGGATATCCTATAATATGTGTTCTTCCCTGTACAAGGACCCTTTCTACAGAAGACTTTAACTTTAAGGGTCTTCTATTACAGAATTATTTTTGCTGAAAGTTCACATTGAAAAGTCGGTCTTAAAAACTCTGCCATGTGATACCTATACCAGGTATTGGAGCCAGACTTTCGGATTAAATACACAGTTAATCTGGTGGCCGGATGTGTCCCAAAAAAAAAAAAAAAAAATAGTTTCACGGAATAAGGGTACAAATACCCACTTCTTAAAATAATTTAGAAAAAACCGAGAAGTTTTACTAAACTAGAGTTGTTCCGAAAAGTCGCCTTAGAATTCTTTCTACTTTAATAGACCCTTATAAAATACTATCAGAAAGGACCTTGTCTATATAAGACCTTCAGAAAGTTTTTTTTTTGTGATAGCCCTTCCATAGCGGACTTCTTCGGACACAGGGTCTTAAAGATTTTCCGATTTTACTCACATTACAAAATTTTTTTCCCTTTCTTCTCTTTACAGGAAACCTTAAGATACGTGTTGTTATACCCTCAGCCATATGGCTAGAGAGGGTATATATATTTTGATACGGCCAAAATGTGCCTCATCGATATAACGATTTTTAGACCCTAGGTCTCTTTAGACCAAATCCGCTTCAGGACATTTGGAGTCGATGAAGCGGGGTCCGTCTGTGGCTAGTGCACACGATAACTCTTGAAGGGAGTATCTGATTTGATCTAAACATGATACACAAAAGGTCGAAATTTTCAAAAAAAGTATATACAGGGTGAGATGAAAAAACTGCAACCAAGTCCAATATGCTGTCATTTCTAAGCCACTCGTCCGACAGCTGTTAAAATTATTGCAGTAACCGCTCATTATATTGTTTACAAGCCTGCAAAAGCATTTTGGTAAGAATTTTCCAGAAAAAAGTTATTCGTGATGGAATTCAAGCGTGATAGTGTAATTTCTTTATATTTGGCTGGAAAACCACAAGTGGCTATCGTTAGAGCAATTCAATATTTCAATGTGAACAAATCTTTTGAGTCTCGTACCATCAGTCGTTATCGTGATACTGGAAGCGTAGCCCGACCTATGTCCAAGAAGTGGGCAGAAGAAAACAGCAACATCAGCAGAAATAGTTCGAAAGTAAAGAAGCGACTTGATCGAAATCCGCATCGCAGTGGCCAAAAAAAAAGATTCGTGAGCTGAACATATCGCAATATTCCATTCGGCAAATATTGAAAATTAGCTCGGGGTACGTGTCAAAAAAGCAGGCCGCAGGCCTTGGACATTCCAACAGCACTCACCGCCACCCAAGAATCGTCACAAAATGAGGTTCCTCACTTCATCTCCAGCGCACAATGGCCACCAAAATCTCTGGATACCAATCCATTGGACTATTATGTCTGCAGTATTTTGGAAAGCAAGGTTGGCACTAAAAATACCAAAGTGTCGATCACCTCAAGCAAGCGCTTCGCCGGGTATGGGCCAAAACAGGGGCAACATTCGGGCAGCGTGTAATAGTTTCTTTGGCCGTTTGAAGGCCATAACGGTTTTTAAGATTTTGTAGTCGATCTAGGGGTTAGCTGGTGCTCACGATAACTCTCGAAGAGGTATCAAATATGATCCAAGCTTGGTACACCGTAATACTTTTATCTAACTTAGATGAAGATTGAAATAAAAAATATCAAATTTTTTACAGGAAATAATTTAGCTCATAGAACAAGAAAGAATCTTTCGATTTCGTTCAAACTTTGCAAATCCTAATATTTGTTTTTTGGTCTGGTGGGAAAATGGACAATGTAGACCCACTCCTTCTATTACCTCATTCACAAAACGTCAAAATTTTGAATAAATAAGAAAATGTGAAATAAGAAACAATTGTCTTGAAATTTCGCTTATCCCGATATTTTTAACAGCTCTAGATCTAATACGAACCACTCCTTCTGGCACCTTCCAAACAACGGGGTAATGGCTTTGGACAAAAGTCATTTGGAGTTAATCTAGGAGTGTATGTCTGCCTCTCTACAACACTAGTTGGTAGTCACGATAACTATCGAAGGGATTATCTGATCAAGTGCAAACTTGGTACATCGTAATATTATTGTCAAACTTAAATAGAGTTGAGAGATTGGCAACATAGGTCCACTTCTTCTGGTGCCTCCTCCACAAAGGATCAAAATTTTCTTTCACCAAAACGATTAGAAAGTGCGAATTGGGCATCCGATTGCCTTCACACATTTCTATATTTCTACTAAAACCATATCTGGTGTGAAGATGGAATATATTGTACCCTCCTTCTGATATGTCCCCCACAACGGGTCATAATTTGGAATAACCCAAATATTCATAAAATGCGAAATAAGCATTCGATGTATTCTTAGCTTTACATATTCCAAGATTTCCACAACACAAGATTTGGTGACATCGATCGAAAAAGGGTTCAAAATTTTGAATAACAAAACCTTTGATAAATGAAAAATAAGCATAAGATTTTTCCAAATTTCACTTATTCCTAATTTTTCTTCTAACAAAATATCTGGTGTGAACATGACAGATATCGACCCATGCCGAATTCCCCTCCCCTTACAATGGTAAAAATTTTAATACTTAAATCTGCGAAATCAATTCTTTTCAAACTTGGCATATCTAGATATTTCTTTCAACCCTTTTTTATATTATTTTTAAATCAATGATTTCAGCTCTGATGGTGCATCAAAAAATATGAATCTTTAACTCCTCGATAATAGATAGACCTTCAGAAAATATGGATTCCAAATTGACGATTGTAGCTCTCATAGTACTTCAAAAAAGTAGTTATAAAATCCATGATTATAGATCTGATAGTCTTTCAAAAAATCTAGTTTCTAGTATCGTTGCAGATTAAAGGCTTTAGCTCTAATAGCCCTTCAAAAAATCTAGTTTAAAAATCTATCAGCAGGCCTTATTAAAAATAAAATATTGCTCAAAAATCAGCGGTTATTTGTCTGATAATCCGTAAGGAAATATGAAAAGTTTTAAAATTCACGGTTATGTTTCCAATAGTCTTTTAAAAATATTCTTTATAATCCACGATTTTAATTTAAAAAATATAGATTATCAGATCTACACTTATGGACGTAGATCTGATAATCCTTCAAAAATATGGTTTGAAAATCCAAGCTTATAGCCTTGATAATATTTCAAAAAAAAAAAATAAATAAATAAATAAATAAATAAAAAAAATAGCTTTGAGATTTCTTAAAAAAATTAGTTTAAAAATGCACGATTATGGTCCTAGTAGTCCTTAAAAACATCTAACTAAAACATAGATTCGCTTTTGCTTCAAAAATCAAGTTTACAATCCGCGAATATCGATCTGGCAGTCTTGAAATACTAAATTTGGTTGGTGCAAGATTCAGTTATGTCGGGAGTGTTTCCTCGCCCTTTACCCACAACCCCTAAAAATCTCAGGACAAAATAACTAATTACATGTTGATGTTCTCCCACTGTGTTCGCATACGCGAGAGCATGAGTTGGTTTTCTCCTTCCACTTTTGTTCAGTTTGTTTTTTTTTTTTACTTTTTTTATTATTTTTTTTTTCGGCAATAACTTCACGTTAATACATGTGTACGTACACACACACACATATGAACTAATAGGCTACGCATATGTGATGCTTACATACGCACATACATGTATAAGGATGCAATTGAAAATGTGTGCGTATACCAACGCAACAAAATGCAATGGCATGCAGCTGCCATGGCGTGTGTGCGTACGTGTGTTTGTGTGTCGTAGACGACCCCAAAAAATATGCAACAGTTGTTTGTCCAGTTCGATTCCTTTTTTTAACGAATATTTCGTTTTTTATTATTTTTTGGCGATTTTTTTTTTCACTTTTTTGTTACGAATCAATGCATCATCATCACACGAATCAGCTGCTACTACCACCATGGCCCCCACACCCAGAGCCACATGGATGGTGGTATTGTTCTTGTTGTTGTTGCATATGCCAATGCCATCAACATCATCCAATATCCCGAATATCAACGTTGGCATTGTCATTATTAAACAAATTAATAAATCATTACAGTTGATTAACTTTGTGTGTGAGTGTATGTGTGAAAAAGTATGTACGTGGTAGTGCGTGTGTACTATTATTACTCGTTTTTATTGAAAATCGCGTTATATACAATTTATATCTGAATCTCTCTCTCTTCCCAGCCGGAAGATGCTGGGGGTTGGGAGGTTTAATTCAATTTTTGACAATGACCCTGAACTGTTGCTGGTGCAATGACCGCTTGAGTGTGAAATGCTTTCGGAGGACATATTGTGCAGAGTAACAATAAATTTTGGGGTGAAAATTCCAATGCATTTGCCGGGTGTATGCAAAATAAGCTTAGGGGGATTAGGATGATTGTTGTATTAAAATAACTAATTAATTTATTCATTTTATTTAATCCTACCTTCCAAATCTAGAAATCGCAGGGTTAAAAGTTGTTGACCTCCATGCATGTGGGTAATTCATGATAATCAAAGTGAATGATACATTTAACGAGAGTTTCCATAATTTTCGTCGCCGTGGTGGTAGCTGAGGGTATAAAAAGCCGATACCGCGATTTCGTTAAAACTTTGCATATCTTAATATTTGAATCAGTTTTAGGTCACATGAAACAATAAATGAAATCGGTTCATTACTTCTGGTAAAATATGTTAAATACTTGTCAACCTCTAACATGCGAAGAAATGCAAATGTTCTCTTAAAACCTCATATGTTTCATTATCTCTATAAACTACAAATCTAATAAGAATATGGGACTTAGTGAGTCATTCTTTCGGCACTTTTACACTTTCATTTGATGAAGTGTGAAAATAGAACGTATCGACCCACTTCTAGTAGTACCTCCCCACCAAGACTCAAAAGTTTAAATAATTATCCAAAAACGGAAAAAACTTCGTATGTCAAAATGTTTCTATTAAACATATATCTAATCTTTTCATATGTTGGTACATTCCTTCTGATAATATCCCACAAAAGTTCGACATATGGAATATAAAATCGTAAAATCTTTTGCAAAGACATTTTCCACAAAAAAATCAGTAAAGAAAGTCTTAAAGTCGGTCGGGCCCGATTTTGTGATACCCTACACCACTTTGATAACAATTAAAAGTTTTTATGGGAGAATTCAGTCATACACGCTATGATTATAATTATAATTTAAAGGACAAAGGACTTTTAAATTCGGACTTGTATTGACCATTTGGTGCACAATTAATTTGAAATCGGATAAAGATATATATGGAAGCTATATCCAAATCAGAACCGATCTTGATAAAATTTGGCAAAGACAATTCTGAACTGTATTTGATATATTTTCCTGAATATCGTTGTTACGGGTAACAAATATAACGAATCGCTTGAACAGTATATATGGTAGCTATAGCTATATCTTAACCGATCTTCACCAAATTTGACATACTAGCTTCTAGACTCAATTCGGTCGTAAGTGCCAAATTCCATCCCATTTGGACAGATATTAGACGTTTGGTGCACAATAAAAGGTAAATCGGACGAAGTTATATATGGGAGCTATATCCAAATCTGAACCGATCTCGATAAAATTAAGCAAATTTATTTCCGAGCTGTATATGATATATTTTCCCAAATATTGTTGTAACAAAGTGCATATTACGGCTGCGGAGGGCAAAAATAAAAAATCGAATGAACAATATATATGGGAGCTATAGCTATATCTGAACCGATTTCGATCAAATTTGACATACTTATTTTCAGGCCTAATTTTGCAGTATGTGCAAAATTCCATACTATTCGGGCTGATAATACATGTTTGGTCCACAATAAAGGCAAATCGGACGAAGATATGTACGGGAGCTATATCTAAATTTTGACCGATTATCTCCAATTTCAATAGCGTTCGTCCTTGGGCCAAACAAATGATTTGTGCAAAATTTAATCTGGATAGGGCAATAAATGCGAACTTTACTTTGTTTACAAAAATACATGGACAGGCGGACGGACGGACAGACGGACGGATGGACATGCATAAATGGACTCAGAATGTGATTCTATGCAGATCATAAAGAGTAACTATGGGTCTATAACGTTTCCTTTTGCCTGTTACAAACAAATGCACAAAGACATAATACCCTGACCACCTTGTGGTGTAGGGTATAAAAAATTTCACCTACTGGAACATTAGTATGAAGTGGAAGAAGTAGTCAATATATCAAAAACTGGCACGTCGTAATATTTATTTCAGACTTAGGTAAGGTGCGAAATTGAACAGTATTCGGCCACAGTTACAGATCAATATTTCAAATAATTATAAACAGTTGACAACAACCGACTGATGTGTTCTGAAATATTTTTTAAAGCTTCGTGGTTTGGAAGAGGTTGGAAGAAGTATCTCCTTAAAAATCTCAAACTTTTATTAAAAATTTTAGCATCTGGTCAAAGATACACATTAATTTGACCCAAATGGAGGCCTCGCTTATATTATACACGATTCATGATTGGGACGTTCGTGGATAGAAGGAAATTGAAAAGAAGAAAATTGAAAATGTTATGTTATGAAAAATCAAGAGCTAATTCCACCCTTTTTTAAGATAGATCTCACCTTTTTAAATGTTGACCATTTTTGTTGTGTTATAAGTATAAGTAGACCGATAAATTACATTTACACTGCATCTAATAGTGGCAAAAAATATATGAAGAAAACCTGTTATCAATTTAACATATTTTTAGTTTTTAACTATTAAAAATGGTAGGTCTTTGCGGGGAGGTACTAGAAGAAGTAGACCTTTATATTCTACTTTTCATCTAATCTAAGTTCGATACAATTATGAGGATATGCAATTTTCATACTTTGAAAACAATTGTTAAAATCTTCCTTGAAGAAATACAACTAACTAAAACACGCTTAAGCAGTTGACTTAGTAAGCCCCAATCTATACACTTAAATCTTAAAAATGGCAACATGTAATAACTGTTCTTAAAAATTTGTGTATACAGAAAAATATAAGATCTGATCCCCTCCTTTAGGAAAACAACACTTTCAGCACACAAACACATCCTCTTTCAAACATTGCCTACCCTTTAACATTTTTCCATTTTTACCTTTTCCTTTAGTCATTCCTTCTAATTTTTTTGATACCAAACCCATCAGCCATTTTGTGCAAATTATTTGCACAATTATGCAAATATATCCAAAAAATGTTTAAGTCAAATTTATGGCTGACTTAACAAAATTACCTTTTTTGCTGAAAAAAAAAACTCCAACGGAACCCCAAAATGTCTTCCATGCCGGCTGCAGCAGAAAAAAGTTTCATTCACAAAAAAAGAACCTGCTCCCAAATATACTTAAAAAAATTTGCCGAATATGAGACAAACCCAAAACGATAAAGACAATTCCTGCCGCTGGCCCAAAGCAAACGAATGCAAATTAAAAGCCCCATCGCCTATTAACGAAGTCTTTTTCAATGGCCAATGTCGGCTGTCTGCCGGTTAGTTCAGAGTGTCCTTTCTAATAGCATTTGTTAAATGTATGCATGAGTGTATGTATCCATATCTACGGACTTAGCCATTCATGTATGCATGCAAAACTTGTAACGACAATAAGGAATGAAAGAAAAATCTTCCCGAAAAAAAATATTGGAGGCTGAATGTCATTAAAATACAAGAGACACTTTATCGTCGCCATTAAAAAACGAAACGTTGAAAGATTTTAATTTTTACAGAATGCCGAAAATGGTGATAATGGAGGAAGCAACGAGGAGTCATACACATATTTCGAAAATAGTTAGTATTATATAATCGGCTTTGTTGAAAAAATGTATAAAGAGTGGTTGTTAAATGTTTTTTTACATTTTGCCAACTTCTATTAAAATGTAAAATGTTTAGTTCCCGGCGAAGCTCTTGCTTGAGATGATCGACATTTTGGTATTTTTTAGCGCCAAACTTGTTTTTCAAAATACTCCAGACACAATAGTCCAACGGATCGGTATCCGGACATTTTGGTGCGCATTGTGCGCTGGAAATGAAGCGAGGAACCTCATTTTGTAACCATTCTTGGTTGGCGCGTGTTGAGTGCGATGGTGCTGAGTCCTGTTGGAATGTCCACAGAATGTCCTAGGTTTGCGGCCAAAATGTTTGCGTGCTCAATGCCTTAATATACCCTCCAGAATATTTTCGCAATAATAATATTCGGCATTTATTCTGATACCACGGTCGATTAATACGAGCGGAGAGCGACCATCGACTGTTATGGCGGCCCACACCATCACCATGGTCGCGCTTGAGTTCTGGTGGCCAACCGAAGGTGCACATTTTAAGCTGACATCTTTGGCAAGTAAACACGATCATTTTGCTTGTTTACAAATAGCTGGACAACGAATGTTTTCTCATCGGAGCGGAGAAACCCAAATTCGGCAGTTCACCAATTTCGGCCAAGCGAAGCAACTCTTTCTCTCTCTGTTGCGGTGTAAGTTCCTGCACTTTTTGGAATTTCAATGGCTTTACCCCTAGCTCATTTTTCAATATTTGCCGAATGGAATATTACGATATGTTCAGCCCACCAGCCATTTTTCGGCCAATGCGACGCTGGTTTCAATCAAGTCGCTTCTTTACTTTTCGATCCATTTCTGCTGATGTTGCTGCTTTCTTCCGTCCAATTCCTTGACGTCGGGCTACGCTACCAGTATCACGATAACAAGCGATTGTACGAGACACTAAAGATTTATTCACATTTAAATGCTGGAGTGCTCTAACGATAGCCACTTGTGGTTTTCCAGCGAATAACTTTTTTTCTGGAAAATTCACCCCAAAATGCTTTTGTGCGCTTGTAAACAATATAATGAGCTGTCACTGGAATAATTTTAACAGCTGTTGTGCAAGTGGCTAGAAATAACAGCAGTCTGAAGTTGGTTGCAGTTTTTTCATCTCACCCTGTATACATTATCAGGTCTACGACGAATATTTAGGGATGTTACAAACGGAATGACAAAGTTAGTATACCATCCTTTTCAAGGTGAAATGTATAATTATTTCTGATGTCCAAAAATATAGTGAAACAAGTTGCGCTGGCTTAACGGGGTACCGCTGTTTTCAATTTTTATTATGGGCAGCCCCCTTAGGAAAAATGCAGCCTGAAAAAGTGCTCAGATTTAAGCATGTTACGAATTTTTTCTCAGTGTACAAATTTTCCTCTGTGTACTCGACTCTCCAACTACACGTAATGATACCACAACGAAACTTGAGTAAAAGTGTCCCTTATCTTTATTTTAAGTATCACCAGGAAACGTGTGTAATATGAATATCCTTGGCTTGTCTACTCTACTTTTTAGGTGTCTATCCTATCCAGGCCTACGTTTAATTGTTGTTTTTTTTACTGTTCTTCGTTGTTAGTCGTTAGAATCGTTTGTGCATTACTTCTTTTTTTCCTCTTTTGTCTTTGATAAAGTGTTGTCCTTAACTCGTCCTTTTTTTTCTATTTTTTGTGGTTTGTGATAGGAACATGACTGTCAGCATTTAAAATTTGCTGCTTACTGTTCAAAGTTCACAACCATTAAGGTTTATGAAATCGATTCGATTACATGCGTCCTTAGGTCTAAGCCATCTTCGTGGGAAGGTTGTTTTTTTTTTTTTGTTATACGGTTTTTTATTTTTTGTTGTTGGAGTTTTCAATATTGTTGTTTGCCTTTAGGATGGTTATAATTTTTAGTATATGCACGTGATTCGATTAAGTATAAAAGTTTGTTACGTGGATAGGTGGTAGTGTTAACCCATTATTGGTGAGATTAATTTGGAAACAGAAGGATTTAATCGATCAGCCGAAATATATGTACCCTGAAACTTTTACAAATGCGACGAAATTATTTAAAGAATATATAATTTTTACAAATAACTTGAGTTAATGAATATTTTAAAATATCCACAATTTTTGGCCACAAAAAAATATTTTTAATTAAAAACCAAGAATTATTTTTGCAGATAGTTCCTAAATAGCATCAGATGTGATTATTGTCACCAGGAAATTCTTAAACTTCACACAATTCAAAGGCGGTTTCGACAGGAGGCTATTTGACATTTTTTCTTAAAAATCCGCTGGTTTTGGTTAGAAACACTGAAAAAATCTTCAATTTATGGTGTCCCCGAAAAATAAGTCCAAAGTTCCATAAACATATTTTTAACAATTGTAAGATTTCTTTTTTAGTAGATCTTTTAAATGAGTGTTTTTATGTTTAATGATTCTTTGTTAGGAATCATTAAATTTTGTTTTAATCTAGGATTTCAGCTGGTATCCTCCTCGAAAAAAAAATTCCTTCTGTTTTTCTTTAAAAAATAGCGATATTTTTTATCAGTAGTTCCTTTATTTTCCTTTTCCTTCCCAAAATAAAAAATGTTGGTCGCGAAGACATTGCGAAATATTTTCGGGAAAAAATCTGCTCATTGAAAGTATTTTCAAAACTGAACTGCTAAACTTAACTGCTGAAAAACAAAATTCCGAATTTTGGGCAGGAATCTTACAAATATTTATAAATATAATAATATAATATAATAGTATAATATATAATATCATATATATAACCCCATGTTTTATCAGTAATTCCTTGACAATTTTTCTTAAAAATGCATTTTTTCATCAAATACTTATTTTAAAATAATTAAAAATTCAACGATTTTTACAGAATTTTATTTAAACAGTTCTCTTTTTCATTTCTTTTCTTTTAATAATCAACGGCAAACTCGACAAACAGTCCTCGAAATAATTCACGAAGTCCTCCCAAAAAATTCTTAATAAAAAACAATTTTTGCCCAGGAGGTTCTTAAACCTTCAAAAGGAGATCCTTCAAATAATTTTTTAAAAAATGATTTAAAAATCCAATATTTTGGTTCGGATGGTCTTAACATTTGTTTTATTATTATTTGAGCATTTGTCTTAGAAATCCACAATTTTTGTTCCGAAACGCTCAATAAAATCTTAAATGAGGTCCTTTACAACAAATCTTAAAAATACACAAAATTTGGCCAGTCAATTCATAAAAAATGTCTTCAAGAAACTACCACTTTTCGTCAGGAGATCCTATAATTAAACTTCTAGAAATTAATGATTCTTTCGCAGTAAGTCCTGGCTTGAAGGACCTTGAAAGATTTATTTAAAAACTATGCGTTTTTTTTTGTCACCTTCTCGTAGAAAAAGTCTCTAATATATTCACAACATTTGGGAAAGAGGCCCTTGATTTTTTACAGAATTTTTAAAATTTCCATAACTTTTAGTCAGGAGGAAAAAATCATTAAAAATCCATTGTTTCTTTTCCTCGAAATTTCTTAACAATTTTAGTATCACCCAATTTTTTGTCAAGATATCCTTCAAAAAAATTTATTAAATTGAAATTTAATATCAGGATGTAGTTTAACACTTAAAAAAAAGCATTAAATAAAGATGTCCTTGAAAATATTCTTTTAAAATTCACACATTTTAATCAGTAGATTCTTCGAAACAATATTTTAAAAACTCTGCTATTTTTGGTCGGGAGGTCCTTGACAAATGTCTTTCGTTATGTAATATACGATTTTTAGTCAGGTTTTACTCAAAAAATATCTTTAAACTTGCTACAATTCTGTGCAGGAGGTCCTTACAAAAATTTTGAGCGATCTTTCAAATAAATTTCTTAACACGCAAATTTGAACTGATCATTGAAAGAAGTCTTCAGATAAGTAAATTAAGATTTTTAGTCGGAAAGTCCTTCAAAAATGTATTTAATCAATCCACTGTTTCGTTCATAATGTCCTTAAAAAATCCTTCAAAAATGCCTAAATCATGAAGATTCTTCGTCAGAAAGTCCTTGAAATTGTTCTTTAAAAATCCGAAACTTTTAGTCACAGACACTTCGAAAATGTTCACTAAAAACTGCTTTTTCTGGTCAAATGGTCCTTGAAACATGTAATTTAAAATGTGACCAAAGACTTTTAGTCAGAAGGTCGTTGAAAAAATTCCTTTAAACTTTTAAACAGTTTAAAGGAATTTTTCAATTCAGGAATTTTTTAATTCAGGAGGTCCTTGAAAAAACGTTGAAAGATCCGTCATATAAATCACTAAAAGTTTATTTAATAATATGACTGAAGTCCTTGGAAAAAGTTTTTCAATGTGTAATCACAGATTTTTAGGAAGTCCTGAAAGAAAATCGTTGAAAAATCCTTTAAATATATATTCCAAAACATGAGGATTCTTCCTCAGGAAGTCCTTGGATATATTCTTTAGAAATCCGCAATTTTAGTCTTTCGAAAAATGTATTTCAAACTCCACGGTTTAAGGTCAAAAGGTCATTGGAAAAATTCTTTCAAGAGGTTATCGAAACATTTCATTTCTTCACCTATAGCTGAGAAATCCTTAATCCAGATAGGCTCTTCTGAAATATTTGCTTAAAAACTCAACAGATTTGGTCAAGAGATCCTCGAAAAATGATTTTATCTAAGATTTTTAGTCAGGAGATCCTTAAAATGTCTTTTATTAATCTCCAATGCTTCATATTTTTTTCCAAAAAGAAGTTTTGGTGATATAAGAAATCTCTGTTAAAAATATATATTTCAAAACTCCTTAAATATTCCCTTTAAAATCAGAAATTTTGGTCAGGAAATCTTGAAAATGTCATTAAATTGGTCACGATTTTTTGGTTAAAAGTTCCTTCGAAAACTCTTTTTTTTTTCGAAAAGAGTTCTTAAGAAAAGGTGGGAAAGTGAAAACGTCATACACAACATTTCTAGAATTGTTTTAAAATATTTAATTTAGAACTTAAAAATTCTGGATTAAAAATGTAGGAAAAAATCATGTCTCTCTATCTCCCAGTGGGTTAATATTGATTTTGCCAAATTAAGATTTTCCATCATAACATCCACAATAAAATATCTATGTTTTTGTAAGAACAAGCCTTCAACATTCCATAACAATTTCCCATTTTTGAACTAGAAAAACTAAAAAAAAACGGAAAAACTCGTTTTAATGATTCGCACGCAATCTACGTCCTTATATCCTCTAGAAAAGTACTTAAGTCTGGACACACACGCACATTTTGAGACGACCATTAATATTGGAAAAATCTATAAAAATATGAATGGCCTGGAGACAAAATGAGTTTCCACAGACGATACTTCAATTATTTTTTTCTGTAGCCATACTTCTTTTGGACAAGGACAAGAGTAGATGTTCTCCTTCTCATCCTTATTCTATTTCATATTTCCATTTTTAGTGTCTTCTTTTCCATTGCTTTAGACCCTTGACGTTTTCGAAAAAAATGTTATTCTTTTTTCTTTCTTATTTTAATGGGAACCGCCCCTTCTATATTTTTCCATTTTATTATTACAAAAAAGTAGAAAAAATATATAAAAACTAAAAAAGCAAACCCATCTCTTATTGCAATGAGTGTTTCTAGAGTTTGTTCAGTTTTTTTTCTTTCTCCTTCCCCCTGCCCTTTTTCTTGTGTTGGTCTTCTGTGTCTTTTCCATTATCTTAGATCCTGGTGCCACTTCCTCCTCCACTTTATTTTCCATTTTACTGGTGCCTGCTTGTCCGATTTTTTTCTGTAATCCTTTTTATTATTTTATTTTAATTTCATTTTCTTGTATTACTTTCCTTTTTGATTTCTATATTCTACAACGCCTTAATGGATAAGTTTGGTGTTGTCGTTGCCTTTTGCCTGGCATGGCTGACTGGCTGCCGGAGTTGAGTGGCTTGACTTGAGGTTACTTGTTCGCCGTTGTGCAAATTTCTTCTTCGCCAATAAGGCATCAGTACCTTTGCAGTCTCCCTAACCAATCCTTGCATTGCCTTCTTCATACCCCCTCCACACTATAAAAAAACTCTTTGAAATGTTTGCCTTGTCCTTTAGCTGCAGGTTGTTTGCCAAACGGGCCAGAATGAAGCCGGGCATTCCCTGGAGTACTGTTATGCACTGGAAGTGTGAGGTTTTGGGTAGAATGGATGTACATTCAAAGTAGTAACCATCATTAATGGTCTCTTTGTTAATTTAATTAAATGTAAGTATATGAGGAGATACATTTTTAACATTAAAAGTTTACTTAAACTGAATATCCATTAAAAATAATATTATGCAGATGGTCTAAACCTGCACGATATTCAATTTTTTATGCTAATATTCTGTTATTCAAATTATAGAAACCTAACTTATAACCTTACCTATAAAGGATTTTTATAGTATACCTATCTCAATCTCTAATAAATTTATAAATATAAGCCTCTATAAAGAAATCTTAAAAAATGGACCCATCGTTTTGAAAAGCTACATGATTTCCTAGAAAAGACTTTTGAAACAGGAAACCTGACCCACAAAGTTAGGTGGTAGAAATATCGTGTTGTGATTGTGGGCTATTACGTAAATGTTCATAGCTTTAACGGCTGAAGTGAGCCCAACTTCGGCTTCTTTTAGTTAATAATTTAAGAGTATGTCACAGGAGGAATGCTCCCATATTAAAGAAAGAGGAACTTTGGAGATTATATTATAGGTAACTGGAAGATATCAGAAGACGGCTCGTTTTCGAATTGCAGGTAGTATTTTTATTTATGGAAAAATGGCAAACTTCTAATACTGATCCCAGAAGGAGCGACTTGGACTATTAAAATGGAGAATTATATAAGGAAATCAGTTACCAGAATCAATAATCAGTTATCAGATTTGTTACCGCCAAAATGTCCTAGATCGAAATAGCCTAGATCGATCGCCTCAGACCCCAGGTATCTTGCAAGCCGGTACAGGACATTTGAAGAAGGTGTACTAAAAAAAAACGAAAAGTAACGCCTGGTGTAGTCAGACTCAAGAGAAAAAGTTGTAAATGCTAGCCTATTCTAAAATTAGGGTCGCTGTTAGTGTGTAGAGTTGAGATTAGGAGATAGTTTTGGAAATATAGGGTGAGATGAAAAAACTACAACCAACTTCAGACTGCTGTCATTTCTAAGCCACTCGTTCGATAGCTGTTAAAATTATTCCAGTGACAGCTCATTATATTGTTTACAAGCGTACAAAAGCATTTTGGTGGAAATTTCAAAGAAAAAAGTTTTTCGTGATGGAATTCAAACGTAAGAGTGTGATTTCTTTATATTTGGCTGGAAAATCACAAGTGGCTATCGTTAGAGCAATCCACCATTTAAATGTGAATAAATCTTTTGAGTCTTGTACCATCACTCTATACCGTGATACTGGTAGCCTAGCCCGACCTATGTCCAGGGATTGGACGGAAGAAATCAGCAACATCAGTAGAAATGGTTCAAAGAGTAAAGAAGCGGCTTAATCGAAATCCGCGTCGCAGTGGCAGAAAAATGACTCGTAAGCTGAACGTATCGCAATATTCCATTCGGCAAATATTGAAAAATGGGCTCAGAAAGAGCTAAAGAAAATGGTGAACTGCCGAATTTGGGTTTGTCCGATGAGAAAACAAAGATGTCATCTGAAAAAATGCACCTTCGGTTGGCCACCAGAACTCAAGCGTCGGCCATGGTGATGGTGTGGGCCGCCATAACAGCCGATGGTTGCTCTCCGCTCGTATTAATCAACTGTGGCACCAGAATAAATGCCGAATATTATTGCGAAAATATTCTGAAGGATGTATTGAAGCCTTGAGCACGCAAACATTTTGGCCGCAGACCTTGGACATTCCAACAGGACTCAGCACCAACGCACTCAACACGCGCCACACAAGAATGGTTACAAAATGAGGTACCTCGCTTCATTTCCAGCGCACAATGGCCTCCATTACCTCCGGATACTAATTCGTTGGACCATTGTGTCTTGAGTATGCTGGAAAGCAATTTCGCACTAAAAAATACCAAAGTGTCGATCACCTCAAGCAAGCGCTTCGCCGGGAATGGACCAAAATACCGCAGAGCAACATTGGGGCAGCGTGAGACGGTTTCATTGGCGTTTAAAGGTCATAATTCGTGCCATAGGTGACTAATTCGAACAAATCTAAACTTATTCTAAAATTTGATGTTATTTCCGACATTTCTAGCTTTCATTCAAGAAAATTAAAAAAAAAAAATTAAAAATTATGTCGTTTGACTTCGTTGCAGTTGTTTTATCTATCCTTCTATAAAGAAATCACACTATCACGCTTGAATTCCATCACGAATAATTTTTTTTCTGAGAAATTCTCACCAAAATGCTTTTGTACGCTTGTAAGCAATATAATAAGCTGTCACTGGAATAATTTTAACAGCTGTCGGACGAGTGACTTAGAAATTACAGCAGTCTCAGGTTAGTTGCAATTTTTTCATCTCACCCTGTTTATGATACGACCAAAACATGCCTCAGCGAAATAACGGGTTTAGATCTCCTTGAATTAAATCGGTCCGTCAACTTGTTTTTCTGTCTGGCTGGCAGGAGCGCATAATAACTCTCGAAATAATTTGGCCCGAACTTGGTGCATCGTGCTATTAATTGAATTTGTGAATGGGCATTATCGGTCCCCTCTTTCTAGTTCGTTCTCCACAAAGGGTTATGCCCCTTATGAAATTTGAAATATTAGCACCATTCTTAAAATTTCGCACATTCCAATATTAATATAAACACAAGATCTGGTATGAAGAACGGTTAGACCGGACCAATCCTTCTGGCATCTTCCCACAAGGAGTCAACATTTTGAATAATTATACCCCTTTAATTCATTTAATGTGTAGGAAGCAGTCGACACACTCCAAACCTTGTACGCCACAATATTTGCTACCTCGTCCAAAAAAAGTTCGAGATTTTGAATAATCATAACGCATGTTTTAATAAACAGACTTTATACAAACAATTTTTCTTAAAATACTTTTAAAAGAAAAGTATTTTTCTATAAAAAAAAATTGCAATGTAATACAAAAAAAAAAGGATTTTATATGACTAACTTTGTTTTTCTCCAATAAGATTTCCATGCGAAACATTATCTCATTGCGTTTTTTTGCTTTTATTTCAAAACATCCCCTAAAAAAAAAAGAAACACAAACACAAATTAAGAGAATATCTAAAACAATTCTAATTAAAACTTTTCTTTTTTCTCTTTACAGGATAACGGATAAATGTTAGACTGCGTTACCGACAACATGTGTGGCGACATCTTCTGGGTCATAGCTGAGAATGTAGAAGAAACTTTAAAAAGGATAATGAGCACAGCGGTGTACAGAGTGCTCACCAAAGCTGCCAAGCAGTCTATTAGAGTTTATAGTTTGTTTATATATTTCGAAAGAAAGGGAATGCGATAGAAAAACACAAATTCTTTTTCAAAATTTTGATTTTTTTTATTATTTGAAAAAAAAATTAAAAATTAAAAAAAAAATATTAGTATTTTTTTTAATTTTTATTTTTTTATTTATTTATAATTTTGTTTTTTTTTTTTTTTTTTTTTTTTCAAATATTATTGCAGTTCTTTGTACGCATTAATTTTTTTCTGGTCACATATAAACAGGACTATAGTTAAAAACAAAATTTCGACTTATAATAATTATAAGAAATTTAAATAAAAATTAATAAAATAAATGCATTAATTATTAAATTTAAATTAGGATGTAGATGTATTATTTGAACAGCAAGGAGTTTGAAGGGGTATGGTATAGATGTGATTTGTAGTAATCAGATTAATGATGAAAGCGTTCGCCTTCCAACAAAGTTGTATCTTCCCAAGCATCTTTAAATATTTGCACTTAGACTTGTCCAGAAGTGTCCTTATATAGCCAATTTTATAAATGACATATTTTGTGTTGATGCTCTTAGAATTAAATTTCAAGGCGCATGACCATTTATGTTTACTTTGAAAAAATGACACAAAACATCTTTGAAAATCTTCACGTAAGAAGAAGAAGGAAATGATTAAGGAAATTAAAGTAATTCAATAGATTAGAAAACTACTATTTTTTTTTTTGTCGTTGGAGGACGAATAGATAGCGTCTGAAATATGAAATTTGAGATTAGGACCGCTGTCCATGTTAAAGTTAGACACATGGAGGTGATTTCCGTAAGGTGTACTATAATTGTACTTAATTTGGTGCTGGGTATAGGCATAGAGCTGGCATCGTCAAATTTGATATTGAAGTCTATGTTGGTATCTGGAATTGTAGTATGGAGGTAGTTTCGGAAATGTGTACCATAATTGTACGAATAGTATTAAAAAGTACTATATAGCTGGCACTCTGTCTAAAGAAGTTACCAGAACATTTGTTATATTCCATCTAACCAAAAATTATTGGGGGGAGTTCTTTCATTCGTAAATGGAATTATTTTTTTAAGAATAGGTTTCCAAAAAAGTGTACTATTTGTAATATTTATCGACCTACCACTTTTATTGATTTTCGGTCGATGTAGCTCTAATTTGTGGAATTTTAGCCAATGTAAACATTTTTCAATACTAAAACTTTGTAGTAACTGTTCTGAAAAAAACAGTAAAAAACATTAAGTTCGGCCGGGCCGAACTTTTAATACCCTCCTCCTTAGGGTAATGGAAACATTAGAACCAATTATGACCCACAAATACCAATTTTTAGATATATTCTTGGGAAAATGTGCCAAAAAATCATCACAATACCGAATATCGGGAGGTACGACTATATAGGGCTATACAAACACGTGGACCTATACATACAAGGTTTTGCCAACGAAACTAGAACCTACTATGACCAACAGACAAATTCATGAAAAAATGTGAATAAAACCATCCAAATACCGAATACCGGGACCTATACATACAATGCTTCGCCACACGAACTAGGACCCATTATGACCTACAAGTACCAATTCTCAGTCAAATCCGTGAAAATATGTGGAAAAATCATAAAAATACCGAATATCGGGAGGTACCGTGATATGGGGGCTATGCGAAAACGTGGACCTATGAATATATATATATATATATATATATATATATATATATATATATACTTTATGGGGTATACGACAAATATTTAGGGATGTTACAAGCCGAATGACAAAGTTAATATACCCTCCTTTCCAAGGTGGAAGGTATAAAAAAACAGGTAAACTGTCTATTAAGTTTGGCTGGGCCGCACTTTTAACACCCTCCTGTGCATGGAAAATATTTTTACAAATGCCAATATAACGTTCGAGGTATGTTGTTTCTATCATTGGAAGCATTGAAAATTGAGGCAAAATTCAAAATATCGAGTGATTCCATATATAGGGTGATATGAAAAAACTGCAACCAACTTCAGACTGCTGTCATTTCTAAGCTACTCGTCCGACTGCTGTTAAAATTATGACTTTGACAGCTCATTACATTGTTTACAAGCGTACAAAAGCATTTTGGTGAGAATTTCCCAGAAAAAAAGTTATTTGTGATGGAATTCAAGCGTGATAGTGTGATTTCTTTATATTTGATGGAAAACCACAAGTGACTATCGTTAGAGCACTCCAGCATTTTAATGTGAATAAATCTTTTGTGTCTCCTACCATCGCTCGTTACCGTGATACTGGTAGCGTAGCCTGACGTCAAGGAAGTGGACAGAAGAAAACAGCCACATCAGCAGAAATGGTTCGAAGTGTAAAGAAGCGACTTGATCGAAACCCGTCGATCGTCGCAGCGGTCGAAAAATGGCTCGTGAGCTGAACATATCGCAATCTACCATTCGGCAAATAATGAAAAGTGAGCTCGGGGTAAAGCCTTTGAAATTCCCAAAAGGGCAAGAACTTAAACTGAGCAGCAAGAAAATAGACATAAAAGAGCTAAAGAGTTGTTTCGTTTGGCCGAAAGTGCTGAACTGCAGAATTTGCCAAAGAGGTCAGCTGAAAATGTGCACCTTCGGTTGACCACCAGAACTGAAGCGTCGGCCATGGTGAGGGTGTGGGCCGCCATAACAGCCGATGATCGCTCTTGGTATATTAATGCCTTGAGTACGTAAACATTTTGACTGCAGACCTTGGACATTACAACAGGACTCAGAACCATCACACTCAGCACGCGCCACCCAAGAATGGTTACAAAATGAGATTCCTCGCTTCATTTCCAGCGCACAATGGCCAATAAAATCTCCCGGTACCAATCTTTTGGACTATCGTGTCTGGAGTATTTTGGAGGGCAAGGTTGGCACAAAAGTCCAAAGTTTCGATCACCTCAAGCAACCGCTTTGCCGGTAATGGGCCAAAATACCGCAGATCAACATTCGGACAGGGTGTGATGGTTTTATTGGCCATAATTCGTGCCAAAGGAGACAAATTCGAGCAAATCTAAACTTATTCTAAAATTTGATGCTATTTCCGACATTTTTTGCTTTCATTCATAAAATTTAAAAAAAATGTAAAATGTATGGCTTTTGACTTCGTTTCATTTTTTTTATCTCAACCTGTATATCAAAGACCAACCTTCAGTCCTAAAAACCTATTTTAAGATTCCAGAACAATGCATCCGATAGTCCTTTAAAAATAATCACGTTTGTGTGGCTGACAGTCCTGCAAAAAGTATTCCTTCCTTTTTCTTTTCGATTTTCTTTATTTTTCAATCTGACATATTTTGAAATATTTTTTAAAATTAAAAAAAATATATATTTAAACATCCTTGAACAAATAAACATTCACAGAAGTAATCGTAACATCCCAAACAAAAATATTAGCCAATACGTCACTGAATGGGACTGAAAAGTATCCCATGCAGTGATGCTTTGGCTGATGTTTTTTCTGTGAGATTTCCTGTAAAAGAGACAAATTCCTCTATATTTTCTCACGCTTCTATAGACAAGACAAGTTCTATCACGTTTTAATCCTTTCATGAATCGCTAGTCCAGTGATGTCCAGACTCCGGTCAATAACCTACGAACTTTGGCCCCCACCAAAAATATCCTCTACTGTCTGCCAAAAGCATCTAAATCACGCAAAACATGTTTGCATTAAGATACTCCCTAAGATGCCCGAAAAAAATCTTGTTTTTCTCAACATTTTCTCATAGAATTTCTTTTTTGTCAAAAAGAAGAACAAAATTGACGACAAAAACTGGGCAATTCACACAACGGCTGACCACACATTTAAGAAATAAAGGATTTCCAAACCAGGATGCTGTAACCAGTAACAGAGCCCAAGGAGAAAAAGGGGTGAGTGTTAAGTCCAGTTGAAAAGGATAGAAACCAGTTTTCTTTCTGTCGCAACATTGAAACATTTGAAAGTGTTTCGAAGTGAAAACACACAGAGGAATGAACTCTCGTTTGGTTAGTGTTTGAGCTGTGCCTTTGAAAGGGGTTGCAAACGCATTGTAGCCCAAAAATAAATCTATAGCATGAGAGTTGAACGAAATTTGCAAGACTGAAGTTTCATTTCCTTTAGAGTGGAGGAAGTAATAAAGACACATCCGTCTTCCTGCGGCTGGAAAAATATTGTATTTTTTGGGGTCTTCATGAACCTATTTACACTGTGACAAATTTCAAAATTTTGTGCAAGGTATTCTTCTAGATACTGCGGGTATATAGATTACATTATTACATTACATATGATCAATAGCTTTTTAAAAAGCGGTATTAGGATAAGATTTTCCAAAAATTGTATAATCTCCTCAATGAATTTTTGAAATCATTTTTTGGGGGAAAAAACGTGAACTTTTTTAACGAAAGGAAATAAACAAACGCTTTCAGACAAAAAAAAATGGATTCTATATAAAAATGTTAAGCCTCCGAACAAAACATCAAAGTTTTAAGAACACCTGAACGAAAATAGTTTTTTTAGTTATTACCTCCCAATCGGAAATCGTTAATTTTATACACAACATTTATTTAATAACTTCCCCACGAAAATAGTGCATTTTTATATCTTCAGCCACATGGCTAGGAGATTATCGAAATAACAATTTTAGACCCTAGGTCTTTGGACAAAAACCATTTCATGACATTTAGAATCGATTTAGGGAAGTCTGACCGTCTGGCTGGATGGTGCGCACTATAACTCCCGAAGAGAGTATCCGATTTCTTCCACACTTGGTACATCGCATTATTATTATCAAATTTAGATCGAGTTCGGAGATGTTCAATATCGGTCTACTCCTCCTTATATCTCCACCACAAAAGGTGGAAATTTGGAAAAAAAAATATTTTACTGCACAGAAAGAGAAAGGATAATTAGATTTTGCTCCAACTTTTCAAATTCTGAATATTTGCATCAGTGTTCGGTCAGCTGCGAAAATGGACAATATCGGTTCACTCCATCTAGTACCTCCCACACAAAGGATCAAAATTTTGAATAATTATAAAATCATGTAAGAGTCCGATTCTTCAAATTACACACATCGAAATATTTTAAATATCCCAAAGTCTGGTGTGGAGATGTAATAAATCGGTCCACTCCTTCTGGTACCTCCCTCACAAAGGATCAAAGTTTTGAAACCAAAACGATCAGAAAATTCGAAATAAGCATCAGTGTGAAGATCAGATATATAGGTCCACTCCATCTGATACCTGCACCACAAAACGTCATAATTTTGAATATTCATAAAGCTCATAAAACACGAAATTAACATCCGATTCATTCAGACTTGGTACATCTCAATATCGGACCATTTCTTCTGGTACTTTCCCACACACAGGTTTCAAGATTTGGAAACAAGTCCTTCCTAGGCAAAAATAATGAATTTATTGGAAACACTTTCCAAAAACTTCCCAACCGAAATGTTGAAGAATTTATTTTTCGAGGACCTCCTGGTCGCAAAACTAAGGTTTTCAAAGAAAAACTTAAAAGGACTTCTTGACAAAAATAACTTGGATTCTATATGAAAATGTTTTTTAGGACTTCCTAGCCGAAATGCATGTTTTTAAGGACCCTCTTTAGGAAATAGAAAAATCGTGGTTTTCAGAATTTTTTCAGAATTTTCATTTTTCAAGAAAATCGTTTCAGGATGAAACGATTTTCAGGACGTCCTGATCGAAAATCGTGGAATTTCACAGACAAACTTATTTAAGAAATTTGCACAGATCAGTCTTTGGCCTGTAGGTACTTCACGTTCGAAGATGGGCTACATCGGTCCACGATATCGTATAGCTCCCACATAACGGTACCCCCCGATATTCGGTATTTTAATGATTTTAGCAACATTATTCACCGGAGTTCTTTCAAATTTCATATTTAGAATTCGTAATGGCTACTAGAGCCTATGACAAAAAAATGCGAATGCAGGCCCACTTCTTCGTATAGCCTCCATATAACGGTACCTCCCAATATCCGGTATTTTGATGATTTTAGCGATATTATTCACCGGAGTTGTTTCAAATTTCATATTTAGAGCTCGAAATGGGAACTACAGTCTATGACAGAAATCTGTCTGTGCAGGTCCAGGTCTTCAAATAGCCTCCATACATCAGTACCTCCCAATATCCGGTATTTTGACGATTTTAGGTCCAATATTAATATTATTATTATTAAATTGTTTGAAATTTCGTATTCCTAAAAGGTACTTCAGCCTGTGACAGCAAATTGTATATGCAGGTTCAGTTCTTTGCATAGCCCCGATACAACGGTAGCTTCCTATATTCGGTATTTTGATGATTTTAGCTTCACCGAATTTTTCCAAGTTTCGTATTTGAGTGTTGTAATGGCTGGACCTTTGCAGGTCCACGCTTTTCTATAGACCCGTATTTTGAAGATTTCGATATTTTGAAGATTTTAACAGAATTTTGAACGGATTTTAATTTTTTCGAAAATGTTTAAGTTCGTTCCAAATGGTGAAGGGTATTCAAAGTTCGGAACTTACTGTTTTTTTTACTTGTTGCCATTAGATCTGACTAAAATATGTTCAGATTTATTGCTCGCTTTTTCTCTAATACCCAATTTGATCCGAAATTCCTAGATTATCCTTTCTTCGTGTGCATCGGCAACTAGCATCCTTTTGAATAGGACATAGATAATTTGACATCGCAAACACGTTTCCACCTGTACGATTGTACGAGGGCATCACGTGTTTGCAGCGTATGTACCCCCCATTCTAACATCCTCACCCCTTCTCAATCCGACGCAAAAAAGACATGTTGATGTTTGTCGTGAATCTTCTTCCACTTCATTTGGCCACGTTTTTGTACAAATTGTTGCTGTTGTTGTTGTTGGCTTCTACGCTTCTCGTAATTTGCTATTTATGCATATTAATTTAAAATATTTATAAACATTGCACAAACACTTGCCTCAAGGGGGTACCTGAAACTTGATGATAACCAAGGTTATTGGTGTTGTTGTTTTCTGCTCGCCTTAACCCTGCTCGCAATTACATTGCAGCCAAATCTAAGCTACCCCATACACGTTATACACAATTTGTAAGCAATTCAAGAGCCAAGCAGCAGCCACTAAAAAGCCCGACAAGATACCATCATCATCGTCGTCGTCGTCGTCATCCTCAATAAGTTTATTATGCAAATAATGTGTTGTCCTCCTTGTCGTCGGAGTAAATGAACCAGCATTCATAACTTGGAGGATCTGACCAAACTAAAACTCCGCTTGACTTGGCCAAAAAAAAAGAAATAGAAATATATGAACGAAGCAAAATTTCAACTTAAGGATATCCGAGAATGTTCACCAAAAATCCTCAAATGTGTGTGTAGATGTATGTGTATGCATAATGGAGCACATAGGAAGGAAGCGGCTGGCTGGTAGCTGGTTAGTTGCCATTTTATTTTTGGACTCTTTTTTTGTTATTATTTTTTTGCTGATTTCTATGTTAGAAAGAATATTTTATAAGTTTTGGATTTTCATATAGATAATTTAAGGCATTCTATTAAACTGAGAGGAGATAACACAGGCACTACCAGTACAGTGAATTCGAGGACAATAATAAAATATATAATAATAAATAATAATAATAGTAATAATATATACAACAATTATATACCAATGATTTTTTTAAATATTATTTGGCATTTTAAAATATTTTCTAAAACAAAACCAAGAAAAAATGTTGACGATTTTTTAAGGATCATCCTCATTGAAAATCCTGAATATTTGTAAGGACCTCCCTGAATTTTACAGAGAACTTTAAAGGTTATATTTTTGGGGATTTTTAGGAATACTTTTTTATATATCATTGTGACTTTTTAAATTACATTTTTTTAAAAAAATTTTAAGGAATAATCGTGGATTTTAATTTTTTTTTTTTTTTTTTTTTTTTTTTTTTGAAGAAGATTTTCAAGGACTATTTTCGGATTTAAAAAGAAATATTTCTCTAAGAACTTTTGATGGATTTCTCAAAGATATTTTTATGGGCCTTTAAATAACATTTGTTTGGGGATTATTCATGCATTTTTACAAGCTCTTTCAAGGGTATTTGCGGATTTTAAAGAATACTTTAACAGGATTATTAGTGCATTTTAAAGGATATTTTTCCTTCGATTTACTAAGAATATTTTACAAGATCTAATGGTGGATTTTTTGAATTTTTCAATGATTTTTAAGATTATTTAAGGATTTGTAATGAATATCTTTCAAGGACTTATTAAGACTATTTTTTAAAGAATTATTTGTGAATTTTAAATATATACTTTTAGGAAGCATTCATGGATTTTTAAGAATATCCTTAAAGCTTTTTGAGGTATATTTTTCACGGACTTTCGACTGTGATTTTTCAATATTATTAGACTTTTTAAAGAATAATTTTTAAAGGATATTTCAGGAACTTAAAAAGAATAATAATTTATAAGGACTTATCGTAAAATTTTAAATAATATCTTCAAGGATATTTTCAGGAATTTTTAACCATATTTTTATTTTATATATATATTTGTGTTTAAAATTCTAAAAATACCGAATATAGCCTTTCTATTAGGGTCTATACGACGACGTGGACCTGCAAATTCAACTTTTATCATAAGCCATTACAATATTCAAATGCGACACTTGAAAAAAAATCGGTGAATAATGCAGCTAAAATCATCAAAATACGGAATATAGGAAGGTACCATGGGGGCTATATCAAACCGTGGACCTGCACAGACAATTTTCTGTCATAGGCTGTAACATCCACTAAGAACTTCAAATACCAAATTTGAAACAATTCCGGTGAATAATGTCGCTAAAATCGTCAAAATGCCGAATATCAGGAGGTACCGTTATATGGGGCTATACCAAAACGTGGACCTACATGACCCATTTTCAATACCAAAAATCCTGACGTAATAATATACATATGAGTAAAATTTTATTAATCTACTTTATTTCGTTCGGAAGAGTGATTTCCACAGACGAATAAAGGGACCCTCCGTCTGTCACTAATCGACATAGAATTTTATGCTGATCAAGAATATATGTGCTTTATAGGGTCTAAAATGTATATTGTACATAATGTGTTACAAACGGAATGACAAACTTAATATACCCTGTATACTATGATGAAGGTAGGGCTAAAATTTTAATTGAGCAAAGAAAACATTTAAAAATTAAGGTTTGGAGTAGAATTTTGGGTCCACTTCCATCTTTGGCGGTGAAATTGGTTGGTAAACAAATCTTAATAATTCCGCCAATGATTCAGGTATCCTGCTATGTGTTTTTTATCTATTCCGGGTTTCAAATTCTAAATAAAAAAAAAAATAAAAAAAATGGAAAACTTATTTTAAATATTTTTGAAGAAAAGGACGTGAATTTGACGTGAATTTTGAGTAAGAAAATATAAGGATAATTATCTGCTATAGCGATTGTCATCTTTTGCGAGTATCAAATCCAAAAAAATAAAGACTATATTCTGTTAACGGAGATAAAAACCATTTTTAATTAGAAATATCGAATTTGAAACGAAATTTAACTTAAATCATCAAAATACCATCATAAGGGGGCTATAAAAACCTATACCATTCACCTTGGAAAGGAGGGTATATTAACTTTGTCATTCCGTTCGTAACATCCCTTAATATTCGTCGTAGACCCCCTAAAGTATACATATATATTCATAATCAGCATAAAATTCTAAGTCAATTTAACGATATCCGTCTTTCTGTTGAAATTACGATACAGCCCACATTATTTGACGTAGAGCTTCAAAATTTGGCAAAAGGATTTGCATTGTGTCTAGAATGATTGGTATTGAAAATGAGATATATCGGTCAATGTTTTGGAATAGCCCCCATATAACGGTACCTCCCGACATTCGGTATTTAAAATATATACATATACGTAAATATATACTTTTAGGGGTCTCCCAGGAATGTTTCGAGGTGTTGCAAAGGAATGGCATGGTAAATTTTCCCTCAATCTTTTGGTGGAAGATGTAAAAAAGTACATCGGAAAATCGTTGTTTGAACGAGAAACGTTTTTTTTACTTTGAAGCTATAGATTTATTAAGTACTGAAACGAGAGATAGATTTCATATATTTTTAGATCTCACAACAGAACCATGCCACAAAATTTCATTGTTTTATTTAGATTTTCTTGAAAATACCGGCCCCCTCTAGTAGTCCAGATTTCCCTGACCATATCTGACTCCATCAAGATGGCTTTACATAACCCATATCGTTCGCCATGTTATTACGTGCAATTTTATTTACATGCACCCATACAGATCTACACACACACACCTCTGTATCACATTTAATATTTATGGCCTTTAATGTTATTTAGTCTAAAATAGTTTTTTTGTTACACAACCAAACACCTCCGAAGGGGCTATATAAGAATATTCCTTAAGCATGGATGGCGAGTTGACTTTATAACTTCCACTCTACCCTCACACACTCAAATACACAAAAGACTGCAACATTAGAATTCTGAGTAGAGAGTATTGCAACTTGCTGATGCTGTGAATTTCCTCACAGTTTCCACAACAACAAATGCAAAAAAAACGAAAACCATATTAAAATTACTACCAAGAAAAGCAACAAAAACCAAACTATTGAACTATCATATTTTATAATAAATTGTTGTAAACAAATACGTGCCAGCTGGACAAACTCGGGAATGTGAAGCTCCAAAGTTGGGGCATTCTTTGGCCACTCGATTCGGAAGATGATTGCAAAGGAAGCAAGGAAATATGAAAAAAATCGACAACACCGACACCAACACAAAGTTGTTGGCCTCATAACTCATTACTTGGTTTATTAACTTTGTCGTTTCTCGGAAGTGTTTTGCATGTTGGCTGGTAATTATGGAGATAGTATTCCAGGAGGCAACTATGAAAATCAGGAACTATTTTTTTTTTTTTTTGCAAAAAAAAAAAAATAAGTCAATGTTGGCTGCATGGAGGCAAAGTCAAGAAGAAAAAAAGAAAAGAGTGAAATTTAATTATAAAAATAAAAATCACTTTTTATAATTTTTAAAAAATATATTTTTGATATAAAAAAAATGTAATATTAAAATTTCTTGAGACTTTTTAAGCCCACATATTGTTTTAGATTTTTTTCGAAGCTTTCCAGACCGATTTTTACATACATAATTGTGGGACTGTTGCAGCTAGTTAAGGTTAGGTTACAGGATCTGTAGTTACAATTGAAATTGTAATTTCTTCACACGGAGACATTTCGGTCCATTGTGATTATCCTGCGTGGAAAATAAATAGAAGGAGGAACAAATGTTGAGAGAGATGTAAGGTATTCGACATGTTTTGAAACATAGAAAGGGTGAAGTCGACTCTTTTCTCCATTCATTCTACTTCTCTACAAAGATCCATCAGCTTTCATCTCTGCCATCATTTATTCCTCCTTCTTTTTCTTTTTCACGCGGGATGATCACAATGGGCCGAAAGGCCTCCGAGTAAGGATGTTAAAATTTCAATTCTAACTACAGATTTTCTAACCTAACCTTACCTAGCTGCAACAGTCCCATAATTATGTATATACATTTTTTTTTCACGCAGGATAACCACAATGGACAGAAATGGAGTCCTGTTTTTAACTCTGGAGCCAGAGCAGGTAAAACCTTTTTGCGTAATTGTAGATGACAAAGGAATCTTGAATTCACACTGAGATTTTGAGTCGAATGTTCTACCTAAGTTCATTGTTTTACTCCTGATAGAGCAGTACAGTGGCATAAAAACAGTTGAATCGTTTCATTCTCTTTCTCATCCCAACGCAGCCTCTGATCGGATGTCCCATAGTTTGTTGTACAAGAACACTTTGGCTTTCTGAAGAAGTAGTTCTGATGATCTGTTAATATGACAAAGAGGAGGTTTTAACATGTCAGCGACTTCAAAGTCTGCTGACTGCCATCTAATCCGCGTAAATTCTTCAGATTCCTCATTTTTTTCAATATTTCCCAGCAAACCCGGAGAATAGTGTTCAGATTTTCCAGAGCTGTTTTGCACCTCAGGGCTGCATCGAAATTAGGTTTGGAAGATTTAATAGCTTTAAGAGCCAATAGACTATCCACGTAAATAATCACCGGTTTAGTAATTTCATTCCTCATATTTTTAGCAATTCTGCCGATTTCATGATCTCAAAGATCGCGGCTTGAAAAACACGGAAATTTTCATCCAACTTGTAGGAGTAGACCATTCTAAGTTGCTTACAAGAAAGCTCCGGTTCCCGTACCTTCATCTTTACCTCTACGAGCTCCAGCTCGCCCATAGAGACTAATTGGCCCAACACGAACACTACCTAGTCTGTTGAGACTCATTGCCCCACCACGAACTTCAG
This sequence comes from Musca domestica, assembly GCF_030504385.1. Taxonomy (NCBI): domain Eukaryota; kingdom Metazoa; phylum Arthropoda; class Insecta; order Diptera; family Muscidae; genus Musca; species Musca domestica. Next base: position 6,276,285 of record NW_026712155.1, read on the forward strand.
CTCGCCTATAGAGACTCACTGGCTCTCTACGAGACTCCAGGTCTCCTATAAAGACTCACTGGCCCTCTACGAGACTCCAGGTCGCCAATAGAGACTCACTGTCCCTCTACGAGACTCCAGCTCGTCTATAGAGACTCACTGGCCCTCTACGAGACTTCAGCTCGTCTATAGAGACTCACTGGCCTTCTACGAGCTCCAGCTCGCCTGTAAAGACTCACTGGTGCTCTACAAGCTGCAGCTCGCCTATAGGGACTGGCCCTTTACATGCTCTAGCTCGCCTATAAAGACTCACTGGCCCTTTCAAACTCCTGCCGCCTATAGAGACGCCTATAATGAGACTCACTGACTCTCTACGAGCTCCAGCACGTCTACAAAAATATTCACTGGCCCCCTACGAGAATCTAGCTCGCCTATAGGGACTCAATGCCGCTCTACGAGGATCCAGCCTGCCTATAGGGACTTACTGGCACTCTACGAGGCTCCAACTCAACTATAGAGACTCATTGGCGCTCTGCGAGACTCCAGCTCACTTATAGAGACTCACTGGCCCTCTAAGAGACTCCTCTTGTCCTCTACGAGTCCCCAGCTCGACTGTAAAGACTCACTGGCCTTCTACGTGCTCCAGCTCGCCTATAGGGACCCACTGGCCCTCTACGTGCACCAGCTCTAAGGTCTCCTGTATAAGAACTTTCCAAAGGCTTTTCAAAAAAAGTTTCATCCGAAGTCTTCTATAGAGATATACCTTTCCGAAGGTCTTCAATAGAAAGAGGAAATTCAAATGCTATGATTATCAAATTAAAAAGAAATAATGAAAAAAGTAGAATATTAATCCGTTCTTATTAAAAAATATAACCCAAATATCAAAACCATACTCTTTACCGAATCAGTATATCAATTAGTGGAACTGTAGCGAATATTATTGGCAAGAAGAGAACAGACCTACCGAGAACCCCAATTGTCAATTTTAAGCTGATTTGGTTGGAAATTAGGGCTATACCTAAAATTGGACCAATATAACCAATTTTTAATTCCATTTAGCCTGCATATGATATAAACCTTCGTGACAAACTTCAAAGCTCTAGATTAAATAATGTAAACTCTATCCTGTTTTCAACAGAAAGACATACAGACATCGCTAAATCAACTTATAATTCTGATCAGGAATGTATGTATTTTTTGGGGTCTCCGATGAATATTTCAAGGTATTCCGTTTGCAATTTAATATAAATCTTCAAATAAAATAAAACCAAAGATAAGAATTCATTTTGCAAAGAGAGAAAAAAAAAACAAATACACAAAGGACAAGGCAAGGCAACACTTTCATACAAAGGAATTAAAATAAAAAACAACAACTGCGAAGAAAATGAAGCCAGCCAGCCAGTATGCTGGCCAGTAGTTGGACTGGAAAATTTAAAACAAAAGGACAAAATAAGACTGACACAAAAGACAACTAAAACATGAACTCTGGACTTGAATGCTTTGGACAGCTTAACAATCTGCAAGGGATATAAATATGCAGGAAAAGAAAAAGAAAGAAATGAAAAAAAAAAAACAAAAAAACAGAACTTCGAACAACTCAAGCATATATGAGACAGACTAATATACATAAAAATTGTGTCTTGACAAACAAACTCACACTCATTACCATATAAGAATCCAGAGACAATGTCCTCAAAAAATACCAACTAGTCCTAGTAAAGTATTTTGGACAGAACGTACATACATACGCTCATACATATGTATGTGTATACATACACTGCTACATAAGTTTGACATTTACTCGTAAATATTTAAACAGAAAATGTCCTTTACAGACATGCTTGGTTGTAAGCATATATTTTTTCTTCTTCTTCTACTACTTGCTTTGGGTTTTTATGTCTTCTTATTTCAGGTTTTATTCTTTGCAAAAAAGCTCTTTTATTTTTCTTTGTTTTATAAGTGTGTATGTGTGTTCGTTTGTTTGGGTATGTAATGCAGTTTGCCATTTTAGATCTGTCTGCAAAAATTGTTTTCTTTCTCTAAAGAAGTTAAATTAAATAACTTTGATTGTGAATTAATTCTAGAAAGGATTTAAAACTAAATTCGAAATTTGCTAGAAATTTAAATTAAAGAAAACGAAAATGATGTTTAACAAGTGAGCTTAAGTGTGGAGGAATGAATGAAGGAGTTTCTTAAACAAATTTAATGAATGTCTTCTATAGGAAAAATCCTTCAAAGGATCTATAGAAGGACGTAATTTTCAAAGGAGGTCATCCATAGAGGAAGATCATTCAAAAGATATTCCAAAACGACTCTTTAGTGATTTTTTTAATAAACAATAATTGGAAGGTGTTTTCCATAGAAGACCTATCGAGAGATTTTTATAGGTCTTCCATGGAAAGATTTGTATAGGTCTTCTATGAAAAGATAACTTCAAACAGCTTGGAATAAAAGGAATTTCTTAAAACATGAAAATAAAATTCCTTCAAAAAGGCGTCTATTGATTAACGAAATTCTTAAATAGAAGCAAGTCTTCCATTGGGGAAGATCATTCAAATAATATTCTTAAGAACATCTTTCAAAAAGATTCCAATAACACAAAATAAAAACTACAGTCAATAGAAACCTTTCAAAGGGTTATGATAGGTTTCCGTAACGTTCATATAGCTCTTCTATAGATAAAAATCTTGCTGCAGTGCTGATCGTCTCTTTAGACGAACATCGTAGGCGCAAGTCTTTTTAGTTCTTCAATAAAGATGGCATTTTAAAAGGACTTCAGCAAAAGAGACTATTCGAAAAGTTTTCTATAGATGAACATGTTACTATAGATCTTCTATAAAGGAAGTTTTTTCTGAAGATAACCTATAGAAAAATAACCCTGAAAAGCCTTCAAAAGAAGTAACAAGAGATCTTTTAGAAAAGAAAACCCTTGAAAATAAGATCATCTATAAAAGAAGATCTTTCAATAGAAGATGTTCTACTATAGAAGATCATACAAAAAATTGTATATCGAAATGGTTTTCTAAAATCTTTCTTGGGAAGATAGCCACTTAAAGGTTATCTATAAAAGATACCATTCCCAAAGTTTTCTCTAAATCAAATTCTTACTGTAGTTCTTATAACAAAAGAGGTCTTGCAGAAGATCTTGGCAGATAAACTTCTTGAAGCCAAGTTTTTTTTAAGAAAACCTTTCAAAATGTGTCCTGTTGAAGAAGTGCCTTCAAAAGCTTCCCATAAAAAGAATGCTTTTCACAGCAATGTCTTAGTCCTTTTAAAAGAAAATCTCTATTAGAAGAAAACATTTCAAGATAAAATAAAGTACAGGTGTAGACCTATCAATAATTGTTCTATTAAAGAAGACGAACCAAAAAATCTTCTATATAAATACTCTTTTTAAGTCTTTCTTAGGTAGATGATCACATCTCGGGAAGAAAACCTTTCAACAGATATTCTATACAGAGAAAGGTATTTTAAAACGTTTTCTGTAGAAGAACAAGGTGAAATTATTTTATACTCATTTGAAGGTCTTCTGTAGAAGAGGGCCTTCCAAAGGTCTTCACAGCTGAGGTGCTATTACAAATTTGTCTGGAAAAGAAAAAAAACCTTTCCGAAGATCTTTAATTAAAGGAGATCTTTCAACAGATATTCTATAGAAGGACATCCTTCAACCTGTATTCTATAGAAGAATACCTTTGGGAATGCTTTCTTCAGAAGATGCCCTCCTTTGAAGAAGTAATTTCAGAAGGGCATTCTATCGATAAAGATATTTCACATGATATTTTATTCTATACAAGAAGTACTTTCAGAACGTTTTCTATAGAAGAAATTTTTTTAAATGATATTCTATAGAAGAATACATTCTATGGAATACCTTTCAGCAGAAGATCTTTTGAATATAAAAGAACACCTTCCTATGGAAGTTGTTCTATAAAGGAAGACCCTCCAAAATATGGTAAAATGGTTAAAGGGTTCTATAAAAGAAGGTCTTTTAGAAGACCTTCTATAGAATAAGACCCACCCTTCCCTCTAGAGAAGAAGTTCTATCCCAGAGACTTCTACAGAAGAAGATTTTTCCCAAGGTCTTAACTAAAAAAAAGGCCTTGAAAATATAGCTAAAAATAACCAAAAGATATTTTTCTATGGAAGACATTCCCAAAGATATCCCTCTAATCTTTGGGAATGTCTTCCATAGAAAAATATCTTTTGGTTATTTTTAGTCCTTCTTCTATTCAGCAGAAAATATACCATAGGGAAGAAGACTTTCCAATAAAAAAATCCTTTTAATCAAATTCTTTTATAAGAAACACAATTCATGCAAAAGGAATGTTTCCTGAAGAAAAATTCATTTCAAAGATTTTCAAAAAAAGAAAGCCCCTTAGAAGTTATTGTATAGATGATGTTCAGCAAAAGATCTTCTATATAGAAGAAGACTTTTCGACAAAAACAACACCTTTCATAAAGAAAAATATTGATAAGGTCTTTTATAAAAATACCTTTAAAATTATTTTATTATATATAAATACCTATTACTGGGTCTTTTATAAAAAAATGCCTTCTTCAGTAGAAGATACAAATATAGGGTATTCCGTAGGATGATACCTTTAAGAAGGTCTTCAATATAAGAAGAACTCTTAGAATGTCTTATATAGAGAAAAACCGTACAAATAGTCTTTGATAAAGGACCATTTAAAATATTCTCTAAGGAAGAAGATATTTAAAAGGTCCTCTACAGAAAAACTTTAAGAAAATCTTCTTTAAAAGAAGGCCTTTCAAATGGTCGTCTATAGAAAAATTTTGTCTATAAAAAAATTCCAAAGGTTTTCTACAGAAGATAATCTTTCAAAAACTTTTCTACAGAAGAATATTCCTCAAAAAGTCCTTTAAAATAAGAAAATATTTCAAAAGGGCTCCTGAAGAAGAAGAAGACTTTTCAAATTGTCTTTAAAAAAATAGAGTTGACTAGCAAAGACACAAACCATTCGAGTGTTTATCGAGTTCACAGAAGAGAGAGAGAAAGAGAGTTTATGGAAGGAAAATTTAAAATAATAAATAAAAGTAAATTTTCGCCTTTTTTGTCCGTTAAGACAAAATCGAATTTAACCAAAGAGATTAAACAAAGGAAAAATCAAAGTTATTTTAATTCCTAAATTTTTGTACAGTTTACTCTCTGGTTTTTTCCCCCTCTCTAAAATCGAGAAAAATGTGTGTCTTTGTTTTTGATATTTAACTTAATGGGCTTCAACGGGCTTCTGTATAAAAAGGGAGAGGACCTTTAAATAGATCTCCTGTCCCAAATACTCCCAAAATATATTCTTCAAAAGCCAAACCTTCAGAAAGATTTATATGTAGAACGGCACCTCTCAAACGATCTTCTATGAATGATTAAGACTCACATTTCACAATGTCTTCTTGATAGAAAAATATCATTCATTAGGTCTTCTGTAGAAGTCTATCTATTTAATACAAGCTGACCTTTCATTAAGCCTTCTTAAGAAGAAGGATTTTAAAAAGATCTTCTTTTAAGAGCCCCTTTTAAAAAAGATCTTCAGAAAATAACCTTCTTGAGTGTAGAAGACCTCTCGTAACTTTTCTGGGTATGACTTATCTTCAAATTGTCACACCTTTAAACTTTTGCAAGTGAACTGTGTAAATTTTCAATTTTTACCGGGGGGTTTAAGCCTACCATTGTGGACTCCTGTGGGAGAATGCCGAATATCCTCCTCATTTGTGAGGCACTTTTCAAATAATTCATTTGTGTTCTTTTTGAAATGTGATACCCCTTTCTAAAACATATGATTATATATTTGCCATCCCTCTCCTCTTCATCTTCTTTTGAGCCCATATTCCCTTTTGATTAACACTTATTATCTACGCATTTAATTTGTTATAATACTGTAACTAACTTAAGTTGTAATTAATTTTCATTATATTTTCTTTTGATGCCCAAAAAAGGGTCCGGCACTATCAAGGAAATGACTTCCTGGTACATTATTACCCATCGTCGCCCCCCAACAAAAAAAGGTACCACCAACTCCCTTTAGCTGTATACGAATTAAATCTTAACAATTTATTTTATAAATTAGCGTATTCATCAATTTTAATAACATTTCACAAACCATAAAACCGCAACATAAAATAACAAAGCCGCACTTTTCTGCTGACACCCCTTCCCCGACAGCTGTTGTAGCTGGTACATGGCTCCCTTCTCCCACTCTACGAATTTACCTTTCTTTTTGTTCTCCTTTGCTTTTGCATGGATCATCACCATCATTTGGCCAGAAATGAATAGGAAGTTTTGAATACAACAAAACACAAAAATCAATGTCCTTCTCAAAAAACGGCATGGAAATGAAAGGCAAAGCAAAGCACAGCAACAAAAAAAGCGACAATGAAACCAAAAACTGTAATGACGTCCAACACAAGAAGTAGTAACAACAAATGATGAAAGGCAAACATAACTAACACAACAACAACAAAAACAACAAATCAAATAATAAAACAAAAGTAGCAAATTATGAAATACCATATTTTTGGGATATTTATTTCAAACTCAGAAATTGTAAAACTGCTGGAAAATCATAAAAGGTTTTTCTTAGTTGTGGGGCGACTTTGGCATGAATGTACCCTACAAACTGTATTAGGAACAAATAAGTCAACAGCAAAACCCGTAAGGAAAAGTCAAAAGTTGGCTTTAAAGCAGTTATAGTTTGCTTTAGAGTGCATGATATCATTTGGAGAAGGATTATATTAAAAAAATATATATCCGAGCCGAGTTGTACAAAATGGAAACGTACGCCCCAAAATTCACTCCATTTGGACTGATATTAGCCATTATTTGCACAAAAAGCCGTTCTGGATAAAATTTGACAAAGGTATTTCCGAGCTCTATAAGATATCTAGTTCCATATATTATTACTGTCGAATGCATATTACGAATCCGAGGGACTTAAACACCAAATCGGATGAAACAAATATATGGGAGCTATAGCTATGTACTTGCTTCAAGTCTGAATTCTGATGTATCTGATATCTCATACAAGCATCCTTATTGTGGGGTGCATATTACGAATGTGAGGGACCTTAAACCCCAAATCGAATAAAACAAACACAGTGAGAGGAAAAAACTGCAACCAACTTTAGACTGCTGTCATTTCTAAGCCACTCGTCCGACAGCTGTTAAAATTATTCCAGTGACAGCTTATTATATTGGTTACCAGCGTACAAAAGCATTTTGGTGAGATTTTTTCCAGAATCAAAGTTATTCGTGATGGAATTTAAGCGTCACAGTGTGATTTCTTTATATTTGGCTGGAAACCCACAAGTGGCTATCGTTAGAGCACTCCAGCATTTAAATGTGAATAAGACTTTTGTGTCTCGTACCACCGCTCGTTACCGTGATACTGGTAACGTAGCTCGACGTCAAGGAAGTGGACGGAAGAACACAGCAACACCGCCAGAAATGGTTCGAAATGTAAAAAAACGACTTGAACGAAACCGGCGTCGCAGTGGTCGAAAATGACAATATTCCATTTGGCAAATATTGAAAAATGAACTCGGGGTAAAGCCATTGAAATTCCAAAAAGTGCAAGAACTTACACCGCAACATAAAAAAATAGACTGAAAATAGCTAAAGAGTTACTTCGCTTGGCCTAAAGTGGTGAACTGCCGAATTTGGTTTTTTCCGATGAGAAAACAATCGTGTATACTTGCCAAAGATGTCGTGTATACTTGCCAAAGATGTCGGCTAAAAATGTGCACCTTCGGTTGGCCACCAGAACTCAAGCGCCGGTCATGGTGATAGTGTGACCCGCCATAACAGGCGATGGTCGCTCTTGGCTCGTATTAATCGACCGTGGCATCAGAATAAATGCAGTAAGCAAAATCGGATGACGAATATTATCGCGAAAACATTCTGGAGGGTGTATTAAAGCCTTGGGCAAGCAAACATTTTGGGCCCAGACCTTGTACATTCCAACAGGGCATCAGCATCATCGCACTCACCACGCGCCACCTAAGACTGGTTAAAAAATGAAGTTTCTCGCTTCATTTCCAACTCACAATGGCCACCAAAATCTCCGGATACCAATCCGTGGGACTGTTGTGTCTGGAGTATTTTGGAAAGCAAGGTTGGCACTAAAATATACCAAATTTTCGATCACCTCAAGTAAGCGCCTCGCCGGGAATGGGACAAAATACCGCAGAGCAACATTTGGACAGCGTGTGACGGTTTTATTGACCGTTTGAAGGCCATAATTCGTGCCAAAGGTGAACAATTCGAACAAATCTAAACTTATTCTAAAATTTGAGACTATTTTCGACATTTTTTGCTTTAATTCAATAAAATTTAAAACAAAAAAACGTAAAAACTAACGATTGACTTTGTTGCAGTTTTATATCTCACCCTGCATATACATATCAAAAAGGGTTATCAAAAAAAGGGAGAGAAAGAGAGACAATAAACGGGAGGACAATTCAGGGTATTTTTTTAAATTGAAGAAGACCTAGAAGGTAACTATTTTACATCTCAACTAGGCTTAAAATGTAAAAAACCCTAATATTTTTTCTAGAAAATATTTAGAGAAATATCCTTATTTATTATTTACATATTTTTATAAACCAGTAGAATAGTCTCTTATCTGCCGAAGACTGATAGGATGTCCCTGCTTTTCCGAAATCAACTGTACTTTTTTCCTACTTGAAATTCCAAATTACCATCTATCTCAAAGTAGCGCACACACAAAAAACTCTGTAGATTTTTTTAAACTTAAATTGGGTTGTATAACAAGAAATTTAAATGCCAGCAAAACTAACACCCCACCTACCGTAGCCGGGCTGAATCCCCGGGGTAAGTGAAATGTGTTTTTCATGCTGTTAAGCAACAACCCTCGCCCACATTTTACATTCGGTTTTAAGAAAACATGGCCGTTTCCTTTTTAGCTTAACTTTAATGGCACAAAATACGCACGCACACACACACTTGTGGCAAATAAACACCCTCACATTGCTGTAACAAAGAAGGATGGATGGCTGGATGTTGGTGTTACTACAGATCCTAGCAGTGTTGATAGTTTCTCAAACATGTGCCAAGAGATGGAGTGGGTGCATGAGTGTCTGTGTGTGTCTCTCTTTTTTGAGGGTTGATAGTTTTGGCTCCTTTTCGGTGATGTCCTTTACGTATTGTTGTGTGCTGTTGTGTTCTCTGTTTCGTTCATATTCATCTTTGTAAATGTGGGGGGCCAAGGATTACTTCGTCTCGACCAAACATGCAATTAATTATAAGCTTAAGGCCTTGAAAACCCTTTTTCTGGGAAACTAACAAGAAAATTCGTACAACGACAACAACAACTACTACAACTATGTAACTTGATAGCAGCTCTTGAAATCCATAAAACAACTTGGCCCACAATCAAAAAAGGAAGCAGCAGGAGTACATACACGCACACAACAAACTGCCAACCCAAGTAAAGCCAGAAAATAAAATTTCGGAAACCGAACAACATCAAAGTTGTACCAAAGTACAGTAATAACAACAAAAAGCAACAAATGGAAATTCTAATGAGTTTCGTCTTCAGCCAAACTTGAAATAAAACAATTTATTGCCTACAAACTTAGAGTTCATCGATATGAGATAGTTCATAAAGAATATGAGACGAATTGGAGAAAGTGCTATAGAAAGTAGCAAACTCTTACTGTTCTCTACAGAAAATAACAGACTTAAAGTCGTCTATAGACCTTAAGGTCTCCTAGAGAAAAGAGACGACATCAAGGTCATCAAGGTCTTTTAGAGACAAAAAAAAACGACTCCAGGTCTTCTATAGATAGAAGAAGACCTCCTTCTCTACACCAAAAAAGATCTAATTATCTTTTATAGACCTCAAGGTCTTCTTTGGACTAAGTGTTTGCTATATAAATGACAGTAGAAGACCTCCGGTAGACTTTCAGGTCTTCTATAGACAATAGAAGATTTGCAGGTCTTCTATAGCCAGTAGAAGACCACCAGGTCTTCTATAGACAGTAGAAGACCACCAGGTCTTCTATAGACAGTAGAAGACCACCAGGTCTTCTATAGACAGTAGAAGACCACCAGGTCTTCTATAAGCAGTAGAAGACCTCGAGGTCTTTTATAGACAGTAGAAGATCTCCAGGTCTTCTAGGTCTTCTGTGGGCAATACAGAACTTCCTGGCGTTTAATGGAGAATAGAAGACCTCCAGGTCTTCTATGGAGAATAGAAGGCCTCCAGGTCTTCTATGGAAAATAGAAGACCGCCAGCTCTTCTATGGACAATAGAAGACCGCCAGCTCTTCTATGGACAATAGAAGACCGCCAGCTCTTCTATGGACAATAGAAGACCGCCAGCTCTTCTATGGACAATAGAAGACCGCCAGCTCTTCTATGGACAATAGAAGACCGCCAGCTCTTCTATGGACAATAGAAGACCGCCAGCTCTTCTATGGACAATAGAAGACCACCAGCTCTTCTATGGACAATAGAAGACCGCCAGGTCTTCTATGGACAATAGAAGACCGCCAGCTCTTCTATGGACAAATTGAAGAGCTCCAGCTCTTCTATGGACAAATTGAAGAGCTCCAGCTTTTCTATGGGCAATAGAAGACCTCCAGTTCTTCTTTGGACAATGGAAGACCTCCAGCTCTTCTATGGGCAATAGAAGACCTCCAGCTCTTCTATGGGCAATAGAAGACCTCCAGCTCTTCTATGGACAATAGAAGACCTCCGGCTCTTCTATGGACAATAGAAGACCTCCGGCTCTTCTATGGACAATAGAAGACCTCCGGCTCTTCTATGGACAATAGAAGACCTCTGGCTCTTCTATGGACTATAGAAGACCTCCAGCTCTTCTGTGGGCAATAGAAGACCTCCAGCTCTTTTATGGACAATAGAAGACCTCCGGCTCTTCTATGGACAATAGAAGACCGCCAGCTCTTCTATGGACAATAGAAGACCGCCAGCTCTTCTATGGACAATAGAAGACCGCCAGCTCTTCTATGGACAATAGAAGACCGCCAGCTCTTCTATGAAGAATAGAAGACCGCCAGCTCTTCTATGAAGAATAGAAGACCGCCAGCTCTTCTATGGAGAATAGAAGACCTCCAGCTCTTCTATGGCCAATAGAAGACCTCCAGCTCTTCTATGGCCAATAGAAGGCCTCCAGCTCTTCTATGGCCAATAGAAGACCTCCAGCTCTTCTATGGCCAATAGAAGACCTCCAGCTCTTCTACGGCCAATAGAAGACCTCCAACTCTTCTATGGACTGTAGAAGACCTCCAGCTCTTCTATGGACAATAGAAGACCTCCAGCTCTTCTATGGACAAATCTATGGACAATAGAAGATCTCTCCAGCTCTTCTATGGACAGTAGAAGATCTCTCCAGCTCTTCTATTGATAATAGAAGACCACCAGCTCTTCTATGGATAATAGATTAGCTTAAGCTCTTCTATGGACAATAGAAGACCCGGTGGTTTTATATTGTCAATAGAAAAGCTGGAGGTCTTTTATTGTCCATAGAAAAGATGGTGGTCTTCTAACGACAATTGATAAGGAGAACCTTGTAATCTTCTATCTGTCTTAAGGTCCTCCATTTCCAATTGAAGCTTATATTATTAGCATATTGTATCTTTGTTTAACAAAGCGATTTATAAAATACTTTTGAAATATTGTATCGCAATGGCTCGTATATCTACTCCTTGTACGGCATAAATATTCCAACATTCCTATATATGTATGTAAACATATTTTTTTATTTATTTATACATCCATTCCATATCCATAGACCAAATATTTTTTTAAAAGATAATAACCTCAACCCTTCTGAAATATTCCCTAAAGGCTTAGAATTTCCAAACCAAAGAAGAAATTGAAGAAGAGCTGTATGTATATCTCCAAATACGAAAAATTATATAAAAAGAATGTTATAGAAAGAAAAACACATACACACACTTTCACACACACAAATTCTATTTAATATACATACATAAACTATTATTTATTCCCAAAAGTTTTTAGGCAACATCATTATCTTTTATGTACACATCCTCAGACTACTCCGGTCCGGAGAAAGCCACAATCATTTATGTGTGCCTCGCCTCCCTTTTGGCCTAACAACTGGCAAAACTGTAAAAACTACAATTTAACTTGATCGAGGAAAATGTGGTGTAGGGTGAAGGGGGGGGAGATGGCAAGAAATTGTAATGATAACACATCTTGGCTATGACACTGTACTACTACTACAAGTAACCCCATGTGGGGAAAAGTTCTTTGTTCGTTTGTGTGTTTGTTATGCAAATATTCTTAACTACCCTTAGCTGGGGTTCTATGTGTCTGAGAGGGGGTAGCAAAGTATAAGATGGCATAAGCATAGTCTTAAACTTAACAACACTTTATGGCATGCCACCCCCATCCTGCTCCCCTCCATGTGTTTCCTACCACAAATACAGGCCAACATAGAACTTTTCTCTATTGAAAATTCTTGAGTCAGACATTATGTGGAGACACACAAACACACATGTATATACATACGTACATATGTATGTATGCATGTATACCACCCCGCACTATCTAAATAGTGACACATGTAAGGAAACCAATTTCATGAATTCAGAAAATAAAAAGGAAAAGTTTTTAATTTAAGGAAATTTGTAAAGTTTGAAATCTTCTGCAGGAAAATGTCCAAAGTACAGTAGGGCACAAGGCTATAGTGTATTGTATGATTGTGAAAAGGAAAGGCAAGGGGTATCATTTTTTAAAATCAATGTAAATATATATAGATAACAGGATAAAAGACTAAAGAAGAGGATTGCTACTTTTTCGGACTTGGGAAGTTTAGATAACCTATATGAAACTCGAGGGATCCCTAACGACAAAGTTGCTTCGTCAGCCATAAAAAATTGGCATTGTATGGTCAGAAGTTTCTTTAATAAATTCCTTTTTTCAAGAAACCCACTGCTTATGCGGTTCAGAAAAATATTTTTAAATTATTTGAAAATAGTAAAAATTTCAATAGATTTGAGCAGGCAGTTGACTTGCGTTACAATTATTCAAACTGTTGACCTTTTAAGGGGGAGTTTCCGAAGTAGTGAGCTTTTATCCCCTCCCATCTGCTCACGAGATCTTGTGTGTAGAAATATTGAGATGTGTGAAATTTGAAAAGAATCGGATTTCATGAGCGTTTGGTTTAATCAAAAATTGTACCCCTTTCCCTTTGTTTGGGAGGTACCAGAAGGAGTGGACCAAAGTATCCCATCTTCACAACAGATCAAGTGCCGGCAGAAGCCTTAAAATGTGTGAAGTTTGAAGATATTTGGGCTCCTATTTCGCATCTCATAAGCGTTTTTAATATTCCAAATTTTGACCCCTTTGTGGGGGGAGGTGCCAGAAGGATTGGACCGATATATATTTTATCTTTACAACAAATTATGTGCCGATAGAAACATTACAACTTGTGAAGTTTGAAGATATTCGGATCCCTACTTCGCATTTTATGAGCATCATGGTTATTCGAAATTTTGACCTCCTTTGTGGGGGAGGTACCAGGAAGAGTGGGCCGATATATCCAATCTTCACAACAGATCTTCCCTTGATAGAAATATTAAAATGTACGAAGTTTGAAGCGAATCGGATGCGTATTTCGGATTTTATGAGAGATCAGTTTATTTGAAATTTTGAGCCCTTTGTGGGGCAGGTACCAGGAGGAGAAGACCAAAATATCCTTCACAACAGATCATGTGCGATAGAAGCATTAAAACTTGTGGAGTTTGAAGATATTTTGATGCCTATTTCGCATCTTATAAGCATCTTGGTTATTCGAAATTTTGACCTCTTTTTGTGGGGGAGGTACCAGGACCAATACATCCAATCTTCTCAAAAGATCTTCCCTTGACAGAAATATTAAAAAGTACGAAGTTTGAAGAGAATCGGATGCGTATTTCGGATTTTATGAGAGCTTTGTTTATTCGAAATTTTGAGCCCTTTGTGGGGCAGGTACCAGAAGGACAGGACCAAAATATTCTATCTTCACGACAGATCATGTGCCGATAGAAGAATTAAAACTTGTGACGTTTGAAGATATTAGGATGCCTATTTCGCATTTTATAGGCATCTTGGTTATTCAAAATTTTGACCTCCTTTGTGGGGGAGGTACCAGGAAGAGAGGACCCATATATCCTATTTTCACAACAGATCTTCCTTTGATAGATATATTAAACTGTACGAAGTTTAAAGAGAAACGGATACCACTTTTGTACCTGATGAGCATCTTGGTTATTCGAAATTTTGACCCCTTTGTGGGACAGGTACCAGAAGGAGAAGACCAAAATATCCTATCTTCACAAAAAATCATGTGCCCATAGAAGCAATAAAACTTGGGAAGTTTGATATTCGATGCCTATTTCGCATCTTATGAGCATTTTGGTTATTCGAACTTTTGACACCCTTTGTGGGGGAGGTACCAGGAAGAGTAAACCCATATATCCTATCTTTACAACAGATCCTCCCTTGATAGAAATATTAAAACGTATGAAGTTTGAAAAGAATCGGATGCTTATTTCACATTTTATGAACGCTTTAAGTATGAAAAGTGTTGACCCCTATGTGAGGGACGTACCAATAGGAGTGGACCGATATAGTCTATCTTCATAACAGATCTTGAATTAATAGAAATATTAAAATGTACGAAGTTTGAAGAGAATCGAATGTGTATTTCGGATTTTATGAGAGATTTGTTTATTAGAAATTTCGAGCCTTTTGTGGGGCAGGTACCAGAAGGAGAAGACCAAAATATCCTTCACAACGTATGTGCCGATAGAAGCATTAAAACTTGGGAAGTTTATATATTCGGATGCCTATTTCGCATCTTGGTTATTCGAAATTTTGATCCGATATATCCTATCTTCACAACATTTCTCGTGTTGGTAAAAGTAATAAAATGTGTGAAGTTTGAAAATAATTCGATGCTTTTTTCGCATTTTATGAGCGTTTAAATTATTAAAAATTTTGATCCCTATGTTTGGGAGGTACCAGAAAGAGTGGACCGATATATCTTATCTTCACAACATATCTTGTTTTGACAGAAATATTGGAATGTCTGAAGTTCTTAGAGAATCTAATGCTTATTTCGCATTTTATGAGCGTTATGGTTATTCGAAATTTCAACCCCTTTGTAGGGGAGGGGGTACCAGGAGGAGTCAACCGATATATCCAATCTTCACAACAGATCCTGCTTCGGTGGAAATACTAAAATATCTGAAGTTTGAAGAAAATCGGAGACTTATTTCTCATTTAATGAGCGTTTTGTTTATTCCGAATGTTGACCCCTTTGTGAGGGAGTTACGAGGAGGATAGGATCGATATATCCTTTCTTTACAACAGATATCGTATTGGCGGAAATATTAAAATGTGTGATATGTGAAAAGAATCGGATGTTTTTGTCCGCTTTTATAAGCGTTTATGTTATTCCATCTTTGGACTTCTTTCTGGGGGAGGTAACGGAAGAAGCGGACCGATATGGTCTACCTTCATTACAGATATTGGGTTAGTAAAAATATTGGAGTTTGTGAAGTTTGAAAAGAATTGGATGTTTATTTCTAATTTTATGAGCGTTTTGATTATTCTAAATGTTGATCCCTTTAAGGGGGAGGTACCAGAAGGAGTAGGCATATATTGTCCATACTCGAACCTGACCTTCAACTGTTAAAAATATTAGACCTTGCAAAGTAGGAACAAAATACTATGATTTTTTGCTTTGATTATGGAGTAAGGTAGTTTCTTTGGAAATTTTGAGATTTTGTAGGCGAGGTACCAGAAGGTGTGAACCGATAATGCCCACCTCCGAACTCGATCTAAGTTTGATAATAATAGTACATGTTTCAAGTCTGGACCAAATCAAATACTCCCTTCAAGAGTTATCGTGCGCACAATCCAGCCAGACAGACGGACTCCTCTAAATTTACCCTAAATATCCTGAAACGGATTTGGTCCAAAGAGACCTAGCGTCTAAAACCTTTGTTCTGATTTGGCATGTTTTGGCCGTATCAAATGATATATAGATATAGATATAACAAAGAGGAAAACTTCCACTGGTTCCACTGATGATGGTACAAAATATTGGGCATTATTTTGTACCATCATCACTTAACCCTAACAAAAAAACTATTTCAATTTTTCTTAGTTTTTTTCCGTTTTCTCAAAATTTTTTAAACTTTCTCAACACAACGTATTCCTACATTAAAAGACACGAATCTTCTCATTCATCACATGAGACAAACCAACCCTTCTAACCAAACTTGTCTCAACAATTCACCTAACGTCCAAGACGACACGTAACATCTACAACGGGGACATTTCAACCCTCTCCTCCGTTTTATCACAAACAAATGCTGACCAGCAACTCAAAGGCGACAAGGAAGCTGCAGCATCTTTTGGTCATCCAAAAAAGGGTTAATCTATCTTTTTCCGCTAACGGTCAGTTACGGACGCCGGTCAAAAGGTTAAAATCTAAGAAATTTTCTCACACACAGCATTTTTTGAGGAAATTTTCTTAACTCTTTACCATGGGAAGATGTGTGTGATTTCTGCCTACAACCCAAATGGGATGCAGTAAAACTGGTCCATCCTGTTTTTTTTTCTGTAGAAAATGCTTAACGATTTTTTGGGATAAAAATTTGATGACAAATACCAGCAGGAACCATAAATGGTACATCTTCTCTGTGGAATTTTCTAGACAAGTTCTTAATGAAATCTCCTGCATAACATCAAGCTCCAACCACCACCCCTGGACGCTCCACAAACATAAACTTATAAATTTATGTACCTACACAGACACACACATACATACGCATACGACCAGACCACAAATAAAAAGTAGACAAGTTTTTAAATTATAAACCAAAAGAAGAAAAAAACGAAGAAACAAAAGAATTCTATGAACACAAATATGTCCAGAATTGATAGTGTTCTGTGCCCTATCCTATCCCATTCAGTATATATGAGTAAGAGGCTCAGCATCCTTGTAGCAAGAGGAATAAAAGTCTGTGTTTCTTTTTAGTCTGGCCCATAAGAAATGCAAGAAGTTCATACTCTGGAGTGCCAACAAACAGCCATTCAAACGACCAGTCAGCTAGCCGACCGACCAGCCAGAACACAGTAAATATCAAGAAAACATGAAGAGCATAAAAATGTTGGTGTTGGTCTCTTTTTGGTCTGAGGTAAGGTAAAATAGTTAGTCGGTAGTTGTATTACCAAGTAAAGTTTATGGCCATTTACATATTTAGAAGAACATAAACATAGATTCTAAACTTAATTTTCAACATCTTTGCCAGTCGACCGAACGATGTAAGTATATAAGGGGCGAAACAGTGTGACAAAAAATTGAGAATTGAGAAATTATCAAATATCGATTCACAAATGATCTTCGCGCAAATATTTTTAAATTATTTCACAGTTTTACGATGGAGTTTTTTATACCCTCCACCATACATAGTATGGATGGTATAATAAGTTCGTCATTCCGTTCATAATTCATCGAAATAATAATTTTAGACCCAGCAAAGTATATATATTCATGATCTCCCAATATATAACGGTACCCCCTGATTTTCGGTATTTTGATGATTTTAGCCATATTTTCGAATGGAATTGACTGAAGAGAATTGACTCAAGAAGAGAATTGTCTATATAGGTCTACGATATCTTATAGGCCCCATATAACGGTAAAGCCAACCCCCCCCACCCAATTTCCGTATTTTTATGATTTTTTTCAATGGAATTGTCTTAAAATCCACACAAGGGGATCCTTCTGAGTACTTTGCTCCCTGGAAGAAAATTGCCTACATAGGTCCACGATATCGTGTAACCCCCTGATACTCGTTATTTTGATGATTTTAGCCACATTTTTCAACGGAATTGTCTCAAAATTTACACCAGAAGTTCGTTGTGAGTAATTTATCCCCAAGAAGAGAATTGTCTATATAGGTCTGCGATATCTTATAACGGAAACCCCCCCCCCCATTTTCGGTATTTTTATGATTTTTTTTTTTAATGGAATTGTCTTAAAATCCACACAAGGGGATCCTTCTGAGTACGTTACCCCTTAAAAGCTGTCTAAATAGGTCCACGTTTTCTACAGCGCCCATATAACGGTAACCCCAGATATTCGACATTTTCATGATTTTTGCGTCATTATTCACCGTTTTTTTTTTTTAATTTCGCACATAAATTTCGGAACCGTTACACAAAGTTCTTATGCAGGACCACGTCTCCGTATAGCCCCCCATATAACCCCATATTATTTTTCGACAGATTTTTTTTTTTTTTGTTATTTTTCAAGTTTTTTTCCAAATGGTGGAGGGTATAAAAAATTCGGCCAACCGAACCTAGCAGCTTTTTTGCTTGTTTTTATCAAATCAATGTTGTTTCGTCAACAGGTTTTTATTTTTATAAAATATAATTAAAAACTTCGTTGTTGTATATAGCAAATAATAAATAAATAAATCTTGTTCAGGACGACGAATCTTCGCGACACTTTTTTCCCGTTCATTCTTTTTTCCTGGATTCTTGTTCAGAACATCCTTCACATTCACGATTTTTGGCCAGGACATCAATCGAACATAAATTCCTTTGCAAATAAATTTTAAAAATTCCCAATTTTGACTAGGACGTCCTTTGAAAAGGATTTTTAATACACAATTATTGATCAGGACCTTCTTGTCCAGGACGTCCTTTCAAAAATAATTTAAAAAATACATAACCCTCTGAAAATAGCTTTAAAAATCAACGATTCTTACCAGGAAGTCAAAAAATGTAAATGTCCATTAGTCCTGTCCGTGACATCATTTTAAAAACTATTTTTAAAGACCGCAATTTTAAACTAGGACACCATTTAACAAATAACTTATATTAAAAAGATAAACTACCGCTATTTTTTCCTGAACGTCCTTCAGAAAGCACAACTGTCGTTCTGGAGGTCCTTAAAAAATTAAGAATCCAGGATTCTAGTCCAGATTGTCCTATGATTCGATTACGATTACATAACTCATGCCCCAAAACCATTTTTTTAAGAAAAATCCACGAGTGTATTTTTGTGAAACATTAAAAAAAATTATTGGAAAATCGCGATTAATGTTTTGTTGGTGCTTGCAAAAGATCCTTGAAAATATTCTTTCTGCAGAATCTGCAAAAGATAATTTTGAAACATCCATAATTATAGCTCTGTGGGCCCTTTTAAAATGCACGATTGGTCCATGGGAAACTCCATTTTAAAGTCCAGGAGAGTTACTCCATTGGTCCTTGGAAAACCTTCCACGATCATAACTCGCAGGACCCTCAAACTATATTTTTGAAAAATCAATGATTAAAGCTCAGTTGGTCCTTATCACAATTTAGAGTTACAGCTCTGTTGGGCTTTTTAGAAACCAAACTTAAAATCCTGTTAATCCTTGAAAAATATTCATAAACAATCAAATAATTTAAAGCTCTGCAGAACCTTTAAATGATGTTTGTACAAAATCCATGAACATAGCTCCTTTGGTTCTCTAAAAACATGCACAATAAATTCATGAACATTGCTCTATTGATCCTTCGAAAATACACGTTTATAGCTCCGCAAACCTCCAAGAGATATTTTTGAAAAATCTGCGACAATAGCTGTTTTATTCGTTGTCAAATATTATTCACATAATTACGAATGTAGCTCTGTTGGTCTTTGAGAAATACTCTTTTAAATTCCAGGAGTATAGATCTTTGGATCCTTCAAAAACTAGTCTTATCCCATGGTTATAGCTCAGCTAGTCTTTAAGAAATATGTCCTCAAAAATATACCTAAATTTACCACGTTAGTCCATCAAAATATTCTAAAAAAACGATTGTAGCTCATTCATACCTTCAAAAGATAATTTTGAAAATTTGATTATATCTCAGCTAAATCTCCGAAAAGTTAACGGTTTTAGCATTGTTGGGTTCCGAAGGATATTCTTTGAAAATTCCACAATTATAACTCTGTATAACTTTAAAATATATTTAAAAACAAGTAAAACAGTTGTAAGTTCGGCCGAGCCGAACTTTGAATAACCTCGGCCATTTGAATAACCTCCACCATTTGGCAAATTTAAAAAAAAAAAAAAAAAATCCGTTAAAACTTCTATTGAAATCTTAAAAATACCGAATGTAGCCGTTATATTTGGGTCTATATTTGGGACCTGCATAGCAACCTTTGACATGCACAGACAATTTTCTGTCATTGGCTGTAGTATCCATTACGAACTTCAAATACCAAATTTGAAACATTTGAAATGGTGAATAATATCGCTAAAGTCATCAAAATACTGAATATCGGGGACTATACGAATACGTTTTCAATACCAAAAGTCCTGCAGACATAATATACATAAATATTTGAGTAAAATTTTATCAACCTACTTCGTTTCGTTCGGAAGCTAGATTTCCACAGACGGACGGACATCGCTAAATCGACATAGAATTTTTTGCTGATCAAGAGCATATATACTTCGTAGGATCTAAAATGTATATTTCGAGGTGTTACAAACGGAATGACAAACTTAGTATTCCCTCCATACTATGGTGGAGGTTATAAAAATCCAGATAATAGATCTTTGGGACCTTGAAAAATATTATTAAAAATCCGCTAAAATAGATCTATTGATCCTTGAAAATGCAACCCAACACATCACGGTTATTGCTCTCTTTGTCCTCTTATCACCACTATAGCTCTGCTGGTGTTTCAAAAATATTCTTTGACATATCAAAAACTATGGCTCCGCCATATCTTCAAATGATATTCTACAAAAAGTTCACGACGAACCATTTTTAAGAAATCATCCATTGTATGACCTTAAAAATTTCAGCACAACCCTGTTTGACTACTAAAAAATGGATACCTCAAATATATTAGTAAATAAAATCGGATTATTGTTCGGCAGGACTTAAAAATATTCCATCAAAAATATGATTTAAAATGTCTATAAACATATAATTTATTTTGGAACACTGTCTTTGATTCGTACCATTGCACTCACAAATATTTGCAAGTGCTGGTAAATATAAAGATGTGTGTCTGTGTATGGATCAAGAAATTTACGACCAGAGACACTTACAACTATTATAACCGAAATTTTAGAAATTTCATATGCCTGGCCGTCGTCTCATGCTTTCAGCCACAAGGACTCCTCTATTTCTCATGTTGTCTTTGCAGAGTTTACGTTGACTTTTAAAAATGCCAAGTTTATGACGATGGAAGACAACCAAGAGGATGTACAAAAAACGGAAGGTAGTAGTTGGTGTTGTGTTATATACTTTCAAAATATTTGGAATGCTACACATAAAAACACCTCAAAATATTGTCGTAGGATTTTTAATGGAAAATTACGAGGAGTAGAAAATGGAGTAACTATGGAAAAGCTAAGGTTGTTTTGAAATGAGAAAGGTATGCAAGAGAATTTAAACCCTGGAAAAATGCAAGTAGTCGAGTTTTACCGGATGAAAATATTTTTGTTTATCCAGTTACAAAATATGTCCTTGAAGACAAACTGGAAGTGCATCTAGAAAAAACGATACACTTTTGAAATTTAGTCGGATTCGAAAAGTGTTAATGTATTTTTCTCTCTCCATTATCTCTCTCTCTCTCTCTCTATCTCTCTTTGATAACCCTTTCCTTTATATTCCTGGACATTTTCAGATCAATTTTTACATTTTGTAACCCAGCTACAAAATGTGTCTGTGAAGACAAATTTGAAGTGCATCTAGAAAATACCATACTCTTTAGAAATTTAGTCGGATTCGAAAAGTGTTAATGTATTTTTCTTTTTCCCCCTCCCATTTCCTCTCTTTGATAACCCTTTCCTTTATATTCCTGGACATTTTCAGATCAAATTTTACATTTGCAACCATATTTTCCTGCTCCATTGTTGACTGAAAGCTAATTTTTGATACACACAAGCCTTAATTTAGCTTTTGAGGAATGATTTTGTAAGAAGATCTATTAGTAGATCCGGTTCTCTGAGCGGAAATAGAGTGGACTCAATTTTCTGTCTCAACATTTCTGTCTCAACATCTTCATAATTTACTTCAAAATTCTAACAGCCACAAGAATGGATACAAAAGATACTCAAGGTATAACCCCTAATATAATCCTTATTCGAAGACAAACCATGTCGTACAAGGAAGTTTTTTGACAATTTTGTTTCATTTTTCAAAAGAAAATTATCCTTTCATTCATTTAATTTTTGGTATTTTTTTGAGTATGGGGTTTTATTTTACATTTATTTTTTTTTTCTTTCTTATTTCGAGATAGAGCACGAAAACTTTTTCACATTCCAAAAAAAATCTCATTTATTTAAAAGTTTTTCCTTATTTCTGTGCTCTGCAGAACAAAAAAGGAAGACGAAAAAAAGTAAAAGTTCTTCTTGGCTTGGCTTCTGAACGACAGATCGTCTCTCTCTCTCTCCTTTCACCAGGAGGAATGCAAAGAAATAAATGATGTCAACATTTGTTGTTGATGTCAGTGGTGGTGGTCGGTTGGATGGATGATGATGGTAATGGTGTTCTTGTTGATCCTCCAAATGCCACTTGTTCTTTTCTTGCTGCCTGTGGATGCTAATGTTGGTGGGTGGTGGTGTTGCTGCTACTCCTACTGGGTAATTGGAGATGGTGCTGGTGGTGGTAGCTGGTTAGAATTATAATGCATAAAAGTTTAGCAATTTTTGCTTAATTTGCAATATTTAACTTTGGCATTTTGTTTTTACAGCTTGCCTGCAGTTCGAAACCATCAGCAAGAAGAGTAGTTGGCTTGCAAATTTTTTCTTTTATTTTTTTCCGAGTCTTTAAATAAAGAAGAATTATTCAATGTTGGAAATTCTATGAAATTTCTTGATTATTTTCTAGGGAATTTTTAGGGAGCAATGATTTTTTTCGGAGAATTAAAAATAGACAGTCACTGTGATCCAAACGAGTCTAATAGAAAGGACAAATATCAAGGAACAGAATAAATTACCTCTACTATATATAGGCTCGAATATACACGTTAAACCCTAAAATGAAAATGCAAAATAAGGCAACATATAATATCGCCTTCATCTATGGTCATACAAATTTGGAATTCTAAAAGTTAAAATTATTTGCGAGAATACCGAATTGGATATCTGAATGACAAATTATCTGGTATTCAAGGAAGAATTATCTTTCAAAAGGTTATATCATATCCTAATTTTTCTGCTGACTTATCTAATTTTTCTGACTTTGGACCTACCTAAATGACTCAACTCAAACGTATCTTGATAAAAAAAGACAAATGTCAAGACCAAGTTTGCTTAAAATATTCAGACAGGCGACATCACTATAACAGCTTAGAGACAAGAATTTACTTCATTGAAGAATGGCTTTAGATCCCATTTTTCTTTGCTCGAAAACTGTTTCAGGGCTTTTCACAACATTTGAGAAATAGTTTCAAGGAGTTCGGCCACCTATGGTGTATTTAAAAAAATAAATATTTCATTAACTTCCCACCGGCCGAAAATGCTGTTTAAAAATATATTTTTCCATGATTTAAAATATTTTTCAGGAAGCCTGGTAAGAAAATCGATTTTTTAAAAATTGAAAGAAAAAACACTCCTTGAAAAAATCTTGGATTATCGAAATATTTTTATAACGGCATCCTGGCCAAGCATCTTGTGTTTTTGATAAATATTTTCACAAGACTTCTCCTTCAAAAATCGTGGATGTATTCAAAGGACTTCCTGACTAAGATTATTTTTTCTAAAAACGCCGAAAACTCAATATTTAAGGAGTTATGGCCATTTTAAAATATTCAAGAATTCATTCCTAAAAAACTGATCACAAATAATAGCTAAAAACTCCGAAAACTCAATATTTAATGAGTTATGGCCATTTTAAAATATTCAAAAATTCATGCGTAAAAACTGATCACAAATAATAGCTAACAACTGATCACAAATAATAGCTAAAAACGCCGAAAACTCAATTTTTAAGGAGTTATGGCCATTTTAAAATATTCAAGAATTCATGCCTCAAAAACTGATCACAAATAATAGCTAAAAACGCCGAAAACTCAATATTTAAGGAGTTATGGCCATTTTAAAATATTTAACTTCCCACCGGCCGAAAATGCTGTTTAAAAATATATTTTTCCATGATTTAAAATATTTTTCAGGAAGCCTGGTAAGAAAATCGATTTTCTAAAAATTAAAAAAAAAAACACTCCTGGAAAAAATCTTGGATTATCTTGAATATTTTTATGACGGCATCCTGGCACCTTGTGTTTTTGATAAATATTTTCACAAGACTTCTCCTTCAAAAATCGTGGATGTATTCAAAGGATTTCCTGACTAAGATTATTTTTTTCTGAAATATCGATCGCGGACATCCTGGATAAGAATATAGAATTTTTAACAAAATATTCCTCAAGGATTTCGTGTCTAAAAATTATGAATTTTTGAGAAAATGATTGAATAATTTTTTTTCACGAATCATGGATATTTAAAAGCTAATTTTCAAGGATTTCCTTGCAAAAAACTGGGATTTTCCAGGAACGACTCCCTGGCCTAGCAACGTAGACCTTGTATAAATATTTTCTGTCCTTAAATGCAGCTCGTTCACCGTGGATTTTTGAAAAATTATATTAAAGCCTTCTTTTTTGCAAATTTGGTCTAAAAAGTGTAGATTTTCGCAAAATAGTTTTTCTGTTCACATATCGTAGATTTTTAATATTTTCCAAAAGATCTTGGGCAAAATTCTTGGATGTTTTAAAGGACTTCTGGCTGAAATTCATGGATATTTTTTCCAGGACTTCCAGGCTAAAAAAATTAAATTTTTTGGAAAGTATTTTTCAATATTACCTTCGATGTGCTCAAAAGATTCCTGATTTTTTAAAATGTAGTAAAAATGTAAGATTCTTTGAAAAATAATTTCAAACACTTCCAGGCCAACATTATTGGATTTTTGAAAAATAGTTTTAGAGGCTTTCTGGGCAAAAATCTTAGATTTTGAAAAAAAAATATTTTTCAGGACTTTCCGGCCATTTTCGATTTTTAAGTGTGTAAAATGGAGTTCATGGTCAAAAATCGGGATTTAAAAAAAAATTATTTAGGACTTGTATTATTTAAAAAGTATTTTTTAAAAACTTCCTGGCTATGAATTGTGAGCTTTTAAAAGGTATTTTTTAAGAACTTTGGCCGTAAATAAAAATACAAATATCATGAATTTTTGAAAATTATTTTCTAGTGTTAAAGAACAATAGTAGATTTTTAAAAATATTTTTCAAGTTCAAAACTTTAGCTTTAAAATTTTTTGTTTAATATTTTTATGATTTTCTCTAAGAAATTAGGGAATTTCTTGAACGACTTTCTGGCCTGGAATCTTAAGTTTTTGTATGTATTTTTCGGGTATATCCAGTTCAAGTCCATAAATGATGGAGTTTTGAAACATATTTTTCAAATATATATAAGGAATATTTTGTTGTTGCAGAATGGTCAGGCTTAATCCCTTTATTGTTGTTTTTATAAAAACAACGTTTGTTACAAGGAATAGCTAATTTTTTAAAAATATTTTTCAAGGATTTCATGTTTCTTAAAAGTCGAACTGGCCGGGAATCTTGAGTTTCCTAAATATTTTTCAGGAAAGGTAGCTGTTTTTAATTTGTTCCCTAAGTTATGAGTATTCGTCAATTGGCTTAACTTAATATTGCTCTCAATGTAGAAAAAACTCTATAAGGTAGACCATTCAAGCAAATGAAAATCACACTCACTTCTTGCCTTTCCCAACAATTTAGGAGTTACAGGTCAAAACCCAGATTTATTTATGCAAGGATTTCTTAGCAAAAATTGTAAAATTTGGAAAGAATTTTTGCCAGGATTTTTATATTTGGCCAAGAACCGCCATTTTTTGTCTTGGGAGGCTATTTTCTGTCATCTTAGAGTACATCAAAAGTTTCATCCGTAATTATACTATTCATGTCCTCTCATTATACATATATGTCCGTAATTACATTATTCATGTCCTCCCAGTCTTGAATTATTAAAGAAATATATGCACAATTGTTAAAGACATGGTCATATTTTAAAATTTGGTATGGTTTCACCTTTATACATGTATTTCATACAAAAAACCTTGCTACAATCTTACACCTTCATCATTGCGGTGACATTTAAGAGCACCACTTCACCTTTACTTTCTTCTCTGTAAAATCAATATTTCCCAACTTCAACTCAATTACAATAGACACAAGTATGAATCCAAAATAGCAGTAAAATCAAATAACATAATCCTTGTTAGGAATTATAGTTTTTACCCTTCAAAAACCTGTCACAACCATAACTAATTCATTTATAAAGAAACAAGCACTTAATTTTCAATAATCTTTAGTTTCAAAACATTTTAACACTCTTGGCCACAGGGAAGAGAAAGAGAGAGAGAGAGAGGGAACGATATACTTTGAACCCTTGTCAAAGTCAATTGATGATAAAGGACACAAAAATATAAATTTACATTTATTCGTATTTTTGGCATTCAGAGGAACAGCCAAAGATATTCTTGTAACAGCTCTTAAAATTCCTCCCCTGAAGCATTTATTTAACAAGACAAAGACTATTACAAATATAAAAGAAAAATTGCAAAAAATCGATGTAAGAAATGCCAGACAAAACAAAGTATCTTTTAAATGATTTTTAAATAAGTACAGTAAATATGATTTAAAAAACGGTATAAAAAATCTAAAATTTAAAATATTTGTGTATACCCAACAAATTTAAATTTTTGAAACATTGTTATGTATGTATGTCAAGCTAAAAGAAGAATCATCCATCCATATGACCAAATGTCCTTTTTGTCAAAGAAGACATAAGGCGTGGTTGCTTATGAGTTTGCTGTACAAAAACCTTTACAAACATAAAAACACACACATATATACATATTTACATAAGAAGACATCCAGCCAGCCAGGCAGTCAACCAAACAGGCACTTTGACAAACCAAACAATCTTCCTGCTGTGCTATGCTATGTTGTGTGGTACAACAACACAAAACTTGAATATTTCTCAAACTCACCCCTTTTTTTTGGGCCAGGCACAGGACCCACAGAAACTCACACTTATGTGTGTGTGTGTTTGTGTTGTTTCAAAATTTATTCATCTTTTATTATATACAGTAAATGTATGCATATATGGATGTGTGTGTGTCCATTCAAATCCTGCTACTGAAATGTGAACATAAAAAAGGACTATTAACACAAGACGATAAAGAATATTCCAATAAGAAACACAATGCCACCATTTTTAGGATTTTTGCCTTTGTTTTGGAAAAGACGAAAACCCACCCTTAGTTGTGATGTTGTTGTTATTCTTCCTGTTCTGGTTTGGTGTATTATCCTTTCGTTGTTAGATATCTTTTTTATAGCATGCTATTAAAAATGTGTGCGTGTGTGTGCCTTTGATGTTGTCATAAAGAAATGGGGAAAAAAAGAAAATTATGGAATTTTTCATTCATGTTTTGCCGGAAAATGTTAAAATGACCTTAATATGACCTTTTCTTTATACTTTTCTAATGTGTTCTTCTTGGGTTGTCTTGCTACCATTTACGCACACCCACACTTACAGTTTAAGCATCATGTTATAAAGCTTCAAAATAAGGGAAATGCATGGTTAAAAGAGGAGAGGTAGTTTTGAAAATAATGCTTATGAAAGCTGTGGTAAATCTTCATTCTAGGGAAGACCTATGAAAAGCCTTTAGTTATAGGGTGAATTTTAAAAACTATAGAATTTTTTTTTTTTCAAAAAAGAAAGATAAATAAAATCTATAAAATTTTATGTTTGGCGACTATATCATGAAAATATTTACCGCGTCTGTGCCTCAAATGGTCAATTCGCTTAGTCCTACTTTGGCAAACTCCCTCTAACATTTCGGCCGGTATCTCATGATTACATGCATCAATGTTGTCTTCCAATGCGTCAATTTAAGCGGACCTGCCTTTATAGTCATGAGCTTAAATCTCACGATATATACGAAGCGGTCCGGAAAGTGAAGTGCAAAGTAAATTGTTCACCGAACTCCTCTCTCAATAAGTCCATTGCTACGCGTGCTGTGTGGCATATGGTGTCGTCTTGTTGATATCACAATCCAATGATGCCTCCATCCATGTGCCGCACCAAACTGTGACTTTTTCTGGATCTATTAACAGCTTTTGCAATGCTTTCTATTAAAGTCCTTAATAAGGTTTTCTACCAATAGAAGACATTTGGAATGTTATCCGTATATAGAAGATCTGTGGGAGTTATTCTATCCTTAGAAGATTTAGAAAGATATTTTTGCTATGGAAGGCCTCTAGTAATTCTACAGTTTACCTGCGGAAAGTCTTCTATGTGTAGATGACTAGTAAGAGTGTGCCACCAATAGAAGACCTAGAAAAAGAGATCATTTACCTATAAAACACCTGTCTACAGAAGACCTGCAAGTCCTTTGAAAAACTAATATTTTATAGAAGGCCTCTGAAAATCTTCTTTCTATGGAAGACCTGCAGAAGATCTTCAATCTATAGGAGACATTATCTATCTACAAAAGATCTGTTAAGGTTCTTCTATCTATATATGATTCATGGAAGGGCTGCTATCTACAGAATGCCTTTGGAAGGTCTTCAGGCCAAAATTCTTCTTTCTATTGAAAATCTGTAGAATGTCTTATATATTAAAGAGACTTATGGAATAACTTCTATCTGCTGCGTCCTGTGAAAGTCTTTTTTCTATAGAAGACTTTCAGAAGATCTTCAATCTATATGATCAATCCTTGGAAGATATGTAGATGATCTTCAATCTATGTTAGACTTTTGAAAGTTCTTCTATCGATAAGAAAAGCTGGTGGAAGAAATTGTTTTCTATAGATGTATTCTTCCTATAAAAAACCTCTGTAAGGACTTGATAGATGACATATTGAATATTCATTGGTAAGACCTATGAAAGCTCTTATACCTACAACGAAAATATTAAAGGTCGCATATCTACAGAATGTGTATAAAAGGTCTTCGGGCTATAGAAGACTTCTCGAAGTTCTCCAATCTATAGAAGACATATTGACTGTCCCCTATCTAAAGAAGGTCTGGGAAGGGTTATCTATATATGACAGATTTATGGAAATTCTTCTGCCACCAGAAATCTTGTAGAATGTATTTTTCTATAGAATGCCTCTGATATGTGTTCTTTCTATAAAATGTCTCTGATTGGCCTTCTATCTGTAGAAAACATGTGGTCCTATATCTGTGCAAAACCTATGGAATGCCCGATATATCTAGCGAACTTAGGGAAGTTCTTAGACTTACAGAAAGCCTTAAGAAAATATTCGACCTAAAGAAGACCTGTCAAAATTTTACTGTTTGTATTAAACTTGTCTTTTATCTTAAATAGACCTATGGAAGACCTTCTATATGTGGGAGGTATTTTTCCATAGAAGGCCTCCGATAAATTTTCTTTTTTAAAATTTCTCTGAAAGATTCACTGCTGAAAGAAGTCAAATAGAATGTCCGATATCTGTGGAAGACCTAAGAAAGGTCTGGAAGGCTTTCGGAAGCATGAAAGGCCTTCTGTATATAGGAGACTTATCGAAGTTATTTAATGTGTAGGAAACATATTAAAGGTAATCAACATATAGAAGACCTGTGGGAAGTTTTATATCTGTATACGACTTATGTAAGTTCTTCTGTTGGGAGATAACTTTTTGAAAGTATTTTTCTGTAGAATGTCTCAGATATGTTCTTTCTATAAATTTCTTCTGAAATGTCCTCTGCTGATAGAAGACATATAGAATGTCCTATATGCCGAAGAAATGAAAACGAACATAGTGAAGGTCTGTTATATATGAATGTGGAATGTTTTCGGGATATAGGAGACATGTTGAAATTCCTTAATCTCTAGAAAATCTGTTAAGTGTCTTCTATCTATATAAGACATATGAAAGATCGTCCGTCGACATAATACACGTGGAAGGTATTTTTGATAAATCTTCTTTCACTAAAATACCTTCGAAAGCCCTTCCACCGAAAGAAGGCATGTGAAAGGTCTTCTATCTGCAGATGATATATGGATCTTCCTATGTCTGACCTATGAAAGGCCTAGCATCTGTGGCGAACTTAGGATAGGTCTTCTACTTACAGAATGCCTTTAGAAGGACTTCGATCTAAAGAAGACTTAATGAAATTTTACTGTTTCTTTGTGGAAGGTACTTGTCTATAAAAGCACTCTTAAAATTCTTTTTTTTTCTATAAAATACCTAACTGTGATAGCAGATTTATGCAGAAGCTATTTTTGTGGTAGACCTTAGGAAGGTTTTCTATCTATAGCGAACTTATGGAAGAATTTCCATTTACAAAATGCCATTTAATGGTCTCCATCCTAACACCTGTCGAAGTTCTTCTGCCTAGATAAAACCTGTGTTTTCATTTAAAGAGACATATGAAAGACCTTACCGTCAATCATAAATCTATAGAAGACATTTTTTGAAGATCTTCAATTCATAAAAGTTCTGTGGAGGAAGTTCAATTTTTGTAAGATCTAATAAAGAGCTTATGTCGTCAAAAAACCTGTGGAAGATATTTTTCTATGGAACGCCTCTGAAATATCTTATTTCCTACAAAATACCATTATCAAGGTATTTTACCCTCT
Organism: Musca domestica; assembly: GCF_030504385.1. Taxonomy (NCBI): domain Eukaryota; kingdom Metazoa; phylum Arthropoda; class Insecta; order Diptera; family Muscidae; genus Musca; species Musca domestica. Next base: position 6,306,945 of record NW_026712155.1, read on the forward strand.
ATCAAAGAAGTCTTACAAAAGGTCTCCTATCTATACAAGACATATGGATGGTCCTATATCTGTTGAAGACCTATGGAAGGCCTTATATCTCTAACAGATTTATTTTGTTCTTCAGTCATGCCTGTAGAAGGCTTCGACCCATGGAAAACCTGTGGACTTTTCACCCCTTATGCGAAGCTTGTGGAATATCTCCTATCTTAAGGAGGCTTATTGCAGACCTTCTTTTTTCTAAAAACCTTGTATCTTCTAAAGATCCTATCTCTATATAGAATAATTTTGTAAGGTATTTATTTATTTATTTTTTTAGGTATTTTATCTATAGTCTATCTATGGTCCTCTGTCTTAAAAAATGTTTCTTATTCTCTAATTCTCTTCCTATCTATAGTAATTCATTTGATTACCCAAAAAGCTTCTATCCTAATTTCATTTGCAGACAACTCAATTAAGAACACTATATTCATAAATAGTGATAATTAAATTATACTGTGATAAAAATCAACAATTAATCACAAGTAAAATATACAAAAGTGCAACATGATTACCATGGCAACACATAGTGTAAACCTTTTGAAAAAGCTTTTTACCCAAACCTCTGGCCTCTACTAAATCCTCCACATAATGTAAAACACCACAAACGTCAACGCCTTCTGCATGAATGGAAATTCAATTCAAGTAAGTGTCAATAATGACATAGAAATTGATTGTAACAAAAAATATAACTACATAGAAAAAGAATGGGAAAGGCGTTCGGAAAGAAAAACACAAATACATACATATTTCTTAGATGTGTGTGGGTGTGTGGAAAATTGTTCATGATAATATCCAGACGTTTTCCATAAATATTAGATGATGAAGGTAAGCAAGGATATTGACAAGCAGACTAAATAAAATTAAAATGTTGTGGAGTAATGAAGTGTAGCTAACTAGAGAGTTATAAATAACAACAACAACTTGATGGGAATATGGTAACAGGAATTATTTATTCCTGGAGATTAATATCGCCCAAAAGAACAATGTCAGAAACAGGACTGAATTTCATAGCCCAAATAATTTAAAATTGAAATTGAAAAAAAAAATTGAATACCCTCCAATGTGGAAATTGAAAAATTGAATAACGAATGTGGAAATTTTCAAAAAATAAAGAAATTAAAACGAGTTAAAAAGTATCAGTCGGTTTTGCCGACAGATGTATACCCTCAGCCAATGTTCGATTATTTAAATATATTTTGACTTCTGTTATGATAATTCAAATTGTTGACCCCCATCGGAGTAGGTTCAGAAACAATGGGCCAATATTAACCATTTCGTATCTGACCTTAACAAAATATGATATTAATATTGCAACGTGCCAGGTTTGAACTATATCGACTACTTCCTTCACCATATTCATCTCAGGTTTCTGGTTAAGAGAAATATTTAGATATTGCAAGTTGTAAGGAATCGCTGACTAGTTTCGCAGGTTATAACAAATAAAATTATTGAAAATTGTGACCCTTTGTGGGAGAGGTACCAGAAGGGGTCCACAGGTATATTTCACCTTCACAACAGCTCTTTTGTTAGCAAAAATGCTTGTATGTGTGAAATTTGAAGAGAGGTGGATGCTTATTTCGCTTTCTTTGAGCGTTTGGGTTTTCAAAATTTTGAACCCTATGTGGGGGAGGTACAAGTACGATCCCTCCCATCTTTATAACAGATCTTATGTTGATGGAAATATTAAGATGTACCAAGCCTGAATGGAATCGGATGTTTATTTCGTGTTTTATATGCGATATTGATATTAAAAATTGTGATCCTTTGTAGGGGAGGTACCAGAAGGAATATTTCGATCTCTACCAGATTTTGTTTTGATAGAAACATTGAGATGTGCCAAGTCTGGCTTCAAAATGTTAACCCTTTGTGGGGGAGGTACCAGAAGGATTGGACCGATACACTCCATCTTCACAGCAGATCTTGTGTTAGTAGAAATAATGGGATGTATGAAATATGAAGAGAACCGGATGCTTATTTCGGATTTTATAATCGTTTTGTTTATTCAAAATTTCGACCTTTTGTGGGGAAGGTGCCGGAAGGAGTGGACCGATATATCCCATCTTCACACCAGACCTTGGGTTACTAAAAGTATTTTGATGTGTGTAATTTGAAGATAATCGGACTCTTACATCACATTTTTATGAGTTATAATTATTCAAAATGTTCACATTTTGTGGGGGGAGGTCCTTGATAAAGTAGGCGGATATTGTCCATTTTCGCACCTAACCTTGCGCTAATGCAAATATTAGTATTTGCAAAGTAGTACTTTCTCTTTCTGTCCAGTGATATATTTTTTTGAAAATTTCGATCTTTTGTAGGGAAGGTACCACAGAGAGTGGGAGGAGGTAAAACAAATTTTTATGACGAGGGAAGTACTTTCACAGGTCTTACATAAATACAAGATCCTCCGGATTGTGGACAGAGAGTGGACCGATGTTGCCTATCTTTACCTCGATCTAAGTTTTAAAATAATTTTACGTTGAACCAAGTTTGGACCAAATCGGATACTCCCTTCGAGAGTTATCGTGTGCAACAGCCAGACAGACAGACGGTTGTCGCTAGATAGACTCCAAATATCCTGAAACGGAATTGGTCCAAAGAGACCTAGGGTCTTAAACCGATTTTTTGATGAGACACATTTTGGCCGTATCAAATGATTTATACCCTCTCTGGACATATGGGTGAGGGTATAATAAAAACCATTAAAAATTCTGCTAAAATCTTAAATAGACGAAGACAGGTCCACGTCTACGAAACTTGAAAAAATTCCAGTGAATACCAAAAAAATTTTAAAAATAGGGAGGTCCCCTTATATGGGAGCTTTACGAAGACTTGGACCTGCATAAGCAACTTTCTGTCATATTATGTGGTACACATTACAAATGGGAATTCCGGTAAATAATTTAGCAAACATCATCAAAATACCGAATATAGGGAGGTACCCGATATTTAGGCCCTATACCGAGATTTGACTTGCATAAGCAATTTTCTATTATAGACTGCAGTACACATTACGAAGTGCAAATTCGAAAATCCGGTGAATAGTGTAGCTTAAATCATCAAAATACTGAATATAGGGAGATACCGACATATGGGAGCTTTACCAAAACCTGGACCTGCATAGACAATTTTCTGTCATAGACTATATTACCCAATAGGAACTTCAAATACAAGATGTTTAAAAAATAAATATAAAATCATCAGAATATCGAATATGGGGAGGTGCCTTAATATGGGGACTATACATAAACGAGAACCTACATAGCCCATTTTCAATACCAAAAATTCTGCACAACAAAAACACACATTTGAATTACATTTTATCAACCTACTTCCATTTATTCAGAAGCTCGAGTGATTTCCACAGACGTACAGACAGACGGACGGACATCGTTAAATCGACATAGAATTTTATGCTGATTAAGAAGATCAGAAGATCTTAATATACCCTCCACACTATAGGGTATATATAGGGCATAAAAATGAAAACTTTTCAACTTGTACACCTATTGCTCTGAAAAAGCGAAAAAGCTATTTAACTCTTTTAAAATCAATTTTTGTGAGACCAAATTGTTTGAGGCCTAATCCCTAAGAATGTAGTGCATTCTCAGGTCTAACAAGACGCCCTTTGAAATGATGCTTATATTTTCTTAGGAATAGTAGTAGTCAATTTAAATGAAAGTTTGTCATAACAAGCAGTTTCCCCAATAAGTAATAATGGGCAATGACAGGAATCCTGAAAACGGTAAAATAACTGTGGCATTTCCACCAACCTCCAAGCCTCCATACCAAGTTTCCTTAACTATGAACACCAAATCTCCATTCTCCAAGGGATAACAAAATCCCTACACAGGCTGCTCCTCTTTCTCCCTCTTCATATATATGTGTGTTTATCTGTGATAGACTCTCCAAAGAACCATTTGACTTTTTCATGTGCCCAGCCTCTTATTGGATAGAATCATGAATCCACAAATAATAAATATGACCAAAATGAAACAGCCCAAAAATTTTTCTGTCTCAACCAAACTGCTGCACACACACACACATAGAAACAAACATGTGTATTTTGTAGCCCATTGATATTCAAATATGTCCTCTAACGTTCAGAAAATGTTGAGCAAAAGATATTTATAAATGTGCAGGATTCGAGGGAACAGCGGCAAGAGTACAAGAAGATACCCTTACTTTTAGATTAGTTTTCTAGTCAACATCTACAAATACATTGGCCATAATAAAAACACAACAACTCTACAACAGCAGCAACAACAACAACAGCAATAGAAACCCAAACCAAAAAGGCAAGACCAAGACATAGTTAACTTTGTAACATCAGAAAAGCTAGAAAATTAACTCCAGCTATGGTAGTCAGTAACGAGGGTGGGATGAGAAGTTTGGTTTAAGAATATGACTGAGAATCAACGCCCAGACGAAACGATTTAAGCTAAAATCTTAAAATTTTGCACGAGGTTCAAACTTGGTGAGTAGGCGTGTGAGTTTTTGGAAATTCGTACTAAAAAGGCACGAAAAGTACTAAAAATTTAACTAAACAATCGGAATGAGCTAGAATCCTGAAATTTAAAATGAAAGTCACTGATGTAGTGCAGGATAGATGTACCAAATGATTTTTGGAATTTCAAACTATAAGGTTACGAAAAGTTCAAAAATCGTACTAAACTTCTAAAATGGTACCATTTGGTACTAATGTGAACGGAGGGAGTTCGAAACATGAAATTTGGTATGATTATTAAGGTTGGAAAGTTAGTTTTATATATGAAGATGGTTTTAAAAATGTGTACTAAATGTGGGAACTGTACTAAATGGTACTAAATTGTGAACAATTTGGTTAAGGGTTAACAAAAGAAGCTGAAATTTTGTATTGGGTTCCCTGTTGATGGTATGTTAGTGATAAAGAGGTGGCTTTAAAAATGGGTACTACAAGGGCACAAAAAGTACTAATTAGTACTATATTTGGTACAATTTTGTATTGGTGGAAGAGATGGTGTTAGAAATCTGAAATTAGTGTATCGTAGGAATACAGATGTGGTTTGGAAAATGTGTACCATAATTGTACGAAAGGTACTAAATTGTACTATATTCGGTATTGGGTGAAGTGATTGATATAAAATTCAGAAATTATATATTTAGATTATGAAGTTGGTCTTGGGAATATGTACAAAATGTGGACCGTACTAAATGGTACTAAATTGTGAGCAATTTGGTTTAAGGTGAACGGGTGAAGCTGAAATTTTTAAATAATGTATTGGAACCCCTTTTCGTGGTAGCTTTGTAATAAAGAGGTTATTTTTAAAATGTAGGCTTCACGTGCACAAAAAGTACTAAATGGTGCTATATATGGTACAATTTGGTATTGATTGAACATATAGTGTTTGGAATCTGAAAGTTGGTATAAGGGTCGCTGTTCATGTGTATCATGGGCATATGGAAGTGGTTTCAGGAATGTGGACTATAATTGTACAAATAGTACTGAATGGTACTATATTTAGTCTTGATTGAAGGGATCGAGATAAAATGCTGAAATTTAATATTTTGATAGGTTTTTGGTAGGTTTGGAGATGAGCCCTACATTTGTACGAAAATTATTAAATGGTACTCAATTGGTGAAGGAATGGAGCTGAAATCCCGAAATTTGATACTGAGATCTCTGGAATTGAGATATGAAGGTAGTTTTGGAATTGTAATTTACGAAAAGTATTAAATTTTACTAATGTTGGTATTGGGTGAAGGAACTGAGGTGAAATCTTGAAATGTTATATAGATGTCACTTTTGGTGTCTGTGGTTATAAAATGGAATTTCTTTTGGAATTTCTTTTCTGTGTTTGAGATTGGGGAGTGATTTGGAAATGCGCTCTATTTATGCTCGATAAGTACTAAATGGTACAAATTTGGGAATTGGATGAAGAAATGGAGCTGAAATTCATAAATTTAATACTGAGGTCTCTGTTGGTATCTGAAATTGAGATATTGAGGTGGAGTTGGAAATATGTACTGTAATTGTACGAAAAGTTCTAAATCGTACGAATTTTTGTGTTGAGTGAAGATATAGAGCTAAAATCCTGAAATTTGATATAGGTGTCCCTGTTGGTGTCTGTGGTTAAGATATAAAGGTGGTTTTGGAAATGTGTGCTAAGTGGTACTAAATGCTATTGCTATTGGGTGAAGAGATAGAGCTATAATCCCGAAATTTGATACCGAAATATATGTTGGTATCTGGAATTGAAATATGAAGGAGGTTTTGGAAATGGTTGCTATAATTGTACGAAAAGTACTAAATTGTACTAATTTTGTATCACTTTTGGAGATGTAGGATATGCGCACTTAATGTTACTAAATTTGGTATTGTGCAGAGACAGAGCTGGAATCCCGAAATTTGATACGGAGGTCTCTGTTGGTATCTGGAATTCATGTGTAGCCTTGGGAATGGAGGGGGTTTTTGAAATGTATGCTATAATTGTAGGAAAAGTACCAAGTGGTACTAAATTTGGAATTGGGTGAAGATATAGAGCTGGAATTTGGAAATTTTATATTCAGGTCTCTGCTGGTATCTGAAATTGAGATATTGAGGTGGAGTTGGAAATATGTACTATAATTATACGAAAAGTACTAAATCGTACTAATTTTGGTGCTGAGTGAAGATATAGAGCTTAAATCCGGAAATTTGATATAGGTGTCTCTGTTGGTGTATATGGTTAAGATATAAATGTGGTTTTGGAAATGTGTACTGTAATACTAAGTGGTACTAAATTTGCTAATGAGTGAAGAAATAAAGCTGTAATCCCGAAATTTGATACCGAAGTATATGTTAGTATTTGAGATTGAAATATGAAGGTGGTTTTGGAAATGTTTGCTATAATTGTACGAAAAGTACTAAATGGCACTAATTTTGGATCACTGTTGGAGATGTGGGATATGCGTACTAAATGTTACTAAATTTGATATTGGGAGCAGGGACAGAGCTGGAATCCAAAATTTGATACTCTGTTGGTATCTGGAATTCATGTGTATGGAGAGGGTTTTGGAAATGTGTACTATAATTCTATGAAATTTTCTAAATTGTACTAATTTTGGTATTGGATAAGGGAATAGAATTTAAATCCAGAAATTTGATGTAGGTACCCCTGTTGGTGTCTGGGGTTAAGATATGGAGGTGCTTTTGGAAATGTGTACTATAATTGATTGAAAAGTATTAAATGGTACTTATTTTAGATAACTGTTGATGTCTAGGATGATGATATGTAGATTGTTTTGGATATGCGTACTAAATGGTACTGAATTTGGTATTGGACGATGAGTCACAGCTGGAATCCCCAAATTTGATATTGAGGTTTTGGTATCTGTAGCCTTGACATATGGAGGGGGGTTTGGAAATATGTACTATTATTGTAGAAAAAGTACTAAGTGGTACTAAATTTGGTATTGGGTAAAGACATATAGCTGAGATCCTGAAAATTGAGGTAGGTACCCCAGTTGGTGTCTGTGATTAAGATATGGAGGTGCTTTGGGAAATGCTCACTATAATTGTTTGAAAACTACTAAGTGGTATTGGGCGAAAAAAAATAGAGCTGGAGTCGCGAAATTTGATATTGAGGTCAGTGTTGGTTTCTAGGGTTTACATATGGAGATTTTGAAATATGTGGATCCATTGTGCAATGGTTTTACTAATATCCTCCGGGGTTGAATTTCAATATGATTATGAAAACTTTTTGGTGTAAAAGGTAAACATTTTCCTATTCCTAAAAGTCCGAAAATTAAGTACGATGTACGGAGTTTGTATTATTACATTATACGACATTATTCGCCGGAATTGTTTCAAATTTGGTATTTGAAATTCGTAATGAATACTTCAGCCTATGACAGAAAATTGTCTGTGCAGGTCCACGTTTTGGTGTAGGCCCAACATAATGGTACCTCCATATATTCGGTATTTTTGATGATTCTAGCCACATTATTTACCGATTTTTTTCAAGTTTCGCAATGGTTTATGCTTTTGCATGTCCACGTCGTCGTATAGACGCTAATATAACGGATATATTCGTTATTTCTAAGATTTTAACAGAATTGAATTGAATTGAATTGAAATTGCCAAATTCGTTCAAAATTGTGGAGGGTATTCAATAGTTTTGTTTTACTTGTTAGTACTGAAAAGGCCTAACACGAACTAATGGATCGAATCTGAAATTTTAAGGTGGACTATTCGATGACGAAGTAGTGGGCACTTGCTATTGAAAATACATAATTGTGGTAGATCGATTTACCAACTTCGAACACTATCTAAGTTTGATAAATAATATTATGATATGGGATACTTGCCAGGCAGATAAACAAGTACTCGGATATCGGTAGGTCGGCTCAAAAACGGAATTTCGGTTCTTACAGAGTTATTTTGGTGAGACACGTTATAGAGTTGTAAGCCATACACCCCCTTAAGTCGTAAGGATGAGGATATAAAAATCCAAGTGTCCTTAATTTTCATTCCCATCTCCTAAATGATATAAATAATTTTCCTTACTTTGTGTGTATATAATTTTATATGTGTGTGTGAAGAATTTTTGCAAATGACTACCAAACCTAACAAACACACACACACACACACCAACACACAATTGTATAAATATAACCCACATAAGAAGGCCACACTATAACTTTAACGAAGAATACACATGGTTGTTACTATTTTGGTTAAGTGTTCATATCCACACATACACTCACATATTCCTTTAACTACATGGATACAATTCTTGTTGTGTGTGAACGCACACATACATTTATGCCATGTATAAGAAAAATGAACTGCTTTACATAAATACAGAAACACAATGTTGTTGACTTGTCATATTTTGTTAAATTTAATGAGTCCCAAAATTTTATAAAGTCAAAGATGTTTTTGAATGACAATTTGAGGCACGTTTGGGGGTCCATAGGATAGGATACAAATAAGGACCCAAGAATATCACTGGTTAAAAAAAATCTTAACATATTTTATTCAAATTAGCTTTCCTTGGCTCTATTATTAATTTTTGCCGTGTAAATTATTTTGGACCGAGTCTTAACAACGGGTTGCTTTTTAAGCCACTTATTACTTAACGATTTTGCGGCAGTTATTAAAATTCGATAAACTTGGGCTTGGCATATCGGATTTTAAATGGTTCGAAAGCCTTCAGAAATAAACTAATATTTTGTAATAAACAAATCTTATTAACAGAGAAGTTTGCGGGGGTGTGGGCCATACCACCACCGATATGGTTACTATTCTGATATTTTTAGTAATTTTTGATTGGAAATTTTGTTCTTTTAGTCATTGGACCCCCTCAAAATGGTTTCGAAAGACATTTTTTGTGTAAGTCACTGGTTTATACTTTTTTGTATGGATAATTTTATCGATTTTAGATTCACAATAAACAGAATCCCTCCATATAAAAATATCTTTCGATTTGAAACATTTAGAATGAATTTTCCTCTTTTAGGCTTTTAAATTAAAGTAGATTCTGAAACAATTTACGCTGCCAATATTTAATATTAAATTTCATTTTAATCAACTGCGCATCTTTCTTTTTTGGTTCCTTAATTTTGGCTCAACATAGTTTTTTGCTCTTATCGTTGTTGCTGGTGTTCCTTTGTTGACCGAGCAATAAAAATGGTTTGCTAATAAATGTAAATTTTAAGTATTTCCTCTTCGTTAGAAACTCAAAACTTTATTTCACCAAATAAAAGTTTTTTTTTTTCTGAGAAAAATTAACAAAAATATGCAAATTAAGATAAAGACATGAACACTTAGGCTTAAAATTGTAGCACAACAAATGAAAAATCTTAAAAAAATTTAATTGAATTTTACTTAAATTTATATCTAGTACAATGCCCAGCAAACCATATCGTCAGAGTTTATAATCAAAAATGGTCAAAAATGTCCGTTGTTGCATCCTAATTCTCCCCGAAATTCAGTTTCATGCAATGCCTTTTCCGACATAAAGCATTAACTTCTTCTCCAACTCTGAATGAAATTCTTATTAAATTAGAAAAATTATTGAAATGTTATTTAAAATTGCAGATTTTTGTCGGCAGTCACGAGTAACTTCGTATAGAGATCTGAGAAACTATGTGAACTGCGGAGAATGAAAATATACATTTTTCGAGAATTATCAAATCTTTTTTTTCAGAACTCTATACGAAATTCAAAGAAACTCTTGATAAAAGCCAGTGAAACCCAGTAAGGAAAATTCAAAAGTAGGGCGTGCCGACTATACAGGGCGAGATAAAAAACTGCAACAAAGTCAAACGCCATAATTTTTACTTTTTTTTAAATTTGGAAATAGCATCAAATTTTAGAATAAGTTTAGATTTGTTTGAATTAGTCCGCTTTGGCACGAATTATGGCTTCACGGCCAATGAAACCATCACACGCTGCCCGAATGCTCTGCAGTATTTTGGCCCATTCCCGGCGAAGCGCTTGCTTAAGGTGATCGACACAATTGTACGCTGGAAATAAAGCGAGGAACCTCGTGCTGAGTGCGATGGTGCTGATTCCTGTTGGAATGTCCAACGTCTGCGGCCAAAATGTTTGCGTGCCCAAGGCTTTAATACACACTCCAGAATATTTTCGCGATAATATTTGGCATTTATTCTGATGCCACGGTCGATTAATACGAAAGGAGAGCGACCATCGGCTGTTATGGCGGCCCACACCATCACCATGGCAGGCGCTTGAGTTCTGTTGGCCAATCGAAGGTGCACTTTTTTAGCACCTCTTTGGCAAATAAACACAATTATTTTGTTTGTTTTTAAACTGCCGGACAACAAATGTTTTCTCATCGGAGAAAATCGAATTCGGCAGTTCACCACTTTCGGACAAGCGAGTTGCTTTGCTCTCTTGAGTCTATTTTCTATTTGTAGCGGAGCTTTACCCCGAGCTCATTATTGAATATTTGCCGAATGGAATATAGCGATATGTTCAGCTCACGAGCCATTTTCCGGCCACTGCGACGCTTTGTGAACTATTTCTAGCCTAAATAAAATATTCATTTTTCCATGTACAATGTACAAAACTCTTCAAATAAGTAGTCATTTCGGAGGCGGCTCATCGTATGTTCGCCCGTATTGTCGAAATAAGGGTGATTTCGTTGGCAAAGTAAATGAGAATTATTTTCCCAATAACTGCACAAAATGCTTAAAATTGCCAGAGTATTATGAGTATTTATGTTTTCTGTGGACCCTAGTCAATATAGACCTTAAGGTTTTGATATAAATGTGTTGAAAAGAGGGCAGCTCTTTGCTACACTTACTTTTTGGTCTTTGACTTATACCCTAAAAAGAAGTGCCAAGCCATTGGCATTATTTGAAAAGGTGGAAATCTGATATCTGAGAATAACATTATTTGGCCGACTATATCGAAAGTTTGGGTTCAAGAGGCTGCCTCAGTCAAGGACTAGTCAATCCTCCAAAAATAAAAAGAGGTGACAATTTGGAAATGTGGTTTTAGGGGTGCGATCACCTGCAAATCTATGAACAGCGGTACTAGCGAGGAAAAGCGAATCTTTCGGTAAGGAATACAGCCTCAGAATACGCTCCCTCCACCGTAAATTGGATATAAAAAATTCAAACGTTGTTTTAAATCCCCAAATATTGCTATACATATAAACACAACTGTAACTGCCGTTATTCTTTTAATATCATACAATTATTTCTTCCAGTTACTTCCGATTGCCTTTGTGTTGTTGTTGGAGGGAGATAGAGAAAAAAAAGCTATAACAACAGACCATAAGTTACACAAATGCTGGGCAGAAGCGTCGAGGGGGGAGGCGGAGGGTCGATTGGTTGAATAGATGGACAAAACTTCAACTTTCTAACCAAAAACAAAAAAAAACTTCAGGCACCTATTTTGTGGAACCCAATGCCATAGTCTCTCCTCTTCTTCTTCGTAGCCAAGCAATTGCCTGTATGAGAAAACAAAAACAACACAAAAAAGGAAAAAACTTTGTATATTTTTCAAACATGCAAAGTGAAATGAAACATGGAGTAGCATAAAAACAGAAACAACAACAATAATGTGAGCATCATCATCATAGTGTGAACAAATGAAATGTGACTGGAAGGATATACATATGTAGAAGACCGGAAGGATGAGGACTCCTACACTCCATTTACTGGCTACCAAAAAATATGAAAGGAAATTCCATTTTTGAAGGCACATCAAATGAAGAGAGTGTAAACAAAGTATTTTTTTATTTTTGATTTCAATTTTGGAGAAATAAAAATGATTGTTCTATGTACGAGCAGAGAAAAATTAATGGTGCTACTAAAAGCAACTGATTTATATATTTAAAAAAAATTGAAGTATCAAAAATTTACTTGTTAACTTGACATAGGACATAAAATCCAAGTCAATTTTTGATACTTCATTTTTTTCAAATATGTAAAACAGTTGATGTCTTTATTGAAAGTTGATTTCTTTGATTTTTACTTTTTGTAGGGAATTATTAAGTGATTGCAAATTTTATAATTTTCATACCAAAAGTCGATTAATTCAATTATTCGTAAGTCTTCTTTCATATTGTTACTTTTGGTACAATAGGCGAGTTTCATAAGGTATTTGAATTGAAAACGATGTTAAAAATTAGATGGAAGAATAAAAATCTAAAATTCTGTCATGAGTGCCAAAATCTACAGGTAGAAACAACAATAAACGAATCCAATATTGTGATTGTAATATAAATTAGTTGAAGAAAACCTCCATTATTTGAGTAAATAACTTACTGTAAGAAGAACTCCAAATCTTCTAACGCTGTAATATAGATATTGCAAGTAATCAGGAAAGTCAATTTGGCACGCTTCAGGAGCAACGATAAACTTTTTATGGAAGGCCACATAAGGTGTTTCTACGAAATGTTTTCCAGATATTTGATACCACAATTTACACCTGATGGTCTTCTGTAACACATTCCTGAAAATCCCCTATTTCAAATTTAAAAACAATTATGACAAAATGCTCTCAAAAATCCATTTTAATAGATCCAGGAGTCTTCTATAAATATTTTAAGAAGTTCTCGGTTATTAATGTGGAAGGCTTCTAAAATTATTTTTAACAATTCACGAATCGGCTTAGAACAATTTGTAAAAACTTCCCCATACTTCACGTAAATTCGCAAAAAATACATGTGACATATTTTATAAAGATCAGTTTCTGAAAATTCATAAAAATATTTTTGAAAAGTTCTCGATATTGGTGAAATTAACGACCTCTCGAAAATTTACAAAAAAAAAAAAAAACGGTTATACGTTGGTGGCCCCGAGAAAACATTTAAAACAAGTAAAAAAAATTAAGTGCAGCCTGAGCTGGACTTTTATTAATAAAAGTATCTGAATTCAGTATTAAAACTTGTTCCATTTTAGACTGCAAATGTCAGTGAGGTCGTTCGGAGAATGCAGTTAACGATTTAAAAATAACATTAAGTGGGTATTACCGTTATAAGAGCTCCAGACCAAAACGTGTATCCATACAAGAATTGTTATCGATTGCGAGCCTTAAATACCAAATTTGAAACAATTCCGTGAAAAGCTTTTTCTAGAATCATCAAAATACCGAATACCGAATGGACAATGTTTTGACCAATGATACAATCCATCTTGAACTACAAATACCGAAGTTTAACCAAAGCTAAATCGTCAAAATACCGAATATCAGGAGGTACCGGTACATGGGCGCTAATTTTCGATTCCAACAAAACAATTGCATAAAATTTCAAGAGTCTACATTAAAAAAGGTGGGCTGTATGTCGATTACAATACACAGACGGACAGTCAGATATCGTTAAAGAATATTTGGAGAAGTTTGAAGAAAAAACGGAATGACTTATTTAATATGCTCAATCTCTGCAAATATACTATATAGCTCTGAGAGTTCCCTAAAATTATTGTATTGTAAGAAATTAAGACTTTGGCTTTGAGGATCCTTTAAAAATATTTTTCAAAAATCCTCCATTATGATTTTTTGGTCCTTAAAAATATTACTAAAATACCCAAATATAGATTTGAATGTTCTTGACACAGTTATGATTATCACAGCCTTGATAATCCTTGAAATATATTCTTTTCAAGGTCATTATAATGTATTCAATGGTCCTTTAGAAATTTTGTTTACAAATCTGAAGAAATGTCTTTTTGGTTTTTTAACAAAATTTGTAAGAAAATCAAGGATTATGACTTAAATAATCCTTGAAAAATAATTTTCATAAAATCCGCCATATTGACATTCGCGGCCCTTGAAATATACCTACCGAATTCATTCCTTAAAATCTACGATTATAGCTCTGAGAGTTTTCTAAAAGTAATTTATAAAATCATGATATTAAGATATATAGCTTATAAAATATGTTCAAAAAATCCACGATTATGTGTTTGTTTTCTCTTTCGAGACGAGCTTAATGATCTGAAATTTGCAGTGAAAAGGAAAAAAAGCCAAAAAAAATAACTTTGCTGTGAAAAGATCTGCCAATAGAACTTGAGTCGAACCTGGAGAGTTTCTAGTGTATAATTCGCATGCGCTAATTTGCAATAAGTTCGAAATATATACTACTTTCCAGAGAACGGCCCTTGTAAGCCATCATCCACACCAAATATGCCTGATGAGCCGCTTAACCAACGGCGAAACGCGTCGCTTTCCTTTTCACTGCAAATTTCAGATCATTAAGCTCGTCTCGAAAGAGAAAACAAACACATAAAACATATGATCTTCGCCTTAACAAGGCAAAACTCAATCCACGATTATGTTTTTCATTATCCTGCAAAGATGATTTATAAAAAGCTCCAATTATCGTTTTCATAATCCTTGAAAAATATACATAAAAATTGCAATAATGACACTGATCTCTGAAAAATCTGAAAACTTTTCCTTAAATGTCCCTATTATTAAAATGACGGTCCTCTATAAAATATTATAAAAAAACCATTATGCCTCTGATGTCCATTAACAATTTTGTCCTTGGAAAAAATAAATTAAGATCTGCAAATGAGGTTATCATTGGAAAACAGATATCTAAAAAATGACGATTGAGGCTTTAATGATCTTTTAAAAGTATTTTCATAAAATCCATGATATTAGCCTTAACGATCCCTGAAATTAATTTAAAAAATCCACAATATTCAATTCAATTCTTCAAAAATTTAAATTTTAATTTAAAACACAAAAACAGTTTTTAAACATAGCTTGTTTTCTGGATCATTTTAAAAGAAAGTCGATGCTAGTATCACGAATCTAAGCCTCTTTATTTTATATTAACATTTGTCAAGGAAACTCAGTACTCAAATTAGAGATTTTATAAAGAAAATTTGTCAGGATAACTAAAACCCCTATATATGGTCTCCTATCTTTAACCAAACCAAAATCCCTATATATGGTCTCCTATCTTTCAAAATTTTTTTTTTAATAATAAGAGTCCAAACAAGTTCTCAAACAGAATATACTATTTTCTGTGAACTATCTTCGGTGAATCCAAATCAAAATATTTAAAATTTTGGTAGAACGGTTATCCAAAGCGAACTCAAAATGTAAATTCTCAGCACTGGTATTCATCTCCCTAAACTGCCGAGGCAACGTGTATTCTTTATCAATTGTCAATTTTCGTTGATTAGGGGGGGTTTTCTACCACTAATGGTTTGTATTTGAGCACTCTTTTTTTTACAACGATCTGGTAATTTTAATATTCAATACTGATCGGGATTGCGAGCAATAAAATAAAATTTGCTAAACAATTTTAAATATTAATGTAATATTTTATTATATATTTTAACACTAAAAAAATAAGCTGTTTTATATTGTCCTTCGATATTCTACACTTGGATTCCCCATTTCCCTTTACTCAGAATTTAAACAGCCTGGCAACCTCATAAAAGCTCAATCACAATGAACTTTAAGAAAAATAACCGCCAACTTACGAACATTTGAATTGACTATTGTGAATCACATTTTGCAGTGAATCAAGAGTCCCATTTGCGAATGGCCAAAAATTAGAAAACACCCCTTTTTTCTTTGTCGTGGCATAATTTGCATGATGTTGTTCCTATCCGCTATTTAGAAGAAAAATGTCATGGCATTTCGCTTGACCCCACCTCTAACCTGGAGTTTTGTATTTAAATCACAATTTTTGAGGGTTAACATCAGCACATCAATACTATTTACAAATACATGCATATGGGGTAAGGAATTTGTGTGCAAAGTGTGTGTGTGTCTGTGTCTCTGTTTCTGCGGCCAAATGTGAGTGCGATTTAACCTTGACTATATTACGGAAGTCATCAACGGGACACACAGTGGGAGATTTTGATTAAAAAATATTAAAATAGCTACGAGGAGCAAAATCGAATTTTTATAAAAATATTTTGAACTATTTCATGAATATTTTAGAGGAATCATGATTTTACAACAATAAACGAAAAAAAGAACTAATACAAAAAAAAAAAAAAAACATTTTCATGTTTGAACCAAAGAAATATATTTTCGAGTGAAATATAGACCAAAATTGGCATATGGTAATATGTATGTCCGATTTAGGTTAAATATAAGGAAGAAAATATTGTATTACTTAAAAAATCATACATGGTCCATATCGATCCATTCATTGCGATATACAGGGTGAGATGAAAAAACTGCAACCAACTTCAGATTGCTGTCATTTCTAAGCCACTCTGTTAAAATTATTCCAGTGACAGCTCATTATATTGTTTACAAAAGCATTTTGGTGAGAATTGTCCGGAAAAAGTTATTCGTGATGGAATTCAAGCGTGATAGTGTGATAGTGCGGCTGGAAAACCACAAGTGCCTATCGTGTGAGCACTCCAGCATTTAAATGTGAATAAATCTTTCGCTCGTTACCGTGATACTGGTAGCGTAGCCCGACGTCAAGAAAGTAGACGGAAGAAAACAGCAACATCAGCAGAAATGCTTCGAAAAGTAAAAAAGCGACTTGATCAAAACCCGCGTCGTAGTGGCCGAAAATGGCTCTTGAGCTGAACATATCGCAATATTACATTCGGCAAATATTGAAAAATGTGCTCGGGGTAAAGCCATTGAAATTCCAAAAGTGCTTCGCTTGGCCAAAAGTAGTGAATTGCCGAATTTGGTTTCCTCCGATGAGAAAACATTCGTTGTCCAGCAGTTTGTAAAGAATCAAAATGATCGCGTTTACTTGCCAAAGAGGTCGGCTGAAAATGTGTACCTTCGGTTGACCACCAGAACTCAACCGCCGCCAATGGTGTTGGCGTGGACCGCCATAACAGCTGATTATCGCTGTCCGCTTATATTAATCGACCGTGGCATCAGAATAAATGCCGATTATTATCGGGAACATATTCTGGAAGGTGTATTAAAGCCTTGGGCACGCAAAAATGTTGACCGCAGACATTGGACATTCCAACAGGACTCAGCACGCACCAGCCAAGAATGGTTACAAAATGAGGTGCCTCACTTCATATCCAGCGCACAATGGCCACCAAAATCTCCGGATACCAATCCGGCACTATTGTGCCTGGAGTATTTTGGAAAGAAAGGTTGCCACTAAAAAATACCAAAGTGTCGATCACCTCAAGCAATTAGCCAAAATACCGCAGAACAACATTCGGGCAGCGTGTAAGGGTTTAATTGGCCGTTTTAAGGCCATAATTCGTGCCAAAGGTGACCAATTCGAACAAATCTAAACTCAATCTAAACTTTGATTCTATTTCCGATATTTTTTGCTTTCATTCAATAAAATTTAAAAAAAAAAATGCAAAAATGATGGCGTTTGACCTTGTTGCAGTTTTTTTATATGTATATGTATATCTGCGAACCTCTTCTGGTACCTCAACTACAAAGGGTCATTATGTTCATTACTTTTATTTGTTATAACTTGGGAAGCAATTCAACGATTCTTTACAACTTGCTATATCTATTTCTCGCAACCAGAAATCTGATATGAATATGTAATTATCGGAATTTATGATTTCGCACAAAAGTGGGTATAAATTTTCGAATTTCTTCAGATTTTGCACATACCTATATTTTTATCTGCATAGACGAAGTATAAAAATTGAATACTTGGGTCTGCTATATCTGTTACCTCACGCATATTTCCAAATTTTCCAAAAAATTGCAGATTTTCATATAAAGTATAGGAAGTAGTAGATACAGTCCAAATCAATCATGTTTTAATTCTTATATTAGTATTAGGTCAGAAACGAAAAGGCCAACTGCTTCGGAATCTTACCCATAAAGGGTCAACAGTTTGAATAATCATAACTCAAGGCTGGGGTATACATCTGTCGGCAAAACCGACTGCTACTATTTTACTTGTTATCAATCAAATCTGAGAATCGAATATATTGAATATATATTAAATTTTGGGTCAATATTTAAGGTCTCATGGTCAAAAGTTCTGGACATTTGAAGACAAATTTTAATATTCCCCATGTAAGGCCGTAAATTTTTCAAGAACTTATTTTTAAAACATTAGGAATTTTTATTTTTTTTTTTTAAATTCTTTCATTAAAAGTCCTTTAAAATGGCATCCTGGATTTGCAAATACAACCGCCTGATTCTTTTCAACTTGTTCATATATATATTTTAGCTCCAGCACTCAATTTTTAAAGCTCTTCTGTTCTTTGTTCTAACTTTATTTACTGATTATATTATTCCATTCTATATGCCCTTCCATTACTTCCACCCAATGTCCCTATTCCAAAATCCCCCACAGTGACTGTGCCGTCAACTTTATAGTTCGTTGCACATAAAACAAATTTTTTTTTTTTTTCAAAATTTTTCAGCAACAACAGTTCAGCAGAGTGTAGAAAAAAATCACAAAAAACGTTGAAAATACCACAAAAAGTGGCTGCTTGCAACCCTTAAACTTGTTGAATACGTCTGCAGACCAGTCCGAGAAAAAAATCATTGGATTTGTCTATGATTTCACAGGAGAGAGGAAGAACAGCAACAGAAAAAAAAAACACAACGCAAAGGTATTCTCTGTTTGTTTTGGCTTAGTTTTTCCACATTAGCGTGTAAAAAAAAACTGGATTTTTTCCCCAGAAAAATATTTGAGGTGAACTTTTTTTGTTTTGCTGGCAAGGTCATGTTTTCCTGATGGGATAGTAATGTTTTGTTTTCTGGTGCCGTTTAGTTTTTTTTTGTTCTTCTTTTTTGGTGTCTATGGTGATATGTGAGGTTAGAAGCAATGCAATGGACAATTCATCTATCAGGGAACACTGGAATTTGATTTAAGTAGAACACCATGACACATTAGGGAAAATTTGAATACATTTAATAAGTCTGAGTGTCCCATCAATTTTTAAATATTAAATGTAAAATAGTAAATTTATGTCAATTTGCTGCCTCAATAAGGTTTAAAGCTTATCACCAGAAAACTATAAATCCTTTTAAAATATTGTCTTAACTCTTTGAAAAGTCGATCTTGCAAAAATGATATTTTGAAGGATGAATGTTTGAAAACCAGTATAAAAGTCCGCTCTTTGTTACCCCACCATGAAAAAAAAAATTCAAAGAAATACAAATTGGTTCGTAAATGTCTACGAATTAATTAAAGAGTTTCACATTAAATGGGTGATGCATCGCGAAATTTACCAATAATGAATATTTTTGCAAGAAGGTCTTCTGCTTACCATGAACCAGAAGTATTAAATTATTGCTCTTTCTACTGGATCTGGAAAAAAATTAAGATTTCAAATTATCAAATTACATCTACTTTTACTACAAAATATGGCTAATACTCTCACAAAAAAGTCGGTCGCTATTTCTTTATGGGGAGTGGGAAATTCCAAATTCCAACAATATTTCGAAATATCGGTCAAGGACATTCATTATATTATATTTTTCTTCCTAGCCGAGTCGACTAGCCATGTGTGTCCGTTAATCCGCTTGTTTGTCACTTGTCCGATTCTCACGAATTTTTGCATGGAGATAGGACTAGAATCGAAAGGTCTTCAGGGACAAACAACAAAACTTTTTTACAATTTTGCATTTTACAGACTGGTCGCGAAATTTTAGGTGTTAGTACAGGACAGAAGCCAACCATTTTGGAGGGCTATGGGATAATATTTAGCGAGTGATATAAACCATAACTTTGGTGAAAAAAATATAAAAATACCTGAAAAGCACTTCCTGTTAAAATCACAAATACTGCAAAGGAGCGCTTCTAACCTTCGAATGTGATTTCCTTGACATATTTGTTGGAAAATATATGCATATCAATGGAGAAATTTGAAAACGTTCTTCTTAAAAAATGTTCCTTATAAAACCGTATGTATCAGAAGGTACATGAGGATGTAGTCATTTAATGTCACGAAAATTTTTTTGGAGGCCCTTGAAAATGTTTAAAAGAGTTGATCTTGAAAACATGAAGTATTGTCCAGGAGGTTATTAAAAAATAGCCAAATTTAAAACAAAATTAGTACTTAAAAACTACTAGTATGCCCATGAAGGTCCTTGGAGGCTCTTGAAAATGTTTAACAAAGTAGACCTTAAAAACAAGGAGTATTTTTCAGGCAGATTTAAAAAAAGTCCTCAAAAACCACGAGTACGTTTATGGAAGACTTTGCAAGAGTAGTAAGGTATTCCTCAAAAACCTTAAAAATTTTCCCGGAGGTCGTTGAAAATCCTTGAAAACAGCTATAAAAGCTATTAATTTGCCACTACATTTCGTGAGAATTCTTGAAAAATAAGTTTTATACTTCACACTTACGCCTTTAAAGGTCGCTGTAAAATGGATTGTTAAAAAGTCAAAAAATGTATCTGGAGTACACTGAGAAATTGATTATTAAAAAGGGGAGTATGTCCCAGGAGCTCCTTGTAACAATTAAAAAAGACTACAGGTCCTCCTTAAAAATACACGATTATGTCGCTGAGGGTCCTGAAAAAATATTTTTTGTAAATAGTCCACGTTTACATCTCAGAAGGTCGTTTAATAAATAGTCTTTGAATTCCACAATTATATTTTTGAAGGTCCTTGAGAAATTAATTTTTATTTTGTCACTCTTGAAAATAGAATTGTTAAAAAAACAGGATTACATTTTATAGGTCCTTAAAAATTACCCTTCAATGGATCGGCATCCACGATTATTTCCCTTAAGGACATAATGTTTAAATATCCACAAAAATGCCACGAAGGACCGAAATTAATATTCTCCTTCCCTTAAAAAATATTTTTTAAAAAAAAATTTACGTTTGTCCCTGAAGGACCTTGAACAAAATAATTTTTTAAAATCCACCAAGATGTCTTTGAAGGTCCTTGATAAAAATATATTTTTAAATTGCAACGAGTATATTTCTGAAATGTCTCGCAAGTCTAGACTATATCTTTAAAGGCCCTAAAATAGCTTTTAAAAGTCCACGGTTATGTAAAGATCCTTTAAAATTTCTTTAAATGTATCTATATTTTAGGATCCTTTAAAAAAGTCTTTGAAGGTCCTTGAGAAATTAATTTTTATTTTGTCACTCTTGAAAATAGAATTGTTAAAAAACAGGATTACATTCTATAGGTCTTTAGAAATTGTCCTTCAATGGATTTGCATCCACGATTATCTCCCTTAAGGACATAATGTTTAAATATCCACAAATATGCCTCGAAGGAACGAAATAAATATACTTCTTTCCCCAAAAAATATTTTTTAAAAAATTTACGTTTGTCCCTGGAGGACCTTGAACATAATAATATTTTAAAATCCACCAAGATGTCTTTGAAGATCCATGATATAAATATGTTCTTTAAATAACAACAAGTAAATTTATAGCATATTTCTGAAATGTCTTGCAACTCTAGATTATATCTTTGAAGGCCCTAAAAATAGGTTTTAAAAGTCCACGGTTATATCAAGGTCCTTGAAGTTTTCTTTAAATGTATCTTTATTTAAAAAAGTCTTTGAAGGTCCTTGAGAAATTAATTTTTACGGTGTCACTCTTGAACACAGAATTGTTAAAAAAACAGGATTACATTCTATAGGTCCTTAAAAATTATCCTTCAATGAATCTGTATCCACGATTATCTCCCTTAAGGACATAATGTTTAAATATCCACAAATATGCCTCGAAGGACCGAAATAAATATTCTTCTTCCCTTAACAAATATTTTAAAAAAAATACGTTTGTCCCTGAAGGACCTTGAACAAAATAAGGTTTTAAATTCCATCAAGATGTCTTTGAAGGTCCTTGATATAAATATATTCTTTAAATTGCAAAGAGTATATTTCTGAAATGTCTTGCAACTCTAGATTATATCTTTAAAGGCCCTAAAAATAGTTTTTAAAAGTCCACGGTTATGTAAAGGTCCTTTAAGTTTTCTTTAAATGTATCTATATTTTAGGATCCTTTAAAAAAGTCTTTGAAGGTCCTTGAGAAATTAATTTTTATGTTGTCACTCTTGAAAATAGAATTGTTAAAAAAAAAGGATTACATTCTATAGGTCCTTAAAAATTATCCTTCAATGAATCTGTATCCACGATTATCTCCGTTAAGGACATAATGTTTAAATATCCACAAATATGCCTCGAAGGACCGAAATAAATATTCTTCTTTCCTTAAAAAATATAAAAAAAATATACTTTTGTTCCTGAAGGACCTTGAACAAAATAATGTTTTAAAATCCACCAAGATGTCTATGAAGGTCCTTGATATAAATATATTCTTTAAACTACAACGAGTATATTTTTGAAATGTCTTGCAAGTCTAGATTATATCTTTGAAGGCTCTAAAAATAGCTTTTAAAAGTCCACGGTTATATCAAGGTCCTTTAAGTTTTCTTTAAATGTATCTATATTTTAGGATCCTTTAAAAAAGTCTTTGAAGGTCCTTGAGAAATTAATTTTTATTTTGTCACTCTTGAAAATAGAATTGTTAAAAAAAAAACAGGATTACATTTTATAGGTCCTTAAAAATTATCCTTCAATGGATCGGGATCCACGATTATCTCCCTTAAGGACATAATGTCTAAATATCCACAAATATGCCTCGAAGGACCGAAATAAATATTCTCCTTTCCTTAAAAATATTTTTTTAAAAAAATTTACGTTTGTCCCGGAAGGACCTTGAACAAAATAATGCTTTAAAATCCACCAAGATGTCTATGAAGGTCCTTGATATAAATATATTCTTTAAACTACAACGAGTATATTTCTGAGATGTCTTGCAAGTCTAGATTATATCTTTGAAGACCCTAAAAATAGGTTTTAAAAGTCCACGGTTATATAAAGGTCCTTGAAGTTTTTTTAAATGTATCTATATTTTAGGATCCTTTAACAGGGTTTTTTTTAATCTCGAATATATATTTGTAAAGCCAAGAGTGTCTCGAGAAGGTCAAAACAAGTAATTCATGATTTGGAATAATCGAAATCGGAAGTATTGATGTGGGCAAGGTTCACTTTCAGCACTACGGACTACATGGAACATAGACAAAGAAACCCATAGCTCGTTCATGGGAACCGGAAATCGACCTTTCAAATATATAACTACAATTGGCCGCAAAAACGAGCTTGTGATTTAACACCGTTCTACTTTTTCTTTCGAGGCTTGCATCGATTGAAGACCTCAAAGGTGGAATTCGTGTGACCACCGTTATGCAAAATTGCCTGAAATGGATATGGTCCTGTAATCATTTTCGTAAAAAGTAGGAAACGAAACTAAATGTTAATTAATTATAATAATTATTGGCTGAATTCAAAGAAAATCTGTGGAAAAATAGATCAAATCGGACAGTGTTTATATATGGGGCCAAAAGTGAGCCATGGCCAAAAGTGAGCCAAAAGCTCTGCATAGAAAAAAAAATATGGCCATCGAAACATCAATTTATCGCCAACCGGGAGTATGATACTGATAATACATTGTTATTTTATGGCATGACTGTACCAGCAAAATTCTCCCTACCTACATCGCCTCTAAACACCACATCACACACCGTGGTAGTTGCGTCAACCATCATTCATTTTCATATGGCTAATTTGTATGATTTTAACAAGAAAATAATTTGAGGTTATGACCAGGGAATTACTGCCATTCATATTTCAATTAAATGACAAATCAAACAAATTTTAAACACAAAACCTTGGGGTCATTGAACACCAAACGGCATTTGGTATGCGATTCACAGACGATGTACAGCATCCTGTTCGGTGTGTAGTTATAGACGCACCCAAATCTAAAAATAATAAAAACGGATTTTATTTCATTCAAAAAAACACACCAAAACGAAAACAATAGCCACAGCACAAAGACCAGACGAAGGATTTGCCATGGTGCGTACACGACAAGGAAGATCAATGGTCAAGGATATGTTGATGGAACGGAAGCTTTTCCCTTCCTTCCGTGTAGCACCCAAAAAGCTTGGCGAGCAAACAAAACAAAACAAGTTTCAATGCTTTGCCATTGATGCTGGGCGATTGTTGCTGGGTGAGATCCTTTGGCCAGACAATGGTCCAGTCGTAGTTGTTGTCCATTGATGCTAACGCAATGATATTAGTTGTTAGACAGCTTGTACAACTGGACCAGGTGCGGTGTGGTGTGGTAGATGAGACACACAAGCCACAATCTAAACTGATCACTGGCAATGCTGATCAGCAGCGGAAGAGGAAATAACAACCACCAAAAACAAAAAATCCTTAGAAAATCACCCAAAACCAAAGGTATTTTTTTTTTCATCCTTTCTTCGATTGAACAATTGCATTGAACTTTTTTTCTGCTGTCATTGTCACTACATTGTTTCCAAAAGGGGAAGAGGGGAGAAAAAAAGGAAACTTGAAAATCAAGTTTTCACTGCTCTCGCATATATTGTGTTTCGAATATTTGCTATTATTGAAAAACATTGTTGCATTCTGAATACCAATACATTAACACAACACATCACATCACATTTGAGATCCTTATCATCGCTGCTGGATCTCTGACCTTTGGTATAAAACCCAAGGCTGCTGCGCAAACGCATTCAGTTTCATTTCAATCTTTGCAACAGCAGCAACAGTTCCCTCACTCAAAAACAAATCAAAACGATCGCCGTCGTTCCAACGGCATCGGTCGTGCGACAATGAATCTCATGGATTCTAAACGCGATGTGTTTAAACTAAAAAATTAATAACAATTTATGATTTATGGCAATTTTTTTTAATTATTACAAAATTCAAAACCAAACCAAAAAAAAATAAATAAAATGTGTTACAACAAGAAGAAATATATTTAAAAATGCAGCCTAAGTATACTACTCTACAGCCAACAATGTCAGATTGTTTTCAATTATTTTAACCAAAAAACAAAATCGTTATAAAAAAAAAAAACCAAGAACAAAAACACTTAACAAATGCAAATAATGACAATAGTTTTAAATCTGCAAAAGTGTGTTATTTTTAAATTGAAATTAACGATCAACGAAATCATCAACTACTGTGCTGAAAAATAATATTCAATTTTTTTCTTTCTTCCCATATTTTCAACAGGTAAGTTTCTTGAGAGAGTGTTGATTTTTATCAAATAAAAAAAAATTAATTAATATGATCGGACAAAAAATTATGTGGTGTTGAAAACATAAAACAAAAAAAAAATAAAATATTATTTTTGAGAGATTTTTACATTTTGTTGTTTAAAAAAAAAACAAATTTCCAATTCGAAGATGCTTCTCCACAAATCATCTAGACTATCTGGATTCGTAAAAAATATGTTGCGTCTGAAATCGAAAATTAAAAGTTTATATGATTTATATCGGGAATTAGGAATATTTCTTGTGTGCATGAAAAATTGAATCTTAATTTTTCATGCTACTCAAATTTCCAAAACTATAGTCGAAAATACTCAATAATAGACTTCAGTCACATTTCGATGGAATAATTTGTTAAATATGTAACCTCAATTTCGGTAGAAAATATTTTTAACGGAAATGAATCTGAGAAATTCGAAAAAAAGGAGTTGATGCCTTTTCAAAATTTTATAGAAAGTAAATACAAGAAGGAGCTAAAAACTTAAAATTGATTTTCTCAACAAGATATAATATCGAAATATGGGAGGAAGGGTGTCCCGGAAACGCTATGCCTTCGATATAATTTTGAACTTTTACTTCTAGTTGAGCCTTTTAGTCATAATCATTAAATTTATATATTCAGAATCATTATTTTCTGTCCATAAATAATTTAAATTCTTAAGAATAAAAATAATTAAATATGGAAGGGAGAGTGCCCCGGAATCTGCTAAAAAATGGTAGTTTAAAAACTAGAATTTAAATAAAGTGCTAACAATTAGATGATTTATAAAGATTATTAAATTTTTCTATTCAGAATCGTTAAATTCTATATACCAATTTCTAAGGATAACTTTTGAGGAATTTAGACTTTAGACAAAGACTACATCGTCGTATCAATATTTCACATTTGATGTACAATGAATTTAAAATCGGATAAGGGTATAAATGAGACCTATATCGAATTATGAAACGATATCGATAATTTTTGGCATAAATATTTCTAAGGTGTATCATATGTCATAATTTTAAGTGCATATTACTATAATATTAAATCCGATGTAACATATATATGGGAGATATAGCTATATCTGAACCGATTTTCATCGAATTTGACATAATTAATTCTGGTCTAATTCCATAACCCTTTTGCCTGGCCAAATTTAAAAATAAACTGGAAGTTTGTTTTTCTAGTAAAAAGAAACATCCTTGAGGACAATGTCCATATGGATTCAAGATTTGTTGCAATACACGTATAACGTTACCTCCAGAAATGCGGTATTTTGATAATTTGAGTCAAATTTTTTACCAGATTTTTTTATTCCCTCCTATGACAGGAAATAGATCATACAGCTCCACGTCTTCGTAAACCGCCTATTTAACAGTACCTTCTTATATTTGGTATTTTAATGATTTTTAGCCGCATTATTCAAGCCTTTTATTTCAAAGTTGGCATTTGATGTTTAATATAGGTAACACATTCTTTGACAGAAAATAATCAACAAATTACTATTTTTATAAAAAAAAAAATAACTTCTTTGGAAAAAATCTCGAAAAAGTCTATTTTAGGAGTTTTTAATATTTTTATGTCCATGTTTTTTTGCCCCATAAAATATTTTCTCTGTGAACAGATAGGTACACCAACGACAAAAAATACATATTTGTATCTGAAAATTTTAAATAAATTTTAAAATGCCCTGGTGGGTTCGGTTTTTTATGGGCTTATTTCAAAAGTTCTAAACAACTTAATTTTGAATTCGACTAAAATATTGTAGCTGAGTTTAAGTAAAATAGCTCATCTCGCGCAAATGTTGCAGACATTTATTTTAATTTTTTTCTCAAAGACAATAACCCTATATAGTTAACCCTTTATCGATAGTCGTTTCCAAGAAATATATTCTTTTCTCCAAAAAAAATAACAAAATTACGTATTTTCAGGAATAAAAAAATATATATTTGTGTTCAGGGGCATATCACATCAATATTTTTTAACATGTGGAGCTAAGTTCAGATATGATGACTATGGAATACATAATTCAGAAATAAATGAAGATAAAAATTGGGGATTTGGCCAAGCAAATTTAATTCTGGGCCATTATTCTTTGGAAGTTTAAGCCGCTTTAAATGGTAACCAATCGGTCTTCTGAATATCGTAGTTCAAATTGAGCTGAATTATTAATGTTACCTGAATCGAGTACAATTTGTCAAAACACAGAGTACAAAATGTGGAAATGACATGAACAAATTAAAATCTTCTATTCTGCCAAAGTTATGCTATTAGGAAAATGTGAAATGCCACAACCTTGGCCTATATTAACAATTATTTCAAATAATTCTTCAAAGTGTATTTTTAAAAGCGGCCATAACTCTTTTGCAGTTGAAAAATTTCAAATTCTTAGCTAAAAAAGTCCTCTAAATTTGGCACTATTTGAATAACATGTCCCATTAAGACATTGCTAATACAGCTTCCGAATAAGGACTGATGAAAAATATTCCCTAGAAAAATTATCAGAAGATATCGAGTTTCATGCATGCATTCAATATAAATCTATATGATGACTAAATTGATTTCCCCTTTTTATCCATTTATTATAAACCTCTATTGGATATTTTTACGAAAGGCCACAGACCTTTAATGCGGAAGTCTATTTAAATTTAAAGACAAAAATAATATTCCGCAATAATAAGGTAGACGTTATGATTTGAATTTTTTACAGTGCTGGAAAAATAATTCACAAAAAAATTGGAAAAAAAAATATAATCATTTCCAACCTTCAAAATTTATTTACAAATACGAAAACAATTTACCAAATATCCCCCAATTTTTTCAATTTCACAAAAAATCCTCTTTCTTTCAGGATGGATGCCAAAAATCAGCTCACACATACGTAACTTACTCTGGAGACACACACACACACAGGAAACCCCATACAACGAAACAAACAACGAAATGAAGCTCAAAAACAAACAAAAATGTAAACCAAAAACTAAGCAAGAAAATTCAAAATTTCTAAAACACAAAAATGTGATAAAAATCTTATAATTTCTACAAAAAAAAAATCCAAAAAAGCAAACAATCAAGATAAATTCATAAGTTTAAGAAACATCAAAAACAGTGAAATGTATGTCAAAATCATATAACTGGAAACTCAGTACAAAAAAAAAAACACAAAACATACTTCTCTTCCAAAGAAAACAAAAAAACGCCATTTTGTAAGAAACTCATACAAAACCAGAATAGTTCTGAAAATAACTCAAGGCAATAAAACTCAAGGCCAGAAAAACAAACAGACTCAAGAAATCAAGAAAGCTAAGCTAATTTCTAAATAAGAGCAAAAACAAAAACTCAGGCAAATTCATAAAAAAAAAATCTCAAATTACACATGCAGAGCAGCAGCAGAGCAAAGGAGACACAGCAGCTAAACTTTCCCCTTTACATTTATGAAAATAAAAAAGAAAAACAAATTACATTTTATCTAGCAACCCCCCGATTTTAGGAGAAATAATATCTAAGCCATGGAGAATATTATGCGGCGAATTCACACACAAGGATAATTTTCCCTTCAATTGCAGCAGGAGATGCTGTTATCCAAAACAATCTACATCTAAAGCTAAACACCCCTCGAAACAAGAAGCAAAGGAGATGCAGCAGCAGAAGATAAATTAGCATCACAAAAAGCAACTCAACAAATTTTTCTCTCCCTCTCTCTCTCTGAGTTAAGCAAAAACGACTCAACTCATTTAAACAACCACCCCACCAAACAAAGTTCAGCAGCAACATTATCATGAAATATATTTCAACTGAATGTTAATAGAAACTTGAAAACAATTATCAACATCATCATCAGCGGCAGCCTAACGGCATAACAAACCGGACCATCCAAGCCAAAGCCAAGCAACCCCAAACCCCTTTAAACGAAAGCGAAATATCCTATCGAAGAATTGTGTTTCTTACAACGAGCAAATGAATTCATAATGATGCTCTTTGGCTTTTGAGAATCTAAGGAGCGGAAAAGGAGTGTGGCAGGGATGTGGATGGACGGACGGACAGCTTGCTTGCCCGGCCAACTGGTGGATGAATACTAAATTAGTATGACGCCAAACAAAAACGGGTAAATTTTTTTCTTTCAAAAATCTTTTGTTTTTTGGTTGGTATTCGTTCTTTT
Source organism: Musca domestica (assembly GCF_030504385.1). Classification (NCBI taxonomy): domain Eukaryota; kingdom Metazoa; phylum Arthropoda; class Insecta; order Diptera; family Muscidae; genus Musca; species Musca domestica. Next base: position 6,336,619 of record NW_026712155.1, read on the forward strand.
TTTCGTATTTATTTATTTTGTTTTTCTTGTTCTTCTTTCCTGCTCATCAATTGAAATTTGAAAATTATGTTCTGAAGTATAAGGATTAAGACGTATTTCTAGGTGGTGCCTTTACTTTTACTTTTGCCTTTTTAGTTGTTAAACAGCCAAGGGTTTTAATTACAAGGGTTAACTGTTAAAAGAATTGCCAAATAAAAAGAAACGTCTATTTGAGTTTAATGTTAATTAAAAAATATATATTTGCTAATGGGGTAGAAGAGCTTAAGATGATACAAAACAAAAGAAAACAAAATGGAGAGCTGAAATTTACTAAATATTAAAATATAAAAGTCTGTTGAAATACAAATTACGAATTTAATGAGGATTATTAGTATTAGTATTGGTCAAGTTAAAACAAATTAATATCGAAAACATCTCAAGTGACTCTACGAATTTTAAATGATGAGATGAATGTTTCCCTATCTCGAATGAAAGCATTTGTTGCCATTTGAAATATAAGAATAGCAATTTCAGATTTCTCAAAGGACTTCACAGCTTGTGAAGGATGAGATGAATTGAAAATATATTAAAATGTTTTTTTTTTTTTTTGATTTGTTGTATATGATCTTTTAATAACTTTATTTTGGCTTGAGGTCGAAGACAGTCGAAATATTGGAAAATAAAAATAGAAATTATGAAAATAAAACACGAACATTTCAATTGACCTCAAGTCAAAATAAAGTCATTAAGAATATATTAAAAATATTAAATATTATAAAAATATACGAAACACACATTCCAAGATTGAACTTTCAATTAAGAAAAAATTACTTCAAGCCAAGAAAATTTGAAAATTTCTGAATGACATATAATAGCTGGAAAAAATACCTAAAAAGTTATTCGCAATCGAAAGCTGAATAATAATAACAATTGAATTCTGAATAAGATTTTCAAGAAATTCTCCACATGATAGCAGTTCGATAAAAAGACTAAAAGTATTTTTCTCAAACGAAAATAAGAAAGAAGTAACAGTTGTTCATTAGCTTTTTTTTTTTTGAAGACAATTTTCAATTTCCAAAAAATATCCCAATGATTTTTTACAATTTTCAAGCAAAATGCAATTTCTCTATCTAGGAAATAATATTGCACAAAAATATAGAAATCTAAAATTCAATCAATAACTTTCGAAAGTTGAATTAAATTGAAATTTGGGGTCCGTCCTAAACAATTTTAAATTTTTCAAAAAATTAATCGCTTAAACCAAAATTTCTCTATCTCAACAAATACAATTCGATTCCAAAAGAAAAAAAAAAAAAATAAAGTAAATAAATAAACAAACAAAAAATAAAAAATATTTTTCTCGAACGATAACTGGATAAAACCCAAATATGCAATTGCCTACTTCTGAAGATGATTTCAAAATTCTCAGAGAGACCAATAGACTTTCGACTTTTCCAATGAAATGAGTTTCTCTACCACGAAAATGATAACAAGAAAACATTATAAAATCAGACAGTCAATCAAAAACTTAAAATTTTATAAAATTTAATCGCAACCTTTCCTAAAAATTTTTGATTCAAAAAACATATTCGCGAAAAGCTATGTTTCCTCACAATTTGCTAAAATTATTGACAAATTCTATAAATGATATAATACTAAAAATTTTACTCCAAATGAAAAACAAATTTGCAATTTACTACTACGATTTTCTAATTCCCTAAAAATGTCAAGTGAATCCAATGAATTTCACTATCTCGAAAACAATATCAGCAAAAATATTAAAATTTTAATAATTTTGTTCATTGAGAAAAATTTTAATTTTCCAAAACCAAAAAACCCTTTAAAATTGTGTTTCTCTATCTTGAAAATACAATTGACAAAATTACTGACAGATTTGCTGCCAAAAAATCAACAAATAAAAAATAGCTGACAAATTCTTGCTTGGTCAATTCTTGACCCATTTCGCTTCTCCGTTCGACTAAAAAGAGAAAAAATACCCTTGTTCAAAAAAAAAATAAATAAATATTTATGTATGAAATGGTAAAATTTTAAGCAAAGTAAGAGTCGTCTGTCAATCATTAAAAATACCCCCCTGCCCCCTAAAAATACCCCACCAATGGTAGGGGTACATTTCCGAAGCCCATATTTTTGGATACTTTTCAAAATTAATTCTAAAAAAATAATAAATGGAAAAAGTAATGATGAGGAATTACTGTCAATATATGTAACCGTTACATTTAATATAAAAAGCATGGTTTGCATGCACAAACTTCACTTTACTCGACTATTCGAAATTTCGAACCCTAGTTTCTGGAAAAACGAAAAATCGGAAAATTTTTGTCATCAGTTGACCCAAATTACTCAAAAAAACTAATCTTTTTAAAAACAATAACAATATTTAAATCTCGAAACGAAATGGGTTAAAGAGATTTTTATAATTCATAAAAAAACTTAGCTTAAAAATGTTTTTTAAATTTAGAAAAATGTTAAAAAAAATTGGAATACATTTGTTTCTACTTGTTTCTCTATTGCTAAAACTATGATTTTTCTGTATCTGGTTATATATTTTTGAATACGACATGAATAGTACAGCAAACGAAAATTAATAATTCATATATTAATAATAAATGAGAAATATTTTTTTTTTAAATAAAAACAATGGGCTTAAGACTGACTAGTTTGAAAGAAAACTTAAAATTGTTTCTGTATTTCAAAAAACGAAAAAAAAAACTTCTTTCTATTAAAAAAATATATATACTAAAACTGCCTGAATACAATTTTCAAATTTCAAAAAATACTTCCTCGGAAACACGGTTAACAAAAAAATAAAAAAAAAGCAAAATTCCAATGAAAAAATGTATTCATTTAATTTTTTTTATTGTCAATAGGAAAAAAACAATTAAAAATATAACTAAAATAAATGAAATTAAATAAAATAAATTTTATGTAACTAAAATTAATTCAATATAACAAACGCCTTATGTTCTTTGAAATACAAAAACGTGAAATTTTCAATATCGATATAAAAAAGCCTTTGAGAACTTGTTTCTCTATCTCGAACGATATTTTTTGTTTTTGAGTCCCTCAAATGACTTAACAGCTTTTGAACGATGAGGTAGACAGATGAAATATAATAGATTGGGTCTGAAAAATGAAAAAAATATTCTTATATTTGACAGTGCAAATAATTGTACAAACTTAAAACTTCATTGTTTCTATAACTCGAAACTCCCAAAAATAAAGTGGAATAGAACAAATATTGGAAAAGTTCTCAAAACAAAGTAGATATTTAATTGAATTAAGATTTATTTACTTAAATATTCTTCGAGATATGGAAACAAGAAAACGTTTGGATTTCGCAATTTTAGACAATCTGCATTCGAAATCCCTCTTCAATGGAAACATAAGTCACCTTAAAAATTGCAGATTATTGTCTCTATTCAATAGGGATTTCAATTTGTGAGATACATAATTAGACTCCTCTTTCATAATTTCCTTTGAGTTACAGAAATGGGAAAAAAAATAATTTTAAATGTGACAAATATTTTCATAGTTTCAATATTTTAAAAAATAAAGGATAAACAATCTGATAATTTTAATAAAATTGTATTAAAAGTTTTTCAAGATACAGAAACAAAACGAAAGACCCGGTTTTAGAGAACATGTTAAATAATTGACTTCATATAAAACATATCTTATATCAAGAATCGAGAAAATGATAATAATAAAATAATTAAAATTTAAATTTTGTTTGAGATACAGAAACGCATCTCTTTTTCTATACTTAAGAAAAAAATATTTTTTCATTGAAAATTCTCCTCAAAAGTAAATACAACAATTGTATAACTTTGTGAAATGAACCAAAGGGTTTTTTAAACAATGAAATGACACAGCTTTTCATTTGAGGAATAAACTTAAATCAAAAAAAAAATCCTATGATTTCTCATAGAATTTTATTTCTGTAGTAAATTTATTTGAACAGTGAATTTTATTTAAATTCCGATTTCAGGATTAATTTGTGTGAGTTCGAAATTCATTTATAGTAATATATGAAAATGAAACGAATTTCGAATTAACACAAATATTGTCATGAAGTCGGAATTTAAAAATACTGAAACAAAATTCTAAGGAGTATGAATCCATTTCTTTGAGAAATCGTGGCCTTTTCGATTTAAGTTTATTCCTAGAACAAGTTTTATTTGCCGTCAATTAAAAAAAAAGTAACAGTCATGTAAATGGTGAATAATTTAAAAATTAAATTTCTGTGCTTTTCTTCGAGATACAGAAACATTAGAATGCATGACACTATATGGAATTTTCAAATAATCTAATTAAAATTTAATAATTGAAACGTTCGCTAGCTCTCCATAATCTTGCTAACTCTTTTCTAAATAAACATATGTATTTTTAAATTAAAATTTCAATAGACGTATTTTAATATTTTGAATAACTTAGTTGTTAATAATTTACATACATTCTTTTAATTCCAAAAAAAAAATCTTTGATAATAATAATTACCTTAAAAGTTACCACACGAGGCCTTAATTACATTTAAAATAATTAGCTGAAATATTTCAAAAATTCTCTTAAATTAATCTTCTACCGTAATTTAAATGAGAATATATTAAAAATAAAACCATATAATCTATAGTGTCCTTAGTAATAAAATTAATAGAATACTATAATGAATAGAATACAATAATGTAAATTTAAAAAAAAATATGTACCTTCCATAGTATGTTGGAGGGTATAAAAATTAATAACATGTTTTTACAGTTGGTTTTTTAATAAATAGTAAGAGTTCCGAAATTATATATATATATATTTTTTTTTTTTTTTTTTTTTTGAAAAATGGAATTCTTATTCCAGTTTCTTATTCAAAATATTAGATTATCGAAAAAAGTGATATAAATCTAGAACCTATACTTCCTTGTCAGATCTTAGTCGTATACTATAAACCACAATAAAAATATTTCCAAATGATTTTTTTCCCAACCTGGCAAAAATATGCTCCTTATTGATCTATTCACTCCCCAAAGACCACTAAACGTTCTAAAAACTCAATGTTCCTTTAATTTTTTTAAATAAATTTAATATCTCGCTACTAAAATTGAAAGTCAATAATTCATAAATCCATTCAATAAATTGAAATTATTGCAATTTTACAATTTAAAACACCATTTTCAATATGTCAACATTTCCTTTTCAAAATATATCCAAGTTCAAAAAACAAACTGGTTTCTTAAATAACCCTTAAACATCTTTCTGTTATATACCTACAATAAAAAAACCCACCCCTTTTTCGTTAACAAAAGGACGCAATCTAGAAAAATGGCGTCCTTAGGGAAAATGTTTGAAATAATTCCAACTTGAAAGCATCGCAGGAAAAAACATCTCATAGGAGTATTTTCTAATAAGAAAGTCAGCAAAATAATATGTTACTCTTCAAAATATGTTAAATTTATCACCTTGTATTTCGTGCAGCAAATGAAAAATAAATTAGAACAAAAATTTTCGTTTTTCCGTTATGTATTGGATTATTTAAATTTAAAAAGAATATTAAGAAATATGTTGAACTATATTTCCCAAAAACATGATTTATACATGTTCATAAAATAGACAAACAAAGCCATTTCATTTCTATAAATGTTGATGTTTCTCAAATGTAATAGAAATCTCTAAACAAAGATGTCAGCCGATATGTCATCATCATCATCAAAAAAATTCCACATAAAATTCAAAATTTTTATCAGCACACAAATCTACATCGATTTAATGATGTCAGAACAATTTGTATTGTGTCTAGAATGATTGGTATTGAAAATGAGATATATCTGTCCACATTTTTTCATGGATTTGCCTAAAAATTGGTATTTATAGGTCATAATGAGTTCCCGCAGCGGCGGCAAAACATTGAATATTTAGATCCAAATTTAATGTTTTTTTAATTGTTTTAAAACAAAATTTGTGCAAATCTTCAAAGCATATCCATACAAGCCCGATTTAAATAATTTATATTTGTATAAAAATTTAATTCTTGCAGCTGCAGGATTTTTTTTACAGTTTTAGATTTATTAAAAAAAAATATCTTTGATATTTCGGAAAAAAAATCTAATACATACCCTTATGTCTCGTCAAATCCATACACTTTCCTGAAAAGAAAAAGAAATATAGATGCTGTTAAATTATTTCATAAAATTAGGTTTTTAAATTTTTTTCGTAATTCTAAAATATTAACGTTTAACAATTCTCTGCGATGACTTAGCACTTTATGGGTGTCTTAATGAGTATAGAAATTTATTGTAGAAATGAAATGATCAATTTACAATTAAAATGCCATACAACCATTCTAATAACAAATATACATTTTGGTAAAGGTCTGTGAATCATATTTTATTTCATTACATTTTAAGCCACTTTCAATAACAATTATTGTTATTTTGAACCATAATATTAAATAAAGTAAATTACTATCCCTGTCGGTTATATTTAATATACATGAAAATGAAATGTTTCATGAGAAATTCCAAACGAGTGTTTTATGTTTTATGTACAGAAACGAATGTTTTATGTACAGATTCTCGTCAAAAAAACACAAACCAGCTCCTACAAAATATTTGAATAACGGGCAAAACTTATATTCCCAAGAAATATATTTCATTCGTAGTTTTTTTATATTTTATTTCTAATTTTTAAACATTTTTATATTTTTTAATCACAACACCCTATTTTTAAGATTTTTTTTTTTTTTATTTTTTTATCATTTTCAATTTCTTTACAAATACATACACTAATATATTTCTCTTTCTCTTTCTTTTTAGCAGGTACATTGAAGGATACAGAACGAAAACAAAACCCTACATTTAATCTAAAAATTTTAAATTTGGCAAGAATTTGTGATATTTTGGCAATAGAGTTTATTGGGTAAATAACAAAGCACAAAAAAAATAATTATAGTAATATCTTTTGAAATATTGGAAATAATTAGAAAACAAACATATCTAAGCAAAAAAACCAATTGTATGAAAAAATACAAAAATTCAAAATCATTGTTTTTACACATATACAATTTTTTCATATATTACATAAATATCAAATTCAATATATGCATATGTGAGGGTTGTGGTTGTGGGATTTAATTCGAATAGCTTGGGTACAAATCCAACTAAAAATAATACTTTTCTGCTGACAATCTAAAACAAGGGATTATTTCTTTTGGGAGTGGAAAATGTTTCAAATTTTTTTCGTTGAGCACTTGTGCTGCTTAAAAATTTCTAGATTTTAAGCTCAAAGTCAACACTACTAATTTTATTAATATGAAGTATATAATTGACATATATATTAGCCAATATAAAAATTTGTCCAGAGAATTGAATCTGTCCCCTATTTCTTATCAAATGTTAAATTTTGAAACTCATAGACAATAAAATGCTGTAGAGGTCCATTGGTCAAAATATAAATATATTTACAATAAAATCCCTTTCCGTCCATTTAAAATAAAATTTACGATTCAAGCATACAAACAAAAACCTTTTAAATTTTGGTTATTTTTAAAATAACGCAAAATTTTATAAGGCATTATAGACAACGAAATCTGGCATTGGAACAAATTTAAATATTATTTCGTTATAACCATCCTAGTGTGACCTATAAAATAAAACTTGACTGAAAAGTTCAAAATACTTTTTAAAACATTTTTTTTTTCTTTTTAATTTGAAAAAAATCAATATTCGACAGTGATCTATAAAAAACTTGACTGAAATAGTAAAAATAGTATTTAAAATTCATTTTTTTTTATTTGAAAATATTCCATATTCGACTTCAATATTTTTGGATTTGAGAGACTTTTTTGATCTAGCTATCGGTGTTTATCCGTCCATACTTATATAAAACGTTTGTATTGAAATCATTACGAAATTCTGCACCGAGATAAAATGAAGGTTATTGGTAAAAGTGGAGGCTTCTTCTCGAAAATTGCACCTTTTACTAACAATAAACTTAAGTTTCGACTCATTCAAAACCAAATGAATAATTTAATTTTTAATATTTCAACTTTGAGATTTTGATTCAACCACCAAACCCCAAAATTAAAAAAAATGTATCATAGTCCTGAAAATATTCTGTTTTTCGAAGCCTGATCCTCCATTATCAAATAAAAAAATCCAAAAGGCTAATCAAATTAAAGACAAATCCAATTTGAGCTAAATTTCAAAACTATAAAAATAAACAAGAATATGGGAAGATACATTACTATGGATAATTTCAAAAAAAACTTTATTGTAAAATAAAAAAAATACTTCAGTTAAAACTATAATGATAGCCTTTCAAACTCGTAGCAAACAGTTATCAGGATTATAATGTCAAATCTACCCAAAAATAAAAATAATCTGAAAACCATATTCAACTGATAACATCCAAAGATGTGCTTTTTGGAATTCAAAGAAACTAACATTTTTTCCGAAACTTTTAAATTTTATTTACGAGTTAATTAAAAACATGATGTCTTTTACGATACGTGTTGGAGTTCTTTTATCAATATCTCATAGGCATCTTATAAAAATGTTTCGAAGTATTATTCAAATCTCTATTTTTTGAAATTTTAAAAAATCATTTATTTTAAACACAAAGTTTCAAATGTTTATTAAGAATTTATTCTAAAATATTAATCTGAGTCGTCTGTATCCCTCTTTCATGCAAAAAATCCAAATTTCTTATGAGTATTAAAATTTTGCACAAATCCGTATCGCAAAATTGTATTCTTCAACATGAAATTGAAACTTAAATTAATATTTTTCAAAACCTATTATTTCCCCTGTCAGCCAAATTTAAACGACTTAATTTTGGTCCAAGACCCTAAAAGGCCTTTACTAACTAGATATTAATATTATTATTATTATTTTTTTTTTTCAAAAAAAACTTGAGGATGACGAAATACAAATTTCAAGCTTGAAAAAATATTTGAAAACATTAAAAAATATTTAAATTAGTTCCAAATTGAATTAACAAAAGCAACCTTTCTAAACAGCTTAACATTTCAATTTGACCATAGAATATAATTTTATTGAATTTACCTGAATTATTTTTAATATTTTGACCAATTTTAATAAAAAGTAAAAAAATTACCAATTTTTAAATAAATTTTAAATAAAAAATATAAATTTCAACATCAATCCACGCGAAAATTCATTTTCTATATTCAAAAATTGAGCTTTAGTTTAACAATTTTAGATACAAATAGTTTTGTTCAGAATCAAGACCAAATTAAATTAACTCCTTACATGATGCCAATTATGACAAAATTTGTTTAACGTTTTTATACAATTAAGAAAACTGTCAGAAAAATATAAATCATTGCCGAGTTAACTAGGGGTATATATTTCGCCCACTAAATCGCAATTTAGAGAAAACCAAATTTATGATAAATATAGCAACTATGTTTTTTTAAATTTGGAATTAATTAAAAAAATATATATATTAATGCCAATATTACTTTTTATCCCAACTACTTGAGATAAACTTAAAAAAAAATACAATTTTGAAAATGAACACCAAAATAATATTGCTCAGCCATCTACGGAAATCTTGTTTTTCGACCTCAAATCAGTAAATTAAGCCTGGAGCTTTATATGAAAATATTACAAAATGTATTTATTGAAAACGATATGGCAACATTAAGACTGAACTATACATAAAATGTCCGCAAATTACCCAAAATTCAAAATTTCATTTTTAATAATTCAGAAAACAATCATATGCAAAATAAAGATTGTCCTCAAATTAAATATTGCCTTTGCGTGAGATTCCTCAAAAAAAAAAAATATTTTTCCATAGAGAAATCTATACCAAATTCGAAATCAACATACAATACATTTAAAAATATGAAGAAATATAAAAAATTAAACAAAAACTGCTATTTTCCAAAACTTACTCCCCAAGACAACGCCATCCTTTCCCTTGGTTTGCAATATTTCTTATTTTACAACGCACATAAAATGCCATAATTATGCGACACAAACAACAAGATTTGTAAAGACATTTCTCAAACGCCATTCAGACACTAGAAAACTGCCAGCAACAACAAAACAAGACATCCAACAAAGAGTCACAAAGTAATAAAACTGACTGCTCAACTGGATTTAAGATAAATTATAACATTAAATTAAACATTCGAGCAAAATACCAAAAAAAGTCTAACTTAACGGAAGTCATAATGCGCCATTATAATGGCGTATACGACGACGTAGAAGAAGAAGATTTAGAACAAGAAACCAAAACTGAAAAACAAAACAGCCGCCAATTTGTGAAGCAGGCTCTCCTTCCATTAACTACAAAATAGACAAGGCTTGAAGAAAAATGTACTTCCATATCGTCGTGGCAAAACGCAGATGAAGAGCAATAAGACCGAGTAATAAGTTTTACAGCAAATGTTGGCAAAATTACAAATTATGACTGCCCATGAATTATGGGATATCTTGGAGTTGAAATTATGGCTAAGCAGAGAGGCATTTTAAAATTATTTAAAAATTTTAAATTTTTAATGAAATAAATTTAGTAATTCCAAATAAATCAAAATTTCTAACCTATATTTAAACAAGATTTTGAAAGTAATTCATACAAAATATCGAAATTCGAAAATACTTTTAAATACATCCAAAAATACTATTTTGAATTTAACCTTGGAAAATTTTTATTCGAGCACCTTTTCGATAAAAATGCCCTATTAAACCAATCATACCAATTTTTTTTTTTTTGAAACCAAAATTTTTTTTCAAAATCATAAATCCCATAAAAACAATGCCTTCCAATGTCCTGGGTTCGATAAACAAATTAAATTTTCCAAAAATTCGGAAAATAAAAAAATATATTTACCAAATAAAATAAATTCATAGTCTTTAGCCTAAAAGATATCTCTTATTTAATAAAATGGAAAAAAACATCATATGACCCTTACATTTACAAAATTACATTACAAAATTTAGAATTTGAAGTCAAACCCAAAATATTTGTTCCATTTCCATTCTAAGAACCATTGGTCATTGTTTCAAACCTGAACCACAAAAGCAATACTACTAATTTTTCCTAAGCTCAAAATAAATTCCAGTTAAAAAATATAAAAATTAATAAAATCCTAAAAAAACTCAAAAAATCAAACAGGGTATTATTGACCAGAAATCAAAAGGAAAAAAAAATTTCTCGAACAATCGACTATTCTTCTCGATTTCTATTCGCAATTCCGTTTTTTTTTTTTTGAAAACTAAGGAATATGGCCGCCTCATATCAAAAAAGGAACCCCCAAAGACCAGCCTTCCATACACGAGAACTGGATAAAAATTTTCAAAATTTTCCGTTTTTTTAAATCTAAGAAACATTGGCCTGATATCAAAACAGGATTTCAAAAATTCCACATCTTTCCAAAAAAAGAGAACTGAATATAATTTTTTTAATTATCACCTAAAATGAAAAACAACTACATTTTTAAAAAAAATATGTTTTGCACCAGGTGGGTAAAACAGAACCAAGGCAGAAGTAACCAAACATTTTAACAGCAAACTGGGACTAAATTCCAAAATAATTCCAATGAGATCCTCATTTCAACTTGCTAAACGAAATCTATAAATGCAATGCAATTTAAATTCACATTTAAAATTTTCTGATATTTTAAGAACAAATCTGTCATTGTCGTATAAAACTTGAGCCAAATTCCAAAAATTATTAAAGAGAAAATATGACCCCAGAAATGACTTTCCGAAAAATCATTTTAAAAATACGTAACAATTAAAAAAAATATTTTCGAGAAAAAAGGAAAAATATGCATTCAAAATAAATATTAAAAAATCAACTTTCCACTTCAGAACTGGGAAAAAATAACACAAAAAGTACCAATGGCATTTAAATGACTTTTTGCAAATGACTATCCACTCCATATTTCACATCGCTAAATTTTCAAAATTAATAAAATGTTTACCATTTCTAAAAGTAGATTTCCAAAACCGTGAATTATTTCAAAAATTCTCGTTAAATTTTGAAAAGTTGCTTACAGAGATTATAAAAGCCAAAATTTCCAAATTTTAAATTCAACCTTGATATTTGAAATCCTAGAAATTGAAATAATTCAAAAATCCTCGTTAAACTGTGAAAAGTTGTTTACAAAAATTACAAAATCCAAAATGTCAAAAATTCAAATTCGAAATTTGAAATTCTACAAAACTTCGCCCAAAAAACCAAGTTTGAAATTTTCATCAACAGTTGATCATTAAATAACAAAAAGTTGCCCAGATAAAAATTATAAATTTTAACTTTTCCATATTCTTGAAATAAAAATGTTATATCTTAACCCAGATTTCTTTGGATATCAAATTATGAATAATAAATTATAAAAGAAAAAAAAAACATGTCAATTTTTTTTGGGAGATTCGTACTGATTTTTTAAACCTAAAAATAAAAACCAAATATTCCAAAATTGTATCTAAAATTTTTAATAAATTAATAGTCTTAAAAAAAAAAAAATAACTCCTGGGAAGAATATCCCAGACAAAAGGCAAGGGAACAGATGAGGATTGGTGGATCTTTCCGAAACCTTGGTATCTCTGCCATACGCCCTGGTAAAAATTACCTCTCCTGGGGAGAATATCCCAGACGAAAAGCAAGGGAACAGATGAGGAAGGATTGGTGGCTCTTTCCGAAGACTAGGTATTCCCTGCCTTATCCTCTGCTAAACATTACCACCTTTCACCTCTTATAAGCCAAGGTTGTTTTTATAAAACAACAATAATGGGATTAAACCTAAAAATTTTGCAACAACAAAATTAAAAAAAAAACAATCTTAAGAGAAAAAAATCAAATTTTAAAAATTTTCACAATTTACTCCTCGAAAAATAAAGAAAATACCTTCAAAATTATTGTCAAAATGATGAAGACAATGTTTAAATGTAATATCTACGTTATGACGTAAAATTCCATTTTGTAGGTTTCAGTTACAGAAAATGCAGACCTGGAAATGCGTATTTAAATTTTGCTACTTTTAATAACTGCTTCCCGACAGCTCACAAGTTCACGAACTATAATGTATGGAATTTCAAATAAAAAAATCAAAACTCCATTGACAACAAAATCCATTGCGCATAACTTCAAAACAAATTCAGAATTTGGTTCTTACTCAGCAAAATGTGAATCTGATACATTTGAGAAAAAAATCCAAATTTCAAGAAAAAATAAATAAATAAATCTGTTTCCAATAAAAATAAAACAAAAAAATATTTAAAATAGTTTTTTATTGTCCCACACAAAAAAATAAAAAAAGGAAAATCAAATAAATTAAAAAAAATCCAAATTTCAAAAAAATATATAATTAATAAATAAAACTGCTTCCGATAATACTAAAACTAAAAAAATATTTAAAATAGCTTTCATTGTCCCTCAAAAAACAAAAAAAATATATCAAAGAAAAAAACTCCAAAATCAACTAAAAATCTATATTTTAATGAAAATTGCCTCAAAGCTTATCCATATCATAATGATTAAATTAAAGAACAAAATTCAAACAACATTATAGCTCCTGGGAACTAAAAATTATAATAAAACAAACATTTATTTTTTTACCATCCCAAAACCTTTTCTATTCCACTACTTGAACTCTAAATCCCATTTGAATATGACATTGATAACTACAACCACTTAAAATAAACCAGCCAAAGTTTTCTTAAAATGTGGTCATCAATTTTAAATAAATCCCATACAAGAAAAACGGCATAATCTTAATCTCGCTCTGGACGACATGAAAAGAAAACCCAAACTCCCCTTGAATAGAAAACAAAATTAGACTTCCAACCAAAAAATGTCATGGGGGTAGTAACCCCCTTAAAATTAGAACTCATTCAACTGACAAAATTTGAAATATAATTGCTATCATCAATATAGACAGGATAGGACAGGACAGACAACCATGCCAGCCAGCCACCATCATATTTCATAGCTATTCATAACCAGAACATACACATACATGTATACCCACATAATTTGCTTGCAAAATGGTTATCTATAAGAAAACCATGTTTATAAGACATGAAAGAAGAAGGCCATAATCAACCAGCCAGCCTCCCAAATTAATTGAAGCATAAACCAATTGATGCTACTACTGCCATTGCCACCGTTTGAGTCAATAGCCAAAACAGTCACCACCACCACCATCATAACTTGGCTAAGATTTTCTTTTACTTTTCAAACCACAGCTAGTATGGGCCTTTTGCTTTCTTTCCTTCTTTCCCATGTTTTTGGCCATAGATTTTCCAAGTCTTTTGAGAAAAACTTTTAACTGTATTTACATTGCAAAACCTTGCCTATGACTTGCAAGACTTCCAGCTTCTTTGAAAAATATTAATATCTAACCATGACGAAAAAAAAACATATTAAATGTGATTATAAGAAATTTGCCTTTTATGAAACGGAAACCATTATGAGTACACTGAAAAAATGTTTTGGAAAAAATACAAATCAGAATAAATATAAATTTCTTATGGAAAACAAACGGAACCCAAAAAATACCATCTATTTCAAAGTGAAAGCCAAAGCCAAGAACTACCGTATATATTTCAAAGTTCAAAATTTTTGTCAAATAAAAAACAATTGAAATAAAAAACCAACAACGTTTAGTCACAAATAAGAATAGAAAATCGAAAAAAAAAAATAAATAAAATAAATTTCATTCATATTTTGAAATTTTTAAAAAATAATGAACGAATATTCGCTACAGATTTGAAATTTGGGAGTAGTTAAAAACTCATATTTTAAAAACTTTAACAAACTAAAGAAATAATTGCTATTGATTTGAAATTTAAGACACTCGCTGTGCAAATTCCAATCCTGATTTATCTAAAGAATTTAGAAAAAAATTTACAATATTTGAATATTTAGTTAAAGGAAAATTATTTTTAATATCAAAAAATATTGCAGAAATTGGAAATTATTTTACATTTTAACAAGCATTGCAACAAAAAAGCGAGCTTTCGAAATCCTATTTGAGACTGAATAAAATCACTTTACAAATTCCTATCCTGATTTATCTAAAGAATTTAGAAAACAAATTTATAATATTTTAATATTCAATTAAAAAATATTATTTTTAATAGGAAGCAATACAAAAAAATTTTTTGAAAAATTGGAAATTATGTTTATTTTTAACAAGCATTACAACAAAAAACGATATTTCGAAATCCTATTTGAGACTGAAAAAACTCACTGTGTCGAAATTTTTAATTAAAAAAATATTTTTAATACAAAGCCATACAAAAAAAAAATAAGAATATTGAAAAAAATTGAAAATTATGTTTAAACAAAAATTTATCGGGATCCTATTGGAGTTACATGAAAACAAATTTTTGTGACATTATTAATTCCATATTTTTAAAACTTCCAATATGCATTTACAATAAATAACTAAAGCATGAATTAAAATAAAAAATGTAAGACTACATCGAATCTGAAAAACCAACGACTACTTCCATTAAATGCTGGACTCAGTTCATTAGTATTTCAATCACGATTATCATTCATTATAAAAAAATTAATGAAAGAAAAAAACTGATTGGTGGCTCTTTCCGAAACCTAGGTATTCCCTGTCATTTTGTCCATTTTGCAACAACAAAATACTATGGTATCCCGAACAAAAAAGCCAACACTGTCCGAAAAATAAAATATATAAATTAAATTTCGTTCCCTTTTCAAGTCAATAAAGAAGAAGAAGAAGAAGCCGAAGCCCCGGAATAGCCCAAATTAAACCAAAAATATTATCTTCTCGTTCTAAATCACTTCAAAATCCGAATTTATTTATTTTAAATCGGATTTAGTGAAATTATATTTCAAAAGAAAAACAATTAAATGAAATTAAAGAAAGACTTCCACAACCACTTTATAAAAGCTATCAAATCTAACCATTCCAACAAAATGTTGATATAATTGAAAGAAAGTATTTTTCAACAACCATTTACGAAAAAAAAAAAACATTTCAAGTTCAAATATCATTTTTTTTCCAAAAAATGTCAAACCTATTTATTCCAGCTTAAAATGGTTTCCGAAAAAATATTCGCCATTATCTAAACCCATAAAAAATTGTTCAAAAATTGGACTTCAGTGTCCTTTGATTTTAAATTTATTATTTTATTAAAGTTTGCAATAAAATTTAGTGTTTCTACTACAAAAATCAAATTTTTATATTTCCTCAAACAAATTAAATAATTTCGAACATTGGGTTATCATTGAATATAAAACTGTCATGAAAAAATATTTATTTAATAAAAAAATGGTAAAAAAAATCAAAAACTTCAGGAACGAGGTATTTAATCGATTCGAACGAAATATTTCTATGACAATGCAAAGCAGCTAATGACTTACTGATCACCTCGCCAGCCCGAAACGGTCACCTATATAGGTTTTCTCAAAGCCTTCAGGAACGAGGTATTTAGTCGATTCCAACCAAATATTTGTAAAACAATACAAATGAGCTAATGACTTCCTGATATAGGCTAAATTTAAAATAGAACGGTAACATAATAAGATCACCTTGCCATCCCGAAACGGTTACTTTTATATTTTCTATTATTCTGTCAAAGTCTTCAGGAACGAAGTATTTAGTTGATTCGCACTGAATATTTGTTTATTACAAAAAATGAGCTAATGACTTCCTGATATAGGCTAAACCTATAAAATCGAAACAATGTCCATTCACAATGAATTTATTTCTAATCTCGAAATAGTTAGATCTGTAGAATCCATTGAAAACGAAGATCGGCATTTCAATAACGTCAGAAATTGTATCAAATTATAGTCAACCAAGATAAACAAAAAAAAAATCCAATGGCCACAGCATTTGAGTCTATGAGTATCGTAAACAAATTATGGACTTCAATCAATTAATATTAAGAATTTTCTCCAAATAAAACCTATTTTAAACTGAAAATTTGAAAAATTCCGTAAAAATATTTTGGACTTCCTGCAAGTAATATTTAGATTTTTTTCAAAAACAGCCTAGTTTAATTTAAAACTAAAAAAAACTAACCAAATTTTAAAATATAAAATTTAAAAAAAAAGGATCTATTTAATTACAGAACTATTCTGATAAATGGTTTGTTATGTTATCCATGCAGCTCGTAATGCGTGGTACAATTAAGTCAAGGTAACCTCATTTCAAACAAAAAAAATCCCGCTCTTCGTTTTTTTGTAATTTACTTTTTGTAAAATTTAACGACATTGACTACTGGTTCCCATCTCTGATTTGTGTATATTCAATGGATATAAATCAACATTTCGACAACGAGATATTGTTAAATGTGTAATTTTGAAAAAAAAAATTGTAAACATATGACTGCATGACATCACCTTCTTTATTTTACCATGTCACAATCGTAGCAACAACAAAAATAGTTTATGATATACAAAATCGCAAATTCCGACTTCTTAACACAAAACTTCTTTTATTTTAAAAATCTCAAACATCAATTTGAAGTCAAATGTTATTCTAAATCATTTTTATGTGGAAAAAGCTACAAAATGCTGTCATCAATTTGAAACTATACCGGAAATTAGAAACAATTTGAATCTTTTTTAAATAGTACTCAAAATTATATTTAAAAATTACTAAACAAATCCTACAGTCATGCGGGGACGACCATGTGATACCCTATAATAATAAAATATATTAGAAAACCTCCTCCAATCCATTTTATTCGATTTTTTTTAATCCCGTACTGTCTTGCAATAATGCATTGGCGTCGCGCTCTGTCGGACTGTTAGGTATTCAAAACATTTTCGCACAAAATCTGGCGCCTGTTCCAGCAAAATATTATCCGATGTCCATTCAAAATGCTAGGCTTCCGCCCTGTCCTTAACTCTATCCCCATTTAAAATGCCGCGTCGATCTAGATTTTGACCCAAATACTATAATTCAACCAAAACATTTATTTTTTTTTTTTTAATTAAATCATTTCAGAAACAAGTAAGCAAAGGCTACAGTCGAGCGGGGCCGACCGTTGAATACCCTACAACACTATAATAAACGATACAGTTTATATAGACGAGATACTCGAAAGAATTCCACAAGATATTGTGACAAATTATAAAAGAAAACCATCATGTTTCGTTCTCTTATTTTCAAATAATAGCAACTTAAACTAATTTGCTCATTTCTAATTTATTGGTAGATGTTGCACGTAAATGGTCTTCCTAGATCTGGAACCAATATTTCCCAAAGACCTATAATTTCTTAGAAGTGGCAAAAGATTAACATTTATTATTTGTTTTTGACTGAATCGCATCTATATGAGATACAGACATTTGACTATATTCGTTAACGAAATAGTCAGAAGTGCGTCTTTCCTGTATTTGTGAATTCTCGAAAAAGTCTCTCTTGGCTTTTGAAATGGCCGGTAACCCCCTTTCAAATGTGAGTGATGATCGGGCGATAATTACGACCTGCCGACAATTTTGCAGTTTTTTGGTCCATTTCAACCCCTAAATATATGGCGATCATCTCCAAAAAGAGTAGGCTTCTATTCTGACCCTCATCTTATCCCCATGCAAAATTTCGTAAGGATCGGGCCATAAATGCGATCTGTATATGATATTCTGATGTCATAACTACTTAGTTTTGTTAGCTGTAGAAATATTACCAAATGTTTAATTCAAAATGAAAATATGCCAAAAATATGACAAAATTGAAAAAATATGAGAAAATTTTACAAAATCAATATTTTCATCTTTAGAGAGATATTTTTATGCGATTTTTTTAGACGTTTTTTCTTTCCTGCCAAGAGGCCATTCTGAATTAATGAGAACTGTCGAAATCAGTTCAGCCGTTCTCGACATATAAGAGATCTTTCAAGCATATCTTCTTTGATAAACATATATATCGCACATATTTTGCTATATATCCGATTTGTTGGATGTTAACATCAATGTAAAGGTCAGAAGTAACCTTGTCATGGCTTTGTGATTTAGCCGGGATTTAAAATATTCGCGGTTTAATGAAAAATTTTGAATTTTTTCAACACAAAAGGTATGGTCTATTTTACCCGCTAAATATTATCCGATGACCACCCAAATTGGTAGGCTTCTTCCCCGTCCAATCAAACTTATAATACCCCCAACACATAGTGTTGTAGGGTATAAAAAAACTCAATTTAGTTTGAAAGATTTTTTTAATTATTAATTTTCTCGGTACCACAAAAACAGAGTTTTCTACATAAAAAAATATTTTTCAGAACTTTAAATCTTTCCATTAATTCTAACAAAATTAAATTCAGAAATTAATGCTTTTGGAATAAAAAATAAACAACTCTTAGTCCTTTAAAATTTTTTTAAGAAAAGACAAAAAATTTCAAATTGCATACCTACTCTTACTCTTATAAGTAATGCTTATTTTATTAATACCACAAATAAACGTCAAAAATATTCTAAAAAATTCGCTTTTGAAAGGACTAAATAATAATTAAAAATTTATATTTTCTTAACAATTTTTACATCTACCCTAAATGATAAAATTAAATTACAAATTCCAAAACCGTTCTATACCTACATAGAAATTTGCTTTAAGACCATTTCATATACACAGAATCATTCAAAATAAAAAATAACAAAAGATATATTTTAAATTTCAATTTTAAATTTCAATTCATTTTTCATTCTTCAAATTCATAAAAAATTAATTCAAATAATTAAAAAAATCGTTATTATAATTAAAAAAGTTTTACGGTGGCGTCCAAGAAGAAACTAATTGTACATCTGGCCATTCATAAATTAACATTCAGATCATTTTTCCCCATCATTCATATAAGACTTAATTTTAAATTATATGCCAGATATCATTTTGTTGTCCAGTAAAATCCCATTATAAATTATTCCAACATTCAAATCCGTCGTCCTTTTTATACTAACTTATGCAGGCTTCTAAAAATGATTACAGATCAATTATTGAAGGGAAATTCCACCATTTTCATTGGAAAGGTTTAGAAAAATTTCCTAAGAAAATTTAAAAAAAAACTTAAGTTACTGTTTAATTAACTTTGAATTTCGAATGTTCCTTAAAATTTCATTACGTACGAAATTTAATTTACCGCGTTAGCCAGCATCAGATTGAGAAAAAACTGATGATGACGTGACCAAAAAAAATGGTAAGGCTAATGTGGTGAAATGATTTTTGAAAATAATCTATAATTCTTACAAAAACATATTTTTTTACGAAATCTCGTTGAAAAAATTATTTCTTTAAATGATTTCTTTCAAAAAAAATCCTTCCATATTAACAAAATATCGCGATACCAAAACCAACTCCTTCTATACCTTTCTGATATTTAAACTGAGTTTTTTTTATAAAAAAAATTATGAAAAATCTGAGTCAACAACTTTTACAAGATTCTATTAATCTTCATTTCAATATTCGAAAAAAAAACACAACTCTATTTCATAACATTTTTCAAAGAAATCTACTTTTGCATCAAAAAAAAAATTTTTACGCAATCCAGAAATCACCCTAGCAGTAGATCTTTAAACAGAGTTTTTTTATTATAATATATAAGAAAAATCTGAGTCAGCAACTCTTACAAGATTCTATTTAACGTCATTTCTATATTCGAAAAAACACACCTCTTTTTCATGACATTTTCCAAAGAAATCTACTTTAGCCTCAAAACAAATTTGTTTCTTCTTCTAAGTTTTTACATTATATCACCAGTCCAGAAATTACCCTAGCAGTAGAACTTTAAACTGCGTTTTTTTATAAAAAAAAAAATATTCGAAAAATCTGAGTCAACAACTTTTACAAGATTCTATTTATCTTCGTTTATTTAATATTCGAAAAACACACCTCTATTTCATGACATTTTCCAAAGAAATCTACTTTTCCATCAAGAAAAACAAAATATTTTCTTTCTACAAATTTTTTTTCACAGTCCTGAAATCACCCTAGCAGTAGATCTTTAAACTGGGTTTTGTTTATAAAAAATATACCAAAAATCTGAGTCAACAACTCTTACAAGACTCTATTTATCTTCATTTTTATATTCGAAAAAAAAAAACACACACATCTATTTCATGACATTTTCCAAAGAAATCTATTTTTGTATCAAGAAAAACAAAATATTTTCTTCCTATTATTTTTTACACAGTCTCAAGCATCACCCAAGCAGTAGATCTTTAAACTGAGTTTTTTATTAAAAAGTATACGCAAAATCGGGATCAAAACCATTTACAAGATTTATTTATCTTAATTTCTATGTACGAAACAAGAAACCTCTATTTCATGACATTTTCCAAAAAAATCTACTTTTGCATAAAAACCAAAATATTTTCTTCCTACAATTTATTACACGTCCAGAAATCACCTTAAGAGAAAATCTTTAAACTTTTTTTTTTTAAAAAATAAAGGAAAAATCTGAGTCAACACTCTTACATATTACATTTCTATATTCGACAAAAAATCTCTATTTCATGACATTTTCCAAAGAAATCTATTTTTCCCTCAAAAAAAAAATTTTTTCTTCCTCCAATTTTTTACACTGTATCACCAGCAATCCAACAACTGCCCTGGCAGTAGATCTTTAAAGAGATTGTCCATTTAGTTTCTTTGGCATCTTTTTATAACAACTTTTGGCTCGACCCCCAAACCGCAAGAAAATATCATCAAATATTTTTCAAATTCAAAGAAGTTTGGATGTCCTTTGAATAGCAGCAGCAGTAATGCCTCCCTTTTTTCAAAGAGTTTACCCAATGGAGGGGATACCTAGTGTAATTGCTGGTGTATCAAAAACAAAAATAAGAAAAACAAAAATATAGGCAAAAAAGGGATGCGGGGGGTGAATAGAAAAAGAAACAAAAACAACAACTAAAAGCCATTTAACTAACCCTTGACAGGAGTTTTAGTCAGGATAAAGAAGACGATGAAGGAAACAAATCGATTTAAAAGCAATCACGTGGAAAAATATTATGATTATCAATGAATTATTGGGAAAATGTGAAACCAGAAGAGATTTCACTATTTAATTTTTCTGAAAATATCAAAAAAAAAAAAAAATGAAAAACCAACTGTAAAAACACCAAAAATTAAATTTAAAAAAAGCCAAAGAAAAATTCCAAAATGAAATATCAACCAATGTTAACAACTATTTTACAAAATATGCAAATATGCAGACATTTTCTTTTGAAATATAGCCTAGAAATTTCAACTACAGTACAAACTAAATTATTGTAATTACACTCTGTATCTCCTTTATACAATATGTCTAATTTTGTATATTAAGAGAAAATATTGTAAGAAATACAAAAATGTGTAAAAAATGCCTATTCTTTCATTGGAAATGTACTTTTATTCTTTTTTAAAGAATAGCTAAAATATTTCAAATGAGACAACTAAGGCATTGAAGAACAAATTATCAAATTATATATTTTACTATTGTATACAAATCACAAAAATACCAAAAAATATGAAAATATGTAACAACAAAAAAATAAAATAAATGTTTAACTCACACAAATATATATTTACTATATATCAAATATTTACCCAATAACTCTCTGCTTTCAACTATTATATTTATATACACATATATGTAACTCAATCTCTTTACAAGATCTAAACAAAAATGTATTTGAAAAAAAAAAACAAACAAAACAAATGTAAATCACCAAAAATCTTAAATATATAAGAAAAAATAAGAATGTCACTTTAAAAATATATATGTAAGCAACAATTGTCATTTATCCATTTACACGAATTTACATATATCTGAAAATTTCATCCAAATAAAAATTGTATTTCATTTCACATCATCAACATAACTCTATATGTATTTTTACTTATTGGGGATGGGTGTCCAAAAAAAAAGCATTGTAATGCAGAAAGGGCAGTAAAACGCTGTATATTTTCTACAATGAAAACTCTCCGCCATGAGTTGTACATGTAAGCCAAAAAGGTAAGATTATATTATCAAGAAAGTATAAAAAACAGTAGATGTATTTAAAATGTCTAAAACGATTGAATAAAATGAGCCTCACTATTTTGTGCTAGGAATATCCGAGAAATTCTTAAAAAATCCCCAAATTATTTCTAGGTAGGTACTCTTAGAGAAGCATTATTTTTGACCAGGAAGTCCTCAATAAATCCTTGAATTTTTAAATTTTTAATTAATTTTTGAAATTCAATAATTCTTGCTCAGAAGTCCCAGAACAGTTTTTTTTTCACCAAAATCCACTATTTTCAACAATAAAGTCTTCGCATTTTTTCGTTAAAAGACAATGTTTGGATCAGGAGGACCTTCAAAACAATTCTCCTAAAAATTACAAAACCTTCAATCAAGTCAGGAATCCTTAAAATTTTTCTATAAAAACACATCATTTCTGTCAGGGGATCATGGAATTTTATTCTTTAAAAAATCTAAGATTTTTGGTGATGTGGTTTTTGAGTCCGCGATTCTCAGTGATCCTTTTTTAAAAAATGCCCAAATTTGGATAAAGGTTTATGGTCAGAAGATGCCTTAAATTTATTTTTTTTTAGGCTGGATTTCAATAATGTTTTTCTTAAATAATCCAAGATTTCTGGCCAGAAGACCCTTAAAATTTCAGGTTTTTCAATCAGGTATTGGATTTTTTAATCTACTATTTTAAGCCAGAGAAAGACAAACTTTTTTCCTTGAAATAGTTTTTTAAGTCCACGATTATCTATCAGGATGCCCTTAAAATATATACTTAAAAAATCCACGCTTGGCCATGTGGTCTTTGAAAAATGTTTCGTAACAAATTCAAGATTTGCAATCAGGAGGTATTTGAAATTTGCTCATAAAAATCCACTATTTTCTTGTCCTTGAAATTTGGATTGACATTTCTTTTATAGAAAGTCCCAGACTTGTAGTATTTTTAGTTTAGTTTGGATGTCCTGGCATTTTTTCTCTTAAAAAATTCATATTTTTTACCTAGAATGTCTTTGACATTTTTTTAAATCCCCGATTGCTGGATAAAAAGCCATTGAAACCCTTTTTAATAAATACACTAGCTTTCGTTATATTTCTTTTAATTTTTGCAATTTTAAAATTTTTTAAATCACAGAATTTTGGTAAGGAGGTCCTTGTATTTTCTTCTTAAAAAATCCACAATTTTTACCCAGCATTTCCTTGATTTTTTTCTTAAAAATCCAAGATTGTTGGTCTAAAGGCCATTGAAACCTTTTGTTAATAAATCCACAAGTTTTTGTCAAGATTTTTATAATTTTTCATATGATTTTATGATTTTTATTTAAAATCCACGATTTATGGAATTTCATCGATTTTTTGTTAAGATCATAGGTCCTTGCATTTTCTTCTTAAAAGTCTACAATTTATACTCAGAATTTCCTTGATTTTTTTTAAATTCACAATTGTTAGTCAGGAGGCCAAAGCTTCTTTCTTAATATATAAAAAAAGGTAGGTTTCGTTTTTTCTGGAGGTCTACAAAACTATTTTCTAAAAAAAATCCACAATAAGGGATCCTTGATATTTTCTTAAAAAATCGACAGTTCTTGTTTAAACAATCCTTAAAATTGTTTCTTTAAAAATCCACCATTTCGTCCTGGTCCATGGTCCAAATCCACGATTTTTAGTCAGTAGTTTCTGGAAATTCTATCCTTAGGAATCAAAAAAGGAAATCAGGATATTTATGAAAATTATATGTTCAGAAAAACCAAGATTTATGGTCATGAATTTTTTTCCTAAAAAAAATCACGATGGTTTTCTAAAAAAAATTGGTCAAGAAATCCTTTGAAATTAATTTTCCTTAAATATACATCATCTCTGGTCAAAACATCCTTGAATTTTTCCTTGAAAATGTCCGCGAATTTCGCTCTAAGACCTTGTTGTTGGCCAGGAGTACTTTTAAATTATTCTCTTTTGAACGAATTTTAATTTTTGGTTAGAAGTTCTTGAAGTATTCAGGTCCAGGAACACAACAATTATATCACAATAAATGTGGACTAAATGTGTGACCTTGTTGGCGTTATACGAGGTTTATGATTTTAGCAAAGAAATCGGAATATGTATTTTATTTTTATATTGTTTTATATGACGTCATGTTTGTTGTGAAACTAGTGCTCTGTTCCAGTTCTATTCCTGCAGTTTTTTGATATCATTAAGGGAAAATCGGTTATCATAGTAAAACATTTTACATTTGTACAGTTCTAGAAGAAAAAATATACGTATTCTGAAATATGTGCTTTCCAAAACTATTTTTTCTCTGTTGCCTTAGAACTGAAATTGTACAAAAATCACTTTAAGACTGCTATGAGCGGCACCTATGAGAGAACACATTAAGCATATGGTTTTAGTCTATGCTATATGTTTCAATTTCGATTACAGGGTGTTTTAATTATATTTATTTAAGTGGTTGGAATAACGCTTCATAACAGCAATTAACGTGCACTTCTTTCACAATAAGTGTTGGTATCAAAAGGTATTATTTCATGAATAGGGACGTAAGCATGGAGAGGGTCCAGCCCCCCCCCCCCTCTTGCCCACTTCTTTTTGCCAATTTTTGTATATTTTACTTGAACTTGAAAATTTTTTGCTAGTTGGACAACCGGAAAAGGTTTTAAAATCCATTTCTAAATCAAGACACAAACATAATGATGTAGCAAAGGTATGAAATGCAGCGTATCAATAGACATGAATTGGGATTGATATCGAAAAATAAACATAGATGACAAACTCGAAAAAAAAAAACAGAGTTATTGTGGAATTTCTCTGAATCTGCAGAATAGAATCATAACACTTAACTGATTTAAAATTCATAGCGTATGTATGTTCTTACCAAATTTAGCCTTGACAGAAAACTCCTCATGGTATGGTATTATACCACATTGATAACATGAGTGATGAGGCAATCTTTGGCACGCTTATAATAAATAGCTTTTCTACGTAATATTCTTCGATTTTTACAAAGAATTTATTAATTAATTATGTTGGCGCGACCATGATGTGTTTGTTTTTATAATTATTTTCACCACATTTTTAGTAGTGGCGAAATAGTATGAATCTACATGTGACGTATTCAACATGAGTTGGCAAAAAATTGAAGTAACACCTGTTATCAGTTTAAAACGAAAAACTGGTTGGGTGTTATATTCAAATACCACTAGCAATTCTAAGAACCACACGCGCGTATTCATGTTAAAACTCGGTATTTATCAAGATTGACAAATGTTTATCTAAATTTGGTAATTCTCTCCAGTGGGTTCTCAATTCCTCTCTTGATTTTTTTCTTTTTTTTGAAGTCAGTAATACACAGAATTTAGTGTAGCAAAATAGCAATTCCTTGTAAAAGGTATCTCCCAATTCGACATCTTTAAACAGATTCGTCCAAAAAAATTATAAACACATATTGCACAGAAGTTTTATATTTTCTAACGGATCAAATTCAATAACATTACACTACAAAATAAAAAAATATAAAAAATTCTGGAATGAAAAATAAAAAAATTAAAAATTTTAACCAATTCTAGCCTGAAAAAATGCGACTGATTTTCACGGTTCACGATTTATTTCGCCTTTTATGTAAAAAATACAAAGTATCCAACGGTTACATATTCTAAAAATCTATGATTTTAGGTAAGGGCTTTTAGACTCTTGTTTTTGCCAGGAAGTTCACAAAATATTCTTACAAAGTCCAGGCTTTTGGATGTAAAGTCCATGATTTTTTTTTTTTTTTTTTTTTTTTGAAAAAATTGACAAATTTTTACAGGTCCTAAGTCCTACGAAATTTACAAGCAAATCCTAATAAAGTTAATCTGAAAACAAGAAAAATTCACATGTTTTATCAGTGAAAATGGGAAAAAAATTAAAAAAATGCACAATTTTTTGTCTGGAAAGACCGTGTAAAAATCGTCTTCAAAAATTCACTAAGACTTTTACAGGAAAGTCCTTTAATACTTTAATCCATATTAAAAATTTTCAATCCACGATTATTGTCCGATGTGCGTTTGTAACAATATTTGCTTAACATCTACATTTTTGTGTAGCTTAGAAGTCCTTGAACAGTTTTATATACAACCGAAAGTGCTTCAAAAATATTTTTATACCCTCAACCACACATAGTATGGGAGTTTCTGTCATTTCATTTGCAACTTCTTAAATGTACCCATTTTCGACCCCACAGAGTATACAGGGTGAGATAAAAAAACTGCAACAAAGTCAAACGATATAATTTTTACATTTTTTTAGATTCTATTGAATGAAAGCAATAAATGTCGGAAATAGCATCAAATTTTAGTAAAAGTTTTGATTCTTTCGAATCGGTCACCTTTGGCACGAATTATGTCCTTCAAACGGCCAATGAAACCGTCACACGCTGCCAAATATTGCTCTGCGTTATTTTGGCCCATTCCCGGTAAGCGCTTGCTTGAGGTGATCGACACTTTCGTATTTTTTAGTGCCAACCTTGCTTTCCAAAATACTCCAGACACAACAGTCCAACGGATTGGTATTCGGAGATTTTGGTGGCCATTTTGCCCTGGAAATGAAGCGAGAAACCTATTTTTGTAACAATTCTTAGTTGGCGAGTTCTGAGTCCTGTTGGAATGTCCAAGGTCTGCGACCACAATGTTTGCTTTAATACACCCTCCAGAATATTTTCGCGATAATATTCGGCATTTATTCCGATGCCACGGTCGATTAATACGAGCGGAGAGCAATAATCGGCTGTTATGGCGGCCCACACCATCATCATGGCCCGCGCTTCAGTTCTGGTGACCAACCGAAGGTGCACATTTTCAGCTGACCTCTTTGGCAAGTAAACACGATCATTTTGTTTTTGTTGTTTACAAACTGCTGGACAACGAATGTTTTCTCATCGAAGAAAACTAAATTCGGCAGTATGTTCAGCTCACGAGCCATTTTCGCCACTGCGACGCGGGTTTCGATCAAGTCGCTTCTTTACTTTTCGAACCATTTCTGCTGATGTTGCTGTTTTCTTCCGTTCACTTCCTTGACGTCGGGCTACGCTACCAGTATCACGGTAACGAGCGATGGTACGAGACACAAAAGATTTATTCACATTTAAATGCTGGAGTGCTCTAGTGATGGCCACTTGTGGTTTTCCAGCCAAATATAAAGATATCACACTGAATCACGTTTGAGGTCCATCACGAATATCTTTTGTTCTGGAAAATTCTCACCAAAATGCTTTTGTACAATTGTAAACAATATAATGAGCTGTCACAGGAATAATTTTAACAGCTGTCGGACGAGTGACTTAGAAATGACAACAGTCTAAAGTTGGTTGCATTTTTTTCGTCTCACCCTGTATATTCTTGATCAGGATTTAGCCATGTCCGTTCGTCTGTCCCTCTTTGAAAACCCCCTGACCTCCCAACTAAACGAGGATTGATACAATTTTTCTCAGGTGTGTTTTAGGTCTGCAGGACGCTCTGGCATAGACCCCATAATTTAAATGTCCCGGCAAATTTAAAGTTTTTGCGTATTTTAGTACAATTTCAAACTGAATTTTGTGTTCATTGGGAGTGTATTTTCCCAGTATGTGGGAAAAATCCATGTAATTGACTCAAAATTGTTATTTGGAGTTCGCAATGGTCACTACTCTCTTTGGCAGCTAATTAGATATCGAAGTCCACGGTTCCGTATATATAACCAGATATTGTGATTTTTTTATATTAAAACGGCATTTAAAAAAAAAAAAAACATTTCGCAAGTTTCTTCCACACAGTGGAGGATAATAAAATTTCGGCCCGGACGAACCTATCATTATAAAAATTATATCTTTCTTAATCCCCAACTGCTCTATGATCTCTAGCGGTAAAAAGGCTTTATATAAATGCAACAATTCTTGTTCAACCTACGAAATTGTAATTTATTCGCCGCTTATCACAAAGACGACACTTGTTTTAAGAATATGCACCTTATAATAAATAAAAGATAACAGACGACAAGAAAGATTGGCTGTTGAAAGTCAATCTTTTGTTGAATAAAAACAAATATTTAAGGATTAAAAAGAAACAGACATTTTTATTTATTTTCTTTTTAAGCTCCCTTTAATTGACATTAAAATTTATTCAAAATTAATGGTAATGCAACATCAATAAAACGGAAAAAGTTGAATCAAAAATGTTAATTCCCATCGTTTTTTTTTTTTTTTGGCAACTCGTTTGGTTTCGAATGAAATATATTTGATCTAGTTTAATGATGAATGAAAGTCGGGTTGTATCGAATTGAAATTCTTTAGTCTGATCTTTTCATTTCCATCAAAGCCATAAAAATAAAAAATTATTTACTTAAATGTTTGCAAAATAAATGTTCTTATTGACTTAAATGACTTATTATGCCGAATTATATTTTTTGTTTGAAGTTGATTGTTCCGAAAACCCTTAATGTGTTTTAATGTAGACATGTCGTCGATCGCATTCAAAATGTTAACTGCATTGTTAATCACAAAAACCCAAAAAAAAAAAAAAACACAAAATATTAATCTTTGCCAAAAAAAATAATATTGCATTACCCTCCGTAGCCGTCATACCTTTTCGTGCATGCAATAGTCTTTGTTTATTCCAAATTTATTCCGAAAATTTCAGTCTGTTATCGTTCGCCGTGTTGTTCTAATCAATTTCGCTTGAGTCGCTGGTGAAAAAATTGCATTTGTTTCTGTTATCATATATTCGAGTTTTTTTTTTTTTTTTCTTGTTCAAAAATGCCACCAAACAATGATTTGAATATCGTTAATCCAAATGAAGATTTGGATATACCATCATGGATCAGTGTGGATTATTTTAAAGATATTGTGGCCAAAGATGAGCCAGAATTAGTGAAAATTAGAAATTTTACTCCAACCGCAGCCATACCGCCGGGTGAAAACTTCACATCGGTTATGTTACGTTTGCACTTCGATTTGGAAATGACAGGTGGGTAATGAGGAGTAATTTTAATATATTTTGTTGGATAACTACCCTATTCGATAGCTGTCTTATATATTCCCGTTCCAAACTATATAGATCAACACAATCAGGACATGCCAAACTTTCTTCCCCAGTTCATCTTTAAACACTTTCCGTAGTTATCGGGAAAATCTTCCCTAAGCATGCCCATAAATACTTCCTCTGGCTCGCCTAAAATTTTCCCTCTGGTTTGCGAAACAGACTCAATTTAACTCGTCTCTAAATATCCGCTCTGATTCGTTTATAAAGACAGTAATCAGTTATATTAGAGTCTCCCTGGCACGGAGATTTCCTCCAGCTTACTACGTAGACCCTATACAGAACGTGTATTCTATAGAGACAGCCACAAGCTCGCCTAAAAAAATCCTTTCAGGTTATCTACAAAACTTCCTTTAACTACGTCTGCAAATCTTCCACCCCACCTGTAAGGACTAGCTCCAGACCGACTATAAGAACTTCTACTAGGAGACTCTCTGGCCTTCAGCTCGTCTATAGAGACTCTCTGGCCTTCAGCTCGTCTGTAGAGACTCTCTGGACTTCAGCTCGTCTGTAGAGACTCTCTGGCCTTCAGCTCGTCTGTAGAGACTCTCTGGCCTTCAGCTCGTCTGTAGAGACTCTCTGGCCTTCAGCTCGACTGTAGAGACTCTTTGGCCTTCGGCTCGTCTATTGAGACTCCCTGGCCTTCAGCTCGTCTATTGAGATTCCCTGACCTTCAGTTCGTATATTGAGACTCCCTGGCCTTCGGATCGCCTATTGAGAATCCCCGGCCTTCAGCTCGTCTATTGAGACTCCCTGGCCTTCAGCTCGTCTATTGAGACTCCCTGGCCTTCAGCTCGTCTATTGAGACTCCCTGGCCTTCAGCTCGTTTATTGAGACTCCCTGGCCTTCAGCTCATCTATTGAGACTCCCTGGCCTTCAGCTCGTCTATTAAGACTCCTTCTAGCTCATCTATTAAGACTCATTTTTTAAATTCCCTCTTTACCACTTTTGCAAAACTTCCTTCTTTCCGCCTTTTTCATTTTGCATAGTGTAATTATTTAATAAAATAAAAAAAAAATATCTTCCCATTTTAGATGGCTCCATCAAACACAAAACCTATATCTTCAAAACAATGTTGGACGAGGAGAAAGGTGGCAAGGTTATCAAAGACATGGCTCTGTTCCCCAAAGAAATGGAAATGTATAGCACGTATTTGCCAGCATTTGAACAGCTTTACAAAGATGTTGGTTGGGATATTCAATTTGCACCGAAATGTTTGCTTACCGAGAAAAAGGACAATCGCATCAATTTCCTCTTTGAAGATTTATCTTTGAAGCATTACAAAAACTTAAATCGCCTCGAAGGCTGTGATATGGAGCATATGATCTGTGTTTTACGAAAATTGGCTGAATTCCATGCTGCCAGTGCTGTGTATGAGGAGCGAAATGGTCCCTATGGAGAAGATTTCCAATATGGTTTTGTGGATACACGTCATGGTCCCGGGTTTCTTAAACTGGTCTATGACAATAATACGCCTCCCTATAAAAAGGCAATGGCCCAATGGGGTATGGGGAATGCCGAGGAGTATATAAAGAAGTTTGTAAGTTCCAAATTTCAATTTGAAGAATATCAAAAAATTAATTTTATTAATTTGTTATTTCAGCCCACATATGACCAATTCTGGAAATGCGCCCTAGCCACCCTTAAGCAGAAAAACAACACCTTCAATGTCCTTAATCATGGTGATTTTTGGTCCAGCAACATCATGTTTTCCTATACGGAAAATAAGAAAATCCATGAGGCATTAATGGTCGATTTTCAGCTCTGCAAATGGGGTAGTCCTGCTGAGGATTTGCTATTCTTCATAACCATATCTGCGGCACCGAATATTCGCCTCAAAGAATTTGATCATTTTGTGGCCATCTACCACAAACGTTTGATCGAGTGTCTCAAGCAACTGGGTTACAAAAAGCCATTGCCTTCCCTGAGGCAATTGCAGCAGGATATGTATGATAGAAATAATACATTCTATGGTGAGTCCTTGGAATTTCTTAAATCTGCCGATGGAAGTTCGAAAATATTTATTCTTTTCAGCTTTCTTTGCCTGCATCAATCATATTCCGGTTGTTCTACTGCCCTCCGATAAAGATGCCAACATAGAAAATTATTCCCGTCCCGATGAGGTGGGCGAGAGATTGCGAATGAAAACCTATACCAATCCACGTTTTGTTGCTACCATAAAGGATGTGTACAAGTTCTTTGTTCAACGGGGTCTCTTCAATTTTGAGGATTATGACCGAGATTAAGGGGTACTCATAGTGTTCAAATTCGAAATATCTCAGGGATAATAAAGATACAAATTAAGAAAAAAAATAAAACAAACGTTGTTTTTATAAAAACAACAATAATGGGATTTTGCCTGACGATTTTGCAACAACAAAAAATAAAACATTACAAAAATCTTTCAAAACGTTTCGTTCGGCTAAAGGTAAAAATCCTCCAGTAAAGCAATTAAAATTACGCTCTTTTTCAGCTACTCTGAAAGGTTACCATTACAGTTCTTCTATAAAGTCTACCTACCCGAAGCCTCAATATATCTCAGATTCAGCTTGTCTGTAAGATGTCCAACTTTAACTCGACTATAGAAATCCGCCTTCTCTACAGAGACTCCCTAGCCTTCAGCTCGCCTATAGAGTCCCTGGCCTCCAACTGACTTGTAGTGACTCCTTGACCTCCAGCTGACCTATAGAGACTCCCTGGTCTCAAACTGGCTTATAGAAACTCCCTGATCTCCAGATGGCCTGTAGACACTCCTTGGCCTCCAGCTCATCTATAAAGACACCCTGACCTCCAGCTCGTCTATAAAGACTCCCTGATCTCCATCTCCCCCCCCCAGCACGTCTATAGAGACTCCCTGGCCCCCAGCTCGTCTATAGAGACTCCCTGGCCCCCAGCTCGTCTATAGAGACTCCCTGGCCCCCAGCTCGTCTATAGAGACTCCCTTGCCCCCAGCTCGTCTATAGAGACTCCCTGGCCCCCAGCTCGTCTATAGAGACTCCCTGGCCTCCCGCTCGTCTAAAGAGACTCCCTGGCCCCAGCTCGTCTATAGAGACTCCCTGATCCCCAGCTCCTCTATAGAGACTTCCTGATCCCCAGCTCGTCTATAGAGACTCCCTGGCCCCCAGTTCGTCTATAGAGACTCCCTGGTCCCCAGCTCGTCTATAGGGACTCCCTGGTCTCCAGCTCTTCTATATAGACTCCCAAGCCTCCAAATCGTGAATTGAGACTTCCATGCTTCCGGTTCGTCTATAGAGACTTCCCCTACCCCTCAAATATAAAGAGGCTCCTTATAGCTCGTCTATAAAGGTCCACTCCAGCTCGTCTTTAAAGAATCCCTCCAGTTTGTCTGTAGAAAGACTGCCTTCACTACAACGACTCCCTACAGCTCGTTTAAATAGACTCCCCAAGTTCGTCTATAAAGACTCCCAGCTCATCTCAAAGCCTTAATTTGTCCGGAATAAACTTCATTAGTTTCTCCTCGCTTGGTTTTAATAGCATCCACTTTCAGTCTATCTATGAAGGCACCTATTTTCCAATTCTCTTCCTTTCCCCTACTTTAATTAGTTTCAAACTTCTCCCTCAGCTTTTTCGATACCTTTGGACCCTCTATGTGACTACTTCCACTTAAATAATTAATTCTCAATCTAATTTTATCAGATAATTGGCCGACATTTTCAAACAAAAAATGCTGTCACGTACGTCAAAGCGTTGATTTAAGTATTCAATGTGAGTAGATAGCAAAAAATATTCTTATTGATACAGCACAAATAAGGAACCAAATTTGGAGAATATGTTAATTTGGCTTGCCTTATTATAATTTGTTCATGGAGATTTTTAAGAATCGAATAAAAATTTTATTTTTATTTCTCAAAATTTTATGGCCCACTGTGCAGCAATTAGTTCTCAGTTCAAACAACATGAAAATTAAAAATTATTATTTGATCTATGAGTGTTGCAAAATATAATCGAAAGCTTGTAGATATATCTGCTATGAATAGTTTTGGAGAGAATCCAAAATTGTTTTACGCTCACAAAATTGAGAACTAAGACTTTTGTCTGAAAATCTTGATATGCGTTATCTAGACGCTCGTCAAAGCAAAACTGGTAGTTCAGTTTAACGCGTTTTCTCTTTTGACATACGGCCCCATGTATTTTAGTTATTAATTGACTGCTGTTTAACATAGATCGCCGGAAACTTGCGTCCGTTCACCTGACAGCAAAAATAAAAAAATGAGTGAAAATACTGAAATTATCAATCCAAATGAAAATCTGCAAATACCTGAATGGATAAATGCGGAATATTTTCATGACATTGTGAAAAAAGATGAACCTGATTGTGTGGCTATAAAAACATTCACTCCAACCGCGGCAATACCGCCGGGTGAAAATTTCACATCAGTTATGTTGCGATTGCATATGGATTTGGAAATGAAAGGTTGGTTCGATGAATGTTGGACATGAGTGCATGTGTGTCGGTTTTGAATCTGAGTTGTTGTGGCGAATTTTGTGTTTGAGTTACAAATTCTTAAAACATGAACAATGCCAACGATTGTTTTTATTATATTATTTTTTTGTTTTTCAATATTTCTAACTCAAAAGAAAATAATTATCTGATGTAACTGTGCGTGTAAGTTATTTCCGCATGATTTTTTTTTTTTTTGTTTTTGTTATTTCCCACAAAGTTTTTTTTTGCATTGTGTGGAATTTGACTGTTGAGAAAAATCTTTGCCCTTAAATAATCTGGTGGAGTGACTACTGTATTTTGAAAATGTACTTTGAATTTATTATCAAATATATGATAATAAAAATTTTGAGTGTATTAAATATCGTGAAATTTTCAATAGTTAAAAGTGTTCTTGGGTTAGCCATAATTTGAAAAAAGAGAAAAAATGATTTTCTTTTAGTCGACTAAATGAAGTGATTGATTTTTATGCCCTACGTTGTCTATAGATAGCACTATCTTTGATTTTATAACCTGCAGACTGCCAAGATTTAGGATCTTAGTATTAACTCTGGTTGAAGGAGGACATCTCACTACTAGTTCCTACCTTTTTTCAAATAATTTTGGAAAAATATTCATTCTAATGACCAACGTTGTAAACGGTCGAAACTAACTTATTTTGAAATAGATGAAAAAACAGCAACCAACTTCAGACTGCTGTCATTTCTAAGCCACTCGTCCCACAGCTGCTAAAATTATTCCACCGGCAGCTCATTATATTGTTTACAAGCGTGCAAAAACATTTTGGTGAGAATTTTCCAGAATAAAAGGTTATTGGTGATGGAATTCAAACGTGATAGCGTGATTTCATTATAATTGGCTGGAAAACCGCAAGCGGCTATCGTTAGAGCACTCCAGCATTTTAATGGGAATAAATCTTTTGTGTCTCGTACCATCGCTCGTTACCGTGATATTGGTAGCGTAGCCCGATTATTTTGAAATAGATGACAAAACAGCAACCAACTTCAGACTGCTGTCATTTCTAAGCCACTCGCCCCACAGCTGCTAAAATTATTCCACCGGCAGCTCATTATATTGTTTACAAGCGTGCAAAAACATTTTGGTGAGAATTTTCCAGAATAAAAGGTTATTGGTGATGGAATTCAAACGTGATAGCGTGATTTCATTATAATTGGCTGGAAAACCGCAAGCGGCTATCGTTAGAGCACTCCAGCATTTTAATGGGAATAAATATTTTGTGTCTCGTACCATCGCTCGTTACCGTGATATTGGTAGCGTAGCCCGACGTCAAGGAAGTGGGCGGAACAAAAGAGCAACATCAGCAGAAATGGTTCGAAAAGTAAAGAAACGACTTGATCGAAACCTGCGTCGCAGTGGCCGAAAAATGGCTCGTGAGCTGAACATGTCGCAATATTCCATTCGGCAAATATTGAAAAATGAGCTCGGGGTAAAGCCATTGAAATTTCAAAAAGTGCAAGAACTTACACCGCAATGGAAAGAAAATGGACCCAAAAGAGCTAAAGAGTTACTTCGCTTGGCTGAAAGTGGTGAACTGCCAAATTTGGTTTTCTCCGATGAGTGAACATTCGTTGTGCAGCAGTTTGTCAACAAACAAAATGATCGTGTTTACTTGCCAAAGAGGTCAGCTGAAAATGTGCATCTTCGGTTGGCCACCAGAACCAAAGCGCCGGCCATGGTGATGGTGTAGGCCGCCCTAATAGCCGATGGGCGCTTTCCGCTCGTATTAATCGACCGTGGTATCAGAATAAATGCAGAATATTATCGCAAAAATATTCTGGAGGGTGTATTAAAGCCTTGGGCACGCAAACATTTTGGCCGCAGACCTTGGACATTCCAACAAGACTCAGCACCATCGCACTTAGCACGCGCCACCCAAGAATGGTAACAAAATGAGGCTCGTCGCTTCATTTCCAGCGCACAATGGTCACCAAAATCTCCGTATACCAATCCGTTGGACTATTGTGTCTGGAGTGTTTTGGAAAGCAAGGTTGGCACTAAAAAATACCAAAGTGTCGATCACCTCAAGCAAGCGCTTCGCCGGGAATGGACCAAAATACCGCAGAGCAGCATTCGGGAAGCGTGTGACGGTTTAATTGGCCGTTTGAATGCCATAATTTGTGCCAAAGATGACCAATTCGAACCAATCTAAACTTATTCTAAATTTTGATGCTATTTCCGACATTTTTGCTTTTATTCAATAAAATTAAAAAAAAAAATCTGTAAAAATTATGGTTTTTGACTTTGTTGCAGTTTTTTTTATCTCGACCTGTATATCTATACGAAGTTAATATAAACACCATTTATTTGTCAATGTCTTTTCCAGATGGCTCCATCAAACCAAAAACCTATATTTTCAAAACCATGTTGGATGAAGAGAAGGGCGGTGCCATTATCAACAAATTATCCTTGTTTCCCAAAGAAATGGAAATGTATGGCAAATATTTGCCAGCCTTTGAGGAACTCTATAAAGCTGTCGGTTGGAATATTCAGTTATCACCGAAATGTCTATTTACCGAGAAAAAGGACAATCTTATAAATTTCCTCTTTGAAGATTTAAAGACACGGGAGTTTAAAAATATCAATCGTCTACAAGGCTGTGATATGCATCATATGACCCATATTTTGAGAAAATTAGCTGAATTTCATGCCGCAAGTGCGGTATACGAAGAACTGCATGGGGCGTATCCAGAAGATTTCCAATACGGTTTTGTAGATAATCGTCATGGCGATGCTTTTATCAGGGAATCATTTCTTACAAAAGCGGAATCATATAAAGAGGCCATGGCTAATTGGGATCTGGAGAATGTTGAGGAATATATAAGGAAATTTGTAAGTTCAATGCAAAGCGCATTAAGAATATTACAATAATTAGTTTTTTCTTGGTTTTAGCCCACCTGTGACCAGTATCAAAAATGTGCTGCAGCCACCCTACAACAATCCACAAATTCCTTCAATGTCCTCTGCCATGGTGATTTTTGGTCTAGCAATATCATGTTCAACTACTTGCCCAATGGCGAAATCAATGAAACCATGCCCCTAGATTTCCAGATTTGTAAATGGGGTAGCCCTGCAGAAGATCTACTGTTTTTCATAACCATATCACCAAGTGCTGAGATACGCGTTAAAGAATTTGATAACTTTTTGGCCATTTATCATAAGCGATTGGTGGAATGTCTCAAGGTTTTGGGCTACAAGAAACCACTACCCACATTGCGTGATATACATTGTGATATGTTTAATAAAAATAATAGTTTTTATGGTAAGTTATGAAATCCCAATATTAGATGTTGATCGTAATATTATTATTTTTCTGATTTTCTTGCAGCTTTCTTTGCCTGCTTCAATCACCTGCCCGGCATAATGCTGCCCAGCGATAAGGATTCAAATATCCATACATTTTCACGCAACGATGCCATTGGTGAAGAATTCCGACGTCGTGCCTATGCAAATCCATTGTTGGTTTCAGTTTTGAAACAGCTCTTCCCATTCTATCACAATAAAGGCATATTTAATTTTGAAGACTACGATGAGAAGTGATACTGATTTTAAGGATCCTTAACTAAATATTGTTATTAGAATATGTCAATAAATAAACTAGAGAAATTTAGATAAAAATTCAAAGCATTTTCATTCTTATGATAATTTCTTATAACACTATGGACAAATTAAATTTGCCATTCCACCTCGAAAAATTAGTCAAAAAGTGTATATAATTTTTATCAGCACAAGTTTCGAGTAGATTTTACAATAATATTGGTAGCAATTTGTCGTTCAATGGGAAATGAACCCTTCTCTCACAAAATGTTCAGTTTAGTACCATTACTTTGAATAGCCCTATCATCAATAAATTTATATTCCTAGTACTGAACAAGTAGAAAAGCAGCTAAACTAGACCGAACTTTTAATATCCTCCAACATTTCTAAGGAACTAACAAAATGTAGAAAAGATCCCTTGAAAAAGGACGCTATGATTTTAAGAATTTCGAATATCTGGTTTTCAGTTACATGAGCCATACGAAAACGTGGACCTCAGGAAGTAGTTGCTGAGATAGACTCATACATGTAGAGATAGAGAAAAAACATCTATCATTTTCCTATTTTAAACGCACTTCCTTCCAAATTATTAGGAAAATTATTTCGAAAGTCGAATACTGAAGTATTAAATACTGAAGTATTAAATCTGATTTTCATCTAAGGTATACATCTAAAAGCTTTATATGTGACTCTTATTCTTACTCAAATTAAATAATAATAGAACAATTATTTATTGTAAGGTTTGCAAACAAACTTACTCAGTGCACATCATCCATATTCGCCTCAATGTTGATATCCCAAAACAATAACAAATAAAAATGGGGAGTTTAAATAACACTAGGTGAGTATCCCCCCACTTTATACTCTCTACGACACATTCTCTTTAACACTTGACCGACGAATTGTAAACGACATAAAACAGACCGAATTCACACAACGAAAACGACAACAAACGAACGGCCGAATGACAATTATTAAACCGTACTCTCATTAAACACGAACTCAATGGCTAATGAAAGGCCAACAAACCAAACAATGGCAAAAATGATTTTTTTAAATAAATTATAATTGAAAACTTATTTTTTTATCAATTATTTTCTATGCATGAATAAACAATAGACTTTTAAACATTTTATATTCTTTCGTACCAAAAAAGGCCTTTAAAACTACACAAAAATTATGCCAAAACAATAACAAATTGAAATGGGGAGTTCAAAACAGCACATGATGAGTATTCCCCAACTTTACACTCTCGACGATGCATTCTCTTTGACACTTGACCATCGAAATTTAAAGGAAATGCAAAAAACCGAATTCACACAACGAAAACAATAACAAGAAGAACCGAACGACCGAGAGATCATTATTAAACCGCACTGAATGAGAATGCAATAGTTAAGCTCTCACTACACAAACACACACACACGAACTTAACGGCAAACGAAAGGCCAACAATCGAAGCGTCATTCGTTGGGCAGAAAAAGCAACATTATTTTTCAATAAATTTCAATAGAAAACACATTTATTTCACAATTATTTTATTAAAAATGAATGAAACAATAAACTTTTACACTTTTTATATACTTTTTAACTAAAAAGCCTTTTAAATTACACTAAAACAAGCACATCTTGCTGACTACGAAAATTCACGACCGACCGTTGCGAAAAATAACGAGAAACTGGAAAATGGAGCAATTAGGAGTAACAGTGTTGCTAATGCTACAAAACAAAGAAACTCTGTGAATTTTTTTGAAGTTAGTGATTTTGTTAGGAAACATTTTAACCGCAATGGGAACTATTTGAAAAATGAAAGAAAATATCAATCTTTGAAAATATGAATGAAAAGTCATTTTTAAATAGCATCATCCGTATAAAGTTTGCAATGTTTTTTTTTTTTTTTTTTTTTTTTTTTTTTTTTTTTTGAAACGAGGGCCTAAAACATTCTTTTAAGCCCTTGTTTCAATAAACTTTGCAAACTTTATACGTACAAAATTTTTCGTAGAACTCAATGCAATTTAAAGAAAATTGTGTGTTTCTTGCGACAAAAAATAACCCATGATCCTTTTGGATGACAGGGAGTAAAATTTTAATTAGCGACCATCGGCTGTTATGGCGACCCACACCATCATCATGCCCGGCGCTTGAGTTCTGGCCAACCGAAGGTGCACATTTCCAGCTGACCTCTTTGGCAAATAAACGAATGTTTCCTCATCGGAGAAAACCAAATTCGACAGTTCACCACTTTCGACCAGGCGAAGCAACTCGTTAGCTCTTTTGAGTCTATTTTCTTTCTGTTGAGGTGTAAGTTCTTGCACTTTTTGGAATTTCAATGGCTTTACCCCAAGCTCATTTTTCAATATTTGCCGAATGGACTATTGCGATATGTTCAGCTCACGAGCCATTTTTCGACCACTGCGACGCGGGTTTCGATCAAGTCGCTTCTTTACTTTTCGAACCATAATTTTAACAGCTGTCAGACGAGTGGCTTAGAAATGACAGCAGTCTGAATTTGGTTGTAGATTTTTCATCTCACCCCGTATATCTTCTAAATTCTAAAATTGTAGATCTGTCATTATTTGTTATCCCTATTATGGACGAGGAGCTGTCATTAGATATGAACAGATTACTTCTACATCGTTTAGAAAATGTAACATTAAAATAGTTACTTCTAATCATGGGACAGTATTTTTTTTTTTTTTTTGAAGTGACAAAATATTCATAAAAACTTAACTGTAACTCAACTCAACTTAAACTTTATTGATTAAATATCAAAAAATCAAAATCTCACATTATATTTGTGTTGTACTCTCTTATTATATTTATTTCGAAATAGTCTGTGGGTTGACAACACTGGAGCTTTATATACAATTCATTCTTTCCTGTATAAGAATCAAAACTGAAGCATACTTTTAGGCGCATAATGTTTCAACTCACATTTAACATTGATTTTAAAGTTATGGATGATAAAATAGGTCATTAGCTACAATTTTGTTTGTTTGCTTTCTTTTGAGAAAGATTTGTGGTAATTATTCCGAACATACCATACAATTATAATTATTTTGCCATAATTTACCAATACGTAAAGCTGAGTGGATTAATGCAAATCTCTACGTAAATCCTGGAAGATATTTCGAGAACGAGCAATTGTAAGGTATTAAAAATTTCATAGAGACACATACAAATATACATTAGCAGGTCTCGATATTTAGCCATAGAATGAAGACTCTAAGCCTTACTCACAAAACAAATACAAGCTTTACAAAATAATGTGTTATTATTTTAATTAGCACCTCATCGCATAACGCCTTTTTAATGCATCTATGAAAATAAATATTATTGACTCCAACGATAGGTGTCGGAACAGCGTATCTAATAATTGCTTGCTCAGAAATTTAGCTACGTACTTATATATCAATTATTCTTCCATTTAACGACTAGACTTAGGTGTGAACGTCTTAATAAGAAAGCTTACAAAATTTAACATATTTTTCTTAATTTCCCTCATTTTCCCAACACCCCCTACTCCAGGGGAAATATTGTGACCAC
This sequence comes from Musca domestica, assembly GCF_030504385.1. Classification (NCBI taxonomy): domain Eukaryota; kingdom Metazoa; phylum Arthropoda; class Insecta; order Diptera; family Muscidae; genus Musca; species Musca domestica. The sequence goes on from NW_026712155.1 coordinate 6,378,147, forward strand.
CTTCAAAGTATTTTCTTATCAGAAATCAAGAACACTCGGTCGCCTGCATTACTTTCGTTTGCAACGACTATCTTTGGTAAGCCTTATACTAACTAAATATTAACCAAGAATAGGAACGTAAACAGTTTTAGCCACCCCCACCTCTTGTGATCCACAAACAAGCAGGTACAACGCTCTGCTAACAAACCGAATGCTATCTACTACGCCAGGCAGAACAAAACTGATAAAAAAGTGTAAAATCCAAACAAAAACAATAATAACGCATTGGGTGTTTGGGACTGAAGGAGGAGAATGAACTACGAAGAGGGTGAAAATACTCAACGTTTGCCTATGAGAATCAGAGAGAGCGAGAGACAAAGTTAAAGGTAATACGATCTGATGGAAACAAAGAAACAACGGATTTTGAGAAAACCGGGTTAAAACAATCTATAGAGACCTGGAGATTTCTGGAGAGGATCTCTTTGGGCAAAACAGAATAATTGAAAACCCCGGCGTATTCTATGAATAATAGACAACCTAAAGACAAGGTCTTCTATAGAAAGCAGGTCTTCTATGGACATTAGAAGACCTCCAGGTCTTCCATAGACATTAGAAGACCTCCAGGTCTTCCAAAGACATTAGAATAAATCCCGCTCTTCCAAAGAAATTAGAAGACCTCCAGGTCTTCTATGGAAATTAGAAGGTCCCTAGGTCTTCTCTGGTCAGTAGAAGAACTCTAGGTCTTCCTAAGACATTAGAAGACCTCCAGGTGTTCCAAAGACATTCGAAGATCTCCAGGTCTTCTATGGATATTAAAAGACCTCCGGGTCTTCGATAGACATTAGAAGACCTCCAGTTTTTCCAAAGGCGTCTTTGGAAGAGCTCCCGGTCTTCCAAAGGTATTAGAAGACCTCCAGGTCTTCTATTGACATCAGAAGACCTTAAGGTCTTCTGTGGGTAGTAGAAGACCTCCAGATCTTCCATAGACATTAGAAGATCTCCAGGTCTTTTATGGACATTAGAAGAGCTCCAGATCTTCCATAGACATTAGACGACCTCCAGGTCTTCTATGGACATTTGAAAACCTCCAGGTCTTCTGTAGACATTTGTAGACCTTCAGATCTACTATGGACATTAGAAGACCTCCTGGTCTTCTATGGGCATCAGAAGACCTCCAGGTTTTCAATGGGCATTTGAAGACCTCAAGGTCTTTTATGGGTATAGGAAGACCTTAAGCTCTTCCATAGGCATTAGAAGACCTTCTGGTCTTCTATGGACACTAGAAGACTTCCAGGTCTTCTATGGATATTAGAAGACATTTAGGTCTTCTATAGACAGTAGAAGACCTCCAGGTCTTCTATGGACATTAGAAGCGCTCCAGGTTTTGTATGGACATTAGAAGATCTCCTGATCTTCTATTGTATAAACTGTAGAAAACTTCCAGGTCTTCCAAAGACATTAGGAGACCTTCAGGTCTTTCAAAGACATTAGAACACTGGGTCTTCAATGGACATTACAAGACCTCAAGGTCTTCTATGGACAGTAAAGGTTCTTTAGACATTAGAAAACCTTCCGGTTTTCCGTGAACCCTAGCAGACCTCACTTTCTTTAATGGACAGTAGTAGACCTTCGGGTCTTATATGGACAGTAAAATCCCTCAAAGATATTAATGGACAGCAGAAGACCTCCAGGTCTTCATTGGGCATTAGAAGACCCCTATGTCTCCTTTGGATAGTAGAAGACCTCCAGGTACTCCATCGACAGGGAACACCCCCAGTTTCTTTCTGGACAGTAGAAACATTCTATGTCTTTTATGGTGAGCGGAAGATTTAAGGAAGTTCTTAAGTTTTATCTGGACAGTAATGGACCTCTTAGAAAAATATTTTTCCCATGTGCAGTTAAAGACCATGAGGAGAACATGAGGCATTCATTGACGACAGAATACATTAAGGCCTTCTTTCGTCCATTGGAAGCCTATTTTGAAACTAAAAACCGGTTTCGTATTTCACATCTCTAATAAACTTTTAACTAGTAACTCACTCTCTCCATTACTTTCTCTCTCGCCAACGATGATTCTCTTCTCCCACTGGGTATCTCCGAGAATGCGCTCAACTTGTAGATTGCAATTCAAAAGTAGAAAAAAGTACGACCAAACGTTGTCTGATCGTTGCCGATAAAACATCAGTTCGATGGCAGTAACGAACGACGTTGTTGGGGCGCGCATCCGAGAAATACAGAATAATAATTTAAAGACGTTAAGAATCTATTTCAAAATTCCAATATAGAGCCTGGCATTTTCTTGTCGCAATAAAATTGATTTGGACGCAAAGTGTGATAAATTGCCTCCGGCTATTTGTTATTGATCGACGTTTTCAAGTTCCGCCTGGCAAAAAAAAAAAAAAAAAAAACAAAAAAATTGAGTAAAATAAAATACAAGTACGCAAATTACGAGCAGCAACAAGTGTAAAAAACAAAAACAAATTCTAAGCGCCAGCAATTTGTCAGTATTATGAAAATAGAAATTTGTGGATTATTTTAAAAAACACACATCGAAAAAATATTTTTGTGATACCAACTAAAATAACAACTACAACGACTGTGATTAATTTTTTTTTTTTTGGAATTAAAATTCTACAAATCCACTATGCCCGATAACAGTTCGAAATTCAATCCCAATCTAAATGTGGATATCCCCAAATGGGTGAACGAGGCCTACTTCTATCCAATTCTCAAAAATGATTTACCCAATTTTGTGAAAATCCTAAATTTTACCACCATCCCGGCCACACCACCCGGCGAAAACTACACCTCGCTGATGATGAGAATCAAAATGGATATCGAAATGGAAGGTAAGTGGATGAGTGAGTTTTGGTTGTTTGACGAAATGACTTGCTGGCTAGCCGACTGTTTGTTTGGCTGTTTCGGTGTTTGTTTGGCTTTCTTTGCTGCAGATTATGATGGCAGGGCTTTGTGTGTCGTTGGTCTTATCAGAAGATTCTGAAATAGTGATAAGGTTTAGAATTTTTGAAATAAAAGCAATAAGAAGTTACTAAGCATTTCAAAGTTCTGCCTCTCCAAAAGGAAAATTACTTGCGGTTGCTTTATTAGCATTTCGTCACTAGATTTTGTTGCTATTTTTACAAGAAACCTAAATATTTGATTTAAATGGAATGTCAATAAAAATAATTTTTTTTGGCTTAATGCGGCTAACTTCTGGATTACTTTAGTTTAAACAGATGTGTGCTTGACTGTTTTGCACGGCAACCTTCAACAAAATAAATACTAAAAATATGATCTTAATTAAAATTTTAAAAATGTGAAGGTCTTCTACCGTTCCGTTGTTAATGGAATAGATCACTAGTAGGTAGTTTAAAAAGAAGAGTCGGAGGCTCCTTTAAAGAACAACAACAATTTTTCTTAAAAGATTTCAGGCCTTGTTGGAAGGCCTTATATTATGACCAACAAAAAAATTAAGAATTTAAAAAAAATAGAAGACATTCTTCAGTAGAATGTCCCTACAGAAAACCTCAAAAACATAAAAAGTTTGCTATTAAAAACACATATAAAGTTTTCGCATAGAAAAGCAGCAAAAGAGAAATAGGTTTTCTCAGAGAAGCGTAGAAGATCTTCTCAGAGAAGAGCAGAAGGTCTACTCAGAGAACAGCAGAAGGTCTACTCAGAGAACAGCAGAAGGTCTTCTCATAGAAGAGCTGAAGGTCTTCTCATAGAAGAGCAGTAGGTCTTCTCATAAAAGAGCAGAAGGTCTTCTCATAAAAGAGCAGAAGGTCTTCTCATAGAAGAGCTGAAGGTCTTCTCATAGAAGAGCTGAAGGTCTTCTCATCGAAGAGCTGAAGGTCTTCTCATAGAAGAGCTGAAGATTTTATCATAGAAGGCAAGTCGGTCTTCTCTTAGAAGAACTGAAGGTCTTCTCATAAAACAGCAGAATGTCTTCTCATAGAAGACCCGAAGGCCTTCTCATAGAAGAGGTCATCTCATAGTAGAGCAGAAGGTCTTCCCAGAGAAGAGCAGAAGGTCTTCTCATAGAAGAGCAGATGGTCTCTTCTCATAGAAGAGCAAAAGGTCTCTTCTCATAGAAGAGCAGAAGGTCTCTTCTCATAGAAGAGCAGAAGGTCTCTTCTCATAGAAGAGCAGAAGGTCTCTTCTCATAGAAGAGCAGAAGGTCTCTTCTCATAGAAGAGCAGAAGGTTTCTTCTCATAGAAGAGCATAAGGTCTCTTCTCATAGAAGAGCAGAAGGTCTCTTCTCATAGAAGAGCAGAAGGTCTCTTCTCATAGAAGAGCAGAAGGTCTCTTCTCATTGAAGACCAGAAAGGTCTTCTCATAGAAGACCAGAAGGGTCTTCTCATAGAAGACCAGAAAGGTCTTCTCATAGAAGACCATGAGGTCTTCTTATAGAACACCAAAAAGATCTTTTCATAGAAGACTAGTTGTATTCTCATAGAAGACCATAAGTTCTTCTCTTAGGAGACCAGAAAGTGTTCCCGTTGGGGACCAAAGGGTCTTCTCATAGAAGGCCAGAAAACCAACCAAGAAGGTCTTCTTGTAGACGAACAGAAGACATGTTGATGTTCTGGCGTAGAAGACCTGTTGGTCTTCTGATCTAAAGGACCTGTTCGTCTTCTGATCTAGAAGACCTGTTGGTCTTCTGATCTAAAGGACCTGTTGGTCTTCTGATCTAGAAGGCCTGTTGGTCTTCATATCTAGAAGGCCTGTTGGTATTCAGGTCTAGGAGACCTGTTGGTATTCAGGTCTAGATGACCTGTTGGTATTCCGGTCCAGGTGACAGGAAACTAGTTGTTCTTCTCAGACCAGAAAACCACAAAGATTTTTAAGACCAGCAATTCGGCTTATAACAAATGACCTCATATATTTGTCGACCTTGCACATTCACTACTTAGGTTTTTCCCCATAGGTAATTTGTCATGTTCGATATTGCTGACAGACTCTATTAAGGGGCTTATCTTTGATAAACTTTATTTTCAAAGACTAAAGACAAGCAGTTGACAATGTCATAATATAGTCGCTGATGAGCAATGTGTATACATATGTATGGGAATAGCAGACCTCCATTGAATAAAATGGGAATAAAAAAGTGGGTCACGTGACTCAAATAATACTGTTTTATACCAAAGGGGCATTTAGCTATCATATCGTCTCCAACTGTCACTTATTTGGGGAGAAAGGTGAGATAAAGGGACAACAACCTCTCTGACCAACAAGGTAGGAATTCTGGAAAGTAAAATTGTCGAAAGAAAACCCAGTACTAAAATTGTGTAAAGCTTGAACATCCATTTGAAATAAATAACAAGTTAAAAAGCAGTAAGTTCGGCCGGGCCGAACTTTTAAAACCCTCCACCATTTGCAACGAATTTGGAAATTTTCAAAAAATAAAATCCTTAAAAAATTCTGTTAAAAATTTAAAAATACCGAATATAGCCGTTATTTTGGGGTCTATACGACGTGGACATACATAGGCATTGTTTGTCATAAGCCATTACAATATTCAAATTCGAAACTTGAAATAAACGGTGAATAATGTAGCTAAAATCATCAAAATACCGAATATAGGGAGGTACCGTTATATGGGGGCTATACGAAGACCTGGACCCGCACAGACAATTTTCTGTCACAGACTGTAGTTCCCATAACGAACTTCAAATACCAATTTTAAAACAATTCCGGTAAATAGTGTCGCTAAAATCATCAAAATACCGAATATAGGGAGGTACCGTTATATGGGGGCTGTACGAAGACGTGGACCTGCACGGATAATTTTCCGTCTTAGGGTGTAGTATCCATTTTGAACTTCAAATACCAAATTTGAAACAATTCCCGTGAATAATGTCGCTAAAATCATCAAAATACCGAATATAGGGAGGTACCGTTATATGGGGGCTGTATGAAAACGTGGACCTACATGGCCCATTTAGGAACTTAACCTGCCTACTGGAAAAATAAATATGTGTGCAAAATTTTAGCCACCTATCTCAATTCATTCGAAAGATAGCGTGATTACAACAGACAGACAGACGGACAGACAAACAGACAGACGGACATCGCTAAATCGTCTTAGAATTTTACGCTGATCAAGAATATATATACTTTGTTGGGTCTGATATGAGTACTCCGAGGAGTTACAAACGGAATGACAAAGTTAATATACCCTCCATAGTATGGTGGAGGGTATAAAAAGTAGCTATGTTGAAATGCGTATTAATTATATTTTCTTTCATTCAGATGGCTTCACACAACAGCAATCGTACATTATGAAGACGATGTTGGATGACAAGAAGGGCGGCACATTCATCAACACCCTGAACCTCTTTCCCAAAGAACGACTGATGTATGAGGCGATTTTGCCACAGCTGGAGGGACTCTATGAAGAATTCGGCAGCAAGGTGAAGTTTGCCCCAAAATGTCACTTTATCGAGGATAAATCGGGGAGAATAACACTGGTGCTTGAAGATTTGCTAACGAAAAAGTTCAAAAACGTAAATCGCCTGAAGGGATTCGATATGGCTCATATGAAGAGGGTCTTGGAAAAATTGGCAGAATTCCATGCAGCATCTGTGATTTTAAGAGAAAAACTTGGAACCTTCCCAAAGGAATTTAAAAACACCTATCTGCCAGCCAACTATCAAAAATCCAAATCATATCAGGCCCGTTTGAATAGTTACAAGGCAGCCATGGCCACATGGGGTCTGGAGGATTATGAGAAATATGCCAAAATGATTGTGAGTTAATGCATTTATTTTACATGGAAAGTAAATATTTTAAATATTTATTTTATTTCCAGCCAAATGCCGATCAATATGTCAGTGCCACAATGCAGTGCTTCAGCAACACATATCCGGATGAATTCAAGGTCCTTAATCATGGCGACTTTTGGTCCAGCAACATAATGTTAAGTTACACTTCGAAAAATGGCCACAACGATATCAATCAGATACGTTTTGTTGATTTCCAAATGTGTAAATGGGGCAGTCCGGCCATGGATCTGTGGGAGCTAATCATATGCTCGGTGGAGAGTAATCTGCGTATACGTAACTTTGACATATTTTTGAGGTTATATCACAATCATTTGTTGAAGTGTTTGAAATTTCTGAAATATGAGAAACCCATGCCTCTGCTAAGCGACCTGCACATCAGCATGTTGAGATATGGCTTTTGGGGTTATTTCACCACCTTTACACATCTGGTGTTAATTTTATTGCCTTCGGATAAGGAAGCAAGTTTGCTGCGCTTGATGCAGCCTGGCGAAGAGGGTGATAAGTTTCGTATGAAGGCTTTCACAAATCCCTTGTATGTTCGGGCAGTGCTGGATATATTGCCGTTTTTATATCGGAGAGGTATTTTAGAATTTCAATAAAAAATCATTCAAATTAAATTGAAGTTTGATTTTTTTATTAATATTTTAATGAGTAGACATTTTTCTATGGGTGTAATGTGTGAAAAAGCTTGTTTCGTTCAGGGTTGCCATAGTAAGGGTATTTTTAATTACAGATTCAATATTAAGGGAATTTATTATAAAAATCGTCATAAACTATTGGAGTCCACCTTTCCCCAATGGAATATCAATGACATATCATCTGACAAAAATATTATTATTTACATGAACATAAAATATTTCAGAGATTTGCTATCTACAGCAGACCCACGTGTCTTCACTTTTTTCTAACTTTTTTACAAAAGAGATCTAAGATAACTTCCGCGCATGAGAGAACTTGAGACGCCCTCTACCTAAAAATAACTTTTAGAGACATTCAAAATCAGACAGTCATATTGAAAGAGATTTTTGACGGCTATTATGATCCTTCCACCAACGAAATTAAATACACATTAGAAGATTGGTTAGCAAGAACTGAATCAAAAGATTGGTGATGTATTTTCAATTCCTAAACGAACTGTTCGTGTCACATAATTTTTATGAGAAACACAAAACTACAGGATGAGTTAAAAATAGCTGCAACAAAGCCAAACGCCATAATTTTTACTTTTTTTTAATGAAAGCAAAAAATCGGCGCGATTTATGGCCATCAAACGGCCAATGAAATGTCACACGCTGCTCGAATGTTGCTCTGCGATATTTTGATCCATTCCCGGCGAAGCGCTTGCTTGAGGTGATCGAGACTTTGGTATATTTTAATGTCAACTTTGCTATAAAATACTCCAGACACAATAGTCCAACGGATTGGTATCCGGAGATTTTGGTGGCCATCGTGCGCTGGAAATGAAGCGAGGAGCCTCATTTTGTAACCATTCTTGGGTGGCGCGTACTGAGTCCTGTTGGAATGTCCAAGGTCTGCGGCCAAAATGTTTGCATGCCCAAAGCTTAAGACACCCTCCAGAATATTTTCGAGATAATATTCGGCTTTTGCTCTGATGCCACGAATAATACAGCGGAGAACGACCATCGGCTGTTATGGCGGCCCTCACCATTACCATGGCCAGCGCTTGAGTTCTGGTGGCCAACGGAAGGAGCACATTTTCAGCTGACCTCTTTGGCAAGTAAACGCGATCATTTTGTTTGTTTACAAACTGTTGGACAACGAATGTTTTTTCATCGGAGAAAACCAAAAACCAAATTCGGCAAATAACCACTTTCGGCCAAGCGAAGCAACTCTTTAGCTCTTTTGAGTCTATTTTCTTTCTGTTAAGGTGTAAGTTCTTACCACTTTTTGAAATTTCAATGGCTCATTTTTCAATATTTGACGAATGGAATATTGCGATATGTTCAGCTCACGAGCCCCTTTACGGCCACTGCGACGCGGATTTCGATACTTTTCGAACCATTTCTACTGATGTTGCTGTTTTCTTCCGTCCACTTCCTTGGCGTCGGGCTACGCTACCAGTGTTACGGTAGCGAGCGATAGTACGCCACACAAAAGATTTATTCACATTTAAATGCTGGATTGCTCTAACGAAAGCCACTTGTGGTTTTCCAACCAAATATAAAGAAATCACGCTATCACGCTTGTATTCCATTAGGAATAACTTTTTTCCTGGAAAATTCTCACCAAAATGCTTTTGTACGCTTGTAAACTATATAATGAGCTGTCACTGGAATAATTTTAACAGCTGTCGGAGTGGCGTAGAAATGACAGCAGTCTGAAGTTGGTTGCAGTTTTTTCATATCACCCTGTATGATACCTATTCGTTTTGTTCGGACTTTTTGAAGTCGGGAGGTTTTTTCTTACTATGGATCATTGCAGCTTTATACCCTTCAAAAATGTTTTTTTCGTAATACAGCTTGGGTCCCACATAGCTTGTTTTAGACGTAGTCATGGTAGAATTAAGAAGGTAAAGTCATGCAACAATAAGTTTACAATTTTTCCCAAATTTATTCATTTGACAACATCTGATTGTCAAAATGTATATTTATAAATCCATTGTAAATAAACATATCAGAGATGGGAACTTGTTTTCTATGCAGTGAAACTTGAAATTTAAATTACAGAAACTGCAAAGATGGGAATGCTTATTTGAAATGACTTTGCCTTCCTTATTTTAACATGGATGTAATGATCGTTCCGTATCGGATGTCTCAGCTATGACCCAATTTGTGTTAATGTCGGCTTCAGAGTTTGAGTGGATACCACCAAGAAAAGTATAGATCGACATGTAATTTCCCCTGAACCTACCATTATGTAGGAGATTGGTCACGATCGGTACGACCACTGCCAGTGTTGAGTTATGCAATCCACTTGCCATTTATTATTTAAAATATGTGTTACTGTCTTATTCACAGACAGGCAGAGTGCATTATTTTTCCTTTTAAACTATTTGAGGAATTGAATAACGGCAACTCTGTCACTTATCAGCTACCCCACAAAAAAGAACATCTTCACTCCCATTTACACAACACACACTCTCTCATATATTCAAATTGTATTGATAAACAAAAGCATCTGTTTCGCATTCTCTGTTATTATTTTTGTTACGAAGCACGTGAGTTAGGCGCCGCGAGAGAGAGACACACACACGAAAACCCCCCACTTAAAGCTTTTCATGTATCTCTCCCTGCACACACAACTAAGTGGGGTTGCTTGGGCTGCATTCAAATAATTATCAATACATTGTTCATGTTAACACAGCTACAACAAGCTAGTAGTTCTACAAGTCAACAAGTGCCGCTGAATTACTCGTCGCACCGAAAACAAACCCCACACAAGAGAGAGAGAGAGAGAGAGAGTATTTCTCTTCTTTTTAAAATTAAAGCTATTTTTCTTCATCTAATCAGGTGACCTGTTTGTTGGAGTCGATATTTGGTGGGGATTTTTATTTCACTGCTTGTCGTGGTATCTGTCGGAACGTTGAATAGGAAAAAAAATATATAAAAATAAATTACAAGCATTTTGTGAGTAAAGGATAATAAAAATATAACAAATATGGGAACCGGTGCCGCCAACTACACCCCACCAGAATGGATTACAGCTGAATTTCTACAGGACGTTCTCAAGGAATATTTCAAAGACGACACCTTGGAGGTGCATGAAATTGTTGTGAAAAGTGTTAGCACGGATGCGGCCAGAGGCAGTGGATTTGCCAGTGAAATGCATCGGGCCATTTTCAATTTGAAACGTAATGATGTTACCGGCAAATTTTCGGTCATTATCAAGGTAAGTTGAGCTCTTTTTCCTGAGGGTTAGGAATAATCGATAACAAGGAGACAAAGCCTAACAACGCGTTCCTAATTTTTAGTTAATGTAAAAAGTAGCAGAAGTAAAGAAGGGTTTTGAGCACATTTTTTCGTTTTTCTAAATCTTTGTTATCAATTAGATAAAACTAAATAGCGATAACCGAATTTTGTGTTAATTAAAAAACTCACATGGCGAATTTTATTATATTTGTTGTTTAATTGCGAACCTATGAAGTTGTTCGAATTTGTTGACCCTTTATTAAACGTGTATTTGTGTTATAAACAATAAAAAATACTCCAATGTTAGAGCAGGAACATCTTTAAATATATTCTATGGAGGAGGTTGTCCAACGTTATTCTGTAACTAGAGGCCATCTCAGTGATATCTTTGGGGTTTGAAAACGAAATCATTCTTCTTAAATAATTGTTCTTCTTAAGTCGGCCATAGATCACGGGAAGATTTAGGTAATTAACAAATTGTTATCTCCAGCTAGCAGGCGCAAATGTTTCTTAATAAGTCGAAGTTGTACATCGGCAATTTCGGTCTGTTACCAGACTTTCAAAACTAAGTTCAATTTCCTGCACCAAGGAAGAGTTAAAGGTAATTCCCAGTACATCCCTAGTTTTACGCTGTCTACTCAAAGTAGTTTTTAAAACACTCCAATGCAGAAAGCTATGGTAAACAAGTAAAAAAGCTGTAAGTTCGGCCGGGCCGAACTTTGAATACCCTCCACCATTTAGAACGAATTTGGAAATTCTCAAATACAATAAAATCCGTTAAAAATTTTGTTAAAATCTTAAAACTATAGAATTTAGCTGTTACATTAGAGCCTATACGACGACATTGACCTGCATAGGTAACTTTTGTAATAAGCCACTACAATATTCAAATGCGAAACTTAAAAAAAATCAGTGATCAATTTTCTGTCACAGACTGTAGTTCTCATTACGAACTCTAAATACTTAATTTGAAACTACTCCAGTGAATAATGACGCTAAAATCTTCAAAATACCGAAAATTGGGAGGTACCGTTATATGGGGGCTATACCAAGAAGTGGACATGCACAGACAATTTTCCGTCATAGGCTGTAGCATCCATTACGAACATCAAATACCAAATCATCAAAATACCGAATATCGGGAGGTACAATTGTATGGGGACTATACGAAGGCGTGGACCTACACAGACAATTTTCTCTCTTAGGCTGTAGTATTCATTGGTAACTTCAAATACCAAATTTGAAACAATTCCGGTGAATAATGTCGCTAAAATCATCAAAATACCGAATATCGGGAGGTACGTTATATGGGGGCAATACGAAGATGTGGACCTACACGGCCCATTTTCAATACCAAAAGTCCTGCAGACATAATATACAATTAAGTAAAATTTTATCAACCTACTTCAATTCGTTCGGAAGCAAGAGTGATTTCCACAGACGGACAGACGTACGGACATTGCTAAATCGACATAGAATTCTATGCTGATCAAGAATATATATACTTTGTGGGGTCTAAAATGTACTCACAAGCACCTAAGATTGAATATTTTCTAAGGTGCTTCTACGAACAGAAAATCTCTTTGATCCTTCTTTGGATTTTTATACCCTACACCACATAGTGGTAAGGGTATTATGTCTTTGTGCATTTGTTTGTAACATGGAGAAGGAAAGGAGATAGACCCATAGTTACTTTTGAGAACCTTCAAAGAATCACTTTCTGAGTCGATTTATGCATGTCAGTCCGTCTGTCCGTCCGTCCGTCCGTCCGTCTGTCCATGTATTCTTGTGAACAAAATGCAGGTCGCATTTATTATCCGATTGAGATGAAATTTTCCAAACAATATTTTTTTGGCCCAAGGACGAACCCTATTGAAATTGGTGAGAATCGGATCAAATTTAGATATAGCTCCCATATATATCTTCATCCGATTTCGGGTTAAATGTGCACCAAATATCCACTATCAGTCCAAATTACCTGAATTTTGGCACACCCAACCGAGTTCGGCCTAGAAGCAAATATATCAAATTTGGAGAAAATCGGTTCAGATATAGCTATAGCTCCCATATATATCTTTCATCCGATTTGATCTTTAAGTCCCTCACATTCCTACTATGCACTCCACAACCGTGATATTTGGTACCGGGTATTAGATGGAGCACAGAAATAGCTGTTTTAAATTTTATCGAAATCGGTTCAGATTTGGATATAGCTCCCATATATATCTTCATCCGATTTCGGGTTAATTGTGCACCAAATGGCCAATATAAGTCCAAATGGACTGAATTTTGGCACATGTGACCGAGATTAGCCTTAAAGCAAATACAACAAATTTGGAGAAAATCGGTTCAGAAACAGATATAGCTCCCATATATATCTTCATCCGATTTCGGGTTAAATGTGCACCAAATGTCCACTATCAGTCCAAATTACCTGAATTTTGGCACCCCCAACAGAGTTCGGCCTAGAAGCAAGTATATCAAATTTGGAGAAAATCGGTTCAGATATAGCTATAGCTCCCATATATATCTTTCATCCGATTTGGTGTTTAAGCCTCTCACATTCGTAATATGCACTCCACAAGAATGATATTTGGTACCAGATATAAGATACAGCCCAGAAATAGCTGTTTGTAATTTTATCGAAATCGGTTCAGATTTGGATATAGCTCCCATATATATCTTCATCCGATTTCGGGTTAATTGTGCACCAAATGGCCAATATAAGTCCAAATGGACTGAATTTTAGTACATCGGACCAAATTCAGCCTAGAAGCAAGTATATAAAATTTAGTGAAAATCGGTTCAGATATAGATATAGCAACCATATATATGTTTCATCCCATACATTCGTAATATTCACTCTACAACCGTGATATTTGGTACCAGGTATTAGATGGAGCACAGGAATAGCTGTTTTAAATTTTATCGAAATCGGTTCAGATTTGGATATAGATCTCATATATATCTTCATCCGATTTCGGGTTAAATGTGCACTAAATGGTCAATATCAGCCCAAATCACCAGTCTAGAAGCTAATACGTAAAATTTGGAGAAACCCGGTTCAGAGATAGCTATAGTTCGTAAAATGCACGATAGAATTAGATAGATTTTGATTTTGTACCAAATATCTCATAGAGCTCTGAAATGCCCTGTATAAACCTTTTTACGAGAGCTCTACTAAATATGCATAGTGGTGTAGGGTATCATATAGTCGGCCCCGCCCGACTTTTGAGCTTTCCTTACTGGTTCTAGAAGACTTTGAACTATCTTCCTCGGTATTTTTTCAGATTCCGCCTTTATTTTTTTCGAAAAATAATTAATTTCAATTTTACTTTTCAGGACCACCCCAAGGGTTTCACTGGCGTTGTGGCGCACAAAAGTAAACTCTTCAAACGTGAAATTATGGCCTACAAGGAAATAATACCACGCGTCGAAGAACTACTCGCATCGATTGGTGATACAACCAAGGTAGCACCGGCCTGTTATTACACCACCGAATCCCCTCAACCATTCCTCGTTTTAGAGGATATGAATTTGACTGGCTTTGAAAATTTCGAAAATGGACGTTTACTCAATTTGGATCATGTCCTACCGGTTATTGAAAAATTAGCCAAGCTACATGCCTGTTCAGCTGTCATTGCTGCTGAAAATCCTAAAATTATGGAATTCTTTGAAGAGGCACCCATATCACGTAATCCCGATCGTAAAGATTTCCTAACATTCTTCCCCGTCAACATTCGCTGTGTAGCCGAGGAGATTGCCCATTGGAAGGGTTTCGAAGAAATCACTGAGAAAATGTTTAAATTGGCCGAAAATGTTTTACCAGCCGCCGTGGAAATGTATGAATCGCATGAAAATGGTTTCCGGGTGTTTAATGTGGCCGATTTGTGGGTGGATAATTTGATGTTCCACATTAACAATGAGACCAAGGAACCGGATAATGTGGTTTTGGTGAGTAAGATATTTTTATTAACAAATTATAGCTTGCACACCCTATAAAATTATTTGAACCTTTTCGAACGAGTGTTTAATAATTTTAAAGGAAGCTGACATAGTTAGATGTTATAAATTTTAGTAATTTATTTCTATTGTTCTTATTCTCTTCCAGTTGGATTTCCAATTGGCCTACTATGGTTCCCCAGCCATGGATTTGAATTACTTCCTTTATGGCTCTTTAAACGAAAATGTACGCAAGGTCCATTTGAAATATATTGTTCGGGAATACCATCGCATCTTCAAAGAAACTTTACAAAAATTGAACTATGAAGGTGATATACCCTCGTTGAAGGATATTACCATTGAAATCATCAAGAATAGTTTACAAGGTATGACAGAATGGAAATTATCCCGTATATATCGATAATATTACGTTTTATCTCCATAGCTGTCATTGCTGCCACCTGCCTTACACCCATCATTTTCATGGAAAAAGATGGTTTCCAAAATCTGGAACATCTGACCTCCCGCACCGAAGAAGGCGACCAGCTGCGTCGTCAAAATGTTGAAAACATGAAATATCGTCAATTTTTACAGCGCACTGTTAAAGAATTCGAATTGAGTGGTTTCCTAGACCTTTAAAGTATTTCCTTCGCCGTTATCTTAGTTTGTAAGCTTTATTCGTGTTTTTTTTTTCGGATGCCTTGTTTTGTTATGAAATATTATGAGCAATTTCTATTCACATAAAGTATTTTTTCAAACAAAGTATTCAAATTTGTTATTATTTTCCTATATGCAATTACAACACTACCAAGTTTGTAACTTATTATAGAACTATGATGTTCGGTATTGTCATTTTGCGTTACAAGTTCGCAACGCCGTTAACTAATGCCTCTTCTCCCACGCAGCATATTATTTCAGGTTTAATGTTAAAATTGCCCTTACAATTATGTATATTTGAAAAATAAGCTTTAGAGAGGACATTCAAATGAATAGTACCATTTGAGGGGTTTTCAGACTTCAGATATCAAAGAAGGTGCTGTTGTTGACGAAGACACATGTGCTTAAGAAGCTGGAATTTTCTAATAACCACTCGAACGTAAAAATTAAACAAGTAAAAAAGCTGTAAATTCGGCCGGGCCGAACTTTGAACCCTCCACCATTTGGAACGAATTTGGCAATTCTCAAAAACAATAAAACAATTAAAAATTCTATTAAAATCTTAAAAAAGCCGAATGTAGCTTTTATATTAGGATCTATACGACGACATGGACATGCATAGGTAATTTTTGACCCAAGCCATTACAATATTCAAATGCGAAACTTAAAAAAAAATCGGTGAATAATGTCGCTAAAATCTTTAAAATACCGGATATCGGGAGGTATTGGTAAATGGGGGCTATATGAAGACGTGGCCTTGCACAGACAATCTCTTGTCATAGGCTGTAGCATCCATTACGAACTACTAATACCAAATTTGAAACAATTCCGATGAATATTGTCGCTGAAATCATCAAAATACCGAATATCGGGAGGTACCTTTATATGGAGGCTATACGAAGACGAGGACCAGCACAAACAATTTTCTGTCATAGGCTGTAGTATTTATTGCGAACTTCAAATACCAAATTTGAAACAATTCTGAAGAATAATGTAGCTAAAATCATCAAAATACCGAATATCGGGAGGTACCGTTATATGGGGCTCTACAAAGACGTCGACCTGAACAGACAATGTTCTGTCTTAGGCTGTAGCATCCATTACGAACATCAAATACCAAGTTTGAAAGAATTCCGGTGAATAATGTCGATAAAATCGTCAAAATACCGAATATCGGGAGGTGCCGTTATATGGGGGACATACGAAGACGTTGATCTGCACAGACAATTTTCTGTCTTAGGCTGTAGTATTCATTGCGAACTTCAAATACCAAATTAGAAAGAATTCCGGTGAATAATGCCGATAAAATCATTAAAATACCGAATATCGGAAGGTACCATTATATGGGGGCTATACGAAGACGTGGACCTGCACAGACAATTTTCTATCGTAGGCTGTAGTATACATTACGAACTTCAAATACCAAATTTGAAACAATTCCGGTGAATTATGTCGCTAAAATCATCAAAATACCGAAAATGGGAAGGTACCGTTATATGGGGGCTATACCAAAACGTAGACCTGCATGGCCTATTTTCAACACCAAAAGTCCTGCAGACATAATATATATCTGAGTAAAACTTTATCAATTTACTTCAATTCGTTCGGAAGCTAGAGTGATTTCCATAGACGGGCAGACAGGACAGACGGACGGACATGGCTAAGTCGACATAGTATTTTATGCTGATCAAGAATATATACATATATATATATATATATATATATATATATATATATATATATATATATATATATATATATATATATATATATATATATATATATATATATATATACTTTGAGGGGTCTAAAATGTATATTTCGAGGCGTTACAAACGGAATGACAAACTTAATATACCCTCCATACTATGGTGGAGGATATAAAAATGAATATTTAAAAATTATCAGCTTCCCATATAATATCACAAAATATAATGCGATGTCGTAATGTGTGAGATAATTGAGGATATGACCCACACACACAGATATCGATGCGCTCAGTAGATATGCAAGACCACTTGAATGATAGGACAAGCAATGTTCTCAATTCAATATTGGAATAGTTAAAATAATTGTGTGGCTTCGACTGGGTTAAGCTAGATTAGTTCTAGAATCGAAACTACATCCAAAGAATTTCTCATATTTTACACTTGGTCCTTCGAGCCGGATATAGAGTCGAAGATAGTGTTCCTAGAGAAGATAGTGTTCCTTTCTCGCCTTGTACAGGTCTTGTCTAGATGAAAGGGTGTCTAATAGACTTCCTCAGAAATATCTTTTCAAGAGACTGTCAGCAGTCAGTCTTGTATTCAAACCTCCATTACGATGGAGGGTGTCCAATATAAGGTATGAGTAACTTTCGAATACAGAAGACCTTTTTCTAACGTTTGATTTTTTCTTCAACTTGTATATTTGCGTAAATATGAGTTCCACAGATAGAAGATTTTTTACATATATCTCTCACAAGTCTATATTTTGTCCCGCATCTCCATTTTTGGATTCAAAAAACTTTCCAATAAAAAAGCCACCCGTTTTTCGTTAGCCTCCTTGTCGTCACTTTAAAATTACACATAAGGGCAAAATTATATCACACAAATGAAATAAAACACTTAAAACTAAACCACACCCCAAAAACTTAAAATTTAAAATAATTTTTAAAACTCTCTCGCCCCACTTCCCTCATTGATTCTTGTCGAGGAGACCTCGTTGATCATAGACAGGCAATAGCTGGCGTATCATGCGGTGAACATAAGGATTGGTGTAGCAAGTGTTCTTAAAACGTATGGCCCGTTCATTGGTCTGCATGAGGGCATTAAAATCGGCATCGTCGTTAATGACATTCCGCTGGATCGGTTGGACCACACAGGTGGAGTGCATAGCTGAAGGAGGGAAAATAATATTTTTATATTTAATTTTACCAAAAAAAATTGGTTCTTACCATAAAATGATTTCTCCTGCAGCTGTTGATGGAACTCATGCAAGGTTGGTATTTTACCTTGGTATCTCAACTTCTCCAATGTCTTCCTGAGATAAGTGTAGTAGTGGTGTATCAGCTCATCCTGTTTGTGTAAATGCATTTCCTCGGTCAACGAAGTATTCATTAAGTAGAACAAATCCACTGCCGGTGTGGTCCAGGCGGAATACTGGAAATCAATGATAATCACATCCAACGGTTTCTTGGTTTTCTTGTCATATTTAACCAAAACATTGTTGGTCCACAGATCTCCATGAGCAAAAACATTGAGGTGTGAGGGTAAGGGATCGAAGATCCTTTTACCCAATTCCATGTAGAAGGGGGTCAGCTCCACCAATTTCTGGTGTAAATCTTTAAATTCCGGCCATTGGGCCACTCTGCGGGTACAGGCCTCAAAACAGCCCACGAAACAGGGAGCATAGACCTCGGTGTGACGATTGAACATACCCTTGTCGAAATGCTCCAAACAGTGGGGTTCACGTTCATTTAACACCGCCGAACAGGCATGCATTTTGGCCAGTTTTCTCAACACGATTTTTGTGGTGTCCATGTCCAAACCTTGCAGACGATCGGGCATTAGGAAATCTCTTTCATTTAGATCTTCAAATACCAAGGCTGACTTTTGGCGATCCACAGTCATGGTTTCGGCAAAGATTTGCTCCTCATCACCAATTTCCTTGAGTAGGGCTTTCAGTTTGGGCAGTACCTCTTCATAGATGTCTATTTCACGATTGAAAATATCATAGGGTTCCATGGTTTTGCAGGCAAATTCATCACCCTCAAACGAGGTCTTGACAATGTAGCCTCCCTTCTTCAAACAGCCTTTGGAGTTTTTGTACTCAGCCTTGACCCGGGTCAGGACACCACCATAATTTTCACCCTTACCCAAGGCTGGTTTAGCATGCAGTTTCACAATTTTTATGCAATCATCCTGGAAGTAAGATCTCAGACATGACTCCAAATAATCTTTGGTGAACCATTCCGGACAGTCTTCAATGCAGATGTCTTCTGCACACTTTTTGGCCTTGGGCAAAGACTTTTCAATATTGGCAATTATTTCCGATGCAGACATGTTTTGGCAGGCTTTTTTCTATTTCCGAGATAAGGTCCTTGTAAAAGAAATTCCAGATCTAATCTTCTTCAATTATCTACTCGACATTGTCTGCTGGCTAAGTTGTAACCAGGCAATGACGCTGTTCCTCAATTCCGTTACTCTATATATTTCAGTTTTTTAGGGTTTTGATATCTAAACTTGGCATTTCGTGTTGTTGCTGTTGTTGTTGTCCAAGCTTATTAATTTTGATTTATGTCCGTGACTTTTTCACGGCAGCAGCAGCAACGTTGGCTACTCGTAATGCGCTTAAGCCATATGCAAATATTCTCCTCCTTTGTGTGAAGCAACAAAAATAAATATTTAAATAGATTTGGTTAGCTGACGAAACTGACGGCAGACAAGGGGAATAAAAAATGGTTATATATTCGGGATCATAAATGGCAGATGCCTCAATGTAATTTTGTATTTACCTGGCTTCCAGAGGAGCTTTAAGTGAAAGGTTTGCGTTTATGGTAGATTGAAGCATTCCTAAAACCAAAATTCTTAAGAAGCACTATGTGGTCTAAGGAATGGGATACGGCAATTTTTGGAGATCAATTTGAGATAGAACCGGTGGATATCTGACGGCAATTCCCATTTTTAGACATGTTGACTACATAGAACTCAAATTCTCTTGAACTACCCGAAATTTATCCCAAGGTCCCAAATTCGATTCTCTGAAAATCTGGAGTATTGAATATTTTTTTTGATGCCTACCACAACCTTATTGTCCGCCTTTGTATTTCCAAGGACATGCCTTGGAACATCAACATCAACATTTAATTACAAAATTCCTCATTTTATATCCCCGCTGTAAATCTCCAAGATTTTTATTGCTGCCATAATTTCAATTGGCCTTGCTTTGTTCGACTGACTCGATTAGATAATCCCATTTACCCTTTCGTCAGAGCGTTGATATTCATTATTTAAGTAAATCATAAAATGACACTTGCCTTCGTCGTGGCTAAATTTATAGACGTATAATATTTTCTTAATTGACTCGGCGGTCAGCAGCGCATCTGGAAACCAACAGCAGTGGCATTCGACTTGCTGCCGAAGCTGGCTACTGTCATCACTGGTTGGGTAATAAAAAATCACGATTCAAACATTCTTTGGTCACCGAAAATGAGACCTGAGAGAATGCATTTTCATTTCCTTACTACACTGTTTCGAAATGTGCATCGGAATTGGGATAGTTGGCGATACTGATGAGAGCAATAGAATGACTGAGGATCACGTCACTGGATATGCCTTCTAAAAATGTGCAACACTTTTAGGGTGGGGACAAGGGGTTGGGAAATTGCATTTTAAAGTAAGAAGCAATTAAATAAGACCCAAACCTGACTTTATAGTCGGACGATTTTTTAGGTTGTCTATTAGATTTGAAATTTGATTAATGAACCCATTTTTTTCTATTGAAAGTCAGGTCCTCAAAAATGCTCTTATTTAAATAAAAAATGTATGGCTTGCGTAAAACCTGAAAAATATTCATAGTAATGTATAAGGTCAGTTATTCTGAAGATAGAAGCTCCCCGAACACTACCTATAGATTATAAAACTTTCAATGACCTTTCATAATTAATTTCTCAAAATTGTTTTAAAAAAACGGATCGAGACGGGATTGTGTCCGATATATTGGCATTAGGTCTAATGGAACTTTTATATTCCCCACCATAAGGGAGTTACAATTACAAAGGTGATAATGCTTCCAAATCTTGTACTAATATTGAACAAATATTTTTGGAATATGATTTTCTTCCTTATCAGAAATCCAAATACCAAATTTCAGAACGTCCCTTAAAAATTTCTACAAAGAAACTAATGATAGGGCGGTGCAGTTTAGATTTTCAAAAACCAGATTTAAACATTTTTAAGAAAGACCTCTTTTTTTATAAAAGTTTAGGCCTTTCGGTAAGAAAAAAAATGAAAGGAAGTTCCTTCCTCTCAAAGAGGTACCCAGAGTGAGGGCCTAATTGTCCTGCTCCTAATCGTAATTTTTAGTATATTTTACAAGTTTAAGTAAATGTTTCTATAGTACGAAAATTCTCTAATATGATTTTAAAATTGCTTACCGTGTGCGTCTCGAGTTCCACTGAGTTTCCAGTCAATTTGCTTGCAAATTGTGGCTAAAATAAAATACTGAAAATCAGGAAGTCCCAATAAATGGAAGCTGCTGCGAATTAAAAACCATTTCGAATTTTTTTAGTTCCGATTCAAAGTGAGCAAATACCACCTGAATTCCTTGGAATGTCAAATCTTGGGAATTGTGGCGAGTCGGATCGAATACTATCAAAATTGTATTATTATTGAGGGAGGATCTTTTAGAGGGTTCTGTAGAAACAAAAATACCCCAAGTCTTTCATAGAAAAAGGAATAAAAACGTCTTTGGTAGGCAGAACATGTTTTGGTCCATTTGTTGGTTTGGTTGTTTTGTTAAAGAGATAAGTATTTCGGGAGAGAAGGTTTGAAAAAGAGTTGTGAATAAAAGACCTTTAGAAGTTATTTTATTGAGAGAGGATCAATAGAAAATATTTTTTTTCTAGAGTAGGTATTTTATGGAAAGAAGGACATCAGAAAATATTCTATAGAAAATGACCTTAGGATGTTTTTCTATAAAGAAAATGTCTGCTATAGTAAGAAGGTCTTCTGTTATAGAAGATTTTCTCACGAGGTCTTCTAAAGAGAAAATGAATTTAGAAGATCTTCTATAGAGAGAAGAACTTCAGAATGCATTCGACAGAGTGAGGACCTTTAGAATATGTTTTAAAGATAGAGTTTCTTCAGAAAATCTTCTACATGGTGAAGATCTTCTATAGAAAAGGCAAAGACGACCATCCAAAAAGAGAAGGACTCCTATAGAAATATGTCTCCAGAAGATATTCTATAGAGTAAAGGCTTTCAGAATATATTCTACAGAGATCCTTCTAAGGAAGAAAGCCGTTAACAGAAGAAAAAGAAAGAAACTTCAGAAAGTAGTTTATAGAGAGTATTATATAGAGGGAGGCCTGCACAAAGAAATGTATTGAGAGAAAATCTTCTATGGAAAGAAGGTATTTTATAGAAGGAAGCCTTCAGAGGGTCTTCTATTGGGAGAGGATCTTCATAATGTCTCTTATAGAGAGATGGCCTTCAGAAAAACTTTTATATAGAGAAGGACGATCTTCTATAAAGAAAACGCATTTTAAATAAATAGTTAGAAAACCTTCGAGGCTTCCAATAGTCAGAGAAATTAAAATGCCTTTTGTAGGTAAAAAAATTCAATGGTATTCAGACGAGAAATACCTTCTAAAAGACTTCTGGAGATAAAAAAGCCTACTTAAGGTCTTCGGAAGACAAATCACCTTCTAAAACCTCAAACTATCAAAGAATAAAAGGTTTTTTTTAAAACAAATTCTTTAGAAGGACAACTATAAGCATGGACATAAGAAATGTATTTTCCCTACTTTAGAGTCTCCTGTATAGAGAGAAGACATGTTCCATAGGCAACCTTAAAAAGCCTTGTTAAGATGAAAACTCTTCGCACTATCCTCTGTAGATAGAAAAACTCTCTATGGTCTTCTGCATATGCTCTTTAAAATGTCTCTTAATAAAAAGAGATATCTAAATCTCTTCTGTAAACAGAGATTTTTATAGAGAGAAGAATTTGGAAAGGCCAATTGTAAAGAATAAAAAACTCCAAAAGTACTCATATAGTCAGAATTCCTCTAGAGAGGAAATATTTAAAGAAACTCAGTATATAGGTAAAATATGCTGAGATCTTCTTCGACTCTTAACGCTCTTCGTTAGAGAGATAACTTCAAATGGTCTTCCACAGTGAGATCTTTGTAATTTCTTGACGTAATTCTTTTTAAGAAAGACATTAGAAAGAAAGAGAGAACTTATTAAAATTGTATTCTATAGGCACTATTCTTTCGAAAGGTACTTCAAAAGAAAAACAAATTACAAATGACATTTTTCAGACAGGAGATCTTCAAAAGATCCTCTTCACATAAAAGACTTAAAACTGTATATTTTCTAAAAGTCTGGATATCTTCTCAAGGTTTTCTTTAAAAAAGTCCTTAATTCGTTATTCTGTACAAAAGAAGAAGGTTTATTAAAAGGATATTCTTGAAATATCTCCTGTAGATATAATAAATTAAATCGGACTCATCTAGGGACGTACACAGAATGTTTTTCAGGGGGGTTGAGAAACCATCTTTCCAAAAATGTACTCTTTTATGTTCAGAAAATATTCAGAAAGTATCCATTGCGTACGTCCTGGATCTCCTTTACAAACAAGGACCTAAAATGCTATGCATAACTTACACGCATAAATAAATTTTCATATATTTAACAGTGTAAATGCATAGAAATGCAAACATTTTCATGAGAAATGGTGTAACAATTAATGTAAATAAGAGAAATTTTATCACTCACTGCTAGGTGAATAAAATCTCACATTTTTCCTCAGCGGTCAACAGAAATGCTTACATCCAAAAAGGTTCAGTCTAAAACAAACCGCAACATAAGACAAGTGTGAAATTCTAAATTCTCAACAAAATATTAGCACTAATTCACAAAAGAAACCCTTTAAACCATGTCAATTCCCAACTGGCTAACGCAGGACTACATTGAGGAAGTCCTGAAGCTATATCATCACGATGTAACTGTGAGAATAACAAATTTCGATATAAAAGCTGCCTTTGGTAAAGGTGAAAATTATGGTGGTGTTATGACCCGAATAAAAGTGAGCTACGATCGCCTTAATAGCACCATGAAGGAGGAGAAAAATTTGCTCGTGAAAAATTCTTATGAAGATGATGAATTTGCCAAGGAGAAAATGAAACCCTATGACATTTTCAATCGTGAAATGTCTATCTATGATCAGGTGTTGCCCAAGCTGAATCAACTAATGGCTGAGATCGGTGATAAGGATCAATTGTTTGCCAATGCCTTGTATACGGATTACAAGCGACAGGCTTTGATATTTGAAGATCTTTCGCAACAGGGTTTTGTGATGGCCAATCGCATTGAGCGTCTTGATGTGGAGCACGTCCAGTTGATCTTGAGGAAATTGGCAAAAATGCATGCGACCTCGGCGGTGCTCAATGAGCGGGAAAAGGGTTGTTTGGAGAAATACGATCGAGGATTCTTTAACAAATACACCGATACATATAAGACGTTTTTCGTTAACAACTTCTTGTCGTGTGCTCGATACTTGCAGAGGCAACCAAATTCGAAATATTATGCCGATAAAATATTCGCCATGGAACCGTACTACATGGATATTGGGTTGCGTTGCTTTACGCCCACGAAGGGACATGTGAATGTCCTTGCCCATGGTGATGTCTGGACAAACAATGTTATGTTCAAATATGATCCGGAAACCAAGAAGCCTATTGATGTAATATTAATTGATTTCCAATACTCCTTTTGGGGTTCTCCGGCCTTGGATTTACATCATTTCTTTAATACATCGTTGAAGGAACCGTTGCGTAGGAATCATCAGGATGCCTTGTTTCAATATTATCATCATTGGTTTACGGAGACTCTGGGGAAACTGAAATATTCCTCCAGTCCCATACCAAGTTTGAAGACGTTCCATCAACATGTCGAACAGAAGAGATTTTTTGGTGAGCATTTATTTGAGAATGATTTTATTTCTTTGTTTTAATACTTTTATTTTTGTTTTAGCCTTGCATTCGGGAGTTGTCATCCAACCAGTCATGTTGAATCAAGATCCAACCGATGCTGATTATCAGGCTTTAATGGATGTAGATGAGAAGGCCATGAATTTCAAAGCCCGTCTTTATAACAATAATCCCATTATACAGGAAAATCTCAAATTCCTATTGCCATATTTTGACCACAAAGGACTTTTGGAGGTCGATCAATGAGGAGTTTGTTTGGAAAGAATTGGAAGGAGTACTTAATTTTAAGGTTTATTTTGAACCCCAGATTTGGTTACATAAAAAAATATTATTCGTAATTAGAGGAAAATAAATGGTAAGCAGTTATACTTCTGCAGGGGAAAGAGGTGGAAAATAATCAAGAAATCCTATAGGCATATTCTATAGGCATATTCTTTTTTGCAAAACTTTGGAAGGATTAAAGGATATTTTATTAAAACAAGCTCTTATATTATTTTGTGAAAATGTTCTTCTGGGGTTTGAAAAGGCGAAAAATTAGCTTTCCATATAAAATGTGCAAAAAAAGTCTAGACGTCTGCCCCTCCAGGCCTACCAGGTTCCACCTACAACTTTTTTCTAGAGTGAACATCTAAGAAGGTCCTGTTAAGCGGTTTATCGAAAGGTATTTTTAAATTGGAATATGTTTTTATTATCTAGGGAGTAAAGGTGGAACAGAGTAAAGGTAGGAACCTTTTTCAGGAAGCCTTTTGCCGAAAAAGACGTCATATATAGAGAGTCGAAAAAAACAACTTTTATATGAAAAATGTCAAAAATCAACCCCTTAGCTCTGTATCAATATTATTGGAGATATTTTGAAAAGAGGACCTTCAACAATTTTATTGACATCAGTTACACCAACAGACTTCATCAGATAACTGATCTATAGCCAAACCCTATACAAGTTTCCATACAGACTAGCTGAAGACCAACAGGGCCCGGAGAATACGCTGTCGAATACCTGAAACATGTGGATACACCCTATGGACCTTGGGAGATTCCCCTATGGACCCAGGGAGGTTTCACCTATGGTCCCGGGGAGATTGTGTCAATGATCATATGATGACTTCCTTTGTGGCCCATGGGAGAATCTCTCAATGGTCCCAGGGTGACTCCATTTATGTCCCCGAGGAGATTCCACTATGAGGGGTTCCGTATGGGTCCTGGGGATTCCTCCATGGGCCCTGGAGATTTCCCTATGGGTCCTGGGGATTCACATATGGGCCCGGGGATTCACAGATGGGTCCGGGGAATTCCTTTATGGTTCCTGAGGATTGCCTATGGGTCCGGAAGATTTCCCTTGGGGTCAGGGGATTCTCCTATGAACGCAGAGAGTTCCTCTATGGGATATGGGGATTCCCTTATGGGTCCCGGTGGGACTCCTCTATGAATTACGAGATTCACCTATGGGTCCTGGGGATTCCCCTATGGTCCGGGCGATTCACCTATGGGTCCGAGGGATTCACCTACTGCCCCCCAGCTAGTCTATGTAGAAACTCGTCTATATAGACTACCTGGTCTCCAGCTCGCCTAAAGAGAATCCTTGGCCCTCAAGCTCGCCTATAGAGACTCCCTGTCCTCTAGCTCGTCTTTAGAGACTTCCTGGCATTCAGGTCATCTATGTAGACTCTCTGGCCTCCTGCTCGTCTACAAAGACTCCCCGACCTCCAGCTAGTCCATGTAGACCCCCTGGCCTCCAGCTAGTCCATGTAGACCTCCTGGCCTCCAGCTCGTCTATGTCGACTCCCTGGTCTGCAGCTTGTCTATGTAGACTCCCTGGTCTCCAGCTTGTCTATGTAGACTCCCTGGCCCTTCAGCTCGTCTATGTAGACTCCCTGGCCCTTCAGCTCGTCTATGTAGACTCCCTGGCCCTTCAGCTCGTCTATAGAGACTCCCTGGCCCTTCAGCTCGTCTATAGAGACTCCCTGGCCCTTCAGCTCGTCTATAGAGACTCCCTGGCCTTTCAGCTCGTCTACAGAGACTCCCTGGCCCTTCAGCTCGTCTATAGAGACTCCCTGGCCCTTCAGCTCGTCTATAGAGACTCCCTGGCCTTTCAGCTCGTCTACAGAGACTCCCTGGCCCTTCAGCTCGTCTTTAGAGACTTCCTGGCATTCAGGTCATCTATGTAGACTCTCTGGCCTCCTGCTCGTCTACAAAGACTCCCTGACCTCCAGCTAGTCCATGTAGACCCCCTGGCCCACCAGCTCGCCTATAAAGAAACCTTGCCCTCCAGCTCGTCTATGTACTCTTCCTGGCCTCCAGCTCGTCTATAAAGACTTTCTGGCCCACCAGCTCGTCTATGTCGACTCCCTGGTCTCCAGATCGTCTATTTCGACTCCCTGGTCTCCAGATCGTCTATTTCGACTTCCTGGTCTCCAGCTCGTCTATATAGACCCCTCGACTTCCACCTTTTCTATATAGATACCCCGTCTTACAGCTTGTCTATAAAGACTCTCTAGCCTCCAGCTCGTCTATAAGGACCCCCGGATCTCCAGTTCGTCTATGTAGACTCCTTAATCCCCAGTTCGTCTATATAGACTCCTTGGCCTCCAGCTCGTCTATAGATACCTTTAACCCCCAGCTCGTCTATAGATACCTTTAACCTCCAGCACTTTTATATAGACTCCTGGACTTCAGCTGGTCTATATAGACTTCATGGCCCACCAGCTCGTCCTAATAGAAACCCTGGCCTGCAGCCCCTCTATACCAACCCCCTGACTTCCAGCTACTCTGTAAAGACCCCTGATGTCCAGTTCGCATATATATAGAGTCCCTGATCTAAAACTCATATTCATAGACTCCATGGTCTCCAGCTCCTCTATGTGGACTCCATTGTGTCTATGTAAAGTACGTCAGCACGTCTATATAGACTTCCGTCTCGTCTATATGACCTCCCTAGCATCGAGCAGGCCATAAACACTCTTTAAGCCAATCTCTTTTGCACTCATTCTATATATTCATCTCTCTCTCTCTTTCTCTCTCCCATATAAATCATAACCCTTTGTTCTTTTCGAAAGATCGTAACAAAATCCGATACACATTTCATTGAATTCAGCCATTCCGCTAAACTGAAACGCCTGTAATGAAGCCTAATAATAGACATGGTTAAGATAAGCTTAATTGCTTTACTAAACAAAGTGTCATAAAAAATTTCAGATGTGACATTTATATTAATGACATTTATCTCAATTAAAATTTCACAATGTAAATATAGGAGCGAGATAGCATCAGTAAAAAATAACAGTGGAGGCGAACTTCAAATGCCCTTATTAGGAAATTTCAATAGCCACACTTAATGACTGAAGAAAATACAATACATTTTCCAGGAAATATGTGGAAAATACACCAGAAAAGAAATTTAGGATATAGGGTTCCCAGAAGTTAACTCAAATTCAAGTTGTTGAAGATTATTTTATCCTGACCTTCCTATATAGATATAGATAATCCCTACTTCCTATTTATTTTATCTAGTACCACCTGTACAACACAATGCCAGATATGGCGTATAAAAAGAAAATCTCATAAAAAGGTATAACACCTCCGTTATCAGCTAACAGAAGCTTTTATCTATTCTAATAGTCCGCAACGGGCACACTGTTCGACACGCGTCCATTAAAAGTTAACTATGAGTGAAACGATTTCCTGGGAAGCGCCACAATGGCTAAATAAAATGTATCTAGAGGATGTGCTGAAAAAGTATCTGCAAGATGACACGGTTCGGCTGCAGGGAATGGAACTGAAACCAGCCACGGCCAAGGGTGAAAATTATGCCAGTGTTATGACAAGAATAAAAGTCTCATATAAAACGGCGGGTGATTCCAAGATCCAAACTATGCCCATGATTATGAAATGTTCCTACGAAAATGATCCCTTTGTGGCGAACATTATGAACGGCTACGATGTATATAATACCGAAATGAAAATGTACGAACAGGTATTGCCTAAGATTGCCAAAATTCTCAAACAATCCGGAGACAATGAGAAAATATTTGCCACAACCTTTAAAGTGGACTATGAGAGGTGTAGCATTATCTTTGAGGATTTGGCAGCAACAAATTATGGCCTTGCCGATCGTCTTAAGGGTTTGGATAAGGATCATACCCTTGTGGTTCTAAAGAAATTGGCGAAGTTTCATGCAGCTGCAGCAGTGTTAAATGAACGTATGGATGGTGCCTTGGAATCGTTTCAGAGGGGTTTATTTAATCGCCATACTCGGGGTTTGGGTTGTATGTTCGAGCATTTTACCGAAACCTGTGCAAATTTTGCCAAAACTTGTCCCGACCTGGGTGTGTATTATTATGATAAGCTTATGAAACTCCAGTCCCATGTTGTGGAATATGGCATCAAGGCCACCTCGAAGTGGAATGAAGCAGATTTTTATACCTTATGCCATGGTGATTTGTGGATCAACAACATGTTAATGCAGTATCGGAATTCTAAGAGTTCTCAACAGAAATTGGAGAATCTGCTATTTGTGGACTTCCAATTCAGCAATTGGTCTTCACCGGCAGTTGATTTGTATTATTTTTTCAATACCTCGCTGGAGCCGGAGTTGCAAATGGATGTCCATTTCTTGGCTGAAATGGTACAATTCTATCATTCAATTTTGAGTGAAATGCTGAAGAAATTCAAGTACAACGGTCACGTGCCGACATTGCATGAGTTGTGGGTCCAATTGGAGGAAAGGAAGTTTTTGGGTAGGTGAAATTAAAAATATTTATTAAATAAATTTGAAATTACATAATTCAAAAAAATATTTTAATATTTCTTCTAGCCCTTATAACGACCCTGACAAACCAGGCAGTGGCCACAGTGGACGAATGTGATGATGCTGACTTCCATTGTTTGGTCGATGATACCGACAGAGCCAAGAAGTTCCGTTTGGACTGTTATAGAAATAAACGCCATCAAAATATTATTAAACAAATTTTGCCATACTTTGATCGCTGTGGTTTGCTGGATGTACAATAAAAAGGGTTTGGAATAAGAGTGTACTTTCAATTCAACTTCATGGTTCCTCAGTAGACAATCCTTCTCCCAACATTCAATATAGGGGAGCATTCATTTTGGTTTGATAAAAAATAATCATTTTTTTTTGTGTTTGAAAGATAGAAAACCCTACAAAGTCCTTCCATAGCTGAGGGATTTTATGAAGGTTCTTTATAGATGGAGTGCCTCAGACGAACTTTTTTTCTGTGACTGTGTGGGATATCCCAAGTTTTAAAAGATTCGGATCATTTTGTATTTAATCAGGGTTGTGTTTATTGAAAATGTTGACCCGTTGTGGAGAAGTTTTCGGAAGGAGTGGTTCGGCATATCCTATCTCCATACCAGATTTAGAGGTATATTGGGATAAGCAAAAGGCAAAGACTCTTACTTCGCATTCTATAAGTCATGATTTCCCCTAATTTTAACCCTTTGTGGGGGTGGGGGGGTAAACGTTGACCTTTTTTGGGTAAGGAACACGAAGAAGTGAAGTGATACTTTAACTGGTACTAAGTTATATAATCGTAAGCACCAGCCAGACGGGAGAACAAACGGACACCGCTAGATCGACTCCAAATGTCCTTAAAAGGATTTCGTCCAAGGGTCTCACATCGTTCTTTCGATGAGGCACGTTTTGGTCATATTAAATGATATCTAATCTCTTTTGTCATATGGCTGAGGGTATATTTTGTCATTGCGGAGGAGGGCTCTTATCCTGCATACCTCCTTGCATTGTATATCATCTTTTCCTAGAAGATTTGAATAAGGCTTTCTGTCCATAAAAAATCGCAGGAGCAATTCTTTTCCTAGATGACATGAGAGAGAGACCTACACAAAGTTATCTATCCATGCAAGATCTGTAGGCGGTAAGAAGACCAATAAGACATTTCCTCTTCAGAAAGTACACTTAGAAGAACCTTTTAATAGTCTTCATTCCATACCGGACAAATTCCAAAGTTTGGGCCAAATCTCTCTTCATGAGTTATCATGCACGAGCCAGACAGCTTGTCGAACGGACATTGCCGAATCGACTCCAAAGAGACCTAGAGTCTAAACCCGTTATTTCTGTAGTAATTTGGCTAAGGGTATAATTAGTCATTCCAGATGAGGCCTAATCCTGCTTACTTCCTTGTGTTTTAGGTAATTTTACCTTGAATATCTGAAGGAGATTTACTATCCATGAAAGACCTACAGAAGAACTTTTATTCCTAAAATACACGTGAGAGATAATACAAAACTTATAGAAAGTTCTCTTTCCATACAAGACCTGTAAGCGGTATCCGGTCCTAAGAAGACCAAGGAGGGCATATTTTCTTAATAGACCTGCATGAGGTCTTCAGTCTATACATGACGTATATCAAAAACCTGTTATATATTCCCTTGTATGAATTCTTGACCTCCATTGTGGGCAGAAAGTCTTCTAGAGACTCATGTCAAGAAGGTTCTCTGTCCCTAAAAGACCTGCAGGAGGACACGAGGGAGATATTCTGTCAATACTAAACCTATATAAAGTTCTCTGTCCATAAAAAAAACCTGTAGGCGGTATCCGGTACTAAGACACATCTATTCAGAAAGAACAGGTAGGAAGCCACTTTTTTTAATATTCGACCTATAAGAAGTCTCCGGCATATTAAAGACCTGTTAGAGATCTCCTTCAGACTATACATGATTATAGGAATATCAAAAACCTGATGTATATCCCCTGTAAGAATTCTTGATTTCCATTATGGGCAGAAAGTCATCTAGGGAATCATGACAAAAAGGCTTTCTGTCAATAAAAGACCTGCAGGAGGACATGAGGGAGATATTCTGTCAATACTAAACCTATATAAAGTTCTCTGTCCATAAAAAAACCTGTAGGCGGTATCCGGTACTAAGACACATCCTCTATTCAGAAAGAACAGGTAGGAAGCCACTTTTTTTAATATTCGACCTATAAGAAGTCTCCGACATATTAAAGACCTGTTAGAGATCTCCTGTGAGTATTCTTGACCTCCGTTACGATGTCTGCTGATCTCTCCCCGAAAAAAGCTTGTCATTTGACCCTAGAAGCCTCATGTCAGTCCAGAAAAGTTGTGTTGGACGTCTATAAAAGCTCTTTGGAACGTCTTTATAAGGATCTCCATTTGTTAGGTAGACAGGTAGACGGTCTGAAGGACATCGCTAGATCGTCTCCAATCAATATGACATCTTCTGTTCAGAAAATAATAGTAGGTCCTTTTTTTTAAAGAGAGAAAAGTCTCCGGCATATAGAGATCCCCTGTAAAAATTTTTGGCCCGCGACAAGGCGTCTTCTATAGATTGTATAATATATTGTATCTTCTACCTATAGTATAAGGTTTCCCTATCTGTACGAGGTCTTCTGTTCGTAGAATACATTTTGGAGGTAATTCTCTCCAAGAAAATCAATAGGAGGTCTTCTGTCCAAAATATGTCCTTAAATGAGCTAAAGAGGTCCTTTTGGGAAAAGAAGACATGTACATAAAAAGGGTTTTCAAGAAGTCTTTAGAATCTAGAAGACTTGTAAGATTTGTCTCCTGTCTCTGGAAGATCGAAAAGAGGTTCTTTGTACAGAGAAGACCTGAAAGATGTAGTCAATCCAACGAAGATCTATGGAAAATCTCTTGTTCCCTTTTGGGGGGGGGGGGGTTTATCATAGAAGACTAGCCTCTTGTACGTAGAAAATCATTTGCCCCGATAAGATCTCTTGAGGGTGTTTTTCCCAGGAATACCTAATAAAGATCTTTTTCCGAGATGATCTCCCGTTCCGTTTATGCCGTCCCCACTGTATTTCAATATTGTTCATTAGAAACACATTTAAATTAAGTGGATAGTTTGGCTGTTCGTGTGTATGTCTGTATGTATGTATATGTCACAATAAAGCTTGTCGTTTGTTCTGTAAAGTTAATTCCAGGCAGTATCAGTTGGAATAAGACCGCCGCACATAGACGAACTGAGATAGCGCTAGAATAGAAATTAAAAAAAAACTACACACAATGAGTGATAATACGGTTACATGGCAAGCTCCGGAATGGCTAAACGATTCAGAACTTTTGGAAAAAATATTAAAAGACTATCTCGGGGATGGTGAAGTGAAAATAGAAAAAATTGATTGGGAACCTGCCACAGCAAATGGTGAAAATTATGCCAGTATTATGACACGCATAAAAATCTACTTCCGTCTGGGTCAGTCGGAAGAAATCCAGGATTTATCGTTTATCATAAAATGTTGCTATGACAGTGATCCCGTTCTGCAAAATCTGATGAAAAGTTATAATCTCTATCAAACCGAAATGAAAATGTATGAACAGGTGTTGCCACAAATCACAAAAATTCTACAAGAAGCCGATGAGGGTGCATTGCAGGAGCAGCTGTTTGCAAAAACCCTAAATGTGAACTATGAACGGGCCACGATAATTTTTGAAGATTTGTCTGCGAAAAACTATGTCATGGGTAATCGTTTGGTAGGTTTCGATAAACTTCATGCCCGCTTTGTGATGGAGAAGTTGGCTAAATTTCATGCCGCCGCAGCTGTGTTAAATGAACAGCTCAATGGAGCTTTGCAACAATTCGATAGAGGTCTTTTTAATGAACATACTCGCGGTTTGGGTTGCATGTTCGAATACATGATTGAAGAAAGTGCTAGATATGCTCTCACCGTTGAAAGTTTGGGAAAATATTATCATGACAAGATAATGAAGCTGCTGCCGCATGTGGTGGAGTATGGCACCAAGGCTTATGCCACAAACTCACCTCACCACTTTTATACTCTCTGTCATGGTGATTTGTGGATCAATAATATTATGGTGAAATATGGGAACACTAACTCTACGGGGGAAAATGAGGAGGAGAGCCATCAGCAATTGGAGGACGTTTTATTTGTGGATTTCCAATTTAGCAGCTGGACCTCGCCGGCCATAGATTTGCATTATTTTTTCAATACCTCAATTGAATTTATGTTTATACCCTCCACCATAGATAGTATGGAGGGTACATTAGGTTCTTCATTCCGTTTGTAACTCATAGAAATAATAATTCGTCATTCCGTTTGTATCTCCTCGAAATAATAATTTTATACCCAACAAAGGCCTTGATCAGCGTAAAATTTCTAGTTAAAAGACTTGGCCCTGTCCGTCCGTCTGTTGAAATCACGCTAGAGTCCAAACGAATTAAAATTGGAAGCTCAAATTTTGCACAGATCAGTCTTTTGTCTGCAGGTCAAGTTCGAAGATGCGCCATGTCGGTCACCCATAAAACGGTACCCCATATATTCGGTATTTCGATGATTGTAGCCAAATTTGTCAATGGAATTATCTGAAAATCCACACAAGGAGTTCCTTCTGAGTTCTTTACCATCTGGAAGAATATTGTCTATACAGGTCCACGATATCGCATAGCCCCCATACAACGATCCCCCCGATATTCGGTATTTTGATGATTTTGGGAACACTATTCACTGGAATTGTTTCATATTTGATATTTGAAGTTCGTAATGGATACTACAGCTTATCACAGAAAATTGTCTGTGCAGGTCCACGTCTTCTTATAGCCTCCTTATAACGATACCTCCCAATATTCGGTATTTTGACTATCTTAGCGTCATTATTCACCGGAGAAGTTTCAAATTACGTATTTAGAGATCATAATGGGTACTACAGTCTATGACAGAAAATTGTCTGTGCAGGTCCAGGTCTTCGTATAGCCCCCATATAACGATACCTCCCGATATTCGGTATATAGATGATTTAAGCGACATTATTCACTAGATTTGTTTCAAATTTTGTATTTGAAGTTCGAAATGGATTCTACACCCTAAGACAGAAAATTGTCTATGCAGGTCCAGGTCTTCGTATAGGTCCAATATATCAGTACCTCCCTATATTCGGTATTTTGACGATTTTAGTCAATTTTTGTTTGAGATGTCGTATTTGAAGTTCGTAATGGATGCTCCAGCCTGTGACAGAAAATTGTCTATGCAGGTCCAGGTCATCGTATAGCTCCGATATAACGGTACCTCCCTATATATGTTATTTTTATGATTTTCGCTACATGATTAACCGTCCACGTCGATAGACCCCAATATAACGGCTATATTCGGTATTTTTAAAATTTTAACAGAATTTTTTAAGGATTTTATTTTTGAAAATTTCCAAATTCGTTCGAAATGGTAGAGGGTATTCAAAGTTCGGTCCGGCCAAACTTACTGCATTTCAACTTGTTTTTTTTTTTTTTTTTTTTTTTGAAGGACTGTTTTTGAAGCACCTGAATACTTCAGACCATGCTTGGTCTTCCGCAAAAAAATAGCACTGATATCTGTCAATGTAATTGTATCACTTTTGTGTAATAATGTTTTTAATTCGGGAAGTCAAATTTCAGTCGATAACTTAAAATGCGTTTTTATCGAAACTGAACTTTTTTTTGAGATGTGACACTCTTTGAGGTGTGACACTTCTTGAGTAAATGAGCGGCATGTAAAGTAATTTTTATAATTTTTGTATAGCATTTGTGTTGCCTATTTCTAAGCGCTCCCGACAATTTTTAAACCTAAAAGAATTGCTATATGTATAGTATGTACATATACCATATATAAATTAATATATACTTTACTATTGCAAAAATCGTCAGGCTTACTCTCATTATTGTTGATTTTATTAAACAACATTTGTTTATTAGTAGAGAAAGCATATCTTTTAGGTTTTTAAATAATATGTGGAGAGCGCCTAAAAGTATGCCATATATAAAAAAGTTAAAAGTAAATTTGGAAAAGTCAGTTTCATATGACTCTCACATGATGAAAGACCCCATATCTGTTCCCTTCGGTGGTGTTGCAGGTTATTTTCTGTGTTTTACTTCTCTTTATTAACTTGCTGTTCCTTTGTCTTCCAGCTGTTACTGGTATCCTCTCGGATCAAGCCATTGCCACCTCAGATCAGTGTGATGATGCCGATGTCCACTGTTTGATTGGCGACAGTGAACGTGCCCGAAATTTCCGACAAAATTGCTACAAAAATAAACGCCACCAGAAAATCGTTCAACATTTCCTGCCATATTTGGATCGGTATGGTTTACTGGATATACAAAATTAGTTTTAGCCTAACTATTTGTAATTAAGAAATAGATAATTGAAGTAAATTTATTAAAATATAAAATTGTTTTTGTGAAGTAGTATCATTGTAATTGCCTGTTCCAGAACAAAAATTAAAATATTATTAAAATAATGGCCTACTGAACATACTTCGTCGATTTAAAGATTATTTTTTTAAGGATACCTTTTTGACTCATAGAATTTTGTATATTAATGAGCCATAGAGCTTTAATTATGGATTTTTAAATAGTATATTTAGGGATTTTTAATTGTATATTTTCTCAAGATATTTCTTAATTCATAGAACCGTAATCGTGTATTTTTTAACATTTTTTAATGACCCATAGAGCTTTAAATATTGATTTTTGAAGAAAATTTTTAAGGCCCATAGGTCTTTAATTTTGAATATTTTAAAGAATAGATATTTAATCGCTGATATTTTAAGGAATATTCTAAGTACCTTTAGAAAGAGAGAGAGAGAGAGAGAAAGATTTAATTGTAGAACCTTTCAAAAGTACTAAGGACCCATTGAGCTTAAATTGTAAGGTTTTTATATCCTAGGCCATATGGCTAGAGATGCTATGTATAATTTGATACAGCCAAAACGTGACTCATCTAAATAACGATTTTAGACTCTAGGTCTCTTTGGACCAAATCTTTTTCTGCTTTATCTTTCTTTTTCTGTCTATCTGGTGTGCACAATAAATCTCAACGGGAGTATCCGATTTGGTCCAAACTTGGTTCTACGTATTATTATTATAAAACTTAAATCGAGTTCGGAGATGGGCAATACTACTCCTTCTTGTACCTTCCCAACAAAAGGTCGAAAATTTCAAACAAATATTTTACTGTACAGAAAGATAAAGGATGATCCGATTTGCTTAACTTTGGAACTCCTAATTTTTCCATCAGGTGCGAAAATGGACAATATCGGTCCACTCCATCAAATACCTCCCTTAAAAAAGTCATATAAAAGTCCGATTGTCTTCAAACTTCAAGGTCTGGTGTGAAGATATTTCGGTCCACTTCTTCCCCACAAAACATTTTCATTAAAAGGTCAACATGAAGCTTATAAAAATTAACATCCGATTCCATTCAGACTTGGCACATCTCAATATGTTTATTATCACAAGATCCGTAAGAAATATGACAGACATCGGATCATTCCATCTAGCACCTCCCCCACATAGGGTTAAAGTTTTGAGTAACCGAAACAATTATAAAATCCAAAAAAAAGGATCCGGTTCTCTTTATATTTCACACATCCCATTACTTCTACTAACACAAGACTTGCTGTGAAGATGGGGTATATTGGTCTACTCCTTCTGGTACCTCCCCCACACAGAATCAAAATTTCGAATATCCATGAAGCTCATAAAACGCCAAATTAACGTCCGATTCCATTCAGACCTGTTACATCTCACTATTTCCATCAACACAATATGGGTTATAAGATGGTAGAGATCGGACCATTACTTGTGGTACCCCCACATAGGGTTTAAGATTTTGAAAAACATAACGCTGATTCCTCATGCACATTTTAACATTTTCTAAAAATTATCACATGTCTCATATAAAGTGAAAAAAGTATCACTCCGTTTGTAACATCCCTAAATACTCGTCGTAGACCTCATAAAAGTATTCATGATCAGCATAAAATTCTACGTCTATTTAACGATGTCCGTCTGTCTGTCTGTTGAAATCACGATGATGCACACATTTTTTGACGTAGAGATTCAAAACTTGGCAGCACAATTTGTATTGTATCTAGGATAATTTGTATTGAAAATGGGATATATCTGTCCACGTTTTGGTATAGCCCCTTATAACGGTACCTACCAATATTCGGCACATTTTTTTCTCGGATTCGTCTTAAAATTGGTATTTGTGGGTGATAATGGGGTCTAATGTTTCCTTTACCCTAAGGTGGAGGATAATAAAAGTTAGGCCCGACCGAACTCAATGTTTTTATGCCCTACACCACAAGGTGGTCAGGGTATTTTGTCTTTGTGCATATGTTTGTAACAGGCAAAAGAAAACGAGATAGAGCCATAGTTCCTTTTGATGATCTGCATAGAATCACATTCTGAGTCGATTTATGCATGTCCGTCCGTCCATCCGTCTGTCCATGTATTTTTATAAACAAAGTACAGTTCGCATTTATTGCCCTATCCAGATGAAATTTTGCACAAATCATTTGTTTGGCCCAAGGACGAACCCTATTGAAATTGGAGATAATCGGTCAAAATTTAGATATAGCTCCCATATATATCTTCGTCCGATTTGCCTTTTATTGTGCATCAAACGTGTAATATCAGTTCGAATAGTATGGAATTTTGCACGTACGATCAGATTGGACCTGAAAATAAGTATACAAAATTTGAATTCGAAATCGGTTCAGATATAACTATATCTCCCATATATATTGTTCATCCGATTTGTTACTTTTGTCCTCCGCAGCCGTAATATGCACTCTGTAACAACAATATTTGGAGAAATATATTAGAAATACATTTGCTAAATTTTATCGAGATCGGTTCAGATTTGGATATAGCTCCCTAACTTTGTCAGATTTACTTTTGATTGTACACCAAAGGTCCAATATTTGCCCAAATGCGATGAAATTTGGCACTTGCAACCGAATTGAGTCTAGAAGGTTGTATGCCAAATTTGGTGAAGATCGGTTCAGATATAGCTATAGCTCCCATATATATTGTTCATCCGATTTGTTGTATTTGTTACCTACAGCCATAATATGCACTCCACAATAACGATATTCAGGGAAGTATATCAATTACAGCTCAGAAATATCTTTGCCAAATTTTATCGAGATCGGTTCAGATTTGGATATAGCTTCCATATATATCTTTATCTGATTTCAAATTAATTTTGCACCAATGGGCAATACAAGTCCGAATTTAAAATATACAAGTGCTTCGGCATATTTCGTCCTTTGAGCTTTAAATTATAATTATGCGTGTATGATTGAATTCTCGTAGCGTGTATGATTGAATTCTCCCATAAAAACTTTTAATTGTTATGCGGAGCTCTACTAAATTAGCAAAGTGGTGTAGGGTATCATAAAGTCGGTCCCGCCCGACTTTAAGACTTTCTTTACTGGTTGATTTGTTATTTTTTAAATAATATCAAAAAATATATCTACCTTATGTTCGTATATAGTTGATATAAATATACGGATGTACTGAAGGATATGCCCTCATTGGCTGAGAGTGTATTTCAATCGCAAAACCGACTGATTCTTTCTAATGATATAGAAGTTCATTGTATATTGTTTTAAATCAGATATTAGATATTACTACCATTTGCAAGTATTAACTCCCAAAGGGTTAATTTGCATAAATTCTGCTATTATATCTTTGCCTACAGGCTTTGAGGTTTTTAGGCTTTTTACAACAATATTCTAGAACAATAACTTTTCGAGATGTCAAAAAAGATAATGAACTTTTCTCATCTTTTATTTCTCATTTTACAGTAGTGGAAATTTATTTGACTGCCACGCGAGTTCTCCCAACAAAAGAAACGAAATAAAATCTTTAGTTTTATTGGCCCTCCAGACTATTTAAATAATTGCCATTATAAAACAAAAACGAAGAAAGAAACAGAAAACTTTAGATTAGGGCCCTGCAATTTATGACGTAACAAATTACTCAGCAAATTTTCACCCGCGGAGATTATATCTGAAATACAGATATAAATGGCGAACGCCACACGCTGTGGCCTTATCACAGTTGGATTACTCTAGGAACAAGACCCTATCTCAATTTTTCTTAACGTTTTGCTATATTTGAAGCGGAAATATGTGTGAAAATAATGTATGGCAAGCCCCGAAATGGCTTACCAATGAATATCTGCAAGAAGTCCTCAAGGATTATCTCAAGGATCAGACAGTGCAAATAACAAAAGTGGATATACGACCCGCCACGGCAAATGGTGAAAATTATGCCAGTGTTATGAGCCGCATAAAGATCTCATTTTCAAGGGAAGGAAATGCCGAAACCGAAACTCTTTCATTTATTATGAAATATTCCTATGAAAATGATCCGGTTGTGTCGAAAATCATGTCGGGTTATGATATCTACAATACCGAAATGAAAATGTATGAACAAATTTTGCCACAATTGGCGGAGGTGCTTAAGGAATCGGGAGATATGGAAAAGCTGTTTGCCCAAACCCTGAAAGTGGATTATGAGCGTTCGACAATCATTTTTGAAGATCTAACTGTGGAGGGTTATGAAATGGCAGATCGTACACGGGGTTTAGATCTTCCCCACATCAGGATGTCTATGAAGAAATTGGCCAAGTTCCATGCAGCTGCTGCGGTTTTAAACGAACGTCAGGGTGGACTATTGGAGCAATTTGACCATGGCATGTTTAATCGCCACACCAAAGGATTTTGTTGTGTTTTTGAATATTTGACCCAAGAGGCGGCCCATTTTGCCAAAAATTGCCCAGAATTGGGTGAATATTATGCGGATAAGTTAGACAAATTAACTTCTAAAATTGTGGAATATTGCACCAAGGCCTATGCACCAAATCCTTGGAATTTCTATAGCCTAAATCATGGTGATTTGTGGACCAATAACATAATGATGTTATATGAAAAGTGCGAGGGTGGGAAGGAGAAATCCCTAAAGGATATTATGTTAATTGATTTCCAACTGTGTAATTGGTCTTCGGTGGCTGTGGATATACATTATCTGTTTAATACTTCATTACAATCTGATTTACTGGTGGACATTGAGGTGCAGGAGAAATTGATACAGTATTATCATGGGATTTTGAGTGAAACTCTGAGGAAATTGAAATATAAAGGACACATACCCAGCCTGCATGAAATCTTTGTACAATGGGAGGAGAGTCGAATTTTGGGTAAGTACAAGAAATATTTGATGAGTTCTTAATTCATCATCCTTTTGTTCTCTTTCCAGCTGTTAATGGTCTCTTGGCCCATCGTTCCATTATGACAACGAATAATAGTGAAGATGCCGATATCCATAGCCTCTTGGATGATGATGAAAGGGCTAGGAAATTCCGTCGCACCTGTTTTTCTGGGAATAAAGAATATCAAAATGTCCTTAAGAAGTTATTGCCATTATTTGATCGCCGGGGGTTATTAGATTTACAAAAATAAATTTAAACCTTAGAGTAGTTTAGATCTTAGCTAGAAAAAATTATAGAAAATTATTGAAATAAAATTAAGTGAACCAGGTTGAGAAAGTTTTTGAATAAAAAACACCTAAAAATATTTAAAAAAAAAATCACGTTTTCTTAAGCATGAATTATAATAAATTCTTCAAAATTCCCGACTTTTGACAGGAAAAAATAATATTCGAAATCCCTTATCATACAAATGAACAACGCACAACGCTCTTCTTCTGTTCCATTGTGTTCAGCAACGAAGTCCATTTTTGGTTCAATGGGTACACAAATAAGAAGAAAGTTCGAATTTGGAGTGAAGATTTTTAGAAGTATTGCAAAAATCTATCATTGCATCCAGAAAAAGTCAAAGTGTGGCGCGATCTTTGGGTTGTTGGCATCATTTGACCGTATTTCTTTAAATATGCTAGGAATCGTAACGGAGATGATATCCAACCAACTTGCCGAAAATACAAGAGCTTGACTTGCATGGCATGTGGTTTCAATAGGGCGGTGCGACATGCCACGCAGCGCGCGAACTCATATTAAAATTTGCCAACATTGGACTTAATAATGAGTAAGACGTTTAGGGGTAAAAAAGTGGTTGGCACATGTATTTGGATTTTTATGAGAGTTATTAGTTTTCATCAGCAAAATTGTGGGGACAAGTTGCCCCCTTTACGAAATTTTAGGAAATTTGAGATTAAGATTCATTTGAATCCATTCCCTTTTTTATACCCTCAACCATATGACTAGAAACGGTATATATCATTTGATACGGCTAAAACG
The DNA here is from genome assembly GCF_030504385.1 of Musca domestica. Taxonomy (NCBI): domain Eukaryota; kingdom Metazoa; phylum Arthropoda; class Insecta; order Diptera; family Muscidae; genus Musca; species Musca domestica. Next base: position 6,420,130 of record NW_026712155.1, read on the forward strand.
TGCCTCATCGAAATAACGGTTTTAGACCCTAGTCCCGTTTGTCTGTCTGTCTGTTCGTGCGCACGATAACTCTCGAAGGGAGTATTCGATTTGATCCAAACTTGGTACATCTTAATATTATTTTCAAAGTTAGATCGAGTTCGAAGATGGGCAATATCGGTCTACTCCTTCTGGTACCTCCCACACAAAATGTCAACATTTTCAAAGAAAGTAATTTACTGGACAGAAAGAGAAAGAATTATCCGATTTTTCTCCAATTTTGCGAATCGTAATATTTACATTAGAAGTTAGGTCAGGTACAAATATGGACAGTATCGGTTCACTCCATCAAGTATCTCCCCCCAAAGTGTCAAAATTTTGAATAATTAAAACTTTAGTAAAATGTGATGCAAGAATCAATTGTCTTCAAATTACACACATCACAATATATTTATTAATGGAATATATCGATCCACTCCTTCTGGTATCTTCACAACAAAGGGTCAACATTTTGAATACCTATAAAGCTCATAAGACCCGAAATTAACATCCGATTTCATTCAGACTTGCCACATCTCAATATTTCCATCAAAACAAGATCGGTTATAAAGATTGTAAACATCGGACCATTTCTTCCGGGACCCCCCCCCCCCCCCCCCCCCCCCCCTTAAAGGGTCAAAGTTTCGAATAACCAAAACTATTATTAAATCCGAAATAAGAATCCGGTTCTCTTCATAGTTCATGCATCCCATTATTTTTACTAACACCGGATCTGCTGTGAAGATGAGATATATCGGATCATTTCTTCTGTTACCTCCACCTCAAAGGTCAAAATTTAAAATAACCAAAACAAATTTCACACATTCAAACATTTTTGCTAACGCAAAATCTGTTGTTGTGAAGATGATAGATATCTGCCAAACAGATATCTACAAAAGATCAAAATTTTGAATAAGGATATATGGACATGATAGACATTTTTTGTCATAGAAATTAGTACCCATTACGAACTCCAAATGCCAATTTTGAAAAAATAGGTAAAAAGTGGGACAAAAATCATCCAAATACCGAATATCTAAAGGTATTGTACAGTTATATGGGGACTGTACAAAAACTTGGGCCAATAAGGACAGTTCTATGCAAGGATGTTGCCCACATACTCGGAACACAAACTGATCTTTTACAGTAAATTCTGCCAATTAAAACCAACCAAAACACCTTAAATCTGGTGGCTATACCTAAACTTTTTCAATACCAAAAAATCTGTGGACCTTAAATACTTCTGAGTAAAATTTCATCAACCCACTTCGTTCCGTTCGGAAGCTAAATTCATTTTCACCGACAGAAAAATGGGCATCGCTTAGTGGACATAAAATCGTAAGCTTATCATGGGTCTTATTATGGCGAGAGAACATGCTCGATTACGACTGAATTTTACTCTAACTTGAAAGCAAGGGAAACGTACTCGCTCTTATTCGAGTGACATCGAAAAATGATGTATGCTTGATGTTTGGTTTACTCCCATTCAAATTCAATCGAGTTTCACTTTCTACTTGAATTCTAGCGAGCATTTCGGAAGTGTGTAGAGTCTCATACCGAAGGTGCTGAAGATTCGAAATCCAATAACGAAATCTAAAAGTGTAAAAGGAAAATCGCGCTTATTGCTTACTGTTTGGTATAGGTTCAATGAATTGTAATCCACGATGTTTTAAGGCTAAGCTATATTTCTCCAAACTTAATCGTGTGAATTTATTATTCAAGGCCTTAAGGGACAGGAAGCTTTCTTGACAATATAAATTAGTATATTTCTCAGGCAGGGTTATACAAATACGCTCTATCTGAATACCTTTCTCAGTTCCATCAATTTTTCGTTTTCATTTAATTTCGATACAATTAGGTATCCATTGTTAAAAAATTTCAAAATTCGGAAGATTTTTTAGATTTTTGCGGCCACAATGGCTAAAACAAACCCCTGCTACGGTTGTTGTTTTTAGGAAAGTTTTGCAACAAATTATCATCATTAATTTCTTTGGAATTATCTATATTTTTTATGTATTTTCTACTAAGATGCATTAACTTAATTTCACTATAAAAAAACTTAAATTACAACAATAAATAAATTATTTTTGTAAATCCAATAAACCTAAACGATCAAATCGTGGAAGCCACGCCTTAATGACCGTTTGTAGTTCCTTGTTTTTAAAGCAGTTTCGTCTAAATCGCCAAGCTCTCTCATTATCGTCCATAAGACTGTGAATATCGGCATCTTCCGTTTCGTCGGTTGTCATAATTGGGCGATTTGAAAATATACCAGTCAAAGCTAAAAATGGAAATGAAGGGCAGGAAATTAGTAACAGATCATTAAGAAAATGTATATTTTCCAAAAACTTACCCAGTATCCGACTTTCCTCAAATTGCACCGTCAATTCATGTAGGCTGGGTATGTGACCTTCGTAATTTAATTTTCTCAACGTATCACATAAAACTGAATGATAATATTGCAGGAGTTTTTCTTGTGTTTCTCTATCCAAAAGTAAATCCGTTGACAAGGATGTGTTAAAGTAATAATGCAAATCCACAGTGGGTGAGGACCAATTGCATAGCTGGAAGTCAATAAACATTAACTCCTTCAATGACTGTTTCTTTTCCAACTCTTCCTCAATCGTTTCGTACAACATCATCATATTGTTGGTCCACAAATCTCCATGGCTGAGGGTGTAGAAATTTTGTGGCCTGGTGGCATAAGCTCTGACACCATAGTCAATTATGTGGCTGCATAGCTTCGACAATTTTTCGTAATAATATTCACCCAATTCCGGGCAATCCTTAACAAAGCGTGCTCCTTCTTCGAAGAGATACTCAAAGATACAGGCAAATCCCCTGGTATGGCGATTCATAATACCATGATCGAATTGTTCCAGTATGCCATTCTGACGTTCATTTAACACCGCCGCAGCTGCATGGAACTTGGCCAACTTTTTTATAACCATTTCAGCATGTGACCAATCCATACCCCGTTTGCGGTCAGCCATTTCAAAACCCGACATAGTTAAATCCTCAAATATGATGGCTGAACGTTCATAGTCCACCTTTAGGGTCTTGGCAAATAGTTGCTCTGTATCTCCCGACTCCTCTAAGATTTCTGCCAATTGGGGTAGAATTTTTTCGTACATTTTCATTTCCGTGTTGTAAACATCATAGCCCGCCATAATTTTTGCCACCACAGGATCATTTTCATAGGAATACTTCAGAATGAAGGATAATGTGCAAGGTTCAATTTGTGTGTTGCTGGTAAAGGTGAGCTTAATGCGACTCATGACACTGGCATAATTTTCACCATTGGCTGTGGCCGGTCGTATATCCACATTTGTTAGCAGAACAGAATCATCTTTGAGATATTCCTGAAGGACTATTTGCAAATAGTCATTGCTTAGCCACAAGGGAGCCTGCCAGGAGTTATTTTCACACATTTTTTTTTTAATTCTGTTTGTTTTCCGAGTATTCTATGAGCAATTCCCCAAACGCGTGCCGTTTTTAATATACAAGTGTTCGCTTTGCCATTATCCGACTACTATTTATATGCTGAATAGCTTTTTTTTTGGCAAAATGAAAGGTGTATCTGTTTAACCGTCTACAAACATTGCTAATCTAAATTGTTTTATTCGTTTGGGGGTCTTTAGCGATGACAGCCAAAAATCTGTGAAATCAAATCACCCCAACAATTTTGGCAGTTTATCTATTTTAGATATCTGTTGCCATAATGTCTCAGATAATTTTATGGAGATACGGGAACCAGGTAGTAAAAAGAGTTAAAATATAACACATCTGCTACTTTTTCATATTTTGGCACTTAAATATAAAATTTCAGAATAATAGTAGATCTTCCCACCAATTTTAACCCGCAATCTGCCTATATCTTAAACCACAGACACAAACAGTGATATCTACGTAAAATTTTAGGATTTTAGACCCATTCCTTCACTCAATTCCAATATTAGTACAATTTAGACAATTATAGTAGTCATTTTCAAAAACACCTCCATATCTCAATTGTAAATACCAACAGAGGCATTAATACCAAATTTCAGAATTCTATCTCTATCCCTTCACTCAATACCAAATTTAGTACCATTTGGTAAGTTTCTCACAAATATAGGACAAATTTCCAAACCACCTCTAAAATTTAAACACAGATACCATCAGTAACACAAATATCAAATTTCAGAATTTTGTCTCTATCTCTTCACCCAATACCAAAGGTAGTACCATTCAGTACTTTTCGTACATATATAGGACCCATTTCCAAACCAACACTAAAATTTCAAACACAGATACCATCAGTAATCCAAATATCAATTTTCCGAAATGTTATCTCTATACCTTCACCCAATGCAGTACTATTCAGTACTTCTGGTACAATTATTTTATATATCCAAAACCGAATTGTACCAAATATATTACGATTTAGTACTTTTTGTGTACACATTTCTACGACCACCTCTATATCGCAAACCCACCACCAACAGGGAACCCAATACAGGGACCCATCTTCATTCGTTCACCTTAAATCAAAATGTTTCAAATTTAGGACTATTTAGTACAGTTAGTACATATTTCCAAATCACCTTCTTATATCAAACTAACTTCCCAACCTTTTTTGTCGTACCAAAATTTCAATTCGTTCACATAAAACCAAATGGTGCCATTTTGAAAGTTTAGTACAATTTTAGAACTTTTCGTAACCTTAAAATTCGGACTCTCATTCCAATTTTTAGAATTCTACTTCATTCCGTTTGTCCAACAAACAGTATTAAATTTTTAGTACATTTTAGTATATTTCGTTCCCTTTTGGTACGAGTTTCCAAAAAACAAGCCTACACACCAATACTGGCCCTCGTGCATCAATTCTAGCTTCTGCTGTTTCATCTGGGCATTGATTCTAGATCAGTCAGTCAGTTATTACATTAAAAGTTTTGGTTACAAAATCCTCCACATATTCCTCCAGACATCAGATTCATTGAAAAATATTTCTTAAAAAATCCGCGAATAAATGTCTTAGGATCCTTGAACCAATTATTTTTTAAAAATCGAATTTAGCTCTTCAAGGTAATGGTACTACTAGTCCTTGAAAAATATTTTTAAAAATTAATCATTATAGCCCTCGGAGCCTTTACAAAATTTCCATAAATTATCGTTGCTAAAAATGTCCACTATAGCTTACAAAGCTCTGATGACCCTTAAAACAAACTTACGATTGTTGCTCTCTTGGTTCTTAAAAATATTCTTAAAACATCGACTATTTAAGCTCGACTATCTAAGCCCTTATCAACTATTATTTAAAAGTCCATTAAAAGTTTCTATAAAAAGTCAGGACCCAAGGCTATAGCTCTTAGAAGCCCTGTTTCTTAAAATTATGCTAAAAAAATTTACGTTTTTAGCTTTTTGAGTCCTTGAAGAATTGTTTTTCAAAATCCACTTTTCAGCTCTTAGAGTCCTTGAGAAAATATTTTTTTTTTTTAAATCCACGTACCTAGCTCTGGGAGTCCCTCGCAAATATTCTTTAAATTTCCACGTTCAAAGCTCTTGGAGTCCTTGAAAAAATATTCTTTAAAATCCACGTTCAAAGCTCTTAGAGTCCTTGAAAAAATATTCTTTAAAAATCCACGTTCAAAGTCTTAGAGTCCTTGAAAAAATATTCTTTAAAAATCCACGTTCAAAGCTCTTAGAGTCCTTGAAAAAATATTCTTTAAAATCCACGTTCAAAGCTCTTAGAGTCCTTGAAAAAATATTCTTTAAAAATCCACGTTCAAAGTCTTAGAGTCCTTGAAAAAATATTCTTTAAAAATCCACGTTCAAAGCTCTTAGAGTCCTTGAAAAAATATTCTTTAAAAATCCACGTTCAAAGCTCTTAGAGTCCTTGAAAAAATATTCTTTAAAAATCCACGTTCAAAGCTCTTAGAGTCCTTGAAAAAATATTCTTTAAAAATCCACGTTCAAAGCTCTTAGAGTCCTTGAAAAAATATTCTTTAAAAATCCACGTTCAAAGCTCTTAGAGTCCTTGAAAAAATATTCTTTAAAAATCCACGTTCAAAGCTCTTAGAGTCCTTGAAAAAATATTCTTTAAAAATCCACGTTCAAAGCTCTTAGAGTCCTTGAAAAAATATTCTTTAAAAATCCACGTTCAAAGCTCTTAGAGTCCTTGAAAAATACCTCAATTGGTCCTTGAAAAAATATTCTATAAAAATCCTCTATAGGTCCTTGAAAAAATGCTTAATGTATTTTAAATGTCACTTAGATACCGACATGATCATGACTTGCATAAATGATTTTTATAACATCCATTCTGCAGGAGGTTATTAAATGTGAATTTTCAGACAAAGAACATTGATATATGTTTATACTACTGTAACTAATTATAAAGATAAAAAGATCTATCTTCCGTACAATAATAGCTTGGAGATGTACAACAACTTAATTAAGAGATAACATTATCTGGGAATAATATAACATTATTTTATATGGTCTCGTGCCACTGTGTCATGTCATAGATAAGATATACATATTTAGATGGTAACCAAAATACGCAACATATTTTATAGAAGTGCGACCTCATGTCAATTTTGACATGTATAATTTTAGTTTATATAGAAATTCGCATGCTCAGTGGTTCCCAATCCATATTTTCGGAAATTTCAATCACATTTTATTTTGCCATTTGTGTTGCATACAGTTTCGTAAAATGTATCTCCATTTACTCCAACATATCCAAATATCCCAAACGATCAAACTGTGGCAGCATAACTTTCACAATACTCTGCACCCTCTTATTTTCATACAAAACTTTGCGAAATCGTCGAGATTTCTCATTATCCACCAGGAGACATTCAAAATCGGCATCTTCCGTCTGATCATTGGTCAGTAGGGGGAGATTCACCAACAAAGTTGCAACGGCTAGAAAAAGATACATTTGATTTCAGTATATCCCGAACAATCCCGATTCCAATTTGTCTTACCCAAAAATCCTCGATCCAGCAATTGAACTTTCAATTCATGCAGGGTGGGTATATGTTGTTGATATCCCAATTTTCTTAAAGTTTCCGACAATACTTCATGATAATACTGCACAAGATGGTCTTGCCTGTGGAAAAGTAAATCATCCGCCAAGGAGGTATTGAAAAAATAATGCAAATCCACTGCCGGTGATGTCCAATTACAGTATTGAAAATCAATGAGCAAAATATCCTTAAGTTCCCTTTCCACATCGCCATAGCACATCATGAAATTATTTGTCCAAATATCACCATGATTTAGGGTGAAAAAGTGTCCCTCTTTCCAGTCATAACACCGGGTGGCATTCTCCACCACATGGGGTATCCGACGCAATAACTTATCCTTATAGTATCCACCCAACTCGGCGCATGTCTCGCAAAACTCAGCACACACCTTGGTGACAGCCTCGAAAAATCCTCCAAATGCATTTACATGGCGATTGAATATTCCACGTTGATAGACTTCCAAAGAACCCCCTAGGCGTTCATTTAACACCGCTGCCGAGGCATGGAATTTGGCCAGTTTTCTCAAACACAAACGCATGTGGTCCTCATCCAAACCCACCAATCGATTGGCCATGCCAAAACCCTTCACCGCCAGATCCTCGAAGAAAATCGTTTTCTTGCCATAATCCACATAGAGGGTCCTTGCAAACAACTGATCCTCATCTCCAATATCCCAAAGGGATTTTTGCATCTGAGGCAATACCTTTTCGTACATTTGCATTTCGGTATTCAGGACATCGTATTGCTCCAAAACACTGGCCAAAAAACCATTATTTTCAAATGTGGTTTTATACAAAAATGATATTTCACAAACATCTTTGCTATGAGAGGTGGTGTAACGGGCTCGCACCCGATTTATAACACTTGAGAAGCTTTCCCCTTTCGCTGTGGCCGGTTTCACATCCAAACTTTGTAATTTTATTTGATTTTCATTTAAATATGTTTTTAATATTTTTTCCACGTAACTGTCGCTTAACCACTCCGGTCGTTCATTTTCTTCCGATACACCGCTCATTGCTGCGTTGGCTTCGCAAATGGGTTTACAACTATTTTGAACTGAAATAACTAAACAATTGAGCAGTAATCTAGCGCGACGCTTTTTTTTATTCCAATTAAGATAGAGAATTTCAAGTGCAATGCAATGTGTACTCTACAATCGGAGGGTATAAAATGGTTCATTCATTGGAAGCTATTGCCAAATATGGAAGAACTTATTATGGAACCTTCGTGCAAAAAGGATTTTCTATGAACCGAGGTCTATGGAGCGTCTTTAATCTACGGATACCCACCAGACACCTTCTATCAGTAGTGGACCCTCAAAATCCTTGAACCCATATTCTATAACTGGATAAATGGAAGAGCTACAAAATAAAAAATATGAATAGAATGTTTTCTATCAATCCTTTGCTAAAAAAATATTCTTAAAAATCCACCATATTAGTTCCGAGAGTCCTTGAGAAATATTCCCAAACAAATTCTCGATTATAACTTTGTTGTTCCTTTAAGTCCCGTTGGTCCTTAAATACTCACAGCTCTGTTATTATATAAACATTCAGGAATGAAAAAGGGCCAGGGTTTTTGTGAACTTCTTCCCAAAAAATGCAAGATTATGTCCTGTAGGTCCTTAAAAAATTTTTCTTAAATAGGAAATTATGGTATCCAAAATTATGGTTAAATTTAGTCTTTAAAATAAATAATCTTAAATCCTTAAATAGGGCTCCATTGGTCCTTAAAAACAATATTCTTAAAAATCCAAAAATGGTCTATGAAAAAAATCCTCGATTATGGTCTCTGGAAAAATATGATGGGATCTTAAGTTCCTTCGAATGTATTTTTAAAAATCCACGATAAGGGGCTCGAAAGGGGGCTCCTTGAAAAATCCACAGTTATGTAGTGTCCTCTGAGAGTTCCAAAAATATATTTTTAAAAATGAGTATGGGGTCTGAGAATCCTTGAAAAAATGCGTTTTTTTAATCCAAGATTATGGGCTCCGTGTGTCTTTGAGAAATATTTTTTTTAATCCACGATTATGGGGTCTGAGCGATGCTTGAAAAAAATATGTTTTAAAAATCCACGATTATGGTTTCTGTGGGTCCTTGAAAAATATTTTTTAAAAATCCACCATTATTGCTTCTGTGGGTCCTTAAAAAAGTATTTCTTAAAAATTCACGATTATGGGCTCCGTGTGTCCTTGAGATTTTTAAATCCACGAGCTTGGGTTTTGTGGTTCTTAAAAAAATATGTCTAAAAATCCTCGATTATGATTCTATGGGTCCATAGAAATATTTTTAAAAATCCATAAATGTAGGTTCAACGGCTGCTTGAAAATATATTTTTAAAAATCTTCAATTATGGACCCTGTGGCTCCTTCAAAAAGTATTTTTTAAAAATCAAAGATTATGTGCTCCGTGTATCCATGAGAAATATATATTATTTTGTTAAATATGTCTAAAAATCCTCGATTATTGGATCTACGGGTCCTTCAAAAAATATTTGTAATAAAAATCCATAATTCTAGGTTCTGCTTGAAAATATATTTTTAAGATAATATATTTTTGAGAAATATATTCTTTTTAAATCCACGGTCTGAGCGACCTTGATTTTTTCTTTTTTAAATCCACGATTAAGTTGTCTGATAGTCCTTGAAAAAATATTTTTTTTTTTTTAAATCTACAGGTGTAAGCTTAAATACTTGAAAATATATTTCAAAATCCACGATTATGGACTCTGTGGGTCCTGGAAGAAAAATATATATTTTTTAATCCATAATTATGGGGTCTGAGGGCCCTTGAAAAAATATTTTTTTTTTTTTAATATTTTTTTTTGAATATTTATTTATAAAAATCCACGATTATGGACTCTTAAAATGCACCTTGAAATTCATTCCCTGAAATTCACAAATATGCTCTGTAGAACATTGATTTTTAAAATCCACGATTTTTTAAAAATCCACGATTATGGCTCTGTTGGGTCTTGAAAAAATGTATTTAAAAATCTACGACAATGGACTCTGTGGATCCTTAAAAAAATTTATACTCCCATTGTAGGCTTAGAGAATCCTTAATATTTTTTTTGCCTCTATAAGTTTAAGGATCCTTGGGAAAAATCTATTTTTTTAAAAATCACGAGCTTAAAGGGTTCTTGGAAAAAATATTTTTATAAAACCCCAAAAATACGTTTTATGTGCTCCTTCAATTTTTTTGAAATCCTCGTTTAAAGCTCTATTGGGTCTAAAAAAAATATATTTTTTAAATCCATGATGATGGCTATTGTAGATTCCATAAAAACTACAGAAATCTTGTCAAAGGTCATCGTGTCATAGTAGACGTACGAGGTCTTTCAAACATGAAATACGAATGGAGGTATTTTATCTGTAAAATCTATCTATCTATATAAGACCTCTAGAAGGTCTTATATTTATGGAATATATCCTTCCTTCCTTTATCCTTAATCTAAAGAAGGCCTCTGAAAGGCATTCTATTCCTAGAACTCCGCTAAAGGGTTTCGACACGTATAAAAGCCCCGGAAGAATCTCCCATCTTTGAAAAACCCCAGAAAATTCTTCTCTCTATAAAAGGGATTTTGAATAGGACTTTTATCTAGAAAGTACCTTGAAAGGCTTTCCATAAAAAAAAACAGATTTGCAAAATTTCCTACCAAATAATTCATAAAAGTTTCTTAATATATGAGTTACAAACCTTAAAATATACTGAGTATATTGTCCTCACATGGTAGGGACTATAGAAATCTAATCAGTGCCAAGTGGCCTCTCATGTTATGATGAAATTCACGGCCAGCCGTTTGATCGGTGTTACTTGTTTAGTTGTAGGATATTCCCACCCCCATTGGTATATATTTTTGGAGTCTATATCCAAAAGTTGAACGACTTCTGCAGAGCGCGGAATTTCATAGCTACACCAATGGTGTGATTTGTAACAATGTAAACAACTGTTTTCGGTAATTAGAATATCTGTAATAATATACAAATCTGCTATATATTTTAGTTCGATTTTAGGAAATGTCTGCAAATTCCTACATGTAAAAATAAAATCTGTTGTGGGTCCACCGAAACACTATATTTGTTTGGACTAATTAAAATTTTAGAGTTTTATTGTCATTCTACTTCAATAAAACAATTTTTGATCATCATTTCAAAATCTACAGCTTTAATCCAGAAAACACGCTTATATATCACAGACAAATTTTCTATCGTAAAATACTTCACAATAAAAATTTCGCAAGACATTTAAAACTATTTTTGTCACAGTTTTCATCTTTATCTTTTTTCCCAAATTTAATTTAGGTTATAAAAATGTCTCGGAATATGCTAGATAAATTTTACAGATTTTTATTACTTTTAATGTAAAGTAAATGTTTGATATAGATATAAAAATTGTTTTATGGGTATACCATTAAATGAATTTTCACTCAATCAAATCAGTTCAATGTGTTCAATTACTAATTATAGAATTAAATACAAAAGCGCCCTCTAACGTAGAATAGTGATAACATTATTTAGTTGATTCAACCACTTTTGTACAATGTTTACACTCCAAATTTAAAATCCAACATGGGGAGACATTTCGTTGTTGCTGTGTTTCGCCAGATGGCGCATATTATATCTCCACAGCAAAACATAGCGCTACGTTTACATTGTTGCTTCCTACCGTGTAATAATCGATCAATTACGACCTATTAATGACGGTGTTCAATCATTTTACATCAAGAAAATTATAATGCAATACTGTGCCGGGTTAAGGGGGCCATATTTCTTTAAGTTACAACAAAATTCAATTCAACGTATAAGGAATTGATCAGAAATAGTCCCTGAGCCCCTATATACAATACTTTTTCCAAATTGATTGAGCCATATTATATTATTATATGGATTTTCCTATCTCGCCGAGCTGAGTCGATCTAGCTATGTAAGACCGTCCACCCGTCTGTCCATATTAATTTGCAATCAATCTACAGGTTGCAATTATGACCCGATCCTCAGGAAATTGAAAATGGAAGTGGTCTTAGGGTCAGAAAAGAACCTTATTGTTTTTGAAGACGATTGCAAAATATTTAGGGGTTGAAATTGACCAAAAGCAGAAAATTTTCCTGATTTTGCAGTTGTTCTATAGGCCACAATATTTAGCTGGTAAAATTGACCCTAACTTTTTTACAGGAAAAGACGAAAATTTTCACTAAACCGCGAATATTTTTATTCCTGGCTAAATCACAAATGCACAAAAATATCACTTCTGACCGTTACAGATATAGCATATATAGCAAAATATATTTAATATCATATCAATCACATATAATTCAAGAACGGCTGGACGGATTGCGATAATTATCACAAATTTGAAATGAATTCTTTGAAAATCGTGTGAAAAAGTGATTTTTTTTTATTTTAATTTTTTTGTCATAATTTTCGTCGCATGAGATTTTTTTATATTTGATTTTCAGTATTGATTTTTTTCATCTTCCAATACTATGATTTAGGAGTATTATATTCAAGTCGCAATTATCGTCCTATTCTCAAGAAATGTAGCATGGGGATAGAATGAGGGTCAGAATTGAAGCCTATTGTTATGGAGATCTACAACTAGGTGTTCTAATGGACAAAAAAAAATAAAATTTGTCTGATTTTGCTGTCGTTCTACGGCTCACAATTGAAAACCAATCGGCACGGAATTTTGCATGAGGAGAGAGTTAAGGATAGGGAAGAAGTCGAGCATTTTGGATAACCATTGGATGATATTTAGCTGTAAAATGGAACACAATTTTTTTTTTTTTTTTTTTTTTTGAAATAAATAAAAACGGCCGAGCGCGTAAATATGGGTAACATGGGATTATATCAAAAACGATAAATCGTTTTTCGTTATTACAAGTTTCATTTAAATATGAACTGTCCGATAAGCAAAAGGTCAGACCATCTTCCCTTTATCTTTTAACATAATGCTAGGAACACAATTGGAGCGAACGACGAATTTTTTCGCGGCGTATGTTCGTCGTCAAAAATAAAACACATATGTGTATATGGAAGTGCACACAATCACGGCACCGGCGAAAATTTCGTCGGTCGCCGCGAACTCAATTAGCTTTATTTCTATTTCATACGCCGGCGACCGGCGAACAAAACAGTACAAGGTGGCCATACTTGTACGAATTTTATGTGTTTTAGTAAATAAAGTTACTTTTTACTTTAAAATTTGTTATGGTCACTCTACTATCTGTTACTCGTATAAAAAAAACATAATTAATTTGTTTATTTATTTGTGTACTTGCGCCTGAGTGAAGATGGATATCAGTGAATTTATAATAGAGAAGATGGACATAAGTGAAATTATAATAGAGAACGTAAAGAATTATGTGTTCTTGTATAATTCATTGTAGTCAACAAATGAGCAAAAAGTAAACAACTTCATCAGCTGTTTTATAATTTCGTCGGTATTGTGTTCCATACGACGAATTTTCGCGGCTCATTTTGTCGCCGCGTAGGGCGAAATTCGTCGTTCGCTCCAATTGTGTTCCTAGCATAAAGTTTACTGAATTCATGTTGCCATATTTTTTATTGATAATATGACAATTTTTATTTAAATAAAAAAATGTATAATCCAAATCGTTTATTTTATATTGAAGAACTGAATTATAAATTTATTTCACGAAATTAATTACGAATTCTCGTTTTGTTTATTATTTTTAAACTAAAATGAAGATGCCTTTGTGAAACAAGTTAAAAAGCAGTAAGTTCGGCAGGGCCGAACTTTGAATACCCTCCACCATTTGCAACGAATTTGAAAATATTCAAAAATTAAAATCTATTAAAAATTCTGTTAAAATATTAAAAATACCGAATATATCCGTTATATTGGGGTCTATACGAAGTGGACCTTAATAGGCATTGGTTGTTATTAGCCATTACCTTATTAAAAACGGTGAATAATGTAGCATCATCAAAATACCGTATATAGGGAGGTACCGTTATATCGGAGCTATACGAAGACCTGGACCTGCATAGACAATTTTCTGTCACAGACTGTAGTTCCCATTACGAACTCTAAATAAGTAATTTGAAACTACTCCGGTGAATAGTGACGCTAAAATTATCAAAATACCGAATATAGGGAGGTACCGTTATATGGGGGCTATACGAAGACGTGGACCTGCACAGACAGTTTTCTGTCACAAGCTGTAGTATCTATTTCGAATTTCAAATACCAAATTTGAAACAATTCCGGTGAATAATGTCGCTAAAATCATCAAAATATCGGGAGGTACCGTTATATGGGGGCTATAGGAAAACGTGGACCTACATGAGCCATAAACTTAACCTGCCTACTGGCCAAATAAACATGTGTGCAAAATTTTAGCCTTCTGTCTCTTTTCGTTCGAAAGATAGCGTGATTACAACAGACAGACGAACGGTATTTCGAGGAGTTACAAACGGAATGACAAAGTTAATATACCCTCCATAGAAAGGGTATAAAAATGCAGTGAATACCAGTTACTTTTAAAAAAGCTTGCCATATCTCTGTAAAACATGCATATATTTTAAAGGAAAGATGTAATAATGAGAACCCGATGTTGTGAACTTTATATTTCACCATGGTAGAACTAAGAAGGTAAAGTCATGTAATCATATGTTTACATTTTTTTTTTCAAATTTATACATTTGACAACATTTCATTGTCAAAATCTATATACACAAATCCATTGTATACACACAAAATCAGAGATGGAAACTGTTTTTATGCATTGAAATTTGACAAGGTAAGTTACAGAAAATGCATGGCTGGGAATGCTAATTTGAAATGAGGTCACCTTTATTTCATTGTACCATGTATTTCACTGTTCCTAAATTAAGGGATAACAAAAGTGGACTATAAAGGAAAGATATAAGAACGGGCCATAGTCTTTTTTTTCTATTTTAGGCCTACCACGAGCCATCAATACCGCTGTTTCAGAATTTTTAAGAATGTACTATTCTACAATTTTTTCTCGAAACCCATTGCGTTAACCGATTAACTTTTAAGTTAATTAGACTAGTAGGTTAAATATCTTAAGTTTACTTCTCCACAAGGGGAGTAAATATATTTTGTTTATTTCTTTTATTTGGTTGCAATGATTTTGTTACGTTCCAATATTAATTTTTCTTACAGAGTGTAAAGTCACAAAATCCCAAATGGGAACATTTCATTCACCAATCAAATGGCAACGATGGGATCGTGTGCTTCGAATGCATGCACCGACCTGGCATCACTGCAATCAACAACACCTTTCAATTGTGGCTAATACTGAGAGAGCGCAATGCATTGGCAGCACTTTTCATATTCCCCTTTGCACTCTCTTTCTTCGATTAGGCCTCTCAATCAAACTTGTATGGTACCAATTTGGTTGTGCATGAAGCTTGTCGGTCAACGATGTTCACTACTACTCATTTAGATATTTACGGTCGGTGGCGTAGCAAGCAAAGTCGGATAAATTATACGAAAGAAGAAAGAGTTAATGTGTGTTAAGCAAAAAACAAGAGCAAAAAGTAAAGAAAATTGTTGCTAGTTTTTTTCTATTGTTACCATTGTTTCAAATCCACAAATAAATGAAATGCCAAATCTATTTTGCAACAAAGTGTGGCTAGCAACGACAACAACATCAACCAGAAAGCAATAAAGAAATCAAAGTTTTTTTATTTTAAACAAAAAAATCTAAAGTGCAATTAAGAAAACCCAAAGAAGTTACTGCAATCTAATTTCAACGAAGAAAAAATCGAAAAAAAAATTTCGCATACCTTTGCACTGAGACGACAACTGCGACGACGAACGAGAGAAGTTCCATCAAAAGCCGAAGTCAGTAACAACGGTGCGCGCCGTTGCGCAGGCCAAGTTAGCGAACCCAGGTTGTTATTTGGCAAACTGTGTGTCTCTTTGTGTATGAGTGTGTGTGCGTGCGTGTGAGAGCGCGAGTGGCTGTGCGTAATTTATTTGATATTTCTTCGGATCGGTGGTTTGTTGTGTTGTGTGCGAAACAAGGATAGAAAGTGTGTGAGTGACTAGAAGTTGAACAAAACAAAAGAGCAGCAACAAAACAAAGATCGGAATTCAAATGTGAGATTCGAATAAAACAACAACATCAACCAAGAAGAAGACGGCGACGATGCAACTTGTTTGAAGTAAAGAAAAATTAAGAAAAAAACATAGAAGGAAATACCGAAAGAGGAAATTGAAAAAAGAGTTAAGAAATAAAATTAATAATTTAAAAGTGTAAATTAAAAGTTGTACAAGTGTTCAATCTTATAAAAAGTGTTAATACTTCAAGAGTGAAAAATATTGACCACCTCTCATCGTCTCTTTATAAAAAGTATCTCCTCTCTACCACCATCAACATTCCATATTAATAATCAACCAACCCAAGCAACCGAGACTCATAACAAAGGCGACCGACCGGACCAGACAACAACCACGAGATTTTATAGATCACACAAAAACAACATCAATTCACAATTCAGGTAAAATATTTTTTATTGTTATTAAAAATCTTGGTGTTTATCGTTGTTGTAGTCGCCGTTCATTTGAATTCCAGGTAGCAATATTCATAATTCCATTGAAATGATAATCGAGAAGTAGAAGAAGAGGAACAACAACAATACCAACACCATTGTGTGTATAAATAACGACGTTTTTTGTTATTCTCGACCGGTCGTATCAACAACCATACCTTGATTAAGGGGGAGGGGTCGTTGGCCATTATTGTTCATATGGTTG
This sequence comes from Musca domestica, assembly GCF_030504385.1. Lineage (NCBI taxonomy): Eukaryota > Metazoa > Arthropoda > Insecta > Diptera > Muscidae > Musca > Musca domestica. The sequence goes on from NW_026712155.1 coordinate 6,436,916, forward strand.
ATCCACATTAAACCTACGGGTGCTGGGGATTTTGTTTTGGTCTAAGGTATTGCCGGAATAAAATTTTTGGTAAAGCTTTTGGCTTAACTCTAGTTTAATTTTTTAATTTTTTCGAAATTTTTTCCAGTGGTATGTATTTTTACCCTGATCCCGGGAAAATATTTTCCCCTAAAAACCTTAAACCTACGGGTGCTGGGGATTTTGTTTTGATCTAAGGTATTGCCGGAATAAAATATACGGTATACCTATTTATTAAGAATCCAAGGTTTCATTGTCGGATAATCTTATAAAAATTTGTTATAAAGGTATTTTAAAAAAATCAAAATTTTGAAGAAAATCTTTGTATAAAATACGCCAAAAATGTTTTGATTTTCGTTGTGAATGCCTTGAAAATTTTTCTTAAAATATTGCCGGTTTTCGGACGAAAGTTCATGACAATATTTTCTTAAATATCCGTCCTTGACAAATTTTCTTAAAAGTCCACGAATTTTTTGTCAAGGACTTGTTAAAAAAATTTGTTAAGAAAAATGTTGGGCCTAACACTTGTTTAGTAAAAACTGTCGCATTTTTTTTTATTTTTTTTTTCAGTGGTAGGTATTTTCTTTCTTGGGGATATGCCTGGATAATTGACCCGGAAGACCCGGTATAACCCCGGGTTAGATCGCTATCTACTATACCGATATGAATAGGCAGCTTTTGAAAGCTAATGAAAATGCATGTCTAACAAGTGGTCACATGATGGGGTAATTTAAAACGGTTCCGGAAATACATCAAAATATTTTTTAGACAAATTTGACAAATAGTAGTTGACACTATAACCTTTCCAAAATTCTACGATCGTATCTTTCTTTGTTTCAGAGATATAGGTCTCTGAACCTGAAAGACCAGATTCTGTTCGAAGTATTGAAATGATTTCAGTATAAAAAACGTTACTTCGGTAGCTGGTGTTGGACATGCCCAGAAGATAATATTTCAAGCCCCGGTCGAAGGCGGACTACTTAAAAGAAGTCTCAAACTTCTAACCACGTAGAGGGTGTTGAACGTAGCCGGAGTAGAAAAACTCAAACCCTCGTCGAAGGCCGGCTAATTAAAACTGCATTACATTAAAAAAACTTTGATTCAGGAAGCCGCTGTCGAAGCCCCTGCTGGCTACCTAAATCATTATCAAATTTAGAAAAACTCCGTTTCGAATAATTTTACAGAATCGTGTTGTCCAGGTTCAAATACCCATATCTCTGGACCTAGGAAAGAGTGTAAGCTAAAAGATAGTTCACTTTTTATGAACCCTCATAATGGAGTCTATTTCGAGTTTTTGGAGTTTTAATTAAAAAATCGGGTCCAAGTACCGACAAGTTAGATATAATTGCCGAATCGTTTTCCCACTTGTTGGATATGTGACACCTTCTTAGAAAGGTATTTTCATTAGCTTTCAAATGAAAACCACCTGTCGGTCCTATCTGTTTAGTAGATCCGGGTGTTGGACCCAACCTTTCGGCTCAATTATCCAGCGGTCAGTCCGTCACCCCAAGAAAAAAATATTTTCCGGGAATCAGGGTACAAATACCAATCTCTAGGAAAACATTTTAAAAATAATCCGAGAGTTTTTAATAAACAAGAACATTTCCAAATTTTGTTTTTGATTGTCGAGGGAATTTTTGAATATTTTTCTTACCACAATTTTCGGTTGGCAAAATATTCTCAAAAAATCCAGGATTTATGTCCCAGTAGAACTTGTAAATACATCCTTTAAAATCCACGATATTTGTTCAGAAAATTATTGAGAAAATTTTCTCAAAATTCAACGTCTTACGAATGGCCTGGAAGTCCTTGAAAAATTATATTTAAAAAATCTACAATTCCTAGCAAGGGGGTCCTTGACAAATATATTTAAAAGAAATTCACATTTCCAAGCTGCGGTGTTGTTGTATACATATATACAAATACAAGATTCCTGACCACGAATTCTTAAAAAGAACAATTTCTACCAACGAATTAAAAAATTCGCAATTCCCGCAAATATATTTCAAAATCAACGGTTTTGAGTCAAGAAGCCCCAAATGAAAACTCTTTGAAAGTTTCTCGATATACAGTTGATTTATTTATTTTTTTTTTTTCAAGAAATCTTCGTTTTATGTCCGAAAAGTACTTGTAAGAATTTTTAAAAACAATCCTCGGTTTTGGTATCAAGCCGTCCTTGAAAATTGTATTCAATAGAAAACCACAATTTCTGGCCGGGAAGTCCTTGGAAAGGAATATAGAACATTCTGGGTACGGCTTTTTGATAGCTTTGATCTATTAATTGCTAATCTGAAAGCAGAACCGATTGTGAGACCTAAAAGGACATTCATAAATGGTTTTAATTTAATTTAACATCACCATTGTTCATTTTGAAGCATTATTAATTTAATTCTTTGATTTCTGAGTATAGATTGCCATGTTGGGCGCCACTCTTCTCAATGTTAAATTCTGTCATTATCAAGTATATTTAAATATAAGACTTGATTCTGAAAGATTGCTCCTTATGATTGGCAAAACTAAATTTTTATATGATGTCAACTCTTAGTAACACCTTGGCGCCCAACCAGGATCATTCTTATGTGACCCTGTTTTCATTTCCAAAATTTTATTCAGAAATCTAACTAAAGCCATAAAGGCGTCGTAATTTGAAACATTGCAGATAGTATAGGTGTATTGAAATGAGTGATTTTTTTAATATATTACCACATTGGGCGCCACTTTTGCTAATGTAAAATATCATCGTTATTGAGTACCAACGCAGGATTGCTTTTTAATATAGGTACATAGGTTAGGCTCAATGTTCTAGAAAAAATAACACAAGAATAAATTTCAAATGATGCAACCTCCAAATACCACGTTGGCGCCCAATGTGGATCACTTTTAAATAGGCACAGTTTTGATTCAAAAAATCTACTCTCAAGAAATATAAATGCTTTTAAAAATATCTTTAAGGATAAAATCAAAAATAATCCATATAGATCAGCTTCGCATGTGTATTTGAGGCTTACAAATTTCCTTGCTAGCTACCTGCAATTGCGTACTTGTCTCTCAATATCTTCGTCTCTCTAAAAAAATCCATTTAATCTCTCTCCTCGACTCAAAATAATGCCATTAATCTGAAAGACAACAATTTCTCATTACTGGGACAATACAAAGAAATAAATACCACTTTTTCCATTAAAACCACCAGCCAAGTAATCTGAGAGCCTGACTTTAAACCTCAACAATGGTCGATTGGCCAACAATGTGTTTTGTTTCTCTTTTATTATTATTTATTTATTTTGGGCCCGCATTTATCCTTTTTTTTTTACAAAACTACCCACAAAAGACCTGTCCGTGTATCCGGCTTAAATGACATGAATTATTACATAAAAGAATTCTACTAAAAAAGACATATTACAATGGTTAGGTGGGTCGATTATCCTTTTATGATAAAAAAACAACCCCTATTTTGTGGGTATAGGGAGAGATAGTTTTGGGTCTCCCCCGGCAGGTTAGCCATTGAGAAGTAAACCTCTGGTGTAATGGTTGAGTGGTCTTGGGTAATTTGGTCTCAACTGAAAAACCTTTTATTTTTTGTTCTCATACTCTGGCTATAGTGTCGCATTCTAAATGTTGCAATATCCAACCGCCAACACCACCTAGGCTTTGTTTTCTTTTTATGTTTCTCTGTTGTCCTCTATCCTCGATTTTCGTTCATTGTCATCACTGGGCTTTTTGAATGCATTTTTGTTGTTGTTCTTGTTTTTGTTTTCTCTTACATCGCCCAAGACCAGTGAATGAAAAGCCAAGGAACTTCAATAAAATGAACGTTAATTCAATTCGTAACGGCGGGATGTGGTTGCAACAAAAACAACAACATCAGACGAGCAATTTGTGTCGGTCGTTCTGGGGGGAAGTGGAGGAGGGAGAAAAGTGGTTACTGACTGCCTGGTTGACTGAATTCAAGTTGTAGAATTCATTAAAATGGGTGCGTCTGTCTTTCAAAGCACGTCATCTGCTGCGCCGTCGCACATTTGCGACATCAAGCAGCCAAGCAAGTCTGTCGTCTTTGTCTAAATGTTCTTTATTTTTAATTTTTATGTTTTGTTTTTATTTTTAGCCTTTGTTGATGTTGTTTTCTTTTTTTTCCCAATTGTTGTTGTCGTTGTGTGGCATAGGCTTCACGGATTCTTGCTCACCTTCAATTTATGATTTTCATAGGCTTTTGTGCACTTCAGCTCAAGCCACGGCCCTCTCGTGTAAGCCACAAGGCTTCGACGCACATTGCTTTGACTCACTTTTGTTAGGTACGTCCATTTGTCTGCCTCACCCATATTTTTTCCGCCACTACATCTTCTCCTACATTCTTCTACTCGTCATGACTACTATGACGTAGTACCATCGAACATACTTAACCTTTTATCCAATGCTTCTTCTGCTTCTTCCTACCCAAAACACCGCCATGGCATTCTTTGTCAATACCTGTTTTCCCATTTTCCTTCGATTCTATTCTTTACTTCTTTCATGTTTATGTTTTGTTTTCATGTTTCTGTTTTGTATTGCAACTCTTAATGAAAAGCCATAATGGAAAGGGTGCTGCTGCTGGTGCTGCCCAAGAGGTGGCAACGATGTAGTTGGCGGCGGCGTGTGACCCTTTTGATCAGTTGTTCTGCTGTTGATCTTTTGAATGATTCGTATGGATCGGTATGCAGCGTTGTTGATGTTGTGTGCACTTCCCGCCCCGACCACGTACAGTGTTTAGAGCGGCAGAGAAATGTTGTAATTTTAACCACCTGTTGCTGATGAGCCATTGATTTATGACTTCCAGATGAAGACGACTTAACTTGTGAATTTAAGGTCATGTTTCCAATATCCATTGAAACGTATGGACAAGGGGAACCTCAATTTACGTCAATTTAGAGCTAAGTTGCCAAAAATTAATTGGGTACGAAGGCTTGTATGTTTTCCAAGTAATGATGCATATTTACCGATAACTAGGTCTAAACTAAATGTGTGTAGCGGTACAAAATACGTTACAAAGTACAACAGTTACGTTACAAAGTACAACAATGGTATTTTGATTATTTGAATTCGTCTCTACTATTGATACCATATTATGTAGCTTAGAACTTGCAAGCATTTGTTATAATCGTTTTGGTTATTTAAAAATTGTACCCTTTGTGGGGGAGGTACCAGAAGGAATGGTCCGATATCTACCATCTTTATAACATATCTTGTGTTGATACAAATTTTGAGATGTGCCAATTCTGACTGGAATCAGATGTTAATTTCTCGTTTTATAAGTTTCATCGATACTCCAAATTTCGAACTTTTGTGGGGGAGGTACCAAAAGGAGTGGACCGATTTATATAATTTTCATACCACAAAATGGGTTAACAAAAATATTGTGATGTTTGTAATTTAAAGGCAATCGGACTCTTACATCACGTTTTATAAGCGTTATAATTATTCAAAATGTTGACTCTTTCTGGGGGAGGTACTTGATGGAGTGGACCGTTGTTGTCCATTTTCGCACCTGACTCAGCACTGATGTCAATGAGGGTATAAATAATTTCCAATGTCTCTTCTTGGTAATACATTGGCGCCCAACGTGAATTAATTTTAATTTAATGTCTGCACTAATTAATTGCGTGGCAATATGTGTTTGAAAAAACTTTCATGGATTTTCCTAAAATTCTGTATTTGATATTGTGGCGCCCAACATAAATTTGAAGAAGTAAATTTTCGACAAGGCTTTCGTATAGAATCCACGTAATAATTTTCCTCACAATCAAAGGTAAATCGGACGAAGTTATATATGGGAGCTATATCCAAATCTGAACCGATTTCGATAAAATTTAGAAATATATTTCTGAGCTGTATTTGATATATTTCCCCAAATATTGTTGTTACAGAGTGCATATTACGGCTGCGGAGGACAATAATAACAAATCGGATGAACAATATATATGGAAGCTATAGCTATATTTTAACCGATCAAATTTGGCATACTTATTTTCAGGTCCAATCTGATCGTGCGTGCAAAATTCCATACGATTCGGACTGATATTACACGTTTGGTGCACAATAAAAGGCAAATCGGACAAATTTGACCGATTATCTCCAATTTCAATAGGGTTCGTCCTTGGGCCAAACAAATGATTTGGGCAAAATTTCATCTGGATAGGGCAATAAATGCGAACTGTACTTTGTTTACAAAAATACATGGACAGACGGACGGACGGACCGACGGACATGCATAAATCGGCTCAGAATGTGATTCTATGCAGATCATCAAAAGGAACTATCTATCTCGTTTCCTTTTGCTTGTTACAAACAAATGCCCAAAGACATAATACATTGTCCACCTTGTGGTGTAGGGTATAAAAATGATCGCATTTATTTAAATGGCGCCCAACATGACATCGTGTACTCCGAGGATTTCAACTGATTTCTACTGTGATGCAACTTTTGAATTATCGTTGCTTATATTGGCGACGAACATAGGACAAGCTAGCAGCTTGTAATCCTCGCATGCCATGTTATGTGTCGCATTATCAAGGAATGAGACCAACGATTTTTAGGAGAGGCTCATTCTCTACTCGAATTCAATCGAATGAAGTAAAAGTAAAATATATTTTTTATATCGTCCGAATAAAAGGGGTGTGGAATTTTCGCTTTCTGCATTGAGAATTAAGTTGTCTCGTATTCAGAGCAGATTTTACTCTTTCGAGTACTCAAAATGCTTGTTTTTTCACTGGATTTCCTTCATAGAGGTGGTAGATGTAAACTCTTGCACTATTTCGAACATTTTGACTCCCAATCTTTTTTCTAAACAGAAACCGTCTGCAGTGAGAGTTAAGTTGACTTGTAATTAGAGAAGATTTTACTCTTTCGAGTACTCAAAATGTTTTTTCACTCTATTTAGCTCCTAGAGGTAGAGGTAAACTCTTTCAAACATTTTTACTCCCAATATTTTTTTTGAAGCAGAAACATTTGCGAGAACAGAAAACAATGGAGAAGTGTATTAACCTCATGTAAATTCTAACTCTTCCAAAAATCCCGCCCGCTAGTTTTTTTCACTCCGTAGTAAATTTAAACGAATCTGAACTGAAAAATATTTCTGGTCATGCTTAGAAAAACGAAAAACGAAAGTTTTATAACAAATTGAGAGGTTTTTGAAATTGTGTTCGACATTTTTGAATAGTTTGTGAGTGTCCAACTATTTAGAGGAGAGATATAATTTCAACTTGTCGAACAAAAATCGAAAAGAATTCGAAATTACATGTTATTTGTTTCAAATGTTCAACAAGAGGGTTTCTTAACAGTTTCTTATTTATAGAGCAATCGAGGGGAGATTGTCGAAAGGGAGAAGCATGCTTTAAACTTTGCCGCCATTTCAGAAAATCCTGATAATGAAAAATCAGTTCCATACATAAAGGTATCAAGAGGTATATACCATAAATACATGAATCTTTCATTTTTTTGGCAGACTTTATGTTTCCAGATCTTTCAAAAGGGACTAGACACCCTCAATTTCATGTCCGTCAAGATAAATTTAAATTTAACTAGCAAAGACACAAAACCAGAGAAAATTAAAGGTAAACTAAATTATATTAGTTTTCATCAAATTTCATAATTTTTCCTACAAATTTCAAATTTAATATGAAATCGCTAAATAAAAACCTAATCAAAATTTACGTTGAAAAACTTTGAAACCCTTCACTCTACATTTAAACCGAGAATAAAATATTTAAAAATGAAGCGGTGTCGAGGCTGGGCGCAAATGAAAGGTCTCGAGGAGTACTTTCCGAATCTGTGGACCTTATAGTCGAAAAGAATTTCAGACTTAGGAATTTTTCGCATTTTCTGAAGAATTATCGCTTAATTTTAGGGAAATTGCAGATAAAAGCGTCCACAGAACAGAAAATAAAACTGAAGCGGCGTCGGGGCTGGGCGCAAATGAAAGGTCTCGAGGAGTACTTTCCGAATCTGTGGACCTTATAGTCGAAAAAAATTTCAGACTTAGGAATTTTTTGCATTTTCTGAAGAATTATCGCTCAATTTTATGGAAATTGCAGATAAAAGCATCCACAGAACAGAAACTAAAAATGAAGCGGTGTCGAGGCTGGGCGCAAATGAAAGGTCTCGAGGAGTACTTTCCGAATCTGTGGACCTTATAGTCGAAAAGAATTTCAGACTTAGGAATTTTTTGCATTTTCTGAAGAATTATCGCTCAATTTTAGGGAAGTTGCAGATAAAAGCGTCACAGAACAGAAACTAAACATGAAGCGGTGTCGAGGCTGGGCGCAAATGAAAGGTCTCGAGGAGTACTTTCCGAATCTGTGAACCTTATAGTCGAAAAGAATTTCAGACTTAGGAATTTTTTGCATTTTCTGAAGAATTATCGCTCAATTTTATGGAAATTGCAGATAAAAGCGTCCACAGAACAGAAACTAAAAATGAAGCGGTGTCGAGGCTGGGCACAAATGAAAGGTCTCGAGGAGTACTTTCCGAATCTGTGGACCTTATAGTCGAAAAGAATTTCAGACTTAGGAATTTTTTGCATTTTCTGAAGAATTATCGCTCAATTTTATGGAAATTGCAGATAAAAGCATCCACAGAACAGAAAATAAAACTGAAGCGGCGTCGGGGCTGGGCGCAAATGAAAGGTCTCGAGGAGTACTTTCCGAATCTGTGGACCTTATAGTCGAAAAAAATTTCAGACTTAGGAATTTTTTGCATTTTCTGAAGAATTATCGCTCAATTTTATGGAAATTGCAGATAAAAGCATCCACAGAACAGAAACTAAAAATGAAGCGGTGTCGAGGCTGGGCGCAAATGAAAGGTCTCGAGGAGTACTTTCCGAATCTGTGGACCTTATAGTCGAAAAGAATTTCAGACTTAGGAATTTTTTGCATTTTCTGAAGAATTATCGCTCAATTTTAGGGAAGTTGCAGATAAAAGCGTCACAGAACAGAAACTAAACATGAAGCGGTGTCGAGGCTGGGCGCAAATGAAAGGTCTCGAGGAGTACTTTCCGAATCTGTGAACCTTATAGTCGAAAAGAATTTCAGACTTAGGAATTTTTTGCATTTTCTGAAGAATTATCGCTCAATTTTATGGAAATTGCAGATAAAAGCGTCCACAGAACAGAAACTAAAAATGAAGCGGTGTCGAGGCTGGGCACAAATGAAAGGTCTCGAGGAGTACTTTCCGAATCTGTGGACCTTATAGTCGAAAAGAATTTCAGACTTAGGAATTTTTTGCATTTTCTGAAGAATTATCGCTCAATTTTATGGAAATTGCAGATAAAAGCATCCACAGAACAGAAACTAAAAATGAAGCGGTGTCGAGGCTGGGCACAAATGAAAGGTCTCGAGGAGTACTTTCCGAATCTGTGGACCTTATAGCCGAAAAGAATTTCAGACTTAGGAATTTTTTGCATTTTCTGAAGAATTATCGCTCAATTTTATGGAAATTGCAGATAAAAGCATCCACAGAACAGAAACTAAAAATGAAGCGGTGTCGAGGCTGGGCGCAAATGAAAGGTCTCGAGGAGTACTTTCCGAATCTGTGGACCTTATAGTCGAAAAGAATTTCAGACTTAGGAATTTTTTGAATTTTCTGAAGAATTATTGCTTAATTTTAGGGAAATTGCAGATAAAAGCGTCCACAGAACAGAAACTAAACATGAAGCAGTGTCGAGGCTGGGCACAAATGAAAGGTCTCGAGGAGTACTTTCCGAATCTGTGGACCTTATAGTCAAAAAGAATTTCAGACTTAGGAATTTTTTGCATTTTCTGAAGAATTATCGCTCAATTTTATGGAAATTGCAGATAAAAGCATCTGCAGAACAGAAACTAAAAACGAAGCGGTGTCGAGGCTGGGCGCAAATGAAAGGTCTCGAGGAGTACTTTCCGAATCTGTGGACCTTATAGTCGAAAAGAATTTCAGACTTAGGAATTTTTTGCATTTTCTGAAGAATTATCGCTCAATTTTATGGAAATTGCAGATAAAAGCGTCCACAGAACAGAAACTAAAAATGAAGCGGTGTCGAGGCTGGGCACAAATGAAAGGTCTCGAGGAGTACTTTCCGAATCTGTGGACCTTATAGTCGAAAAGAATTTCAGACTTAGGAATTTTTTGCATTTTCTGAAGAATTATCGCTCAATTTTATGGAAATTGCAGATAAAAGCATCCACAGAACAGAAACTAAAAATGAAGCGGCGTCGGGGCTGGGCGCAAATGAAAGGTCTCGAGGAGTACTTTCCGAATCTGTGGACCTTATAGTCGAAAAAAATTTCAGACTTAGGAATTTTTTGCATTTTCTGAAGAATTATCGCTCAATTTTATGGAAATTGCAGATAAAAGCATCCACAGAACAGAAACTAAAAATGAAGCGGTGTCGAGGCTGGGCGCAAATGAAAGGTCTCGAGGAGTACTTTCCGAATCTGTGGACCTTATAGTCGAAAAGAATTTCAGACTTAGGAATTTTTTGCATTTTCTGAAGAATTATCGCTCAATTTTAGGGAAGTTGCAGATAAAAGCGTCACAGAACAGAAACTAAACATGAAGCGGTGTCGGTCCAAAGTCTGAAATTCTTTTCGGCTATAATTCTTCAGAAAATGCAAAAAATTCCTAAGTCTGAAATTCTTTTCGACTATAAGGTCCACAGATTCGGAAAGTACTCCTCGAGACCTTTCATTTGTGCCCAGCCTCGACACCGCTTCATTTTTAGTTTCTGTTCTGTGGACGCTTTTATCTGCAATTTCCATAAAATTGAGCGATAATTCTTCAGAAAATGCAAAAAAATCCTAAGTCTGAAATTCTTTTCGACTATAAGGTCCACAGATTCGGAAAGTACTCCTCGAGACCTTTCATTTGCGCCCAGCCTCGACACCGCTTCGTTTTTAGTTTCTGTTCTGCAGATGCTTTTATCTGCAATTTCCATAAAATTGAGCGATAATTCTTCAGAAAATGCAAAAAATTCCTAAGTCTGAAATTCTTTTTGACTATAAGGTCCACAGATTCGGAAAGTACTCCTCGAGACCTTTCATTTGTGCCCAGCCTCGACACTGCTTCATGTTTAGTTTCTGTTCTGTGGACGCTTTTATCTGCAATTTCCCTAAAATTAAGCAATAATTCTTCAGAAAATTCAAAAAATTCCTAAGTCTGAAATTCTTTTCGACTATAAGGTCCACAGATTCGGAAAGTACTCCTCGAGACCTTTCATTTGCGCCCAGCCTCGACACCGCTTCATTTTTAGTTTCTGTTCTGTGGATGCTTTTATCTGCAATTTCCACAAAATTGAGCGATAATTCTTCAGAAAATGCCAAAAATTCCTAAGTCTGAAATTCTTTTCGACTATAAGGTCCACAGATTCGGAAAGTACTCTTCGAGACCTTTCATTTGCCCCCAGCCTCGACACCGCTTCATTTTTAAATATTTTATTCTCGGTTTAAATGTAGAGTTAAGGGTTTCAAAGTTTTTCAACGTAAATTTTAATTATGTTTTTATTTAGCGATTTCATTTTAAATTTGAAATTTGTAGGGAAAATTATGAAATTTGATGAAAACTAATATAATTTAGTTTACCTTTAATTTTCTCTGGTTTACTACTCCCTCTCTCTATCTCTCCCTCTCTCTCTTTCGCTCTCTCTCTTTATTAACCCTTTGTGAACCGGAGAAAAAATCACCTTGGTTTGTGTCTTTGCTAATTAAATTTAAATTTATCTTGACGGACATCTCAATTTCTATATTTAAATTTCTATTTCCAGAAGTTTAATTGTGGCACTTTAATGGCCAGTTGAAAACTTTGCAATTCACAAAGTTTCTCAATCTTTGCAAAAGTTTATTTCTCGTTTTGCTCCACGAACTGGCATACATGAACTCTACAATTACCAACTTTCTTCAATGTTGTTTACCTGCTGGCGAAAAAGTTGTAACGTATTTTGTTGTCGTTCTTCTTCGTTTTTTTTTCAGTGGTTCTATGTCTTCCCAAGGCAACATTCCACAGAACTAGCGACCGACAACGTTATCCATATTTTAACGTTTCATTCTCAGATGTTTTTGTTGTTGTTGTCGTTTCTTTTGCTACTTGTCTGTTTGTACATAGGAACATCATCCTCAAAGCCAGTTAGTTAGTTATATCCGCGTTCCCGCAATCTTCTAGAATGAATATTTGGTTTGGAGTACACATGCGCCACTGCCGCTACCACTACCTTTCCCAACAACAGGTATTTTCCTATTCTAGCTCCTCTTGCATGTTGACTTTTTTCGGTAACTGGATTTTGTTGTTGTTGTTCGCTGGGAGAAAGACCTGTTTCGAATATAATCATGTAATAGTAGTTTTTGCCGTTCGTTTTGTTGAGGGTCGAAAGTTGTTGTGGTAAAAGGTTTACTTTCTGGCAAATTTTATCACAAGCAAGCTAAAAAAAAACGTTGGGTTCAGTTCAGTTATCATTTTTATTCTCTTTGTATTTGCTTTTTCCACTTGCTTCGTTTGTTTGACTGATTATTTTTTGTTGTTTTTTTTTTTTCATTCTTACGCCAGTTTATTTTCATAGCAAATACCTGAGTTTTGCTTTGTACCACCACCACCATATGCATGCAGTGTCTCATGTTTGTTTTTATTTTTTTGCGTTCTTTGCACTAACACCACCACTACCACCTTCGTCAACACCCTACCGATGGTCATTGTACCACGTTACTACGTGTATTCTTCTAGTTTCCGTCTGCATATTCAATTTCGAAGAGATTCAAAGAAAGTCATGACATTAAGCTTATTGAATAGGGTTATTGAGCGGGAAGGGAACATTTGTTTAAAATGGGACTTAATGGACTCTTAAAAATGTATGCGCTATTCTGAGAAATCCGGGTGGAGTGTGCAAAATTTGGGTTTTTTGGAATCAGAAATGCCTTTAGAGGCAATGGTTACCATATGCCCAAAAATGGCGCCCAATGTGTGTCACACAAAAATTTATTAAATCGTACGACATTGTTCTATGGAAGTAAGCTACTCGAAATCTACTCGAAAGCAGATGAATCCGCAATTTATCGACACGATAGCAAATGTCGTGTCCTCTATAGCAGAAGTCTCCAAATTTGATCTACGCTATATCAGATGATATCAAATGTCATGTCCTCTATAGCAGAAGTCTCCGAATTTGATCTACGCTTTATCCTCTACTCCATTACATATGTCTCTGAAATTCATTGACTCGATAACAAATTACTGTGAAAGCCATCTGCTCTATATCATAGTAGATAACTCCGAAAATCATCTGTTCGATAGTAGATGGCTCCGAAAGTCATCTACTCGATAGTAGATGATTCCGAACAATAACTACTCTACATCAGATTACTCTGAGAGTCATGACTCTGAAAGTGATCTCTATACCAGATGACTCCAAAAGTCATCTACTCTATAGCAGGTGACTCCGAAAGCCATAAAATCTATAGCATATGATTCCGAACGTCATTAGATGATTCCGAAAGTCTTCAGATGACTTCGAAAGTCATATACTTTATAGCCGATGAGAACGAAAGTCATCTACATTGCAACAGGTGGCTCCGAAAGCCATAAAATCTATAGTGGATGTTTCCGAAAGTCACCTACTCTATAGCAGATGACTCCGAAAGTTATCTACTCTATAACAGATGACTCCGAAAGTCAACAACTCAATAGCAGATGACTCCGAAAGTCATCTACATTGCAATAGGGGACTCCGAAAGTAATCTACTTTGAAACAGGTGACTCCGAAAGCCATAAAATATTTAGCATATGACTCCGAAAGTCATCAAATCTATAGCAGATGACTCCGAAAGTCATATACTCTATAGCAGATCTCTCCGAAAGTCATCTACTCTATAGCAGATGACTCCGAAAGTCATCCACTCTATAGGAAATGACTCCGAAAGACATCTACATTGCCACAGGTGACTCCGAAAGCCATAAAATCTGTTGCAGATGACTCCGAATGTTATCCACTCTATGGCAGGTGACTCCGAAAGTCGTCTACTCGATAGTAGATGACTCAGAATGTCATCAACACGATAGTAGATGAATCCGAAAGCTTTATGATCAATGTCACATAACTCCGAAAGCCACCATCTCTATAACAGATGACTCCGAAAATCATCAACACTGTGGAAGATGACTCCGAAATTCTCCTACGCTATAGACGATTACATCAAAAGCCATCTACAGAAGCAGAAATCATGAAATCAATAGCGGTTCACTTTTTAAGTCCTTTGCTCTACAACAGTTAATTCCGAAAATCATCTATTCGATAGTAGATGACTCCGAATGTTATCCATTTGTTTGTAGAAGACTCTGAAAGTCAGTAGATGACTCCGAAAGACATTGATTCTGTTTAAGATACTTTCGAATGTCATCTACTTTATAGCAGATGCTTTTGAAATTCACATCTTTTTGTGTAGATTACTTCGAAAGTCATCAACTCTGCTGTAGATGTTTAATGGGAGATGATTTCGAGGATACGAAACTGCAAGAGGATTCGAAACTTCCTAACTGGAATGTGTGTATCGTTTCTTCCTTTTGTTTATCTTCACTGTTATCCAGCTAGAGACGGCATTATTTTGAATAGTGGCGCCCAACGTGGGGAAATTGCTTTATATGTATATATTTTTATGGGGTTCGATAATAATTATCCACAACGATCTTCTGATTCTTTTCTAAGAAATAGCGTTCAGACATATTTTGAATATTGGCGCCCAACGTGGGGCAATTGCTTTATACTATTTTTTGGGGTTCAATGTTAATTATCCACAACGCCCAACTGATTATTTTTCTAAAGAATAAGTTTCAGGCATATTTTAAATAGTGGCGCTCAACGTGGGGCAATTGCGCTATACTGTTTTTATGGCATTTGATGTTAATTATCCACAACGTGATGTTAATTATGTTCCTAAGGAATAACTTTCAGGTATATCCCCAAATTCCTTGACCTGGCTTCACAAAAATTCTCTTGCCTACCAATTTCGTAACCCTTTCCATTTTGTCGTTTTGAAATTGTGCTTCTACAACTATTTTTTGCCCATTTGTTTTTAACTATTTTTTTGAGATTAGTACTCGTCGTCGCACAGTTTTCTTTTGCCATTTTTTCGTGTGTGTATTTATTTCGTTTCAATGGTTAGTTGGCTCTCATTATTGTTTTTGTATATTTCCAGCTGAGCTATGTTCTGTTTCTACGGATTTTTGTTGCTGTTGTTGTTGTGTTTTGCCACTCTTACAAGCTGGGGAGTTTAATGGCTTCCACATTTGTGGTTGTTGTTGCTGCTTTTTTCGATTCTTGGCAAAAAACGCAAAGCCTTTGACTTTGTACTGTTTTAACCTGTTTTTGGTCGGTTGCGCTTTCTGCCAATTGCCACATATTTTTTTACCACGAATTTTTATTTTGTTTGGACTTTGACTTTATGACTCAAAATATGTTTTGTTTCGTTTTTTTTTTCTGAAAAAAAAAAAACTGCAATAAAAGTGTGTGTTTCTGTGAAAACGTATTTTTGAGTTCTTGGCAAAAAAAAAAAAATTAAACGAAGTCAGCATTTTTTCGGCCTCCCTCCATAACGCCTTCACATATTTGTATGAATCACGACAATGCGTTTTTTTGTTATTTTCTTCATGAGGTCAGTTGTAAAATTGAGTTAATGAATGCTGTTGTGTCATGAATTATTAATTTATTGTTATTTTTTTATTGAAGAGAAAGAATATTAATGAATTTTCAATCTATATATGTTATTTGGAATGACATGGAATTGGAATGGATATTAAACTAAGACCCATTAATAATTTGTGATCAAATGGCGCCCAACGTGGGGATTGCTTCAAGAAACATGTGTTAGATGTTGTAAGATCATATTTTTTATTTGATTGGGTTTTTGATTTCAGATAAAATGGCGCCCAACGAGGGGCTGCACATGTTAAATGTTTTTTCTTTTGTTTGATTTATTTTGTGCGTATATGAAAATCAATTGCCTCTAATGAGTTTATCAACACCCAAAAATTCATTCGATGTTTTATTCTTTATTACTTCAACCTTTTGAACTTTAAGGCGAACCACAAAATTACAACATGTCTCCCCACATCCTACATGCTTAAAACTTTTCTTAATTGAATCAAAAAAAATCACTGCTCACCAGTTCCTCAATAATGAGAATAATTACATTTTGTTATGGAATCACCAAAGTGCATACCCAAATGCATACCATTCAAATTGAAAGTAATTGCCAGCACTTTGAACGTGAAACAATTCCGCCGTAACTACGCTTTACTCAAGTTCTGTTGTAATTTGAACTATAACACACCACCATCGCCATCATCATGCAACCATACAGCCAACCATGCATGCATGCCACCATCATCTTTTCAGGCTTATTATTTTGAAACATTTAAAGAAAACGAAGAGGCAAACAAAGAGTGCCACTTAAATGCTAATTTAGATTTAAAGCCCACTTTTTTCCGTTGTTACAACTCATTTACGCTTGGTATTGCATATCACATCACCGAAATCCCATCGGGGTTTTCAATTACATGAAGAGATTTGCAGAAAAAAAAAAAATAAACAAACAAAATGAGTATTTAAAATAAAATTGTCCGAAATGATGGCAACTAGTCTTAATTTTAAAAAAAATGTTACAATATTCGAAATATAAAATTGCAGGAGATTAGCATCTATAGA
Source organism: Musca domestica (assembly GCF_030504385.1). Lineage (NCBI taxonomy): Eukaryota > Metazoa > Arthropoda > Insecta > Diptera > Muscidae > Musca > Musca domestica. The sequence goes on from NW_026712155.1 coordinate 6,453,618, forward strand.
GTAGCTGACTTAAGGAGTCATCCGATATAATAATTGATTTTTCAGAGTAATCTGCTATAGGGTATATGACTTGGAGTCTTCTACTATAGAGTATATGACCTTTGGAGTCACAGATTATTTTCGGAGCAATCAGATCTAGAGTAGATGATGTTTGGAGTCATCTGCTATCGAGTAGATGCTATTCGGAGTCATCAGATATAGGTTAGATGCAATTCGAAGTCATCTGATACAGAGTACATGTCATTCGTAGACTTCTGATATAGATGATATAACATTCGGAGTCATCAGATATGGCTTTCGGAGGCATCTTCTATCGAGTAGATGCCTTAAAGTGTCATATGCTATAGAGTAGAGTATTTTCGGAGTCATCTGCTGTAGTGTAGATAACTCTCAGAGTCAACTTCGATAGAGTAGGTGACTTTCGGTGTTAACTTATATAGAGTAGATGACGTTCGCAGGCATTTACTGAAGAGCGGATGCCATTCGAAGTCATCTGACATAGATTATATGCCATTCGGAGCCGTCCGAAATAGATAAAACACCACTCGGATTTTTCTGATATAGGCTGGGTGTCATTCGGAGTCATCTGCCAGAGATTCGGAGTCATCAGTTCTAGTTTAGATGCGGTTCTTCATCATCAGATATAAAGTAGATGTAATTCGGAGTAACCTGTTGTAGCATAGATGCCATTCGGAGTCATCTGATAAAGTTATATGCCATTCGGAGCCTTCTGATACAGAATAAATACCATTCGGAATTATCTGCAATAGACTAGATGCCACTCGGATTTATATGATTTATTTATAGGTTAGGTTTCATTCAGAGCCATCTGAAATAGAGCAGATATATATGATAGTTCAGCTGTAGTTTTTTTTTTTGCCATTCGGAGTCATCCGGTATAGAGCAAAAGACGTTCGAAGTTATTTGCTATCGAGTAGATGACTTTCGGAGTCATTTGGTGACGTTCGACATCATCTTCCTGAGAGTAGATGAATTTCGGAGTCATCTGCCAGGGAGTAGATGACGTTCGGAGTCAATTGCCAAGGAGTATATATATATATAGGGCAGATGGCGTTTGGAGTCATCTGCCTGAGAGTAGATGACGTTCGGAGTTATCTGCCAGAGACTAGATGACGTTCGGAGTCATCTGCCATAGAGTAGGGGACGTTCGGAGTCATCTGCCATAGAGTAGATGACATTAGGAATCATCTGTCATAGAGTAGATGACGTTCGGAGTCATCTGCCATAGAGTAGATTACATTCGGCATCATCTGCCATAGAGTAGATGACATTCGGAGTCATCTGCCATAGCGCAGATGACGTTCGGAGTCATCTGTCATAGCGTAGATGACGTTCGGATTCATCTGCCATAGAACATGTGACGTTCGGAGTCATCTGCTATAGAGTAGATAACGTTCGGAGTTATCTCCTGTAGAGTCGATGGCTTTCCGAGTCATTTCCTATGGAATCGATGACGTTCGGAGTCATTTGCCATAGAGTAGATGACATTCGGAGTCATCTGGCATAGAGTAGATGACGTTCGGAGTCATCTGCCATGGAGTAGATAACGCTCTGAGTTATCTCCCATAGTCGATGGCTTTCAGAGTCATGTGCTAAAGGGTCGATGGCTTTCGGAGTCATTTCATATAAAGTCAATGGCTTTTGGAGTCATCTGCCATAGAGTAGATGACGTTCGGAGGCATCTCCTATAGAGTCGATAACTTTCGGAGTCATCTTCGATTCGGGGTTATTTAATTCGGACTTATCTAAAAAATACTGTAACATCTTCAAATAGATGACTCATTGATTAGCGAATGAATCCGCTGCAATTTTCGCTACGGCCGCACCTCGTAACTACATATGAATCCATAACCCTTTGCAAGGGTGCTTCACGTGTTTGCGGTAAGCCGCTAATGGCAGCAGTGTCGCCATCGGACCGTTATCACATTGCACATGTTCGTTGGAAATACATTTCGCTTTGAAAATTAAAACGCAGAGTGGTTGCTTGTGTTTCCACCCCACACAGGTTGTATTGCGGCAAGTGCATAAATCAATATTTGTTATACAACAACATCAACAACAATTTTCAATATTTATTTCGGAAAATAAAACTATGTTCTGTAAACCACGATAAGACAATACAAAGGAAATTCTATGGAATATTTTACTAATATTTACATTCCGATAAGCATTCGTAACAGAGCGAGCCATTGTTGTTTCAGGTTGGGCAATGCAAGGTGCGTGGCAGATCCAAATGGAATGCACCAATTTAACCAGCCAAACGGAGAGATAACAAAAGCTTGACACAATAAAATTTGATATCACCACACAGTCGCTATCCGCCGCTGTGTTCAGCTCATCAAGCCAAAACTAAACAGCAGCAAATGACATAAAAACCCTTTCTTTGATGATGTCTTCCATGGCTCACACAAGATATGATTGCAAACAAGTTAGTGTCTGTCTGTCAGTCTACCGGGCTGTCATTTGGCTACTAGTCGGTCAAACGAAAAAAACCCTCATCGTCGGCTTGCAACAATGTTTCTTCGTTGGAATCTAACCAAAATGTTTTCTTGGCTGGAGGGGGGGGACAGGGTGACCAAAAGAGAAACTCTCAGATTACAGCGTTTTCTAAACCAGTATCTGTCCGACAGGTTGGCTAAACGACGACTAGATAGCCAGCCAGCTAATAAAATAGAGGCCGGCCATAAATGTTGACGAAGTTACAACATAGATATGACCAAAACGAGCGTTTTTGTTGTAACTAATTTTACGCAGTATTTTGTGGTTAAAAAGTAATGCAATCTATTGTTATAATGGGGGGAGGAGGGGAAGTGGTTTTAAATTGTTGTAAACAATGACAATCGGGGATCTGCTTCTTCGTGGAATGATATCTGCATACATTGTTATAACTGAATCCAAATTTTGTCGTACAAGATATGAACATTATCTTCTCATAGGCAAAGGGTTTATTTGGCATATGGCTCCGAAAGTCTTTTACTCTATAGCAAATGACTCCGACAGTAATTTACTTTGAAGCAGATGACTCCGAAATTTATATATTCTGCAGCAGATGACCCCGAAAGTCATGTACTTGGCAGCAGATGACTTCGAAAGTCATCTATTCTGCAGCAGAAGACTCCGAAATTCATATACTCTGCAACAGGGGACTTCGAAAGTCATAAAATCTGAAGCAGATGACTCCGAAAGTTTTGTACTCTATAGAACAGTCATTTACTCTGTAACAGATGACTCCGAAAGCCATCTACTTTATAGCATGTGACTCCGAAAGTCATTTACACAAATGCAGAGGACTCCAAAAGTCATTTACTTTATAGCGGAGGAATCCGAAAGCCATATACTCTATAGCAGATTATTCCGAATGTCATCTACTCTATAGCAGATAAGTCCGAAACTCATCTACTTTATACCAGGTGACTCCGAAAGTCATCTACTCTACAGCAGATGACTCCGAAAGTAATCTACACTAATGTAGAGGACTCCAAAAGTTATTTACTTCATAGTGGAGGAATCTACTCTATAGCAGATGACTCCGAATTTCATGTTCTCTATAGCAGATGATTCCGAATGTCATCTACTCTACAGCAGATGACTCCGAACGTCATCTACTCTATAACAAATTACTCCGAAAGCCATCCTCTCTATAGTAGGTGACTACGAAAGACATCTACTCTATAGCAGATAACTCCGAATGTCATCTACTCTATAGTAGATGACTTCGAATGTCTTCTACTTTATAGCGGATATCTCCGAAAGTCGTATATTTTATGGCAGGTGACTCCGAAACTTTTCTACCCCATAGCAGATGACTCCGAAAGCCATCTGTCCTATAGCAGATGACTCCGAAAATCATTTACACTAATGCAGAAGAGTCCGAAATTCATTTACTCTATAGCAGATTACTCCGACAGTGATTAAATCTTTATCAAATATCTCCGAACATCAGCAGGTGACTCCGAAAGCTGGAAAATTGATAGCAGAAGACTCGGAAGGACATCTACTTTACAGAAAAGTCGCCTAATCTATAGCAGGTGATTCCTAATGTATTATACAACTTTTGGAGTATTCTATAATTTATTTAAGCTGACTTCGAAAGTCCTCTTCTAAATGTTAGATGATTCAAAAATTATCTACCTAGTTTTATATCTCCGAACATCACCTATTGCAAATTGTTTGGTCCAAAAGTCACTTGGTTTTCACTGATAAATTTTAAATTCCAAACATTCTGACTTCATTCTCACCCAGAAATAATATTTTCATTGCGTGCATTATCTTCTAATCGCTTTCAATTATTGTGCAAACTTTCAATATTTTTCATAGATTCGGAATTGTTCATTGTTCGCTCACCTATTATTTGATTATGAACACTTCCAACTCTTGCGCTGATAAGAGTTCTACAATTCTCTTCTATTGCCATTGTTGTTTTGGTTTTCTATTTCAGTTTCAATTTTGCTCGAATATGTGCGTTGTTGTGTGCCTGGCTGGCTGGCTGGCGTAATTGATTCTTTACGCTAACATGTCGTTTATTGTTGTTTGTTTGTTGTAGATCGTAGATATTTTACTTTCACTTGCCCTACAAACGCAAAACGTAAACCTGTTGCTGGTGCCGCTGTTGCTGCTGGTGCACTTCCCACAAATATTTATTTGTTCATTAAAGTGGGTTAACATTGTCAATATTGGCTCATTGTTAAATGATTTGTATCCTCCTTTTGCTTCACCAAACTTTATTTGTAGAACTAATAGGTCATCAAAAAATACAAGTTAATGAATGATGATTTTATTTATGGTTGCTGTGTGTGTAAATGATAAGATTAGGTGATGAATGTAGGGCAGTTATGTGTACATGACATAGGGTAGGGAAGGGGGTTTCACTATTGTACCGAAAATGTTCGTAATATAAATGCTTCAAAACCAGACAAGCCTCCCAGTAAACGAAGCAAAAACTCTTATTTCACAACTACAAAAAATATCTAAATTTTCATATGAAATTCAAGATCATTTATACGATTTCTTTACGTTTTATAACACCCAACGTTCTGAGAGGTACCCATCGACGATTTAGAACAAAAGCCCAAGCAAACGAGAAATGACTCAAATAAATGAATAAACAAACAAATTAAATTACATTGAGTTAAGGAATTTTTGCATACAAAATCGAATAACAAAAACAAAATCGAGAATCGTAGATAAAAAAATGTGCACATGAGTGTGCATCAAACAGAGAAGAAAACTGGTTTTTTCAAGCACACGCAAAAAAACGAGAATTCTAGACGGTCATTCCAATATAGACGGGGAGGTATTGTAAACAGAAACGAGAGCCCATCACAGTGGTTTCAAGAAGATATAGATGATCCCCTGTGGAACAGATGACCCTCATTGCTATAGGTAAATTGAACCTCAGCGTAATTTATAAAGAACATGACTTTCGGAGTCTTTTGCTATAGAGTAATGACGTTCGGAGTTTTCTGTCATAGAATATATGACGTTCGGAATGATCTGCCATAGATAGATGACGTTCGGAGTCATCTTCGATGGAGCAGATGACGTTCGGAGTCGTCTGTTGTAGAGTAGGTGACGTTCGGAGTCATCTGCCAGAGAGTAAATGACGTTGGAAGTTGTGTGGTACCGAGTATATTACGTTCGGAGTCATCTGCTATAGAGTAGATGACGTTCGGAGTCATCTGCTATAGAGTAGATGACGTTCGGAGTCATCTGCTATAGAGTAGATGACGTTCGGAGTCATCTGCTATAGAGTAGATGACGTTCGGAGTCATCTGCTATAGAGTAGATGACGTTCGGAGTCATCTGCTATAGAGTAGATGACGTTCGGAGTCATCTGCTATAGAGTAGATGACATTCGGAGTCATCTGCTTTAGAGTAGATGGCGTTCGGAGTCATCTGCTATAGAGTAGATGACGTTCGGAGTCATCTGCTATAGAGTAGATGACGTTCGGAGTCATCTGCTATAGAGTAGATGACGTTCGGAGTCATCTGCTATAGAGTAGATGACGTTCGGAGTCATCTGCTATAGAGTAGATGACGTTCGGAGTCATCTGCTATAGAGTAGATGACGTTCGGAGTCATCTGCTATAGAGTAGATGACGTTCGGAGTCATCTGCTATAGAGTAGATGACGTTCGGAGTCATCTGCTATAGAGTAGATGACGTTCGGAGTCATCTGCTATAGAGTAGATGACGTTCGGAGTCATCTGCTATAGAGTAGATGACGTTCGGAGTCATCTGCTATAGAGTAGATGACGTTCGGAGTCATCTGCTATAGAGTAGATGACATTCGAAGTCATCTGCTTTAGAGTAGATGACGTTCGGAGTCATCTGCTATAGAGTAGATGACGTTCGGAGTCATCTGCTATAGAGTAGATGGCGTTCGGAGTCATCTGCTATAGAGTAGATGACGTTCGGAGTCATCTGCTATAGAGTAGATGACGTTCGGAGTCATCTGCTATAGAGTAGATGACGTTCGGAGTCATCTTCATTAGTGTAGATGACGTTCGGAAGCATCTACATTAGTGTAGATGACGTTCGGAGTCATCTACATTAGTGTAGATGACGTTCGGAGTCATCTACATTAGTGTAGCTGACGTTCGGAGTCATCTACATTAGTGTAGCTGACGTTCGGAGTCATCTACATTAGTGTAGCTGACGTTCGGAGTCATCTACATTAGTGTAGCTGACGTTCGGAGTCATCTACATTAGTGTAGCTGGCGTTCGGATTCATCTAAATTACTGTAGATGACCTTCGGATGCATCTGCATTAGTGTAGATGACGTTCGGAGTAATCTACATTAGTGTATATGACATTCGGAGTCATCTACATTTGTGTTGATGGCATTCGGAGTTATCTACATTTGTGTAGATGACGTTCGGAGTCACCTAAATTAGTGCAGATTACGTTTGGAGTCATCTACACTGGTGTAGATAACGTCCGCACGTTATCTACACTGGTGTAGATAACGTTCGGAGTAATATACATTAGAGTAGATAACGTTCGGAGTCATCTTCATTTGTGTATATGACGTTCGCAGTATTAGGTTCAGAGTCATCTACAATAGTGTAGATAACGTTCGGAGTCATCTACCTTAGTGTCGCTGACGTTCGGAGTAATCTGCTGTATTGTGATAATATTTGGAGTCATCTTCTGTAGATTCAGAGTATTTACAGCATTCAATTCCACTTGGCACCACTGTTGGCAGATTCAAGTATCACGAGGATCATCCACCGCCCAGCGCTCTCTAAGCTGCTGCAGCGTGGAAAATCACGGTCAAATGTTGTGTTTGTTTTGTTGCCTCGAGAAACAAGTTTTTGTAATGTGTGTTTTGTCTTTTGGTTGGCCCGGAGTAAATTGATTCGGAAGTGCTCGGTGACGAGGGGGAAAGAGAGGGGGCACATCATTTCAATAACCAGATGTTGTTGTTGGGAGTGTAGTAGGATCGACGAGTTTGAAGACAACATGATCGATTTAAAAATGCTGAGTTGTTTTCGTTTAAATTTAGAACTGCAAAAAAAAACATTCGTCGGAAGAATTTTGAATACCACGAAGACGAGGTGGAGGAAGAAGAATTAGAACCGTGATAATGTAGTTGTGGCTGTGTGCGACTCTTTGGGTGGTAGTTGATGATGGTGGTGCTTCTGCTGCTGGTGGTGGCGTTGGAGCTTGAAGCCATTCAAAATGGAATGAGACTGAGACTGAGAAAAACGAGTGCATTGTTGTTCGACTGAAACGTGATGTAGACCTAATGTTTGATTACTTGAGATTTTCATGGAAATATGCAGCATGTCTGCGGTGCCCTTCGTTTGGCTCATTCTTTCTCTCCTTGCTTTCTTTGCAATGATCGCCATCCGTCAGTCAATCGGTTCGTTGCTCAGATTTGTTGTTTTCGGCTTATCCATGAATAAAACATGTTTTCGGTAATGCCATCATCCCCCCGTGGACATCGTCGGACGCAACTTATATAATTTTTAATTAAAATGTATTCTTTTGTTGTTGTCTGTCCGCTTTTTGTGTGTTATTTTTAATTTCTTTTCTGTTTTGACTGGTCTCTTCTTGGCCGGAAGGCAAATGAATGGTTGATGTGTGTGAATTTTTCTGCTGTTTCGTAGAAATTGTAAAAAAACAGTTTTGAGAAAAAATGTTAGTGAAAATAAAAATATCTGGTTTTTTATAGAAATAACTTTAAGTTAACGGCATCATTCGTGTTTGGCTTTTTTTATTTCTTTGTTTCATTTCATTCGTGAAATGGAAGACAAATTATGCAAATGTTAAAAATTAATGATTATGTAAATGTTTCTTTTGTGCAGATAAATGTTTACTGTTAATAAAAAAATGTTTAAGAACATAATTTGTAGTTACCACGAAGTGCGATGTGATGAGGATGAAAAATAAGTTCAAATGGGGTTGTATGAATATTTTTTTTTTATTTTAATGTTACTGTTAAATAAAAAAAATTATTTGTGTCTTATAAAAATACGGTTATATTACTCAGATAATTTTTTGTTATAGTACTAAAATGTGTTACTAATCAAAATTCAAAGTTTTGAAATTTACAGTCAGTTGCAGGTATATGGCCACGTATAAAGAGGAGAGTTCAATGGACAAAATATGAAAGTCGTCCTGAGTGTAAAATTTTAATAACGCGATATTCATTAACCGGGAACGTTATTAAGCCCATCCAAGTAAATTATGTAACCGGGTCCAATAAGAACTTCTAACAGTGGTATCTACGAAACTAAGTCTAATTTTGGTTTAAATCACATTTCCTTTTCCAAACATCCATTTTTATACCCTACACCACATAGTGGTATGTCTTTGAGCATTTGTTTGTTACATTGAGAAGGAAGCCAAAGTTCCTTTTGACGATCTGCATAGAATCACATTCTGAGTCGATTTATGCATATTTATGCCGTCCGTCCGTCTGTCCATGTATTTTTGTAAACAAAGTGCAGGTCGCATTTACTGCCCGACGGAGATGATATTTTGCACAAATAATTTATTTGACACAAGGACGAGCCCTATTGAAAATGGAGATAATCAGTCGAAATTTAGATATGACTCCCATATATATCTCCCCGATTTTGGGTTAAATGTGCACCAAATGACCAATATCTGTCCAAATGACCTGAATTTCGGCACATACGACCGAATTTAGTGTAGGAGCAAGTACATCAAATTTGGTAAAAATCGGTTAAGATTTAGCTATATCTCCCATATACAGGGTAAAATGAAAAAACTGCAACCAACTTCAGATTGCTGTCATTTCTATGCCACTCGTCCGACAACTGTCAAAATTATTGCAGTCACAGCTCATTATATTGTTTACAAGCGTACAAAAGCATTTCCGTGAGAATTATCCAGAAAAAAAGTTATTCGTGATGGAATTCAAGCGTGATAGTGTGATTTATTTATATTTGGCTGGAAAACCACAAGTGGCTATCGTTAGAGCAATCCAGCATTTAAATGTGAATAAATCTTTTGTATCCCGTACCATCGCTGGATACCGCGACGTCAAGAAAGTGGACGGAAGAAAACAGCAACATTAGCAGAAATGATTCGAAAAGTAAAGAAGCGGCTTGATCGAAACCCGCGTCGCAATGGCCGAAAAATGGCTCGTGAGCTGAACATATCGCAATATTCCATTCAGCAAATATTGAAAAATGAGTTCGAGGTATAGCCATTGAAATTCCAAAAGGGCAAGAACTTACACCCCAACAGGAATAAAATAGACTCAAAAGAGCTTAAGAGTTGCTTCGCTTGGCCGAAAGTGGTGAACAGCCGAATTTGGTTTTCTCCGATGAGAAAAAATTCGTTGTCCAGCAGGTTGGAAACAAACAAAATTATCGTGTTTACTTGCCAAAGAGGTTCGCGGAAAAAGTGCACCTTCGGTTGGCCTCCAGAACCGATGGTCGCTCTCTGCTCGTATTAATCGACCGTGGAATCAGAATAAATGCCGAATACTATCGCGAAAATATTTTAGAGGGTGTATTAAAGCCTTGGGCACGCAAACATTTTGGCCGCAGACCTTGGGCATTCTAACAGGTCTCAGCACCATCGCACTCAGCTCACGCCACCCAAGAATGGTAACAAAATGAGGTTCCTCGCTTCAATTACAGGGCACAATGACCACCAAAATATCCCGATACTAATTCGTTGGACTATTGTGTCAGGAGTATTTTGGAAAGCAAAAAAATACCAAAGTGTCGATCCCCTCAAGCAAGTGCTTCGCTGGGAATGGGCCAAAAAACACCGCACAGCAACATTCGGGCAGCGTGTGACGATTTCATTGGCCGTTTGAAGGCCATAATTCGTGCCAATTCGAACAAATCTGATATTATTCTAAAATTTGATGCTACCTCCGACATTTTTTGCTTTTTTTTCAATAAAATTTAAAAAAAATGTAAAAATGATGGGGCTTGACTTTGTTACAGCTTTTTATCTCACCCTGTATATTTATCCGATATCAGGCTAATTGTGCTTCAAATGGCTAATATCAGCCCAAATGAAGGGAATTGCGAATAAATTTATCCTAGAAATAAGTACTTCAAATATGTGGAAAATCGGATCAGATGTAGTTATAGCTTCCATACATATGTTTCATCCGAATTGTGGTTTTAAGTCCGTCACATGTGTAATATGCACTCCACCACAATTATCTTTGGTACCAGATATCAGATACAGGTCAGAAATAAGTTCTTAAAATTTTATCAAGATTCAAGTTCAGATTTGGATATAACATATACATTTTTATCCGATTTCATCCGATTTGGTGTTCATAGTTGGTATGATCTACTTCATATAAATTCTCAATATAAACTTTTTTGTTACGGGAGCTTTACTAAATACGCATAGGTGTAGGGTATTATATAGGCGGCCCCGCCCGACTTTTGACCTTTCCCTCCTGGTTTGTCATGTGTTTGGAAAATTGGAACTATAAAGTGCTTAAAGTACTAAAAGCTCTACATTTGGTACTATTTGGATACGGATACCGCTTTCTCTCCTCGTTTTAGAGTGGGAGCAATAAACGAACAGACTCACAAATCGGCAAACAATATATTTTTCTCCATCCGATTTCAAACTCTTTTTCTATTTCGAGCGAATCAGTTCCAACTCTAATTTTTCAAACAGGAGCTACTCGGGAGCGCTTCCTCGCAAAGCAAAAGAGAGAAGAGTAAACTCCATATAAAACTACCACTCTTAGAGCAATGCCGCTAGCTAGTAAGTTTCACTCTCGGGTGAAAATGAGCAAATCTCTCTCTGTCTCTGCTCTCTGCCCAATAGTATTTAATGTAGCACCATGAGCAGAGAGTAGATTCATTTTGAATAAGTTCAGATCATCTAGAATTTGTTTACGAGAAGGAGAGATATTGATATTCTTTTTGAAATCGTCTTAGATTGTGAAGCTTTTTGCTAACATTTCATCTCTAATTGATATGTTTTTCCATTTTTTTTGCCATTTTGATCTAAATGATTTTGTTTTTTTTTTTTATTTTCAGGTATGTCAGGACATTTCTTAGACATAAAAATGGATTTCTTTGAAATATAACCCCACCTGTGAGTATATCTTCAATGCCAACAGCTTTTTCTCTCTTGTTTTAAATTATTTGTATGCTATCGTACCTATTTAGGCCACATCATCAAGAAATTCCATTGAAATATACATATTTTTTTAGAGAAACCCATTTAAGGATCAAAAGTGTTAAAATACCATAAATTCTCACGTACCCCCTCTCATATTACCGCATCTTAATGTGGGAGGAATTCCATAAGTGTAGCCAAGAAGGAATTCCAAACACGATTAATCAACATTCTAGGAAAGGAATTCATTTCAAAAAAAAAAAATAAAATAAAAAAAAAATAAAAAAAAAATAATCAGAGCAATGGTGACTCATCAATAAATACCTAAAATTGCAAAAGAGAACGAACTAAAACAAAAGACATCAGCCAACCATTCGGCAAACACATCAACTCACCTCACATGTTGTAATTAAATCCCTCGTAACCTGTCAAGACTGACAGACAGACGCACTCATCTTTTGTCTAGAACAAGTCTGATGACTTGCTTAAACGGCCATACTTAAATTCTTTCGAAAAGAGATCTCCATTACCATTACCATGATCGGTCACAGTCATCACATAGAGAAAAGGGGTATGCTCAGTTTACCCGCCCCTCTAGATGATATTCCCCTCCTGAATGGACCAAAAATCCATAGCCAACACATTTATTCTCATAATCATCCTGGTGAACTTGTTGCTTGTCGGGATGTTTGGTAGACCATGCATGTATGTGGTTGTGTTCTTTCTATCCACTACTTTATTGTGATCTTAAGGAGCCGGTACTTGTTTTTAATTTTTTTTTCTTTTGGTTCGCATTGTTAACTCAAGTAGTATGGGCTTTTGTCGGTCGATCGGTCTACTGTGCTACGTCATTGTCATCATGATCTGGGCTCATAATTGATGATCATCTTTCGAACAAAATATGTTGTGTCTGTGTGAGAACATTTAAAGTGTTAATGGAATGTCGGGGAATTTCGGATTGCAAGTTCAACTACGTTGGTAGGGATCAATCAGGGAGATTGATTACATTACAAATACTAGTAGGAATGAAAATTCATTCACGAATGTTATGGATATATATTCATTCAAATATCTCGCTGTTTCTTTGATATTCAAATCAATATCCAATTGTTTTTTTTTAATTTATCTATCTTAAATTACCTGAAATGAAATAATTTGCAAACCTTTTATTGAAAATTATTATTATTATTCGGTATTTTTTCCATTTTTTCTAATTTAAAATCCGCTTCTCTTCAGAGCATGAATTCAATATAGAAAAAGCTACCCAGTGTCTTAAAAATATTTGTAAAAAACAAATACTTATGTTTTGAATCCTTTAAACACATGCATGCTTATTATCCGCAAATATCGTCTTTGTGTAGTAATTTTTTAAGGTGAAATCCTTTTCCTACCAATGGAATTGAAAATGTTTACCTTGTTGCTATGCGCTTTTTTGGAAATGTGTCAATGAATTTATTTTTGTTGCGAAACTGTTCTTACTTTTTGTTTGTGTTCTTGCTTGGCGCAATTTTTCATCCCTAAACATTTGCAGAACATACGCCTTCTCGAAATATATATACACAGTGAAAAATTCAACTGAAAAGAATACAAAGAGAAAATTAAAGTCCATTCAATTTTATATTTGTTTCCACTCGATTTTACTTTTAGAGTAAACTCGAATTCTTCTTAGAGTATTTTGACTCCTACTCCTATTTTTCAAACAGGAGTATCTTGCAAGTGATCTCACATAATGGAGAGCAAACTTCGTATGGAAACTACTACTCTTCGAACACTCCCGCTCTCGAGTATATTACCCTTACGAGTAAAACGAGTAATTTTGAGTTATGGCGATAGAATTATATTGAATAGATTTTAAAACGCATGAATAAATTTCAGTGTTCCTCCAGCAAAATAAATATTTATGCTATATACCAGACAGATCTAGGTGTATCCACTAAGAATTCTAGAAAAATACTTCAAAATCTTGATCACGAAATTAATACAACCTCAGAAGTGTCGACTTTTCATATTCTCACTACTACTATTCTGTACTGTCTATTCATTTTAGGTATATGGTGTCTTCAGCAATATTACTGATAACAAACACAAAGAAAATGTTGGTCGAAAATTTTAACCCTCAACAAAGGGGTCTTTGGGGTTTCAAGAATTGCTTATAACCTCCACATAGAAAAGGAGGGTATATTAACTTTGTCATTCCGTTTGTAACATCCCTAAATATTCGTCGTAGACCCCAAAAATTATATACAGGATGAGATAAAAAAAAACTGCAACAAAGTCAAGCGCCATAATTTTTACATTTTTTTAAATTTAAATAAATGAAGGCAAAAATGTCGGAAATAGCATCACATTTAAGAATAAGTTTAGATTTGTGCGAATGGGTCACCTTTGGCTCGAATTATAGCCTTTAAACGGCCAATGAAACCGTAACACGCTGCACGAATGTTCCTCTGCAGTATTTTTGCTCATTCCCGGCCAAGCGCTTGCTTGAGGTGATCGACACTTTGGTATTTTTAGTGCCAACCTTGCTTTCCAAAATACTCCAGACACAATAGGCCAACGGATTGGTATCCGGAGATTTTGGTGGCCATTGTGCGCTGGAAATGAAGCGAGGAACCTCATTTTGTAACCATTCTTGGGTGGCGCGTGCTAAGTGCGTTGGTGCTGAGTCCTGTCGGAACTTCCAAGGTCTGCGGCCAAAATAATTGCTAGCCCAAGAATTTAATACACCCTCCAGAATATTTTCGCGATAATATTTGGCATTTATTCTGATGCCACGGTCGATTATTACGCGCGGAGAGCGATCATCGGCTGTTATGGTTCTGGTGGCCAACCGAATGTGCACATTTTCAGCTGACCTCTTTGGCAAGTAAACACGATCATTTTGTTTGTTTACAAACTGCTGGACAACGGAGAAAATCGGAGAAAACCAAATTCGGCAGTTCACCACATTCGGCCAAGTGAAACAACTCTTTAGCTCCTTGGTGTCTATTTTCTTTCTGTTGCGGTGTAAGTTCTTGCACTTTTTGGAATTTTAATGGCCTTATCCCGAGCTCATTTTTCAATATTAGCCGAATGGAATATTGCGATATGTTCAGCTCACGAGCCATTTTTCCGCCACTGCGACGCGGGTTTCGCTCAAGTCGCTTCTTCTTCAATTTTCGAACTATTTCTGCTGATGTTGCTGTTTTCTTACACGTCCACTTCCTTGACGTCGGGCTACGCTAACAGTATCACGGTAACGAGCGGGGGTACGAGACACAAAAAATTTATTCACATTTAAATGCTGGAGTGCTCTAACGATAGCCACTTGTGATTTTCTAGCCAAATATAAAGAAATCACACTATCGCGCTTGAATTCCATCACGAATAACTTTTTTTCTGGAAAATTCTCATCAAAATGCTTTTGTACGCTTCTAAACAATATAATGAGCTGTAACTGGAATAATTTTAACAGCTGTCGGACGAGTGGCTTCGAAATGACAGCAGTCTGAAGTTGGTTGCAGTTTTTTCATCTCAGTCATCTCACCCTGTACATTCATGATCAGCATAAAGTTCTGAGTCGATTTAACGATGTCCGTCTGTTGAAATCACCATAGAGCGCACATTATTTGACGTAGAGCTTTAAAATTTGACAGAACAATTTGTATTGTGTTTAAAATGGCTGGTATAGAAAATATATATATCCCTTATACAAACGGTACCTCCACATTTTCCCATGGATTTGTCCAGAAGTTTATATTTGTAGTTCGTAAGGGTTCTAGCTCCTGTGGCGAAACATTGTATGTACAACCTCTACACAACGGTACCTTCCTATATTCGGTATTTTCCTGATTTTTGGCAGATTTTTTCACAGGTTTGTCCATAAATTGGTATTTGTAATTCGTAATGGGTTCTAGCTCCGAAACATTGTATGTATAGGTACACGTTTTGGTATAGCCCACATACAACGGTACCTCCCAATATTCGGTATTTTGATGACTTTTGCCACATTTCTCCATGGATTTGTCTAAAAATTGGAATTTGCAGTTCGTAATGGTTTACAGCTCCTGTGAAGAAACAATGCATGTATAGGTCCACGTTTTTCTATAGCCCCCATATAACTGTACCTTCTGATGTTCGGTATTTTGACGATTTTCGCCACATTTTTTCACGGATTTGTCTCAAAATCGGTATTTGTAGGTCATACAGCCCCCATACAACGGTACCGCCCGATATTTGGTATTTTCATGATTTTTGCCATATTTTTCCATAAATTGGTATTTGTAGTTCGTAATGGTTTCTAGCTCCGGTGGCGAAACTTTGTATGTATAGGTCCACGTTTTGGTATAGCCCATATATACAACGGTATCTCCCGATATTCGGTATTTTGATGACTTTTGTCACATTTCTCCACGGATTTGTCTAAAAATTGGTATTGGTACTTCAAATGGCAAACGATACCCACCGATACTCGTTATTTTCATAATCCTAGTCACATTTACCCACGAAATTGTTTCAAATTTTGTATCTAAGAAGTTTTGGCAGATTACAATCCTTCAAGTATAAAATGGTCTATGGTTCCGGTTTTGGTATGGCCCCCATACACGTTTAACAACATTTTTTCAAACGGTCTTACTGGTATTTGTAGTTTTAAGTGGAACACGTGTGAATTCAGATACTTTTATAAAAATTCGGCCCAACCGAACTTAATGTTTTTTTAATGTTTTTGTTTTAATGCTTGTTAGATCTACTTTCACAATCCACTGAATATTTTTCCTGAAATATTTATATGACCAATTTTTTTTATTCTTAGATAAAATCCGCTTGTCACGTGTACTAAAACTGTCTAACATTTTTCTAGAGCCTCATAAAATCTTGGCATTTTTTAAGGGGTCTTCCTAGTTATTATCTGTAAAAATATTTCCGATTTATTAATCATAAAATGTTTATGCCCTCTGCCAAATTGTATTAACAAAACTGTTGCTTGTACTTTCTAATACGAGTGTCCCCTTGAAAAAAGTAGGAGCTGCTATGATTCCACACCACTTCACCATTTGAATATTCTCTCAAAAAAACACCAGCTGTTTATGTTTGGAACATTTTTTTCACTTTTTTTGGAACATTTTGTTGCGGTTGGTTTGGTTAGCCGGTCGCTCGCTTGGTCTGGTAGCCAAAACTTGGTGAGCGAGTGCCAAGTTGATTCTCCAACCAAAAATAACTCATTTCATATGAATGAATATGAGGCTTGAATGTGTTTTCTGTACCGCTGTTAAATCATGAATACAATGGCAATAACAACAACAAAACTAACATCAAACAAAAAATAGTGAACAAAAAGAGAAATTTTGCACCATTAGCCATGGCACGCCGAAACACATGTTAAGGTGCTACAAGTGTTAACAGTTTAATTAGGCCAGGAAACAATTAAACTTGGAAACAGCCAAGTAAGACTCTTTTCAGTCATCTGATATGGAAACGGTCTTCTGGCGATTCATAGTTCTTCACTTTTTTTCTTTTTTGGTTTGCTGTTACAGTTTGCTTTTCTTTTTATTAACAGTTGCCATGCTAAACTGAAATAGGCCTGTAAATGTAAATCATGACCTGTGGCAGCGCTCTCTGTACGGAATGGTGGGAAAGTTTTTCTTATGATAATTGACAATGAATGAATTAAATTAAATGAACCTAAGATATTGTTTTGGTTGTTTTTTTTTCTGCATCCGTATGATATGCAGATGCATTGGCAAAGATATAGATACATATGCTTTGTTCAGAGAATTTGCTAGATTTGAATTTTTATCCGATATCATAAAGGGAAAATCGATTATCGTAGTTGTTTTTTTTTCATTATTGGAGTTTTGGAACAGACCAGTATATTCAGGCTTTTCAGAAAATTTATTTAAATCCAAAAAGTTAAAGCTATTTAGATCTATATTAAACGGACGGAAAAATGTAATAGATAATATTTTCAAGTAAAAATAAGCAAGTAAAAAAGCTGTAAGTTCTGCCGGGCCGAACTTGGAATACCATCCACCACTTGGAACGAATTTGGCAATTCTCACAAACAATAAAGTCCGTTAAAATCTTAAAAATACCGAATGCAGCCGTTATATTAGGGTCAATACGACGACATGGACCTGCATAGGTAATCTTTTTCCTAAGCCATTACAATATTCAAATGCGAAACTTAGAAAAAAAATCGGTAAATAATGTAGTTGCAGTCATCAAAATATCGATTATCGGGAGGTACCGTTATATGGGGGTTATACGAAGACGCGGACCTGCACAGACAGTTTTCTGCCTTAGGCTGTTGTATCCATTACGAACTTCAAATAGCAAATTCGAAACAACCCCGGTGAATAATATCGCTAAAATCATCAAAATAACGAATATCGGGAGGTACCGTTATATGGGGGCCATACGAAGACGTGGACCTGCACAGACAGTTTTCTGTCATAGGATGTAGTATCCATTTCGAACTTCAAATGCCAAATTTGAAACAATTCCGGAGAATAATGTCGCTAAAATCATCAAAATACCGAATATCGGGGCTGTTATATGGGGGCTATATGATAACGTGGACCTACAGGGCCCATTTACGAACTTAACCTGCCTACTGGCAAATATACATGTGTGCAAAATTTTAGCCTTCTATCTCAATTCGTTCGAAAGATAGCGTGATTACAACAGGCGGGCATGGCTAAGAATCTTAGAATTTTACGCTGATCAAGAATATATATACTTTGTTGGGTCTGACATGAGTATTTCGAGGAGTTACAAACGGAATGGCAAAATTAATATACACTCCATAGGTGGAGTGTATAAAAACGATCATATTTTATACGGAAGTTTTATAAATGACTCTATTTCTTTACCAAGTTTAAAAAACAGGAGATGTATTTTTTCACAATTATTTAATTGGCCTTTTTTAATCCTGCAGACACTGATGTGTGGACAGGTAGAAATAAATTCAAAAATTGTATTCACTCAGAATTTCTATTTCTTTTATTATCTCTTTTTAGTTAAGGCATCTTACGGGGGTTGTTTTCTGTCGCATTCCTTCATCCAATCGTGTATCTTTGTGATTCATGTCACTCAGGATTTAAATTTCCACCACTATTGCATCAGGTTATTTTTGTTCTGCTATTCAAATCGTTGAGGAGATGTTGTGAAAACATATGTTGTCTCTGGGAGGCTTCATTCTTTTGTTTCGTGGGGTGAGAGAGACAGAGAGGTCAGTGGACAAAAATTCAGGGGTCACTTTCCCATCTATCACATGAGGGTGGTTTTTCTCTCTCCATCGTTGTATGCTTACCTTTGAATTGAGTTTGGATTTTTATTGAATTTTATAATGGAATGTTATTAAAATGCACGAAGGAGAATTAGAAGGTTGGAGAGAGGAATATGTACAGTTTCGTCACAGGGAAGGTAATTTTTAAGGAATATCATTTTTTAGTCACATACGTACGGATTTTTAAAGACAATAATAAATTTCATGGGAGGAGTTGCAGTCAGATATGGCATGAATGCTTTTAAAGACGGCTGAAGACGATTTATCCTGACGATCACTGCATTTTTTCTTTTGCTGCATTTATTTCTTTTGCTTTGAAATCTATGATTTCAAAATCGAAAATCTGTTACGAAAAGCCAATTTGGCGAAGAAGAGGTTGACATATATTCATAATCTTCAGAACTGATCTTGCGTTAGTAAAAATATTTGGATGTGTGATGTTTGAAGAGAGTTCGATGCTTAATTCGGGTTTTATGAGCGTTTAATTTTTAAAAATTTTTAGCCCGTTTTGTGGGAGAGGTACCAGAAGCAGTACACCAATATTCACACCAATATTCACAGCAGATCTTGTTTTAGTAGAAATAATGGAATGTGCGAAATTTGAAGAGAACCGGATACTCATTTCGGATTTTATTCAATTTTTTGTTTGGCTATTCCAATCATTGTGGGGGCGGTACCAGAAGGAATGTTCCGATATCTACCATCTTTATAACAGACCTTGTGTTGATAGAAATATTGAGATGTGGCAAGTTTGAATGAAATCGGATATTAATTTCGCGTTTTATGAGCTACTTTGATATTAAAAATGTTGACCCTTTGTAAATATTCAAAATTTTGATCCAGAAGGAGTGGACCGATATATTCCACTTTTGCACCAGACCTTGGGTTAAGAAAAATATTGTGTTGTGTGTAATGTGAAGACAATCGGAGTCTTACATCACATTTTATAAGAGTTGTAATTATTCAAAATTTTGACCCTTGGGTGGGGGAGGTACTAGATGGGGTGGACGGATATTGTCCATTTTCGCACCTGACCACTGATCTCTGATGCAAATCCTCTCTCTCTCTGTCCAGAATCTTTTTTTTAATGTTGACCTTCTATGGGGGAGGTACCAGTAGAAGCGGACAGATATTGCCCATCTCCGAACTCGATCTAAGTTTGATATGTACCAAGTTTGGGCCAAATGGGATACTCCCTTCGAGAGTTATCGTGCGCACCAGTCAGCCAGACGGACGGACATCGCTAGATCGACTTCAAATGTCCAGAAACGGATTTGGTTCAAAGAGACCTAGGCTCCAAATCCGTTATTTCTTTGGCATATCAAATGTTATATACCCTCTCTTGCCATATGGCTGAGGGTATAAAAATACCTCTCAATTTCTGAGGACAATTTTTCCATAGAAAGACCCTTGTTCTGTGGAGTATTTTTCCCATAGAGAAAATAAATTTTTCCAAAGGGCAATTTTTCCATAGAAAAAAAAATCGTCCTGTGGACAATTTTTTCCCATAGAAAGAAAATCGTCCTGTAGACATTTTTTTAATAGAAAAAAATCCTCTAGAAAATTTTTTTCATAGGTCTACCGTATAGAAGGCCTCTAATGGGTCTTCCAATCTATAGAAGTCCTCTACAAGGTCTTCTATTCCATAGAAGTCCTCTACGAGGTCTTCTATTCTATAGAAGTCCTCTACAAGGTCTTCTAAAGAATAGAACACCTTTGAAATATTGAATTATGCTCTTGTGTATAGATCCTTAGTCTTCTGTAGATTTTTTGTGGTACTCTATAGAAAAACCCCTTCTACCAGTGAAACTAATATTTGAAAAGAAAAAAATGCTATCCAGGCTACACCCTTTTTTCTGCCGGTACTAGCATTCATTCGATATCTTCCAGTTTCTACTGTCTTTAGTTCGTTTGACTGCCAGATGATAAGATTTTAGCTGGGTGATACCAGGCAACGTGAAAGGCAATGACCAGCAGAAGTGCGCCAGTAGGCAAATACGACATACTTTTATGCAACCAAATGCCAACTACCAGATTTTTAGTAGTTTGCTTTTAGCAATTTGTTGTTGTTGGTTAAGACCGATCGACCGACCTAATGACAGTAAAGTGGGTAGTGTTCGTTTGTTTGGTATTGCCCAAAGGGGTGTGCTTTGTTATGGCCCAGCTATCGCTGAGTGTGGTAAGAAAAGCTTTTTTTTTTAATTTGCAGGCAACCACAAGCATATCACATGGTGGAAATATTTAAAAAAACAATTGCTTTCATGTCAGTCAGGAAATCTAAGAAACCTAACAGCCAACAACCAACCTACCAACCAATTGGCAATATAATTGACATGCGTTGGACATCATATCTCTGTCGCTGTTCTGCTGTTGTTGTATGTTAATGCAACATCATGGGTTGTTGTACTTGCAACTCAAAAGCCGCTTAAATAGTTTTACGGCTTATAAGCGGCAAAACAGCATAAATATGTCCGAATATGTCCATAACTTAACTTCAATCAACAACAGTTATTGTACGCATGTTTTAGCCATATTTATTGACTTGGCTTGTGAAGAGCAAAAAAAAAAATATCCACCGGGAAAAATATGAAAACTTGTTCGTCTTCTTCTTGTCTTGTTTTTTTTTTTTCAATTAGTTGCATTGGTGTAGACAATTTTAGCACATTTGTCATTTGTTGTTATGAAAAAAAAAACTCCAGCTGCACAGTGGAATGCCTCTACCTTAAAAGGGAAAAATTCTACTAATTGATTTTTTTCCTAACTTGAGAACTGAGAACGACATTTTTTTCTATAAAAAAATGTCCCCACATCCACCGGGATGAATATTTTTTATAGAAAAATGTTCCCAGTCGCATTGAGGACGTGATTTTTTCTATAGAAAAAATGTCCCCAGACCCACAGGGGACGAGATTATTTCTATAGAAAAAATGTCCCCAGACAAATAGAGGTCGAGATTTTTTCTAAAAGAAAAATGTCCCCAAACTCACTGAGAACGAGATTTTTTCTATAGAAAAAATGTCCCTAGAGCCACAGAGCCCGAGATTTTTTCTGTAAAAAAAATGTCCGCAGACAAATAGTGATGGTGTGGGCCGCCATAACAGCCGATGGTCGCTCTCCGCTCGTATTAATCGTATGGTCGTGATGTTTTGAACAGTATGGTCGTTTACACAAATTGGTGTTTTGGAAAGTATGGTCGTTTACACAAATAAGTACTTTGAAAAGTATGGTCGTTCACACAAAGTGATGTTTTGGAAAGTAAAGTGGAAAATAAAGTGATGTTTTGAAAAGTATGTTCGTTCACGCAAAGTGATATTTTGAAAAGTATGGTCGCTTACACAAAGTGATATTTTGAAAAGTATGGTCGTTTACACAAAGCGGTGCTGTGAAAAGTATGGTCGTTCACACAAAGTGATATTTCGAAAAGTATGGTCGTTTACACAAAGTGATACAGGTTCGAAGATGGGCTATATGGAAACTCTGAAATTCTACACATAGTTCTGTGTGGGTACTTACCGCCTGTAAGAGATGTGTCTATATATGTATGAAAAGTATGGTCGTTTACACAAAGTGTGTTTTGGAAAGTTTGGTAGTTTACACAAAGTTTATCGACGAAAATGTTCTGTAGGATGTATTAAAGCCTCTTGGCACGCAAATATTTTGGCCGCAGGCCCTGGACATTCCAACAGGACTCAGCACCATCGCACTCAGTACGCGCCACCCCAGAATGGTTACAAATGAGGTTCCGTTGGACTATTGTGTCTGGAGTATTTTGGAAAGCACGGTTGGCACTAAATAATACCAAATTGTCGATCACCTCAAGCAAGCGCTGCGCCGGGAATGGGCCAAAATGCCGCAGAGAACATTCGGGCAGCGTGTGACTGCTTTATTGGCCGTTTGAAGGCCATAATTCGTGCCAAAGGTGACTAATTCGAACAAATCTAAACTTATTCCAACATGTGATGCTATTTCCGACATTTTTTGCTTTCATTCCTGTATTTTCATAACCTGTATTTTCCGTAGGAGTTGTGTCCTCAGATACTATTTTCGATAGAAAAATCTTGACTTCAGTTTCAAAGGCTATTTTTTTTTTTTTTTTTTTTTTTTTTTTTTTGATAATAAAAATATTCTATTAACCTAACCTAGAAACAGAGTAACGGAACTTTGGCATTCATTGGCAGTCATTACCCTGTAATGTCTATTATAATGGCACTAACATCTACTTCAAGTGATCTCCACTCCACTGTAATTATTTGGATTTAAAATAATTCCAGCTTGTGCCGCAGTTACCGCTTTCGCCACACCTCTTTTGGCAAACAAAACTTTAAAAAAGTGTGGATGGTTTTTTTTGGTGTTTTCGTGTGCAAACAAACTTTTTCTCATTTACTCCTCATTTTTTTTGTGATAATTTCGAGGTACGTAGCACCAACCAACAACATTCTCATCAACGACATGACCGTCATCATTAGCGTCAAACGTCAACTGGAAAAACTAACAGAGTTTTTCACTTAACTCTTAGTTTTCAGTTTGTTGTAATTGATTTTTTTTTGTAGTTGGCTGGCCTTTTTTTATAAAACGCATATTTTTTCTCTCCAAGATTTCTAGTTGAACCTCTTTTTTGTTGTTGTGGTGTTGGTGGTGGGCCAGCCTAGGCCAGCTAGCCAGCTACTGACAGATTGCCTGACTGCCTGGTCAATTTGCCATGGTTGTTGATCATGAAATCCCAATAAAATCTCATAACATGGGGGGTAATGATGCCCGCCTGATCTCCTCTACAATAATTGTACATTAAACGAGAAGCTAACAAAAAAAAAAAAAAACAACTTTCACATTAACATATGACTTGGCCATGATTGGACCGGCGAACAGACAGACAGACGGAAATTTGTTCGTCTCGGCCATTTCCATAACATCGATTGTCTCTTGATTTACTCATTTTTGGGTGCAAAGGAGGCAGGCTATTAATTAGATTTGAACTGAATGTGAAACTGAGACATAAAAAGTAAATGTTTAGCTTAATCAGGCATTAACCAAGATTTTTTATGGCTGGTCACCGAGATTTGCCGCTGCTGTTGCTTGTTTGGTTTTTCGAAATTGATTTGAGGTAATTTTAATGACAGCTATCGATTGCCTAATGCAAAAATAACAAACGTTTTCTTTGGCCGTAGATAAAATTGGAACTGTGCATGGCTTTCTTGGTATGATACAGAAATCACGACATTTTTTGTTTGGATAACTATTTCATAGTTTGTGGTCGGATATTAATTGGATGTAATTAATTTTAAAGAAAATGAAACTTATTAAAAATCGTATTTCATAAGGGTGTATATAGGAAAACTTGTCGAGAAACATTTTTTACTCTAAAAAATGTCTTAATCTTAGTTGTATATAACTTACGGAAAGAGATAACAGCCATTATAATTTACCTAATGGTGGAGGATATTTAAAGTCCGGCTCAGCTACTAAGAGCTGGACTAAGTAGCGTTGGAAAAATTTGGCTAGGATCATCAAAAAACCGAATATTGGTGGGTTCTGTTATATGGAAACAATTGACCACTATGGACAAAGTTCTGATACCGGTTTGTAGAATCCATTATGAACGTTGACCTGCATTTACAAAAACTTGCTCAGGCGCTAAAAAGATTGATAAGATATGTTTCTTTAAATGAGAGGAAATATTCGTGTCCAAAGTCTGAAAAATGGACCTTATGTTCCTGCTACTGAAGCCAGGCAAGAATGCCATTAAAGGCGAATCATACAGGTCGATTTCTTTTTGTCACCAGTACCAAAGACTCTTGAGGCTTTACTTCTCCCCAGCATCAGGGGAAGCTATGCAGTTGCCAAATATCTACAGGGATTCCGTCCACAACACAGCACCACAACAGCATTGCACGTCATACGTCAAAACGCCAGAACAAGTCGTGTCATAGAATAGAATTAGTAGCCCTTGGCCCATCAAAGACATTTGATAGAGTAAGCCACACCACACTGTTTGAGGATGGAGAGACAACTACCCCTTGGCCAAATTTGAAATGTTGAACTATGTGGGCGGGCGCCAGTCCTACGTGGAATTCCATAACCAGAAGTCCCAAACCTCATAAAGTGGAACAGGGAGTTTCCCAGGATGGGGTGATATATCCGGACCTGTTTAACCTCCATCTTTCCAGAACTCCTTGCTCGTAACGTACCCTTGAGATTGTAACGGATACGGAGGGTATATGTAAAGTTGTACACCTATCGTGCCAAGCTTGACACCTACCTCAACGAGGAATACAAAATTATCCGATCCTAAATCAAAGGCCACACATATTACCGCATGGTCTTCGGAGATGAGAACAGAGCTGAATGTTCAGGTCGATGGAAATATAATTCCGTCCCGAACTAACCCAAGATTCTAGGGGTCACATTATACCGCATTTTTAAGTCGTCCGCGCAAGACACAGCTATCTGTGACAAAATGAAAAGTTGAAACAAGGTCCTCAAGGCACTAGGCGGCTAGCACTTGATGTGCCTTAAAGGAGACCTTGCTGACCTGAGGCCTGCTGCCCTGAGAACTGCGAGAGGATGCCTTCGAATGACACCTAACCATACGTCAGCATAACCATATGCTTTCGTTGCGGTACCTGCTTGGGGGTCATCGTGGGCGTCATCCATACATATGATGGTATGGATGACGCCCACAATGATGGTGGATAAAAATCCCTCACCTAGGCGTGTCAGGATGGACATACATGATATATAAAGAGAGAGGTCCAACGCTATAAGAGAGAGCCTCTAAATCAAGAAGAGTATGAGGCAGGTCTGAGTGGCATTCCTAATGAAGCAGTCACAGAAGCCATCAATAATATAGAATTAATGCCGTATTCGGAGTTTACCACCATCTACCATGATGGTGAAGAACGCCGATTTCCTAAGGTAGTTTTGGCGTAATTGCGTTCAGGATAGTGCAGTCGTCTCAATTCGTATTGTGGTCGAATTGTAGAAGATGTGCCCAACGTCTGACCGGTGTGTGACACAGGCCTGCATAATAGAGTGCGCCTCTTTAATCGTCCTGCCAAATCTATTATATTCACTCTAGAAGTTCTTTGGTTACAACCCTAATTTTTGAATCTGAATTGGAACCGGATTAACAGAAATCGAACAAAACATGTGCAGCTGTCACAATAACTAGTCTCCTTTGGAAAGATTTCGCATTCTAATATTTTTTTCCTTCAATACAATTTATGATTTTTATTAAATATGTAATCTTCTTCATTTTGTTTATCTCTTCCATTCACAAAACTTAGCTGTTGTCTGCAATGATTAATTGCGGACAATATCAAAACTTCAACTATTGCTGATGTTCATTGACTTGGTGCGCAAAATCAATTCATCCATCTTTCACTTCGAAAATGTGCGGATGTTAAACTTTCCTTTTTCGTAGACAAAGAAAGAAAGAGAAAAAATAATGAGATTTGTTTCATTGTACCGTTGGAGATTATGAAATAGATTTGTTATTGCCTTTTTAATGAAATCAACTTTTATTTGGTATTAACAACATATTTTCTCCATCAATGGTTTGTTTTTTTTTTTTTTTTTTTTTTTTGAAAAAATGATGGATTTTGCAGTAAGCTTTTCAAATTGGTTTATTCAATTAAAAAAAAAATAAATAAAAGTAAAAAAATAAAACAAAAACTCTGACTGAAGATTAAAATAGATTTCTTTCTTAATTTGACATTACGTATTGTCCTTAGGATTTCTAAAACACACTTAGAAGCTCCCCAGAATTTTGAACCCAAAAAACCTATAGTATAAAGTAATAAGTATAGTGATAGAGCATAATTATATGGTGGCTATACGATATCGTGGACCGATATAGCCCATCTTCGAACTTGACCTGTGTGCAGACAAAAGACTGATCTATGCAAAATGTTAGCTTCATATCTTAATTCGTTCTGACTCTAGCGTGATTACAACAGACGGACGGGCGGGCATGGCAACCAACTTCCGACTGCTGTAATTTCTAAGCCAATTGTCCGACAGCTGTTAAAATTATTCCAGTGACAGCTCATTATATTGTTTACAGGGGTACAAAAGCACTTTGGTGAGAATTTTCCAGAAAAAAAGTTATTCGTGATGGTGGAATTCAAGCGTGATAGTGTGATTTCTTTATATTTGGCTGGAAACCCACAAGTGGCTATCGTTAGAGTACTCCAGCATTTAAATGTGAATAAATCTTTTGTGTCTCGCCCGATGACAAGGAAGTGGGCGGAAGAAAACAGCAACATCAGCAGAAATGGTTCGAAAAGTAAAGAAGCGACTTGATCGAAATCCGCGTCGCAGTGGTCGAAAAATGGCTTGTGAGCTGAACATATCACAATATTCCATTCGTCAAATATTAAAAAATCAGCTCGGGGTAAAGCCATTGAAATTCCAAAAAGTGCAAGAACTTACACCGCAACAGAAAGAAAATAGACTTAAAAGAGCTAGAGAATTGCTTCGCTTGGCCGAAAGTAGTGAACTGCCGAATTTGGTTTTTTCCTATGAGAATACATTCGTTGTCCAGCAGTTTAAAAAAAAAAAAACAAAATGATCGTGTTTACTTGCCAAAGAGGTTAGCTGAAAATGTGCACCTTCGGTTAGCCACCAGAACTCAAGGGCCAGCCAATGTGATGGTGTGGGCTGCCATAACAGCCGATGGTCGCTCTCCGCTCGTATTAATCGTATGGTCGTGATATTTTGAAAAGTATGGTCGTTTACACAAGGTGATGTTTTGGAAAGTATGGTCGTTTACACAAAGTGATATTTTGAAAAGTATGGTCGTTTACACAAAGTGATGTTTTGAAAAGTATGGTCGTTTACACAAAGTGATATTTTGAAAAGTAGGGTCGTTTACACAAAGTGAAAGTATGGTCGTTTACACAAAGTGATATTTTGAAAAGTATGGTCGTTTACACAAAGTGGTGCTGTGCAAAGTATGGTCGTTTACAAAGTGATATTTTGAAAAGTATGGTCGTTTACACAAAGTGATACAGATATCAGTCTTTTGTGTGCAGGCAGGTCATGTTCGAAGATGGGCTATATGGAATTGTCTGAAATTCTACACAATTAGTTCTGTGTGGGTACTTTACCGCCTGTAAGAGATTTGTCTATATATATGTATGAAAAGTATGGTCGTTTACACAAAGTGATGTTTTGGAAAGTATGGTCACTTACACAAAGTGATGTTTTGAAAATATGGTAGTTTATCGTCGAAAATATTCTGGAGGGTGTATTAAAGCCTTGGGCACGCAAACATTTTGGCATCATCGCACTCAGCACGCGCCTTCCCAGAATGGTTACAAAATGAGGTTCCTCGCTTCATTTCCAGCGCCCAATGGCCACCAAAATCTCCGGATACCAATCCGTTGGACTATTGTGTCTGGAGTAATTTGGAAAGCAACGTTGGCACTAAAACATACCAAAGTATCGATCACCTCAAGCAAGCGCTTCGCCGGGAATGGGCCAAAATACTGTAGAGCATCATTCGGGCAGCGTGTGACGGTTTCATTGGCCGTTTGCAGGCCATAATTCGTGCCAAAGTTGACCAATTCGAACAAATCTAAACTTATTCCAAACTTTGATGCTATTTCCGACATTTTTTGCTTTCATTCAATAAAATTTAAAAAAAGGTAGAAGTAGAACGAAAGCATAACAAGTGGAGAAAGTTGTAAATGTTTATAAGTGCGGTTGTAAGATTTAGAAGACTTTCCAAAAGAATTTTAGTTTTATTTAATTCTTTGGTTCCTCTTCTATTGAGCTTACGATCTCGTCATTTGGGTAAAAAATGTTTTTTGTCATAGAAGTTATTTTTAAAATAACTTCTGGGGCGAATATCCCAGACAAAAAACAAGGGAACTGATGAGGATTGGTGGCTCTTTCCGAAACCTAGGTATTCCCTGCCTTACCCCCTGGTAAACATTACCTTCGTTCTCCACTAATAAACAAACGTTGTTTTTATAAAAACAACAATAAAGGAATAAAGCCTGGCCATTTTGCAACAACAAAATACTACGGTATCCCGAACAAACAAGCCACACTGTTCTGGTACAAATTTTGGCGTTTGACTTTGCTTCAGTTTTTTATCTTACTCTTTAGTCATCAAAATACCGAATATCGGGGGATACTGTTATATGGGGGCTATACGATATCGTGGACCGATATAAACCATCTTCGAACTTGACCTGCGTGAAGACAAAAGACTGATCTGTGTAAAATTTTAGCTTCTTATCTTATATAATTATAATTATTATTTCCATGAGTTATAAACGGAATAACGAACTTAATATACCCTCCATACTATGTATGGATATAATGTATATTAGTATGCATTATTTCAATATTTTTTGAGAGTGTTTCCAGCCATGCCTTATTTCTCATTAACATTGGGCGGAGTATTTGGCCTTCTCAATTCATAATTAACCTAAGCCAGCTTTCTTTGTTCGGTTTCCATAAAATATATTTGATACAATCTCGGCTTATTCAATATAACCTGGCAAAAGCTTAGAAAGAATATTGAATTTCACGTAACGACTTAAGGAAGTAATCAATAATAAAATTTGAATAATTGTGTCACATATGAATTTGAAATACAATTGACACATAAACGTGAACAAGGTGTGCCATAGCAGATCGAACCAAAAAAAAAAATATTTCCCATCACAAAAAAATATTTACTTTCAATTTTACTAATAATAATAACAAAGATAAAACTAATAAAATTATGAAAACAAATAATAATTTTATTCACATACTACAAACTGAAGTATGTGAAAATATTTATATGAAAAATCTGCATTGAAAACACCTGCATTTGAACTGCAACAACTACTTTTTGAAGTGACACAGCCATCAGCCAGTACTTGAAATGTAAATGGAATTCCAAAGTAAAAACAATTTATGATGACTAACGACGACGACGAACATGTCCAACGTGTCGTGCATACTTAACGTCATATGTGATTGTTGTTGTTGTTTTTTTTTTTTTTTTTAGTTTAAATAAGGTTAATTTTGTAATAAATAAAATTCAAATTCAATATAATTGCCAACTTGACTTAGCCGAGTAACGATTTTCAAAGTTTTTTTCTGTTTGCTGGGTGAAGTCGTCTTTATGGTCATCCACAGATCGCTGATAAGTCCAGTACGCTGAACATGAAATGACCATATCCGTTCATAAAAAAATCTGTAAGTGATTTGTTTTTCAGTTTGTATTGAGAAACCAAAACATGACTTAGTCACTTTCTTTTGGGTTATGAAATGTTGTGAAAAATATATAAAACAAGATAATGACAAACATAATTTCTGAGTGTATAATTCAACAATGGTGTTAGGTTTATGTTGCCAAATTGATAAGGCTATGGGAAGCTAATTGTTGTCGGCCGACTAATACCCATTGACTTCAAATATCAATATATATTATTTATTTGTATTAAAAATTAATTATCAATGACATTTGTGTTTAGTTCATTACTTTGTTCTACAAATATTTATTCTTTAATAAGTAGATATTTTATGCATTTATATCTTTTTATTGGAGAATAAATATTTCTTCAGATAAAGAATGTGAAAGCCATAAAAGTTAACTTAGAAACCCATAAAGTCTACTTATAAGGAATACCAGAATATATTTTTAAGAAAGTTTATAAAGAAAATCTCTTTTGAGGAACCTAAAAATATCTTTCTACGTAGAAGTCCTCATGGTCCTTCTACAACAATTAATGACCTGCAATTAATAGTTAATATTTTAGTATTTTAAGGGAAATCTAATTTGAGATCAATTATGAGATCAATAAATGCCGTTAATAACATTGTGCAATAAAATTCAATTTTTTCAATAATTACAAGGAAACCCCCGAGTAATTTACATAAGTTGAGATACAAAAAGAAAACACGTCTATCAGCGTTTTGAAAGTTTACATCGTTAATTACCAATAATTCTACCACATTTTTGAAGTTTTGGATTAAGAGACCTTGGTAACCATATTGGCTTGGACAATATTCTAGATAAAACACGAGGAGGAACATTTTTTGTGAACATGGGGTCTTTTTGGTCCTTTTTTCGAGATATGATTAAAAATGTCTTATACAAAGCAAAATTTTATACGGACGAAAAAAAACTAAAATATTTCCTATTTTTTGCCATGCATTTTGCTTTGGTCTTTCTTTGAGTTGATGCATGAAAGTGTCATAAAACGACGTTTTAGACAGTAGGTGTCAAGAAAAGAAATATTCTACACCAAATTTCACTATAAGTCTCCGAATAGACTATATATCTAGGTAAAATAGTTTTTTAGAAAATGATATCCAATATATAAATTATAAGCGAAAATTATGTTTCTACGTTTTTACTATTTTTTAACACGTTTGCATTCTTAGTCAAAATCTCCATGAATATTTAATTTTTTGGGGAGGTGTCAAAGGAAGAAAAAGTGAGATCAAATTTTATTGTGAGTCTCAGAACGAGAGAAATATCTAAACTTAATACAGGGTGAGATAAAAAACTGTAATAAAGTCAAACGCCATAATTTTTACATGTTTTTTTAATTTTATTGAATGAAAGCAAAAAAACATCGAAGATAGCATCAAATTTTAGAATAAGTTTAGATTCTTTCGAATTGGTCACCTTTTGCACGAATTATGGCCTCCAAACGGCCAATGAAACCGCCACACGCTGCCCGAATGTTGTTTTGCGGTATTTTGACTCATTCCCGCCGAA
This sequence comes from Musca domestica, assembly GCF_030504385.1. NCBI lineage: Eukaryota > Metazoa > Arthropoda > Insecta > Diptera > Muscidae > Musca > Musca domestica. The sequence goes on from NW_026712155.1 coordinate 6,485,219, forward strand.
GCGCTTTCTTGAGGTGATCGATACTTTGGTATTTTTTACTGACAACCATTCATTCCAAAATACTCCAGATACAATAGTCCAACGGATTGGTATCCGGAGATTTTGGTGGCCATTGTGCGCTGGAAATGAAGCAAGGAACCTCATTTTGTAACCATTCTTGGGTGGCGCGAGCTGAGTGCGATTTTACTGAGTCCTGTTGGAATGTCCAAGGTCTGCGGCCAAAATGTTTACGTGCCCAAGGCTTTGATACACCCTCCAGAATATTTTCGCGATAATATTCGACATTTATTCTGATGCCACGGTCGATTAATACGAGCGGAGAGCGACCATCGGCTGTTATGGCGGTCCACAACATCACCATGGCCGGCGCGTTCTGGTGGCTAACTGTAGGTGCACATTTTCAGCTGACCTCTTTGGTCAGCTGACCACACGACCATTTAGTTTGTTTACAAACTACAGGACAGCGAATGTTTCTCATCGAAGAAAACCAAATTCGGCAGTTCACCACTTTAGGCCAAGCGAAGCAACTCTTTAGCTTTTTATACCCTCCACTAAAAAAGTATGGAGGGTATATTAAGTTCTTCATTCCGTTTGTAACTCATCGAAATAATCCTTTTAGACCCAACAAAGTATATATATTCTTGATCAGCGTAAAATTCTAAGACGATTTAGACATGTCCGTCCGTCTGTCCGTCTGTTGTAATCACGCTACAGTCTAAACGAATTAAGATAGGAAGCTAAAATTTTTCACAGATCCCACTTTTGTCTGCAGGCAGGTCAAGTTCGAAGATGGGCTATATCGGTCCACGTTATCGTATAGCCCCCATATAACGGTACCCCCCGATATTCGGTTTTTTGATGATTTCAGCCACATTTTCTAATGGAATGGTCTGAAAATCCACACAAGAAGTTCCTTATGAGTACTTTTTCCCTTGAAAGAGAATTATCTATATAGGTCCACGATATCGTATAGCCCCCATATAACGGAATCCCCCGATATTCGGTATTTTAATGATTTTAGTTACATTTTCAATGGAATTGTCTGAAATTGTACACAAGAGGTTCTTTGTGAGCAGTTTACCCCCTGACAGAGAATTCTCTATATAGGTTAACGATATCGCATATCCCCCATATAACGGCACCCCCGATATTCGGTATTTTGATGATTTTAGCCATATTTTTCTATGGTATTGTCTGAAAATTCACACAAGGAGTTCTTTGTGAGCACTTTAACCCCTGAAAAGTAATTGTCTATATAGGTTCCCATATATCGGCACCTTCCCATATTTTCAAGATTTTAACACAATTTTTAATAGATTTAATTTTTTGAAAATTTTCTAATTCGTTCCAAATGGTGGAGGGTATTCAAAGTTCGGCCCGGCCGAACTTACTGCTTTTTTACTTGTTTGAGTCTATTTTCTTTCTGTTGCGGTGTAAATTCTTGCACTTTTTGGAATATAAATAACATTTTTTCAATATTTGCCGAATGGAATATTGCGATATGTTCAGCCCACGAGTCATTTTTCGGACACAGTGACGTGGGGTTTCGATCAAGTCGCTTCAGTCACTCCTGCCACTCCATTAGCTTAGAACATCAACATCGTCAGTTTAAGAGGCAAAATTTAAGACATCGACATTTTTAAACATTGTCCCATATATATTGAAGGATTTCATTATTCCTTATGTTTTCCCTTGTTATTGACACCATTCTTTAAATTTTTAGCTTCATAACATTGGTCTTGACTCTGCAATCTTTAAAATGTTTTACCCAAAGTCCCAATTATACACCTCTTTATCTTTCCACATCCTTTGCTTTTGCCTAGAAAAAATCTAATAAATATTTATGAAGCAATCGAATAAAATTCTCAGCTGGTTAATGTCGATCGATTAGCGAACACAAATTTTTCTACAATTCACAATTCGAACTTAATTAAGTACTTTAGTGACACCACAAACACTAGCTCAACAACGACCACACACACACACACACATCCAAGTGCCGGTATTGTTGTATCCATTCGTTGTAGTGCTCTCTTTGTCTCGGTTATGGTGTAAACATGACAATATTTGTACTACGAATTGTCTACACAATATTGACACAAATGACATACTTATTTAACTTAACTAGTCCGACCAAATGAATTTCACAGCTTTGAGGGAAAGATATGGGCGCTAGTGGTGGAATAGAGCGAGAGTGGCGGATAGATAGACATGCCAACAAATTAGTGTTAAGTTTAATTTAAAGCTGTCAATTGTTAAGACATTACGAAAACAATTTCATTCATATTAAGTTAATTTGTAAAGGAGCGGAAGAGAGAGGAAGAGAGAGAGGTGGAACTTGGGGAATGTGTGAAAGATATACAAAACTACATATGACAACATAAATATTACAGGTTTTAATTTTCTTCCTTTTTTTCTATCTTTGCAGGTATGTTTTCGATTTCGTTAAAGAAGACAATGTAAGTAGGGATTTTTATGGAATATGGAATATATGGTACAGGGTGAGATAAAAAAAAACTGCAAAAAATCAAACGCCATAATTTTGACATTTTTTTTAATTTTATTGAATGAAAACAAAAACTGTCGGAAATAGTATCTAATTTTAGAATAAATTTAGATTTGTTCGAATTGGTCACCTTTGCCACGAATTATGGCCTTCAAACGGCCAATGAAACCGTCACACGTTGCCCGAATGTTGCTCTGTGATATTTTGGCCCAATCCCGGCGAAGCGCTTGCTTGAGGTGATCGACACTTTGGTATTTATTTATTCTGACGCCACGGTCGATTACTACGAGCGGAGAACGACCATCGGCTGTTATGGTTGCCCACACCATCACCATGGCCGGTGCTTGAGTTCTGGTGGCCAACCGAAGGTGCACATTTTCAGCTGACCTCTTTGGTCAGTAAATACGATCATTTTGTTTTTTTTTTTTTTTTCATCGGAGAAAACCAAATTCGGCAGTTCACCACTTTCGGCCAAGCGAAGCAACTCTTTACCTTGGTTGCAGTTTTTTTCATCTCACCCTGTATATTCATGATCGGCATAAAATTTTATGTCGATTTAGCAATGTCCGTCTGCCTGTAGAAATCTATGTAGCTTCCGAACAAAATGAAGTAGATTGCGATGCATTTTAGGTCCATAGAATTTTTAGTATTGAAATGGGCTAAATAGACCCCATAATTAATATGGACCCCTTATAACTATACCATCAGATTTAAGATCTTGATTTTTGTGATATTTTAGGTGGTTGTATTATTATCACCCAAGTTTTTGGTCATACCTTGCAATTTCCATTAAAATGAGTGTTTAAGAGTCTAATATTAATTATACTTCCTAAAATCTCATTAATTTTTTCATTATATCTGAACAAATCTATCATTAAATAATTTTTCATAAGCGCCAACTTTGAACACCTGTTCGTGAAAAATCCGCTCAGAAATAATTGCAATAACCTCATATGCCTTGGTAGAGTAATAAAATAATTAATACTGACATCTTGTAGTTTTCTGTGTCACTAATGCATCAGTTGCTCTACTCTGTGCCGTCGGCTATTCTGGCTGGCTGTTTGTTCGCCCATCTGTCATACCACCAATTATAGTTGTGCCGCATGAGGAGACAATAGCAACAGCCGATGCAACGCCGGCAACCATTCCACATGGCTGCTACTTGTGTTTGGTGAAACGAACTTCATTTTGGCACAACTCCATTATGGAGGGGAGGCACAGTGGGACAAAGTCGAAATTACACCATGTGACAAAATTCAATTTTTTTTAATAATTACAGGAAATCCCCAGTCGAGTACAAAAATAGATCTAAACAAGTTAAAAAGTATCAGTCGGTTTAGCCGACAGATGTATATCCTCAGCCAATCAGATGAAAAAACTGCAATTTCAGACTGCTGTCATTTCTAAGCCAATCGTCCGACAGCTGTTAAAATTATTCCAGTAACAGCTTATTATATTGTTTACAAGCGTACAAAAGCATTTTGGTGAGAATTTTCCAGAAAAAAAGTTATTCGTGATGGAATTCAAGCGTGATAGTGTGATTTCTTTATATTTGGCTGGAAAAGGACAAGTGGCTATCGTTTGTGCACTCCAGCATTTAAATGTGAATAAATCTTTTGTGTCTCGTACCATCGCTCGTTGCCGTGATACTGGTAGCGTAGTCCGAAATATGTCAAGGAAGGGGACGGAAGAAAACAGCAACATCAGCAGAAATAGTTCGAAAAGTAAAGAAGCGACTTGATCGAAACCCGCGTCACAGTGGCCGTGAGCTCAACATATCGCAATATTCCATTCGGAAAATATTGAAAAATGAGCTCGGGGTAAAGCCATTGATATTCCAAAAAGTGCAAGAACTTACACCACAAAGAGAATAGACTCAAAAGAGCTAAAGAGTTGCTTCGCTTGGCTGAAAGTGGTGAACTGCCGAATTTGGTTTTCTCCGATGAGAAAACATTCGTTGTCCAGCAGTTTGTAAACAAACAAAATGATCGTGTTTACTTGCCAAAGAGGTCAGCTGAAAATGTGCACCTTCGGTTGGCCACCAGAACTCAAGCGCCGACCATGGTGACGGTGTGCCGATGGTCGCTCTCCGCTCGTATTAGTCGTATGGTCGTGATGTTGTGAAAAGTATGGACGTTTACACAAAGTGATATTTTGAAAAGTATGGTCGTTTACACAAAGTGGTGTTTTAAAAAGTATGGTCGTTTGCACAAAGTGATATTTTGAAAAGTATGGTCGTTTACACAAAGTGATGTTTTGAAAAGTATGGTCGTTTACACAAAGTGATGTTATGAAAAGTATGGTCGTTACACAAAGTGATACAGACTGATATCTGATATCTTTTGTGCGCAGGCAGGTCATGTTCGAAGATGGGCTATATGGAATTGTATGAAATTCTACACAATTAGTTCAGTGTGGGTACTTTACCGCCTTTAAGAAATTTGTCTATAAATATGTATGAAAAGTATGGTCGTTTAAACAAAGTGGTGTTTTGGAAAGTATGGCCGTTAATCGACGAAAATATTCTGTAGGGTGTATTAAAGCCTTGGGCACGCAAACATTTTGGCCACAGGCCATGGACATTCCAACAGGACTCTGCACCATCGCGCTCAGCACGCGCCACCCCTGAATGGTTACAAAATGAGGTTCCAGTCCGTTGAACTATTGTGTCTGGAGTATTTTGAAAAGCAAAGTTGGCACTAAAAAATACCAAAGTGTCGATCACCTCAAGCAAGGACTTCGCCGGGAATGGACCTAAATACCGCAGAGCAACATTCGAGCAGCGTGTGACTGTTTCATTGGCCGTTTGAAAGCCGTTATTCGTGCCAAAGGTGGCCAATTCGAACAAATCTAAACTTATTCTAAAATTTGAAGCTTTTTCCGACATTTTTTGCTTTTATTATATATAATTTAAAAAATAGTGTAAAAATATGGCGTTTGACTTTGTTGCAGTTTTTTTTAGCTCAGCCTTTATATTCTCAACCGATTTCGGGTTAATTTTGCACCAAATGACCTGAATTTTGACACATCCGATTCAGTCTAGAATCAAGTACATAAAATTTGGAGAAAATCGGCTCAGATATAGCTTTCTATCATTTAGACCAAATTTTGCACATGCCGATATAAGCACTTTAAGGTATAACCAAATTTCTAGGATATATATCTGCAGTCTTCCCTTTCCAACTTTCTTAGTCCCATTATTCTTTATTCTGGTTCCGTCTTACCTCAAAAAATGCATTTTAAAATGTCCACATTCCCACTGTGTGCGTTAACACGAATTGCACATCTTTCCTATGAGTTGCTGAGGGGGATATCTTCCCCTGTCCTCCACATAAATTGTCACCATTATTATGTCAAATTAAATTGAGTCATACTCCAAAGTACAAAATTAAAGGAGCTGCGGAAAATTTGAAAAAAAAAATGAAAATTAATGAAAAAACTGTAACTGCATTAAATTGTGGAGGTGAAACACAACACGATTGCCCAAAACCGCAAGCGTTGAGACTTTGGCGGTAGATCGCTGGCTGACTGGCGGGCAGCCACCCAATCAGACCATGTTAATTGGGCGTTATGGTGGCAGCCGACAAACAGACGGAAAGACAAACGAACACTTGACACACACGACATCATGCAAATGCAGCATGGCATTGCCAACGTGATGCATTGTTGCAACAAGTGCAGCAACAGTGGTGGCAGGTCAAATTGCATGCAACTCCGAATGTGTGTGAGTCTGTGTGTGTGTGTTCGCTGAGGTGCCATACCTGTTTGGCTAATGATTTACACAAATTAATTATGATTTAAATGTAGAGGGAAATTTTACAAAATACAACCACACACACACGAACACATCTTGGCGACATGCATACTAATTTGTTTATTGCACCGCAATAAAGTTGTATGCCACAAGTAAATGATGGCCGCCGCTTCGTCCCCTTTTAATGCATTTGTCTAATAGCTAAATTTTTCTCCTCATAGTTAATCAGGTAATTTTTTCGTTCCACAGTTGTTTTCTGAAGGGTTAGGCCTTCAGAGTATTTTCAACAATTTTCATAATTTCAGACATAATTCAACTGTCGTCTTTGCGTGATCATTATTTTTAACCGTTTTGTGTGTCGTCATCATATTTTTACTTCATTCGTGTTGTTAATAATTTCGAAAAGTGGAAAAAGATAAAGCCTTAAAAACGAAGAATAATTGAAATAAAACTACTTAAAAGATCAACAATAGTTTGCCTTGTTAGTTTGTGTTGTGCGGGGATTCTTATTATTTTGCTAATTTATTAATACGTACGTGTGTGTGTGTGTGTAAATTTGTAATGTAACCAAAAGGGTTATCAGATAAGAGATATTAAAAAAAATAATAACAAATAATAATTTAGCTGCTGAAATAAATACGTGCAATATATAAAGTTAGAAAAATCCCAAATCGCATAACCTTTGCAGGGGGTCATAATTTGGTAAGTTTTGGACGTTGTTCAATGGATTCTGAATAGTGACTTTTGGTCCAAATTTAGCCTCTGATGTTGTCCCAAGTTAAAAAATTAAAATTCAAGATTCCGGAAATCTCAACTAGGTTTTTAAAATTGTTAAAATAAAAATAAGTCTGAAAAGAGTATCAGTAGGCCTGCTGACATCCTAAGGTTTGATCTATGTTTAATTATGCTGTGCAACACTAAAAATTTGATGAGAGATAAATCCAGCAGATTATGAAAGTAGAGCTGAAAATAGAAGACACGTGTATCGGCGTTTTGAAAGTTTTCATTGCAGATTAATCAAACTAGTGGGGGTGGGCAATTAGCCCCTCTTCCACACTTTTGGACATTTTCGGATAAGGATTCCTTGGAATCTTTGCATTTTACGTAAATATTTATTTGACAATATTACAGATAACAATACGAGGTCTATTTTGGTCAGAAAAATTAACCCTCAAGCGAGTCAACAAACGGGTCTTTTTGGACCTTTTTCCAAAATATGGTTTAAAATTCCCTGTTAACGTGGTCGTAGCCTGTCAAAATATTTTACAATTTTATTTTGTCATAAGATTCTACTCAAAGACGAGATCAAATGTCTAAATCTTACATAATTTATATATGATCATAAGGGTTTTAGGGTTAAAACCGTCAAATGACATAATTTTAACATTTTTTTAATTTTATTGAATGCGAGCAAAAAATGTCGGAAATAGCATCAAATTTTTAGAATAAGTTTAGATTTATTCGAAATGGTCACCTTTGGTGGCCTTCAAACGGCCAATGAAACCGTCATACTCTGCCCGAATGTAGCTTTGCGGTATTTTGGCCCATTTCTGGCGAAGCGCTCGGAAATAGCATCAAATTTTAGAATAAGCTTAGATTTGTTCGAATTGGTCACCTTTGGGACGAACTATGACCTTCAAACAGCCAATGAAACCGTCACATGCTGGCCGAATGTTGCTCTACGGCGCTTTGGTCTATTCCCGGCGAAGCGCTTGCTTTAGGTGATCGACACTTTGGTATTTTTCAAGTGCCAACCTTGCTTTCCAAAATACTCCAGACACAATAGTCCAACGGATTGGTAACCGGAGATTTTGGTGGTCATTGTACGCTGGAAGTGAAGCGAGGAACCTCATTTTGTAACCATTCTTGGGTGGCGCGTGCTAAGTGCTATGGTGCTGAGTCCTGTTGGGATGTCCAAGGTCTGGGGCCAAAATGTTTGAGTGCCCAAGGCTTTAATACACCCTCCAGAATATTTTCGCGATAATATTCGGCATTTATTAATACGATTAATACGAGCTGAGAGCGACCATCGGCTGTTATGGCGGCCCACACCATCACTATGGCCGGCGCTTGAGTTCTGGTGGCCAAACGAAGGTGCACATTTTCAGCTGACCTCTTTGGCAAGTAAACACGACCTTTTTTTGTTTATAAACTGCTGGACAACGAATGTTTTCTCATCGGAGAAAACCAAATTCGGCAGTTCACCACTTTCGGCAATCGAAGCAACTCTTTAGCTCTTTTGAATCGATTTTCTTTCTGTTGTGGTGTAAGTTCTTGTACGATAAAGTCGCTTATTTACTTTTCGAACCATTTCTGCTGATGTTGCTGTTTTTTTCCGTTCACTTCCTTGATGTCGGGCTATGCTTCCAGTATCACGGTAAGAAGTAATGGTACGAGACACAAAAGATTTATTTACATTTAAATGCTGGAGTGCTCTAACGATAGCCACTTGTGGTTTTCCAGCCAAAAATAAAGAAACCACCCTATCACGCTTGAATTTCATCACGAATAACTTTTTTCTGGAAAAGTCTCACCAAAATGCTTTGTACGCTTGTAAACATTATAATGAGCTGTCACTGGAATAATTTTAACAACTGTCGAAGGAGTGGCTTAGAAATTATAGCAGTCTGAAGTTGGTTGCAGTTTTTTCATCTCACCTTGTAGAGCTTTGAAAATTTATCGAGGGCTGTGGATTACGTTAGGAATCATTGGTTTAAAAATGACCAATGTCGGTCCACATTTAGCTGTAGTCCCTATATAAATCTAGATTTTTTAGAATTTTACGTTCTCGTAATATATTCTATTTAATTTATCCAACTTAAACCCGGCGTGTGGATGCCAATGTATGATATGCAAATGCAACAACATCCAGTGTAGTAGCCTCATCTCCAAAGAGGAAAAGCTTGCAGTCCAACATTTCGCCATTTTTTAATGGTATTACAGTAAAGATGTCAGAGTACGATCTTTGAAATTTTCTTCGATGTATGTGGTATTGATTAATATTTAAAAATTATTCACATGACGATATCAGGATTTGACAAATTCCTATTTAATTGAAAAACTTTTACTTCTTAAATAAATATAGCTCAATTTCAATAACCCTTTCGCCGCATCTTTCTTCCTCTGCAAATGTGCGTGATGACATATTTATTTCTGTTTGTTTGAATTTTTTAATCATATTTCTGTTTTTTTTTTCTTCTCGTTTTTCTGTTAAGTACTCCGCCGCCTCAGCTTGTAAAACAATTATTGTCTACATTGACGGTGACGGTGTACTGTTGTGCTGTTTTTGCTCCCCTACCCCTATGGCTCCGCCAATTCTCATTGTCCACAAAATAATTGGAAGCGTCATCGCAAACATTATGACGGTACTGATTCATAAATAGGTTTATTCACCTCTCTAGATTTTTTGTTGTGGTTTATGTTGTTTTTGTTTTCTTTATTTTTCTTCTCTGGCTCATAAGTTTATTGTGTTTTTTTTTTCTACCACGTTATGGATGGGATGTTTGTTGTCCCTTTTATTTTGTTTTTTTATTTTTATTTCAATTTTCTTATTTGAAAAATAACTGAAAAAAGAAAGAATGGAAATGCTTATAAAGTAATTATTGTTGTCTCTGGCAACAATTGTTTTGTAAATAACCCTTTCTTTGTGATGGAGTTGTAAGGCAATGAAGTTATTTTCGGCGGGGGATATCATGTGAAGGAGGGTTATAAGAAATCGACCCAAGGATTTTTTGAGGAAATGTAGTAATTTATTTAGTGTATTTTATTTGAAATCGAGTTGGTATTTAATTTTTTTGGAAAGAAAATAATGTCTTGTAAAATTTATTTAGTAGGGTGTATTTGGACATATTTTTTCATTCCCTAAGGATGGACATTTAAGTGATAGACATAAAGTGTTGAGCCGAATCAACACTTTTTCCTATTTTTTATTCCAAGATATATTATTTCATTCCATTTGGGATTGTGTGGAATTAAGATTTTCCCATTAAAACTGAGGCCAAATCGAACTTATTGACATTTTGTCGATTCGTTTGTAACACCTCGAAATATACATTTTAGACCCTACAAATTATATATATTCTTGATCAACATAAAATTCTATGTCGATCCATCCCTCTGTCCGTCTGTGGAAATCACACATGTTTCCGAACGAATTGAAGTAGTTTGATAAAATTTACTGAAATGTATATTATGTCTGCAGGACTTTTGGTATTGAAAATAGACCATGTAGGGTCCAAGTTTTGGTATAGCCCCCATATAACGGTACCTCCCAAAATTTGGCATTTCGATTATTTTAGCGACATTATTCACCGAAATTGTTTCAAATTTGGTAATTAAAGTTCGTAATGGATCCTACAGCCTAAGACGCAAAATTGCCTGTGCAGGTCCACGCTTTCGTTTAGCCCCCATATAACGTTACCTCCCGATATTCGGCATTTTGATGATTTTAGCGACAATATTCACCGGAATTGCTTCAAATTTGGTATTTGAAGTTCGTAATGGATACTACAGCCTAGGACAGAAATTTGTCTGTACAGGTCCACGCCGTCGTATAGCCCCAATATAACGGTACCTCCCAATATTCGGTATTTTGATGATATTAGCGACATTGTTCCCCGGAATTGTTTCAAATTTGCTATTTGAAGTTCGTAATGGATACTACAGCCTAAGACAGAAAATTGTCTGTGTAGGTCCACGCCTTTGTTTAGCCCTCATATAACGGTACCTCCCGATATTCGGCATTTTAATAATTTTAGCGACAATATTCGCCGGAATTGTTTCAAACTTGGTATTTGAAGTTCGTAATGGATACTACAGCCTATGGCAGAAAATTGTCTGTGCAGATCCACGTTTTGGTATAGCCATCATATAATGGTACCTCCTGATAATCGGTATTTTGTTGATATTAGCGACATTATTCTCCGGAATTGTTCTAAATTTGGTATTTGAAGTTCGTAATGGATACTACAGCCTATAACAGAAAATTGTCTGTGCAGGTCCACGTCTTCGTATAGTCCCCATACAACGTTACCTCCCGATAATCGATATTTTGTTGATATTAGCAACATTGTTCACCGGAATTGTTTCAAATTTGGTATTTGAAGTTCGTAATGGATAGTACTGCCTATGACAGAAAATTGTCTGTATAGGTCCACGTTTCGATATGGCCCCCATATAACAGTACCTACCGACATTCGGTATTTTGATGATTTTACCGACACTATTTACCAATTTTTTTTAGACTTGGTATTTGAAGTTCGTAATGGATTCTACAGCCTATGACAGAAAATTGTCTGTGCGGATCCACGTTTTGGTATAGCCCCCATATAATGTGACCTCCCTATATTCGGTATTTTGATGAGTTTAGCGACATTATTCACCGGAATTGTTTCAAATTTGGTATTTGAAGTTCGTAATGGATATTACAGCCTATGCTACTTTATTGACAATTTTTTTAAGTTTCGCATTTGAAAATGCCTATGCAGGCCACCGTCGTCGTATAGACCCCAATATAACGGCTTCATTCGGTATTTTTAAGATTTTAACAGAATTTTTAACGGATTTTATTAATTTATTTTTTTATTTATTTATTTTTTTTTTTTTTGAAAATTGCTAAATTCGTTCCACATGGTGAAGGGTATTGAAAGTTCGGCCCGGCCCAACTTTTTAATTTTTAACAGATTTTATTTATTTATTTATTTTGAAAATTGGGTATTCAAAGTGCGGCGCGGTCGAACTTACAGCTTTTTTACTGGTTTAGATGCCGAAGAGGTATTATGCCATCCATCCCCGACAAGTCTAAAAGCATATATGTAACTACGCAGATAACAAAAAATATTTTTAATGGAAGTCGCAATCAACTTCCCCACGTGAAGTTGACAAGAAAAGAAAAATCCCCTTGTCTATAATTCAACTCAACTGGAACACCATTAAAATTGTATTTCGAAAGCTAGAAATTGTATAGGAACGGCCGTCAAATATAATTCTCTCCCCAGATTTACGTTACCATTTTAAGTGGAGTTTTGTAGTACAAACAAAAAAAAATTCACAAAAACAAACAGAAAACAATTCCTCAAATATCATTTAAATAGAATTGTAAAAGATATGTTGGGCGGATAAAAATAATTATGTGTTTCAATTACATTTAATGGGGAAATAATTACCGCATGGGGCTGTTATTTGAAAGTTTTGAAGAAATTTAAACCGGAACACAAATTATTTTATTTCTTAAAGAGAAAAAACGACAAAAACTTGAGGGTGTTTAGAATACCTCTACACAAAAATTAAATTGTCAAAAGAGAGGCAATAAAGGAGGTACCGAAAAACGTGATGTTTATATGAAAATATGGCTTATGTGTTGACAACAAAAAAAAAAACAATGTTGTTAGAATTGTTGTTGTCGACTTTTAATCTTCTTAAAAATTGTTGTTTTTCCCATTTGCCTGACATTTTGAATAGAAGAAAGAAATCAGTTAATATAAACAAAAAAAATCAATACTCGAGTCATCGAAGCGGAATCACCTTTCCGTTATAGAATAAATGTCGCCGCCTTCCAACGTTACGCAGACAAAGCCAACGCTAGCTTGCCGCTGCTACTGAGATTTGACTTTCGTTTTATTGATGTCAAATGTCATTTATTTGCTGCCGTATCTTCCTAATTGGATTCCAAATGTTACCCATAGATGTGCAGCACAATGTAATTTCTTTGCTCGCCCTTCTTTGTTATCAAAAAATCTGGGTCAAAAATGGAAGTGATTTTTTTAGCATGAAAAAAAAAACGTAAGTGAGGGTGTATTGTCAATGTATTGGTGTGAAGGTGGCGCGACTTAGACTAAATTTTGACAAATTTGTTATATAATCGAATTGGTTATATTTTGACACTTTGGATTCTCAGGAGGCCCTTTCAAGTGTCTTAACTTTAAAAAATTTAACCAAAATACCCTCTCAGACTTACTTACCCTTTGTGACGAACTTTCGCAATGTTGGTCAATATTCGGACAGAGGCTTGTTATATCACTACGACCCGATCTTGGGTGATTGAAACACTTTGATCTAATTTCAACACTAAATTTGTTAGGGTAGATACCCCTCAAGCATGAAAATAAATGGATCTTCCCATCTCGTCGAGCTGAGTCGATCTGGCAATGTCCGTCCGAAATTTTGCATTGGGACAGGGTTTGGGTCAGAATTGAAACCCAATGTTTTTGAAGATGTACATTTAGGGGTTAAAATGGACCAAAACAAATTAAAATTTTCCTGATTTTGCAGTCGATCTATAGGTCATAATTGAAAACCGATCGTCACGAAATTTTGTATGAGAAGAGGACGACCATTGGATTATATTTAGCTTTAAACTGGACCACAACTTTCGTGAGAAATTGTTTTGAGTACCTAACAACAAGAGGGAGCGCGTAAATATTGGGCAAATGAACCTCATCAAAAAACTAAGGGTAACATCTGGGCAGGGCTCTATGACATCATTTCAAAAGTGAAAATTTCCAAATTCGATTTTGACATAAGTGGGCTGTCAACATATTTTAGTGTTGAAGGGTATCACATGGTCGGCCCCGCATGACTATAGTCTTGGCTTACTTGTAAATTTTATAATTAGACCCTACACCACACTGTGGTACAGGGTGGTATGTCTTTGTGCATTTGTTTGTAACATGCAGAAAAAAACGAAATAGACCCATAGTTCCTTTTGATGATCTTCATAGAAACACATTCTGAGTCGATTAATGTCCATTTTTTTGGTAAACAAATTACAGGTCGCATTTATTGTCCGATTGCAATGAAATTTCCCACAAATTTTTTATTTGGCCCAAGAATGACCCATACTAAAATTGAGAATCGGTCCAAATGTATATACCTACCATATATATCTTCGTCCGATTTCAGTTTTATTGTTAGCCAGTGTGTAATATTCGTCCAAAATGGGATATTTATCGGCACCAGCGACCGAATTCGCCCGAGAATCAATTACTTCAAATTTGGTGAAAATCGTTCAAATATGGCTATATACTTATGTTTCATCCCTCTGATTCGCAATATCAACTCCAATACAATGATATTTGGTACCAGATATCTCATAAAGCTAAAAAATACCTCTGCCAAATTTTATCGAAATTGGTTTAGATTTGAATATAACATCAATATATATCACCTCAAATTGTATGAATTTTGGCATATTCAACCTAATTTTCAAATTTTTATTATTATTATTTTTATTATTATTATTATTATTATTATTATTATTATTATTATTATTATTATTATTATTATTATTATTATTATTATTATTATTGTTATTATTATTATTATTATTATTATTATTATTATTATTATTATTATCATTATTATTTTTATTATTATTATTATTATTATTAGTATTATTGTTATTATTATTATTATTATTTTTATTATTATTATTATTATTATTATTATTATTATTATTATTATTATTATTATTATTATTATTATTATTGTTATTATTATTATTATTATTATTATTATTATTATTATTATTATTATTATTATTATTATTAATATTATTATCATTATTATTATTTTTGTTATTATTATTATTATTATTATAATTATTATTATTATTATAGCCTTTAATTTATGAAGTTCAAAAGACGACCGTCAAATAGTCGCTGAAAAGTTGTAGGGTTTAAATATGGAGATTGGTAGTATCATGGACATATATGTTGCAACCATTTCCCTCCGTTAATGGTTTGGTCTTTCCCATACTTCCACATGGAGACAATTTTCAAAAATTATACCTTAATATTATTTCTCTTTTGCTGACAAATTATAATATATGTTTGTATGAATGTATGTTGCAATGTTTCGCATTTGTATCTTCAGTTTTTATTGTCCCAAGGTTCATTGCCACCATAATGTCTCCGCCTCCTCCTGCAACTATCTGCAAAGAAGACAATCATTCTTCATGTCAAGACGACGTTAAGTTTAATTTTGTTACTTGACAATCAGTTAAGCGTAACCCCGAAACGCATCAGGACAATGCTATATGTCTGTCAGACTTGTCTCAACTGAATTATATACTTGACTTACTTTTTCCGCCCTCGAACATTCGGTTGGTTAGGCGACTTGCAGTTTTATTGTCTTAACGATGCACCCATTGCTCTCAACACAAAAAAGAAAATGGCAGAAACTTTCATAGAGACGGGGAGGGGGTGGAAGTAGAATACGGCTAAGAAAATAAACGTTAATTTGTTTAAGAGTTGCTTGTCTCAAACAATAGCAATTAGATGTTGTGTTAAAGTTTTGTTGTTTTTTTTTTTTTTTTTTTTTTTGGTGTTGTTGCTGTGACAGTTTTTCTTTTTGGTTCGCATCTATTTTCATTTGGCAGTCAAAGTTTTTCGTTTGCATTTAAGAAAGGTGTTTTTGGGAACATGATGGAGCATAGTTCCGCTTTAAAAGTTTTTCATGGTCATGATTATTGATAGAGGGTGGAGAGTGCATTAGGAGTATGGAAAATTGTGAATTTGGGGTTAGAGTTTGATGTTTTTCCTGGCTGCCAGTTTGATAACTAACTCCCTTAAAGTATGCACCAAAAATTCAATGTAGAAATCGAACAATAAATCTTTCTTATAGCCTCCACCTCAGTATGGAGAGTATATTAAGTTTGTCATTCCGTTTGTAACACCTCGAAATATGCATTTTAGACCCCACAAAGTATATATATTCTTGATCAGCATAAAATTCTATGTCGATTTAGCGAGGTCCGTCCGTTTGGTCGTCTGTGGAACGAATAACATTTAACTCAAATTATGTCTGTAGGTATTGAAAATGGATCATGTAGGTCCACGTCTTTGTATAGCCCCCATATAATTGTATATCCCGATATTCGGTATTTTGATGATTTAGCGACATTATTCACCGGAATTGCTTCAAATTTCGTATTTGAATATAGTAATGGATTTTGCAGCTTAAGACAGAAATTTGTCTGTGAAGGTCCACGCCTTCATATAGCCCCAATATAACGGTACCTCCCGATATTAGGTATTCTGATGATTTTAGTGACATTATTCATCGGACTTGTTTCAAATTTGGTATTTGAAGTTCGTAATGCATACTACAGCCTATGACAGAAAATGATCTGTGCAGGTTCACGTTTTGGTATATCCCCCTATAATGGTACCTCCCGATATTCGGTATTTTGATGATTTTATCGACATTATTCTCCGGAATTGTTCCAAATATGGTATTTGAAGTTCGTAATGGATACTACAGTCTATGACAAAAAATTGTCTGTGCAGGTCCACGTCTTCGTATAGCCCCCATATAACAGTACCTCCCTATAATCGGTATTTTGATGATTTTAGCGACATTATTCACCGGAATTGTTTCAAATTTGGTATTTAAAGTTCGTAATGGAATGCTATAGCCTAAGACAGAAAATTGTATTTGCATGCCCACGTCTTCGTATAACCCCCATATAACGATAGCTCCCGATATTCGGTATTTTAATAATTTAGCGACATTATTCATCGAAATTGTTTCAAATTTCAGGTTTGAAGTTCGTAATGGATACTAAAGCCTGTGACAGAAAACTATCTGCGCAGGTCCACGTTTTGGTACCTCCCAATATTCGATATTTTGATGATTTTAGCTAAATTATTCAACGTTTTTTTTTATGTTCGCATTTGAATATTGTAACGGCTTATGACAAAAGTTGTCTATGCAGAACTTACAGCTTTTTTACTTTTTCTTCAAAACTTGGGAGCGATTACTTTGAAAGCAAACATATGTTGTTCATAAGTAAATACACGTTTTCTCCAGTAATTCAAAATTCAGCATAGATATGAACAAGCCTAGTTATCAGTTTTCGCCAAATCCTGAACACAAAATACCAAAATGTGCTATGCTGTACCTTCAAATCCTCCCCTAATAGATTCTAATTTCAATTTCATAATTTATTACTCAATTATTGGCATGATTCCTTGTAATAATTGAAATTGATCTGAACATAAATCTAAAAATAGCTATCGAATTAGAAATTTTGCACAAGAAAAAACTTCAAACCATTTTATGCACATCAAAAATCCGCACATAAATAACTCAATATTTTTTTTTTGCACAAAATACCAAGAAATCATAAACTAATAACCCAATATTTTCTCTATTTTTATTGCAGATTCTATTACTAACCCGTCAGTCAGTCCATCGGAGATTTAGTCTGGCCGTCTCGATGCCGCTGCATAAAAGCCCATGCAAAGGAACAGCATTAATGTATTTCGTCCAGCAAATATAACACCATCCTCAAAAACAAAATAAAAAAACTATAAAATATCAAAAACATTAGGAAACATAAACAGTCGCCGCCAAGAAAAGAATATCTCAAGGAGACAGAAGAACGAGAGGGCGTGCTGAGCCAGCAAAAAGGCAACAAATTCCATTTAGCTTTTCATCCCCAGGGAATGTCTCATGATACAAACAAGAAAATGTTGGATCGCGAAGCTGTACGTTCTGTCATACAACAATGGAATGCAAATCGTTTGGACTTGTTTGCCCTATCCGAACCAGATGAGGTATGGTATTAGAAATTATGTTACTCGCACACATGTGTGTGTTGTGTAAATGCATAAAATTATTTTTTATGTTCGTTTTATGTTAATATTGTACAATTCAATTCTCATGTTTTGTTTTTTTGCTTTTCTCTCTTACAGAATCTACTCTTCCATGGTGTGATGCGTTTTTACTTTCAAGATGCCGGTCAAAAGGTTGCCACCAAATGCATACGTGTTGCATCAGATGCCACCGTTATAGATGTTATAGGTATGTATGCCTGTTGCTTTTTTTCGAATGATAAGATAATATGTAACGATAAGATTGTAGGGCGCAAACATAAAAAGTAGGTTAACACAAAGAAGAATGTTTTCATCAAAGAATGCTTGGAATGTTCCATTGTTTTTTGTGACTTCCGTGATTCTTTTTTATTTTATGTTGAGATTGAAAAAATGTTGTTGTCCCCACCTACTCTCTTTGAAACATATGTAGGGGCTTCTTTAAAAATCGTAGTTTTATTGTAGTTTCAAGAGTTTTTGTGAAGTTTGAGTCATGATTCAAACGAGGTTTTTTCTTACCTCCCTATTTGGTTTTTCCAATATTTAACAAAATTACAATCCTTATTAAATTTTGAACATTTGTGAAATCCTGGCAATCAATGTAAGCCACTTCTTAGGTCTATAATCACAAGCGAACGTTTTCTCCTTTCGGACATAAAAGTTTCTATAGCTTGTACTTCACCTTAGAAAGGAGGGTATATTAAATTTGACATTCCGTTTGTAACACCTCTAAATATTCATGATTAGCATAAAATCCTAAGTCGATTTAACGATGTCCGACTGTCTGTTGAAATCACGATACAGCTCACATTTTTGACGTAGAGCTTTAAAATTTGACACAGTAGTTTGCATTGTGTCTAAGATGGTTGATATTGAAAATAAGATATATCGGTCCACGTTTTGGGATTGCCCCCATATAACGGTAACTCCCGATATTGGGGACTTAGGTGGTTTTAGCAACAAATTTCCAGAAATTTGTCTAAAAATGAGTATTTGATGTTTCTAATGGGTTCCAGCTTCGGTGACAGAGCATTGGTTGTATAGGTCCACGTTTTCATATAGCTCCCATATATAACGGTACCTTCCGATATTCGATATTTTAATGGTTTTAGCCACATTTTCCTCGGATTAGTCTACAAATTGGTATTTATAGTTCGTTAAGGGTTCTAGATCCGGAGGCGGAACATTTTATGGTATAGCCCTCATATAACATTACCTCCCGATATTCTGTATTTTGATGATTTTTGCCAATTTTTTAACGGATTTGTCTAAAAAAGGTAAACATATGTCGTTCGAAATAGACTCTAGCTCCGATAGAGGAACATTGTAGATATAGGTGCACGTTTTCGTTTATCCCCCGTATAACGGTACCTCCTGATATTCGGTATTTTGATAGTTTTTCCCACATTTTACTACGAATTTGTCCATTTGTTCGTAAAGGGTTCTAGCTTCGGTGGGTGAATATTGAATATCTAGGTCCACCTCCAAATATTTATTATTTAGACGATTTGAGCAACATTTTCTAATAGATTTGAGTAAAATTTGGTATTTATACTTCATAATGGGTTCTACAACCTGCGTGAAAACATAGTCCATATTGGTCCTAGTCATTCTAGTCACATTTACCCACAAAATTGTGTAAAAGCCGTCATTTTGGAATTGTTGGCCAGCTCTTAAGCATCGGTCTCATCTCATTTGCATTAAGCCTACAGTATTCGGAATTAATCCCCCATCACCCCTTTATTTCAAGATCTTGATATCTCACAGTATATAATTGTAGCTCCTTCTCCGTCGAACTTTGCCAAAGAGGCAGGGTTAACTGGCTATTATTAGCAAGACTTTAGAGCAACCTGTCTATATAAATTGTGACCAACAAAACTGCCGAACTTATCATCTTTGGCATTACCAAAGCTTTCAATGTTATAAAGATAGACATGGTATCCTGAAACTGATGTGCCATGAGCCCACTCAAACCTTTTGCAGAAATAAAGTTAAAGCAGGTCTTCCTTTCCTTCTACTCAGCATTCCTTTCCAGGCACTTGTCTTACGAAGAAAGGCATAAATATGTCCCTCCAAAATCAGTACCAAAAAAATAGAAATTTTATTCTTACAGGTGCATAAGTAGAACGCCTTAAGTTTCGTTTAGAACGCCTTAAGTCACCTCTGAAAACGTAAATAATCTTCCAAAAATTGAAATTGGTGGACCAAATCTATCAGGCACTTTGAGTATCCAATTAACTACTAGAAGCTGTAAGGGAGGTGTGAGAACTGCCGCTGCAGAGTACCTATAGTGACCAAAATCTTCTATGTATTTCTCATGCTGTAGTTGACAGCACTATGCTTCTTCTCTTCGAGGGAAATTTCGGGTCCTTATTTGCAATTCCATCACTCACTTCGTATGGACTTGAGATTGTATAATTTTTGGGACGAGGAAAACTGCCTCACCGAAGGCTTATCGTTGACGAAGGCTGGCTGTAATTCAGATTGTGCCTACCTTACTCTCAGGTATCTTAAATGTATCTTAAATCCTATTTTTTCTGAATGACTTTCTCTGAATAATTAGCTTTCCTGAAATATATTGACATCTTGCTCAGGCGGTTACCATTAACAACCTTTCAAACGAATTTCCGTCATTTCTGGGTAATTTTTGAAATATTTGTTTTAGGTTACACTCATTCCTTTTGTTTCATTAGAAATTTACAGGTCCCAATGTAGAGGATATACTTTGGAGAGTAATCTTTCGAATATAAAATATTCATATATTCCCCTTGACTTTTCTTTATATTTATAAATAATATCGAAATCATTTTTTTATTCTACAGATACCCTTATTGAAAAATTCCGTCCTGACATGCGTATGCTGTCTGTACCTAATTATGCTCTGTACGAAGTACATGCCAATGGTGAGGAGAGGCGACTAAATCCCGATGAGAAGCCACTTTTAGTGCAACTAAACTGGCATATCGATGATCGGGAGGGAAGATTTTTACTCAAGAATATTGATCAAAAGACCACAGTAAGTAAACCCGTAACTTTCAAAATTAAATTTTTAATATAAATTCTCTTTTCTTTCAACAGCCAATTGAACAGAACGACATCAATTTCAAGAGAAAACTCTCCAAACGTGAGAAGAAAGAACAAAAGAAAAAGGAGAAATTGGCCAAACTAAATACAGATGGCAGTAATACCACAACAAATAGTCAAACAAATGGTCTCAACGGGTCTCATGGCACCGATGCAGGTGAAACACAAGTTGCCGGCAAACTGTATACCGAATTGCCGGAAACATCGTTTACACGTTCCATATCAAATCCTGAAGCGGTTATGCGTCGCAGACGTCAACAGAAGTTGGAAAAGAAACTGCAACAATTTCGTTCAAGAGATGGTGGACCCGATACGGGCGGAACATTAAAGATATATGGTGAAAGTTTGTGTCAAGATGTGCCTTATAAAACTCTCCTACTGTCGATACGCGATTGTGCTCAAGCTGTTGTCCGTGAGATGTTGACAAAATACGGACTGGATAAGGCGGATCCGTTGCATTATTGTTTAGTACAGGTTTGAGGAGATTTATTTGACGTAGTTTTTGACATTTGAGATAAATTTTTGTTTTAAATTGCGTAGGTCAACAGCGATGGCTCGGAATACATACTCGATGATGATGAATGCCCCTTGTCGATACTAATGAATCATCCAACATCTAGAGGTGAGTTTTGGAAATTAAGAATTTTCAATTATTTAAATAGAAAAGAATTTGAATTACAATTTATTCTTGTTAATGGTGATCCTGAAAGAATGCATTTTAAAGATTGTCTCAAAAATCGGAATATATGACCCTGCCCTTTTATATTTTTAATAGTCACATTCCGCAATCGTATTAGATGTACACACATACATTTCACAAGTACCAAAAAGCAATTTTAATTATTTCCAATTTAGATATGAAAATATTGGCACATTTTGTGGACTCTCCATTCAGATTCGTTGTATATTCATGTCTTGTTTTTAGAAAAACCATACCTTCTTATTAAACCTAAAGATGGTATTCCATCAGAACTTAGTCTGTTTGATGGCTAAACTTATTTTATTTATGTTAAGAGGGCATTGGTCCTGAATAATGCCAACTATAATGAATATCAATCGCAGCTTTTATATTTGTCTATCTTTGAAGTATGAATCCCAAAAGCGGTCCGCCATAATTTTTACATTTTTTTCTTAATATCATTGTTGCCCGAATGTTGCTCTGCGGTATTCCCGGCGAAGCGCTTGCTTGAGATGATCGACACTTTGGTATTTTTTAGTTGCTTCTTTCCAAAATACTCCAGACACAATAGGCCAACGGATTGGTATCCGGAGATTTTGGTGACCATTGTGCGCTGGAAATGAAGCGAGGAACCTCATTTTGTAACCATTCTTGGTTGGCGAGTGCTGAGTGCGATGGTGCTGTCCTATTGGAAAGTCCAAGGTCTGCGGCCAAAATGTTTGCATGCCCAAGGCTTTAATACACCCTCCAGAATATTTTCGCGATAATATTTGGCATTTATTATGATGCCACGGTCGATTAATACGAGTGGAGAGCGACCATCGGCTGTTATGGCGGCCCACACCATCACCTTGGCCGGCGCTTGAGTTCTGGTGGCCAACCGAAGGTGCACATTTCCAGCTGACCTCTTTGGCAAGTAAACATTTGTAAACATTTGTTTGTTTGTTTACAAACTGCTGGACAACGAATGTTTTCTCATCGGAGAAAACCAAATTCGACAGTTCGCCACTTTCGGCCAAGCGAAGCAACTCTTTAGCTCTTTTGAGTCTGTTTTCTTTCTGTTGCGGTGTAAGTTCTTGCACTTTTTGAAATTTCAGTGGCTTAACCCCGAGCTCATTTTTCAATATTTGCCGAATGGAATATTGCGATATGTTCAGCTCCCGGACCAATTTTTCGGCCACTGCGACGCGGGTTTCAATCAAGTCGCTTCTTTACTTTTCGAACCATTTCTGCTGATGTTGCTGTTTTCTTCCGTCCACTTCCTTGACGTCGGGCTACGCTACCAGTATCACGGTAACGAGCGATGGTATGAGATGCAAAATATTTATTTACATTTACATGCTGGAGTGCTCTAACGACAGCCACTTGTGGCTTTCCAGCCAAATATAATGAAATCACACTATCACACTTGAATTCCCTCACGAATAAATTTTTTTTTTTCTGGAAAATTCTCACCAAAATGCCTCTGTATACTTGTGGACGATATAATGAGCTTTCACTGGAATAATTTTAACTGCTGTCGGACGAGTGGCTTAGAAATAACAGCAGTCTGAAGTTGGTTGCAGTTTTTTCATCTCACCCTGTATATATTTTTTATATTAGATCACCTTTTCCGAAAATAGGGACATATTTGGATTCCGATTTTAATTTATTTCGAATCATTTTCCCCAATTCTAATCCAACCTCTCACCAATTGCTTTACACTCTCTGTAGTTTATGATATAATCCATTCAATTCATAATCATATTCATTGTTATAAATTGTTTCTTTCCTGTCGGCCAATCTCCCAAGAAATAATACCGTTCAAATTAAAATTGTTCCTCAGAGCACTAACATAAATATTGCCAAAACAACTTCATTATTTCATACTTAACTGTGAAATTATGTTAAACTCGCAAGGGCAAATCAACATAATAACAAAAAGGGAAAAATGAACTCTCCATCATGCTGCATAATCCTAGGCCACAATATAATGGGCCATCATCTATCATAAATAACACAACCCAACAAGGACTGCTTGGCGAAGCAAACGAGAGAACCTACACAAGCAGGCATTTTGCAAGAATACAATCCAAATACCTGTAGTAGGAAAAGTATAGAACATTGTATTGGCGGGCCGCCTGCCTTTTATGAGCCACATTATGCTGCATAACATTAACATGCAATTAGAAGCCTGCCTGCCAGCCAACAAAGGAGAGTAGGCATGTTTTGTCAATAATTGTTATGACTAGACTTGTAGGAATGTTTTAATAACAGCTCGACGTCTAACTAACTGACTAAACGGTTGAATATAAAGAGTTTTTTGTCTGTAGTTTTTTTTCGTGAAAGTGAAATATCCTTACACTAACTCAAGGGTAAGTTAGCTGGCTGGCTGGCGTTGTCTAGCAAAATTTGTTTTGTTGTTTTTTTTTTCGGACCTGCTGGTTGTTTGGCAATTTTTTCCATATTTTTATTTTTTGCTTGTGTCGTTATGATTTTGTTTTTTTCTGTTTGGTTTGTTTATTTATTTTGGTTACCTTAGCTAGTTCAGTTGTCAATTGGAATTTCAGTCATCAACTTCGAGGCGTGTTATTTGAGACGAGTTTGTTTTTTTGTGAAACTATTTTTTTTCGCTGTGTGATTTTAAATTTAAGTGAAAGAATTTTTAATTGTGGCTATTCAGTTTTCGTTTGGAATTTAATAGCAAAATGCCGTCGAAGAAAAGTGCCCGGGAGTATTGCGATAAGCTTTGTAAGTTAAGAGAGAATAATAAAAACTTAAAAAAAAATCTTTGATGAAGACAATATTTATTAAAATATTTTAAATTATTTATAAAAAAAAAAAAATGTACAAACTGTTCTGAAACTCAATGTTTTTTTTTTTTTTGAGTTCCAAAATGTGCTGTTTTTAATGTAGATAGATGGAATGTCACCTATAAATTTTCAGGATGAAAGCAAACCTATAAGTTCAAATTCTGGGAAGAATACCCTCTAAACGTTTTCTGTATACATTAAAGTTCCTATATGTAGAAAAAACCCTAAAAATAGATTGAGTGAAGAGGCTCTAGAGGAGTTGTATTGATAATAGCCGTTATGAAAATGGATGGATAATAGGTTTTCTTCAGATGAATTTATTTTAAATCCTTTTTTTTTTTTTTGCATTGAAGATAGAGTGAAGATCTAAACATAAATAGCTTTCTATGGGTCTACCATTGATTGAAGGTATTTTAGAGATGTTTTATTGATGGGAAACATCCCGAGGAAAACTTGCTACCTCAGTAAATGAAGAGGGATGGAAGCATACGTTTTCTACAAATTGATTTTATTCTCATTTCCCATTTTTGGAAAAATATCTACTAAATTTTTTCAAAGTACATTCAAGTCTCTATAGGTCTTTTTCATTCAAGTCTCTATAGGTCTTTGTGTATAGCATAGAGGTGTTCTCTAGAGATTGGATCTTCTAAAAATGTGATTTTCCTATAGAATTTCCTATATTTTTTATTAATTTAAAGAAGTATTCTATTTATAGAGCATTTAATAGAGTTTAACTAGAGCTCCTCCCGATATTCGGTATTTTGATGATTTCAGCGATATTATTCACCGGAATTGTTTCAAATTTGGTATTAAAAGTTCGAAATGGATACTACAGCCTAAGACAGGAGATTGCCTGTACAGCTGCACACCTTCGTATAGCCCCCATATAATGGTATCTCCCTATATTCGGTATTTTGATGATTTTAGCTACATTACTCACCGATTTTTTTAAGTTTCATAGTTAAATATTGTAATGGCTTATGCCAAAAGTTACCTATGCAGGTCCATGTCGTCGTATAGACCCTAATATAACAGCTACATTCGGTACTTTTAAGATTTTCACAGAATTTTTAACGGATTTTATTATTTTTGAGCTAAATTCGTTCCAAAGTTCGGACCGGCCGAACTTACAGCTTTTTTAATTGTTTTAGGATTCTCTTGGTATTTTGAGCTGCTAACCAAATACTTTTACTTCCACTTGGACTGCTATATGACTCTGCAAATCGAGAAACTCCACTAAAACTGATATAGATGGAAGACCTTCTATGGGTCTTCCAAAGATATATCTTCCGTAGGTCTTCTGATAATGGAATATCTAGTATATCTCCTCAGCACGTAGAATATGTCAATAGGTCTTTTAAAATACCTCTACAATTAAAAAGCCATATTCTATAAAATAAAGTTCTTCTGTAAAGTTATGTTTTTCTGAGATAATTATTCTACTTTAAATAAGTTCTGAGAGTCTCCTATAAACATCAAATTATCCCATCCTATTTCCTGAAATCCCTTAAAAGATATGAGACCTCCTAATTGTATTCTACAGATAAAATACTTTCTACAGGTATAATTTGTATATAAGGCCTCCTAAATGTATTCTATAAAAAGGGTCTCAAAGCTTTCTATAGACAGTATAACTTCTAAAGGTCTCCTAAAGTCCTATTGCCTTCTGTATTTAGAATTGCCTCTTGGGATTTGATCTGCAAACCGAACACTGACTTATCCACTTGGACTTTCCACATGCCCTAGATTACTGCACAGTATTATAAGTAGACCATTTTCTTTTTCATAGAAAAATGTAACCAAATTGTTTTCAAAATTTACTTTTTGATATTTATATATGATTTGTTAATTCACTATTTTTTTTTTTTTAAATTATTTTTATAAACCACATTTTCCTCTCAGTGTTGTATAGCCTGGAAGTGTGATACACGAACAGCTGATTTCTACTTCCAATGGCAACTCATACAAAATACACCTCAAAAGGACACAAAAAAACACATAACTTACAATCAAGAGAGCATGCGCTAAATTTCATATGCTTGGCCAATTTACATGCGGTCCATACATGTTCGAACAAATACACATGTTGTAAACTAGCATAGAGAAGAAGGTATGGGGTTTCCACTGAGACCGGTGGCCCATCATCTTCGCCTTCTGCAATGGGGAAATTGGACATGAGGGAATTTTTTTTTATTTTGTTTATTTTATTCTGTTTATTTTCTATTGTTTGAGAGGAAAAGGTCAATAGCGAGATTGTGGGGGATGGATGGATAGATGGCAGTATAAACGTCTGTGGCATGCATGCATGCCATCGTTTATGGCACCTTAAGTTTGCCGGTATGACTTAAACGACGGTACACAATTGCCATGGAACATTTCCTTCTTACACATTTGGACCATTTAACATGACGTTTATTGTTATAATAAAAAATAACAACATTATCCTCCTCCTCACTACTTTAGTTGCGTTTATTGTCGGTTTGAGGCCGCAATTCTCTTTCAAGTATATTAAAAAAAAATACAAAACAATAAGGCTGACATTTAAAAAAAGGACATTTACAAACGGAAATGTCAAAATGAGGAAACCAAGCCAATTCACAACAAGTACTTGGCTTATATATAAAAAATGAGGTAGGACGTTTATTGTTCAGGCTTCAATCCTTTTTTCCTGCTCCAAACCTCCCTGGACATTTAGACAGCTTGTATTAAATGTTTTATATAAGGAACTTACGCCCAATGAAATATTTTATAAAGGAAACATCTTTAGTTTTATATTTCCATAAAATAATCTGTTTGAATTGTCCTCTAATTGCATTGTCTTTAAATATTCCCCAATTTTTAAACTAGCTTCTAAGAATCTAAATTTTCGTTATCACTGCATACCACCCTCCTGTGTACGTAAACAAATATTCCAAAGGTTAAATTCCGCCGTTACGGCCATTTTACAACTGAAGATATCTTGAAATCTCATTCAAAAGCTTCTTAAGTTAAATGGGTCATTTGTTTTTAATAGAGCCACACCGCAACGCACAAATGCTATGCTAGGATGTTTATCCTTCTCCTCCTCTTTCTCTTCCTAACGCTGTACTTGAAAAATAACAACCACTCTGGCTGAGAGCAGCGACCAAAGCCAGGACATGTTGACTGTGGTTAGTTTAGCGAACAGCCAGCCGATTTGAATGTCGACTTGTTTTTGCATTGCAACATGGTTTACTTCCGTTCGTTCTCTTGGATTTTTTTCTTTTTTTTGGGAAAAGAACAATCTGAATACACAATGACATAAATAAATAGTGGATGTTGGCATCTACGAAGTAGTTGAAATTTTGGTTTTAGTTGTTGTTTTTGTTTTGTCTTGAACGAGACCATTCTTTGGTTACTTTTCTCAAAAGGATGTTGTGTCTGAAATATTTATTTAACTGTGGTGTGGTGTTGCAATCAAACAAGTGAATGTTTAGTTAGTGGGGAACGGTGTCGCCTTTGGGACAGGGAAATGTGGAGTCTGAAGTGAGTAAGTAAAGACGCAGAATTTAAAGAGAAAAAATAGTTCTAACAGAGATCCTGTAGGACTTATAAGCTGATTATATCTTTAAGAAATAGCAAATCTTCGAAAGTGTAAAGCTGGAATATCTTATAAAAGTCTTGTGGTTGATAAGAGGTTCTCTTAAGGTCTTCTAAAGGGTACCTTGTACTTACTAGACACAGATAAGATACTTAATAGACACAGATAAGGTACTTGTCAGATAAAGGCACCCCAATAGTCATCTTTAAGGAAGAATTTCTCATAAAGGTCGCTTATACCTAGAAGACCTCCTAAAAGTCTTTCACAAATAGAAGAGCTCATCTTGTTCTTCCATTTTCCTATGGGCCTTCTTTATATAGCTTGTCTCTTTAAGGACTCTTTTTGAGAAATCCTATACGCCTTTCGTATGTGAAAGATATCAAACCAATTTTGTACAGATTAAAGTCCTGAGGGTCTTCGATTTATAAAGATTTCCTTTGAATCGTATCTTTTGTACCCATAAATGTGGAACCTCTTTTATTTTGTGTATGGAAGGTCTCCTAAGGACTTGTACAAATTAAAGGCCTACTAAATGTCTTCTGAAGATGTAAGGCCTATCGAAATGTTTTCTGTAGATGGAACACACCAATGGGTATTTGTAGGCGAAAGATTTCCAAAAAAATCTTAAGAAGATTATTTTAGACCTTCTCTTAATGGAAGACCTTCGGCAGGTTTGGTGTGGACTGAAAATCTCCTATAGATGTGATCTCCTAAAGATTTTCTGTGGACGGGAGGCCTTCTGAAGATGTAAGGCCTGTTGTAGGTAGTTATGCAGGCGAAAGATTTCCAAAAATCTTCTATAGAGGGAAGATTTTTTAAAGATTACTTTTAGACCTTCTCTAAATGAAAGTCCTTCGGCAGGTTTTGTGTAGACTGAAGATATCCTATCGATGTAACCTCCTAAAAATTTCCTGTGAACAGAAGGCCTACTAAAGGTCTTCTGAAGATAAAAGGTCTGTTGTAGGTCATATAAAAAGAGGAGGTTAAAAATCTCCTTTATATAAGTCCTCCCATTTGCCTTCAATGGATTCGATTTTCATCACAGGTTCGTCTGAATACAAAAATTCTCGAAAGGTCTTCCAGAAACTAAAAGTAATCTTCTACGAAATAAAGTTCTTCTATAAATGAAATAGCTCCTAAAGGTCCCCCATTGACATTAATCTCTCCTATGGACGTATGGATTTCCTAAAGGCCCTCTATAGATATAACAACTTCTAATAGTATTCTATAGATAAAATGTAAAATGTAGATAGTAGGACGTCTAAAGATCTCCCATGTAAACTTATTGTCATTCTGAAGTCCTCCTCCAAATATACGATTTTCAAAACGGACTACTGTAGAAAGAATAACATCTACACCCAGAGAAAAAATGACAACATCCGTGTATGAAATGACCACATCCGTGTATGATAGTGTATCAACCACGTTTGGTGTCAAAATGAGCACGCTGTTGTCATTTTGACACCGAGATTTTGGCAACGATTTCAACAACAGATGTGCATGAAATGAGCACATACGTGGCCCCGTTGTCAGATTGTCAACGCTTCGTTGTCAGATCGTCAACGCTTCGTTGTCAGATTGTCAACGCTCCGTTGTCGGATTGTCAACGCCCGTTGTCAGATTGAAATCAATGGTGGTCATTTTTTGATATCCGTTCCTTTTCCATTTTATACCCTTAGTAGAAGAAACGACATTTTTTGAAAAGTATTTTATTGAACGAAACCAATTACATAAATTCAATATAAATACATATTTGATTTAACAAAACAATTCGAATTACATATATTCAATGTATAGAAACAAATTAAATTAACTTAAATCTGAAATAAACTTTTCCATTATTCATAGGATATAAGTGAAATGGGTAAGTAATAAAATCTAAAATTGGTATTAAAAAAATTGTATCCTCATTCAGAGAACCAACTTCATACGATTGTAAATGGTAATCAAAGTTTTTAACTTTTACTTGGTTACATAAAATGTAAACATTTTCATTTTCAATTATTAAATGTTTAATTTTGAAAAGTTCAATTGCGGCATTATTTGTTGCTAAATAATAGTTTTTTTTATACCTAGTTCCCTTAAAAAAAATGTCATCAGACACTTTGCAATTTTGGTAATTTAAAACTGGCTTACTTTTTTTGTAACAATATTCCTCTTTTGCCAAATCTTCGATGGTATGCGTATTAATGATAACATTTGGTTCTAAGTTATCTTCGTGTTTTAATAAAAAATTGGAAAATTTCAATCCAGACTTAATAGATAATGAACGACAGGGATTTACTCTTGATGTAGTATTTCCTAAATAGGCTTTTGCTTCCTTGTGTTTAGCTTCGAATCTCATGCTCCAGAGATATTTAAGGGGACCACATTTTCGGATAGCTGTGGGATAGTGGACAAGAAAGTGGTGTTTCGGTTTTAACGAACCGTATAATGTTATATAAAGTGAATGGTGATCTCTAATTAATTCTTCCAATTTTATTAAATCGTCTTCTATATAACTTGGTCTTAAAAGTAAATCGATTATTTGTAATAATATTATAAAAACTTTCCAGTGATCGTTGGAGAAAGGAATTAAATCGCCTACCATTAAAGGTAAAAAATTAGTAAAACACATAGTTTCACTAGCTGTCATTTTTAAGTTATAGTTTCTATTCTGAATGACGTAAATTTTGTAAATGTTTGCTTACAGTTGTCCTGAACGCATTGTACTTTTAAAAATTTAGTGGACATTAAATGGTCTGTTTTCAAATGAGCTATTAAAAGATTTGCCTTATCAAAATGCTTACGGCAACGAAAGCAAATATACATTTTGAATTGTACTTTAATTATTGTTGCAGAAATTAATAAGTGAAGTCAAATTAACTGATTTTATATCATATACAGTATTAATTTCATAAAAATATTTTTGGATAAAAATCCATGGAATTTGGCAGGCATTTGGATATTTTAAAGAAAGTGCATGAAAAATTTTAAAACATGTATCTAAACATTCGAGGAACGATTGAAATTTTAACAAATTGTGGTTAAAAAAAACATAAAAACCTTTTATATTGAAATCGGACAAACCCTCCACAATTATAAATGGCTGTATAGTTAATCCAGCATTGTAATACTTTTCAGTGACTGTATCAATTTGCCTTTTATAATCGTTAATTGTCGGTAGTCGCAGTACGAAACTTTCCTGCGAATCAGCTATTGTTACTTTTTTTCGTAATTTACCGTTTCCACATTTAAACCTAGCAGGTGATGGTAAAACTGAATTCAACAGTATTGCGTATATATAATCTTGAGCATCTGCAACCGAAATATAAAATAAATATTACTTTTAATGTTTATGATAAATCAGGAATTAAAATTTACCTATGCTGCTTGCCGTCAAAACATTTGCGAAGAGTTGTTTGCAATGTTCGTTATGAATATTTTTCCCATAATAATTGTAAATTTTTTTCTTAAATTGGTCCCATTTAGAAAGTAGAAGATTGCCTTTCTGTGGATACATAATATCGAAATCAATGTTGACCTAAAACGAAACATTAGTATCCATATACAAATAAATAGCTCATGGCTACTTACCAATTCTGAAGCTCTTGCATCGGACAACTTCGTCCATTCAAGGAGAAATGTATGGCTACTTAAATTTTTTATATCTCTTTGCCGTATGTTAAAAGATCTTTTCCATTTTTCGCAGATCGATCCCCAATCATTACATTCTCTTAGTAAGGAAGCTTTCAATGAATTTTCAACTGATTCATCAATTTCGGGAACATCTTTGTTACAAAAATTAGGAGATGTGTGAGTTGCTGCTTTGCTTGTGCTAGGCTCGGAAATCAAAAGCTTTATTCTTTTGGACTTCTTGTTTCTATACTTGGCATAAAGTTTTCCGCTTGCGTTGTTCTTTCCTTTTCTTGAAATGTAATAATAATCCTAAAAATAAAGACATATTATAAGTTAAGAAACTACATAATCAGATACGTTGTTTATATTGTTAATCTTACCCTCATTTCGTTTTCAAGAGGAAAAACGGAACAATTCAATTCAATTCAATTCAAATTTTTATTGAGTCTTTTTTTTTTTTTTTAACACGAAAATTTACAATTTTGAAGTGAAGAAAGAAATACTTAAAACTATAATGTTTTGTTTTAATGACTAAAGCGTATTTTCAGCGTCTGGCTTTACAAAAATTGATAATTAGTGTTTACTAAACTAAGAGTGTATATCGTGCTTGCTCCCGGCACTACAATGTTTGAGAGCATGTCTCATTTTATTTACCTTAAAACTAACTTAACCTAAACCTAACCTACACTTAAACAACAGAGATGATCAAACGAAAGTTTGTTCATCTAAGTTGTTAACTAGCCCCTGTGAATTCCACGAGAGGTGCTAATGTAAAATTCTGGACACTGAATATCTTCCAGAGACATGTATAAGTCAATACCTAACGGTGAGACGTAATTAGTATTTTGCCACGTGAAATTAGATTCCTTATTAACACATTCCTGAATAAGCAAGTTTGAATGCATAAAAGCCCTGTTAGCGTAGTTTTTAATTAAACGCATAGCATATACTGAGATTGGGGTAACTTTCGATGCTTCGTATATATACCGATTTGAGAAACGCTTATTATGGTACTTAAAATTTTTTCCAACACAGAGACGAAGTATTTTTCTTTCGAATATCTCAAACTCTTTCATTACCGTTGGAGAGATTGGGAACCATATAGGTAGTGCGTACACCAGTACAGGCCTAATGCTTGTTTTGTAGAGCATTATCTTGGTTTTCGTCGGTAATGACTTGCTATTAAGAAGTCTTGCAAATGACCCCTTAATACCATATGCCTTACCTAAGTAGCCTCGCGCATTTGCATTAAATTTGAATAATTTATTGTACCAAACACCTAAATATTTAAATCTATCTCTAAATGGTATTTCTACTCCATTCAGAGACAACTTCAAGGACTTGCTTTCTGGTA
Organism: Musca domestica; assembly: GCF_030504385.1. Classification (NCBI taxonomy): domain Eukaryota; kingdom Metazoa; phylum Arthropoda; class Insecta; order Diptera; family Muscidae; genus Musca; species Musca domestica. The sequence continues at coordinate 6,518,159 of NW_026712155.1, forward strand.
CAACCCATCTCTTACATTTCCCTGAAGCGTTCCTCAAACACATAGCCTCGCTCTTAGAAGTATTGATTTTTATACCCCAATCAGTATAGAAAGCATTAACTGTGTTTAAATGACAAGATACCATAGACAACGCCGCAGCAGGAGATTCAGCGTGCGCATACAAAAGACAGTCGTCTGCGTACAATACACCCAAAGAATTTTGCATAGTATGAGGGAAGTCATACATGTAAATATTGAATAGATGGGGAGATAAAATTGATCCCTGAGGAACACCGCATGACACATTCTCCACACATGATTTCAAATTTCCCAATTGTATATAAAATTTTCTATTGGTAAAAAAACTTTGAAATAACTTCACCACATTAGCTGCAAATCCTAATTCTGTCATTTTAAATAATATACCATTATGATATGTTCTATCAAATGCTTTTTCAACATCCAAAGAAACTGCGACAGTACATTTCCTTTCACGTAAATTAGAAATTATATCACTGCTAAATTTAGTCAAAGCATCTACAGTCGAATGCTCTCTTTTGAAGCCAAATTGATAATTTGGAATATACTCGGATCGTAAACCCTCATTCATTTTTTCACGTATAATTTTTTCAAATAATTTACCTACATTAGATAGCAACGAAATAGGCCTTAAATTGTTGATATCTGATGAATTTTGTTTCTTTTTGATTGGCAGAATCTTTCCAATCTTCCAGACTGTAGGAAAATATGAATTATTTAAGCAATTGTTAAATATGACAACTAGATACTGTAGTGCTTTTAAAGGAAGCTTGCGAAGGAGGTAGTTAGAAATATTGTCTAAACCACACGACTTTTTATTATTTAATTTCTCTAAAATTAGGCAAACTTTTTCTAAAGTTGTGAATTTACTGTCGTGTTCATTATTAAAAGATGTAAACTCAGCATTGAATTGAATAATTTGATTTGGCACATCGGCCAGATAGCTATTTACCGATGTCTCTAATTGAGTCACATCTCTATTCGGAGCTGGCCCATTATAAATTTGAGCAAAATGATTCCTCAATATATCCACTTTTTCATTTTCATCATTAATGACCACTCCATTTACTGATAATTCGTTATCTATCAAGTTCCTAGATTTCCCTATTAGTCCGTAAATTTGCCTATATGCATTAGGGCCTGGTTTAATATTCCTAAGTTTTTCATCAAACATTTGCGATTGTTCAATCTTTACCTTTTCTTTGATTAAAATCTTGAGTAGTTGAATTTGTTTGGATAATAATAAATACTGCGAATTTTGTCTATTCATTTGCCTGTGATATATTCGTTTTAGCTCCTTTTGCCAGTCGTGCTTTAATTTAAAAAGATGTTGTACCTCCCTTGATATATTATATTTCCTATTTTTCAAACTAATTCTCTTCGAATGTAGCGAGGACACACAATTAACTGTGGTACTAAAGTGATCAATATATGTGTCAATCTCACTGTTTGAAAGATTTGAATCATGGGAGGGGAAATGAACTTCCAATTCGGCGTCCAAATCGGCTCGAAACTGACTCCAGTTAGTATCTTTAAACGACATAAACACTTGGGGCTGTCTAATAAGGAGCTCAAGATCTCCGAATTTCAGTTCTAATTTCAATGCATAATGATCTGAAAATGTTGATAAAGTCTTTATACGGAAATTTGGCTGGAGAATATTAACTAAATTTGGACTGACTAAAAAATGGTCAAGAAATGAAGAACCATTTGGAAATGATGGCATAGAATCACACAATCTTATAAGTGAGTTATCATTCAGCCAACGTTGAAGTGATCTGCCATTTATATTTGTAAATGAATCACCCCAACATACGTTTTTAGTGTTTAAATCGCCGCCTATAAGTAGACAATCATAGTTTTGTGCGAAAGAATTTATATTTGACAAACTGCTGTAAATGACTGAATCCCCCAAGTTTGAAGCAAAGTAAACTGTGCCCAATAAAACTCTTTTTAGCTGACCGTCCATAATCATATTAACAAAAACAAATACATTTGGTACATGAAGATTTGGAATTTCAACTCTGGTAAAATCAAAATTATCCCGCAGAATAAGTGCTACTCCAACACCAATTTTATTTTCTAAAAAGACATAATCTCTTAATGAAACACGATGCCTTTCTTTTAAATGTGTTTCCTGAATAAAAGCGCAGTCAATCCTGTTCGAGTTTAGGATACTCAATAGGTCAATTCAAATTTCATCCAATATGCGCATATAGTCTTGAGTGTAAAGAGTAACATTGTTGGTTAAAATATCTTCAATAATTATATTAATTATATCATCTCTTTGCTCGTCACTTAATTTCTTATTAACGCTACTACATTCAAGCGCTAGTTTCCCCTTCGAGGTATGTGTTAACAATTCCGTTAGATCCTATATTAAATAAAAAAACTACATTAACTATGCTTACACAAATATTACTCTTACCTTACCTCTGACAAAATTCCTTTGGCTTTTGAGCAGTTCGAACCTGTAGTGTCGGGAGTACCAGGAGTACTTGCAGGTGTCTCGTTGCGTTTCCACCATTCACCTATTTTAGATGGAACTGACATAGTTTCGTCATCAATCCCGAGCTATTGTTATGACAATATTAATACTGAGTTCAACTCTGTAAAACAAATAATACGTACCTTTCGTTTTTTCCAAGCAAAGAGCTTTTCTCTGAATTCAACACGCAGTCCCAATGGTGGCACTGCTTCCTTTAAATCTTCTTTTTTCAAGTACTGCAAGCTGCGAAATGTTACATGTGATGCTAAAAGAACAAAAAAGAAAATTCTTTGTTAATTACACTGATTAACTGAAAAATTCATTTTTATTTACTTACCTTTTAATTGTTCAAAAAGCGACTCCATATTTATTCCTTTTAAGAACTCCCTTAACATATAATCGTCCTCATTGTTTTCCGCATCTTGACTGCTGCAATGGTTTGTATCGCGAACCACAACAATATTGCCATCGATTTCTAACAACTCACCAATGATATTTTGAGGATCTTGCGAATTATTATTCATTTTCAATAAATTTTTTGCACAATGCGTCCTTTCTCTTTCAATAACACGGAAAAAATGGTAAATATGCAGCCGATTGCACACGAGTAAAAAAAATGACAACGGTGGTGCATGATTCATACACGGTAGTTGCTAAAATGGCAACGATCGTGTACGATTCATGCACGTCGGTGTACAAAGTAACAACGGTGGTGCATCATTATGCAGGTGGTGGTGCATAATTCATACACGACCGGTGTCATATTGACAACGACCGTGTGTGAATCATGCACCACCGTTGTCATTTTTTACTCGTGTGTAATCGGCTGCAATTACCAATATTACAAATGGACAAATTAAGCACGGCTGTTGTTGGTACCGAAAGTTGACCACGTCTCGGTGTCAATTTGAGCACGTTCGTGCACAATTCACCAACAGCCGTTGTTGAAAAATATAACAACGGGTCGTTGCGAAAATGACAACATACGTGCTTGATTTCGCAACGGGATTTTTCCCTCAGTGTAAAGGAGATCTATAAGTAGAAGCCATCCTAAAGATATGCTATATTTTAAAGACCTACAAAACTCCTAAAAGTCTTCCATGGACGGTCTACGAATGGCTTCATAAGTAAAGGCCATGGATAGAAGACTTCTTCCTAAACACTTATATGGATAGAAGATTACCTAAAAGAGAAAAAGCTCTTAAAGTTATGCTACACATATGAGAATTCCCAAGACCTTGTATAGCTAATAACTTGTACATCTTCTTACACTTATTCTATTGACAAATTTCTTTTACGTAGATTTTTTATCTACCTGTATTTCCAGAATTTATTATCTTTTTTAAATTACCTACTGGGAATGGCCTTTCCTTCATATCATTTACTCACGAACCAACCAACAAACAACCACAAATATCCGATGAGCGGAAAATCTCTTGTTATTACTCTCGATTTTATTTCGCGAAATTTGAGTGTGGTTTTGATTTTATTTGTCTGCCATAAGACGCAAAAGTACATGAGATTGTAAACGTTTTCAAACGGCTCTCCTTATACACTTAACTCTCGTATCTTATTTGTTCCTTTTTTGCCTTTTCTTCATTGGTGGTAGATTTCACTTTAAACACGAACACACACAAAAAAAGAAAGAGCAGCCCTTTTGGCGCTCGGTATAGCTTGAAACTTTAATGTAATGTAATTACCATGTTACAAGTGACGCTTATAGCTCTTGACATTGATGATGAGCGAGCCGTTAGCATGGCAGCAAGGAAAAGGAAGCACAGGCAGCGAGAGTAAGGAACTAAATTGGAAGACTGACTGACTGGCAGGCTGGCATGTCGTCATTAAATTGTTTCAATGGTAGTTAATTGGCAACGTAATTAAATTAATAAAGGCTTTTAGCTAAATTTTTCGCAATAAAATATCAACCAAGATTTATTACCTTTGTAGCAGAGAGTTTATTAGCCAGGGAAGGGTTGAGAGAGCAAGGAAGCTAGGGAGCCGGTAACACTGCCACGTTGGCCATAAAATATGAAATTAATTAAAATTACCTTATAGCTCAAAAAGATGATGGGCCATTTTAAATGGTTTCATGACTTTTTTAAGGGAGAAATTGCAACGTTTTGTTGGTCGCTCCTAAAAGTATGCAATAAATTTTAATTGTAGTTGTAAAAAAATTCATATTTATACTTTAATTTAATTAAAGCATTTTTGCGAATTCTATATTAAAGAATGGCATTCCATTTCACATCATGCATTTGAATAATATTTTATTTACTGGCTGGACATGTCCATATTTTGTACATTTTTTTCCCTAAATTCCCATCAGGCCTTTATTATGATTTGTGTAATTTCACCTTTTCGTAAATAATCTCTTGTAATACGAATTGATGTTCCGACACCCCCCAGTGCCAATTTAGACAAGTAGCAAAACGTTTAAATGCCTCTTTAAATACCATAACCCCCCACTTAGACAAATGTCTTTTATGACCGTAAACATGTTGTCACGTTTCGGTCATAATATCTACATGACTTACTTTAAACTTGGCAGTTGGAGTCTAAACGACCTACGACACATAGACACACACACACATTTGACATATGAACCACACAAATGTTACAGTCCTGTTGTTTTTTTTGCACTTCCTCCTAAAAATAGGCAACAGTTGTTGCCGCTGCTGGGAAATGGTGGTGTTGATGACGGTTTTGTTTTGTCGTCTGCCTCTCCCTCCAAAATATTTAGGCCATGATTTATGTTAAATTTGTTTTTGTTCATGTTCACACATAAATGTGTTATAAAAATAAATGGTACGGGAATTTAGCACTATTGGGGAGAGGAGGAATATGGAGGTATTTTGGTTAAAAATAAATGTGACCGAATTTAAGACTAACGTACCCTGAACTCCGGTACTAAGTTTTGAAAAATAAATCAACAGTAGCTGAGTTTTTCAATAGAAAAACCATAATTCTCGTGACTCATATTATTCCATAGGAAATATCCACACTGACCGGGCACTAATTTTCCCCATAAGGAAAAATTCGTAGTCTCTAGAGACTGATTTTTTTTTGTGGGAAAAAATTCTTAGCCCCTGGGACTGAGGACCCTTGGACTGAGTTTTTTTAAAAGAGAATTCTCGAGAATCGAGAATGGCTAAGTTTTGGATATATCTCCCATATATATACTTAATACGATTTCAGGTTTATTATTAAATGCGTAGTCCTCCGGGAATTTAACATTTATATAATACTTAATCCTCGGCGACATGGAAATGCGTTCTATGGAGAAACTCAGTTCCTGGGGACTTTGACTTTTTTCTGTTAAAAAACTCAATCCCTGAAATTTTGAATATTTTTTTTTATTTTTTTGACCCCTAGAATCATTTCTATAGAAAAAGGCTCGATCCTCGGGGATTGCGGATTTTTTTTTCTATAGAAATCTTAAATTTTTTTCTATAAAATTCCTTAAATCGCCCCACAAAAAATCCCCCTTCGAATTATTTCAATATTTACCGTGATGATATTTTTAAGCAGCATGTAATGGCGTGTGAAAAATGAATATTAAAGATTATGGGCTTTAAAGATTTTGTGATTTTCATATTAAATTTTGTTGACAGTCTACAGTCTACTCCCCGGCATTGGAGAAGAAGAAGAAAAGGATGACGACGAAGAACAAGAGGAGACAAACATTTTGTCAAAGATTTTCAAAATCATATTATGGTATTTTAATAAGAGGATTTTCTTTTTAGCGATGCTCCAAAACGTGGGTGTGCTGTGAAAGAGAAACGTTTTTGCGTTGCTGTGATTTGCCAGGAGGCAAAATATCCATGGGAGCTAGGAGGCAAGGAGCAACCAAAAAAAGGAAACGATTTTTAAATTAAAATCCAAATGTGACCCGAGTCGCATGTGGTGGTGGTGGTGGGTGGGTGTGTGTGTGAAATTTGTCACTTAGCACAGAGGATAAGACGGCTATTGTCTGCAAGGTTACTTTTTTTGGGTGGTATACCTTTAGGCGTTCACATTGTTATTTGCTTCATTGTTGTATACTTTTGCAGGGAGGGGTGGGGTAAAAGTCAAATGGCTTTTAGATTTACAGATAAATTGATGAAAATCTTTTTATAAGGACTTTTCAAATGACCTTTAATTAGCTGATTGGTATTTAATGAAGCCAAAAATAGAAAAAAAATTCGATGGAGAATTTGGTACCATTTCCAAAATTTCTTGGGTTGAAAAAAATTATATTTTTTTTTCAGTCTAAAAATAATTGAATATTTTTGAAAATATTTTATAAATAATGTATTAGTTTCTATTGTCACTTGTAGTTTACTCCAAGACTGGCTAGTTTTTGTATAGAGGTAGTCTTTAACCCACTAAACACTGAGCTTTCGTTAATCCTTTGCACGTGTCTGAAACCGTGAACAAGTTTTAAGAATTCCCAAAAGTCTTCCTTGTTTCCCCAGAAACTAGGCCACCGACGACACCATTCTGATTCCCCCCATTTTCCACTAAATTATCCTTTATTGACTTAGTTCCTTACTTAATTATTATGTTTATTGATTTAGCCATTTGTACATCAGCAAGTCCTTACCAACCAACCAACGAACCAACCATTCTGTATGGCTGTGTGTGTGTCTCTCTCTATTATTTGTTATTATTTCATCAAGTCCTTACAACGACATCATCCACTCTCTACCACCAACCCGGCTATGTTGTGATGGTAAATTTTTGTTTGTTATTACTTTGTTAGCAGTACTTTATTGTTCTCCGACAGGGCATACAACAACAAACACAATACCCTACAAATCATGAAAAAAGGACATTAAGACATTCAGAGTAAATAAAGTCGTATCCTGTATGTTGTACTAACTGAAATTTATTATAACCATGCATCGAACTCAAACATACAGCATGATGTAGACAGAAAGTGAGGCATGAGTATGAGAGAAATAGAGAGAGTGTGTATCCCCATTATATTTTGTCTCTTGGTCATAGAGAGAACCAAGTGGTTATTGTAAGGGTGTAAGGGAAGGAGAGAGGGAAAACTTATATGGAATGTTTACTTTTTATTAATGACCACCTGCTGGATGTTATTGTAAGGATATGAGAAAAATACACCTAACAAAAATTTGTTATTTCTTATACTTTTTTATTCCGACTTTTTCGAAGTAGACTTCAGGAGAGGTTTTGTTCACAAATACCTTCGGCTTTCTATAGAAAACATGAGGGACTGTGGAATATTTTTGTCTAGAAAAAAAAGCTCAGTCAAGGTCCCTGCGGGTTTTTACAGAAAAAATAGGATTGCCGATTTCTTTTTCTATAGAAAAACTCAGTCCCCGTAAACTGTGGAATTTTTTCTTTAGTAAAAAATGAAATCTCTAGGGAAAGTATAATTTTTCTATAAAAACAACGACTCGAATTTCTTCCGTAGAAAAACCATGGAAAAGTAACTGCCTGGGGAATGTGGAATTTTTCTATGGAAAAACTTAGTCCTCGGAAACTTGCATTCTTTTCCATAGATGAATTAAGCCTTCGAGGTCTCTGAAACTTTCTCTACATAGAAAACTCTATAATAAAAACTCAGTCCCATATAGAAAAATAATCAGTTCTCTCGGAAGCAATAATTTTTTTAAGGAAAATACTTAGCTCCGCGGCACATTGAAAATTGTCCACATAAAAAACTCGATCCATTGGGCCTCTAGAATATTTTTCTATATAAAAATTCAGTCCTCTGGGACTTTAGAATTTTTTGTATAGAAAAAACTCAGTCCCGAGGCTGAATTGTTTGAATTCTTCTTCTATAAAAAAGTCAGTTCTGTGGGACTTGTGAATTTTGAAATATTTAGTCCCGTGCCCTAAGGGGGTTTTCTATTGACAAAACTCGGTCCACTAGGACCGCCGCATTTTTTTCTAAAGAAAAAACTCAATCTGAGGGATCTGCGAAATGTTTTCTATAGAAACACTCAGTCCACGGAGACCGTGAAATTTCTAATAGGGAAACTAAGATTTTTTTCTGTTGAAAAAACAAATTTCCCCAGAGTAGTGGATTTTTTTTCTACAGAAATAAGTCTCTTTTTCTATGGAAAATAAATTTTCCTCAGTCCTCGAATATTATTGATTTCTTATAAAAAATCCAGTTCTGTAAGACTTAGCAACTGTTATGCCTTTAGTCATATGAGCTAGAGAGCGTATATATTATTTGATACGGTTAAAGTGCCACATGGACTCTAGATCTCTTTGGACCAAATGCGTTTCAGGACATTTGGAGTCGGTCTAGGGGTGTCCGTCCGTCCGCCATCTATCTCTATACTTAGTTAAAACATGGTTCATCGTAATATTGTCAAAATTAGATCGAGTTCGGAGATAGGGAAGATCGGTCCCCTCCTTTTGGTACCTCCCTCAAAAAAGGTCCACCTTTTCATAGAAAACAATTTACCGTATGGGACAAGAAAGGGTCGTCCAGTTTTTTTTTCAAACTTTGCAAATCCTAATATTTGCATCAGTACAAGGTCAGGTGTGAAAATGGGCTATATTTGCGTGCCCAAGGCTTTACTAGACGCACCAGAATATTTTCGCGATAATATTCGGCATTTATTCTGATGCCACGGTCGATTAATATGAGCGGAGAGCGACCATCGGCTGTTATGGCGGCCCACATCATCACCATGGCCGGCGCTTGAGTTCTTGTGGTCAACCGAAGGTGCACATTTTCAGCTGACCTCTTTGGCAAGTAAACACGATCATTTTGTTTGTTTACAAACGACTGTACAACGAATGTTTTCTCATCGGAGAAAATCATATTCGGCAGTTCACCACTTTCGGCCAAGCGAAGCAATTCTTTAGCTCTTTTAAGTCTATTTTCTTTCCGTTGCGGTGTAAGTTCTTGCACTTTTTGGAATTTCAATGGATTTCTCCGAGCTCACCTTTCAATATTTTCCGAATGGAATATTGTGATATGTTCAGCTCACAATCCATTTTCCGGCCGCTTCTTTATTTTTCGAACCATTTCTGCTGATGTTGCTGTTTTCTTCCGTCCACTTCCTTCCTTCCAGTATCACGATAATGAGTGATGGTACGAGACACAAAAGATTTATTCACATTTAAATGCTAGAGTGTTCTAACGATAGCCACTTTTGGTATCTCTCCCACGACAAGTCAAAATTGTGAATAACCCTGAAGCTTACAAAACGCGACATGAACATCCCATTCCTTTCAAACTCGGCACATCCACTTAAACAAAATCATGTGTGAAAGTGGGTTATATCGGTCCACTTCTACTGGTTCCTCCTCCACAAAGGGGTTGAGTTATTGAGTAACCAAAATGATTATAAAACGCGATATAAGCTTCCGACTCTCTTCAAATTTCACACACCTCAATATTGCTACTAATACAAGATCTGCTGTGAATATAGGTTGTATCGACCCACTTCTTCTGGTACATTCCACAAAGGGGTCAACATTTTGAATAACCTTTACCATAAAATATCCAAAATTTGTATAATCATAACGCAAGTCTAAACATACTAAAATAAGCGGACATTTGATCAGGTTATACAAGTGTCGGCAAAACCGGCTGATAATTTTTATCTTGTTTTTTAACAAAAAAAAAATAATAATAACAATATCAATCCTGCAAAACAGTGGTTGTTTTTTGGAAAATTAGGAGGTTCCCTCATATGGGGACATGAGGCAATGGTAATTCTATACAGAGATGTTTTATAACATCGTTGGAAAATAAACCCAAAACATAAAAATATTTCAAATCAATAGGCAATATTAAATGCGGAAGCTTTTCAACATAAAGGCCTCTTAATGTCAAATAACATCTCACTCGGTTGGAATTTGTGTCAAACACATTTAAGACCTCGAAAGTCTGGAGGTACCTTTATTAAAGGTCTATAACCAAAAGTGGACCGATATAGCCCATGTTCAATTCTCCTTATACTTTTTTACCCAATTCTCTTGAGAGACTTCACTACTACGAGAAATATATTATCCTTTTTTCTCTGTGTATTATTATTCATAAGTAGCAATTACTTCACTGCCGGTCTTCTTTTAATACCACCTGAAGCCGTTCCGTTTCTATTCTAATGTTACGTTGAGGGTTTATGGTGTTAGGAATCGTTGGTGTTTGTGTTGTTGTGGTTGTATCCAAGTGTCTTCCCTTAGCGTGTCCTGGTACATTCTAAAGTGGCATAGATTTTCCCGATTTGCCTTTGCTGGGTTTTGTTTATTTTAACTGTATGTCCTTGGTATGATGTCTGAAGTTGGTTGTGTCTGATTGTGGACTCTACGACACATCAGTTTGGTTAAAGGAATTTTCTTTTTTGGGAGCTTCTGTTTTTCTTTGGGGGTTGGGGGCTTATATTTGTTGCTCAAATGTGGCTGTTGCTGCTGTTGCCCCCCATAATGTTCGATACAATTCGGTTGCTTCAAACCAAAAATATTTCTATGAACTCCTCTGCTGTTGTCTCAGACACAACTGGCTGGCTGGCACACGAATGAATTCTAACGAAATTCACATAAATGAACATTCAGTTATGTTTTAATTGTGCAACAAATAACAACAACACACAAAAGCCGCCGATAAATTTAAATTAATATTAAAAAAGAAAATAAAATTGAAATTTTAATTTAAATAAATGATAAAAGAAATTAATAGTTTAAAAATAATACCAAGAAATGATGCGAGCTTTAATTTAGTTTCATTTTTGTCTGAGTGAATTCAATACAAAATGTTTGAAACACCCGCAAACCTTTCAAATTTTGTCTAAATTGAAAAAAAAAAAAACACGTGTGTCCTCTTCACCAATTGCCATAATGACTACAATTCAACACAAAATCCTTTCATGTCATAAATTTCAAAATGTTTTGGATTCTCCTATTTGGCAATTTATAAGGCTTAACCAATGTTTGGTCGCCAAGCAGCAACTCCTTATTAACAATGATCAGACTTCAGCAGCATCTACATCGTCGTCGTCATAAATACCAGTGAACCATCATCCGCCCGGAGCAACATCTCATCATTGTCTCAATTTCTACGTGTATATAGAAAATCCAAACCAAAAATACCTAAATATATATTTTGTTCTCGCCGAGAAGAGTGGCTGACTGTGTTTGCTTTTCGGTTGGTCGGTCCGCTTGTTATTGTTTTATTTTTCTTTGGTTTCCTTTGCGGTTATTTTATCCGGTCACACAATGATGGATTGGGGTATAAGACGTAAGTTTAACTAAATTGTTGTTGTGCTGTTTAATTTTTCAACGTCAAAGGTAACAGGTTTTTTTTTTTGTTACTTTAAAGTGGGGTATATTTTTGGGGGTTAAATATTTAAATTTGGTAAGTGATCCCTAAAATATGCCACAAAATACATTTGAACATTGAAGTATGTCAGAAAATCTCAATGATTTTACTACGGAAAGAATCTCAGATGATTCTGGGTAAACAAATGGAATGCCTTAAAATGCTGAATTTTTCTATGGAAAGATTTTGGTCAAAAAACCTGGATCTGCTATTTCATAAAAGTCCACTTTTTAATTTTGTTTAAAAATCTATTTTCGAACCAGAACACGGCGATTTCGATCTTAAAACCAAAGTCGATTTCAACTTAAAACTTTGGCTATTAGATGGAAAGAACAATTTTTTACTGGCACTGTTAAAATGTTGCCTTTGGAGAGTACTCAATCCCATGGCACCGTTTAATTTTTCTTGTAGAAAAACTCAGTCTACCGAACAGTGGGATAGATTTTTTTCCTGTAAGACAATCTTAGTCCGTGGGATTTTGGATTTTTCTATGAAGAAATTTCAGTCTCTTGGGTTTTATAAAATATCTTTTCTAATAGAAAGGAACAATGGATTATTTTTCTGTAGAAAATTTAGCCCTCGTAGACTGGAGAATCCTAGCTTCATAAAAATCTCAGTCGCTATAATATATTTTTCTTTCCAAATATCTATACAAAGTGGAGAGCAAAAGATGAAATTTGAGTTCAGAATAAAGGCCGATTTTTATCAAATTAGTTGAAAATCAATATTCGATTTCGACTTTTCGAATCAAAGTCGAACTTGGTTTTATATTTGACCATGAGAGATCACTTTTCTTACATTTTTGTAGATTTTGTTAAGCAAATACCAGCTCAAATAATCTGATAAACTATAAATTGACTTTTTTAGGGTTCTCAGTATGTATAATCTTTTCCAAAAAAACATGCCAATGCAGGACCACCATACATAAGGATACACCATAAGATTTGAAAAAAAAATTCAAGGATTTTTCATACATTTTTTCAAGATTTGGATATGGATTTTAAGAGGATCTCTTCATGTAGAACTTTTGCAGTGTAGGGCCATTATTTGGTATAGCCCTCTTAGTTTTTACAATAATTTGGGAGTCTGGGGAATCATTTATTCGACTTAAGAACTTCTTTTTAAAATCGGTTTATATTTTTGCATAAGTCCTATCAGGAAGGTTAGCAGGGTCGGGGTCCTGGGAAAAATTAATTTTTTGCTAGTTGGACAACTTGGTAATGGTTTCGAAAATCTTTCCTGCGTGCGTCCCAGAGCCCAACATAGGGGTTACGACCGATTTGAAGTGTTTTGATTGTCCTGTCCGCATCTTCCAACTAAAGTGGGAGCATGTTCTGCCCAAAAATTGATCAACGTAGATCGATATATAATGGTAACCTCCAATTTTTGGTATTTAGAAAGTGCTTTAACTTACGGTATTGATATCCGAGATTTTGAGGATTTGGTCTCCATTTCTGAACGGAGTTGGTCAACATCACGCAATTTGAGCTTTCTTTGAGTGAAACAGAATTGGCATATATAGATTTATATTCTGATATAAGCCCTCTAAAGCGGTAGTGACAGCACAAAAATGGGTTTTAGTATCGACCCCATATAAACTTCGACTTGTGAACATTCTTAAAATGCGGTTCAGTGGCTTCAGTCTGATATTTTTAATTGGTAAAAGATTTAAACCCATCCTCGCAGAAATAATTTTTCAGTGCTCCCGCATAGATCGGTATGCCAAAATTATTGACATTTTGAAGATACTGGTTATATGTTTCCATTGACTGGATTATAATTTGGTATTTTTTATTCACAACCGACAGAAAAACTACTTGGCAAAAACACTCATCATTTATAGATATTGACACATCCACATGGTTCGCCCTCTCAAAATTCTAGGGATTTGGAGGACAATTGTTTTGGTTATAATTTGGGGTCTTCACATAGTGGAGGTGACAAGTTCTTCGTTCTCGGAAATTGGAAACTTCTTTCAAAAACAAGGTTTTTTCCTTTTCAAAAAATGTCTGAATAATGTAAATTCAAATTTTTGAATAATGTAAATTTCCCCATTAAATTTGTGAACTTTTCTATTTTTTAAATATTAAAATTTTTTAAATTAAATATTTTTGCCAAAAATCCAAAGTTTTCCTTTAAACTTAAATTTAAATGTCTTCTCTGCCCCAAAATATGCATCGAAAACCAAATTAACCTAACACCACAAAAACGTATACTTTTTTATTTCTCCCAAAAGTATGCAATAAACCGTCTGAGATTGGACTATAAAAACTTGTTTGCTTTTCTTTTTCATTTTCATTTCCACTTTTTTTCTCACAGTAAATCTGCATTGCAAAATGAAGACATTTAAAATTTTATTGTCAAAACATTAGATTTATCCTCAATGGCATTTGAAAGATAAACAAATGCAGGATAACAAAATATTTGACATTCAAATTGTGATAACATGATGCGTTTAATTTGTTAAATGGCCATAAATTGGTTGATTATGTTATAAAAATGTGATTTGTTTTGTATTAAAGGCAGTTTAAAATGTTAATGTGTAAAGTGAATATTCGGCAAATTTTTGCCTGAAAATAGGATTTAATATTTGAAAACTTCTCCCAAAAATGGATTGATATTCCAATGAATTTTATTGGAGAATTTAATAATTTAATGACCTTGAAAATATGCCACGTTTAGTCTGGTTTGTTTTTTATGTTATTATTTATTTTATGATTTATTCATTTATTTTTATTTATTTATTTATTTATTTATTTTTTTTTTTTTTGTAAAAACAATACTGATGCCTAAAAGTATGTACTCAGTAACACTTGATAATACATAATACACCAAAGGATTTCTCTTGAGCCCTGTCAGCAGTAAACATGATTATTACGATTTAAATAAAATTGAATGAGCCCTAGACCGGTCTCGTTTACAGAAATATATTTAAAATCATCCCCAAACACACATTTCCCAATGACCCAAATTTTAAAATGGTTTATTTGAGTTCAATGATTCCCATTGTTGTCTAATCCCATGCATGAGTGTTATGGACATTTTGTTTTTTTTTTTTTTTTCGATTTGTTTGCAATTTGTTTTATAATTTGTGGTTTGTTTGCTAGTCATTCCCCTCTTTCTCTCTCTCTCTCTCGTTTGTTTTGAATTTTAATTATAGCCTAAAAATATGCAATACATACATATACATAATCAAACAAATAAATACCGTCACAGCAATGATCGTTAGCTTTTCTGTATGCGTGTGTATTTGTTTGTCTGAATATATTGTGAAATGTCATAAATTTGACATGTCATGAATAATTTATGAATTTATGAGAAAAAAATCAATTGTATCAGTTTAGAGAGAAAGATAAAAGGAGAAAAGCAATATTTATGTTTGCAGAAGAAAACTTTAAATTAAAATTTTCGAAAAAAAAAATTAAAACCAACATTGAACAAATAAAATTTAAAAGAGATTATTGTAAAATGTCATATTTGAAACGGTTATTGAATATGGCAAAAAAAAGAATGCATAGAACAATATAAAAACAAATGGAAATAAAATTGAGTATACTTTAAGGGGCCTTAAAGTTGATGAAACAGAATATTGTGAAGAAATTTAAAATTGATTAAAAAAATGGTGGACGGTGGTTTTATAAGATATCATATTCCAAAACAATAATAAGGATCTACAAAAGTGTTTTAATAAATTGGAGTATATTTTTAGGGGCCTAAAAGGTAAACTATAGATCTCATTTTGGAAAAAATAAAATGCTGCCTCTTCAGATTGCTGCCTCTAGACACCTGAATGGGTCGTGAGGTTGTGGTAACATCTTAACCGTTACTAATAAATTTTCGTAGGTCGAATTTTTATTCAATTAGAACCCAGTCTAACAAGCTACAGCCAATTCTGGAGCTGATATCTTAAAAATGCCAAATATGAGGAAATGCCGCTAGATGGGGTAAATCCTGAATTTGTCGTGAGGTTTACCGATACTAACAAGTTTTCGTAGGTCGAATATTTATTCAATTAGAACCCAGTCTGCCAAACTACATCCAGTTCTGGAGTTGATATCTTAAAAAATTCAAATATCAGATGCCGCTAGCTGGGGCCTATATCAAAAAAAAACCTTCACTGACCATTTCTTTAGAGATATTTTAAATCCTCTCAAATCCTGAAATGCCAAACTGAATCTATGTAAAATGCGTCGAAAGTCTTCAAAATATTTGGAACACGAAGGTACCGGTATATAAAGGTCATGTCAAATAGTGAATCTATATTGAATATTTGTTGATAGGAAAAGATTCTGCATACGATGAACCCTGAATATAAAAGTGTACTTGCAAAGTATTACAAATTTGGAGGTACCGTCGAAGCCAAGAGTTGCCCGGGGATCATGGGCGGTCTTCGGAAATGGTCAATTCTAAGATATTTTAAGAAAAATGAAAAACAACATTTTTGGTTTTTTGAGTCCTCCTTGAAGTGGTTGGAAATTATACTTCGGGCTACGTCGGTAATGAAGGCTATTATTAAAAGACGGGCGATATGGCCGAAATTAGACCTAGACCTTATTAGCTTTCTATCCAATATCAGCAGAGAGACGGACAAAGATTAGACCTAGAATTTTATGCTGATCAAGAAAATATAAAATTTATGTCATCTCAGACTAATATTTCAGAATATGACAAAAGGAACGCTATAAAGTCGATAGACTATTTTTTATCAATTAATATCAATTCTTTCGAACTAAGCTTTATTTGAATACTTTTAGGTGGCTGAGAAAATTAAAAATATCTAAGCATATCCTCAAGGAAACGTAAGCGACCTGTCACCTGTTTGAAAAACCTAAAGCATTGCATACTTTTAGGCCTTTATTGCTTTAAATGAAGTGACATTGCTTTAGACAGCCAAATATTCTCTGCCCTATTATGTATACGCAAAATTATTTTTCAAACCATTGAAAGGTTAAATTACGATTAATCGGATATGGGATTGGAGCTAGACGCCGGGTTGTTGCAAATACCTTCATCGCAATTCCAGTAACAAAATATATGTCGTTCATTTACTCAAAGAGTGACATAACTCAAAAAGTGTTTTTTTAGGAATCTTAATTTATAACTCTGAAAACCACTTTTGATACTTAAAACCATGCTTGATCTTGCTCAGAAATTTAGCATCAATATCTGGTAACCTCCTGGCAAATAGTTGCCCATTTAGCTATGTTACTTTTACAATTCGGAAAGTCACATTTCAATCGATTACATAAAACAGGTTTTTTCTCATAACTGATTTTTTTGAGTTGTGACACTCTCTGCGTAAATGAGCGATATAACGAAATTATGTTGCTATTCTTTTGGGATTAAAATTCACTTCATTTACATACTTTTCGGTTGTGGTCATGCCTTTGAATGCCGATTTACAAAATAGTGGTCAATAACCTCCTTAAAAATAAGTGTATTTGAGGCTAAAATCAAATATTACAGAAATATAGGTATTACATTAGCATATTTTTAGGCTAGCACTTAAGGGCAAACAATAAAGTATACTTTTAGGTCACAACAAAAAAAATTGGAAGTTGCATTGAAACAAATTAATTATATTAAATTGATTTGAAATAAAATTCCTTATTCAACTAATTAAAGCCATTCATCGTGCGCAAATTTCCCAAAAGAAAAAAACAAATCCCTATATTTAGACGCCCAGCTGTATGCTTTGGAATAATTTCCATGATGAACACCAAAACACAACATTTATCAAAATCAGCACAATAATGAGTTTATTGATAAGAGTTCAAACCGACAGACAATTTGTAGAACACACCAACAACAAATGAAGATATTTTGATTTTGGATTTGAAAAATGTAAAGTGGATGCTGCAAACTTTCACACAAATATACACACACAATTGTATTTATTTCAATTTTGGTTTAAAAAATTTAATTTCGGGCTTATTTTGTTTTAAATCTGAAGGATTAATGTAGCAAAGGATCCTCTCTTAAAAACTTTGTAGATAACTTTGGTAAGAGATGAAGGAAAATTTAAACTGAACTGAGGAAAATATTAAATGTGTATCACTTTGTGAGGAAGAGGGGACGCTCTGTATTATATCGCCAGCTATATGGCTACAGAGAATATATTATTTGATATGATCCATATCAATAACTGTTTAGGACCCCATGTAGTTATTGCTCGAAATACCTTTCAAATCATTCAAACTGTCGTTGCTTTAATGGGGGGAGGTAGGTTTTGAAAGAGTGGGCTATTGCAGTACATTTTAGATCTGACATTGGTCTGGTATAATTAATAAGACGTGACAGATTTGGACGACATCGACTACTTACTGCACTTTATATGTGATATGTGACAATTTTTGGAAAATTTTGAAATGTGCGTGTGGGCCCAATTATTCTACTTCATCCACTTTTATGCGAATAATTGTTAATCCTTTATGGTGGAGGTACCAGAAGGAGTAGACCAATAAATTCCATATTCACATCACATCTCTGGTTAATAGAAAATGTTAAATAAATCATGTTTGAGATCGTTGACTTGTTTCGCAACTTATGAAAAATATAAATATAGAGACTCTTTGTGAGAAAGGTACCAGAAGCGGTGGGCCGATATCTATCATCTTCTCACCAGAACTTCCTTTATTAAAAATATTAAAATGTCTGAAATTTGAACAGAATCGGATGCCTATTATTTATTTATGAGCGTTTTCCCCTTTGTGGGGAAGGTACCAGAAGAAGTAGGCCGATATCTTCCATCTTCACCACAGATCTTGTTTTAGTAAAAATACTGGAATACGAAGTTTAGAAGGAATTGGATAGATATTTTGCATTCTATGAAATTTTTGACCCCTTAGTGGGGGAGGTACCAGAAGGAGGGGACCGATATATCCCATCTTCAAATCAGATCTTGTGATGATAGAAATATTGAGATGTGTCGTGTAATAAAGACACTGGGTGCTTATTTCACATTTTATGAGAGATATAATTATTCAAGATTTTGACCCGTTGTGGTGCAGGTACTGGAAGGAATGGTGCGTTCTATCCGTTGTCTATGCCACCTCTTGTGTTGTCTTGAAATATTCAAATATTGCAAAATTTCAAGACATTCAGACTCTTTATGTCTAATTTTATGAGACTTGTAATTCATCATTTTAACTCTTTGTGTAGAAAGTACTTGATGGAGTGGGTCAATATTGTCCATTTTCGCACCTGACTTAGCACTGATAAAAAGATTAGGGATTGAAAAGTTTGCACAAAATTGGATGATATTTTCTTGTTCTATGAGGTAAATTAGTTTCTATGAAATTTTTGATCTTTTGTGGGGGAGGTACAAGAAGGAGTTGGCCGATATTGCCCATCTCCGAACTCGATCTAAGATTGATAATAAAATTACGATGTACCAAATCGACTAAATCGAATACTCCCTTCGAGAATTATTGTGCGCACCACCCAGCCAGACAGACTAGCGGACGGACACCTCTAGAACGACTCCAAATATCCTGAAACGAACTATGTCCAAAGATACCTAGGTTCTAAAACCGTTATTTCGATGAGACACGTTGTGGCCCTCATATATATCCTCTGTAGCCATATGGCTGGCTGAGGGTATCACAATGCACACTCCTGACATTACATATATAACATCTCGCAGACGACCCTAAATCGACTTTAAATTTCCTGAAACGAATTTAATCCAAAGACACCCAGGTTCTAAAACCGTTATTTCGATGAGGCACGTTTTGGCGGTATCAAATACATAATATTTTTCTCTTTAATATTTTTCTCAAAAATAATTAATATCCGTAGATTTTTTGGTATGGAAAATCGGACACATAGGTTCACGATTTGCTATAGCTCATATAAATTGTAACGCTTAATGCACTATGGGGCCAATGACATGTTTTTGAGGCAAAAAATCACTGGGACTAGGTAGAACTTCCATATTTCTTTTTTAGGTCCTGGTTAGGATGAGAACAAAATCTACCTAATTTCTTTCGAATAGGATAGAGATATAGCTCCCACAAATAACATTCATCCGATTTGTGATTTAGCCCCTCAGAGTCGTAATAATCATAAAATACCATCAAGGTCAAAGTCTGCCATATTTGGGCCAAATCAATTCCTTATAGGCTCTCAAATATATGCTTCAGGCATGACATTTAGTACGAGAGGTCACTACAGCATAAACATATCTCCTTTATATATCCTCCTTTAGTGAAAAACGATTCAGATTAAAATATAACTTTCTTATATTGTTATATTTTTATATATCGGCCCCATAGTGCAATGTAATGAATTTTTTGGATTTTCGTTCACTCCTTCCCTAAAATCCTACCCACTCTTATTAGCTCACCATTACTGCTACATGCAAAGTCCAAAATTGTAATACAAATTTTCCTTTGAACAGATAACATCCAATTTCCTGGCAAGCTTTTCAATTAAAATCTACTAATTGCTTGCCAAGTAACATATGTTTGATGTGATTGAACTGGAAATGATTACATATATTTTGGGATATTTACTGAATAACAATCAATTAATGTTTATTGCATACTTTTGGGATGCTCGGTCAAATACACCACATGCAAACGTACACTCACTCACACACACACAGAATTATTTACTGGACAAATGTTTCAAAGTTAATTCATTTTAAATTAAGATTTATTAGATATACAAACAACTGGCTTTAAGCTTCTTCTTCACAGTTCATATACTGCATATACTTTATATATTCAATTGTGTATCCAGCATATACTTGGGTAGGTGGCCATAATGGTGTTTGTGGTCAGACACATTATATGGTCTAACTAAGCCACCATAATCAAAACACAATTTTCCAAAGAAAATTAAATTTTCCCAAGAAATCCAAAATGCAATTGCTTTAAAGAAAACCAATACAAAATTCTAGCATATTTATAGGCATTCAGCAATTTTAAATTCAATATTTATTGCATATATAGGAATGTTATTTTAAATACATACAATTGCTATTTTAAATATATTTATGGAAAATTTGTATTTACCACATCAGACATTTTATTTTAAATAGAAAGTTATTTGTATTTGTGAAAATAATGTGTGTGTTTGTGTGTGTGTGTGTTATGAGCGCTCGTGTGTTTGACATCTTCTTTAATGTGTCGACTATTTAGGTAATGTCTTCTTCAATGGTGTGTTTGTGTGTGTGTCTGCGTGTTTAATCATTTGCAAACATTTCGTCTTGAAAGCATTTCCAACAAACACCCATTTGAAGAAGTATCGCTGTGTGTTTGTGTGTCAAACAAGTGCACAAAAAGCTAATCGATTGCCATTGAAGAGAGGAAAATTTTAAATTTATCAAATGCTCGCGCAATGATTTGTTTAATTTAAGGTTAAAATTGCAGGATAGAATAGGTCAAGCCCTTGGTTCAGGATACAGACAGGTTCGAAATTCTTAAATAATTTTCATTTTTTGAGGGTAACTTTCTATTAAAGTTAAAAAACAAACCCTACTTCTAGGTTTGAAAGTTAACTCAAATTATATTGTTTTTATTGATTTGATTGTTTTTACTCGCAAGCGGGAGTGCTTGATGAGTATGATTTTTACACGAAGGGAGTAAATCAGTTTGTGCATGTTTTGTATATTTTGCGTTTTTTTATACCTTCATCCATATGGCTAGTGAGGGTATATATCATTGATACGGCCAAAACGTGCCTCATCGGAATAACGGTTTTAGACCCTAGGTCTCTTTGAATTAAATCTTTTTCAGGACATTTGGAGTCGATCTTGCGATGTCGTCCGTTCGTCTGTCTGGCTGGCTGGTGCACACCATAACTCTCGAAGGGAGCATCCGATTTGGTCTAAACTTGGTACATAGTAATATTGTTATCAAACTTAGATCAAGTTCGGCGATGGGCAATATCGATCCACCTCTTCTGGTACCAGTCCCCCACAATTGGTCGACATTTTCAAAGAAAATATTTTACTGCACAAAGGGAGAGAAAGAATAAACCGATTTGGATCCAACTTTGCAAATCTTAATATTTGTATCAGTTCTAGGTTAGGTGCGAAAATGGACAATATTGGACCACTCCATCAAGCACCTCCCCCACAAAGGGCCAAAATTTTAAATAATTATAACTCTTATAAAATAAGATGTTAGATTCCGATTGGCTTCAAACAATACGCATCACAATATTTTTATTAACCCAAAGAATGGTGTTAAAATGGAATATGTTGGTCCCCTCCTTCTGTTACCTCCCCCAAAGGGTCAAAAATTTGAATAACAAAAACGATTAATAAGCCGAAATAAGCATCCAGTTCTCTCCGTATTTCACACATCCCATTATTTCGACTAACACAAGATCTGCTGTGAAAATGGAATACATCGGTCCACAACTTTTAGTACCTCCCCCACATAGGTTAAAAATTTTGAATATCAATGAAGCTCATAAAACGCGAAATTAACATCCGATTTATTTCAAACTCGGCATGTTCCAATATTTCTACCAACACAATATCTGTTTAAAAGATGGTAGAGATCGGACCATTTCTTCTGGTACCTCCCCCATAAAGGGTTGTGAACAACCAAAACTATTATAAAATCTGAAATATGCATTTAGTTCTCTTCATATTTTACACATCCCATTATTTCTTCTAACACAATATCCGCTGTGAAAATGGGATACATCGGCGCACTCCTACATCGGCGCACTCCATCACTACACACCCGTAGGGAAAATCGACTAATACTTTTTAACTTATTTTCCTTTAAATTAAGAAAAATCAAAGCACACTTTTAGGTTTTAAACTCAATACAAATCAAACCACTGATTTTATTGTTTTTACTCGCGACCGGGAGTGCTGGATAAGTTTTACACAGTTTGAGCATATTTTTCATTTTTCCCTTTTTTTTATCAAAAATTACAATTTTTTGCTTTGTTTTGAATATTTCACCAATAAATTATATTTTTATTGCATTTTTGATTTGCGTCGAATTTCTTTGGTCCCCAATAACGACGCAAATCGGGGACACTTGTTAGTAATCAGAACTTTAATGACCTTCGAAATATTCCCATTCTTCTAAGCAAATTTTCTCTTTCAATCAAAGGTCAGCTTATGGACTTTTCCCAAAAGTATAATTTAGCCAATTATTGAGGTAGACTACCTCCAGAATTCCCATTCAAACAAATCATCATCATCATTATTGATAATTTCATTAATTATAATAATTTGATATATTGAATATTTATTATCGACCGCCAAGCACTTAATGAACACATGTTGGATTATTCTACGCATTAACTTTTGCTCTGCTTCCCCACAAACCCTTTCCTTTTTTTTTGGAATTCCCCTGGGGCCCTGTTTCTTTAAATAAACACCAGGCGCAGTACATTGAAGGTCACACAACTAAATTTTCATTATTTCATAATGGAATGTTTAATAATGGTTCTTGTGAACTTAACTTTTATTTTAAACAATGGTAGAATGAGCACTCACACACACATACTTACATTTCCAAAACTCTTTCACATATCCTCAGACGTTTTAATTATTTAATAAAGTATTTATTAGGGCTAGGGGGTGGGAGAACAATAGTTTTTATTACAGCATACTTTTAGGGGTACATTAATGTAAACAAATGCTGTTTATTGTTTACGATGCTTGGTTGTGCAAATATATATCATGAATGATTTTTAGGAGGTATTTAGGTAGAATGTAAGGATATATTATACATGGCATACTTTAAGGGATGTTTACTTAGTTCTGAGTTGAAGAGAACATATTTTCTTAAGTTGATTATTTTTTTTAATAATTTTTATTGTATTTTATTTTTAGTTTCGTCTCATATGAAAGTTAATTTAAGGTATAAGTTTTGAACTTAAAACAATGCACACTTTTAGGATGTAAAAGTTATGTTCTTTGTTATTTAAAAACTCTTGCGTACTTTTTGAAAGTTTAATTGCTTAATAACTTATCATGTTTATATTTTGTCGTAGTTCCTTTGAAGCATAAGTTTTGGAACTTTAAGCAATGCATACTTTCAGGATGTAAGAAAATTGTATTCTCATTGTTCATTAATTACTCTTTGTTGCTTAAGACTTCTTTGTGAAAGTTTAAAATTCCTTTATATTCCCATTTTCTTGTTATTTTTTCCTTTTCAACTTCTCCACACAAGAGTTAAAAGAAGAATGGGGGAGGGAGAGAACATTGTCATTGACTGGATCATTGGAATTAAATCCAATGGATTTAATTTAATTGATTTATTTGTTTTCGTTTTTCATTTTTTTTTTTTTCAATTTTATTTACTCTTCATACAAACATGAACTCCAATGCCATTGATCCTGCTATTTTATTAATTAAATGTCAATGTAGTTGAAGTCCATATTTTTTTCATTTATATTTGGGTCATACATATATATTTTTTGTTGTTCGTTGTAGCATTCACATGGGTATGATGTGCTACATGATTTATGAAAGATTAAAAATGTTTGTGTTCTTCATGTGCGTGTGTGTGATTTTTATTTACGTCATTAGAAATCGGCCCTTTGCCAAAGGATATGAAAGGGTTTGCACTAAACGAGTGGCCTTTTTATACCCCTCGCCATTCATAACATATATACAGGGTAAAATAAAAAAAAACTGCAACAAAGTCAAATGCCAAAATGTTTATATTTTCTTTTAAATTATATTGAATGAAAGCAAAGCATGTCGGAAGTAGCATCAAATTTTAGAATAAGTTTAGATTTGTTTGAATTGGTCTCCTTTGGCACGAATTATGGCCTTTAAACGGCCACAGAAACCGTCACACGCTGCCCGAATGTTACTCTGCGGTATTTTGGTCCATTCCCGGCGAAGCGCTTGCTTGAGGTGATCGACACTTTGGTATTTTTTAGTGCCAACCTTGCTTTCCAAAATACTCCAGACACAATAGTCCAACGGATTGGTATCCGGAGATTTTGGTGGAACCTCATTTTGCAACCATTCTTGGGTGGCGCGTGCTGATTGCGATGGTGCTGAGTCCTGTTGAAATGTCCAGAGTCTTCGGGCAAACGTTTGCGTGCCCATGGCTTTAATACACCCTACAGAATATTTTCGAGATAACATCAGGCATTTATTCTGATGCCACGGTCGATTACTACGAGTGGAGAGCGATCATCGGCTGTTATGGCGGCCAACACCATCACCATGGCCGGTGCTTGAGTTCTGGTGGCCAACCGAAGTGCACATTTTCAGCTGACCTCTTTGGCAAGTAAACACGATCATTTTGTTTGTTTACAAGCTGCTGGACAACAAAAGTTTTCTCATCGGAGAAAACCAAATTCGGCAGTTCACCATTTTTGGCCAAGCGAAACAACTCTTTAGCTCTTTTGAGTCTATTTTCTTTCTGTTGCGGTGAAAGTTCTTGCACTTTTTGGAATTTCAATGACTTTACCCCGAGCTCATTTTTCAATATTTGCCGAATGGAATATTGCGATATGTTCAGCTCACGAGCCATTTTTCGGCCACTGCGGCGCGGGTTTCGATCATTCGCTTCTCTAATTTTCGAACCATTTCTGCTGATGTTGCTGTTTTCTTCTGTCCACTTACTTGACGTCGGCCTACGCGATGGCACTTGTGCGATGGCCACTTGTGGTTTTCCAGCCAAATATAAAGAAATCACACTGTCACGCTTGAATTCCATCACGAATAACTTTTTTTCTGGAAAATTCTCACCAAAGTGCTTTTATACACTTGTAAACATTATAATGAGCTGTCTCTGAAATAATTTTAACAGCTGTCGAACGAGTGGCCTTGAAATGACAGCAGTCTGAAGTTGGTTGCAGTTTTTTCATGTCACCCTGTATGTATCGCTTAACCAAGAGTGTCCCAAGCAAAATCTTCAGCCTCAAGACCATGGTTATTTTCGAGTAAAATTTAAAAGTTACAGCTCGTTAACAATCTTGTACTTTTTTACCTAATGTCACTCACGGGCAAAACTTCAAAACTTCTCGGTTTGTGTCTAACGTTAAAATGACAATTTGGTTCCATTTTGTGCTTCTTAGCTTTTTCCAGCCTTTGGATTTCGAATTTCCTCAAAAAAAACCTAATTTTAAAAATGTCCTTTTTTTGCTCTTACCGATCCGAACATATCGAAGCTCAAGGGTGTGTATAATGAAGGGCCTTTAAATTAAAATGTCAGCACTGACGTCGGTAGCAACTCCATTTTTACCTTCCTGAAGTATAATCGAGAAAAAAAACATTTGAAAATATTTGTTTGAATTAATGGTGCATATATTTAGGCGACAAACAAAATTCATGCTTTCAAGAACAAACGTTAGGGACAAATTCTCACAGTCCCATTCCCCAATAAGAACAAAACAAACACCCATTGCCTATCATCTGGGCGTTTTGCATATTTGATTCATATACGCAGCCTATTCTCGTATTCACCCGTTTGACGTCATGTCCATATATAATTGCGTAAACTATATCAATTAAATATTCATTCCTACGCAATTCACATGGATTAATTAAAATACAAAGACATTTCTATGTAATTTATATGTAATTGTGATTCAATTGTTTGTTTGGAGAGGAGGATGAATGTGTATGAATGAGGTGGTCACAGTGCTGAATGGCAAACACTTTAAACACTAGAAAATACAATTATTTTCCATATAAATAAAATGTAATTTAATTAAAATTCAATTTTCCACACATTGCAATATTTTGCCCAAAGAGCAACAATTAAATTATTTACATAATGTGATTTAGTTACTAGAAACAATTTAAAGTTTCAAGTTTAGCTTTTGTGTGTGTGTTTTGTAAATATTATTAAATTATTGTTGGGAATTTGTTGTTATCATGATGATGATAAATTTCATTAAATTTGCATGTTCTTTTGAGCGCGTTCTCTTCACATACATATATCTAAAGCCTAAAAATAGACTATTATATTTGTTTGCCATTTAGTAACCACACACACTCACACACAAAACCAACATTAGCCAACCACCGCCATTCACCATATTGACATTTATGTTTATACATATATTTGATTTAAGGTAAAACGTTTTGGCTTGGCATTTTTATCAACATCCGCATCCTCGACTTGGCAATGTTTCGGTCATTTCATGATAACCAAAGTGAAATGAAACTAGATGTCCGTCCGCACATCAATCCATAAAACTCGGTAGCCTTTTGCCACAAACAATATGACGATGATGGTCATCACCATAGCATCAGCGTCATAGTCCTCATCGTCAGTGGCATAAAATGGAAGTATCATCACCTACCTGACCAAATAATGTACCTATGCAAACAAATAGTCTGACCAAACGACAGACAGACAGACACTCCGACTGCTGGCAAACTCCAGAGCTTATTTTGTCTATCTCTCTGTCCTCTATTTATCTACAATGTTTCCAAATGTCAATCACGGCGGTAAAACACAACTTAAGGATATAAAAACAAAATAACATTGGTTTGTTTCTTTTTTATTTTGTTAACCTGGCATGGGTGTTAAGTGTATATTGGGATGTAACGAATACATATGTTTTGTGCACTTTATTTGCCATTCTGTTGGAAAGAATTTCAATTAGGGACGTACGCTGTGTGGATGATCCGAAATGACTACTTTTCTGTCATTTACTCTATATATGTTACATGGAAAATCGGTCAACGCTCAGATATTACCCTATGAATCGATACATTACGATTTACATATTTCAGGGGACCTCCGCCACAATATCTCACTGAATTAGATGCCATTTCACATTTCGTCCTTAGAACTTCACCAAAACAAAAAAAATAAAAAAAAAAACAGTTGATAATTTTTTGATATGACACACCATGTCCCGATTATAAAGACTTTGACGAATTTTGATGCGTTTTCTAAGTTTCAGGTTCTCAGAATACAAAACTATCACCAGCAGGAAAACCTCAATATAGTTCCACTATATTTGATTAAACGGAGCTAGGATTGCATGAAAGAAACGCATTTAAAGGGAAAAATGGCCCTCTTTGTGAAGAGGGGATTTTTGGAACTTATGTGTACGAAAAGTACCAAAAGAAACAAAATGATGCGACACAGTTATTAACCGAACTAGAACATTGTGAAATTGTACAAAGAGAGGTGAAATTGCCCAGCATTTTAGGAATTTTTTTATACGAAAAGTACTAATATGTACAATACTATTATTAAACGAGCGAAAGGGCTAGTTAAACTAAGGGATCAATCTTTGTGAATAAGACATTTTTAAATCTTGGTAATTTAAATGTACCAAAAGTACGATCTATAAGAACTTTAATTTTGTGAAAAAGTGCGAAAAGATCTGAAAAAGAATATTATGTCTGGAGCTTGGTGCACATAAAGGCACGAAAAGTAATAAGTGCTGTAAGCTATCGAAAAAAGCAAGAAATTTGAAGAGGTCCAATCTTGGCACTCTAAGTGTAGGAAAAGTTCTAAAGATTGGAGAATGGTACAACATTGTTATTAACCGACCTATAAGGACTAGAACCTTTCGAAAATGGTGGAAGAGGGATGAAATAGGCCGAGATTTTTGATTTACAAATGGTACTGATACGATATAATTGCAAGCGATCCACAAGAGCCAACAACTCAAAATTTTGCATGGGATAAACCCCTGGAAAAAAAGGGATTTTGGAAAATGATATTTTAAGTGTACCAAAAAAGGCCTAGAACGTTGTGAAAATAGTTGAAGGGTGTTGAGATAGGCCGGGACTTTTTTTTGGAAATTTGGTACTTTTAATGTAAGAAAAGTACATACTAACAGGTTCCAAATGATACGATATTATTTTTGATCGATCGATATGGAAAAATCGTACAACATTAGTTGATCATTTCTTTTAAAGCGGGGTAATATTAGTCGGGAGATTTGGAAATTCGTATGTAAGGGTACGAAAAGAAAAGAAGAACAAGACGACAAACATTATTGTTTAACTTTGAAATTTACCATGGGGTCATTCTTTGTGTAACTGGAAACTTATATGGTACGAATGGTACTAAAATTTACAAAATGGTACATCTTCCTTACTGAGCAATCGATAAGAGCTGACACTTTCAAATTTTATCTGAAAGTAACTTTTGGTGAAAAAATTCGATTTTTTGAAGTTCGTGTCTTGGAGGTACGAAATGTACTGTTATGTACAAATAGGTACATTATTATTGTTTGGCTATCGAAAGGATACAGAACTTTGAAAATGTGCATGATGGTTACTCTTACTTTGCGAAGAGGCGCAAAATAAACAGGAATGTTTATAACTTCTTATTTTAAGTTTAGAATAGTACCAAAATGTACAAAATGGTATAACATTGTAATTAACGATTGGCAAGAGCTGGAACTTTAATCAATTAATTAATTGTTAATTTTTAATTAATTGTAAATTTTTCGTATAGATGGAAACTAAAAGCGTACGAAAAGTACCAAAATTTACTGAACAAGTACAACATTGTTAGTGAGATAGAACTTCAAAAAGGACAGGTCATGTAAAGCGTAATATTTGGGGAGTAGTGTTTTAGGGAAGCAAGAAGTACAAAAAAGTACAAAATGGTATAAGAACAGGAACCTTTTAAATTTCGAATGGGTTGGGGAGAACTTTAAGCGTACGAAAATTTCAAATAGGTACAATATTTGTTTATTGAGCTATCGGTAAGAAATAGAACATTGAAATTTTATTCGGGGGTCACTTTTTATGATAAGAGCGTCAGAAGGTACCAAATGGTACATAATTGTAATTATGCAATTTCTAAGAGAACTAAGGATTAAGATAAAGTAGTTGAATGGTATTTATAAAATCGTTATAGCTATGTTTCCGATATTTCGTTTCATCTTAAAAATCAAAAACATTCTGCGAAATTCAATTCAAAAAATTGTACTTTTTGCGATATAAAAATTGAATCCCAAAGTGCTAGCTATGACGGAGTCGAGCAAAAATTATTAAAATTGGCATGGCTTTCATCCTTGTGGTAAAGGGCTCAAAAAAGGTTGTTTGAGTGATAATTTGTACCAAACTGATACTGGAAGTAACTGAATCCTAAATTTGTTAAAAGTGGTGATTTTGTAATGTTGATGGTCATTACTGATTCGAGACTATATACATATTGGAGGTTATTGCAATTAGTACTGAATAGTACTAAATACTGTGTTGACGGAGATAAGGATATTTTTAAAGGCTTGAATCCTAAAATTTAATTAGATGTCGCAATTAGTGTGAGAGAAAGTTATCGTAGTAGATTTTTTAGAAATTCGTACTAAATGGTAGCAAAAAGTACTAAATGGTACCAAGTAGTACTAAATGGTACCAAAAGTACTAAATGGTACAAAAAGTACTAAATGGTTCCAAAAAGTACCAAATGGTCTGTTTTAAATTTTATTAATTTAAATAAAACTCATTTGGAATGGTGTCTTTCCAGCATTCACTTTCGATTTGTCATACAAAAGCCGACCCCAAATGTTTTATTGCTAGATCTGGAATTTTCATATTCGATATGTTGTTTCGTCTAACGAAACTAACATTTTCTGAGCAATTTAATATTCAAAAGAAATTTTTGGTACTAAAAAGTGTAATAAATTTCAAGGAATAACGTGAAAATTAAAGAATTGGTTGTAAAGAAATGGAAAAGGCGTACTCAAATTATATATAAATTATTTGTAATCTGTTTCAAAGTACTATGGATGTTATTCTTTAAAATCTAGCTTCCTTGTTCAAATGCTATACTAAACATTTATTTTTTTTTAAATTCTATATTTACGTTTTTGAAATTTGTCTTTAAAATTTTCCTAAACACCTGTCAATAACTCATAATTGAAAATAATCTTTCATAAAATATTTTGCGTAAATTTGTTCTTGAAAAACATTCCTATCAATTCAATCTTTTCACTCCACCATTGCCAACATTCAGGTTTAGACTGGTATTCGTTTATATTGACACCTTTCTTTCCTGATTTGTTTTTCTTATTTTTTCATAGGAAACAACTAGCTTCGAGAATTTCTTCTTCCATTGCCATTGCAATAAGATAAAGGAATTCCCTTTTGTTCCTTGCCATCATTGGGGTGGGGGAGAGAATTGGTTGGCTTGTGCCATTGTTATTTTTGCAAATTGTTTTTATCAATCACTTATTTCATGTCGGGTGGAAAAGGTCGCTCGGTTGCTCGCTAGCTTACATAGAAAAATAAGTTATAAAGTGTAGGGTTTTCGGTAGCTACTTGATAGGATACATACGTACGTATGTCTGTATATGCCATGAATTGCAAGCATAATAATATTTTTTCATATTATGTCTTCTATGTGAGTTTTTCTTTTCTTTTGTTTTTTTTTTCTGTTTGTTTTCTTTGTCTGTCTGTATGTATGTTCAAATTGATAGATTGTAAATGAAACGTGATGGCATATAAGTATGTATCATATTTGTTCATGTATTTGTCTCCATTGAATGTGCTACCATATCTCTCCATTATATACAGAACTAATTTAATATTGAACACATATAGAAGTTCATCGTTGTTCGGTTGTTGCCTCTATTTCTTCTTTAATAGAATTTTATCAGTAAATTGTTGGGGCAAAACATTTTGCTTTGATGTTGATGATATTGAACGGAATCAATGTTACCTTCTGTGTATATCTGTATGCAATATTAAATTATACGAATTTATGAAGCATATCTTGAGGTGTCTACATAAAAATTGAATTTGTGTAGCATACTTATTATACCCTACAACACTATGTGTTGGGGTATTATAAGTTTGATTGGGCCAAAAATTATGTAACACCACGAAATATTGATTTCCCATATAGGAAAGCATATATGGATCTTCCTAGCTCGCCGAGCTGAGTCGATCTAGCTATGTATGTCCGTCCGTCCGTCTGTCCGTCTGTCCATCTGTCCATGTTAATTTGTAATCACTCTACAGGTCGCAATTATGGTCCAATCTTCACGAAATTTAAAATGGAGGTGGGGCTAGGGTCAGAATAGAACCCTATTTCTTTTGGTGATGATCGCATAATATTTAGGGGTTGAAATGGACCAAAAACTGAAAAAAAATCCTGATTTTGCACTTGCTCTACAGGTCGCAATTATAGACCAATCGACGCGGAATTTCGCATGTAGCTAGAGATTAGGGCTGGCAAGAAGCCTACCCATTTGGGTGGTCATCGGATAATATTTAGCGGGTAAAATAGACCATATCTTTTTTGTTGAAAAAATTCAAAATTTTTCATTAAACCGCAAATATTTTAAATCCCGGCGAAATCACAAAGCCATGACAAGGTTACTTCTGATCTTTACATTGATGTTAACATCCAACAAAACGGATATATAGAAAATATCTGCGATATATATGTTTATCAAAGAAGATATTCTTGAAAAATCTCTTATATGTCGAGAACGGCTGAACTGATTTCGACAGTTCTCATTAATTTAGAATGGCCTCTTGGCAGGAAACATTAAACGTCTAAAAAAATCGCATAAAAATATCTCTCTAAAGATGCAAATATTGATTTTGTAAAATTTTCTCATATTTTTTCCATTTTGTCATATTTTTGGCATATTTTCATTTTGAATTAAACATTTGGTAATATTTCTACAGCTAACAAAACTAAGTAATTAGGATATCAGGATATCATATACAGATCGCATTTATGGCCCGATCCTTACGAAATTTTGCATGGAGATAAGATGAGGGTCAGAATAAAAGCCTATTCTTTTTGGAGATGATCGCCATATATTTAGGGGTTGAAATGGACCAAAAAATATTGGTTTCAGATCTAGGAAGACCATTTACGTGCAACATCTACCAATGAATAGGAAATGAGCAAATTAGTTTAAGTTGCTATTATTCGAAAATTAGAGAACGGAACCTGATGGTTTTCTTTTATTATTTGTCACAATATCTTGCGGAATTCTTTCGAGTATCTCGCCTATATAAACTGTATCGTTTATTACAGTGTTGTAGGGTATTCAACGGTCGGCCCCGCTCGACTGTAGCCTTTGCTTACTTGTTAGATATAAATGTTTTAAATATTAAACTTCAATTGAAAATTTATATTTATACCCTCCACCATAGTATGGAGGGTATAAGACATTTTAGACCCCACAAAGTACAGGGTGCGATGAAAAAACTGCAACCAACTTCAGACTGCCGTCATTTCAAAGCTACTCGTACGACAGCTTTTAAAATTATTCCTGTGACAGCTCAGTATATTGTTTACAAGCATACAAAAGCTTTCTGGTGAGAATTTTGCCGAAAAAAAGTTATTCGTGATGGAATTCAAGCGTGATAGTATGATTTCTGTATATTTGGCTGGAAAACAACGAGTGATTATCGTAAGAGCACTCCAGCATTTAAATGTAAATAAATATTTTTTGCTTGTACCATCGCTTGTTACCTGATACTGGTAGCGTAGCCCGACGTCAAGGAAGTGGACGGAAGAAAGCAGCAACACCAGCAGAAATGGTTCGAAAAGTAAAGAAGCTACTTGATCGAAACCCGCGTCGAAG
Source organism: Musca domestica (assembly GCF_030504385.1). Classification (NCBI taxonomy): domain Eukaryota; kingdom Metazoa; phylum Arthropoda; class Insecta; order Diptera; family Muscidae; genus Musca; species Musca domestica. Next base: position 6,551,431 of record NW_026712155.1, read on the forward strand.
TGGCCGAAAAAACGAACATGTCGCAACATTCCATTTGGCAACTATTGAAAAATGAGCACGGGATGAAGCCATCGTATTAATCGACCGTGGCATCAGGAAAATATTCTGGAGGGTGTATTAAAGCCTTTGGGCACGCAAATATTTTGGCCGCAGACCTTGGACATTCCAACAGGACTCAGCACCATCGCACTCAGCACGCGCCATCCAAGAATGGTTTCAAAATGAGGTTCCCCGCTTCATTTCCAGCGCCCACCAATCCGTTGGACCATTGTGTCCGGTGTCTTTTGGAAAGCAAGGTTGGCACTAAAAAATACCAAAGTGTCGATCACCTCAAGCACGCTCTTCGCCGGGAATGGGGCAAAATACTGCAAGAGCAACATTCGGACAGCGTGTGACGGTTTCATTGGCCGTTTGAAGGTCATAGTTCGTGCCAAAGGTGACCAATTCTATTATTCTAAAATTTGATGCTATTTCCGATATTTTTGCTTTCATTCAATAAAATTAAAAAAATGTCAATATTATGGCGTTTGACTTTGTTGAATTCAATCTAGAAGCAAGTACATTATCTTTGGTGAAAATCGGTTCAGATTTAGCTATAGCTCCCATATATATGTTTCATTCGATTTGGTCCTTAAGTTTCTAACATTCGTAATATGAATTCGACCACAATGATATTTGGTACCAGATGTCTTATAGAGCTCGGAAATACCTTTGCCAAATGTTTTCGAGATCTGCTAAGATTTGGATGAAGCTTTCATATATATCTTCAATCGATTTCGGGTTAATTGTGCGCTAAATGGCCAATATCACTCCAAATAACCTGAATTTTGGCACATCCGACCGAATTATATATATCTTATACAGCTTTGCCAAAATGTAATCGAGATCGGCTAGGATTTGAATATAGCCTAGGATTTGGATATATATCCTTAAGCCAATTTTAGGTTCATTGTGCACCAAATGGCTAATATCAGCCCAAATGAAGTGAATTTCGGGCCGTACGTTTACATTTGGCGGAACTCGCCTTCGATTCATATTTTTGTAAATAAAATCTTTCTCGGAAATAAAAATGTCTCCGTCAAATTTAGTGAAAATCTATTCAGAAACCGAATTGTAACTGCTCTAAAGCCAAATGTTTGTAGGTGGTATGATCTACTTCAAATAAATTCTTATGTTACGGGAGTTACGTATAATCATACTACCCCTGATAAAATTGATAAGTTCTTGGAAACAATTAGCCAATAAAACGTGTACAATTATGGCACTGTAAGCATAAGTGAATTTGACATTCTTTAGTTTGACTTTATTTTATTTTTCCAGTTAAAACTGTCTGGAGCTGAGTATACAATTATTTACAAAAGTGTGTTAATCAAATTTCATTTAAAATAAACTTATGCTAACACTGCAATAATTAATTAACAAATAATACCTGTAGAATAAGTAAATTAAAAATGTAAAAGTTAGTCTTAGTTCCATCCTCTTAGTCGCAAGTCGACGAATAAATAAATAAAAGAAAGAAAAAAAAAAAAAAAAAAAAAAAACAATTTTTTTTTTTAATAAACATAATTAATCAGGTTATCTAATTGGCGCAGTCGGTAGGATCCTTTAGGAATTAAAAAGGATCCAGTGAAACGTACCTAAATTATAAATAATTAAATAAATTCTGCGAATCCTACGGGACCCTCCAGGATTATAAAATAAACATTAGTGCAGTGAATAATTAAAAAAAAAAAAAATTAAACACCACTAAAATAAACAATAGTGCAGTGAATAATTCAAAAAATTGAACACCACTAAAATAAACAATAGTGCAGTGAATAATTCAAAAAATTGAACACCACTAAAATAAACAATAGTGCAGTGAACATTTAAGTTAAGTGGACACCACTAGATAAAGGAAGTCAATCCTTTTTTTTTTTTTCTTTTAAAAGTGTATTCGCAAAGGCAAAAAGTCTTCGACAAACGAAGAAGAATGGAGGAACAAGCTCACATCGCATCCGTAAATGTGGCAGAAGAACTAGCCAGAAAGGATCAACAATTGGAACGGTTACGCCAAGCATATCTAGAATTGCAACAGCAAACACAAGAACTACAACAACAACAGCGTAACCCGGTGTTATATGATACACAATCAAATAATGCAAAAGACAACATTTTAAAAACGATAAATCATCTACCCATTTTCACCGGCACCGGAGAAGTAACGGTGAACAGCTTTTTTAGTAGCACTGAGTACTTGCTGTCAACTATACAAGATGAAAATATTAAGAAGGAGGCCATAAGAACAATATTCTATAAAATAATCCAGGGACAAGCTAAAGACGTCATAATAAACATACCCACACCGGACAACTGGCAACTAATCAAGGAGACTTTAAAACTAAGGTATAGACCGAACGTGGAACCACACAATATATATAGGATGATAGCCAACTTAAAAGTAAATTCGGTAAGTGAATTAATAATAGAGTTGCAGAATCTAAAATATAAGGCAGATGAGTTAATAGTTTATTACCGAAATGACCACTATATTGACTTATCAAACGTGGACAGTCTTTTAGTAAATACAGTTAAGGAAATGACACAAGGTACACTGTTAGACAAAATTTACGAAGAAAGAAACATTAATGATATATTAAAAATATTGACAAGAAGGAGATTTGAAGACACATGCATTAGGCCAGAATATAGGAAGTTTAGGACTAAAGACGACGTAACATTTAGACAAAATCGGTCGCAAAATAGGAATAATTTTAATCCGCAGATTAACAGTAATAACCAGGGATATAATCAACGGAATTGGTTAGGACAAAATAATTTTAGGTCGGATATTAGACAAGAACGAAATAATAATGATAATAATAAAACCTATAATAATAATAATAACGATAACTATAATAGGAATAGAAACTTTAATCATTCAGGACAGTATAGAGTCCAACAAAATAACAGTTATAATAATAACTATAATAATAGGAATCAAAATGGAAATTTTAATCATTCAGGACAGTATAGAGTCCAACCAAGTAACTATAATAATATGTCGGGAAATTTCAGAAGGTTTCAGCAACAGGTAGGAAACCCTAGGCCAAATTTCAGCCAAAATCGCTTGAATCAACCTAGGCAAGACCAGCAGGAACCTATGGAAATAGACAATATAGAAGTAGATAATTATCGAGTAGTAGGAAACTCTGAACCAAATTTACATCAGGATAACGGACAAGACCAAAGACAAAATAATTTTTTTCGGAAACAACCTCCGATTGTTTACCTACCATAACCATTACGATTAATAAAAGGAAATATAAAGCTTTGATTGATACAGGCGCAAACTTAAGCCTGATTGACAGTAAGGTAAAAGATTTTGAACGAGTTTTACTAAAACAACCTATAGAATTTAGCACCATAACTAGGAAGGACATAATTAAATTTGAAGTTATAACTGACGCACCTATGGAATTTAACTTACCAAATTATACAAAAATTAAGTGGAAAATGCAAGAGTTAAAAGGAAGAAAGTACAATTTTATTATAGGAGTTGATTTACTAAACCATTTTAACACGATGATAAATTTAATAGACGGACACATAACATTTAATAACAAGATTACAAAATTTTTAATTAATCCATATAAGGATTTGGAAATATGTTCATTGGAAAAACTGGAAGTTGACTTGGACAGAATTCAGTTGAATCATTTAAATGCAGAGGAGCATTTAGAAGTTACGAGAATTTTAAGAAGATTCGACAAAATATTTTTTAAAGAAGGGGACCAATTGACAAGTACAATGACAATAAAACATGAAATAAGAACGACAACAAATGAACAGATAAATTCCAAATTATACAGATATCCGCCACAACATGAAGAAGAAGTACGACGACAGATCAGGGAAATGGAGGAACAGGGCATAATTAGGAAAAGTTGTTCAAGATATTCAAGCCCATTAATAGTAGTACCCAAGAAAATAGATAATTCTGGAGAGCGTAAATATAGATTAGTGGTAGATTATAGGAAGCTTAATGAAGTGACGATCGATGATAAATATCCACTACCGAACATAGATTCAATTTTAGATAAACTAGGACGAGCACAATATTTTACTACCTTGGATCTAGCCAAGGGATACCATCAAATTCTAATAAGAGAACAGGACAGAGAGAAAACAGCTTTTGTGACACCTCACGGATTATATGAATTCATAAGAATGCCGTTTGGGTTAAAAAATGCCCCAGCGACATTCCAACGATTAATGAATGAAACACTAAGAGATTTCATTAATAAAACATGTGTAGTTTATCTGGACGATATACTTATTTTTAGTACTTCTCTTAAGGAACACGTTAAAGCCATAACGGACATTTTCACGGTATTGGAACGGGCAAATTTAAAAATACAAATCGACAAATGTAATTTCATGAAAAGAGAGACAGAATTTTTGGGGCATATTCTGACAAAGGAAGGACTAAAACCAAACCCCAATAAAATTAAGGTTATTCAAGAATTAGATTTACCTAAAACAGAAAAACAAATCAAAAGTTTCCTGGGATTAACGGGATATTATAGAAAATTTGTGAGAGATTATGCTAAAGTCGCACAGCCAATAACAAAATACTTAAAGAAAGGTGTAAAAATAAATTTAAGGGACCCTACATACATAGAAGCTTTTGAAAAATTAAAATCTTTAATTAGCTCTCATCCAATTTTAAGATACCCAAATTATGAAAGACAATTTACATTAACTACAGATGCGTCGAATTACGCAATCGGTGCTGTCCTGTCACAGGAGGGACATCCAATTTGTTTTGCATCAAGAACGCTTAACAATCACGAAAGAAATTATTCGGCAACGGACAAAGAATTTCTAGCAATATTATGGAGCGTTAATTATTTGAGACCATACCTCTATGGTCGAAAATTTAAAATACTTACGGATCACCAACCCATCAGATTTTTACACACAAAATATAGAGGGAAAGACATGTCACCCAGGCACCAGCGATGGTTTTTGAAATTAGGAGAATACGATTTTAATATAGAATACATAAAAGGCAAGGAAAACAAGGTGGCAGATTTTCTAAGTAGAATTGAGAAAGATAATGAAGATGATACCATTTCAGATAAGGTACAAAATTCGGAGAATAATTCAGAATTGAGAATAATAAATAATATTGAGGATGATGATGATGTATCAATGATTACAATTCATTCAGCTGATGAAAATTTACAAGATCATTTCTTTATAAAAGAAGAAATAGTGAATAAGTACAGGACACAGATTATACTTACAAATGATAAAGTTCAGGAAATAAAACATCTACATAATAAAAGGATAATTTTCATAGCGGAAAGTGATTTTCACGAAATGGGGGAAATATTTAGAAAGTATATTACCAAAGGAAAAATAGGTATATTTTCGGAAGTATCGGAGAGAAGCTATAATACTGTTCAGGAAAAACTAATAGAAATGTACTCTAATGAGAAACAAGTGGAATTTATTAAATGCACTATCAGGGCTCAAGATATAGAAACAGAAGTGGAGGCGGTGAAACAGATATCATTATATCATGTAAAAGAAAGTATGCACTCGGGCATACAGGAAACCTATAACCAAATAAAAAATAAAATTTATTACCCAAGATTAATGGAACTAATTCAATTAGTTATAAATCAATGTGAAGTTTGTCAGGAGATAAAATATGATAGAAATCCAATTAAATTGAAATTCTCATACACAGAAACACCGTCGACGAAAAACGAAATAATACATATTGACACATATGTGATTAAAAGATTTCATTTTTTGACAATAATTGATAAATTTTCTAAATTCGGTGCAGCGTATCCATTGAATGATAGAAATCATTTAACAATAATGGAGCAATTAGATGATCATTTTACAAAGGTAGGGAAGCCAAGGAAAATAATAGCCGATAATGAATTTAAAGCCACTAGACTAAAGGAATTCTTAGACAATGAAAATATAGAATTGCATCTGACCAAACCTAATAGTCACACGGGAAACGCCGACATAGAACGATTTCACAACACAATTGCGGAAAAGTTTAGGATAATGTATAAAGCAAATAAGGAAATACCGGTGAAACAATTAATTCAGAGATCAATTAGAAATTACAACGAACGATATCACTCAACTATTAAATGTACTCCTAAAGAGGTTCAACAAGGAAAAATGGATGAAAATAAAGTTAGAAAGTATTTAGAGGACAGTAAAAGAAAAATAATAGATAAAATAAATAACTCTAGAGAAGATTATAAGGAAAATAGAAAAGAAGGGTTTATAAAAAATTATAAGGCCGTCCGACATAAGGAACAACCGAAATATAAAAAGACAAAACTGGAGCGAATACATCCGTGCAATATTAAAAGACCTTTGAAATTTGCAGATTTGGACAATACTGATGATACTAATATGGATACCACAGACTAGAGGGATAATTACTACAAAATTTCTGACAGAACAAAGAGGATATATGGACATTTGCATGGGAAATCAGAAAATTGTTAATGAATCGGACATAATTTTACATATAATCAATCTTCACGAAATTGAAACAATTTTAGATGACATAACAGATAACATTATTCTAATGAAAATCGAAAACAAAGAATTACTTGAGTTAGAACTATTAGATGCCAGAAATAAATTAATGACGTTGATACCCAAACAAAATAGAAAAAGACGTGGACTAATTAACGGTATAGGAAGTATGACCAAATGGTTATTTGGGACGATGGACGATGAAGACAGACGGAACATACAAGAACATCTTCTTAATATTAATGAAATTAAGGAAAATAATAATCAACAGATTGTAATTAATGATTATTTCAATATAACTTTAAGTCATTTAAAGATGGTAATTAAGAATGATAGAAAGAAAATAGAACAAGAATTAAACTCTATAAACAAATTTTTAGAGGAAGAAAATAATAAAAGTTTATACTTAGAACAATTGACTAATATACAATTAATTAAGAATAAGATAGAGCATTTGCAAGACAACGTAATTTCTGCAAAATACGGGATTGTACACCCAAGTATTTTAACAAGTAGAGAAATAAGAAAATATGAAATAGATTATAACAAACTTAAATATATTCAGTTTGGAACAACATTTCTTAACAACTCTTATCTTGTGTTTGGAATAAAAATACCTAAACAATTTATAACAGTAAAATTAAGATTTATTGTACCAATACCAGATAATGAAAATAATGAAATAGAATCTAATATGGAAAGATTTTTTGAATTTCAAAATAAAACTTATAAATTTGAAGAGAATAAACATTTAAAAGATTTAAAGTTAAGTCATCATTGTTTAATAAAGAATAATTGTCAATTGATAAAAAATAAAGACTTTGAAATTATACAGTTAGATATAGACACAATTATAATTAAAAATGCAATAAACACGACTGTAAATCAAACTTGTAACTTTGAAAAAATTTTGTTAAATGGAAATTATTTAATTAATTTTAATAATTGTTCAGTTAGGATAAAAGATTATTATTTTTCAAATATTGCAGAAATTACAAAAGAAAGACAAATAATTGAAAATACAAACAAAACTCAAAATTTTAAACATAAGATATCGTTCGAACAAATTGAAAAAGAACATCAATACAATGTAAGAAATATCGGAAAATTAAAATACCACACTAAAATAACATATGTATGTAATATTTCTATAGTAATTGTAATAATTATTTTAATTTTCATAATCATAACAAAACATAAATATATAACTGTAAAATTAAATAAAAGAATTCAGGAGAATTCTAGTCTAAAGGGGGGAGTAGTTACGTATAATCATACTACCCCTGATAAAATTGATAAGTTCTTGGAAACAATTAGCCAATAAAACGTGTACAATTATGGCACTGTAAGCATAAGTGAATTTGACATTCTTTAGTTTGACTTTATTTTATTTTTCCAGTTAAAACTGTCTGGAGCTGAGTATACAATTATTTACAAAAGTGTGTTAATCAAATTTCATTTAAAATAAACTTATGCTAACACTGCAATAATTAATTAACAAATAATACCTGTAGAATAAGTAAATTAAAAATGTAAAAGTTAGTCTTAGTTCCATCCTCTTAGTCGCAAGTCGACGAATAAATAAATAAAAGAAAGAAAAAAAAAAAAAAAAAAAAAAACAATTTTTTTTTTTAATAAACATAATTAATCAGGTTATCTAATTCGGGAGCTCTACTAAATATGCATGTTGGTGTAGGGTATCATATAGTCGGCCCGCCCGACTTTTGACATTTCTTTAATGTTTTTTTTATTTTTACTTTTGGCGCATTTAAATTGTTTCGGAAACTATTTTAATTTTCAAATATTTCCCATCTTAAAAAATAGTGATATATTCTAAGTTACTTATGCAGAAGCTTCGTTTGATTTAATCAAGAAAGTTAAATTGTTTAACTTTTGCTCAAATATTTGTTTCTTTTGAAAATCATTTTTCTTTACACACACATCTTCAATTTGCTCGCTCAGAGTGGATTTTCATTGCTCACTTGGTGGCTTGAAACAGCCAACCAAATGAAAGAAAAATTGCAACTCAAACAAAAATGTTTTTTTTTTTATTCTAAAGTTGCCAAAATATATAAAGTTCATACACACCATATGAAGTGTTTTAAATCCAAAGAAAATCGCATTTTTCCTAGTCCAAAAAAATGTCCCTAGACGCCAACAAAATTCCCAGCAACATACATTTTTGAAAAAAATAAATATTTCCCAAAGACACGTAGCAACAAAAAATTCCGCTGGCTTTCCAAGTTATTTTCCTCCTCTTCTTCTTCCTCAAAAATTTTGAAGTTCATATGAAATTCTCGCTTTGCAAATAATGTTTTGTGAAAATGAAAACGTTAAGAAAATTCTAACTAAAGGATGGAATTCGTTCCCAACGAACGTGTGAGCTAGAAGTGTGAAAGTACAATGACAACAACACCGACAGTATCAATATGTGCAGAGAATTTGAAGTGACGTTGGGATGCTCACGCTGTTGTTGTTGTTCTTGCTATTTGTATAAACTAACAGTTTTTGGATTGAAGGAAAACTCTGACTAAATTGAGTAAGAAAAACTTATAGCCAACACCCGTGTTTCCGCCACACACGCTTTGACGTTGCTTGCTTTGCTTTCGCTACAAGGAACATTGAAATTTCGCTGCTGTCAGTGGTGCATTGCAAATTCTGTCTTATTTAAATTCTGTTTGTGAAATGTATACAACATGATTATGCTGTGCTTTCATTAATTAACCCATTGTGGGAGGGTGTTTGTTGAGAGGAAGGGAGAATTTCAGTATTAAGAAGAAAAAGGAATAATTTTTGTAAAGAAAAGGAGAAAAAATTTTGATTGCATAGAGGAAAGCTAAAGTTTATCATGTTTCTGTATGTGGTTACGTAATTGCCATTGTTTGTCTTTGAAACAAGATATTAAACGAATTGTATTGCGTACTTTTAGGCTGAAAAAAAAAAACAATATTAGCATTTGTCATCTTTTGATAAGCTTACATTCACATTTATCAAACTTCTTTCATTATAGCCTTAGGATATGCAATAAATTATGATCATTAATGGTTATCACTGCATACCTTTAGACACTCAAGCTGATTAAAAATGGCTAGCGGTTATTTTTAATCACTTTGGAAACCGAGACAGTTTGGGAATTTATTTACATACATTTTAATATATTTTTGTTATTTATATGTTCATAAAATCCTTATATTTTGATAATTTATTACATTAATCTTAATCATAAATTTAATGTTTTTTTCTTCAAAAAAATATAATAACAATTTATTTTCTTCTTTCTCCTTCTAGGTAAGTTGAAGTAGCTTCAAAATTTTTGGTATAACATAATCTATAAAAACAAGCTCATATATTGGCAAGTAAGTAAACTACAATAAGTGAACGTGAATGTAAAAAAGCCTGACCATATCAAGATTATCCCTGTTAACATTCTAGAATGTAGTCCTTCACAAAATGTTGGAAAAAATGATAGCCTTCCAAATTTTTTTATCTTAAAAATCTTGTACAAACCCATATTCGGTAGGATCTCCTAGTTCTTTGGAAAATCTAATATATAAATGCCCTTCTTGAATACAATGAGAAGACCATGGCCGGTCCAACGATACTAGGAATAAAAATAAAAAGCCTTATTTGTAAAACCTCTACAAAAGGAAAAATTCCTTAAAATTATTTATATAAAAAGTCTAAAAATCCTTCAGAAATTTAGAGCATTAAGCCCTGATAATCCTTAAAATGAAAAAAAACAGATTTGTAGAACTTAGAATTATTGAAAGAATATCCGTATCAGTTAATAGTCTCTATAGAAATTATTCTCAAAAATTTAAAGATTCTTTCGAAAATGTTTTTTTTTTTTTTAAGTATAACAAAATACCACACCAAAGTACTAGTTTGATAGTCCTTGGAAAATGTTCCTAAAAGTAAACGATAAAACATCGACAGTCCATGAAAAAAAAAAAAAATATAAACTCTAAAAAATATAAACTGAAAGACTATGCTTTGAAGATATTCTAAAAAAAAAAAAAATAAAAAGAGAAAAAAAACGAAGTTCTTGAAAAAATATTGGAAAATATTTTTGAAAAGCTTCCAAATAAACATTATCCATCTCCTGAAAGACCCTGAAAAAATATTCCTTAAAAGTCACGAAGCCCTTGAAAAATATTTCAAAATACGCGATTATAACTCTGATAATCCTTTTCTAGTCCTTCCAAAAATATTTCTAAAAAATCTAGATTTGATTTCGATTTTTTTAAATCCACCATCACTTTACCTCCTATAATCTGGGAATGATATTCTTCAAAAATCTACAATTATGGTTTTGGTTTGGTTCCTTGAAAAACTATTTTTGATTCAAGATTTAGAAAGTCCAAAAAAACATGTCCTTGAAATATATTCCTTGAAAGTTCACAATATCCTTCACATATTTTTCTTAATGGGCCCCTATAAATGGTCTACAAACGTCCAAAATGTTCTGAAAGCCCTTGACAAAATTATTCCTCAAAATATTCTATAGAATCCACAAATACAGGGTGAGATAAAAAAACTCCAACAAAGTCAAACGCCATAATTTTTACATATTTTTTAAATTTTATTGAATGAAAGCAAAAAATGTCGGAAACAGCCTCAAATTTTAGAATAAGTTTATATTTGTTCAAATTGGTCACCTTTGGCCCGCATTACGGCCAATAAAAACCGTCACACGCTACCCGAATGTTGCTATGCTACCAATATCACGGTAACGAGCGATGGTACGAGACACAAAAGGTTTATTCACATTTAAATGCTAGAGTGCTCTAACGATAGCCACTTGTGGTTTTCCAGCCAAATATAAAGAAATCACGCTTGAATTCCATCACGAATAACTTTTTTTCTGGAAAATTCTCACTAAAATGCTGGAATAATTTTAACAGCTGTCAGACGAGTGGCTGAAGCAGTCTGAAGTTGATTGCATTTTTTCACCTCACCCTGTATTGTAATATCTATGGTTATTGCTCTGATAGACCGTGGAAAATACTTTAAAAATCCAGGATTTTATATCTTATTGTCCTTGGATAATATCCTTAAAAACCCTCGATTGTCCTCTGATGTCCTTAGAAAAATATTATAAAAACACTATTTTAGTTCTGCAAGTCCATTGTCAAATATTCATAATAAATAAATGATAGAATATCTCACAATCCTTCAAAACATTGTTTCCAATCCAAAATATTTTTGGCCAACACGTCATTTAAAAAATTTTCAACTCTGATATATCAAATTTATTTTTTATTCCATTTTTTCCATGGCTCATGAAATTTTATTTTCTTAGCCATTGATGACCCGTTTTAACAGGAATCTACAATAACCCTTTCGATTAACTCTTTTATTTTTCATTCTCCATTTGCGTTAATGATTTACAAAAATATCCCCCAAAAACGGCTTAATGATCTCTAAACATTGCGTCACCATTGTTCTTATTACCTCATTTATATAATTGCTTTATCAACATTACAAAATTACAATGACGTCATAGATTTAACATCACAAAAATTTGATATGCCCAAATTTAGAAATTAACCACTTTTAAATTCCCCCATCCTACACTTGCTTATGACATTAAAAATTATTTTTGGCATCTCTATCATCTTCAATTCTCCGTTTCAATCATTCCTCCACCCAGGGGTTAAATGTTTCTCGTTAAGGTAAACTACATCTCATTTCCACTGGCGGTTCAACAAATCATTCATCTTTAGCATTTGATTAAGGATTCGGGTATTTTAGCTCACCCAGAAACTATGCTACCCAAAAAGTACAGCAAAACCTTAAAGTATGCTATGAATAAATTTGGCTTTTGGGGTTATCGCTTTAATAAATTCGAAAGTGTCTTAACCACACCACGAATTATTTGAAACAAAGCATTACACCTCCCCTTCCCATCCCCCCTTTAAGGGTATAGGGAAATAGTAAAGATTAAATATCTCGGGAAATGTTGGTTGCTGACTGGCTGGCTGACTGCCGCTTTAGTTATTAATTTCAAAAACCAAACCATTTTTGGTTATATCAAAATTAATTTAACGCTAATTGAATATGAAAATTAAGGCTTGGAAAATAATAAGAAAAAGGGTGATTTTTCGTAAATTGAATTCGATACGAAAATTTTAATTAACCCTGTTACATATCGAATTAATCTATTCCATTTAAATGTGTTAAATTAAAAGTTTTACTTACATACTTTGCACATCTATTTGCCGTAATGTATGCCACAGTGTTTACACTGAAATGTCAACTCCTACCCCCAAAGTATGCCATGAAAATGTACATATTTTCAAAAGTAATTCCCTTAAGCTCATTTCCTTTTGGTCATATACCTACAGCTTAATTAAAACATAAGTGTCCTCAAAAGCATATAATATAATTAATGAGTACATATTTGAGAAGTGCTCCTGAATGTATGCACCACATTTGAGTTTTAATTATAAAACCAAAAAATGAAAATGTGTACACAACAACAACATTGTGTCCAACAAGCAAAAACATCATCAGCAAAAGAAACAGAAGCAACAACAATGTAGAGTGACCACTTCGGAGAGGTATTAAGGAAGATTGGGGTTTTCTTTTATTGGAGTGACCATTAAAGGAAGAATTGTGAGAAAATTTTGTAAATTTGAACCACAAAGGTACAGAAATACTAAAATGTACTAAAATCTACGTCAGGGAGAAAGGCTAGAATTCGAACCATACAGGCTGGAGTTCTGAAATCTGGTGGGTGTCAACCACTGTTGGTATGTAGAATAAGACGAGGCGTACGACCAGTACTTAGATGTACAAAATTTCTGACAAACTAGGCGTGCAATTTAGCGACCTGGTGAGGGTAAACATTTTTGAAATTGGATCACCATTGATTTATAGGCATGAGATATGCCCTTTACAGGTTGAGATAAAAAAACTGCAACAAAGTCAAACGTCATAATTTTTACATTTTTTTTTTAAATTTTATTGAATGAAATCAAAGAATTTCGGAAATAGCATCAAATTTTAGAATAAGTTTAGATTTGTTCGAATTGGTCACCATTTAGCACGAATTATAACCTTCAAACGCCCAATGAAACCGTCACACGCTGCCCGAATATTGCTCTGCGTTATTTTGGCCCATTCCCGGTGAAGCGCTTAATTGAGGTGATAAATTTTTTGGTATTTTTCAAAATACTCCAGACTCAATAGTCCAACGGATTGGCCATTGTGCGCTGGAAATTGATCGAGGAACCTCATTTTGTAGCCATTCTTGGGTGGCCAGTGCTGAGTGCGATGGGGCTGAGCCCTGGTGGAATGTCCAAGGTCTTCGGCCAAAATGTTTGCATGCCCCAGGCTTTAATACACCCTCCAGAATATTTTCTGATACCAACACGGTCGATTAGTACATCTCACGGAATGACGAACTTAATATACTCTCCACACTATATATGGTGGAGGGTATTAAAAAGCAGTCATAGGACCGATCATATTACCGATAGTACTTAAATTAAAATTCTTTAAAAACAATATTATAGCTCTTATAGACCTCAAAAGGATATTCTTTGTAAATCCATAAATACGGACCTATTTAGTCCTTGAGAAAATATTTTCAGAAAACTTGTGATATTAGCGCTTAAAGTTTAAAAAATATTCGTGAAAAATCATAGATCCCACGAATTGGTAGTAATTTTTCAGACACATCGTAAAGTTCATAGCTAAGTTTGTGATTTGGATTGGAAATTGTGAAATATTTTCAGTATACCCAAAGTATAGGGCAACTACATGAGAAGCTTAGCTGACTTCGGGATACCCAAAAACCAGAAAATCTAAATAAAAATGGATTGAGGTAGAATTGTAATGTTAGTCAATTGAAAATTTATCTCATATTTTTGTTATGGATTTTTCCGTACTGTATAAGTGGACAAACATTTAGTTTTTCATAGTTTGGCTTCTAAAAGTATGTAATCATATTGCTCTACTTAAATTTTTAATCAACAAGAATCTGATTCCTTAAAGTATGCTTTACATTGTGGTTACAATCGTACTATGTATATTGCTTACCATACTTTGCGCCTTAAAGTATACACCATGTTTGTCCTTAATTGATATTTTTAATTAAAAAGCGCCACCATACAATTGTTGCATTACAATTATATGACATTAATTCTGTGAATTTACCCACATGTCGTGGAAACACCAACCTCCTCCTTCACTTCTACTTTTTTTATCCTCCACTTCATCGCTTTTTTGTCGTTGTCCACACCATTTTCGGCCCATCGACGTAACAAATAAACACAACTTGTCCATTAATAGATAATTTCCTTTATCTGACATTCGATTTGGGGGGAAATCCGAAACTGCTAATTTTAATCCATTGCCGTCGTTGAAATCGAGTGAAAGTGTAGTTGTAGTGGCAGTTGTTTAGCGATGCTGCTGCTGTTTTTTCTTCTTTTGCGAATAAATTTTGTTCGTTTATTCTTTGTCTCGTGTTTTTTCCGTTTTCATTTTCGTCGATATTACATTTCTGTTGCATGCAATCACAATTGTCTCTTATTCCCTTTGGTGGTGATGATGGGTGGCCCCCTTGCTTATCATATAGTTTATCTGGTTCGTTAGATATGGCGGTTCTGGTGGATGTATTGGCTACAAGCGTACAATAATTTGTTCCATTGAAAATAGTTTATAATTCTAGGTATTCCAAAACAAGATAATTGCCTTTGGAGATTTTTTTCTAATTTATATTGACTCTCAATGTCAGTTATTAAAATTTACTTTTTTTTTCTCCCCTAGATTCTAATACAAATTCCCCATTTTTAGTTGTCATTTCTCTAATTTCAAATCAATATATCTCTTATAACTACTTGGTAGCAAGCATTGAATATTTAGAATTATTTCCACATTCCAATGAAGCTCCTAATTCAATTTCCCCACTAATTTTCATGGAATTATTTCCAACGAAAATCACTTGAAATGACAATGTCATGACCATTAGCAGAAATTTGAAAGACTAAAGCATAGTTCAAGGCTGCAGATTTAATTATTATTTGTTGTATGGATATTTTTCGTGAATGGACAAAATAAGAGGACAGTGAACTGATTTTAATTGTTGTTAATAAATAATTTATTGTGTGTGTAATAGGGTCTCGTAGATTAGTTGTATCGGTCAGTAAGTATAAATGAAAATATTTATAAAAATATCAATTTTTTGTAATGGTCTTAGGGACATGTTCATCAGAGGTCCACGATTCTTTGTGTATTTCTCTTAGAAGAAGTTGTTCTCGAAGTCCTTGGAAAATACGCTTATCAAAAATTAATCAATTGTAACTCCCTTCAAATTTTCCTGAAAGGTCAATAATCTTGGAAGTTCCACGATGTAAAAATGTTGGTGAAAATAGCCTCAAAAAGTCTCTGGATTGAAAACTCCATTAGAATATAGTTGAAATCTGCACAATCTGGTAACAATCAAAATAATTTAAAAAAATGAATGAATATTCAAAAATATATTTGAATATTCCATAGTCCTGAAATTTCTTAAAAATATTCTTAAAATGTGATCTGGTAAGAAGTCCACGATCTGGAAACTTTATTTCAAAGTCATTTAATGTATTATTGAAAATTCCATGATCTGGAAGCCTGCCATCTGGTAACATACGAAATAATTTAAAAAAAATAACCATCAGATAGCCTATTTAAAAATAAATTTTTATGTCCCATAGTCTTGAGATTTCTTAAAAATATTTTTAAAAAGTTCACGATCTGGCAACTCCTAAAAAATTTACTTTAGAAGAGCACTATCTGGTAACTCCTTTCAATTTTACTTTAGAAGACCACTATCTGGCCATTCCTTTAAAATCCATGATCTGCTATATCTTCAACATATTCTTGAAAACCCATCTGATAATCTTTTCAAAAATAAATTTTTATGTTACACAGTCTTGAGATTTCTTAAAAAATTCACGATCTGGCAACTCTATTAAAATATACTTGAGAAGTCCACACTCTGGCAACTTCTTTAAAATATACTTTAAAAATCCACGATCTGATATCTTCTTCAACGTATTCTTGAAAAATCCACGATCTGATATCTTCTTCAACGTATTCTTGAAAAATCCACGATCCTTCAAAAAGTACATTACATCTGGCAACTCTTTCCAAATGCTCTGCAAAAGTACAGTATCCAATAATTCATCCAAATATACGTTGAAGTTCCACTAACTGGTGGCTCCGTCAAAATATTGTTGAAATACAACAGTGTGGCTTGTTTGTTCGGGATACCGTAGTATTTTGTTGTTGCAAAATGGTCAGGCTTATCCCTTTATTGTTGTTTTTATAAAAACAACGTTTGTTTATTAGTGGAGAACGATGGTAATGTTTACCAGGGGGTAAGGCAGGGAATACCTAGGTTTCGGAAAGAGCCACCAATCCTCATCAGTTCCCTTGTTTTTTGTCTGGGATATTCTCCCCAGAAGTTATTGAAATACATTTGAATAGTCCCTGATTTGATAACTTCTTTAGAATATTTTTTAAAAGCGTACTATCTGGTTACTTATTTGAATTACTTTTTACAATCGAACGACCCGTAACTCCTTCAAAAATATTCTTTAAAAAAATCCAGATCTGGTAACTTCTTCAAAATACTCTTTTAATGTGGTAACTTCTTTAAAATATTCTCAAAATATTAAACTCTTTGAAAAATGTTGTTCTAGAGTGCACGATCGGCAGCTGCTTTAATAATTTAAAAAAAATCAGCCTTTTTAAGAATCTTAACAAATACTTAAAGATAAGAACTTGGAAAATATTTTTGATAATTCCACGAGTTGCCCTTCTTCAAAAGCAACCCTTTTCTAGGAAATTTCACGTTCTGGTTGCTCCTTAAAATTTTCTTGAGTGTTACACGATTTGGTAACTCCGTCAAAATATTGTTGAAAATACTCTGGGAAAATTCACGATCTGGTAACTAATTCTTTAAAATTGCATAATCTGGTAGCCTTTTCAAAAGATTCTCAACAAAACCACAATGTGTAGATAGCAAAAAATGATCTGGTAACTCCTTCTTGAAACTCTTCAAATGCTCCAGCGAAAGTACATGACCTACATGACCAAAATATTCTTGAAAATTACTAATTTGGTAGCTCTGTCAAAATGATTGTGAAATTACCTTTGAAAAATCCCCAATGTGGTAACTTCCTTAAAGTATTCTTGAAAATTCCATGATCTGGTAACTTTTTCAAAAGATTCTTCGCAAGTCCTCAACTAACTACTACTTCCAAAAAAAAAAAAAACTTGAAAAATCATACTGTGATTGCTCCTTCTGTCCATGATTTTTTTACTATCTTTTAAAGATTTGAAAACTCCTTCAGTACACGAGTTGATTGATAGAACTTCTGATCTGGTAGCACCTTTTGTCCACAATCTGGTAACTCCTTCAGTCACAATTTGAAAGACCTTCCGATTTTTTAGCCTTTAAGTCCACGATCTTGTAGCTTCTCTAGTCCACGATATTTTAACTCCCTCAGCCAACGACCTGGTATCTCATTCAGCCTACGATCTGGCGGTCATTTAGTCTATGTAACTCCTTCAAATAACCCTTAAGGACTCCAGTACAAAATAAACCCCCCAAAGATCCTTAGTCTAAAATCCTTGTGTCATTTTTATGTATTAAAATAAATAAATTTAAAACTATGAAACACCATTTGTAGCACCATATATCAAAGTTGACATCTCTAGCTCTTTGGGGACCAGGTTATACGTATTTCTGTGAGCGAATATATATATATGTAAAAATAAAGGACAATTTTGTTTTGTTCTTGTGTTCCATGCTCTGAGCGCAGTTTTCTTTTTTTTTTTCGTTTGTATCTGGTGTTATTTTCTCTTTAGTTTTTTTCGTGTAGTTCTATCAAGCATTTATTTTTTCGATGTCATACCATTTACAACGTAGTTTGTTTTTTGAACATTATGACTGACTGACTGCCTGGCTGGCAGAGTGACTTACTGAGTGACTGCTGCTGGCTGGCTGGCTGGCTGGCTGGATGTATGGCTCACTGGCTGTCTAGCCAATCCAACCTGCAAGTTAAGCTAATACGATGACAACTGTAAGTTTTTACGCCACCGCCGTTGTCATTGTTGTACTTTCATTCATTCTTTCTGTCTTTCCACCGATTGTATTGTTGGCTATGTCTCCTTTGTTCGGTGTGTGCTTTAGTCTGTTTTGTACTGTGAAACGGTTAAAACCACGTCAAGACAATGTGATATCCTGTCGCAGGATATTGCGTTGAAATTTTCCAATTCTATCCATAGTCGACACCAACACCAAAACCCATTTCCATCTTCGTGATTTCGCCGCGGTGCGTAGTAAAAATCACTCACGTAGCATGAAAACGGAATTATTAAATTGGAAAAATCCACATCGAAATTGCCGTGGATTTGTGGATTTCGAGATTCGGAGATTTTCTGGTTTTTAATTACCATTGTTCAAATGCATGAACAAGAACAGAGTATGCGAAAAGTTGAGCCATTTGTGTGTGTCTGTACGCCTGATTGCCGCGTGTGTTTTTATTAAAAAGTTAATTGAATTTTTGTGTTAACGATTTCGATTTGCTTGGGTGTGAAAATGTGGCTAAAAGTGGTTGGCTCAAAGGGGGTTTCAATTTGTGAAGTTGTAATAAAGAACTTGAATTAAGTGAGACCTATTTTGCTGCTGGCAATAAATGTGCGTCATTCAAGCATTGCATGGCAAACTTGATTTTCTGCGTCAATAAGCACCTACAAGTATGTTACATTGTTTATTGTATTACCCAACAAAAGCAGAAAAGGCAAGTAAAAATTGTACATTTCGACCAAAGAGTAAATATTCACTTCATCCTTGATTAAAATTTTTAACTCTTTCCTGTGATTAGTTTTGAGTTTCACTTTCTGGTTGTCCAGCTTGGGCGCCATTGCAAAAGTCCTTGCATACTGAAGTAAAGTACGAACAACGCAGTAACCAAGCTGCCTTAGAATTATTCACGATATTATTTGTGATAGTCCAAAAAATGCCGATAAGATTATTGCTCTGGAAGCTCTCAAGTAATAGCCCTAGAGGATTCACGATATTAGCTCCGATAGTGATCAAAGAAGGCCCAAGAATAATGCATGATTATAGCTCTTAGAATGCTATGCTTATTAATCTGAAAAATTTTCCGCTACCATAAAGCTACCGTGGACAAGTCCTTAAAATGTCTAAGATTAGCACTTATATTTCCCGAAAGGTAGGTCTGAATTGTTCATAAAAAAAAATCCACGATAAAGACTTATATTCCCCAAACTATATCCGTAGAACAGTCCACGATTATCCCTTGTAAAACCCCTAAAATTAGTCATAGAAAAATGTTCCGATAGCTCTGAAAGTCTTCAAGAGATACCCTAAGAAAAATCAAAATTTCAACTCTGAAAATTCCTAAGAAATAACCTTAGAGACTATGATTATTATTCATTAAAGAGGAGAGGAGGAGGAGTTATCGAAGGTCCTTAAAATTAGTCTTTGAAAATTCCTCTAAAATAGTTCTAAAGGTATTCAAAACCGTGGCATGAATAAACCCATGATTATAACACTGAAAGTCCTCAAAAATAGCAAAAAAAGGCATTGATATTCATAGCCCTAACAAAGTCAACGATATTAAATCAGTGAGTCCTCAAAAATAGTCCCTAGTAGCCCTTAGAATGTAGCTCTAATAGCCTCAAAAAATTCCTCGATCATAGCTCTGGAATAGCTAACACAATAGTGAATTCAAGCTCCTCAACAATATTCGTCGGAAAGGCCACGATTATAGCTCTATATAGCCCATGATAATAGGTCGGAAGTTCCTCAGAAAAACCCTCAGTTAAAACTCGGATAGTCCTAAAAATAGCTCTGAGTATCCTCAAATGATAATTTCCGTAAGGTCTGATAGTACTCAAAAAATATTTAAAGGGGAAGTCCGCGGTTATTGCCCCAAAAAAAGATTTGAAAGAATGGAGTCCTTAAAAATGGGTGACGGAAATTCCAGTCCTCGAAAAATTGCTTCAGCTTCTGAAGACTTCAAAAAAGATTTTTGAAAGGTCTGCAGTTCAAGCTTTAAAAATCCCTTTATGGTAGTCTACGATACTCCTCAAAATTAGGCGATGGAATGTCCATGACAATACAATTGACTGCCCTCAACAAAAAAAAAATGCTTTAGAAAAGTATCTCAGTCCCTGAAGTATCTGAAAGTCCCTAAAATTAATCTTACAAAATTTCCCTAAAAATAGGTCTGATAGTCCTCAAAAAATAGTCTTAGGAAAGTCCACGATTGTATCCCTAGTAGCCCTTAAATATAGGTTTCGTAAAGTCCAGGATTATAACTTTGACAGTCCTCAAAAAATTGTTTCAGCTTCTGGAAGACCTCAAAGAAGAGTTTTAGAAAGGTCCGCAATTAAAGTTCAAATATCGCTTTATAATATAGAGGATTATAACTGAACCCAAAAATTGCTTCTGAATTTATAAGTTTATCAAAAAAGTTCACGATTCTCCCTCTGATATTCTCAAAAAAAAATGGTCTAGTAAAAGCCCACAGCTCTTTTTCCAATAGTCCCTGAATTTTTTTTTTTAAGTCACGATTATAACTCGATGGTCCTACAAAAACACATTCTTGAAAAACCATAAATTTTATCCAGTAGTTCTTAAAATTGTTCTCAAATATCCACGAATATGTATTTTTCCATCCTTCGATCCTTTCTTCAAAAAAAGATCTTAAAAAATCGAGAAAAATAGTCCCAAGGCAACAGAAAATGCTTCTTGAACCCAAACTTAAGGCCAAATTTCAGAAAATAGTTAAATATGACATGACACTTAACCAGTACGTAATGGGGGTCCTTAAGAATACTACCATGTGCTGCACAAGGTTCATGGTTTCTCCTGGTTTCTCTCAGTAATGTTCTCCTAACAGAAGTCACAAAATATAAATGACCCATAAATTTGCCAGCACACATGTGACTTTCACACACACACTAACTCATTCCTCCAGTAAATCCACTTGTGTATATTGTTGGCATTGTTTCTGTCTGTCCGTGCTACCTGTGCCAAGCATGACAAATGCTTTTTTTCGAATGAAACTTTTTTTGGGGGGACTTACTTACCTTACGCATAACATGAAAATTATCACCATTATCCACCCTGGCAAACTACTACAATATGAAACCAATACATAAACACCTCATACACAATTAATGTTATGGGAGGGGATATATGTACATAGTATAGCATTACAGCTTTTGATATTATAGTTGAGGGCAATAAAATAGCAGGACAAGTGATTTTTAGCTTCTTCTATATAGCAAGAATTTTAAGTGGAAATAAATCCGATATAACTTAATCGTCATCTACAGTAGAGAACAATACTTTAGCATAGTTTTTATATATTTGCATCCAGGCCTATTTATAAATTGAAGATAGGATTTGAAGTGCTTTTGCTTTATTACAGGAATATAAGGTTAGCATTCCTCCCTTTAAAAATTTGAGTGCTACTATTTTGCCCAGACGTGTATTTTTTATTCCTCATATCATGCTTTCCAGAAAGTTTATCATAATTTCACATTTTTCTTCCTCCCATATATTTTTTCTTCTTATCACTTTCTGTGGAAATCATACGTTTATATGCCTTTGTTTTACAAACCATAAAATCTTTGGAACAAACGCAAAATGTCTACCCCCGCACCCAACAAAATCTTTACCGGTTTTCCTTTTTATTCTCTTTCGCAGAGGTGTAGTTAATTGTGCCAGCATTTTCTTATCACTTCACTGAATTTCCCACTCTCAGCTATGCTATTATTTTTCTCCTCTTTCCCAATTCCCTGGAATACCCTTACGAGCAACAAAATAGAAAGAATTATTATCGATGTTCACAATTTGTTAAAAATAAACCGAATCGCCTTTTGGGACTAAAGTTTTAAGAGACTTTTATTTGTGTCCTTCAAATCTCTTCTCAAAGAAAAAAAAATAAATTTTTCACCAAGTTGTTCACTTTTTTTCTGCGTCTTGTGTGCAAAATGAAAACTTTTTCTACTCTACCGCCCCTCCCCCACATCGAGATAAGAAAAGTTCAAACAAGAAATTAACAACATATGCCAAAACAATTCAAAAAGTTTTACCTCATATCTTCTATAGCTTGAAAGTTAAAAGCTAATTTTAGGCGACAAATGTATGCAAGATTTGGAGAGGAGGTAGGCAATTTCTGATCGAAAAATCATAAATATTTTCGAAAAGTATGTCAATTGGTAATTTAGGAAATTGTTGTTTTGTTAATCATACATTTAGGGATAGTTAATATATTTTTGGTGCGACGTCGTGATCGAAAAATCAAAAATAGTTTTGAAAAGTAAAACAGTAATTTGGGAAATTGTTTCGTAAAGCATACATTTAGGGGCAGTAGGATAGTAAATACAGGTTCAGAAAAAAAACTGTAAAGATGTCAAACGCCATAAGTTTTACATTTATTTTTAAAGTTTATTGAATGAAAGCAAAAAATGTCGGAAATAGCATCCAATTTTAGAATAAGTTTAGATTTGTTCGAATTGGTCACCTTCGGAACGAATTATGGTCCTCAAACGGCCAATGAAACCGTCACACGCTGGCCGAATGTTGCTCTGCGGTATTTTAGCCTATTCCCGGCGAAGCACTTGCTTGAGGTGATCCACACTTTCGTATTTTTTAGTGCCAACCTTGCTTTCCAGAATACTCCAGTGAAGTGCGCTGGAAATGAAGCGAGGAACCTCATTTTGTAACCATACTTTGGCATTTATTCTGATGCCACAGTCGATTAATACGAACGGAGAGCGACCATCGGCTGTTATGGCGGTCCACACCATCACCATGGCCGGCGCTTGAGTTCTGGTGGCCAACCGAAGGGCACACTTTCAGCTGACCCCTTGTACAAGCAAAACACGATCATTTTGTTTGTTTACAAACTTTTGGACAACGAAGGTTTTCTCATCAGAGAAAACCAAATTCGGCAACGAGTGGCTTAGAAATGACAGCAGTCTGAAGTTGGTTCCAGTTTTTTCATCTCACCCTGTATATTTTTGGAGTGACGTCTCGCACAAATCTTTTTTAGAATGTATGTGGTGGCAGCAGACCATCTTCTGAACATTGTTTAGGTTCACCGAGCTACTATGAGAACCTATGAAACAAAATAAATGTTATTATTTGGAAAAATTGTCGGTCAAATTTAAAATGCAAACTTTTAGGCTCCTTTTTGTTTTAATTGCCCTATCAAAATCTTTCTAATGGTTTTCATGGGTAAATATACGCTGAATGTGGTTTCCAATGAATTTTTAACCCTTCCATCTTCCAAACCTTTCGTAAAATCCAATTTTCATCCAACAAGAAATTTGGGATGCAAAGCAAACAATAAATCATGTTCATTTTCGTCCTTCAAAAATTAATCAACTATATAAATTTATACTAAATATTAAAAGTTAAGTTCTTCAACTACCGGAGCTATCAAGAGCAACTAACACAAATTGCCAGAAAACAAGCTGCCAAAATACACTTAACCATAACTTTTCTCCGTAAAGAACTCATAGAGTGTTTAGGCGGCACTCACCCAATAGTGTGCGAGCTGTAGAGGAAACTATTTTATGGCTTCAAACAAAAAAAATCTTTCAAACTAAAATAAGTTTCTCATCAGTCAATGTTAGTCAAATTTTGAAGAAAGAAAAAAGTTAAAGAAAATATGAAAAAATCATTTACATTTTGACGACACCATCCATAGCACTGGAACTACTTCACTTGCTCTGGCAACAATTAAATTATACTATTATTAAAATTAATTCAACAGTCACACGGCGAACGGAAGTTTTTCTTTTTTTGGTGCAAATTTCCATGCTGCACATAAAAAGGTCAAATATGAATTATACAAGAGAATGGGGGAGAGTATAATGGAGATAATGATAAAAGGATATGCTGCAAAGTATGCTATTACTGAAATATAATGTAGCTCCTAAAAGTAGACAATGATATTTATTTTACGAGAAGTGGCTTAAAGTATGCTGTAATTTGTATTCATAAGTGTTTTGGATAATATAGCTTAAAATATTAGTTGTTACTGTTTTTATTTTTTTTTTATAAAAAAAACTTATATAAATTTTAACAAATTAAAATCACTGCAGTTCTATTCCATAATTTATTATAATCCATTTAAAATTTTCATTTCAAGAAACTTTCCCGAAATCAAATTAGAAATGTCGCCTGTCAATTTCTCAATACATTTATGACATTTCTTTGCAATAATCTTTCATTGTCTTTTTTTGTGCATACAATTCATCTGCCGAACCTCCATTAACCTAATAACTTAGTCTATCAATTCCCCTCTCTCTCCTCCCACCCCTCTCATTCATTTATTCCAGGGACATTTTTATTGTTGACACTAAACCCCATCGTGGTTATGACCGTTTTCGGTTTGGTTTCATCATAGGCATTGTCATTGTCATCATCGTCATCATTATTGTCATTATAATAAAAAATAATTCAATTTCATGGCTTTTATGATCAACGTTTACCATCGTTTATTGGCGTCCATTCTGTCAGTTGTTGTCACTAAACGCTTGAATGATTGATTTCTTCACAAACACAGGCCACAGACAGTGCGGCCGGCCATTAATGCCGTCGCCATCAACATGACCATCATTGTCATCATCCCCGATGGAATTTCATGGAATAGTTGTTGGGTTTAACACTTTGGCCAGAGTAGAACAATTCGTTAGTCAGTTAAATGCGGAAAATGAAGTAAGAAAGTGAAATTTTCCACTGGGAAAACATGACGCCTAAAAGTATGCCACACATTCATGGCAGCTTGGAACTTGAACGTAAATATCATGGAATTTTCTTTGCAATATTTTTTTGGACTTTTTATGCCCTTAGCCATATGGCAAGAGAGGGTATATATCATTTGATAAGGCCAAAACGTGTCTCATCGAAATAACGGTTTTAAACCCCAGGTATCTTTGGACCAAATTCGTTTCAAGATGTTTAGAGTCCCATACGTCTGTCTGTCTATGTGGCTGCTGCCCATGATAACTCTCGAAGAGAATATCCGATCTGATTCGAACTTAGTACATCGTAATATTATTGTCAAACTAAGATGGAGTTCGGATATGGGTAATATCGACGCTCTCCTTCTGGTACCTCCCACACAAAACGTCAACATTTTCAAAGAAAATAATTTACTGCACACAAAGAGAAAGGATAATCCGATTTTCCTCCAACTTTGCGAATTGTAATACTTTAATCAGTACTAGGTCAGGTGCGAAAATGGACCAAATCTGTCCACTCCATCAAGTACCTCCCCCACAAAGGCTTAAAATTTTGAATAATTATAACTCTTACAAAATGTGATGAGAGAGTCCGATTGTCTTCAAAATACAAACATCACAATATTTTTATTAGTCCAAGATCTGGTGTGAAGATGGAATATATCGGTCCACTCCTTCTGGTACCTCCCTCACAAAGGGCCAAAATTTTGAATATCCATGAAACTCGAGAAAACGCGAAATGAGCATCCGATTCTTTCGAAATTTCATACATCCCAAATCTTCTACTTAGGCAAGATCTGGTGTGAAGGTGGTGGATATTTGACCCCTCCTTCTGAAACCTCCCCCACAAAGGGTCAAAATTTTGAATATCCACGAAACTCGAAAAAAACGCGAAATGAGCATCCGATTCTTTTGAAATGTCATACGTCCCGAAACTTCTACTTAGGCAAGATGTGGTGTGAAGATGGTGGATAACGGGCCACTCCTTCTGGTACCTCCCCCACAAAGGGTCAAAATTTTGAATAATTATAAGGTTTATACAATTTTAACTAAGACTCCTAACTATTTTAAAATTTTGCATATTTTAATATTTCCACTAACACAGGGAATAACGGATTGAATGGACCACTTATTCTAGTACCTCTCCCACAAAGGGTCAAAATTTGGAATAGCCATTAAACACATAAAACGCGAAATGAACATCCGATTACTTTCAAACTCGGCACTTCCCAATACTTCTATCAACACAAGATGTGTTGTGAAAATGTACCAATATCGGACCACTCCTTCTATTACCTCCCCCACAACGGTTCAACATTTTAAATAATCTAAAAACGCGAACTTTTCGAAATAGTATCAAATATTCAATTTAAAGTGAAGCAAGTAGTCAATATAAAATTCAAATCTGATACGTTTTAATATTTTTATCAGACTTATGTCAGATACGAAATGGAAAATATTGGCCCACTCCTTCGGAACTTCTCCTATGGTCCACAGTTTGAATAATTATAACTCAAGTCAAAATATATTTAAATAATCCAACCTTGGCTGAGGGTATGCAGTTCTAGGCAATAACGACTGATTTAATTTAACTAGTTTTCTTTTAATTTCGCCAATTTTTTGATTTATTTTATTATTATTTTTATTATTAAGAAAGTCTACTTGCAAAAAATTATCACACACTGATTTTAAAAGAAGATTGATATATTTTTCTAAAAAAGGACAATACCCTTTCATTCAAACACTAGAATTTCCTTTTTTCCTATTGCAGGGGCTCAGTTCATGTTGAAAATATGAAATAAACGGTTTTATCCAGGAGTCAAACTGAATTCCCCGCCCCTAAAACTATACCTCAAATTATTTGCTAATTTTGTCAATACTCAATATTTCATTATTTTGCGGTTGACACAATTTCCTTTTATATGAAAACCAACCAACCACTTCATTGTGTCCTGCCTCCATTCTTCGTATCGTAATTGTGTTTCGTCCCGCTCAGTCTATGTGAAAGTTATAACAACAATAATTTTCATCATTGTTTTCCCATTTATTTGACATTTCGATTGTCTCCAGGCTAAGCAGCTGAGATGGCATTTTTATTTCATTATCATCATCATCGTCGTCGTCGTCATCATTCGGTTACGACCTATATTCTGTTCATCTATTGAGAAATCAATTAAAAGTGTTCCAAGACAATAACACGGTGGGGTTGTGTGTCATGGTGGTAGTTGGGAAATGAATGCACTATACAATCGGGTCTGGTCACAATGAACAGTCAGTCTGTCGATGGTGCTGCATCCTGTCATTGTGAGAGCAGATTTCGCAGGCAGAAATGCAAAATGGCCTAAATACGAAAACAGACAAATTTATTTTTATTTTAATTTGGCTTTATTTAATAATTGTTGTTTTTATAAAAACGACGTTTACTTATCAGTGGAGAAAGACGGTATTGTTTATCAGGGGGTAAGGCAGGGAATACCATGGTTTTGGAAAAATCCACCAATCCTCATTAGTAAGAATATATGTTAGTTCCCTTTGCAATTTATCCAATCCTTACTCCATCTGTCACATGAGTGACAAATCTACTCGGTTCAGATATTGCATTTTTCCAGGAGCAGCTCCGTTAAAATGCCAACTAGTCTACTGCTATTGGGGATTTTATTTCGTTTTCCAATTCACATGTGTAATTGTGTATGTGTGTGTGTTGTCATGGGTTCGGATTCATTTTCTCTTCTTTCGAATATTGCCATCGACATCAGTCACATTGCTGGTATTGCGTGTGTGTGTGTGCGAAATTGAAATGTAATCAGACATGACATTGAATAAAAAAATATTTTCTCATATAATTTGTAATTCTGTGATTTGATTTGATATAATTGTTGGAAAATAGAAGAAATTAATTGATTAAGAAAACACAAATTGAAACGAATTAAAGTGTGGAAAATAGGAATATTGAAAATAGCTTTAAAGAATCTCTAATGGTCTATAATTATAAGGCTTTCATAAATGCCCTTAAAATGTAAAGGGCCAGAATTATATCCCATAAAGGCTTTATTTTTATACCCTCCACCACACCTCGAAATATACATTTTAGACCCCTCGAAGTATATATTCATGATCAGCATAATATTCTATATCCACGTAACGATGTCCGTCCGTCTATCTGTCTGTCCGTCTGTGGAAATCACTCTAGCTTCCGAACGAAATGAAGTTGGTTGACACAATTTTACTCAAATGTGTATTATGTCTGCAGGACTTTTGGTATTGAAAATGTGTCATGTAGGTCCACGTCTTCCTATAGCCCCCATATAACGGTACCTCCCGATATGCAGTATTTTGATGATTTTAGCGACATTATTTACCGGAATTGTTTCAAAATTAATATTTGAAGTTCGTAATGGATACTACAGCTAAAGACAAAAAATCGGCCATGTAAGTCCACATCTTCGTATAGCCCCCATATAACGGTACCCCGCGATATTCGGTATTTTTATGATTTCAGCGACATTATTTACCGGAATTGTTTCAAATTTGGTATTTGAAGTTCGTAATGAATAATACAGCCTGTGGCAGAAAATTGTCTATGCAGGTTCACGTCTTCGTAAAGCCCCCATATAACGGTACCCCCCGATATTCGGTATTTTGATGATTTTAGCAACATTATGTACCGGAATTATTTTAAATTTTGTATTTGAAGTTTATAATGGTTACTGCAGCCAATGCCAGAAAATTGTCTGTGCAGGTCCACGTTTTATAACCCCCATGGTACCTCCCTATATTCGGTATTTTGATGATTTTAGCTACATTATAAACAGATTTTTTCAAGTTTCGCATTTGAATATTGTAATAGCTCATGATAATAGTTGCATATGCAGGTCCACGTCGTATAGACCCTAATATACGGCGACATTTTTAATTATTATTTTAAATATAAATAATTATTTTTAAGATTTTCAACGGATTTTATTTATTTATTTATTTATTTTATTTTTTTTTTTTTTGAAAATTGCCAAATTTGTACCAAATGATGGAGGGTAGAAATTGACATTTGTTGGTCATAATGGCTTCTAGCTCCGGTGGCGAAACATTCCATATATAGGTCCACGATTTGGTATAGCGCCCATATAGCGGTATCTCCCGATATTTGGTGTTTTGATGGTTTTTGCCACATTTTTCCATTAATATGTCTAGAAATTGGTATTTGAGGATCATAATGGGTTCTAATGTTTCCTTTACCCTAAGGGTATTAAAAGTTCAGCCCTGCCGAACTTAACGTTTTCTTACTTATTTTCTTTAAATTACCTTTATTTTTTTTTTTCTTTTCTTTAAAAAATTGGAATGAATTAAATCATTTAAAATTGGAACATTGAAAAAAACCTTGAAGAATTTCTAATGGCATATAATAATAAAGCTTTCGTAGATCTCCTTAAAGTATATCCTTAAAGAATTATACCCCATAAACTATGCTTTCTTTTTTATTTTAATTTTCTTTATTTTTTTCTTTTCTTTAAAATGTAATACTTCGCCTTCAACTGCACTAGTTATTTTACTTTCTCTTAAAGAGCTTTTATTCAACCTTTTTACATTCTGTAACAGTTTCCAAACTAATCAAGGAATTGAATGTATGTGTGTGTGTGTATTTTACTTCCACTCCAAATATTCTACATCACAAAGTTTACGCTTTGTTGAACTTTATACTTTTTTTACGACATTGGTGTGACGTTATTTGGTCACATACGTTTCGTTTTTTGTTTTCCCTTCATGTGAAGGGAAAACCAAATAAAAATTTCGTTATTTCATTTACATACCCACAATTGTTTACTTTTTGTGTTATGTGTACATGTGTGTGTGTGTGCTTTCACAAAATTTTTCTACGTTTTATGTTTGTATTATTTATAGGATTTTTTCCTGTCGTTATTTTGTTATAAAAATTCCACTGAACTGACCATGCACACACAGAGAGAGAGAGAGCGAGAGAGAGGTGAATATTTGATCTGACACTGGGATGGAGAAAATAGAGAATTGGAATTGGAAAGGAATTAAAAAATAAAAGTTTCATAAATTAATTTTAAGGAGTCCAGAGTAGCACTCTTCCATGAAGTATATGCTTCGATAGACTTTGACTCGCAGCAAATCTCTTTAGACGCTTAACATAAACTTCCTGTGAGCTCACTCCTAATTCCTTAATAGACGGCTTAACAGTGGTCTATACAGACGCCTTAACAGTCGCCGATACAGAAGCCTTTACAGGCGCCTCAATATACGTATTTACACACACTTTAACAGCTGTCTTTACAGTCGTCTTTACAGTCGCATTTACATTCCATACAGGGCAAGATGAAAAAACTGCAACCAACTTCAGACTGCTCTCATTTCTAAGCCTCTCGTCCAACAGTGACAGAACATTATCGTGATACTGGTAGCGTAGCCCGACGTCAAGAAAGTGGACGGAAGAAAACAGCAACATCATCTGAAATGGTTCGAAAAGTAAAGATCGAAACCCGCGTCGCAGTGGTCGAAAAATGTTTCGTGAACTGAACATATCGCAATATTCCATTCGGCAAATATTGAAAAATGACCTCGAGGTAAAGCCATTGAAATTCCAAAAAGTGCAAGAACTTACACCGCTTGGCCGAAAGTGTTGAAATGCCGAAATTTGGTTTTCTCCGATGAGAAAACATTCGTTGTCCGGCAGTTTGTAAACAAACAAAATGATCGTGTTTACTTGCCAAAGAGGTCAGCTGAAAATGTGTACCTTCAGTTTGCCCCCAAAACTCAAGCACTGGCCATGGTTATGGTGTGGGCCGCCATAACAGCCGATGGTCGCTCTCCGCTCGTATTAATCGACCGTGGCATCAGAATAAATGCCGAATATCATCGCGAAAATATTCTGGAGGGTGTATTAAAGCCTTGAACACGCAAACATTTTGGCCGCAGACCTTGGATACTCCAACAGGACTCAGCATTATCGCACTCAGCACTGGCCACCCAAGAATGGTTACAAAATGAGGTTCCTCCCTTCATTTCCAGCGCACAATGGCCACCAAAATCTTCGGATACCAATCCGTTGGACTATTGTGTCTGGAGTATTTTGGAAAGGAAGGTTGGCACTAAAAAATATCAAAGGGTCTATCACCTCAAGCAAGCGCATCGCGGAGAATGGGCCAAAGCAATATTCGGGCAGCGTGTTACGGTTTCATTGGCAATTTGAAGGCCATAATTCATACCAAAGATGACCAATTCGAACAAATCTAAACTTATTCTAAAATTTGATGCTATTTCCGACATTTTTTGCTTTCATTCAATAAAATTTAAAAAAATGTAAAAATGATGAAGTTTGACTTTGTTGCAGTTTTTTTATCTCACCCTGTATATATAGTCTTTGCCAATAGTCTAAATACAATGCTGTGGTGTAAACTCCTAACCAATGGTCTTCTGTGGTCCACTCCCAATAAAATTCATATTTTAATTTTTTTTCTTCGCTCCACCCCAATATACTTTTGAAATATTTCTGTTTTTGTGGCGTTAGCAAATAAATCTGTATTTAATACTAGTATATTATGGGCAATTTAAATCCATAACATTCCGACCTAACGCCTCTTATTTTTTTTATTGTAGTTCTAAAAGCCATTATTGTTGAGAGAGATGTTGTCGAATGGGTTTTTGTGTTTCAATGGATTTTTGCCGAGATTAGTACGGATTTAGGTTTTTTTATTGTTTAGTTAGTATGTGTGTGAGCGCGTTCAGATTTAACTGCATTTTTATTTTTATTTCAGTCCAGTAGAACATAACCTTCAATAAAAATAAAACTTAAAATTGATGATGCGACACATTACCATTGTTTTATGGATGACATTGGAATGAATTGAAGAGGCAGCCGGGAGGGGATTGACAGACAAGGCTGAAGGTTTTTATTTACATACAAACTTTGGTAAGGGTGTTTGTATAGAGGGTAGTCAAGGGTCTTTGTAGGTGCTTATTGGCGGTATATTTTGGGGGACTATAAAAGCAGTTTTAAGAGCGTTGTAGAAGAACTTTTGCTGGAGGACAAAAATGGTTTTAAAAGTGTCTTTAGGCGGTTGTAAACCCTAATTCTTAAATAAATGTTAAGAGCAAAAGAAAATCATTTGGGGGTTATTTAGAAGACAGCCATAAGAAAGTCATTTATAAACTCTGTTCTGAAGTTATATAGACGTCTATTAATAATATCTTTCAGAGCACTGTTAGATGAATTTGGGCGACTTTTAAGTTGTATTTTAGATAAATATTAAGAAGCATTTACTGAGTACTATTTGGACTCTTTTATTGAAAAAAAAAACAATGAATTTTCTGATATTTTGGAGGAAGATTTTGAAACCGGTAAGGAGTATTGTATGGCGATTGGTAAGGTATACAGGGTACTGCTTTAAGAGGCCTTTTTATAATTTTTAATTAAAGATTAGCCGAGCTAGTTTCATGGATACAAATTATAATATTACAAATGGCTACCCCATATCAACATTCAGCCCCTAAATGTACTCGTATGACTCCCGCTCTTCACCAGCCTAATTTGAACAGCACCTACTTACCCTCTAGAGATTATCATTCACGGCTGTCTTCTCCAACTTATCCCCAAAACATTTCAATTGGATGTGATTCAATTTTTTTCCACTTCCACTTTTGTTTTTTGTACAAAATTCCCATTAAAATAAGCTAAACTTCTGAAGATATTTTTGATGCTTGTCAATTGTTGTTGTTGTAGTTGCTGCTGCTGTTATTTTGCCAGTTATTGTTGTTCTTTTTGTTTTTTTTTTTTTTTTTTTTGCATTGTGTGTTCATTCGATAGATTTTTTTCTCCCCAAAGACAAAAAATGCACTTAGAATTATTAGTCGAATGGAAAAGCTCAATTTGTAAAGACTTCTCGGTTTTCGGTTTCGTGCCAGCAGTGAGATTACGCACAACGGGAGAATTGAAGATTTCTTGAAATTTTGCAATGCCCCAAAATTAATTGAAAACATGAATTTGACACGTAATTGAATTGAATTTGGAAATTAGTTTTGAAAAGTGTTTTTCATTAATTTTCGTTTTTTTTTTTTTATTTTTCCTTCCAGGTTCCATAATGTTCCATGTAAGAAGACGTCCGGCAGATTCCCAGCCACGAAGACGTAAGAAGAAACCCTTGGGTGCTGCCAATGGCGCCAATAATATATCGCAAGATCGTGAGGGACCAATGCTTGTGGAAGTTACCCACAGCGGAGATGGAGGTCGACGTATTAAGCTGGGAAGTGATCCCATTGAGGTAAGTACGAAAAAGCTTAAAGTGAACTTGTAGGGCAATAAGAAGAGAAATAATACAGGTCACATGAAAGGAAGTTGCAAACGACTGTTACGACATTTTTCTACTGTTAAGAAGATAACTGTTAAGTTTGGATGTTAAGGCGACTTTATAAGTTGCTGCTAAGGCGCCAGAGCAAATGACTGTTAAGGAGCCTGTACTGATGTTAAGACACTAGTATAGACGAATTCTAAAGTGGACTTGTAGGACAATAAGAAGAGAATTAATACAGGTCACATGAAAGGAAGTTGCATACGACTGTTACATTTTTCTACTGTTAAGGAGGCAATTGTTATGTATGGATGTTAAGGCGACTTTATAAGCTGCTGCTAAGGCGCCAGAGCAAATGACTGTTAAGGAGCCTGTACTAATGTTAAGGTACTAGTATGGACGATTTCAAAAAATATTCCTAGACGACCGTTACAGTATCTTCCTAGTTCTCGGTACAGACTATTGGCGTCTGTTAGGCTTCTATTTAGGTGCCTGATGAGTGTTAAAGTCGTCTATATAGACGACCTATACTTCAATGTATAGACGACTGTTGAGGGTCTGTTAGGCGGCTGTTAGGCGGCTGTTAAGGGTCTGTCAGACGCCATTACAGTATTTCTCTAGACGACCTTTACGGTATTTGTATGGACATCCTTTTGTATAGGCAACTGTTAAGACGACTGTAAAATAGTCTGTTAGCAGACTAAAAAGGGTCTGTTAGGCGACTGTTATGGCGTCTCTACAGACGACCTTTACGCTATTTGAATAGACAACTGTTAAGGTCTCTGTTTGGCGACTGTTAAGGCGTCTGTACGATCTTTACAGCATTTGTATAGACGACTGTTAAGGCGTCTGTTATGCGGCTACTAAGGCATATGTTAGGCGACTGTTAAGGGTCTGCAAGCCGACTTTTAAGACGCTGTATAAACGACCTTTATGGCATTGTATAGAGGAATGTTAAAAAATCTGCTGGGCGACTGTAAACGGTCTGTTTACAAGTTTTTAAGGTTTTTGCTAGACGAGTGTTGAGACATCTGTTAGGCGACTGTTAAGGGTCTGTAAGGCGAATTTTAAAGCGTCTCTATAGACAAAATTTACGGCAGTTGTATAGACAATTGTTAAGAGTTTGTTAGGCGACCTTTAAGACATTTGTATAGACGACTGGTAAGGTATCTAAACGACTGTTAAGGCATCTAGACGTCTGTTAAAGCATCAGTTAAGGGTATGTAAGGCGACTTTTAAGACGCTGCCATACGTATCTATACAGAACTGTTAAGTTGTCTGTATAAACGACCTTTATGGTATTGTATAGAGAAATGTTAGGGCATTTGCAGGGTGACTGTAAATGGTTTGTCAGGCAACTTTTAAAATTTCTGTCAGACTACTGTTAAGGCATCTGTTAGGCGACTGTTATGGGTCTTTAAGGCGACTATTAACGCGTCTCTATAGACGACCTTTACGGCAATTGTATAGACAACTGTTAAAAAGTTGTTAGGCGACCGTTAATCATCTGTTGGGCGTCTGTTAAGGATCTGTTTGGCGACTATACTGGTGTATCTTTAGACGATGATTACAGCATTTGTAAAGACACCTGCTAAGAATATATTAGGCGACGGTTAAGGAGTCTGCATTGATGACCTTTAAGGTATTTGTATAGACGAATGTTAAGGCATATGTTCAGAGACTGTTAAGAGTCTGTTAGGAACTTTTAAGGTGTCTGTAAAAGCATTTGTTGAACGTATGTCAGGCGTCTGTTTAGACGACTGTTAAGGCATCTGAATAGACGACTGTTAAGGTGTCTGTAGAGAAAACTTTAAGTGTATGTATAGACGACCGTTACAAATTCCGTAAATGCCACTGTTATCTTATCGAATAGAGGATTTCAATGAATTTTTAAATTTTGTTAATTATGTATATTTTACGATTTTCTGACGACTTCTTCTAGTTGAAATCAAATTTTAATTATTTTTCTTTTTCTTGTCTTTCTCCTTTTCCTACAGGTCGGTTCAGCCAATACAAATTGCCTGCAGCTATTCGGCCCCTCAATTCAGGCACGTCACTGTCTCATATCATTGGTGGAGGGAGTCTGTACTGTAACACCACTACACGCCGATGCTTTGACATTTGTGAATGGACATCACATATCACAGCCGACAATATTACATGTGAGTAAATATCAACAGTCACTCGAAACGAAAAATCTCACCTCTTAAAAATTCCCTTATGTGTTTGTTTGTTGTGTCGAGAAAAAGTAAAGTGAATTATGGATATTATCTGGGTGGGAGCATGCTTAATGGTTGGGGCGGACGGGTGTCATCAGCCAGAGTGTGAATGACATCGGCAAGAGAACGGGATTAAGTGATAAGTGAAAAGCTGTGATACTACTGCATACCTGTGAAATTTCTGTGGTGTGTTATGTGGTTTTGGGAAAATCCTCGCCATGTGCGGATGAGGGTGCTGGTGTGTCTCTGTGTGTGTTGCTATGCATGCGTGAGTGCTGCGTGTGAACATTAATTTTATATAAACGTTAAAAGCTTTACATCATTTGACAAATATTGCATAAACTTTGGCACTTTCACAACGTAAGAGCTATAAAACGAGCATAAAGTGTGTGTTGGAAGAGAGGGGACCAAATGTGTATATTTATTTAATTTAGCAACTGAGATTTAAGTAAATTTATATTGGGAATTCATGGTGGAGAAGCAAGTACCAAGGATGTCAAAGGACAAACAAATATTCCTTTCCTAAATGGAACACACACAGACAATTCATGTGTGATGCATACTTTTAGGCTTTGATGAGTACTTTTCCTGAATTCATGGAAATTCTGTTATTCAAATATGTCACTTGAACTTTTTGGTATTTTTCCGTAATTAATTCAAATTATCTTTTTTCCTTCCGCCGAAAATGGATGTGTGATCACGCATTGTTTGAAACGATTTTAGTGTAGGATGTTTAATTGTACTGACATTTAAGTGTTATGTGGCACGCAAAGTTTTAGTACTCCTGTCCACGTCCAAGTTCATGGACATTAACAAATAGTAGTACATTAATGTGTAACAATTTGTATTATTTTCTCCGGGGGTATGATTTAAGTGGAAATGATGGGAAAACACGCATGAATGGTTCCAATTAATTAGATATTTTTGGAGGGGAAACCTCTTTCTGAAAGCGCAAGATCCTCGGATAGCATATTTAAACGTTTGTGGTTTTTGGTCATCGGCAGATAGGAGACTACTCAAATGACCCTTAATACAAATAATACTGCTGAAGTGGATTTCTGCTGATAAAATATAATTCAAGTGGTTTACTCTAAATAACTGACGATTTAAGGGGCCACAGGAGTGGTCTACTACTAAAGAAAGTGGTCTATTATTAGAGGGAGTGGTCTTCTATTTATAGCTGACCAATTGGGTAGTCTTCTAGCTATTTAAGGCCACTTAATTTGTCTTTTTTATAAAAATGTACTAAAATGATCTTCAATATATTGAAGAATACTTGAGCGGCCTTATACGAGATGCTACCGATTTATCTTCCATACACAGGATACCAGTTATTCCTCATTCAAGTGGCTTTCTATACATATAATCTAACGCGTAACCAAGAGGGTCTTTGTAGTCTTTTTTCAAATATGGCTATAAAAAATATGGCCAAAACCCTCGCAATAGCTATTAACAGGGAATTTCCTTTTATAAAGGCTGTGTCAAAACGTGAACCCGTATTGATCTTGTTTTGCTAGTAGATCCTCTTCATAGAAAAAGCTCAAAATGTCAACATTTGGCGAAGTTAAATGGAGAACATGACTAAAACAAAAAAACTGAAATAGGGGTATTATACCCTTGTATAGGTACTATACCTAAAAGTGGAACGTTCAAAATTTTGACCCTTTTTGGGGGAGGTACCAGAAGGGATAGATCATCTTCACATCAGACCTTGGGTTAATAAAAATATTGTGATGTGTGTAATTTGAAGAGAACCGGATGTTTATTTCGGATTTTATGATCGTTTTGTTTATTCAAAACTTTGACACTGTGGGGAAGGTACCAGAAGGAATGGTCCGATCTCTACCATCTTTATGACAGATCTTGTGTTGATGGAAATATTGAGATGTACCAAGTGTGAATGGAATCGGATGTGACGGAGGTACGAGAACCTAACAGAACTTCGAACCTAACCCACACTGATTCAAATATTAGGATTTCCAAAGTTGGACTAAATCGGATTATCCTTTCTCTCTGTGCAGTAAATTATTTTCTTTGAAAATGTTGACATTTTGTGGGGGGAGGTACCAGAAAGAGTGGGCCGATATTGCATATCTCCGAACTCGATGTAAGTTTGACAAGAATATTACGATGTAGCAAGTCTGGAGCCTTCGGAATCAGGTTTTGTTTACAGATCCAACAGAATCTTTTCAATACTTTTTTGATTCTGTAAAGTTATTTTTTATAAACCCCAAATAAACTATAAACCACAATCATCTATTTTCCAATTCAGCAAAAAGGTGTGCTGTGCTTGTTCGTTCTCCCACGCTATATAAGTACAATATGCGGAATTCATTTATCCCCAATACGTGTTGTTGTCATTTGCCTATTATAAAAGAAATTAGTTTTTCCCATAATTTCCGTTTCAATAATTCTCCCTCCCATAGTTAGACAAGTTTCACATATAATTCACATGGCTCATCAAAAACAGTTTGGTTGACATGACGTTTTTTCTATCCAAAATGCTTTGCATTGAAAATCGTTATTTGTTGTTGTTGTTTTTTCCCATAAATTTTCGCTTTACGGTTCATTGATCTTTACAAAAACAATAGCTAAGAAAAAATTGCAAACTCAATTTAGCCATCAAAATAAATCAAATATGTTTGATCCAATTTTGGAATATCTGTGTCATAATGGATACACTTAGGAAAATTAAAAAAAATATATATATATATACACTTGGAAAATATATATTTTGATCGTTTCAATATATCGAAAATAGACATTTTTAATAATTATTTTGTCATAAATCGAAAATTTTGAAAAGCTCTCGAAACCGCGAAGAGATGTATGCCGCCATAACCGCTTTGAAGTTTCCCCAAATAGAATCCAACACCGTCATATAAATGTAGTTAGAAAAGAGGTGCTCACAATATATAAATTGGTAGTGGTAAGGTACACTCTCCCCATTCTCAATGAACGGCTTGTTGTTATTGATTTAGACAAGAAATATTTAAAAGCAATTGGAGTTCTGAAAAATAAGAACCAAAGTAAGCAGTTTCAATGTTTTTGTTTCTTATGTTAATTCTACATTGGTATTGGATACATTTACAACGTTTTTTAAATTATTTTTATCTCTCTTAAACCTGGAGTATTCCCTTATATTACACTCCATTACAGAGAGAGAGAGAGATGTTGTTCAATGTTTTTCATATTTTTTACTGATTTTCTTTTAATCAATCCCCCCAATTTGAATTAAATTAAAATAAATTTAATAATGCAAATATCTATGACTCATAGACTAACAAACAATACAAAAAAAACACAACAAATTAAAATACATTTAAAACAATTTAATTGGATATTCAAAAAAAAAACAACATCAATAGGAAAAACGCACAAAAGAAATTCCAAAATAAAAAAAAAACAAAAGCTTTAAATTTGACTTAATCGAGGGGTGGCATTTTATTTAAAATTCTACACCAGTGGATGGATTGATGGTGGTGAGGGCTCCAGACTGGCAATGGCCAGCATCATAGCATCACCAAACATTGATGAGCATTTTAGAGTGTTTTTTTTTTCTTTCACCCATCGCCAATAGCCCAATGGGATCTTCTATTCAATTAACGAATCCAAAATTCAAAATCAAATGTTATTTTGCATTTGCCGGCCAGCAGCTGAGAGAGATCAGCATCGTCATTGCCATCTACATAAGTTTTGTTTTTATTTTTCAAGAGAAAAGAGAGAGTGGCGGTGTGATAAGTTTGGTTGGTATTAATTTTTAATTAAAACTAAAAATTAAAAAAATTAAAAATTAAAACAAAAGGATAAATATCAATCATACTCACATGGATTTGATTTTGAAAGAATTATTAACTTAAAAAAATCTCTTTTGAGAAATACTCAAATTGAAACCTTAAAAGATCTACGTGAAGATCTAAAAAGATATTAAAAAAAATTAGAGTACTAAAATTAAAATTACTTATGCAGGTCCACTTCTTTGTATAGCCCCCGTATAGCGGCTTTCATTTAAACGGTATTTTTTATACCCTCAGCCATATTGTCCACACCTTCTTGTACCTCCCCCACAAAATGTCAACATTTTCAGAGAAAGTAATTTAGTGCACAGAAGAGAAAGGATAATCCGATTTTGCTCTATCTTTGCATGAGCACAAAATCTGTTATAAAGATGGCAGAGATCGGACCATTCCGTCTTGTACCTCCCCCACAAAGGGTCAACGTTTTAAATAACCAAAACGATCATAAAATCCGAAATAAGCATTCAGTTCACTTCTAATTACACACATCACAATATTTTTATTAACCCAAGGTCCGGTGTGAAAATGGGATATATGGGTCCACTCCTTCTGGTACCTCCCCCAAATAGGGTTCACGACTTTGAAAAACAAAACCCCAAAAGAAAGCGAAATAAGCATCCAACTCTCTTCAAATTTCACCCATCGAAGTATTTTAATGGAATGGAATATCTGGTAACACCCATATTTTCACATTTTCCAAAAATGTGCACATATCTCACATAAATTATAGGAAGAAGTCGATACAGTCCAAACCTAGCAAGTTTTAATTTTTATATCAGTCTTAAGTCAGATACGAATGGGCCAACTGCTTTGGAATCTCCCCCATAAAGGGTCAACACTTTGAATAATCATAACTCAAGGTATTCATTTGTCGGCAAAACCGACTGATACTATTTTACTTTTTATTTTTATTTATTACTTGAATTTCGTATACCGCTATATGTAGGGGGTTATAA
Organism: Musca domestica; assembly: GCF_030504385.1. Classification (NCBI taxonomy): domain Eukaryota; kingdom Metazoa; phylum Arthropoda; class Insecta; order Diptera; family Muscidae; genus Musca; species Musca domestica. The sequence continues at coordinate 6,592,059 of NW_026712155.1, forward strand.
GGGGGATATATATGATTTTTTTTTGTAGCTAACGCCATCTATACGTAGATAATATTATTTATGCCAAGAAGCTTGTTTGCACATTGTCAGCAGGCCTAAAATTTGTATACATTCCACTTTCAGGAGAACTCAAATGATATGGAAGCAAGTAAAAATGCCTTTAGGTTAAAAATACCAAATTTTTTATATAATCCACCGGAGGAAAACTTAAGTTGTAGACAAAATTGGTTGAATTTAAAATCCTTTGAAGTGTGGTTACTTTACTAAGGCAGCCAGTTTTTCAGCCTGGACCCATAAAATATCATTCTTAAGCCAGGATCGGGATTGTTTTTTACAAAATATAATATTTTAGATACCTCATCTCAAATTAGACGAAAAAACTATATAAGACTTTTCCCCAAAAAAAATCATTTAAAAATAGGGTTTTGTTAAATGCATTTTCTAATCTGTAACCACATACCACCAAATTGTTAACGGATTCCTTAAACGTTAGCTTATAAAAAATTATTCGGGAACCTTAAATGTCTAATTTAATTTGGGCTTTGTTAGAAGGAAACCTTCTGGAAAATACAATCAACTTCAGTTTTTCTTATCGCCCATTTGTCCCCAGTTGACTTCCAAAATCGAAAAGTGAAACAACAAAACTGATTGAATTACGTGGACAATGTGATTTAATTTCCCCCTTTATCTCATGTCACATTCCTCCAACCAGATGTAAGTGAAAGTGCTAAATGTAATTAATTTCAAATGTCCCCCACAATTATCATGCAAAAGGAGACCACAACCCATGACATTTCTATGGGTTACAATTTCGAATGATTACCCTGACTAATGACCCATTAATGGAATGTAAATTAACAGCACGTTCTTGTTGAAGGGTCAAATTTCTTCCTCCCTCCCTCCACACCAAAGACAACAACGATTTATCGTACCGCCCCTCGACAACAATATCCATCCGGCGGCGGCATGATGGGCTTGATCAGAATTGTCTGTCCAACGACTGTGCGTCGAAATTATTTTGTTGTACTTCTTGCCGCTCTCCCAAAATGAAACAACAACAGAAAAGTTCGTAAAAAAACTGAAACACACATATGATCTGATCTGTGTCGTTTGGTTTGGTTTGGTTTGTGTAACAAAGGCGTTTCGAACAGCAAACGCCCCTTGTTTTTTAGTCGAATTTTAAAATTAGTTCATATTAGACGTCGTGTGTGTATCAACGGTAATGAGCAATTTGTTGCCTCGTTGTTGTTTTTTTTTATTAAATACTTGCATATCCCACCACGGGTGGGGGTGTCACAAAGCTTCCCCTAATTTAATATTCTGCAAATATGGAAATTAATTTTCATTAGGCTGTGCAAAAAAATCCATCAATTTTAATAATATTTGAAGAAAAAAAGTTTTGTTTTTAAATTCGTGTGTTATAACTCTCGTTTTTTGTTTTTCAGAACGGTTCCGTGGTAATGTTTGGTCGCGTGGCCTCATATCGTTTTGTGGACTCACCCACTGATGGCCGCTACAATTTGGCCTTGTCACAGTCGCAATTGGATTCGGCCTGTCTCTATGAAAGGTAAGTTTTAGTTTGCATTCTACAGTCTACCAACAACAAATTGTGCCTTATGCGCTCTTCAACAATATGTGTAATTGTGTGTGTAAATGTTGTAAAATGTAACAAAACCCAAATATAAATGTTTTCTTTTTTTTCACTTGAAAATCATAATCATTAACAAGTGTTGTTGTATGCTGCTTGTTTGCTGTTTAATGTTTGTTTATTTTGTTTTGTTTTTTCAATATTCATATTTATGTTGTGTTTTGTTATAAACAATTGTTTATTGTTGTAATTATAACTTTTATGTTGATTTATTAAAAGTCATAAAAATGTGGAAAAAATGCTTTTGAAATTAAAAAAAAAAAATGTTAAGAATATTCAAAATGGGAGCAAAAATTGTTTATGTTTGGAAAGAAAGAGGAAAAAGTAATATGGTTGTAGTGGTTGTAGTGAGAAGTAGTAATAGGAAAATACGTCGAACTGGCTTCGGCAGAAAGGATTTATTTGCAAAAAAAACATTATCTACCAGTCTCCATTGCCGTTAAAGGCTTCTCATTTTTATACTTAGGCTAATGAGATAAAAAAAAAACAAATACAATCACATAACCGACAAGCTACATATTTATTCTTCGACACAAAAATCTGAAATGCCTCCTAATTTTCACTGACGCTACAGTATTCAATATTACTATCTTACCAATTAACTAGATCATATGCATTGCACAATAATTCACAATTCGTTTTTCTGCGCCAAAACCCTTTTTTTACACCCTTAGCCATGTGGCTAGAGAGGAAGGATATACATTATTTGATACGACCAAAACGTGCCTCATTGAAATAACGGTTTTAGACCATAGGTCTCTTTGGGCCAAAGCCGTTTCTGGATATTTGCAGTCGATCTAGCTATGTCCGTCCATCCGTTCGGCTGGTGCACACGATAACTCTTAAAGGTAGTATCTAATTTGATCCAAAATTGATACACAGTAATATTTTTGTAAAACTTAGATCGAGTTCGGACATGAGCAATATCGCTCCACTCCTTCTGGTACCTCCCCAACAATATATCAACATTTTCAAAGAAGATAATTTACTGCACAGAAAGAGAAAGAATAATCCGATTTTGCCAACTTTGCAAATCCTAATATTTCCATGAGTGCTAGGTCAAGTGCGAAAATTGACAATATTGGTAAACTCCATCCAGTACCTCCCTCAAAGGGTCAACATTTTTAATAATTATAACTTATTAAATGTGATGTAAGTTACCGATTGTCTTTAAATTAGACACATCACAATATTTTTTTAAGCCAAGGTGTAGTGTAAAGATGGAATACACCGGTCCACTCCTTATAAAACAGGAATTTAACATCTCAATATATCCATCAACACAAGATCTGTTATAAAGATGGTAGAGATCGGACCATTCCTTCTGGTGCCTACCCCATAAAGGGTCAACATTTTGAGCATCCATGAAGCTCATAAAACACGAATTTAACATCCGATTCCATTTGAACTTGGCACATCTCAATATTTCTATCAACACAAGATCTGTTATTAAGATGTTAGAGATCGGACCATTCCTTCTGGTACCTCCCCCAAGAGGATCAAAGTTTTGAAAAACCCCAACGATCAAAAATCCGAAATAAGCATCCGGTTCTCTTCAAATTACACACATCACAATATATTTATCAACCAAGGTCTTGTGAGAAGATGGGAAATATCGGTGCACTCCTTCTGGTACCTCCCCCATAAAAATGTTTTTGAGTGAAAATGTTGAGTATCAATAAAGCTCATAAAACGAGAAATTCACATATGATTCCATTCAGACTTGGTACATCTCAGTATTTCTATCAAAGCAAGATCCAACTCATATATACCTGCGAACCTCTTCTAGTACCCAACCCACAAAGAGTCACAATTTTCAAAACGTATATCTGTCATAACTTGCGAAACAAGTCAGCAATTCCTTTCAACAACTCTAAGGTAGAGCAGGGACAAAAATTTAAATCCCTAGAATATGGACATTTTGAGCTACGCTTACTACCAACTAAATTTAATAAAAGTGTTTCTGAAATACCAGAGCGTTGCTTCTTTTCCATTGAATCAGAAAATTTTCTGAATGTCTTTTTCTCATGGTTGATAGAGAAAATATTCTTCTTTAGACTACCTCGGAGGTCGAAAAACTTAAGAATTTTCATAGTTTCTTTATCAATTTATCATTTCTGAAAATCTACAATTTTCAATTCAAAAGCATTTTTTCCAAATTTTATATTTTACCCCTTTGCCCTAATTAATTTCTCATATGTTTTTGTTTACAAATTTATTTTATGTTTTCTTTTTACTTTTTTTTTCATTTTATATGTTTCATCTGTGGAAACTCACGTTTGTTATTGTTTTTATTTTACACCATGTTGTTGTTGTTAATTTTCCATTAAATCAAAAAAAAAAAAAATCAACTGCACCAACGATTCGATTCCATTGCATTATTTATACCGAAAACTACACGAAACAACATCAATCATAAAAACAATCATTACATGAACATATCGATACATATGCCATGGACACTCACTCACGTTTACATCCGCACACCCTCACACACACACACACACACCACACCACACTATAAACATACACCAATACACATAACGACATTTGGACGGAAATTAAAATTTTTGTAAAACAAAACAAAAAAAACCTACAACACATGGAAATCAATCCCCCCAACAGCCGGTCACCAGCATCACCAGGATCGTGGAATGATGAGGATGGAGCTTTAAGTTCGGTAAGAAAACTTTTGTTCACGAGTTTTTTATAACCTTAAATAATTACTTTTATTTCCACAAATTTAGACTCACAAAAGTGATTATGATGCACATAATCCCAATGCCGGAGGCGGCAATGGCGATCACACAGAGATTGATGGCAAACTACGAACATCCGCCAATGGTAGTTCGGATAATACAAATCCCAGTGGCAATGGAAATTTTTCCGGGGGTGGAGGTGGTGGCGGAGGTGACACCCAAAGTTTAGAAGGTAATCTGGAAAATGAAACAAAATCAATATCCAGTTTAAAATCCGGTGGTTCCAATAGTCAAGAAAGGTAAGTTCATGTTTTTGAATAGATTACTCATAAGAAATCCTTTTAATGACTATTTTTCTCAATGAATTTTTACAGCTTTTACTTGACTCCTTGATACAGAAAACACACAATTCTAAAGTCGTATATTTTGTTTTCAAGCAATTTAAACACTTTGTAATTAAAAACGAAAGTTTGCTCTAATTTTTTTTTTTCATTTTCATTATCAACTCATCAGTTGTTGTTTGCCAGCCGCCAAACCATTTTAAAAATAATTTTCATTTTTAAGTGTGTTCAATAATTTTGTTTTCTTACAAGTAATCGCTAAATCATAATTTGTGTTGTCTGCTAAAAACAAAACTCAATATTTTTCTATATTTAAAGCTTTTACATATTATTTTTATTATTTTTGAATAAATTTTTTATTGTTCTTTTTACAGATCTCCCAAAATGCCTTTGTCATCAACATCAGCTGCTGCCCACATTGAGCCCCAAGGCCAGGAGCCAATATTACCGGCCGTCCTAGAATTTCCTGAAACACATCAGGAGCTTTTTCTAAGACACATCATTACCGAATTGGATGTTAATGCCCCGCATTTCAAATTAGCACCCGTTTATTCTTTGTATTTATGTGCCAGGTTTGTTAACAATTTTCAATTTTATAAGGCCCTTTCGACTTTAACTTTAGGAGAGCTTGCAAGCAAATATTTAAGTCTTTAGATTCCACAATGGAAACGGTCTTGCTACTAGCCTCCTAAACTTCTGTAGAGGAAATTCAACCATTGACCCCATTTATTTATTTAACACCAATCAACTTTTTAATAGAGGGCCTAAAAGGCCATATACGTGTGAGATAAAAAAACTGCAACCAACTTCAGACTGCTGTAATTTTTAAGCCACTCGTCAACTTATTCCAGTGACAGCTCATTATATTGTTTACAATCGTACAAAAGCATTTTGGTGAGAATTTTCCAGAAAAAAAAGTTATTCGTGATGGAATTCAAGCGCGATAGTGTGATTTCTTTATATTTGGCTGGAAAACTACAAGTAGCTATCGTTAGATCACTCCAGCATTTAAAAGTGAATAAATCTTTTGTGTCTTTTGTGGCTTGTGAGCTGAACATATCGCAATATTTCATTCGACAAATATTGAAAAATGAGCTCAGGGTAAAGCCATTTAAATTCCAAAAAGTGCAAGAACTTACACCGCAACAGGAAGAAAATAGACTCAAAAGATCTAACGAGTTGCTTCGCTTGGCCGAAAGTGGTAAACTGCCGAATTTGGTTTTCTCCGAAGAGAAAATATTAGTTGTCCAGCAAACAAATTGATCATGTTTACTTGCCAAAGAGGTCAGCAGAAAATGTGCACCTTCGGATGGCCACCAGAACTCAAGCGCCGACCATGGTGATGGTGTGGGCCGCCATAACAGCCGATGGTCGCTCTCCGCTAAATACCGATTATTATCGCGAAAATATTCTGGAGGCTGTATTAAAGCCCAACAAAACTCAGCACCATAGCACTCAGCACGAGCCACGCAAAAATGGTTATGGCGTTTGACTTTGTTGCAGTTTTTTTTATCTCACCCTGTATATATATTGATTTTACAAACTTTTCTCAACCTGAGTTTATATAAATTCATAATTTATTTTGTTTGAATTAATAATTTTTATTACCTAACCCTTGTGGATTCGGAAAATTATTGGATTAAATATGAAATTATTATTCAGACCCTTTTAAAAAGTTTGAAGTCGAAGGAGCTCAATTTTCTCAGCTTGACTGCATTTGCCTAGTTTATATTTATTTTATGTGTTACGAATGATATTTATATGAATGTGGCAATTTGATATGCCGTAATTGGTGTAAGCTTTTCTACTAACAACGTTTATGGGGAAAGAAACCCCCAATGACTTCCAAAAGGAAAAACTTCCCTCAACAACCTGAAAGTTGAAAACTGACTTTTAAAGCGATATACATTCGAATAAGACCTCTTAAAATATGTAAAGAATTTTTATATAATAACTCCATTTTTCCAGATATCGTGCTTCAACACACTACCGTCCAGAGCTCCAGCCGACAGAACGTGCCCATAAATTAACAATATTTTTACATCATGTCGCCAATCTTATATACAACGTTGTACAAGAGCAATACACCGATCCACGTATACTCGCCTTTTGGATGGCAAACTCCTCGGAATTCTTGCATTTTCTCAAATCGGATCGTCACATAAGTGCATTTTCGGTCCAAGCACAAGAAGTGCTGGCCGAAAGTGTACAGACAGCGTTTCGTAATTTGGTAAACTGTTTTAGAGTTGAGCTATCGCAGACCCTAAATCAATTTCTATCGGAGACAATAGATCATGACTCGGCAGCCGGTTTGGTATTGACCGTTTTAGGTTCTGCCATGGCTCTGCTGAGAAGATGCCGTGTAAATGCTGCCCTGACAATACAATTGTTTTCGCAACTGTTTCATTACATCAATGTGATATGTTTCAATACGGTGAGCAAACGAAGAAAAACGGAAAAGTTTGTGTTTTTTTTTTTTTATTTTTCAATTTATGTTTTTGATTTTCACTCAATTCGTAGTTCAAAATTATGTTTAACCCCTATTTATTGTTCTTATAGATTGTGGCCAATTCCCATATGTGCACTGGCGAATGGGGCAAGGTGATGACCGAACGTTTGCAGCTACTTGAATTGTGGGCTGAACGTCAGGGCTTAGAATTGGCTGCCGATTGTCATTTGGCCAAAATCAATCAGTGTGCCCAATTCCTACAAGCCCCCAAAACCTCTGTAGAGGAAATCCAACAATTGGCCTGCTCTTGTTTCCGTTTGAATTCTTTGCAAATGGCCGCTTTATTACAACAAGAGAAAATTCCACGAAATTTGGTCGATACAGCCATACGTATGGCTGAATCTGTAGCCGATGAATTGACACGAGCCGATGGCCGGGAGGTTCGCTTAGAAGAATCGCCAGAATTGCATTTGGCATTGCTATTGCCAGACGATGGTTTTAGCTGTGATGTGGTGCGTGGTATACCCTCAGGTCTGGTGGATTTTTTAAATCCACTTCAGCAACAGGCCATGTGTCGATTGGCTGCGCAACCCACCTCCATCGGCCTGTGGACGGTGTATATGCATCAATTTAATGTGAGTAAAATAAGAGTAAAACAATAATATTATATTTTTCTATTTCAAATTAAAATGTCTGATTTTGTAGGCCCGTTCCTCAAGCGCCATGTCCAACAAACTTCCTCAACCCGAGGTACAAGTTATTAAACTACATAAAAACTCCAATGGCATGGGCCTATCGATTGTTGCAGCCAAAGGTGCAGGGCAAGATCGTTTGGGTATTTATATAAAGAGTGTTGTTCCCGGTGGAGCTGCCGATGCTGATGGCCGTCTGCAGGCTGGAGATCAGCTGCTACGAGTAGATGGCCAAAGCCTAATAGGAATTACCCAAGAAAGGTAATCTTAATAAAATTCAAACAATTTTAACGAAATATTAATATCTTTATTATACGTTTTTTAGAGCTGCCGATTATTTGGTACGTACTGGACCCGTTGTCACATTGGATGTTGCCAAACAAGGAGCTATTTATCATGGTTTAGCAACGCTTTTACAACAACCCAGTCCGGTTATCCAAAGGGGTAAGTAACAAAAATGAAAATAGATCTACCCTATTTAATTTCTATTATAAAATTAGCCTCTCTTAGAGTATATCCATTAGCTTTAGTGCTAGAATTACCTTGGTAACTAATCTCTAATTAAAAACTTACATATCTATCCCTTTCACATGCTGCCATTTAATAATAAATTGTGTAACTAACTTTAATTAAAAATAAAAAAATAAACGAATTAATAAACACAAACCGACCTAATGTAGAAGAAATGCCACCTCCAATGCAAACATTACAATTTCCCCATCCACAACAGCGGCGCCATAGTAGTCATAATACCAGCCGCTATTATGGTTCTATTTCTGATGATAGTTTAAATCGTAGTCGTCGAGAGTCGTATGCTGGCATGTACACTAGCTCAAACTCACCTCCCATGAGGCGTTTGAGTGCTTCATCACTGCTGGAAGAACGATGTCAAATGGGCTATCAAATTCCCATTGATCCACGTTATAGAGACACAAGACCCATTGCTCGTTCCGCTAGCAGTCTATATAATATGAGTAAAGAAGTGTCGTTGAGTACTCACAATTTAACCAATACTATGGGAGGAGGCATGATGATGCATCAGCAACAACACCAACCACAAATGCAACCGCAACAACAACTATATGCCGCTCCTTTGAGAAAACGTGCAAATAGTGCCAGTAATATGAATATTAATAATACGCCACCTCCATCCATTTATATAGAGGAGTACATGGAACCGGGAGAACAATCCAGTGCAGCAAAAACCAACTCCCAAGAATCTTTTACCAACTTTGTCTACACCGAAGTCCATCAACCGTTAAATGAAGAAGGTATTGCCTCTGTTTCGAGAGCTGAAGACATACCATTCATTGATGATGGCTCGCCCACTGAAGAGGAGAAACCCTATGTCCCCTTGCCAACAGTTGCCACTCAAAGCAAAAGTATTATTTCAAATCGGCAAAAAACAACAGCCACAAATTTGTTAAATCAACGAAAAACAGTTAGTTTTGACTTGGAAGACACAGAAAATAAACCGGACATTACGGCAGCCATAAATCGCAAATTCCACACCCACGATGCCATAAGCAATTTTTGTCATCAGCAATCCTCTTCAAGAGAATCTTTACTCAGAGATTCCAATTCCTCTTTGGAAAAGGAAAAAGATAAAGTGTCTTTAATACAAAAGATACGAAGAGAACTGAATTCCTATCGTTCAACATCTGGTGGAGACAGTGGAAGTAATTCCAACAGCAATCGTTCATCCAGCGAATCCATCGAGAAAATGCCCCTACTTACACAACGTTTTCGGGAGATATCTATGCAACCTAAAAGGGAATTGAATAGCATAAGATCGACGTCTAGTGGTGCGGGCAGTCCAGCCCGTAATGGGTTTCATAAATACCAACAGCAGCAACAACAAAAAAGGTTTATAAATAATGCCAACCATCAACAGCTTCTGCTCAATCGTGATCAAGTCATATTGCACGCTACTACTGCTTCTACCAAAGCAACACAAAATGTAAATACCAATATTAAATTTAAGCCCAAGAATTGCCCACCAATCATTCAAACTACCTCCCCCGTCAGCCCTGCCAATGAAAGTCCCATAAATAACCTGAAATACTCTCCTCCTACTGCTGCTGAACAACCTACCAAAGCCAAATCTTTATCTCAGGGCAACCTCTTGGATAGAGACTATTTAGAGTTTGCAGAATTCAGCAAACCCTATGGCCAGGGAAAAGTCAAAGAAATGGCAGAGTTCTTTGCCAAAAATAAAGATTTCAAATTGCAACCATTTCGCAAAGAATCTCCAGCAAAAAGTTCCCCATCCTCAAAATGCTCACAACAAAAACGTTTGACAAAATCCACTTCAGATCTTTTGGAGACCAACTCCTGTGAACTGTCTGGACAAAAGAAAAAACCTTTACTAACACAAAATGAACAATGCTATATTCTGAAACAATTAAAAGAATGGAGTATTTTTGGCCTAGAAGGTCGCGACTTTGATATTAATCTGAAAAATGCCAATCAATCACCATTGTCCAATTCCAATTCCTCAGTACAATCGAATGAAACCAAACAACGAATTAGTTTAAATAATTGCTGTTTACTTAATAATACAAATAATAATAATAATATTATACATGATTGCAATATTAAAGACACACCTGATTCTCCAACCTGTAAATTAAAGCCTTTATCAAGCACCAATTCCACTAACACCTCCACCACCACTTCTACTACTACTTCTACTCGTTTAAATGTTAACTGTGATTGTCAATGTTTTCAAACTACTAAATGTTGTTGTTTTGTGGGAAACTGCACACAAACCTGTATAAACACAAATTGCACATGTTGTTGTCATCAACGTCAACTCGAACATGAACATGATGAACATCATTGTCACCATCACCATCATCGCCATCAACTAATGAACGATGGCTTGGCAATCCAATATAACTTTGAAACATCAACAACAACATCCTCATCAAATGCTTCCAACATTGCCTCGCCAACGAAAGATACCAGCAACGCCAGCTCAACATTTCGTCGTTGTGGTACTTTAAAACTTTGTCCAAAAGCAAAAAGTGTACGAAGTTTAAAGCGAAAGCAACAACAGCAGCATCAGCATAAACAGCAACAAGAAGAACAGCACAACGATGAAGACGATGAATCCTCATCTCGTTGTAGAAATCTATTGTCATTAGCTTCCTCATTGAAGGATGATTGTGTTGATGAGGATGATCAGCCTATTAAAACATCAACTACACTAAACCAAACAACAACACCAAAATCTGGAAATCTCCGTACATGCTCTACCACCTGTCCGCATTGTTGTAAAGAATTTGAAAATCACAATACTTGCTTTAATGAATTACACGACAACAACGACGACGCTGACGCCGACAATGATGATAATGATGATGTTGATGAGAATGAGTTTTGTATAGCAGATGACGAGAATGTTGCTGATAAAATATCCGATGTGGATTCTGTTAACGACGAAGAAGATGAAACTCCTAATCTAACAAGTTGATAATCCTTTGACAAGAGGTTGTGGCCAAGTTTTTCGGGGAATACACCCAAAATTTTAAATTTTTTTGTGTTTGGTTTTCTGTGCTCCTTTATGATTACTCTGCGATGTTGTGTTTGTGTTTTCTTGATTCATTTATTATTCCAAATTTGTTTTTATATGTGAAAAAGCTTGTTTAATTTTTGCACTTTCTATTGTCTACAATTGTGTAAACATTTTTGTATTTGTTCTTGATAATAACCCAACATACCAAATTGACTTGAGAATAATATTTTAATAAGCTTACAAACATAAGCCTAAAGCTTGAGAAAATCTTGAGAATGTATTGAGAAATGTTTGTTTAACAATCATAAGCTTATTCTTGTAATTGCAGAATAAGCTTACGAAAGTAATATTTTATAAAGCTTATTTTTTCAATGGTAAAAAATATTTATTTATTCATTTTTTAATTATTTTACACATTTCATTCATTGATTGCCATCCCAGCTGTCACTGCATCCTGTTGCCTTGATACCTAGATGCTTTCTTTCCCCTTATTTGAGCTTCTGTATCTCCTCCACTTATTCTTCACTTCTGTTGAATTCCTGCAACTTTTTGACGCCTCCATTCTGAAATGAGATTGAAATAATTTATACTACAGATTCCCAGATTTATTATTCATCATTACCTTAGAGTTTCGTCCGGAAATGGGTCCTAAATTCGCGTGATTTTGATTTTAACCAAAGAAAATAATTTTTTGTTGACAATTTTCACAAAAAAAATCAAAACAAATTTGTCAACAAAGGACAGATTTGAGAAAAGTTTGTGCAAAAAAGTGTTTCTCAAGCATTGTTGAAAAATTCTTATGATAAACTATTTTCATAATATTATTCTCAAGCTGTATTGTATTTTTGGTATGTTGGGAATTTTGAGTTATTTTATTTATGTTTTTGTAAAGATTTGCCATTGTATTAATTATATAAAGACGACCTGATTGACATATCGATTTTATGGGGAATGTAGTCTTTCATTATACCCTCGTCCATATTGCTAGAGAGGGTATATATCATTTGAACCGCCCAAACGTGCCTCATCGAGTATCCGATTTGATCCAAACTTGGTACATCGTAATATTATTGTCAAACTTAGAGTTCGGAGATAGGCAATATCGCACAAAGGGTCAAAGTTTTGATTAACCAAAACGATCATAAAATCCGATAAAATCATCCGGTTCTTTTCAAATTACACACATCACAATATTTTTATTGACCCAAGGTCTGGTGTGAAAATGGGATATATCGGTTCACTCCTGCTCAAAATTTTGAATATACATTAAGCTCATAAAACGCAAAATTAACATCCGATTCCATTCAGACTTGGTACATCTCAATATTACCATAAACACAAGATCTGTTATAAAGTTTGTACAGATCGGTCAATTTCTTCTGGTACCTCCACCACATAGGGCTCAGATTTTTGAAAAACAAAACGTTCAAAGAAAGCGAAATAAGCTTTCAACTCTATTCAAATTTCACACATCCAAATTTGTAGGGGGTTGCGTAATTTGTATGGGGTTGCGGTCGAGGAACCTCATACAGTACCTAATTGACCGCTTGTACGCCCTTCTTGCTTTATCCCCTTTTTGCTTCGTCGCAGTTGTTTGGGTTATTAGTGGATGAAATACCCTCCAAATCACCTCCCACCATGACTTCCTGCATCCGAGGGTTGACCGCATCACCTGGTCTGGGAGTTCTCCGTAGCAGCCGTTCGAAACAGTCGGTACCCTGACTGCAAACCATGGATCCCTAGCATTAGGGAGTGCAATACGGTGGACCAATCCGTCGACTGGATAATTAGGGGCCCCAATGGCTTCGCCTCGTCGTGTTCAAGGATCACGGGCACTCGAGTATTTAGTCCGAGACTCTCCCCCCAGAAACCGCTGAGCTGTCCGCGACTACTTATTTAAGCTCACCGATTTATCTATCGGGCGTTTCATTATCCCCAACCCGTGGACGCGTCCGGTAGCATTCAGCTATGCTTCCGCTAACGTTGGAATAGTTGGGAGTTTAATTCATATATGATTATTTTCAAAAAGTCGGGTCGGTTTTTAATTCAATCTCAACAAAAACGCGCAAGATTTTCCGGTGAAAAAAGTCTCAGGTCCATTCCAAATAAAGCTTATTTAAAAATTTTTGTAATTTTCCCCCTTTAGGCGAAATTTGGTGTCCCTGATGTAATTGTATTAAAAAGCCCCTCAGAAGTATTCCATAGGCTTTCATTTATCTATTTTGTATTTCATGCTTATATCCTAATTCTTTTTTTGTATTTTCTTTATTTTGTTGTCCAAGTATTTATTAAGTAATTTTATTTGTATAACTACACCATTTCCTTGATTATATTATCTAATTTCTGCTCAAAACAAAAACTACATACATAACTAACTCATATTTTGTTTTCATTATTTTTCATGAAAATTTACTTTAACCACCACCACCAAAACGAATTAACTCGAAATGCCAACCAAAAAAATAACAACTGCTTCAAAAAAAATTCAAAATCACATCAAATCAAACAAACAATGCACCTCCATATTCAGGTAATCGTCGCATGTCTGAACGTGATCTAACACGTATGGGTGCGGATGGTAAAAATGCTGGTGGTCCTCTCATAGCAAATAATCATTTAGCCAATAGTAAATCGGTGCCAGCATTACATCATCACATGGGCAGTGGTACAATTTGTAAGTTTGCCATTTTTATTTTCAAATAAATAAATATTTAAGTTAATATGAAATATATATATATTTTTTCAATCTTATTCAATGAAATTTCAAAACGTTTTTACCAAATTTTAATACTCAAATCTTGTTATTCCTTTTTAAAGCCATGGCAAATTCCAAATCACGCAGTACCCACAGTTTGGCCAATCCTGCAACAAATTTGAACAACACTTTAAATAACAACAACACCAATAATAACAACGAACAAGGCTTCTATCAAAATTTGAGCGTTTATCGCAATCAAAACCAAAATCAATCACAACCAATTTTGAGTGAAAGGTAAGTCAAAATTAAAAAAAAATCCATTAAATTTTTTTCAAGCCACGAAGCTATTGATCTTTGTAGTGTTTAGAGTATTTTGAAAAACAAAAACAATTTATTATATATATTTTTGGAATTGGTATCACATTTCTTGTTTATCTTTTTTATTCTTTTCTATTCCTTTTTCTTCTTTTTTGTACAATGCTTACATACACAACACTCTATCAATTGTAACGATTAGGATTACTTTTCGTATTAAAAAATTACTTTATGGTTTTATACCCATTAAAAAAGAAGTTCAAGTTTTAGAAATGACCAATGTGAGTAGAACCTAAAACAAAACAACAAAAAATATACAAATTGTTTTCCGCTATTCTCCTCAATGTTGTTGTCTATTTAGTGTGCCTAATAACACGAAAAAATTGCAATTTGCTTTTTTGTGCAAAATTGATTTGTTTTCTTTTTATTTACACAACCGCACACAAACTATACTTTAAACACTACAAATATACATATTTTGTTAACACAAAAGACACTTGCTTTTCTTGTTAATAAAAATAATCTAAACGATAGTGAGTGAGGTTACGTTAAGAACTATTATTAGGAAACCACGTAATACTCCAAAAAAAAAACTATATGATTCGTCTTGTTATGATAAAATCTTTGCCGGAGTCCTTCAATAGTCAAATTCAAAATTTGAAGATATATGGTTTCCCATACCTAAAGTGTTGGTGAATATTCAACTTGAGAATTAAAATTCAAAGAAAAGTAAAAACACAAAAAAGTTTTTTTTCTCATCTTTGAATTTGCAATTTTTTTAGAAGAAATTGTCAAAAAATCAGTGCAAACGCCTACGTAGTATGATATTTTAAATTCAGCATCTCACAAAAATTGTTGACATTTCTTCGTTCATCTTTCGAGACGAACTTAAGAATCTAAGATTGACAATGAAATGGCCATGGAGTTACTATCACACACTTACTACTATTCGTTTCGCCATTGGTTAAGTGGTTCATGAGGTATATTTGGTATACCAGATACAGCTCAGAAATAACTCTATCGAATTTTATCGAGATCAGTTAAGATATATTTTTCATATAATACTTCTCGAAGTCATATCATGCACTCTATAGCACTGTCATTTGGTACGAGAAGTACAAATTTCTTCCGTCAAATTTTGTGGAAATCAATTTAGACTTTCTAACCTTTCTATACTATTCATATACCGTCAAACATATGGCTAAGAAGAGTATATATCATTTGATACGGCCAAAACGTGCCTCATCGAAATAACGGTTTTAGACCCTATTGGTCCACTTCTTCTGGAACATTCCCCACAAAAGGCCAACATTTTCACAGGAAAAAGAACCAGGAAGGTTCATCAATTGTTGTTCAAACTATGCAAATCCTATTATTTTTACCAGTACTACGTCAGGTGTGGAGATAGAATATATCGGACTACTCCTCCTCCCCACAAATGGTCTAAATTTTAAATAAGCAAAATGCTCATTAACTATGAAATAAGCATCCGATTCCCTTCAAACTACTCCTTGTGGTACCTCCCCACAGACGGTCTAAAGTTTGAATAACCAAAATGCTCATAAACTATGAAAAAAGCGTCCGATTCCTTTCAAACTTCACATATCTCATAATTTTTGGCAACAAAAGATCTGATGAGAAGGTAGTACATATCAGTCCATCCCTGTTGGTACCTCCCCCACAAAGGGTCAACTTTTTCAATAAACAACCCACTCATAAAACTCGAAATGTGCGTCCGATTCTTTTCAAATTTCACACATCCCAATATTTCCATCAACACATAATCAGGTGTGAAGATTGGATATATCAGTCCATTCCTCCTTGTTCTCCCCCACAAAGGGCAAAACTTTAAGTAAGTTTTCACGGTCTGGCGTGAAGATAGATTTCAGCCCAACTCCTTCTGGTATCTCCCCCATAAAGGGTCTAAATTTTCCATATTTTTATCTCATATGATTCGCGAAAAATAGAAGTAACAAAAATCCTCTTTTAGATATTGAAAACATCTTAAATATAGAGTGCCTATCTAATTAGTTGGGGGGTGTTTTTTGAAAGGTTCCAAACCTTTATTCTTAGAGCTTCAATTATTAAATGTAATATTATATATTTAACTAATAATTAATTGTGAAAACCTAATTTTGTTATCATTTTTATTAATTCAACAACTTTCGTAACATCTCCTTTTTTTTGCAGACCCCCCATGCCATCACATTCCGCAATGAACGCATACAATGGAAATTCCCAACAAAACACACAAAATCCAATACTCTCGCCAACAAATGGTACGGGCCCAACTGGAAATCAACATCCAAACCATCCCTACCAACAGCAGCAACAACAACAGCATCCAAATTCTCAACATCCCATGATAACATCTCCACATACATCTAATATGCTACCCAGTCGTCCGCAATCGGCTTACTATCAGCAGCAGCAACAACAGCCATCACAACATCAACATTTGTCGCAACAGCAACAATTTGCCCAGCATGGCCACAACTTCAGTGCTAGTACCACCAACTTGTCAACTATGCAACATCAAACACAGCAGCAGCAACAACAACAACATTCACAACATCCCATGCATCATATGACGGCCCAGCAGCAACAACTGTATCGTGAACAACAGCAACAACAAAGCATGACATTGGGCAACCGTTCGAAGAGCACTCAGAATTTCCAACGTGACATGCAAGCACAGCAAAGCCTTCGTATGCAACAAATGATGGCCCCGTCTATGCCCAATATTAGCAATATGTACCAACAACAACAGCAGCATCAACAACAGCAACAGTCCCACCCTGGCCAACACAATATGTCCATGGCGGCCAGTCAAAGTATGCAAAATGTGTCGTCCATGGGCGATGCACTTGATCAAAATAATGGTGGTTATTTGTCGCAGGCACAACATTCGCCAGCCGGCGGAGCTCAAACGCTTCGGAGAAATATGCGGCCTGACTACATGGATGGCGGAGCTCAACATTCACCGAATATGACACAAATGCAACAACAACAGCAACAAGGCAACTTCATGACATTACCTCCCAAGCCAGGTCAGCAGCAACAGCAACAGTTAACTCCTCCAAAACAACAACAGCCGCCAACAGCGCCAAAACCACAACAAAATCGTTTATCAGGCACACAACAGCAATTTCCGCCTCAGTCTTATTTGGGCCAAACATTGTATTCTCAACAACAACAGCAGCAACAACAACAGCCACAGAGCGCAGAGGAAAAACCACCGCTACCACCAACCACCACACATCCCCTTTACAAGGCCACCCAACAAATAACACCAGGCATGAACTACATTGCCAGCACATTGGATCCACCCAAAGGTGGTTATGTACCAGTTTCCGCTTCGGCTTTGCAACAAAACAAAAACCTGCTGGGCACAAATCCCTGGGAACGTGAGGAGCGCGAAAAGGAAGTTGAAATGCGTCGAGAACACATACGTCAATGGCGTGAACAACAAATCAATGAACTGTCATCGATTGCCCAACGAACACCCCAACAGGACGAACAGCTCAAGACACTCATACTCGAAAGGGACTTTGAACGACGGGCCCAAGAGATGGAAGAGCATGAGGACGAAAGTGAACCGTCCTATGAAAAAGAAAATGTCCAAGAAGTTTTCCGTTTGAATCACCAACAAAATGTCATTCAAACGCCAGTGACCAATTTCCGACAAACTGAAGTTAAAATCGCCTCTGTTGTGGCCGATCAACGTAGCAATAATTCCAACGAAACATCACCCATGTCATCTGCACGTAACTCGGCAGCTGAGCCCATACAACCACCTCCCATCCCAGTTAATCCACCGCCCAGTACAATACCCACAACAATTGTGACAGGCACCACCACTGTCCAGCCAAAATCTATTTTGAAAAACAATCGTTACGACGGTTCCAGCACAGCACCTTCTTCGCCCTCGAAATCACAAAAATCTGCATCCTTTGCCGATGAAAAACATCTACAAACAGAACATCCCATCTCGTCGCTGGTCCGTGATATATCCCACATGTCCATCACAAACACAAACTCCTCAACGTCAGCGTCGACCACAACGACAACATCAACATCGTCTACTTCATATGACAACAATATGAATATGGAGAATACATCGGGTGCACCTCCACCGCCACCACCAGAACGTAATAGTTCATACTTGATTATGTCACAACAAAAACAACGTAGCTCCTCGATTGGTCTCCTAAAGACAGCCACCATCAATTCAGCGGATATGCAAAAGAAATCATCGGCTGCAAGCATTTTGCTGAACAACAATAACAACAACATACAAAATAATTTAATTTCCTCCCAACAATCGTCGCCATCCTCGTCCACAATGGATATGTATAGTGCAACATCGTCGTCGAGTCCATCGTCGATATTGATGCGTGACAATAAACGTGTATCGTTCCATGATGAAGAGAATAACTATGTTGTTGGTGGTTCCGTATCGTCATACCATCAAATGGAATACAATAACAATAGTGCTATGGATATGATGACGGGTAACAATGGAGCCGCTTCGGATTTGAATACCATTCGCGAGGATAGTGGTGTAAGTATTGAGGATTTATTTAAAAATGTGACTTCCGATTGCATTTGACCTTTCGTGATGAGACTTCCCCTCGATCTTGAATTTAAATATGTTGGAGAATCAATATTTTTATTAATTTTAATAATATGGCTCCACCCTTAAAAATTAAAATTATTTTTTCTTTTCGGGGTTTTCATTGTAGTTTCTACCGCAAAATGTCGATACATCCATGTTGCCATCAATGCCAGCCACTCCAGACACTGCTGCTTGGAATACAACAGTTCAATCAACTCCCGGCGTAATTGGGGCTCAAGAAGTATATAGGTAAGTTTGTAAAAAAGATATAAATCTTTATGGTTGAAATATTAAAAACCTCTTTTTACGTTTACAGAGATCCACGTACACGCCGTTTGGCAGAAAAACAACAACAGCAGCAACAACGCAATACCGAGGCAGTACCCGAAAAACTCTCCTTCAAAGAAAAAATGAAAATGTTTGCATTGGAATCGGGTGAAGATAATACACCAAAAGATAAACTTAAAATATCTAGGGCACAAAGAGACATTGATGCAGTGCATTGAAGTGACAATTAAACAAAGGAGATGGAGATGTATGTAGTTATGGGATAGAAGTGGCCAAGATTTTTAAAACAAAATTTCAACTCATATCCATTAAAACAATTCGAATGTTTTGAACAAACAAAAAAGCACACACAAATTATTGAATTTAAAACAAGAAAAGATTAAAAAATCCATTAATACAACCCCCCTATTAACGAATTTGCTTAAAAAGGCAATAATGATAATAATTACTATTATTATGAATTATTTTATTTCCATTCTATTTTTTTAATTATTATTTTATCTTAACTATTATTTTTTAATAAAAGCCCCCGATTTTAGCTTTAAGGCTTTAAAAGAGAAAAAAATGTATAAACAAAATAAAACAAACATAAGTCTACCTTAAAGAAATCTTATCATTATTAATACTTTATAATTATGTATAATTAAATCTATAACAGAATTATTAGCAATGTAACAAAAAAAAATACAAAAAATAGTTCACTTTCACACCATTCTTTATGAATTATAAAATACACACACATTTTTCTTCTTCGTTTCTTCTGTTCTTTTAAGTTTTATTAAATAATAATATATACATATTTTTGTTCAAGCGAGTGAAAACAGAAACAAAACAAAAACAACACAACATTATAGACTATAAGATTTATGCATAAATTTGTAAATCATTGATATTTCTTTAAATAAAAAAAGAATTATATTTATGTAAAAATATAAAACAAAAAAACAAAATCAACAACCAAACGAGAACACCACAATTCAATTTTGAAAGAAAAGAAAAATACCATAAGTAAGAACAAGTTTTGTTTTTATATAATAAGATTAACCAATTTTAAATATATGTATACTAATTAAAATATTAGCAACAATGTTACTAAAACCACTAACTAACCAACAACAATTAACAACATGGTCCAATATATATTACCTAAAATTAATTTACAATTATTAACAACTTACCATTAATCCTATGCTTTTCTAAACAAAAAGTATTTTTGAATTCACTTTTTTGA
This sequence comes from Musca domestica, assembly GCF_030504385.1. Lineage (NCBI taxonomy): Eukaryota > Metazoa > Arthropoda > Insecta > Diptera > Muscidae > Musca > Musca domestica. Next base: position 6,612,558 of record NW_026712155.1, read on the forward strand.
AACAACTTTCCTATGAAAATAACACTATTTTTTATAAATATATTACTAAAAGTAATATACATTTGTTATATGAAATACTCTTTCAAAGATTATACAATTGACACATTTATTAACATTTCTATATTTCGTAGAATTGATTGACTAACAAAAAGGCATAAAAACAACACAATATTTCATTATGTTCCAACATTTCAATACACTTCTTGTAGAAACATTGTCATTTATCACTGAGTGTGTTGATATCAATTCTCATTCTTTCAATATTTTCTCTTCAATTCTATTTTTAATTATACAGGGTGAGTCAAAAAAAACTGCAACAAATTCAAACTCCATAATTTTTACATTTTTTTTTTTTAATTTTTTTGAATGAAAGTTTAGTTTTGTTCGAATTGGTCACCTTAGGCACGAATTATGGCTAATGAGGTGATCGACACTATGGTATTTTTTGAGGTGATCGACACTATGGTATTTTTTAGTGCCAACTTTACTTTCCAAAATACTCCAGACACAGTTGTCCCAACGGATTGATATATGGAGATTTTGGTGGCCATTTTGCGCTGGAAATAAAGCGAGGAACCTCATTTTGTAACCATACTTGGGTAGCGCGCGCTGAGTGCGATGGTGTTCACTCCTGTTGGAATGTTAAAGGTCTGTGGCTAAAATGTTTGGGTGTTAATACGAGCGGAGAGCGACCATCGGCTGTTATAGCGGCCCACACCATCACTATGGCTGGCGCGTGAGTTATGGTGGCCGACCGAAGGTGCACATTTTTAGCTGACCTCTTTGGCAAGTAAACACGATAATTTTGTTTGTTTACAAACTGCTGGACAAACATTCGTTTTCTCATCGGAGAAAACCAAATTCGGCGTTTCACCACTTTCGGCCAAGCGAAGCAACTCTATAGCTCTCTTGAGTCTGGCTTTACCCCAAGCTCATTTTTCAATATTTTCCGAATGGAATATTGTGATATGTTCAGCTCACGAACCATTTTTCGGCCACTGCGACGCGGGTTTCGATCAAGTCGCTTCTTTACTTTTCGAACCATTTCTGCTGATGTTGCTGTTTTCTTGCATCCACTTCCTTGACATCGGGCTACGCTACCAGTATCACGGTAACGAGCGATGGTACGAGACACAAAAGATTTATTAAAATTTAAATGCTGGAGTGCTCTAACGGTAGCCACATGTGTTTTTCCAGCCAAATATAAAGAAATCACGCTTGAATAGCATCACGAAAACCTTTTTTCTGGAAAATTCTCGCTAAAATGCTTTTGTACGCTTGTGAACAATATAATGAGCTGTCATTGGAATAATTTTAACAGCTGTATAGCAGTGGCCATATTGACTGGTCACTGTAGTATCAGAATTGTGGAATAACGATGGCCCCGACTACTGCAGACTATGAAAAATCAAAGAATTGGCCAAAAACTCAGAACGAAAACTGTAATACCAATTATATATCTCAAAATTTTAATGGCGTATGAGGCAGTTGAGCATGAGACCGACGATATTTCCCCTCAAATCGATAACCTTAAAACCGTCCTCCTACTCACTCCCTAAATGCATTAAAATTGCAGACTATGAGCAAAGTTTCATTTTTGTTAACTTTTAACAGCACATCCGCTATCTACACTGATTTTTATTGATGTATGTATCAAAATATATTAATGCAAATGTAAAAAGAATGACCAATATATATTTTTAAAATATAAAAAAAATGAATAACAAAACCCTAAAGTTTCTATTTTGTAAAAATAATATAGACTTACAACAAAGCAAAAAAACTAAATATTTTCAAAAAAATAAATCAAAACTATTTTAGATGATAAAACAACTTTCCCTATACCAGTTTAAGCTTTAAATTAAAGTGCAAATTAAAATGAAATACTCTTTAATAAAAACCGCAAACAAAAGAAAAGACAGTAAACAATTTTGGAAGTCACTTGAGAATTGAAAAAAAAAAAACGTACGAATGGACCAAGCTAAAAACAAGTTTCCTAAGAACTTAAAAAATATATATATACTTTGATTAAAAATCAATGAACGGGTTTAAAAATTATTTACACAACAATATAAACTAATAATAACAACATCAACAATATTTCATTAAAATAAGCAAAAAACCACAGACAGACGATCAATTATTTTATTCAACTCGTAACTGCAAAAAAATATATATTTTTGAATAGTTGTTAATATGAAAACAAATTAAACTAAAACTTGCAAAAAAATTATAATAAAATAATTGTTTATTAGAAATTGTTCATATAAATATTTATAAATGTTAGATGAAAAACTTAGATGCAAAGCGATTAAATAAAATTTTTCTCGATTTATTAAATAGACAAACTATTTGAGTACATTCTAAGAAGGTTGCAATATGGATGTAACGTGGTAAGTGAACTTAATTTGTTATTTTTAAACAAAATTGTAAAACGAGGTAAGTATGTTGAATAATTCGAGAAAGCCGAGGTCAAAATAATAATACAGATAATTCATGTACGATAATGATTGATGATAATGCATAGATGTTTTGGAATATTTCATGTTCCTATGGACTATGTATCTGTGGAAAAAAATAAATAAACAATCGAGCAACATCTTTTGATGAGATTTGTACAATATATTTACCAGATATCTCAAAATACCTATTTCTATTTTTCAATATCAAAAGTTGAGATTTTAAATTTAAATATTAATGGCACACATTAATATTAATATATGTGCAAAATTTCAAACCTCTTTCAACTTATTTCGAGTAAATATTTTGAAACATAATACTCATAATTGGCACGACTGGCATTAAAATAGCTGCTTGATATCTAAAAATCAGGACCCCTTATCAGCACTTCCCCAAAAAAAAACTCATTCGTTTGATTGTGTGAATGTTCCCATAAATATGTTGTGATACATTTTTTTATTCAACCTAAAAAAATTGGTGTACAATGGAATATTGGAATAAATACATTTCTAAGATTAAAAGGAATTTAAGCTTGTCTAAAACCATGTGTGAGGCGATGTATAGACCAAACCAGTCTGGTATATTTCATCTGTAGGAGACAAACACAAATTAATAAATAAATCTCTGAAATGTATTTCGTTACTTACTATTGATTAAAAGTTTGCCCGAAAGGTATTTTTTTAGATATTGCTAAAAGACTTTAGTCCTCCTTCATAACGTTTGGTCAATTCCTTCGATAGGATTATTTCGTCAGCTACTATAAGATATTGCTTATCCGTGAGGCAAGTTAGTTGTTCTTCTTGTGACAAATCAATAGATTTCAACATATGTTCACCATCAGTCTTTGACCATTGAATTAAAGCTTTTTGTAGAATCCATTTGGAAGCCAAGTCCTTGTAATAATTTTCTCTTAGACTATCAACTTTTTGTAATTTCTTTAAATACTCCATGGTTTTGTCGTGGTACTCTTGACAATCGATGGCCCGCATTAGCAGAGCTGATGTTAGCAAACACCATTTACTGTCCGGTTCATATTCCAAGAGGCTCTCACATGACTCTAACTGCGATTTCAGCTGATCCAAAACATCGGGAGTATATGTAGTAGAAGCCTCCAATGCATGGAAATAATAAGCATCGTCATTGTATTTACTAAGAGGTAGAGTTATTGATGTTAAAGCCTTCGAAGAAACCTCCAAGTTTTGATACATTGAAGGATCCTCTACTGGATTTTTGCTATAAAAAATCGTGTCAGATACTTGATTGTTGAGTGTTAGAAAGTCAGTTATTTCTAATGTCTTGCCGCCATCACCAGTCAGTACAACCTTAAGATCCTCCTTGGTAGTGAGTTTGGTAAATGATAAGACAGTCTTATCTTTGCTACATCTAAATGCACAAGCAGCCAACTCCGGTTGGGAATAGCCCAAAAGCCATCGTTGATAAAACCATGCCGAACTATCGTACGGATCAGTAAAGGCCGCAGTAAGTACCATCTCCAATTCTTCCTTGAGTTTCTCCTCACTCATGGGTCGTTTCGGTTTTGCATCACCTTCATAGGGGTAGAGGGCGGGCAGCAGTAAACTTCTGTGATGCCACGAAGAGTAGTTAGAGAAATTGACTTTAATTTTCTCGGTACAGAAATCTAATTCCTCTTCCTTGGGTACTTGAGCCTTCTCCACAACATAACGTTTATAGTCCCATGTATGGAAATTTCTTTCGTCCATTTTTAAGTATTTATTGCACAACATAACCTCACGCTGCCAATTGGCTTTGGGTGATTGTTCCAGCAACCACATACGATGATGCCAAATATTATAACTCTTCGGATTGACCAGAAGGCATTGTTCCGTCAAAGACATTTCAGTCTCGAATACTTGTAAAATATGCTCCTCTTGAATCGCCTCTTTTTCGGGTGTAACTTCTTCCTCTTTGATTTTCTTCACCTTGGCAAGTATACATTCTCTTCGGATATTCCACAAAGTGGAAACATCGGGATTACGCTGCAGGATGGGCGTAGTGTAGGCCAGCATTTCATCATCATATTCCTGGTTTTGCCTCTTAGCGCTTATCTTTGTTGTAGCTGCCTTATACGCCTTAACTTTTAAAGCCTGTTCCTTCTTTTTGCGCTCACGCTCTTCTTCGGTGGTACGTACTTTAAGGCGACCGTGCATTTTGGGAAGTTTTCAGGATATTTTGCTTTCCAGATGATTTATTTAGATTTCAGATTAGAGGTGACAAACAATTGGTGTTATTATCAAGATTATCGATACTTAATTTTGAAAGGAGATATCGATATTCTATTAGTCATCCGATAAGACCGGCTGATTTTACCCGTATTGTCAAATGCATGTAATTGAGATTCCCTAACTTTTTTGTCCTTAAGCTGCAAGTACATAAAGGTGGGAATACATAAAGCGCTTATCTGGCTGGCATAAGTCATCGGCTGGCTTCTTCGGAAATGAACAAAGGAGCCTAGGGCCAAAATCGAACTATGTCAACCTAAAACTCCTTTGTTCATCTACGAAAAGCCAGCCGATGACTTAAGCGAGCCAAATATGCTCTTTATTTCCAGGCTAAGAAGCTTGAAGTCATGGCTAGGCATATTTTGTAACATTTCATAAAGGGAGTACAGAGTCGCACTAAAATCCTGCCGTCGTTATCCATTATAATTTGACATTAATATGCCTAGCCTTGACTTCAAGCCTTTTATGTACTTGCACCCTTACTGACAAAAATTGGATAAATTTAAACACAAAATCTTAAGTTTTCCTCCAGAAAGTAAGATTCTTGCAAGGTTCAGCAACTAGTTATCATTCCGTCCCTAGCTTACTAACAAAATCGTTAATTAGCAAATCTTTAAACAAACGAAAAATTGCTGTTATCAATAACTGACGTTAACTAGTAACAGAATTAGATAATTATTTTTTATTCATACTATAAAAATAAAAATCATTAAATTCTTACAGTTCTGGAACAAAGCAAACGTTTTTGAGCGACTTTCAGTGATTAAATTCATATATTCAATAATAGGAACACCAAGAGCTAGTTTTGTTTGATGACATATCTCATTCACAATAGATGTTATCGATAACAACCGTTTACTGAATTTGCTACATAAAACTGGGTGACACATTTATACTTGAAGTGAACATAACACCAAAAACCGTTATCTTTAAAAACGATAGCTAAAAGAAAATAATGAAAGATAACAAAAGAATAAGAATTAAACAATGATTTTATATGTGTACAAAAATATTCCATAAAATGTGGCTCTGAATGGAAAGTTAATATCTGAGCAGCAAATTTAATACTTGTTTGTAATTTAAAGCATAGTTCTAGGCTTGAAGTACTTCGGTAATACTGATAAGGGTATTGTGCTGTGAAAGTGTAAAATGGAAACTTTTATAAAGGGAATTTCATTTTCACAGAACATTAATATTTTCACAGAACAAGAATCCAGTCCCAGGATTATTGGTAGTCGTGTTATATTTGCAAATCCTCGAAACCTAATAAATATACTTATGTCACACGGCCTGATCAAAGCGCTCACGAATCATAATATAATTTCTTCGATTAACCGCATAAAGCTATAAGCAACAAAAATATACTTTAAAAAATCATATCCTTGCATATTAAACTCTTATGTATGTTTATTGTTCATAAAATAAACCCACATTAGCATATTAAAATTTTTTTACATTCTTTTTATATTCTCCTGTCCCCTTTTTAGACGCAAATATAAATCTAAATCAGAAACAACAGCATAAATCAATAACAAATGATTCCAACTTTTGTTTGTTTTCCCCGTGAATACATAAAAGGAAAAACTTGTCAATAAATTCAGAATTTAATAAAAAAAGTCGTTAAAAAAAACAAACGGAAACATGACATTCGCGTAAACAAAAGGCAACATACACCCTCTTCCCCTTGCAAAGAGTACAGGTGTAGAGGAGTTTCCTATATTCCTTGTGTTCGTAGAAGGATGTTTTTCCAAAATAAAAAATAATGAAAATATAACGGAAGTGCTAACAGCACGGCGCTTATTCCACCGGCAACTTGTGTTTCAATGATGTATGTCACCAGTAAATCAAATGAATAGGGGGAATGCCAACAAAACGGCAACTTCCTTGCAACAACAACAACAATGTAGGTAGAATTTTTGTAAACACCAAGGATAAAGTTGTACACGGACAATCGACAGTAACAGGGCAATGAATTGGGACTGACAAGAGTTTACTGGTGTTGCATGTTTTTACAAAGAAAATAGCTGGTATTAAAATCTAGAAGTTAAAACACGTATCCATTCATTGTCCTAATGCCATGGATGTATTCAATTTGACTTTTAACCTTCCAAAAGAAACGGATATGTACGGCATACTGGCAGGACTGCACGAGTGTCTGCCCAGCTTTATGTGTATGGCAGTAACGCAACATCTTGTGGCTTTCAATATGAAGAGCATTGAAGCATTTAAAATTTATGCCAGTGGCAGAGCAAAAACATCAATAAAAGAGGACTCAGCTAAAGGACTACAATCGAATGTTGAAGAATTAAATCGAACTCAATATGCACGGAATGTTTTAGCATCAGGGATATTGTTGTTGGTGCGGTAGATCCTTTCGATTAGTTAAGCGAGGGTAAAGTAAAGTCATAAGGTACAAACGATATTTATAGGTAAACAATATGTTTGTGCTATGTAGGAGTCCATATGTAGATTTTCTAAAAGGATTGTTTGAAGAATATGCAGAATATGATAGAATTATTTACAGAAAAATGTATTTATATTATTAAAAATCAAATCATTGAGCAATTGCAAATGCAACTACTAGTGTGTGAACAGAATCTAAAGAATTGCATGTCATTTACACTGTGAGAGCAAGAAAGCCAAGAGAGTTTGCATTAGAACATTGTAGAATAAACAAACAAGGAAATTGACAAGAAAGTGACGCGCCTTTTTCGTTGACAATGGGTTTAACATTTCATTAATTATTAATTCAGTGAAAATTATGTAGGAACCAAAGAATTTTCTGTAATTTCAATTTACATTCTTTTTCAATTGTATCCTTAACTTTCCAATTAGAAATTGAAAAGGTAAAGAAGTGGGTGAGAAGAAATAATTGTCAAAAACATATGGACAGTGGAGAAAAGAAGCGAAAAATAAAGTGAGGTTTAAAATAAAAAATCTTCGTGGTGCAAATAATAAAATTATAGGAAAACGTTTCAAGTGTAGTTTTTGTGTAAAAGTGATTTGAATTTATGATTTTTCAGAGCATAATAGACAATTATCCGATGGGTCAGTGAATGTGAATTATCTAGATTTTGCAGATTGGCGTTGAATATACAAATCAAGGTAAGTGGAAATTTTATCATTTTATCAAATACTAACACAAATTTTCCAGTAAAAATCTTGAATTACTGGAACATCTTAAGTTTAGGGCCTGGTGGAAGATATTTTGAGGAATTTTACCACATATACTTCTATGAATCTCTAGTACAAGTTTTTTCGTAAGGAAATTCTACAGCAGGTACGGGGGATAATAACCTTTAAAAAAGAGAAGCCTTTTTCAAGAATGTAACAAAACCTGCATAGTTAAACGCCGCCTATGCCACGAAGTTTCCTTCAAAATGTATGTACTGTAATTTGGCATCATAATCAGGAACCTCCACGACTTGAAGTCCGATATATTCAAATAAAATATAGTGATCTAGCGCTTCACATTGATTGCCTAGGTGGTCCTTAGAACAATGTGAATCTATAAGGAACATATAGAGAGGACTGCCAGAGCTAGCGCTTCACATTGATTGTCTAGGTGGTCCTTAAAACAATGTGAAACTATAGGGAACATATAGAGAGGACTGCCAGAGTTTTCTGTAGAAACCATGATGAAATATTTGTATGTATCTAGATCCCATACAATATAGATTTGGCGAAGATTTATACATGGACTCAAATAAGTGTTTTCCAATTAATCCCAAAATGAGCTACCATAACTCGGGAAATATGGATTTTCCCAAGAAAAAGATGCTAACGAGCCCTAAAGAAATAATAACATTTCCAGGTCGTTTTGCGAGTTGGCCCTTATTTTTTTCTTTTATTTCCTCCTACGTTAGGTAGAGGGTATATAAACTTGTAAACCTTCAATAATTAAAAAATAAAATCCCATTGGAATTACATTAAAACTCAACTCCACCTACAGTTTATCTCTCACGACAAGTGATTGCTGTTATTAATTCAATACCTCTCACATGTTAATATTTCAACCCATTTCAATATCGAATGTCTATCAATATGAAATGATTTTTATTTAAACCTTTCACGAAGTTCCACTTTACACATACGCTTTTTATTGCCAAATCTTTTCATTTATTGAAAATCTATTCCTCCTCCACGGGCATCCAACTACATACAACGATGAAAAATAATCAACAAACAAATCTCAAATTTCTTTCGCATGCCAAAAACATTCCTGTAACAATGGAAGTCTAGCTGTGCCGCCGCATGGCTTTAAAAACATGTCACATTGCTATGAGGACTAAATTGGATTAAAAGGGTCTATCGTTCTAATGGAGAATGTAGAGGAAGTTAAAAATAGCCGAGAACTTGCGTTTTTCATGGGGTGATATTCTGCTATCAGACACACACGTATGGCATATGAGATAGGATACGATATTGTTTCGTACATACATCCAGCTATCCATCCATCACACCCTTTTTCACGTAAGATATTGAATTGCCTTTTGGCCATGATATGCGTGCAATAGAATGCTGTTATTTCCAGGACTCCATTCTAATTTCATTTAAGTAACGAAGGCTCAACGTCACGCTTCAATTTATGAAAAATTGTCGATTGGCGTTAAAATGAAATTTTATCATGACTGATTTAAGAGGATTCCCCTTTGATTCACACAGCAGCACTTGCACGCACACCGACACACATACAATGTATGCATACTACATCAAGGATAACACACTCGTCAATTTTCCATTACGCCAGCAACAGACATTGTTGAAAAGGGGTGAGTGAGCCCAATGGCGGCCTCCAGGTGTGGGTTGTAAATATTTGATTAGAATAATTTAGAAATGTAACGTGTAGGAACGGTATTTGTTTGTTTGTTTGTGGGTTCAGCAAAGTGTGCGGGCCAATGGCTGTGTGCACGTTACAAGACACTTGAACAATGTTTAATAGCTGCCAATATAGCTATGAATGTGTGTACATTAATTGTATGAAAACTTTTAAAGAATATTTTAGGAGAAAAGTTTTTAAGATTAATTTCGGGCTGTTGAGTGATAAATAATACATTATGTCTGGAAAGTTATTTATTAAGGTTAGAATTTTTACTTGCTGCCATGGGGAGAGATTGTTCTTCGAATGAAAATATATTATTTATAGTTAACATGCGATACGAACTTTACTAAATCATCATTTGTTTTAATTTTGGTTGAATATTGTATCAGTTTATCTTTAATAAAACCAAAGCAGAAGAAGTCTTCTTCTCATGGTGACGGGATAATAATATAACAACATCTCTATAATACAATAATAATTATGTTTGATATTGGCTAGATCATATTTCACATGCAGACGCCTAAAATAATATGAGAACATTTTCAAAAGTCCTTTGGCCTGTCAATAGTTTCCCTTCTTCTCTTTCGCCCCTCTGCCTGTGCAAAATTTAGCTAGTCCTTTGTGTTGTGACTGTCTTCATTGTTATTGTTGTAAATGTCAATAAGAGGATTCCATTTCTCTGAGTTCATTGTTTTCAACAAAATTATGACAGTTTTTGTGCGTCACTGACGACGACAGGCAGAGACTGGATTGACATCATAAGCGCACCCATGCTTACATATTGTCCTTAGCACACGCACACACATATCCGAAGGCGTTTGGGTGTACGATTGGTTGGTAAGAGATTGGGTGATTTAAATCTGTTTGTGATGACCCCCTGTAATGTGAATGATGCACATCATCTTATAATACACGAAGTGAATAATGTACGTGGTATTTGGACCAATGTTAATTTCATTGGAATTCACGTTTGCATTAATGAAATAATATTCTAAAAAGTGGATTTTAGTTTTAAAAAAATATTTCCATTACTAACATGGAAACTTATTGAGTCCCACAATGTTGTGAAACTAAACACAGCAATTATTCAAACAGCATTCGACTGCTATGTGAACGCTACGCTTTACCTACTCAAACCGACCACATTTTGTCAACATCATCTTCCAGAATATACAGGGTGAGATAAAAAAACTGCAACCAACTTCAGACTGCTGTCATTTCTAAGCCACTCGTCCGACAGCTGTTAAAATTGTTCCAGTGATAGCTAATTTTATTGTTTATAAGCGTACAAAAGCATTTTGTTGAGAATTTTCCAGAAAAAAGTTATTCGTGATGGAATTCAAGCGGGATAGTGTGATTTTTAAAAATATTTGGCTGGAAAACTACAAAAAGCACTCCAGCATTTAAATGTGAATAAATCTATTGTGTCTCGTACCATCGCTCTTTACCGTGATACTGGTAGCGTAGCCGTCGTCAAGGAAGTGGACGGAAGAAAACAGCAACATCAGCAGAAATGGTTCGAAAAGTAAAGAAGAGACTTGATCGAAACACGCGTCGAAGTGGCAGAAAGATGGATCGAGAGCTGAAAATTTCGCAATATTCCATTCGACAAATATTGAAAAATGAGCTCGGGGTTAAGCCATTGAAATTCCAAAAAGTGCAAGAACTTACACCGCAACAGAAAAAAATAGACTCAAAAGAGCTAAAGAGTTGCTTCGCTTGGTCGAAAGTGGTGAACTTCAGAATTTGGATTTCTCCAATGAGAAAACATTCGTTGTCCAGAAGTTTGTAAACAAACAAAATGATCGTGTTTACTTGCCAAAGAGGTCAGATGAAAATGTGCACCTTCGGTTGCCCACTAGAACTCAAGCGCCGTCCATGGTGATGGTGTGGGCCGCCAAAACAGCCGATAGTCACTCTCCGCTCACATTAATCGACCGTGGCATCAGAATAAATGCCGAATATTATCGTGAGGTTGTATTAAAGCCTTGGGCACGCTAACATTTTGGCCGCAGACCTTGGACATTCCAACAGGACTCAGCACCATCGCACTCAGCACGCGCCACCCAAGAATGGTTACAAAATAAGGTTCCTCGCTTCATTTCCAGCGCACAATGGCCACCAAAATCTCCGGATACCAATCCGTAGGACTATTGTGTCTGGCGTATTTTGGAAAGCAAGGTTGGCACTAAAAAATACTAAAGTGTTGATCACCTCAAGCAAGCGCTTCGCCGAGAATGGGCCAAAATACCGCAGAGCAACATTCGGGCCGCATGTGACGGTTTTATTGGCCGTTTGAATGCCATAATTCGTGTCAAAGGTGACCAACTCGAACGAATCTAAACTTATTCTAAAATCTGATCAGGGTAAAATTCTAAGCCGATTTAGCGACTTCCGTCTGTCTGTGTGTCTATCCGTCTGTAGCAGTCACGCTTTGTTTAGAACAAATTGAGATATTGAGATTATTTCAAATTTCGTATTTTAAGTTCGTAAAAGGCCTATGACAAAAAAAATCGCGTTTGGTCCGGCCGAACTTAGCTGATTTTTTACTTGTTTCTTTTGTGTTTTATTTTATGGCGAGTAAATTTTTTTCCGAGAAAAATAGATTTTTTTCTGTCCATCTTTCTTTTGTTGAAGGATGAATTGTCCCTTTCAATGGACCATAAATACTACCAGCAATTGGATAAAGAATAGAAAAAAATAATCTTAATAATTCCTACACTTTTAGAAAAAAATGGGACCAATTAAACTAAAAATGTCATCTCTTGCCGCCAACGTGCCGAAAACAATTAGCGAAACAGTTGTCCATTCTTCATTAAATAGAAGATAAAGTAGAAAGATAGGCGAATGGACGACGACAGACGGACTTGTTCAATAAAATTCAAAATTCATTATTTAACGATCCCCTACCCAAGCCATTTGCTAAGGATGAATGGAATTCAGAGAAAAAAAAAAACGAAATAAAATAAAATGACGATAAAAGGAAGGGATTATTTTCTGTTGGGATGGGTGGCTGGCTATTTGAGAACTCTACAACAACAGCCGCAGCAACAACAAAAACAACAACAAAAACAACAACAATATGTGAATACTTAGATGACGGAGAGCTAAATAAAATAAAATACTTAATTGGGTATTAAGGGTTGATTGTTCTCCGACGGGGCGCACAACAAACACTAGTGCTGCTGATGCTGCTGGCAAAGATGAGGATGGCGGCTGACTGTGCCAGAATCAAGAACGTCGTGTATAATAATGAATCGCTTTAATTGTGATTACACCATGCAAGCTGTTGCCTTTATGTAAAGATACTGGAAACACTTTCAGGCGGACGGACGGACGGACGAAGGGAAAACAGACAGAGAGACAATAATAATAGTAGACCTTTTTCCTTTAGCAGGGCATAGATGGAGAGATAGACAGCCAGCCAGCCCACCAAACAGCCAACCAACCGAGCATCTAAGCAAGACAACATCCTAGCAGGCAGTCACAATGCTGCCAATACTTAGAAGACAACCAAGCCGAGGGACGGACGGACAGACAGACATACAATTTAAGTAAACAATTCCATATGATGCCAGGCAAGAACGTGTTCAAAATTACTCCAACCGAGTATTATTTATTTAGGTTTAAGTGGAAAAAGATGATGGGCGATTTAACAAAACAGCAACATAATACAGCAACAACAACAACAACAATAGCAACAGCAGAAGCAGCAGAAAAAATAGGACAAGTCATAACAATGGAAACGTACAACGATTGCATGGAAAATCCAAAGACGTGTGTGTTCATTGGGTTTGGCAATGAACAAACGAAGCTACGAACGAACAAACGTCCCAACAATTTGGATGCTGCTGCTATTAGCCGTACCTTCGAACAATACAAGGGGCAGGGAGGGAGGGGAGGTATATTGAAATGGAAATCCTTTGGCCATACAAAACATTTAAGTTCGTAACATTTAATGCCCAGAGCAAATATTAAAATTTATATTTTTCCAAAGTTAAATTTCATTTTGTTGTTCATTCCGGTCCGTCGACCATTAACGGAGGAAAATTAAAGATAAACATACTTGTGTGTGTTCTCGTGTGTATATAGCACAAGGCAAGGATGCAGGGGATTAAATTTTAAGGCATAGTGTTTAAGTTGTACTTTTGTTTTATTTTAAGGGTTTCCTTTTATTTCAAAAATAATTATTTCTGTGAATTAGAAATTTTAACAATACCTAAAGTTTTGTTTTTTAATGAACAGGAATGAATGCTGATGAAAAAGTTATAATTAGGGTTAACCATAAAGGAACCGGAATTATGCTAAAAATGGATTTCATATGAAAACCGGAATATTTTTTTTAAACGTGAATTTTTATACCATCCACCATAGTATCGATGGTATATTAAGTTTGTCATTCCAATATACATTTAGAAATATACATTTTAGACCCCACAAAGTATAAATATTCTTGATCAGCATAAAATTCTATGTCGATTTAGCGATGTCCGTACGTCTATGGAAATCACTCTAGCTTCCGAACGAAATTAAGTAGATTGGTAAAATTGTACTCAAAAGTATATTATATCTTTTGGTATTGAAAATGGGCCATGTAGGTCCACGTTTCGGTATAGCCGCCATATAACGGTACCTCCCGATATTCGGTATTTTGATGATTATAGCGACATTATTCATCGGATTTGTTTTAAATTTGGCATTTGAAGTTCGAAATGGATATTACAGCCTGTGCAGGTCCACGCTTTCGTATAGAACGCATATAACGGTACCTCCTGATATTTGGTATTTTGATGATTTAGCGACATTATTCATCGGATTTGTTTTAAGTTTGGTATTTGAAGTTCGAAATGGAAATTACAGCCTATGACAGAAAATTGTCTGTGCAGGTCCAGGTATTCGTATAGCCTCCATATATCGGTAACTCCCTATATTCGGTATTTTGGTAATTTTTTAAACATTAATTACCGGAATTGTATCACATTTCGTATTTGAAGATACCAGTAGATACTACAGTCTTCGACCAAAAATTGTCTATACAGGTCCAGTCTTCGTATAGCCCCAAAATATCGGTATCTCCCTATATTCGGTATTTTGACGATTTTAGGTACAATACTCACCGAAATTGTTTGAGATGTCGTATTTGAAGTTCGTAATGGATGCTTCAGGCTGTGACAAAAAATTGTCTATGCAGGTCCAGGTCTTCGTATAGCTCCGATATAACGGTACCTTCCGATATTCGGTATTTTGATGATTTTAGCGATATTATTCATCGGTTTTGTTCTAGATTTGGTATTTAAAGTTCGAAATGGATGAAAGAAAATTGTCTGTGCAGGTCCATGTTTTCGTATAGCCCCAATATAACGGTATCTCCCGATATTCGGTATTTTGAAGATTTAAGTGACATTATTTACCGGCATTGTTTCAAATTTCGTTTTGGAGTTCTTAATGGGTACTAAAGCCTATGACAGATAATTGTCTGTGCAGGTCCAGGTCTTCGTATTGCCCCCATATAACGGTATCTCCCTATATTCGGTATTTTGGTAATTTTTTAAACATTAATTACCGGAATTGTATCACATTTCGTATTTGAAGATACCATTAGGTAGTACAGTCTTCGACAAAAAATTGTCTATACAGGTCCAGGTCTTATAGCCCCAAAATATCGGTAACTCCCTATATTCGGTATTTAGATGATTTTAGTGAAATTATTCACCGGAATTGTTTCAAATTTCGTATTTGCACTTTGCACTACAGCCTATGACAGAAAATTGGCTTTGCAGGTCCAGGTCTCCGTATAGACCCCAATATAACGGTGATTCCCTATATTCGTTATTTTCATGATTTTAGCTACATTATTCTCCGGAATCGATTCGAATTTCATAATGTACGTTTGCGATGGGTACTATAACCTGTGAAAGAAAATTGCCTTTGCAGGTCTACGTCTCCGTATAGACCCCAAAATAATGGTAACTCCCTATGTTCTGTATTTCTAAGATTTTAATTTTTTTTAACGGATTCTATTTTTTTATTTATTTGAAACTTTCAAAATTCGTTCCAAATTGCGGAGAGTATTCAAAGTTCGGAACGGCCGGACTGACTGCTTTTTAACTTGTTTCTCTTCGTTTGCCGAAATAGAGCCTGAAACACCCACTATTGTTACCGTACGCACCCACTCTTTGTCGACTTTACTCATTACTTGGTCAGGAAGGTCACGTGTTTTGATTGCTATGCATTTTTGAAGGCATAACACATTATTTTTAATTGATTACAGAATGAAGTTTTACACTTTTCCTACCTATGAGTTTTCTGAAAATCAATGGTGGGGTCCATCCAGCGGTTAATCTTTTTAATTCTAATACATTTTCGGAATTCTCACATAAAAATGTTCTTGTTTATCTCCCTTTTTTAAACTTCAAATACAACATCCTTACGCCGCATAAAAGCGGGACGAACCTGGCACTTGAAATGAACATTAGATTGCATTACTGTTCTTGCTCCTGCATTTCTCGTCGACGATAAGTAGAAGAGGATACGGATTACGACGTCATATTGTTGTGTCTGAATATCGAAATAGAAGAAGAAGGGGCAAACAATTGTATTGTCTGGAAAAACTGCCAGTACCACTGCCGTTGGTCGTAGTACTTAGTCGTTGTTGTTTTTGTTGACGCAGTCGTCGTTGTCGGTCGTTGTATTATTGCCGGTATGTGCCTGAAGTGCATTTATGTCATTGAATAAACAACCATAACGCCTCTTGAACGGGGTACGATTATTATTGTTATTTCCACTTATAATGCATGCCGCAGCAGTTTTTGCCTTGTTCTTCTTCTTCTTCCTATTCTTGTTTTGTTCTGTTTTTCCCATAAATCCCCTCCAATCCTTGTGGCCCTTATTCCCAGCTCCTTTTCAATGGATTCAACTGTATTCAATAGAGGTTTTGTTTGTTATCATAAAAAAGCACATACCTAGCCAACCTATCAACCGCACATTGTAATGTGTGAACAATGTCATAGCAAGAGTGGAATGATCTGAGGATTTGCAAAATAGGTTAGATGATAAAAAATAAAGTCCATATAGAAGGGCTGGAGGCCAAGCAGGCCATAGAGACGAGCTGGAGGAGAAGAACTGAAGCCCAAATTGTTCATATATACGAGCTTGATGGCGGGGAGTCTGTATACAGGAGTATATATATCGAGCTGGAGGATGGTGTGTCCTTATAGGCGAGCTGGAGCTCAGGGAGTCGATATAGATGAACTGGAGGTCAGGGTGTTCTTATAGACGGTTAAATGCCGGGAAGTCCTAATAGAAAAGCGGAAGGGCCGCGAAAACCATATCGTTCAGATGTAGGCCAGCAACCTCATTAAGACCAGCTGGAGGCCTGTGAACCCATTTGTCGTACTAGAGGCTAGGGAGTCCATATAAACGAGCTTGAGTCCGGCTAGACGAGCTGGAGGTCAGGGAGTCCAAATAGACAATTTAAAGGCCAGGAAGCCCATATCGATCAGGTGGATGCCAGTAAGTTCATTAAAACGAACTGGAGGTCAGGTAGTTTATACATACGAACTTGAGGCTAGGGAGTCCATACAGACAAGCTAGTGACCAGAGAGTTTATATAGACGAGCTGGATGTCAGGGAGACTATATAGACGAGCTGGAGGTCAGTGAGTCTATATAGGTGAGCTGGAGGTCAGGGAGTCTATATAGGCGAGCTGGAGGTCAGGCAGTCCATATAGACGAGCTGGAGGTCAGGAAATCTATATAGACGAGCTGGAGGTCAGAGAGTTTATATAGACGAGCTGGAGGTCAGGGAGTCCATATAGACGAGCTGGAGGTCAGGAAGTCCATATATAGGAGCTTGAGCCCAGAGAGTCTATTTAGACGAGCTGGAGGCGAGGGATTCCTTAGTTGGCCACGGAGCATTTACAGAAGTGGAGAGTGCCATAGAGTTCATATAGACGAACTGAGTCTCACATGGGCCCGCGGGATTTCCCCATACAGGCCCAGGGGACTCCCCTTGGCCCTGAGGTTCACTCATGAATAATGAAAAATCTAATAAATTGTGAGTCAAGGCATCAATATTTTTTTCATATCTTTATATCACATCAAGATACAAAAACGATCAAAATTTTTCAAATAAAAAGATCGATCGGATCATAGAATAATTCATAACTATTTTAATAAGGTACGTTGCCATGTGTTACAATGAGTTAAAGGTCAATTGCAAAAATTACAATCATTCAATTGTATCTACCAGTGACCCCTCCTAAACAAACAAACATATTTCTTATAAGCAATATCGGATATCTCCAAGATAGCCATGTCCCAATTTGACATTGAATAAGCTGATGGCACATACTATCTTAACAAGGCAATTCGAAAAAAGAAACCAACAAAAATATCGAATGATGAGAATGTGGCGCAAAAGGACAAAGAGGAGGAGGAGGGAGAACACTAAAAATGATACCGCCGCTTCATGAACATGAACACGCGTAACACCAGAAGGGGCTCAGACGTCACATTTTATTTTTTATACATAATTTTTCTTTGGCCTGCCAAAGAGCTGCAGTTTCATGCTGTTTGTGACTTGACGCATTAGTTTACCCCCGGAGAGTTTCAATGTAATTATGTGTGTGGATAAACACACACATTCCCTATGTCCCATACAAAAGCCAATGTGGCCCAAGAACCTACTTGTGATGCCATCGCATGTCTGTCCTGTCTTTGCCAACTATAGTTGGACTCCAATGAAAACAAATTCTAAGCTTTCATTCACTTATGCGTCCATCCATCCATTCGTCCATCCACCGTCCAGTCGTCCATCTATCCAACCAATTTCTGTCTGTCCGTCCGTCCATACGTTTCGTTTTGTTAATGTTCTCGTTGACTGCTCAATGTTCTTTTTACGATGACGACGACGATGATGATGATGATGTCGAGGGCAAGTTAGTCAGCTTGTTGTAGTGTCATTGCCGGAATGGCTTATTGAATGTGATATGGATGGCTGGTTGTGATGTCCGATGGGCTTAAGAAGAAATTGAGTAAATTGTCTAGAATATCAAAAATTCAAAAACCATACGCCTTCTTAAAATGGTCGTAGAGGAACTGCTTGAGAATATCTTTTGGAGTGTGTGTGTGCGCCTGTATGTGTGTGTGGCGTTTTAGTCATTGCCAACGACATTTGAGCTTGATGACGGCAACGGCCTTCTTGTTATTGTTATCAACTCTCTTGTGAACACTCAATAAAGGACAGTGTCCTAAAACTTACATTTTAAAAGGATTTCTTTAGAGAAAAAAAAAACAAGGGGTAATGATTATGGAGAATGGAGAAATATCAGAATCAGAAGGATTTGATGATTTTCTAAACTTCCTGTATGATAATTCTAGAATTTTTTAAGGAAAAATGCCAATGACTTCGGTGCTATATAAAGCATAAATAAAATATTTTGTGAAAGGTCAGGGAGTTCATACATCTTCCTGGATTTTTTATTTTTTAGAAAAGTTTTTAAACACCTGACCCAAAATTTGAGGTTTTAAAATTCAAGGACTTTCGGCCGGAGATCGTGGATAAAAAAGCCAAGAACCAATCTACCTAAAATGGTAGTATTAAACAATCTCAAGGACCCTATATCCGCAAATCATTTTTTCTTTTTCCAGGACTTTTGAACGAAATCCTCGATTATAAAGAATAGGTTTTGAAAAATTTATATAAAAAAATTTATAACCTTCGATCTGGAGGAGGGATTTCTCAATAACACAAGGACAACCTGAACAAAATATATTTTCTCAAGGTCTTCCTAACCGAAAATGATGTATATTTAAAAAAAAAAAAAACTTCTCAAGAACCTCCTGCCCAAATATCACAGCAGGAACTGAAAATTGTGGAATTTTTTAAAAATTGTTCTCAAGCTTCTTCAGATCGAAAATCATAGACTTTTAAAGACTTTTTTATAGCTGTAAGGATAAAATCTGGTCGATTTTTCAAGAACATTTGTTAGGAGGTCCTTAACAATTATCCTGGAATTTTAAATTAAAATTTTTAATATTTTGAAAATTCAGTCAAGGACGAATTGTTTAAGGGCCTGCCGAGAGAAAATAGTGGATTCATAAAAAAAATTTTTTAAGGTCTTCCTAACTGAAAATGGTGTACATCTCCAAAATCATGGGATCTTCTGACTGAAAATTGTGAATTTTTTAAAAATAGTTTCAAGCTTCTTCACATCGAAAATCGCGGATTTTTAATGATTTTTTCAAGAATGTAATAATCAAAAATATCTAGTTGACGTTTCAAGAACATTTGTCAAGGACCTCGTAACCAATTATCCTGGATTTTTAAAATATTTTTTTAATTTTTTGAAAATTCAGTCAATGACCTCTCCTGGGCGAAAATCGCGAATTTCTCAAGAAACAACCGGGAGAAAATCGTGGACTTATGAAGAAAATTAGTTCAGGACTTCCGGATCAAACATCGTGGATTATTGAAAAAAGTCATGTTTTCTTAATTCAACAATAGGATATCTATATGTTTCTCCAAGTAACATATTCCTGCCAATTCAAAAAAAAGCACAAAAAGGGGCCAACTTTAGTTCGTAGTCGGCGGTATTTTTCATACCAAACATATTTCTCTCCTTCCTGCTTCTTGTAATGAACCCTAAATTGTAACACTGTGATTTAACATCGCCGTTGTCGTCTTTTCGTTTGCCAAAGCCCTGGTGGCACCCTAAGTTTCTAAATTTTATTTATTCCCTCTTTTCTTCTGTGTTCTTTTTTTTCGAATTTTTTTTTCATGCGTACAACTGAACCGACCGGGGCAAACGTGTTTTCAAGCATTTTGAAATGTGGGTTGGTCATGGACATGACGACAATGTCAATGGTTATGATGATGATGGTGATTGTGTGATGACGACAATGATTTAATTTTTTTCCAGCAATTCACAGTGGGTTAATGGCAATGTAATTGACGGAGCATTTACATGGCTTGTCATAAAACAGCAGGATTCAAATTTAATGGAATTTTGTTATCGTCCATATTCGTCAATAAGTCCATGTTTATGGGGTGCCAATTTTGAGTCAGAGAATTACCCTAAATTAGGGTCTAGTAGTAATAATTGTGGAAGGGTTTTTTATTCTTGAAGAGCTATCAATAAATGATCGCTGAGAAGGCCGAAGTTTGCTTGTGGAAACTTTGAGGTGTTAAAATTTTTTCCGAAATGGTTTAAATTACAAGAATTCTTGGAGCACAATCATAACATTTATAACCTTTAACTCGGCACTATATGCAAATCCAAAAATCGGAGGATCAACAAATAGAACATCAATATGTGGGCTATGATGTTTCCCCTGAGATTACTGTTTAGGAGACTGTGTGGAGTTCAATGAATCGACGTACAAAACCAGCTGAAGAATTCGCTGCAGTAGCTAATACCAGCACAGCGCAGTGAAAAAGAATCCACAACGAGAATAGCCATTTTATTTTCCTTAAGTACTATAATCTAATCAAATTAAAATTAAAATTGAATAAATTTTCCTAAGGTCAAGAAATAATCTTCGCAGAACGAAAATAGTGGATAATCGTGAATCGAGGATTTATTAAGAATCCGTTTAAAGGACCTCCTGAACGTAATTGGCGTTGGTTATAGAAACGTATTTTATGGACATACAGACCGAAAATTGACCTCCTGACCGAAAATTGACCTCCAGACTAAAAATTGACCTTCTGACCGATAGTCGAGGATTTTTTTAACAAAAGTTATTTAAGTATCATCTGACCGAAAAACGGACATTATATAAAATGAAGGGCCTCCTGTAATTGGTGATAGTTATTGAAAAGTATTTCAGTTCGAATTGGTCACCTTTGGTACGAATTATGGCCTTCAAACGGCCATTGAAACTGTCAGCCCTAATGTTGCTCTGCGGTATTTCGGTCCATTCCCGGCAAAACGCCTGCTTGAGGTGATCGAAACTTTGGCATTTTTAGTACCAAGCTTGCTTTTCAAAATACTCCAGACATAATAGTCCAACGGATTGGTATCCGGAGATTTAGGTGGCCATTGTGCGCTGGAAATGAAGCGAGCAACCTCATTTTGTAACCATTCTTTGGTGGCGCGTTCTGAGTGCGATGGTGCTGGGTCCTGATGAAATGTCCAAGGTCAAAATGTTTACGAGCCTAAGGCTTTAATATACCCTCCAGAATATTTTTGGCCCACACCATCACCATGGCCGGCGCTTGAGTTCTGGTGGCCAACCGAAGGCGCACATTTCTATCTGACCTCTTTGGCAAGTAAACATGATCATTTTGTTGGTTTTCAAACCGCTGGACAACGAATGTTTTCTCATCAATGAAAACCAAATTCGGCAGTTCACCACTTTCGGCCAAGCGAAGCAACTCTTTAGCTCTTTTGAGTCTATTTTCTTTACGTTGCGGTGTAAGTTCTTGCACTTTTTGGAATTTCAATGGCTTAGAGCCTATTTTTCAATATTTGGCGAATGTTCACCTCACAAGCCATTTTTCGGCCACTGTCGCAGTTTCGCGCTTTCGATCAAGTCGCTTCTTTACTTTTCGAACCATTTCTGCTGATTTCTATTTTCTTTCTGTTGCGGTGTAAGTTCTTGCAGTTTTTGGGATTCCAATGGCTTTAAACCGAGTTCATATTTCAATATTTGCCGAATGGAACATTGCGATATGTTCATCTCACGAGCTATTTTTCGTCCACTGCGACGCGGGTTTCGATCGCAGTCGCTTCTTTACTTTTCGAACCATTTTTGCTGATGTTGCTGTTTTCTTCCGTCCACTTCCTTGACGTCGGCTACGCTATCATTTTTTCACATTTAAATGCTGGAGTGCTCTAACGATAGCCACTTGTGGTTTTCCAGCCAAATACAAAGAAATCACACTATCACGCTTGAATTCCATCACAAATAATTTTTTTCTGGAAAATTCTCATCAAAATGTAAATAATATAATGAGCTTTCACTGGAATAATTTTAATAGCTGTCGGACAAATGGCTTAAAAATGACAGCCGTCTGAAGTGTGTTTGCAGTTTTTTTCTTCTCATCCTGTATATAAAACGAAGGGTTTCCTGTAATTGGTGATAGTTATAGAAAAATATTTCATTGACCTACAGACCAAAAATTGACCTCCTGAACAAAAATTGACCTCCTGACCGAAAATTGGCCTCCAGACTGAAAATTTATCTCCTGACCGAAAATTGGCCTCCAGTTATAGTCGAGGATTTTTTTACAAAAGTTTTTAAGTATCATCTGACCGAAAACCGGACATTATGTATAATGAAGAGCATCCTGATCAAATGTCTATTTTTTTTACAAAATTAATTTAGAAAACCATGGAAAACCCACTGTAATTTACCTTTCACAGACTTTGTTGGATTTAAAATATTAAATCATTTACTGTCTTTAAGGTGCTCCTTTCAACATTGTTGGTTGAATCGCATTTGCCTCCCTTTTCGTATAAGGTTTGGTTTTGTTAGGAATCAGTGAAAAAAAAAATAATAAAAACACAGACAGTCGTGATTACAAACTTACAAATGCTTATTATTATTGCAGAATGGCAGGACAGACCAGACCTGCCATTTAACTACTGCATGTCATGTGGCATGAATGGTATGGCGGCATGTCATAATGTGGCCATCCAGCGAGGCAGTCATCCAGTCATCAAACAACCTGGCTGATTTCATTGCCTTGGAAATTACGGTATAAATGACTTACAACGAATGAATGTCTGTTTGATGACTGGATGGCTGGATAGATGGTGGACTGCCTTTAAGGTAGGCGCTGCTTTCTGCCTTTGCTTTGTTAACATTAATATCTACATTTTTATACTTATGGCTTTTTCATTTCATTTAAGTCCATTTCATTTCATTTCATTTAATTTTTTATAACATTTTTTATTACCTTTTTAATGTAATTATGGTCTTTTGTATGTCGGTAATGTGTGTGCCAATGTGTTTTGATGGCATGCCGGAATCCACTTGTTTATAAACTCATAAACGGAATTGCCAATGTTTGCTGGGCAGGGGCGTCAATGGCAAGAAGATACGGAATTGGGAGATTTATTTTTACTATCTCAATTAGGTGAGTTTTTATGTAAAAGAATTGGAGTTATATACAACAGATGTTATCTTGGTAGAGCTTGTAGATATAATTTGAATACGCCCCTGCCCCTGCCGCCCCTGTCATCCTTGCTACATTTTTGCGCCAGGCCATGTCATCATTTATTACATTCATTGAGGCTGTAAAGTTAATATTTTAACAGCAGGTTACGCGCCAAAGACCATTAAAAGCAAAAATGCTTATCAACATTTCGTCGTATTTAGGCGTTTTTGTGGATTTATTCGATTTTTTTGTTTTCATAAGGATTCTGATGGACAATTCCTTCGTTGCTTGTGGTTTTGTGTGTTGCAGTCATAAAATAATTTTCATTTCATTTGCAAGGCGTCGCATATGGAGCTGGCCGTTCGTGAGGTCTATCCCTCCATCCGTCCGTCCATCCGTTCATTTCGGTCCATATTGTCGAAATGTATCATATGGCTGGCCGCAATAAAAATGGTTTTACTAAAACTGGGTCACAATTTTAGAGTGGTGGTAGAGGAAGTAATAAAATTCAAGGATATGCTGTGGTCGGGTGGGGAGAAGCAACAAACATGTCTTGTCTAAGTGTTGGCAAACATTAATAAGACATTGTGACTATATTTAAATGGAAATAAATAAAGAAATTAGAAAGTTTTGTTTCGTGTGGGAAGGAGATGACAATAGGCGGAAGCGATCCTTGACCCAATGGAATTATTTAGAGACTTCTTAGAGCATTTAAAATATTTTATGTGCTATGAACTGCTGGAATTAATATCTTCTTTAATATCCCATAAAATCTCTTATTTGTCACGAATTCAGGGAGATTATAAGACGTGTTTCGAGTTCGTATTTCACGGAAACAATTAAGTACAAAATGTACCTAAATCTTAACCGCAACTACACATGAGAATTGAGATCTAAGGTACGGTTTTGTAGTTTATTGTTTCCTTAAATTCAGAACGGTTTGGTATTTATGGGCCTGAACAGAAGACAACGATAAACAAAGAAAATAGATTTAAAAATGTATATCCATAATTCCATATGGATAGTTAGATATGAACCTAGGATACTGATCGATGATACTGAGGATAAGAGGCTCATAAAAATACCATTTCAATATTTCTACCAATATTAGTTCTACTGTAAAAATGGGATATATCCCTATATAGAAATCGTGCTGAAATTGATTTTTTGAAATATTTTCAATTTGACGCCCGCTACTTCGTCAGGGAAAAGTCCGCCTTAAAATTTTAAATCCGTTCTTTTTGGACCTTTTTATAAACTCCACAGTTCTGTGGAGGGTATGTTAACTTTGTCATTCCGTTTGTAACTCCTCGAAACACTGATGTTAGACCACACAAAGTATATATATTCTGGATCAGCGTAAAGTGCATTTAGCGATGTCCATCTGCCAGTTTGTCCGTCTGTCTGTGTGTTGCATTCACACTATATTTGGAACAAATTAAGGAAGAAAGCTAATATTTTCCACACATGTGTATTTTGCAAGTCGGCGGTTAAGTTCGTGAATGGACCTTGTCAGTCCACGTTTTCGTATAGCTCACATATTACAGGACCTTCCAATTATAAAACGGATTTGTTTCAAATTTCGTATTTGAAGTTCCTAATATGTACAACAGCCTATGAGAGAAAATTGTCTATGCAGGTTAAGGTCTTCAAAGAGCCAGGTTTAGCACACATACAACGATACCTTCCTTAATTCGGTGTTTTGATGATATAAGCGACATTATTGTTTATAATTTCGTATATGAAGTTCAGACAAAAAATATCTTATGCAGGTCCAAGTCTTCGTATAGCCCCCATATACCGGTTTTCATTTAAGCGGTATTCTTCGATGATTTTTTTTTGACATTTTTCATATTCCATCCAAATGATGGAGTGTATTAAAAGTTCGGCCCGACCGAAAAAAGCTGTATTGGCACTCAAAGTCCACAAGCTGTTCAGTTTCAAAACATTTTTTAATCAAAGCTTAATACATCTTACCAACAGTGATCACATTTTCAAATTTCGAGATTCCACTATATAACTTCAGCCAATACCAATTTAAGTACCCTTAATTAATTTCCTATTAATATAGGACACTTTTCCAAACCCACCTCTAAATCTCAGATCCAGATTTTATTACCTTTCGTACAATTATAGCACACATTTTTAAAAACACCTTCGTTTTTCAATCCCAAGTACCAACAGAGATATCAATATCAAATTTCGAGATTCCAGCCTCATCCGTTCATACGATAGCCAATTTAGTACTTTTCGTATTAATAAAGAACGAATTTCCAAACCC
Organism: Musca domestica; assembly: GCF_030504385.1. Classification (NCBI taxonomy): domain Eukaryota; kingdom Metazoa; phylum Arthropoda; class Insecta; order Diptera; family Muscidae; genus Musca; species Musca domestica. The sequence goes on from NW_026712155.1 coordinate 6,638,467, forward strand.
ACCTTCAAATCTCAACCTCAGATACCAAGCTAAATATCAACTTTCAAAATTTAAACTCTTTCCCTCTTCCAACCAAGACCAAATTATATACCATTTAGTACTCTTCGTAAAATTCTAGTACACATTTCCAAAACAAACTCCATATCTCAATCCCACGTACCAACAGAGTCCTTAAAATCAAATTTTGGGATTCCAGGTCTATCCCTTCACCCAAAACCCAATTTAGTACCACTTAGTACTTTTCGACCAATTATAGTACATAATTACCTTCATATTTCAGTCCCATATACCATCAATATCAAATTTGAGGTTCCCAGACGCATCCCTTCACCAAATACCTAACATAGTACCATTCAGTACTATTCGTAGAAATTTAGTGCACATTTCCAAAACCACCGCCACATGCCCAGGCTACACATGAATACCAAATTCAAAATTTTCAAGCACTATCTGTTCACGCAGTACCAATTTGTACCAAATATACCTCTCGTTCACTTGTAGTACACATGTCCAAAATCACCTATTTATCACCAACCTGCCACCAAAGAGTATCCCAATACCAAAAATTCCTAAATTAAGCTTCTTCCGTTCAACCCAAACCAAGCTATTCCTAATTTAAATCCTATTATTTGTACAGTTCACACACTTAGTACACTTTCCCAAAATCTCCTCTATATATGAAATTTACTTTCCAATCTTGATTCTCATACCAAGTTTCAAGTTTTTCGCTCTATCCGTTCACAAACAACAAAAGGGACCATTTTAGAAGTTTAGTACCATTTAAGAACTTTTCGTAACTATAAAGTTCGAATTTCCCGAAATCCGTTTGGTACATTTATCCTGCACTTCATCAGTGACTTTCATTTCAAATTTCAGAATTCTAGCTCATCCCGTTTGTCCAATGCAAATTATACAATTTTTGGTACATCTTTTTCGTACGCTTTTAGCACTTTTCATAAAGCACAAATTTCCAAAAACCCAGTTTTATTTCACTCCTACACACTAAAACCGGCTCCGGTTTCAAGATTTCGTCTGGGCGTCGATTCCAGGTCAGTTATATAACTATATATAGATAAATGGACATAGCTGAGGATATACGATATACCTCTTGGTAGTTAAAGCACATAACTATTAATGCTCTCAAAACTACTCCACTCAAATCTAAACTACTTCTAATTATAATCTCTTAAAATACTACTCACGAAAATACTCTCACGGAATTCTCTTCTAACGATAGAATTTTCAAGTAATTATTTTCAAAACTTTTCTTCTAAATACAAACTTTGCAATGTCTATAAATAAAGCCTATATAAACATCATATAGACGTTTACAAAAGTAGGCTTGTTTATACAAAATATCAAGTTTTGCATATTCATTTGCCAGAAAAACCTCTCTCAAAGTTTTGTTGCTGCTCTTGTTGTATTTGCTCGTCTGAACAAATCCATAAAAAATAACAACCACATACATATTAAAATCTTGTTCTTTATTTCGATAAAATCACGTTCTTAACCACATCGTCGTAACATAAACCCGGCAATATTTCGGCTTGAAATCATTTCGTTTCTACACAAAAGTCGGAAAATATACAAACATGATTGTAGTAAAACTTAATATGAGGTAGGAAATAAAATTTTAGGAATGTTTGGAAGTTTTAATCTTCATGTGTCCACTATAGAGTATAGGACCTTTGCAAAAGGTTTTAAGCCAGAATATTTTATTTCATGTATAAGATATTTTCCGTAGATCAGAAAGAAAATAATCTGGCTGAAGGATTTCGACAGATCTTTTACGATGAAATTTATAGACCTTTTGAAGATAAATCTTTTGATATTTTACCAAAAGATCTACCGATCTTCTAAGAAATTATCATTAGATTTCCTATGAGAAGATTTGCAGATATTTCATTAGAAGATGAACTGCAGATATTGTACTAGAAAATATACATACCTTCTAACAGAGAATCTACAGATCTAAGGAAAGAGCTCCAAAAATTCTAGGAAAAAATTTACATGTCTACTAAGAGAAGATTCATTGGTCTTCGAAGAGATGATCTGCGGATTTTCTATGAGAAGTCTTCAAATCATTTATGAGAAGATCTAGATTTCCTTTCTGGATCTTGTATATGAGACCGGTCATTTTAGAGACCGAAAAAGAGCTACGATCTTAAAGAGAAGATCTATCGACTTCTTAGGTGAAGATCTATCTTCTTGAAGAGGTTATCCAGATCTTTTAGGATATAAAAAGATAGATTTCAGATCTTTTATGTGGAAGAATGGCCTACTCAGGTATTATAAACAAAAAAAAACATCTTGAGGTCTTCTATAGTCGAAGAAGACCTCTTGAGGTCTTCTATAGTCGAAGACCTGTTGAGGTCTTCTATAGTCGAAGACCTGTTGAGGTCTTCTATAGTAGAAGAATACCTCTTGAGGTCTTCTACAGAAGAAGAAGAAGAAGACCTCTTGAGGTCTTTTATAGAAGAAGAAGACCTCTTAAGGTTTTCTATAGCAGGAGATGATCATCTTGAGGTCTTCTATAGCGGAAGATGACCTCTGGAGGTCTTCTATAGTCGAAGAAAACCTCTTGAGGTCTTCTATAGTCGAAGAAAACCTCTTGAGGTATTCTATAGTCGAAGAAAACCTCTTGAGGTCTTCTATAGTTGAAGAAGAGCTCTCGAGGTCTTCTGAAGTAGAAAAATACCACTCGAGATCTTCTATAGCAGAAAATAACCTCCTGAGGTCTTCTATAGTCGAAAAAGACCTCTTGAGTCTTGAGAAATCTTGAGGTCTTCTATAGTCGAAGAAGGCCGCTTGAGGAAGACCTCTTGAGGTATTCTATAGACGTAGAAGACCTCTTGTGATCTTCTATAGTCGAAGAAAACCTCTTAAGGACCTCTTAAGGTCTTCCATAGTCGAAGAGGTCTGAGGTCATAACTGACCCAGGACTGTGTACGTTTTTCTGATAATTGAAATACCAAATAAGTGTTTCTGTTTATCGAAGATCCTCTTTTTGTGGCAGATTGAAAAAGGAATTCCTCAATCTCTAGAAATCCCGCGAATACGAAGATGCTATTACTTAGAATATCTTAATTTTTTTACAACTCTAATCATACCTCACTATTTTCCCCAAATTAAAAACAACCTTTCCACAACGTTGCAAAAACAAAACAAATAATAAATTGAAGAACAACAACATAAAAGTAACAATTTAGGTCTTCTTCTTCTTCCACTTTTAAATGGGAGGAATTATCAAAAACAAAAAGTTTTTAATTTCAGTTTAATAACGAAAGTAATTAAATTTCAACTTAACTTTGAGCATAGCGGCGGAGCAACAACGGAATCATCAACAGCATCGACAAAAACTTTATTTTCGCTTAAAGCTATGTTGGCTGCTGTGCTTCGATGAGCTGGAAGGAGAAGAGAATTTCAGTTTTGGGCCGGCCCACACGAAACGACACGAGGAGGCATAAAGTGAATGAAATAAACGACGAATAAAACGAATAAATTGGGATGATAAAGAAACAATGTTTTCCTGTTAACTTTACTGGCTGACTGGATGGATGGCTGGCTGGATGTCTGCTTGGCTGGTAGTTAGTCTGGCTGTTTGGCATGCCGACTGACTGGCCGCATGGCTTCAGTTTGTTTGGATTTTCTTTTGCAAGCAATATACAATGTGGGGTAATACATGATAAAATTTGAAATAAAATTTCGGTAAAATGTGTTGAATTGAATAAGATTTGTAGGACAGCCTTATAAGACATAAACATGTTTAAATACTATGAAAGAGGACAAATTACATTTGCCTCTTTAAAACTGCTCTCCTTTTAAATTAGTCAACCATACCCCTTATAATTGTATATGCTCTTATTACGAGTTATTACTCTTCCTATATTCAGTTTCAAATTTAATTCAAATGGAACACTCCGTATGGAAATCACTTTTCCCATTTACAACCCTAGCACAGCATCAATAGCTCACAGTAAGCCGAAATGTCATGACGTCCAGACTATCTGCTCCGATTCTCTTTGCATTTTTCTTAAGCAGCCAGTCAGCATTGCCATGGCAGCCGACAGGAAGGAAGCCCAGTTGCATGCACTTCATCAGTTCACAGACTATCGAACTTTGCTGTTGGATAAACTGCAGCTACTTTCCTGCTGACTTGACTTTGCCGTGATTTCTTTGCTTATTCGTTGATACTTTTAATGCTGATTCCTTTGGAATAATGTCTGTCGACTGCTAGCCTTAGTACAGAGGCACAGAAAAACCAAGAAACCTTTTTGGCGAAATTTGAATAGAAAAGTAGCTTGTGTTCGCCGTGAACGTTTCTTATATCAAAGTTGAAATCAAATGCACGCCATAAAGGGGTCGTAGTGGTGATGCTGGGAGGTTTTCGCTTGTCGTTTTTGGCTCGTGGTTAAAGATTTCAAAACGATGCTGGGAAAATTTCATAATTGTAGTTAAAATGCCATGGGGAGTCAAGTAAGTCATTTGGTTGGTAGGTTCGTTCGCTATTGCCCATAGAAATTGTTGGTTTAGTTACTCAGTTGGCCAGGAAAAAAGAGACAAGGTTGCCAAAGCAATGGAAAACCTAAAGATATTTTTATAGAAGACCATGAGGTCTTTCTATAGAAGACCTTGAAGTCTTCCCATACAAGACTTTGAGGTCTTCCCATAGAAGACCTTGAGGTTTTCTTATAGAAGACCTACAAAACTTGAGGTCTTCTCATAGAAGATGTTGAGGTTTTCTCGTGAGGTCTTCTCATGGAAAATATTGAGGTGTTATCGTGGGGTCTTCTCATAAAAGACCAGGAGGTCTTCGTATAGAAGACCAGGAGGTCTTCTTGTTTAGAAGACCAGGAGGTCTTCTTGTATAGAAGACCTGGAGGTCTTCTTGTATAGAAGACCAGAAGGTCTTCTTGTATAGAAGACCAGGAGGTCTTCTTGTATAGAAGACCAGGAGGTCTTCTTGTATAGAAGACCAGGAGGTCTTCTTGTATAGAAGACCAGGAGGTCTTCTTGTATAGAAGACCAGGAGGTCTTCTTGAATAGAAGACCAGGAGGTCTTCGTTTAGAAGACCAGGAGGTTTTCGTTTAGAAGACCAGGAGGTATTCGTTTAGAAGACCAGGAAGTTTTCGTTTAGAAGACCAGGAGGTATTCGTTTAGAAGACCAGGAGGTCTTCGTTTAGAAGACCAGGAGGTCTTCGTTTAGAAGACCAGGAGGTCTTCGTATAGAAGACCAGGAGGTCTTCGTTTAGAAGACCAGGAGGTCTTCGTTTAGAAGACCAGGAGGTCTTCGTTTAGAAGACCAGGAGGTCTTCGTTTAGAAGACCAGGAGGTCTTCGTAAAGAAGACCAGGAGGTCTTCGTAAAGAAGACCAGGAGGTCTTCGTAAAGAAGACCAGGAGGTCTTCGTAATGAAGACCAGGAGGTCTTCGTAAAGAAGAACAGGAGGTCTTCGTTTAGAAGACCAGGAGGTCTTCGTATAGAAGACCAGGAGGTCTGCATAAAGAAGACCAGGAGGTCTTCGTTTAGAAGACCAGGAGGTCTTCGTTTAGAAGACCAGGAGGTCTTCGTTTAGAAGACCAGGAGGTCTTCGTTTAGAAGACCAGGAGGTCTTCGTATAGAAGACCAGGAGGTCTTCGTATAGAAGATCAAGAGGTCTTCGTATAGAAGACCAAGAGGTCTTCGTATAGAAGACCAAGAAGTCTTCGTATAGAAGACCGAGAGCTCTTCGTATAGAAGACCAAGAGGTCTTCTCATAGACAACCTGGGGGTCTTCCCGTAGAGGACATAGAGGTCTTCTCATAGAAGACCTTGTGGTCTTTTCATAGAAGACCTTGAGACCTGGAGGTTTTCCCATGGAAGACTTTGAGGTCTCTTTATAGAAGATTTTTAGGTCTTCGTATAGAAGACTTTGAGTTCTCCTTACAGAAAACTAAGTTGTTCGTTAAAATTCTTTAGTCTCTTCTTAAAGAAAAAAACCACGAGGTCCTTTAGAAGACATTCATGCCTTCGTATAAGAGAACTTTAGGTCTTCGTGTAGAATATTTTAAAGTATCCTTATAGAAGCATTTAAGGTCTGGTTGTAGAAGGTTTGAAGACCTTGATGTCGTTTTATAGCGACCTTGAGGGATAAAAGATACCTTGAGGTCCTCTTTCAGAAGAATTTGAGGCCCTATTTTAGAAGAACTTGAGTCCAATTATGGAAGACGTTTTTTAGAGAAAACCTTGAGATTATCTTGTGGAAGGTGTCGGTGTTAAAGGTCATCACGAGGACCACATGCATTTAACACTTCAAAGAGTTAATTAATAGAATATTTCTGAAATCTATTGCAGTATCGGTTGAGACATCCTCTGTTTTCACCATGGCAACCCTGACAACTTAATTTTCAACATTTAAATGAATTTTCATTAGGATAACATTTTGCGAAAAATAAGGCTTGAAATTATTTCAACGCACACTAGGTCAAATGACCACTTTTTCTGTGCGAAAGTCGAATTTCGTAAGGGCGATTTTACACTGATCATTGAAGCCACCATGTAGGGAATAGTCCAAAATAACATAAACTTCACTTTGTTTTTGTAAAATGTCAAACACCGCTTGACAGCAATCAATCAAAGTTACACATGTAACACGTTATTGAAAGACTGTTTGCGCAGCCTATTATTTTCTAAAGTTTCAAATGTTTGTTTTTCATCCAGTTGAAATAAATGACGGAAATTTTGAAATGGAAGACAAAATTATTGGTGAGTACTTATGTTCCAGGTATTAAAAAGTGTAGATATCGTTTATTTACAAAAATAAATGCTGACTTATTTACATAACCTCAAATTTGTTTGAGTGATTTTAAATTACGAGTTTATGTAAGCTTTACAAATTTCGGCGAATTTCGGCAGACAAAAAGTAAATAGAAATGATTCAATTAAGATGTAGTTAATTGATTCTACTTTACTATAAACCGCACCTTTTAGCGCTTTTCAAGAAAAATCGTTTTTTCTAGGTTACCATGCTATAACAAAATGAGAGTTGTTTGAAGTTGTTTGACTGCATGAATGTTCACAAAAGGACAAGCTTAGCAAGATATTGTCAACTTTGTCGTGAACAAAATTGGTGCTGACGATATTTCCGAAGATTCAATGAAAATCTGGAAAGAAAAAACGCGTTTGTTCTGCAAATCTTTAACATCAAAATACGAAAAATATGGAAAAAAATTGGGAAGAATGCTGACAAATTTAGATTGGAAAACTGTGTTTGGCTTACGGATAAAATTAATTTCGAAATTAAAAAGCAAACTGCAAAAGTCAATTCTTCGGCTGTTGGTCACCCAAAAGCTCAATTTTGCAACAAAAGTGAATATGGAAAAAGAAAAGAAACATTCAAGCTTTCAAACTCAATAAACAACGAAACAAACTTACTAGTACGTGCAGCAGCAACATCGTTCTAAAAGAAAGTTTAGTATGCCTAACTAGGCCCTCAAAAATAAGAAAGATATGTGCTGAAACCAATACAAAGCCAATTTTATTTTCTGCAGATGAGACATTAGCTTTTTTTTGGAAAATAATTTTACAAAGGACTTATTATAATACGCCGCAAAAGTAAATTAAGAAACTAAAATTATAGTACTTTTCTCATTACTTTCTCAAGATGGTGATTATGTGACTAATTTTAAGGAGGAGGGGGAGATGACTGCTGGTATTTTAAAATGCAGTTGTGGTAGAAAAAATCGGTTAATAACTTGTGTCAAAAATCAAACTGATTGCACAATGTATTCTAAAACCACTCGAGCACCTACATTTATCACTATGACTATTTAAAAAATTGGCGGAAAAGTCTGGTTTATGTATGCTAAGTCATGTATTTTTTGTTTAATTTACTGATTTTACACTTTCTTTAACGCTTTCCTTCATTTTAGTTTGAAATAGTACAATATTTTAGTTGTAATTAATTTCGCACAGAAAAAGTGGTCATTTGACCTAGTGTGCAACGGGGAGTTTAGTGCTGATATTTCCTCTTTTTTTCGAAAGGTTTAAAGGTAATTGAAAGTCTTAGAAGGCCTACCTCATCTAACTAAAATGGCTCAATGATTTTGCTTTTCACTTGAATACGCTACATCATTTTGTTCGTTAAAACATTTACATTCAGATTCTGGGTGTATGTGGAAAGAAAACATAAATTTTCGTTAAATCTCCATAGACTTCAGAATGGCTGATGATGGTATTTTCATACAAATGCCGACCATTTAAATTCATACTTTTTGAACAATTTATGCAAGCACACACACAGACTCTCGTTTGTTGGGTACTGGAAATGTCAGTCAGCATGGCAAAGCCAGCAGCTACAACATCGCTGGCAATAAGGCGGCTTACAAACACGTAAGGTAGTTATATCAAGTATCAGCAGGATATTATGGAAATCCTGTTGAGATTAAAGCCTTAGGCTGTTTTTGAATCATCTGCCAGTTGCCGCCTTTGTTTGCGTTCGTTGCGCTGGCACGGCACACCAGCAAAAAAGAGAGAAAAAAAAAACAGCGAATGCAAACAGGAATGGCAAACAATGCGGCATAAATAAGTTAAGCCAAACTGAATTCGGTGTGTCCCTCAACATGGAAGTGTATTTTGCAGATTTCTTTGGGGGATAACTAGAAATTGGGCAAAATATGTATTTCGATTTAAATGAAATTAAATTAAGGATTCGAATGGCAACTGATTTCAATCAACGACATAGTGGGAAAGGAAGTGGATGCGAAAGTATCAAGGGCACATTCGAAAAGGTTTAAGTAAAAGGTTTTGTTCCCACTGTCATGGCTGTGAAATAAATGGTTGTCTTTAAATCCCTGAAATAATAGTTCCACATAAATAATTGTAAAATACAAATAAACTATTATTTTTTTGGAACAAAAATCCGTAATTACCTTTAGGGTGTGTTGCCAAGTGCCAAGCTGTTTTGTTCGATTACTCTGAAATTACCTTTGAATTTGTACGAAAAAGGGTTGGGTGATCATAAATTTTGAAATAATTGGTATTGGTGATGGTGGCTGATTGTCTGTCGGTCGGTCGTACCTACACCACTTCGTTGATAAATACATAAACAAATTTTAGTTTGTAGCATTTGTCATTTAGTGGCAGGTTTTTTTTTCGTTGTTGTTTGGGTTTTGAAAAATGACGGCTCTTATCAGGGTCATGTGATAAATGTTATGCAATTAAACAAGAATAAATTAGGGTTCGTGACAAAAATACTTAATTGCCGCAATGTTTCCTGTTGTTTGTTTTATATGCACAATTTAACGAGCGTTTTTGTTGTTATTTTGCATTTACATTTTTGGTGGCAACAACAAATTAGCAGGGGCATTGTCTTGAATGGAAGGTGTTCCCACCGAAGTCTTCTCATGGAAGACTCGAATTGTATTTGAGTGGTCTTCTGTGTTTTGCATTGAAGAGCTGGAGGTCTTCTGGGGAGACATGGAAGAACTGGAGATTTTCCAATTCTCTATAGAAGAGCTGGAGGTCTTCTATGTCTGCATAGAAGAGCTGGAAATCTTCTATGTCTCCATAGAAGAGCTGGAGGTCTTCTATGTCTCCATAGAAGAGCTGGAGGTCTTCTATGTCTCCATAGAAGAGCTGGAGGTCTTCTATGTCTCCATAGAAGAGCTGGAGGTCTTCTATGTCTCCATAGAAGAGCTGGAGGTCTTCTATGTCTCCATAGAAGAGCTGGCGGTCTTCTATGTCTCCATAGAAGAGCTGGCGGTCTTCTATGTCTCCATAGAAGAGCTGGCGGTCTTCTATGTCTCCATAGAAGAGCTGGCGGTCTTCTATGTCTCCATAGAAGAGCTGGCGGTCTTCTATGTCTCCATAGAAGAGCTGGCGGTCTTCTATGTCTCTATAGAAGAGCTGGCGGTCTTCTATGTCTCCATAGAAGAGCTGGCGGTCTTCTATGTCTCCATAGAAGAGCTGGCGGTCTTCTATGTCTCCTTAGAAGAGCTGGCGGTCTTCTATGTCTCCATAGAAGAGTTGGCGGTCTTCTATGTCTCCATAGAAGAGCTGGCGGTCTTCTATGTCTCCCCATAGGAGAGCAGGAGGTCTTCTATGTCTCCCCATAGGAGAGCAGGAGGTCTTCTATGTCTCCATAGGAGAGCAGGAGGTCTTCTATGTCTCCATAGAAGAGCTGGCGGTCTTCTATGTCTCCATAGAAGAGCTGGCGGTCTTCTATGTCTCCATAGAAGAGATGGATGTCTTCTATGTCTACATAGAAGAGATGTAGGTCTTCTATGTCTCCATAGAAGATATGGAGGTCATCTAGGTGGAGGTCTTTAATATTCTCATAGGAGAGCTGGATGCCTTCTTATAGAATACCTTGAGGTGTATAGAAGACATAGAGGTCTTTTCTTGTCTATAGATGCTATTCATGTCTTCTCTGGTCTATAGAGGACCTTAAGGTCCAATCTGATCTATAGGGGGCCTTAAGGTCCACTCTGGTCTATAGAGGACCTTAAGGTCCACTCTTGTCTATAGAAGACCTTAAGCTCCACTCTGGTCTATAGAGGACCATAAGCTCCACTCTGGTCTATAGAGGACCATAAGCTCCACTCTGATTTATAGAGGACCTTAAGGTCCACTCTGGTCTATAGAGGACCTTAAGGTCCACTCTGGTCTATAGAGGACCTTAAGGTCCACTCTGGTCTATGGAGGACCTTAAGGTCCACTCTGGTCTATAGATCACCTTAAGGTCCACTCTGGTCTATAGAGGAGCTTAACGTCCACTCTGATCTATAGAGGACCTTAAGGTCCACTCTGGTCTATAGAGGACCTTAAGGTCCACTCTGGTCTATAGAGGACCTTAAGGTCCACTCTGGTCTATAGAGGACCTTAAGGGCCACTCTGGTCTATAGAGGACCTTAAGGTCCACTCTGGTCTATAGAGGACCTTAAGGTCCACTCTGGTCTATAGAGGACCTTAAGGTCCACTCTGGTCTATAGAGGACCTTAAGGTCCACTCTGGTCTATAAAGGACCTTAAGGTCCACTCTGGTCTATAGAGGACCCTAAGGTCCACTCTAGTCTATAGAGCACCTTAAGATCCACTCTGGTCTATAGAGGACCTTAAGGTCCCACTCTAGTCTATAGAGGACCTTAAGGTCCACTCTGGTCTATAGAGGACCTTGAGGTCCATTCTGATCAATAGATGACCTTAAAGTCCACTCTGGTCTATAGAGGACCCTAAGGGTCCAATCTGGTCTATAGAGAACGTTAAGGTCCACACTGGTCTATAGAGGAGGTCTTCTCTGGTCTATAGAAGACCTTGGATCTTCTCAGGTCTACAGAAGATTTTGAGATTTTCTTCTCAGGTGTATAGAAAACTTGAATGGCTTCTCTTGCCTAGAGAAGACTTGAAGGTGTTCTGCTGCTTATGGAAGTCCTTGAGGTTTTATTGTATATAGAAGTCCTGTGGGTTCTTGAGACATTCTATGTATTTGGAGATAGCAGCCTAGAAAGACCAAGAGATTTTCATTTTTCAATGCCTGTTTGCCCACACATGATCTGGAGGTCTTCAACTGCTTCCGTAAAACACATAAGGCTGCAATGTCCATGAAAAACTTGGGTGTATTGTAGCCTTAATGATTTCCATTGTACAAAACTGATTTTTTTTGGCATCCAAAAGATTTACTTTACATTCTGCCAGGGGTCGCTAATTATTAATAATTTATAATGTTAAATTTTATTTTATTTATACCGTTGTGTTGTCATTCATTCTGTGGCCTGAGGAAAACTATCAAAATTTTGCTGCTGGTCTGTTTTAAAAATACCCTGGCTATCGCCGTTTTTTCCTTTCTCGCTGTTGTCACGTCAAAGTAATTAAGAATTATTGTTTGAAAATTTGAATTCATTGCGCCGTGTCGTGGACGTGGATTATTTGAGTGCTGATTCAATAAATCACACTTAGGAATTTAATGAATTTTCCTTTCGAAGTCACTGGGCCTCTGCGAGTTCCCATCCTGGGAATGTGTCGCACGGAATGCCGTGGCTGGCTGTGTTCGGTGTGTTTAACTTAAAATCCAATTAATAGCGACGTTCGTTGTTTTTGCACGAGCAAAATTAAAGACTTTGCGCCAAAGACACACTTCTCATGTAAAGCTACAGCAACAACAACACACTTACTTCCTTCCTTCCGTTACAAAAACAACGGCAATTGTAACCCAACACTTTGTTCCCTGCAACAATTTAGATCGGTCATGAAAGCCGAAACGGGCAAAACAGGGGGAAAATAAGATTAATTACAAACTAACCTCACGTACCATTAGCAGCAAACATTGTCAGGACTTACGGTCGCACACACGTTCTTTACAAATTCTCTCCCCTCCATCCGAAGTGTTCGTCGTCGCTAATGGGCAGCAGAGGGGGAGAATAGTATCATTGTTGCAACATTGACTTCTCTCTCTCTATGTTAGACAAGGGTCTTTTCCGCATCACCCTCTCGATCTCTGGCTGGCATGCACACCAGCCACTCATTGACGTTTGCCAAACGGTCGTTCGTTCGCTGGGTCGACTGGCAATCCCAATGGAACATGGAATATGCTACGCCTTTATTACTGACGGGATAGCTGGTTGGGTAGAGTCATTAAATTTTATTTAAATTGTACTCTGTTAACAACATTTGATATTTATTAAAGACAACGGCAGTCAGTCACTCAGGCAGCTAGTCAGCCATTCAGTAAAAAAGGTGCTCCGGAAGGGGATTTTTTGTTGCTGTCCGATTCAACCCAAAAGTAAAAGATATGTACTTACACTGCACTGCCACTCGTTCGTACTCGTGCTTGGATTGCCTGCCTTGTAATTTCCCCTCCCAGGAACTGGGAAAATTACATTGTTTGTCGTTAATTGTTGCCTTATGCCGAGGTTAGAATTAAAGTCTTACACTTACAATTTTCCTTCTATCTAGGGTTGCGAAGCGGACTGTGGTTTGCTGAGGTCGATAAGATTGGGAATTGTAATTTGATTGGAAAATTTCTGAATGAAGGGTTTAATTAAAAAAAATGTATTAAATGGCTGAATTGATGAGCGATGATTGTAAAGAATTTTTGAAATTAAAACTACATTTCCTACGGAAATGGATAATTAAAGTGGAGACCAAGTTACACGAAATTTTATGAATTTCTATCAATAAAAATTAAATTTTCTATGACGTACATAAAATTAAAAATATTGGACAGTGTTATAAACAATGTATTTTAAAATTATGTTTAAAGAACTAAAAAATTTTTATTTTCGGCCCTGAACCATCGAAAACCTTTGAAAATAACAGCATAAAAGGTTCAAAGGTTCAAACAGTTCAATTTAAAAAAGTACATGTTTGGAACTTGGGTAAACCTCGCAAAATTCTGATACTTTTTCCAGGAAGCTTCCCATCGTTCCAATAATAATGGAACAAACTTTTAATACTCTCAACAATGAAGAACATTTGGATGATCCCGCTAGACCCAACATAACGGCAACGACCAGTGAAATCGGGAGGACGATGTGACTAAAAAGCCTTCAAAATACCGGAAAAACATTCACTATACCGGAAAGTGTCTATTTTGTTTGCAAGTCTTGTTTTTTGCAAGGGTATTACGTAGCCTATGAGAATCAGAAATGCTAAGTTAAAGCTATTTTGAACGTCGAATGGGTTTGAAAACTTCAAAATTTCATTAAAATACAGTACTGCTGTCATTTCTAAGCCACTCGTCCGACAGCTGTTAAAATTATTCCAGTGATAGCTTATTATATTTTTACAAGCGTACAAAATCATTTCGGTGGGAATTTTTCAGAAAAAAAGTTATTCGTGATGGAATTCAAGCGTGATAGTGTGATTTCTTTATATTTGGCTGGAAAACCACAAGTGGCTATCGTTAGAGCACTCCAGCATTAAAATGTGAATAAATCTTTTGTGTCTCGTACCATCACTCGTTACCGTGATACTGGTAGGGTCGCCCGACTTCAAGGATGTGGACGGAAGGAAACAGCAACATCAGCAGAAATGGTTCAAAAAGTAAAGAAGCGACTTGATCGAAACCCCCGTCGCAGTGGCCGAAAATGGCTCGTGAGCTGAACATATCGCAATATTCCACTCGGTAAATATTGAAAAATGAGCTCGGGGTAAAACCATTGACATTCCAAAGAGTGCAAGAATTTACACCGCAACAGAAAGAAAATAGACTCAAAAGAGCTGAAGAGTTACTTCGCTTGGCTGAAAGTGGTGAACTGCCGAATTTTTGTTTTCTTCGATGAGAAAAACTAAATGATCCTGTTCACTTGCCAAAGAGGTCAGCTGAAAATGTGCAATTTGGGTTGCCCACCAGAACTCAAGCGCCGGTCATTGTGATGGAGTAGGCCGCCATAACAGCCCATGGTCGCTCTCCGCTCGTATTAATCGGAGCCTTGGGCACGCAAACATTTTGGCCGCAGGCCTTGGACGTTCTAACAGGACTCAGCACCATCGCACTCAGCGGGCGCCAATAAAGAATGGTGACAAAATGAGGTTCCTCGCTTGATTTCCAGTGCACAATGGCCACCAAAATCTCTGGATACCAATCCGTTGGACTATTGTGTCTGGAGTATTTAATAAAGCAGGGTTTCGTCGGGAATGGGTAAAAATACCGCAGAGCAACATTCGGGTAGCTTGTGACGGTTTCATTGGCCGTTTGAAGGCCATAATTCGTGTCAAAGCTGACCAATTCGAACAAATCTAAACTTATTCTAAAATTTGTTGCTATTTCCGACATTTTTGCTTTTTTTAAAAAAAGATGTAAATATTATGGCATTTGACTTTGTTGCAGTTTTTTTATCTCACCCTGTATATAGGAGCTATATCCACATCTGAACCGACCTCTAAAAAATTTAGCGGAGGTATTCTATATGCTGTATCTGTAGCCAAATATCGTTGTTGGGGAGTGCATTTTACGGGTTTGAGGGACAAAAATAAAATTTGGAAACATATATGGGACTTATAGGTATACCTGAACCGATTTCATCAAATTTGGTAAACTTTTTTCTAGTCTTAATACGATCGTTTGTGTCTAAATCCATTTAATCCGGGCTTGTTATTAATCAGTTTGAAATGTACGTTTTTCAATCATTTAAATGCCTTTTGAGGAATATTCTTCAAATTTCAAGTCTTAAGCCTTGCTAGGCCTGCATAAAATTATTAAAAAAATAGAAATAGATCCTTTTAAATATTCACAAATTTCTTTCTGCAAATTAAATGTATTATGGGCGCTTTGTGTGTTTTGCTTTGATAGTCATTGAAAACTTAAAAATATTTTATCGTTTTTTTTTGTTTTGAAAAAAATCATGTCGTTTGGTCTTGAAAGTCCTTTAAACAAATATCCTTAAGAAATCCAGTATTTTTGGGACTCGAAAATATTTTGTGTGCTCCACCTTTTTTGTAGAGGTTTACATGAAGTGTAATCGAATGAAACACAAATCTTCCGCAATTTCCAAACGAATGAATTTAATAAATGATTCCGTTGCTTTAATTAGAAAGTGACAATTTTCATTACGGCGAGTTTGGGAAACATTTATCTACTTCAGCCATTGACAGATTACTATAAGACACAAATTCACAGAGCTTTTGTTTTAGCAAACATTTCCCCTGGGGTAACAAATTCAGAAAGTTCGGCAAAAAAAGAACCCAGGAGAATGTCAAACAAATGTCA
Organism: Musca domestica; assembly: GCF_030504385.1. Lineage (NCBI taxonomy): Eukaryota > Metazoa > Arthropoda > Insecta > Diptera > Muscidae > Musca > Musca domestica. Next base: position 6,654,151 of record NW_026712155.1, read on the forward strand.
ATTTCGATGGGGTTGTTGTATCACAAAATCACATTAATCGACATCAGGATTATACGAAAGACCTGTAATATATTTTCGTGCCAACATCAAGTTTCACAGTGTGCCTGCTTTCCGCCTTCGTTGATGAAGAGTAGCAACCACTGTCTCTGGAAATGAAGATTACTTGCCAAAAACAAAATGAAAAGGAGAACCAAGTCAACAAACAATGAGCTTGGAACATGCACACGAATTAAAGTGGTGGCGGTAGGCAGGCATAGCCTAAATATACGACATCCGTTGCACGTTTTTTAACTGGAAACATAACTGCAAATGGTGTGGGTATTGTAACAGAATTCGGGTCGGTGAATGGAAATTGGACTCTTTGTCCAGTTCTGAGTTAATTGCTTTTCTATTATAAAAGAAAAAATATCAGATGAAAAATGTATAAGAAACATGTGGCTAGAGAGGCTATATATCATTTGATAGGGCCAAAATGTGCCTCATCGAAATAACGGTTTTAGACCCTATGTCTCGGACCAAATCCGTTTCAGGACATTTGGAGTCGATCTAGCGATGTTCGCCCGTCTGTCTGACTGGCGGGTGTGCACGATAGCTCTCGAAGTGAGTATCCTGGTACTGGTACCTCCCGCACAAAATGTCAACATTTACAAAAAAATACTGCACAGAAAGAGAGAGGATAATACTGTTTTGTCAGGTGCGAAAATGGACAATATCGGTCCACTCGATCCTATCTATCTATCTACCCTCCCCCACAAAGGGTCAATCATTGAATCATTATAACTCTTATAAAATCTGACATAAGTGTCTGATTGTCTTCAAATTACACACACAAAAATATATTCATTAACCCAAATTCCCTCCCCCACAAAGGGTCGAAGTTTTAAAACACAAAAACGATCAAAAAATCCGAAATAAGCATCTGGTTCTCTTCAAATTACAAACATCACATTTTTTTATTTTCCCAAGGTCTGGTGTGTATTCGATTTGATCCAAACTTGGTACATCGTAATATTATTATTAAACTTATATCGAGTTCGGAGATGGGCAATATCGGCCCACTCCTTCTGGTACTTCCCCACAAAGTGTCAAACATTTGAGCATCCATGAAGCTCATGAAACGCGCATATAATATCAGATTTCAATCAGGCTTGGTACATCTCAATATATTTCCATCAACACAAGATCTATTATAACAAGTAAAAAACATTAAGTTCGGCCGGGCCAAACTTTTAATACCCTCCACCTTAGGGTAAAGAAATATTAGAAGAAATGTTGAAAAACCATTCAAATGCCGAATATCGGGAGGTACCGTTATATGGGGGCTACACCAAAACGTGGACCTATAATTACAATGTTTCGCCACACGAACTAGGACCCATTATGATCCACAAATACCAATTTTTAGACAAATCAGTGAAAAAATGTGGCAAAAACCATCAAAGTACCGAATATCGGGAGGTACCTTTATATGGAGGCTATACCAAAACGTGGACCTAGACATGCAATGTTTTGCCACACGCACAGGGACCCGTTATGACCTACAAATACCAATTTTCAGACAAATCCGTGAAAAAATGTGGCATAAATCATCAAAATACCGAATATCGGGAGGTACCGTTATATGGGGACTATACCAGAACGTGGACCGATATATCTCATTTTCAATACCAACCATCCTAGACACAATGCAAATTGATCTGCTAAATTTTGGCGCTCTACGTCAAATAATGTGGGCTGTATCGTGATTTCAACAGACAGACAGACAGACAGACGGACATCCTTAAATCGACTTAGAATTTTATGTTGATTATGAATATATATACTTTATGGGGTCTAAGACGAATATTTAAGGATGTTACAAACGGAATGATAAAGTTAATATACCCTCCTTTCCAAGGTGGAGGGTATAAAAATGGTACAGATCGGAACATTTCTTCTGGTACCTCCCCCACAAAGGTTCAACATTTTGAATTATTATACCTCTTATAAAATCCGAAATAAGCTTGCGGTTCTCTTCATATTTCACACATCCCATTATTTCTACAAACACAAGATCTGCTATGAAAATGGAATATGTCGGTCCACCGCTTCTGGTACCTCCCCTACAAAGGAAAACATTTTGAGTATCCATGAAGCTCATAAGACGCGGAATTAACATTCGATTCTATTCGGATTTGGCACATCATATGAACACAATATCTGTTATACAGATATAGGTCGGACCATTCCTTCTGGTACCTCCTCCACAAAGGGTTTGAATAACCAAAACGATAATAAAATCTGAAAAACATCTGTTTCTCTTCAAAATTCTCACATCCGATTATTTTTACTAACACAAGATCTGCTGTGAAGATGGAATATATCGGTCCATTCAGACTTGGTACATCCCAATATTGCCATAAACACAAGATTTGTTATAAATATGATAGAAATCGGACCATTCCTTCTGGTACCTCCCCCACAAAGGGTTTATATAACCAAAACGATCATAAAATCCGAAATAAACATCTGGTTCTATTTAAAATTCACACATCCTATTATTTCTGGTAACACAAGATCTGCTGTGAAGATGGAGTATATCTGTCTACTCCTTCTGGTACCTCCCTATAAAGAGTCAACATTTTGAGTATTCATGAATCTCATAGAACGCAAAATTAACATCAGATTCACAAGATCTGTTATAAGGATGATATAGATCGGACTATTTCTTCTGGTACCTCTCCCACATAGAGATCAAGATTTTGAAAAACAAAACGCTCAAAGAAGACGAAATGGGCATCAAACTCTCTTCAAATTTCACAAATACAAAACAAGATCTGTTGTGAAGATGATTTACATCTGCGAACCCCTTCTGGTACCTCACCCACAAATGGTCAACAATTTCAATAATCATAACAGAAGTCAAAATGTATTTAAATTATCGAAAATTGGCAGAGGGTATACAGCTGATACTTTCTAAATTGTTTTATATTAAAAAAAAAAATAATGCGGCCCCTTAAATGTTTTAAAAAAATGACGGCCTGCAATTATTTGCAGTCCCCTAATCATCCATTCAAATAAATTGAAAAATCGAGCTAAGTTGCAAAAATTCCCACACCATAATTTTCCCATCTCACATTTATTCGGTTACAATTCACTGGCCTTAGTCTGTTGGCTTTGGCAAACAAACTTTTGATGTTTACCCATCCTTTTACATACTTACATATATTCGCATTTAAATGTCTGTTACAAGAATCTTTTGGCGATACCTTACCTGTATAGTTAGTTAGTTGACCGTTCTCAGTAATGTATTTTTTTTTTGGTTTTGTTGTTACCACATTGCAGTTTGTTGTATTAGTGATGTGGTCAGGTTTGAGGTTACTTCTTGAATGGTTTCCCCCATTCTTTTTCGATGTTGGCCTGGCCTTTGCTTTGCGTTGTACCGGCCATATTACTTGGCGACTGTCATTGTTTGTTTCCTCGGTGTGGCAAATGTGTCATTAGGCATGTTTCACGACCCTCTGTCATGCACAAAATAATTATAATTTAATACACTTGATTCCGTTCTTCCTTGGCTTGGTTTCCCTTGGCGGGTGAGTGTGTGTGTGTGTGTGTGTCACCACAAAAAAGGGGGAAGACTCAAATTGCCGTTTGGCCAGCTAGCCAACCAACCAACCATTCACTTGGGTCTCTTGCTGATTATGCCTCAATTAAATTCCTTTCATTTTACTTCAGCCAGTCAGTCAGTCAGCTGGAAAAGAAAACGAAGCAGAAGTACACCGGCGAGGATAAAATATCTACTCGTTGTTGTTGTTGCTGCTGTTGTCATGACTAGGTAGTTACTTTGCCGGAAAATGAAATAATTTCCTAGAACAGAACAACTTTATATTCATAAATACTCATACATTTCTGAGCAGTATTTCATATATTTCCCTGAATGTCGTTGTTACGGAGTGCATATTACGTGGGTATGTGGGTAACAAATATAACAAATCGGATTAACAATATATATGGGAGCTATAGCTATATCTGGACCGATCTTCACCAAATTTGACATACTAGCTTCTAGACTCAATTCGGTCGTAAGTGTCAAATTCCATCCCATTTGGACAAATATTAGACGTTTGGTGCAAAATAAAAGGTAAATCGGACGAAGTTATATATGGGAGTTATTTCCAAATCTGAACCGATCTCTATAAAATTTAGCAAATGTATTTCTGAGCTGTATTTGATATATTTCCACAAATATTGTTGTTACAGAGTGCATATTACAGCTGCGGAGAACAAAAATAACAAATCGGATGAATAGTATATATGGGAGATATAGCTGTAGCTGAACCGATTTCGATCAAATTTGCCATACTTATTTTCAGGCCTAATTTGGTTTTATGTGCAAAATTCCATACGGGCTGATATTACACGTTTGGTGCACAATAAAAGGCAAATCGGACGAAGATATATATGAGAGCTATATCTAAATTTTTACCGATTATCTCCAATTTCAATAGGGTTCGTCCTTGGGCCAAACAAATGATTTGTGCAAAATTTCATCTGGATAGGGCAATAAATGCGAACTGTACTTTGTTTACAACAGTAAATGGACAGACGGACGGACAGACGGACGGACGGACATGCATAAATCGACTCAGAATGTGATTCTATGCAGATCATCAAAAGGAACAATGGGTCTATCTCGTTTCCTTTTGCCTGTTACAAACAAATGCACAAAGACATAATACCCTGACCACCTTGTGGTGTAGGGTATAATAACGAAAATTCTACGGACCTATAACACACCTGAGTACAATATATTCAACCGTTCGGAGGTTAGAGTGACTTTCATGTATAACAGTCGCTTATACAGACACCGTAACAGTCGTCTATACAGACCCCTCAAAAGTCGTATTTACAGACCCTTCAACAATCGTCTATACAGACGCCTTAACAGTCGTCGTCTATACAGAGGCCTTAACAGTCGTCCTCTATACAGACGCCTTAACAGTCGGCGTCTATACAGACGCCTTAACAGTCGGCGTCTATACAGACGCCTTAACAGTCGGCGTCTATACAGACGCCTTAACAGTCGGCGTCTATACAGACGCCTTAACAGTCGGCGTCTATACAGACGCCTTAACAGTCGGCGTCTATACAGACGCCTTAACAGCCGTCTATACAGCCTTAGCAGTCAGACGTCTATAAAGACGCCTTTACAGTCAGTTGTCTATACAGACGTCTTAACAGCCGTATATGCGGACGTCTTAACAGCCGTCTATACGGACGCATTAACTTGCCTTCTATACAGACGCCTTAACAGCCGTCAATACAGACGCCTTAACAGCTGTCTATACAGACGCCTTAACAGCTGTTTATACAGACGCCTTAACAGTCTGCGCCTATACAGACGCCTTAATAGTCCTTGTTAACAGTCCTCTGCACAGACGTCTTAACAGTATCTTATACATAAGCATTAACAATTGTCGATGCAGACGCCTTAACAGTGGTCTGTACAACCTTCATTACAGGCATCTTTACAGCCATGTTAACAGTCAGACTCTTTAACAGAAACTCTCCAGATAACGGGTTGGAGTTATTGCTTCCTGATATTTTTATATTCTTACAAAAAAAAAAAAAAATACATTTAAATTTAGAAAATCTGATGACATTCTCGGAAAGATCTCCAGGTCTCTTCAAAAAAGTCGTCTATTCCCATTTTAGAAGATTTATACACGTTTTTTTGAAGAGTTCCAAAACGCAATATTCTATGTTCAATGTCTGCGCAATCTTTGGAAATGTACAGATCTTTTATTTGAAGTTCTTTGTAACTTCTTCATTGTTGCAACTTCTATTCTCTTGGCTAGAAAATTTCTTTAAAACATTCCGTTTGAAAAAAAAAACTGAATCCAAAGACTACAAAAGTACATGGCATGCACCTCGTATGTGGCTCCTTATTAAAAATACATGTTCGTAAATATGTATTGTGGACTTAACCTAATTACTAAACATTGGCACGACAAAACTTCCCTCTTAAATAAGACATTTTTCAAACGTGAGTGAATCCCGTTGAGCCTGCTACATTTACGATGCGTCCACACGTCCATTTTTCTTTTGTTTTTTGCCTCTTTTTGTTCCTGTTCTTTTCTTGCGAAGCGTTTCTACTACGTTACTTGTAATTATGTATGCGCGACTATTAAACATTCATTATCATAAGGCGGGTCGCACTTGTTACTTTTGCTCCACACAAAGAGCCAACATTAAACAAGCGCGAGAAGGAGAAGGAGAGGGGGAGGTGAAGGTGAATGGAAAAGAGGCCGGGGGTTAAAACTAAACATAATTTACAACACATATCGGGCATCGTCTAAGTTTAAATCAAGAGCAAACTCATTACCGACATACTTGTAATAATTACATGCCACATGCATGCTGGATGGCAGGCTGGCTGGTTGGCACACTGACAGGAAGGCTGGCAAACAGGAGGGAGGAACTTGGCAGGCACTGCAATCATACCGTTGGCTCTTCATGTGCTCAGGCTGCAAAGTATCTTTAAGATAATTACCCAAGGAACAACAATGACTACGACGATGACGACAACGACAGACACTGTAATATCAACGGCAGCAGCAGCAGCACCTCCAATGGTGGCAACACCCATCATCATCATCCATTTCATTTCGACAAAGTAAAGTTAAGTGGAGTCGAGTAAGTATGAGAAAATTATGCCAAGTAAAAACTAAATTCATGCCACTCTTGAAATGTTGGCAAGAATGGATGAGGGTCCGCCGTTGGACGTTCAGTTGCAAATAAAAAAGCGAAAAAATAAAGTAACAACAACAGACAATTTTTCTTCCTACCCTTCTCTTAACAACTAATTGCTGGTAATTTAAAAATGCAAAAACAACAATGGCAACAACAAACGATGACAAAAAATCTTACAAACTGCAACTCGTTAAGCAGCCAGTCGACAAAATTACCAAAGACAACAAAACTTGAAAGTGAAGTGTTACAGAAAAGGAAAGAAAAACGACGAAAAACAGCAACAACGACAACAAAGAAATTTAATGAAATGAAGAAAATGTAAAACAACTAAGTAACGATAAGAAGAATTTCCTACCTAAGGAAAAATGTTAATAACTAGAGGAGGTATTTGGTGGAAGGAATGGGGTGCCGCGGCATTTGTTCCACATACTCGTTTGTGGCCAAGTCGACAGAAAAATATCACGTGGCCGCCTTTAAAAGGGAAAATTTAATTTATTCAACAAACTTCAAAGGTTTTAATAAACTTTGCTCGGAAATAGACACACACACACATTTATGATAAGAATTTCCACGCTAAAGGAGGCAGGGGATTTCTTCAGCATTTTCTGTATCATTAGGCCAACAGCCTGTAACGAACTTAATGTGCCGAGTTTCATTTTTTTGCGGTTTAATTAAAAATTTCAACTACATTTTCAGGTTTTGGTGGAATGCCAATGTATCTGTATGTACCATAAACTCTAAATGAGACGGGAGGATATTTATATGCGAAGAAGTCTTAAAGAATACCATCTGTTTTGGAGTCCTTAAAACTAATTCTGTTATGTTGCATCTAGATACAATTCTCTTAACCTCTTAGAGGGCTATTTATATTGAGACATTTCAAATGCCAACAAATCTTGAGAAATCCTAATTTACGCGTACTACTGAAGGTCGGTAAACCGAGTGATGTTAAGGATTCTTTAATTATAGACAACTGTTAAGGCGTCTGTATAGACGACTGTTAAGACGTCTGTATAGACGACTCTGTTAAGGCGGCTGTATAGACGACGTCTGTATAAACGACTGTTAAGACGTCTTAAGTGCGAATTTTAAAGCGCCTATGTTTCTACAGACTACTGTAAATATGATTGTATGGACTTCACTTATTCCATTTGAAAAGACGACTGTTAAACTTTCAGTAAAGAAGGCTATAAAGGCGTCTGGGTAGATGCTTTCTAAGACGTCTGTATAGCCACTTATGACGTCTAGATGTAGGCCTTTAAAGCGTTCGTTTTAAGACGGTTTACATATTTGTGCAGACGACTGTTAGAATACTGTTGAAGTTTATGTATAGACGACTGTTAGGAGTTTTGTAAATGCGAATGTTAGGGAGTCTGTAAATAAAACTTTTAAGGCTTCTACAGGCTGAGAAAAAAACTGCAACAACGTCAAACGCCATAATTTTTAAATTTTTTTAATTTAATTGAAAGCAAAAATGTCGGAAATGGCATCAAATTTTAGAACAAGTTTAGATTTTTTCCAATTCTTCACCTTTAACACGAATTATCTTCTTCAAACGGCCAATGGAACCGTCACACGCAGTCCCAATGTTGCTCTGCGGTATTTTGGCCCATTACCGGCGAAGCGCTTGCTTGAGGTGATCGACACTTTGGCATTTTTTTGTGCCAACCTTGCTTTCCAAAATGCTCCAGACACAATAGCTCAACGGATTGGTATCCGGAGATTTGGTGGCCATTATGCGCTGGAAATGAAGCGAGGAACCACATTTTGTAACCATCCTTGGGTGGCGCGTGCTGAGTGCGATGGTGCTGAGTCCTGTTGGAATGTCGCACGGTCTACGGCCAAAATGTTTGAGTGCCCAAGGCATTAATACACACTCCAGAATATTTTTGGGATAATATTTGGCATTTATTCTGATTCCATACGAGCGGAGAGCGACTATCGTCTGTTTTGGCGACCCACTCCATCACCATGACCGGCGCTTGAGTTCTGGTGTCCAATCGAAGGTGCACATTTTTAGCTGACCTCTTTGGCAAATAAAAACGCAATCATTTAGTTTGTTTACAAACTGCTTGACAAGGCATGTTTTCTCATTGGAGAAAACCAAATTCAGCAGTTCATTACTTTCGGCCAAGCGAAGTAACTCTTTAGCTCTTTTGAGTCTATTTTCTTTCTAGTGCTGTTATGGTGTAAGTTCTTGCATTTTTGGAATTTCAATGGCTATACCTCGAGTTCATTTTTCAATATTTGCCGAATAGAATATGTTCAGCTCACGAGCCATTTTTCGAGTCGCTTCTTTACTTTTCGAACCATTTCTGCTGATGTTGCTGTTTTCTTCCGTCCACTTCTTTGACGTCGGGCTACGCTACCAGTATCAAGGTAACGAGCGATGGTACGAGACACAAAAGATTTATTCACATTTAAATGCTGGAGTGCTCTAACGATAGCCACTTGTGATTTTTCAGCTAAATATAAAGAAATCACACTGTCACGCTTGAATTCCATTACGAATAACTTTATTTCTGGAAAATTTTCACCAAAATGCTTTTGAACGCTTGTAAACAATATAATGAGCTGTCACTGGAATAATTTTAACAGGTGTCGGACGAGTGGCTTAGAAATGACAGCAGTCTGAAGTTAGTTGCAGTTTTTTCATCTCACACCGTATATATATAGAGACCGATTAGGGAATCTGTAAACATTAATATTAGGGAGTCTGTAATGATGACTATTCGGTATCATTGCTTAGAAAAGGACTGTTAAGGCATCACCATAGGCAATAGACCAACATTTTGGGCGGTTATTTGGGACCCGATTAAGAAGTGTTTTGTAGACTTCTGTAAGGAGTGCTATGTTCATGATATGCATATTTAGGGTAGTTTTTAAGAGGACTTCCTTCATGAATTCAGTATTGCAAGAAAATCCCATCTTAATTTCATTTACGCCCCTCTATCCTATCGCCCAACAAAATCTAAAGAGGATTTATTTATTTATTTGTTGTTTGCGTGTTCATTTCTTTATCCGCCTTAAACAGGATGCAGTGCATTTGTTTTCTCAAAGTGATCATCTTTAGCTAATACGTGGGGAACATCCTTGCCAACTGCAGTTTTGGGTACTGTTAATGTGCGTGTGAAATTTACCGGCACATCGCAATCAAATATACCCGCTGAAACAAACCTGCAAACACACACGAAATAAATGTGAAATGTACTTTGCGTGTTTGTATGAAATTTCCATTTCAAACTTTTTGTTGTTATTGAAACAAAAAGAAAAAAAACGTATCCTTAATTTTATTCCAGGGCTTATAAAATGAGCGTTCCTGTGCAGGATGTGTGTGTGTGAGAGAGTTTGAAGGGAAACTTGTGTGTTTATTCAAGTAAGTAAATATCCATCTGTCTGTCCATCCTCTCGTTTGTTTTTGTGTCCGACCCAAAGATTTCTTTGTGCCAAGGAATGAATGTTTGCTGAGAAATAAACAGGTACTCCCTGCCTTCACAGGTTCTTTTTTACTTTTTTGCTTAATGGTGTTTAAATTTCATCATAACTGTAAATTTTTGCCTCTCGTCCTTGGTGCATTGCATTGAGCTACCCCTCTGTTCATGTCAGGTATTTATCTTTGCCAAGTTTAAAATTTCATGTCGTTATTCAGCGAAGAGACAGACAGTCGGTAGGTGCAAAAACAGCTGTTACTTTGGCCCGATTAAAATCTCTTCATGTTCTGCCAACATCTGATATGTTTCAGTGTTGTTTACAGAGAACAAGAAGAAGGATATCTCCTCTCACGATTTATTTTTACAGTTCTTCCCACTGAATAGCGGGATTTTTTCGGGTTTTGTTTTTTTTTAATAATGAAAAGATAATTATCATCAGGAAGATTGGAGGGGTGCACGGATGGATGCGAATGCCTTATCAGAAAAAGATTTTAATATAGCAAAACAAAAGGCTGGTGTAGAAAATCCTTTAAGGTGATTGTTTTTTGGAATAAAACAACAGTTTTGGGGGCGAGGATTGAAAAGGAAATATAGAATTTCTTAATAATGACACTTTAGGGAATTATTTTAATTTAGGTATTCATAAGCATTTTGAAATGTTCTTTCCATGGAAACTGGGAAAATATTTAATTATGTCAATTTCAGATTATTTTTGGGGGCGTTAGAAACCTGTTGAGGATGCTATAAAAAGGACAATATTGTGAATTTAAAATTCAATTTTAGATTATATCGAGAATACACCCTGACAGATAAACAGATTAATGGGCGGACAGACATGGCTGCTAGATCGATATCACATATCCCAAAACGGACTTAGTTCCAAAAAAGACATGGGGTCCACAAAATACATTATACCCTCAGCCTTAAAGCTACAGAGATTATATATAATTTGATATGCCCGAAATGTGCCTCATCTAAATAACTGTTTTAGACCCTAGATCTCTTTGGATCAAATCCGTTTCAGGACATTTGGAGTCGATCTAGCGATGTCTGTCCGTCCGTTTGTCTGTCTGACTGGTGCGCACGATAACTCTTGAATGGAGTATCCGATTTGGTAATATTATTGTTCACTTATTATATACGGTTCACTCCTTCTTGTACCTCCCCCACAAAGGGTCAACATTTTGAATGTCCATGAAGCTCATAAAACGCGAAATTAACATCCGATTCCATTCAGACTTGACACATTTCAATATTTCTATCAACACAAGATCTGTTATAAAGAAGGTAGAGATCGGACCATTTCTTTTCGTACCTCCCCCATAAGGATCAAAGTTTTGAATAACCAAAACGATTATAAAATCCGAAATAAGCATCCGGTTCTCTTCATATTTCACACTTCCCATTATTTCTACTAATACAAGATATGATGTGAAGATGGGATATACCGGTCCACTCCTTCTGGTACCTCTCCACAAAGGGTCAAAATTCTGAATATCCATGAAGCTCATAAAACACGAAATTCACATCCGATTCCATTCAGACTTGACACATTGCAATATTTCTATCAACACAAAATCTGTTATAAAGATGGCACAAATCGGACCATTCCTTATGGTCCCTCCCCCACATAGGGTTCAAGATTTGGAAAAACTAAACGCTCTCTTCAAATTTACACATGCAAACATTATTCCTAACACAAGATCTGTTGTGAAGCGCATGTACAGGGTGAGATGAAAAAAATGCAACCCTCTTCATTTTTACGCCACTCGTCTGAGAGCTGTTAAAATTATTCCAGTGATAGCTCATTATATTGTTTCGTTTCAGCACTCCAGCATTTAAAGGTGAATAAATATTTTGCGTCTCGTACCATTGCTCACGGTAACGAGCGGTAGCGTAGACCGACGTCAAGGAAGTGGACGGAAGAAAACAGCAACATCAGCAGAAATGGTTCGAAAAGTAAAGAAGCGACTTGATCGAAACCCGCGTCGCAGTCGTCGAAAAATAGATCGTGAGCTGAACATATCGGAATATTCCATTTGGCAAATATTGAAAAATGAGTTCGGGGTAAAACCATTAAAATTCCAAAAAAGTGCAAGAACTTACACCGCTACAGAAAGAAAATAGACTGAAAGGCTACTTCGCTTGGCCGAAAGTGGTGAACTGCCGAATTTGGTTTTCTCCGATGAGAAAACATTCGTTGTCCAGCAGTTTGTAAACAAACAAAATGATCGTGTTGAGGTCAGCTGCAAATGTGCACCTTCGGTTGGCCACCAGAACTCAGGCGCCGGCCATGGTGATGGTGTGGGCCGCAATTGCAGCCGATGGTCGCTCTCCGCTTATATTAATCGACCGTGGCATATAATATTCTGAAGGGTGTAATAAAGAGTTGGGCACGCAAACATTTTGGCCGCAGACCTTGAACATTCCAACAGGACTCAGCACCATAACACTCAGAACGCGCCACCCAAGAATGGTTACAAAATGAGGTTTCTCGCTTCATTTCTAACACACAACGGCCGCCAAAATCTCCGGATACCAATCCGTTGGACTTCTAATTATTTTGAAAAGCAAGGTTGGCAATAAAAAAAACCAAAGTGCCGATAACCTCAAGAAAGCGCTTCTCGGGAATGGACCAAAATACTGCAGAGCAAATTCGGGCAGCGTGTGACGGTTTCATTGGCCGTTTGAAGGTCATAATTCGTGCCAATAGTGACCAATACGAACAAATCTAAATTTATTCTTAAATGTGATGCTATTTCCGACCTTTTTTGCTTTCATTTAATAAAAGTAAAAAATGTAAAAATTATGGCGTTTGGCTTTGTTGCAGTTTTTTTCTCACCTTGTATATGCTACATGGCCACAAAGTTGAGGATATAATAATTTCAGCTCAATTAAATGATGGCTAATTTCATGTAAGCGGTCCTTAAACTAAAAGCAAAAGATAAGGGATATTTCACTAGATATGAATCTAATGGTTGCTTATATTTCCCAAACACATATTTTTCATATATTTCTTATACAAGTACCGCACATATTAACTTGGCGCAGAAAAAGTTTCGTGAACACACAAAAGGAAAGCGAAAAAAATCCTTTGAACTTAACTATGTTTTATTCCGTTTAATTTTAATATTCCATGCATGCAGCTATGATGCCATCACCGACAGCCAGCCAGCCAAAGATAGCCCAGCTAAGGTTGCTTTATGCCACAAACAGCCGAGAAAATTATCTATGATTATAAATTATGGCTGCTGCTGCCCCTACATGAGGACTATAAATTGAAAGCGTATCGAAATAAATCAATAAAGATTAAATCTCATTTATAATCCGTGTAGCGAAAAACTATTCGTGGTTGTTGTACGAAGTAGAGCCGCAAGGCGCCCAACGGCTAAGCATTTGCTTTACTACCTCCCTACCTACCCATCTACCTAGCAGCCGACCAACCAACCTCTTATGCGGATACCAGTTTGTTATCCTTGAAATGGTCAAATAACTTATAATGTATGTATGTACGAACGCTTGCATGCATGTGGTGTGGAATTTTTAATGTTGGCATAACAAAAAAGAAAGAAAAAAAGAGGTAGGGGCTTTGCAAAATATTTCAATATTTATAACGGAGATTAAATCTTACAATTATAAATATTCATAAAAACACTTTAAATGGCAAGGATTCTTAATAATACCTTTAAACATTCTTCTGGGACAGAATATTATGGAATACCTATTACAGGGCAAGAAAACCCTAATACAGCTCTTCCATGGATAGAAGACTTTTCAGAAGTTTAGTAGAGACAGGATATTTCCTATATATGTTTAGAGAATACATGTGAAAGGCTTTCTATATACAGAAGATCTTTAAAACGTGTAGTAAGATAAAAAAAAACTCTGAGAGGCAGGCTGATCTTCTTCTTCTTGATAAAATACCTCTGAGAGGACCTTGAAAAACCCCTGTGTATTTTCCGTAATTACCGAATGAATGTGAGAGGTTTTCAATATACAAATGACCTTTGAAACATCAACTAAGATAGGCGACATTTGAAAGGTTCTAAGGTCTAAGAAGTCCTTTAAAGTCTAATTGACCTCTGCGTAGTTTCCTATAGAAGAAGACTTTTGGAAAGTATTCTACAGAAATAAGATACCTGAGAGATCTTTAACAGATGGAAGATCTCTGAAGGGCCTTCCATAGACAAAAGACTTTCTTTTATTTCTTAGAAGTCTCTTTCAGACATTTATCTTTTACATACGGAAGACTTCTAAGAGTCATTCTATATATAAAAACCCTGTGAGGTCTTCTACAAACAAACGACTTCTGAGAGGTCTTGGTTAGAAAAAGAACCCTTCTTCGTATAGAATACCTTTGCATGGTAATATATATAGAAAGACCAACTTTGAAAGATCTTCGGAAGTAGACTTCAGGAAGGTCTCTTACATAATGAAGATCTCTGGGTATCTAAGACCTCTAAGAGTTCTAACTCTGGTACAGAATACCTCTGTGAGATCTTTCATATAACGGAAATTTCGAAGAGACTTTCCTTATGAGAAAGATCTCTATAGACAAGCCCTTCGAAAGATCTTCTCTAATATGTTTTAAAGAAAGAACCCCATTTGAAAATACTTCTATAGACCAAGAGAAGGTATTCTGAAGACCGATGACCTCTGAAAAATGTCTATGTACAAAAAAAATCCTTAATCCTTCAAAATTTTTTTTCTAGAGAAAATAGACTTCCTATATACCTAAGACCTCTAAAAAGCCTTTTGTGGAGCGAAGACCTCAAAAATGTCACCTGTTGACCGAAAAATTTTGAAAGGTCTTCTATGGCTCTAAGACATCGAAAAACCCTTCTATAGACCAAAGAACTTGAAAGTGTCTTCCATAGACTCCTTCACCCACAAATAATCTTCTATATACCGAAGAGTCTGAAAAAGTCTTCTATGCACAGAAGTCTTTTAAAAGCCCTTCTGCAGACCGAAGATCACAAAAATGTCATCTGTAGACCGAAGGCCCTTAAGAGGTCCTCTATATTCCTAAAGACCGGAGACCTAAAGAGTCTTCTAAAGACCGATGACCTTCAAAGGTCTTCTAAGCGCCAAACACTTTGGAAAAATCTTCTATAAATCGAAGACATACAAAATACCTTCTACAGTTAAAAGACCTCTTAAAGGTCTATTGTACACCGAAGTCCTTAAAAGGCTTTCTATAGTCCAAAGACCTTTGAAAGGTCTTCTATAGACATAAGATATTAAAAAGACTTCTATAGACTGAAGATCTATAAAAGTCTTCTGTAGACCGTATATGTCTATAATGTATTTTGGAGACCGACGATCTTTAAAAGGTCTTCTGTGCATCGATGGCTATTAAAAGGACTTTAATAGACCGACGGCCCTAAAAGGGTCTTCTATTGTCGGAATAGCTCTACAAGGTCATCAGTAGAACAAATCCCTTTAAAATATGTTCTATGCACAGTATGTGTCCTTTGTAGACCGAAAGTCTTTGAAACTTCCTCCATATTCCGAAGAACTTGTAAAGGTCTCATAGACCAAAAACCTTTATAAGATCCTCTAAAGACCGACAACCTTTTAAAAAAGAAGACCTTTTAAAAGCCTTCTGCAAAGAGGAGAGATACAACTTTCGATAGGTTTTGTAGTATAGATCTATAATTTGTACATCCTGGATTTAGATATTATGAAGATAACGGACACATTTTCCAATCCAACTAGGTTTTGTATGGATCTCCAAGTTTCCAACTTTTTCAGCAGAAAAACTTTAATTTTTATTAGCAACATAGTCTATTTTCGCTACCTCTCTCCATTTTCGGAATTTCCAAGTTTAATATTCTTTTAAAGTAAATCTCCCAATGAGAACCCATTTTTTCTTAGCCCTCATCATTATAAATCACTTGATATTCAAACCATAAAACACCCATCTCATCCATCGCATCCAAACTTTATACTACTCACAACCACACTCCGTCATTCCCATGTAGCAAAAGAAAGGCTGGGTCTTCTACCTACACCGTAATTCTAGTTGATCAGATTTGAAATGCCACCCCCTTTTCATGTTATGCTTGAATTATGATTTTCGATTCTACATTGTTTGCCAGGCCAACAAATCTTAAACCCAAGGCGAGAAAAATAGCATTGATTGTTGCGAACAGAGAGGAAAAAACAATTAATTATATCTTTCGGTTGAAGCGAGAAACAAAAGTGTGAATTCCTTTTCATAAAAATAAAAATGAGAAACATAGAAGTGTAGTTTCGTATTCCGTAAAATGCTGTGA
The DNA here is from genome assembly GCF_030504385.1 of Musca domestica. Lineage (NCBI taxonomy): Eukaryota > Metazoa > Arthropoda > Insecta > Diptera > Muscidae > Musca > Musca domestica. The sequence goes on from NW_026712155.1 coordinate 6,670,592, forward strand.
CACAATGCCACAACCACCAACTCCATTATCTCCTCTGAATATTGAACTGTTGTACAGCAGTGAAGGTAGTCCCAGATAAGGAACTCCTCTTGCTCGCATTCATAATCCATCGCATTCACGCTGCGTTCATTTTTCACGCATCAATAAAATCATCATCATCAGCGTCATTAGTGCCAGCGGCGAAGCAAAATACGATTAGTTTTGATATGCAATGGTCCCAATACGCTGGATTTTTCTATAGATTTTATTGTTGTTCTTTGACATCATTAATTCGCAGTGGGGGAGAGAGAGATGTACGAAAGAAGACTCAAGCTGGGATGTCCTTTTCCAAAAAAATACAGAATTTGGAGTGCATCGAATTTAATGAAGAATATTTTTTCAACGGATGTCTGAGAAACTATGAATCTGCTGGACAATATTTTTGAAAGAATGGCATAATCTAGTATAGGGTGCCTGAATTAAACATTACTATCATCATTGCCAAACTTAGCCCATTGAAATATTATTATTAGACTTCGATCGGATGTCAAACTGCATTATGTCTTGAAGATATGAGACCTTCCAGTACCACGCCCGTACAAAGGCGGAATTTTTAAAAGTCATAACTCTCAGAAATGGGATATGGGATGCATATAAAGCCAAGGGAGGGACTATCCGTGTAGATCCAAAAAAGGCAGTTGTTGTCGCAACAAAAACTAGTTATTTGTAGGTTTTGCCGACAGATGAATACCCTCATATTTATATTTTTCAAAATATTTGCCATTTGTGAAGTCAATATTCTCCACTCCGAATCTGATCTAAATCTGATATTGTGACACGCCAGGTTTGGATTATATCGACTACTTCTTCCACTTTATATTAGACTTGTGTGTTTTTTATAAATGTTGAAAGTTTGAGAGTGTGTACCAGAAAGTTTGGACCGGCATATGCCATATTAATAAGAGCCAGCTACTTCGTCAGCGAAAAGTCTTTCTTAAAATTTTCAGAATCGTACCTTTTTATACCCTCCACCATAGTATGGAGGATATATAAAGTTTGTCATTCCGTTTGTAGCACCTCGAAATACACATTTTAGACCCCACAAAGTATATATATTCTTGATCAGCACAAAATTCTATGTTGATTTAGCGATGTCCGTCCGTCTATCCGTATGTCCGTCTGTGGAAATCACTCTAGCTTCCGAACGAATTTTGGTATTGAAAATGGGTCATCTAGGTCCACGTTTTGGTATAACCCCCTATATCGCTACCTCCCGATATTTGGTATTTTGATGATTTTAGCGGGACCAGAATTGTTTCAAAGTTGGTATTTCAAGTTCTTAATGGATTCTACAGTCTAAGAAAGAAAATTGTCTGTGCAGCTCCACATTTTCTTATAGCCAGCCCCCATATAACGGCACCTCCCGATATTCGATTTTTTTTAAGTTTCGCATTTGAATATTGTAATGGCTTATGAAAAATGTTACCTACGCAGGTCCATGTCGTCGTATAGACCCTAATATGACAGCTACATTCGATATTATTAAAATTTTAACAGATTTAATTGTTTTTGAGAATTGCCAAATCCTTTCCAAATGGTGGAGGGTATTCAAAGTTCGGCCCGGCCTTACACTTACAGCTTTTTTACTTGTTAGAACTTAAAATGCACAATTTGTTCAATTTGACAACATTTGTAATCAAAAACTTCATACATCGAACTAAATTTTCAGATCCTCAAGGTTTTTTAAATGATTCGAGTTTTTCCTATTTCTGAAAGAATAGTAGGAAAATGTTTACCTTTTGCACCAAAAAGTCTTCAAAATCTTTAAATTTTAAGCTTACCAAGGACAATGGACCCACGTCGTTTTTTTGTCAAAAACTATTTCAATGTTTCTGTATGAAAGCCCTAGAAACCAACAGTGATCTCGCACTTCCAAAACCACCTTCATATCTCAATTCCAAATAACAAACAGTGACATCCATGTAAAATTTAAGGATTTAAGCTCTATCCCTTCACCCAATAGTTCTTTTCGTACATTTCCAAAACAATCTTTATATCTCAACCTCAGATATCTCAGATTTAGTTCTTTTCGTACAGTAAAAGTGATTTCAGCCCTGAAATTTTCACAATTACTAAATTTAGTACCATTCAGTACAATTAAAGTACGCATATCCAAAACCAGATAATTATCTCACCCATAGACACCAACAGTGACATCCATATCATTCCGGGATTCCAGCTCTATCGCTTCACCCAATACCAAATTTAGTATTTTTCGTACAATTATAGTACACATTTCCAAAACCACCCCCATACCTCAATCCCAAATATCAACAGAGGCCTCAATATCAAATTTTAAAATTTTATCTCCACGACTTCAACCAATACCCAATTCAGTACCATTTAGTATTTTTCGTACAATTATAGTACACGCTTGCAAAACCAATTCCCATATCTTAATTCCAGGTATCAACATAGATCTCAATATCAAATTCCGGGATTCTAGCTCTATCCCTTCATCCAATACCAAAGTTAGTACTATTTAGTTCTTTCCGTACAATTATAGTACAAATTTCCAAAAGTGCTTTCATTTCATCTTAACCACAGACACCATCACTGACATCTAAATCAAATTTCAGGATTTTAGCTCGATTCCTTTATCCAATAACAAATTTAATACTATTTAGTACTTTTCGTGACATTTTAGTACCCATTTCCAAAACCACCTTAGTATCTCAATTCCAAATACCAACAGAGACGTCAATATTAAATTTTTTCGTACAAATATAGTACGCATTTGTAAACCAACGCAAATCTCAAACACAGATAACATCAGCAAACAAAATTTCAAATTCCAGAATTGTGTCTCTTCACCATATGCCAAGTTTCGTACCATTTAGTACTTTTCGTACAATGTATAGTACAAATGTGTACTATAGGTTCCCAAAACCATCTCCATATGTCATGCTGCACATGAACAACGATCCTTGTGCCAAATTTCAAACTTTCATTTGCTCAAACAATACTAAATTTAGTACCATTTAGTACCACATGTAGTACAGATTTCCAAAAGTACATTTTTTATCACAAACCTATCACCAATAGAGATCTTATTACAAAATTTCACCTTCATCCGTTCAATTAAAAATCAAGCTGTTCCAAATTTCGTACCATTTAGTACAGTTCTCATACTTAACTCCAAAATTCAAAAGCACATACCATTGGTAATCTTAATATTAAATTTCAGAATTTTATCTCTATCCCTTCACCCAATACCAAATTTAGTACCATTTATTACTTTTCCTACAATTATAGTACAAATTACCGAAACCACCTCAATATATCTATGCTGCATATGAACAGCGACACAAACACAAAATTGCACCAAATATAATACTATTTGGTACTTTTCGTGCATTTTAGTGCAAAACCACCTCCTTATCACAAATCTGATACCAAAAGGCACCTCAATACAAAATTTCAAAATTCCAGCTTCATCGGTTTACTGTTCCAAATTTAGTACAGTTCGCAGAATTAGAACACATTTCCAAAACCACATTCATATATCAAACTTACTTTCCAACCTTGATTCTCATACCAAATTTCATAATATCAAATGGTACCATTCAGTACCATATTAGAAGTTTCGCAACCTTAAAGCTCGAATACCAACAATCCCTTCGTACATCTATCCTGCACTCCATAAGTGACTCTCATTTCAAATTTAGTACATTTTACTTCGAACTTCCCAAAACTCAGCCGTATCACACTCCTACACTACAAGACTGGCCCTCGTGCAAAATTTCAAAATTCTAGCTTCAGAAGCTTCGTCTGGACACTGATTCTCAGTCCGTCAGTTAGTTAACTCACCCATATAAAGCGAAGGGACTATCCGTGTAGATCCAAAAGTGATGTAGCCGTAACAACAGATTCGTGTACGAGCTGTGATTGAAAAACATGGGAAACAGGAAATCATTCTCAGAAAAATGTTTTGTATGGGTTTTGAATCACACCCACCGCATCACTTTCCCATACACCCCATTCATCCTTCATCTCCCATCCCTTCGTAGGGAATTAAATTCAATGAATAAAAATTATAATTACAAATCCAACAAGTAAACATAAATTATAATTTACTTGAAATTCCGCTTTCAAACAATGTGGGCACAGCAAGCGTCTCTCGAACATCCCTTCTTCTCTCACGGCCAACAAAAACAATATCTCACCAAACAAAATAAATTTCAAAACAATATCTTTGGCGACCACATCAAGGGCGTAATCTCTAGTTACCAACAACAATGTCAAAAAAAAAACGTGTATTGCTGCAGCAGATTTGTGACATTTCGAAATCCAACCCCGACTGCCATGGTAACAGGAGGAGGATGGGCAGAGGAAGCATAAGAACTGTAAAGCCACACTTAACATTCTGTTGAGTTGCAGTTAGGTGCGTGCGTTTGTGTTGGTTGGTCTGCATGTGTTCGAGGCTTGTTAAGGACAACCTGCTGTTGCCGTTGTTCATGGGTCGAATGGACTGGTCCTGTTGTCTTTAATCACTCAATCTCAGACTTGTGCAATGATAGACACTGACACACCGGCAGCCAGTCCAAGCATTCAGTTATCCCTCCATCCCATCATCCATCCGTTCATTGGCCCAGCCACAGTTATAGGATTACAAGTGTGGTGGCTGATAATGTTGCCGCCTTAACTGCAAACAGCTGCTGCTATTATTTACTTCAATGCACAATGTAAATTTCCGCCAAACACACACAGACAGACATGCACGCACAGTGAGAGACACCAATACTTTATCACTCACTCACTTTCTGTTACACCTCACCTCGTGGATGCTGGAAATCATCAATTCCCTTGGCATATTCATCATGCTTGCTGGGTTGCTAGCCTAGCCAGCTAGGGATGTTACTACTCCCTCTAAAGCTGGTTGCGTGGCGAGACATCAATCATAATGAAATATCGATGGATTTTATGTATTTGCACCAGGGATTGATCTATTCTTACGATGGATTCCTAACATCGAGCAGTTTGTGGGGGATAAAAACAACAGGTGTGTCAGTTGACTGTTTTGCGGATAATCTCTGGCAGTGTTGGCAGTTTGCAACTGAGTTTCATGGGAAATGAAATTCTATGGTTTAAAGTTTTTTTTTTTAAGAAGAGTTGTTAAGGAGATTCGGCTTCAAATGAAGGAATATGAAAAAAATACTTGAGGACTTTTTTGTAGTCAAAGTGCTTGTAAAATTTCGCTTATTAAAGATTCAATCATTTAAACAAACTTCCTAATAAAATTTGTCAATATACCTTCAATATTTGGCGGAAAAATTTCCTTTAAACTACTGGTTAAATTTGACCATTAAAAATAAGGTCTATTTTTATAGACAAATACTTTTGAAAAACCACGTTTTGTGAACCCTGTCCTTTAAAATCTTACTTCAAAACTGGGTCAAACTGGTGATAGGACATTTGACATTTCCTTCCAAAATAATTACCATTCATAAGAAGGCAGAATCAATGGAATTGGTCAAAATAGTCAAATTTCTTCAAATTTTTTTTTAGTTTTGAACAACGAAATCGAGACAAATGAAAATTTTGAAAATTTTTCAAAATTTGGATAAAACAAGGACTCCTTCAAAATTAAGTCAAAATACGGCCAAGTTTTCGGTAATGCCACCTTTTGATAGGCGTGAAAAATCGTGTCCAATAGGGTCATATTTGGTATACAAGTTCCTATGAAAAGTTGGCCGAAATAAAACCTTCCTTTTTGTAGATAAGTTTTTTTTAAAGGAAGAAGGACCGCCTTTTGAAAGACAAATTTGCTTGACCAAAACATCGCTACGTCTTGACAGAAAAGTTCCTTTAAAAATTAGGCCAAAAAGATGGGAACGGACAAGTTGGAGAAGTTGTGGTCAAAATAAAAAGGTTCCCTTGAAAAATTAGCGCTCGTTTTAATAGAATAGTTTACTTGAAAACTTGGTCAAAATAGAGTCAAGGCCATGTCTTAGGGGAACAGCTCTTTTGAAAATCTGGGTAAAAAGGGGGCACTTTATAGCGGACAAATTGGAGAAGGTGTGGTCAAATAGACTTGGTCCCTTCCTTGAATTAGGTCCTGTTTTGATAGAATATTTTACTTTGAAACTTGGTCAAAATTGCACCACTTTTGGGAATAAAGTTCGATTGGAATTTTTGTCAAAATCAAATCATGTTTCTTCAGAAATCTGCCCTGAAAAACCTTAATTTTGGTAGGAAATTTATTTAAAATATACCACGATCTGTCAGACGAGTTTCTTTGAAAATTTCGTCAAAACAAGGACAGCTTTATCAAAAAAGTTATTTGGAAAATTTGGTTCAAATAGGGCCATATTTTAGTTCCTCAGAAAAACTGGTAGAAATAAGGCCCAGTCATGGAAGGCATGATCCTTTAAAAGTTTCATAAAAAGAATGTCACGTATCGGCATATAAGATCCTGCGAAAATTGATTCAGGTTTGGTATATTAGTCCCTTTTAAAGTTTGGTCAAAATTGGGACAGGATTTAAAAGACAAATTTTTGAAATATGGTCTCGTTTGGTAGATAATTTCCTTAAAAACAGTTGGTCAAAGTGGCCACGTTTTGGTAATCAGATTCTTTTGAAAATGTGGTCATACAGGTTCACAATTTAGTCAAAATAGGGTGAAGTTTAGGTAGACTTGTTCACTTGAAAATTATTCAAAAATGGTCAGGTTAGTTTCTTTAAAAATGCTGGTACTATAATTCTGGGTATTTGAGAATTTCGTTTTTAAACTTGGTAAAAATCGGTCCACGTTTGGGTAAACAAGTTTGTATGAAAGTTCGATTCAAATAAGGTAGGTTTTGGTACAAAAGTTTCTTCGAAAATTCGGCCAAAGTAGACTATGTAAGGGTGATGCTTTGTCAGGGTCAGGTTTTGGTACAAAAGTTCCTTCGAAATTTTTTGCCAGATCAAATTCTGTAAAATTTTATTTAAAACTAGATAAGTTTTATTTAAAGTTGATAAGTTTCTTTGAAAGGTTGGTCAAAATTGGGTCGGGACAAATTCCTTTGAAATAAGGGCACATTTGGTAGAAAAGTTGCTTAAAAAATTTGGTTATATTTGTTAAAACGATTACTCAAAATAGGGTCAAGTTCCCCTGAAAATTATCCTGAAAAGGTCAGGTTTTGATGGACATTTTTTTTTTGAAAAATTTAAACTGATTACTTGTACTGGTAGACAATTTCATTTAAATTTTGGTTAAAATCGGACCATGTTAGCTAAGGTTTTGGTACAAAAAGTTCCTTTTAAAATTCGGTCAAAATAGACCATATTTTGGGTGGTTGATTCCTTTGAAAATTTGGTCAAAACAGGGTCACGTTTTGTAGAAAATTTTGTCGCAATTAGAGACTTTTTTGAATCGGTTCGACAGGCAAGTTCATTTCACCTTTTAATAGGCCTGTGTCATAATAGGGACCAAGGTCTTTCGCAATAATTGTCAAAACAGGATCACGATTTTAAGACAGCTCCCCGTTTCGAGATTGATGTCGCCATGGTACAAATACTTCTTGAAAAATCGTCATTGTTCGTCTATGCTTTGGTAAAGCGTTTCCATAGAGCGGGTTATTTTCTCCATGTATTCGAATAAAAAATCCTTGATTAAAAATATTGAATGAAGATTTTATATATTCAATGGTGATGCTGATTACATTTGTAATACACAATGTCATCAATATTCGCCCTTGCCATTCGTGTCTCGTTCTTTTAAATCAAAAGTAATGTAATTCACGGTACATGGCAAGGACCCTTCTTCCTTTTTCAACGAAAGGATGACAACACTGAGCAACGGCAAAACGTGTTTTGCATTAAATAAAGAGGTTCGATTCTTGTTCCAGCAGTTACACCGTCCTTTCATTTTTCTTTTCATTCAATTCAAGTATTCAAATGTAATTCATATAAATTATATTGAACGGGTGTTATCGCTTCGGTGATATATCTTCTCCCCTTTGCATTCGAGTTTGTCTCTGCCGTTTCAACTCTTTATTGAGTTTATCGTTTTTGTCTTCGCAAAATGGGAATCTCATGAATAATCGTTTTGTTTTTTAAAAAGAAAGATAACACGAAAACGTTTAATGAAAATAATACTACGTACTTGCGTACGTACTTATATATGTACGTGTGTACGTAAGTACTCGTACATGTTTTCATTTACAATTATTTTTAATTGATTTCAATATGAATTTATGATTATTGACGAAAGAAAATTGAATGCATATATATTTTTTGTGGATGCAGACAACAGTCGCAATTAATTTTTAAAACGATTGTAAAAGATCCAGAAGATGTAGAAAAAAAGAAGGAAGGCTATGGTAAATGGATAGACAGTATGGTAAGGTAGCCTGGAGTAAACTACAGTCCGGTAGATCTCATTTTTTATATTTGATAAATATTTTTTCCCGACAAAAGTAGGTCCTCAAGGCTATTGTTCAAAATATGGCCACATTGAGGTAGACATGTTTCTCTGCTAGATTGATCAAAATTTCGGCCATAATTTGGTAGACAATATTCTTCGAAAATGTGTTTAAAATAGGATCACGTTTGTGTACCCATATTCTTTTGAAAATTCGGTCGAAATGGGACATTTTAGGAACAAATTCTTTTAAAAATGTCAAACTATAAAACTACTGAAGATAACAGGTATCAGGCGGTCTTGTGAACAGATATTCTGCCATATTTAAATATCATATAAATATTACAAAATGCCAGTGAACCAAATTATTCCGCTTTATATAATACTTATAAAAAGGGATGTGCGAAATTTGAAGAAAATCGAATAGTTATTTCCAATTTTATGCGAAATTTTGTTAAAAAATAGTATAACCTTTTGCGATAAATTCCATATTTAAATCAGATCTGTGGATGAGAGAAATATTTAGATTTACCAAGTCTGAAAAGAAGCGCTGACTTGTTCCGCAAGTTATGTGAGATATAGATATTTAAAATTGTTGGAGGTTCCAAAAGGGGTGGGCTGATGCAAATAATTTGAAGAAAATCTAACAAATATTCAAAATGGGGGTCTGTGGTCTGATAAATTCTATATTAACATCAGGATCACTTGTTAAGATTAATATTAAGAGTGTAGCAAGTGCTCACTTACTTCGTCAGCGAAAAGCCCACCCTCAAATTTTAGATTCCCTCTAACAGTTCGTGTTAGGCCTTTTTTGTACTCAAAATGCACAAATTGTGTTCCCCTGACAAACATTTTTTAATCAAAACTTCATGTATCGTTCTATATTTTTAGACTTCTACGGTTTTGTGATCCAAATTAAGTATTATTTAGTACTTCATAACCCAATTCCAACTACCAACAGAGACCTCAATATCAAATTTGGGAATTGCAGACTTATTCCTTCACTCAATACCAAATTTAGTGTAATTAAGTACTTTTCGTACAGAGAGAGGACACATTTCTAAAGCCACCTCCATATCTTAACCACAGACACCAACAATGACATCAATATCAAATTTCAGGATTTCAGATTTATCTCTTCAACTAATACCAAATTTAGTACTCTTTAGTACTTTTTTTACAAATATTGTACGCATTTCCAAACCACCCCCCACAACTCAATTTCCGATATCAACAGAGATCTCAATACCAAGTTTTGGGATTCCACCTCTATCCCTTCAATCAATATTCAATTTAGTACCAATTAGTACTTTTTCAACATATCATATCTTAACTACAGTTACCAACCCCTTTACTTAATATTAAATTTAGTATCATTTAGTACTTTTTGTACAATTATTGTACAGAGTTCCAAAACCACATCCATATCTCAACCTCATGTATCATCAGTAATCTTAACATCAAATTTAAGAATTTTATCTCTATCTCTTCACTCAATATCAAATATAGTACCATTCAGTACTTGTCGGACAATTTTAGTAAACATTTCCGAAATTACCTTCATATGTCCAGGCTACACACCGACAACGACCCTTACACCAAACTTCAGATTTCAAACACTTTCCTTTCATCCAAAAACAAATTTTACCAAAAATAGTACTATTTAGTAGTATTAATTTCAAAAACCACCTCTTTATCACAAACGAACCACCAAAAGGGGCACCTATAAACAATTTTAAAATTCCACCTTCATCCGTTCACCCTTAACCAATCTGTTTCAAATTTAGTACCATTTTAGTACAGTTCGCAACACTTAGCACACATTTCCAAAATCACCTTCATGTATCAAACTTACTTTCTAACCTTGGTCCTTACACCAAATTTCAAGTTTTTAGCTCTATCTGGTCACATAATACCAAATGGTACCATTTAAAAATGTTGGTACCATTTTGGAACTTTTCGTAACCTTAAAGTTCGAATTTCCAAAAATCCTTTTGTACATCTATCCTGCTTTCCATTAGTGATTCTCGTTCCAAATTTCACAATTCTAACTCAATCATTTTGTCCAATACAAATTATTCATTTTTTAGTACATTTTAGTACTTTTCCTGTCTCTTTAGTATGAATATCCAAAAATCCACCCTTATCACCCTGTCAGGATGTTGATCCTCAGTCAGTCAGTTATTTCACTACTCTCTTTTATTACAATTATTTACAATTTTGACACTTTATGGGGGAGATACTTGATAGTAGTGGGCCAATATTTTTCGAACTCGAAGTTTGATAATAATATTACGATGTACCCAATTTGGACCGAAACGGACACTCCTTTCCAGAGTCAGACAGTCAGCCAGACATACGGACGTATGAACATCCCTAGATCGATTCTAAATGCGCTAAAACGGATTTGATCCGCAGAGATGGACACGTTTTAGTCGTATCAAATTATATATACCCTCTGTAGCCATATGACTGCGAGTATAAATATCGTCAACAGAGTACGAAGTTTCTTTAAAAGGTTTCTGAGAACATTTTGGCAAACATTTTGTTTGAAAGAGTTCCAAAATTTGCCAAATTTTGGTAGACAAATGCCTTTGAATGTGTGGCCAAAATAGGACCACGATTGAGTATATTTCTTGTAAAAATTCTGTCGAAATTGGACCATATTCTTTGATACCCATTATAGGTTGTTATTAGCTCCTTCCGAAGTTATCTTCCCTTATCTATATTTAATATGTAATTCTTTTAAGCATAGCACTTTGAAACTTCACTACAACTATCTCTCAACTACTCCTTAAATATTTAATGCTATTGACAAGTTACAACTTGAACTGTGGCCAAAAAAAGCAATGCGAAAAACGGATGATGGTATTTCAAATTGGAAGAAAACTTCAGACAAGCTATACGGAATGCCTGTCTCCATACCGACTGCCATATCCTCGTCGTTTGACTGATTGACGGACCAAAGGCTGCAGGGCAAACAGTTCGTTTCGAACTGCATTTGAATTTGAATGACAGTATAAAACTGTGAAGAAGAGGATGAGGAGGCATTGATGCCAGTGAAACAATTGAAAACGACTGGCATTCATTGCTTTTTGAAAAATAATTTGAAATATTTATGAGTGACTTGGTCGTCAATCTCATGTGAGTGCACACACATGGTAATTTAGGCAAACACATGAAGTACCGGAGATTACTTTTAGTTCCATTAGAGAAATAAAATAATGTAGAGATTGCGCCGAAAGATTACCCCCGAGGAGTTTCTTTCCGATTTTCTCCATTGGCAAGCTTACGACTAATCTTTAAACAAACACAAACGCAACATTAAGGCTGTCATATTGGCCTTTAGTCACGGTCGATATGGGCAAATGTCCATCCATGGTGGTTATTTTCAAAGCGAACAAAAAATGTTGTCATTTTCCTCATCCATTTATGATAATGATGAGGCTAAGGCTGCGAGGTATAGATGCTGATCTATGTAGCTGATGCTTCTCGTTGTTGTTGGCTTTGCCTGTCTTGTGATAAGCATTAATGTCCATAACAGGAATTCTTAATATTTGCCATAAAATGAATAGCAAACTTCAAGGTTTCCTTGCTAAAGTCCTTTGATGTGTGCGAGTGTGTGTGTACTCACACTTGGCATGTATGTGCGTATTTTGCGGTTGTTTTACCAACCCAAACATCCTTGCCCATTCCTCGTCTCTCCCTCTTTGCCACTGCCGCATAGAATTTATTTATGGCTGTGGCAAGTGTTGAGTGCGTTTGCAGTTTTGTTCAAATGTTGTGGCATTGTTGTTGCTGTTGTTGTCTACCACATTAATTTTCGTAACACTTGGCACAGTGGTTTGGGAAGAAGTGGGAGATATTTTATAAGATTTGACATAAAATAATATTTATTTGTTTTTTTTTTCAGGTACATTTTGAAATACCGAAGGGAAATAAACCTAAATATATGATTTTCTATCAGGTGAGTCTAACCATCCACATTGATACCAATTTAATACCTTCCAAATTTCGTCTGTAAATAAAATACCTCCTACAGATATATTATATACAAAATAGAGATCTTCCAAATATAAGCGTCTAGAGAAATAACAGCTTCTAAGCATCTTCTACGAATGGAAGACTTCCAAATGTCTTCTAGTAGTTTTCCATTCGTATAGAAGAACTTATAATTGCCTCCTATCCATAGCAGACCTACTAAAGGTCTTATACTCATAGAAAATTTTCTACGGGTATCAGACATTCCAACAGTCTGATACACATAGCTGACCTTATAATAGTCTTATACGGGAAGAATGCTTTCAAAAAGTCTTATATGCATATAGGACCTTCTAAAGGTCTTCTACGTATAAAAACCATCATACGATTTTATATAAGAACCATATCCGACCTTCTACGGATATAAAACCTTCTAAAAGTCGCATACGCATAGAATGCCTGTAAATGGTCTTCTACGGATGGGAGACTTTCCAAAGGTCTTCTATGGTTGTGGTCAAGAGGAAACATATCAGAGTTTTTAGCTATGTTTTTTGATGATTTTTTTTAAAGAGGAAAACATACTTTGAAATTGCCAGAACTCCTTAAATATTGGCATTGCGTGGGTTTTTTACCTATGTTCTGTGATGATTTTTTTTTAAGAAGAACAAGTTAAAAAGCAGTAAGTTCGGCCGGAACGAACTTTGGATACCCTTCACCATTTGGAAATTTTCAAAAAATAAAATCCGTTAACATCTCTGTTAAAATCTTAAAAATACCGAATATAACCGTTATATTGGGATCTATACGACGTGGACCTACAAGGCATTGCTGGTGATAAGCCATTACCATATTATAAACGGGTATAATGTAGGATCTTCAAAATACCGTATATAGGGAGGGACCGGAGCTATACGAAGACCTAGACCTGCATAGACAATTTTCTGTCACAGGCTGTAGCATCCATTACGAACTTCAAATACGACATCTCAAACAATTTCGGTGAGTATTGTACCTCAAATCGTCAAAATACCGAATACAGGGAGGTACTGATACATAGGGCCAAGACGAAGACCAGGACCTGCATAGACAATTTTCTGTCACGGACTGCAGTTCCCATTACGAGCTCTAAATACGTAATTTTAAACTACTCCGGTAAATAATGTCGTTAAAATCATCAAAATACCGAATATAGGGAGGTACCGTTATATGGAGGCTATACGATGACGTAGACCTGCATAGACAATTTTCTGTCTTAGGCTGTAGCATCCATTTCGAACTTCAAATACCAAATTTGAAACAATTCCGGTGAAAAATGTCGCTAAAATCATGAAAATACCGAATATCGGGAGGTACCGTTGTATGGTGGCTATACGAAGACATGGATCTGCACAGACAATTTTCTGTCTTAGGCTGTAGCATCCATTTGGAACTTCAAATACCGAATTTGAAACAATTCCGGTGAATAATGTCGCTAAAATCATAAAAATACCGAATATCGGGAGGTACCGTTATATAGGGGCTATACGAAGACGTGGACCTGAACAGACAATTTTCCTTCATAGGCTGTAGTATCCATTACGAACCTCAAATACCAAATTTGAAACAATTCCGGTAAATAATGTCGCTAAAATCATCAAAATACCGAATATCGGGAGGTACCGCTATATGGGGGCTATATGAAAACGTGGACTTACATGGCCCATTTACGAACTTAACCTGCCTACTGGCAAAATTAACATGTGTGCAAAATTGTAGCCTTCTATCTCAATTTGTTCGATAGCCTGATTAAAACAGACAGACAGTCGGACAGAGAGACAGACAGAAGGACAAAAAGACAGGCAGGCGGACATCGCTAAATCGACTTAGAATTTTACGCTGATCAAGAATATATATACTTTGTTGGGTCTGACATGAGTATTTCGAGGAGTTACAAACGGAATGACAAAGTTAATATACCCTTCATAGAATGGTGGAGGGTATACAAATTGCCATAACTCCTTAACTATTGACATTTCTGGGCCTTTACCTATGTTTTGTGATGAGTTTTTAAGAGAAAAGAGAAGGAAAACATGACATACTTTAAATAGCATAACTCCTTATGTATTGAAATTTTGGGGGTTTTTAGCTATGTTTTGCTAAACTATGCCTCCATGGAATTTGGGACGAACATTAAATATTTATTTTCTATCGCTTTACGACCACTGTTCGCCATACTTAACAAATGAATTTCATTGGTGTCGCTGGTGAAGGAAGTGTTTTCCGTTACAACCCACATTAGTTTGGCCTTTGTACACTACTCACACCCCTTAAGCTCTCTTCTTCTCCTCCCCTTTCCTTTCCTTCCCCTCCCTTGACACTTTGCATTCAATGTGAGCCTGGCACAGTCATTATGAGTACATTTCGTTGTAGAGTTCAGATATCACAACAGAAATTCGTTGTGGGTTTATTTGTCCGTCCGTCCGTCCGTCTCTCTGTTGTGTCATTACTTTTATATGGGTATTAAAGCTGGTGGTTTATGGGTTTTAAGCAACCAACTTACCAACAAAAAAAAAATCGAAAATGAAAATAACTGAAATTATAATCCTACACCCAGACAAACGAACGGACGGACCAACAGACGAAAAAGGCACAAAACTTTGTCTGTGTGTCAAATTGATTCTCATGACGATGATGATGGCGTGTTTACTTTTTCTTGCCATTCGTCACAACAGCAACAACACGAATTTTTTAACACCCATTTAAATTAGAATCCATGAGGGAGAAATTAAAGAGAAAAAAAAAAAAAAAAACAACAGCGACATGGAATAATTAAATTCTGCTTAGTTTTCAAACTTTTTGTCTCTCGCCAAAAAAAGGGAGTCGTCTTTGGTTGAAAACGTGGCATGCAATGCCGATTAGCATTGTAAATGCGAGAGGTGTCCGCCAAAGGTTATCATTTAGCTTTTTTAATTGATGAGTTTGTTTTTTTGGGCGATTGACATTTGGTATTTTGGGAATTTCTTCTTTTTTGGCAGGGGTTGTTGTTCTGCAATAAATTGCAGGGTTATCAAGCATTTCTAAACTGCATTTGTAATGAATTCCATGGAATTTGGCTAACTCTCCATGAGGAAATAAAAATTCATTGAAGTTTTTTTTTTGACAGATCTTCATGGAAATCTTTTGTAGCAGTTGTTGTCGAATCGTAGGGTAAGCTCGTAATTTTATGATACACTTCATTTTTGGTACACTAGGCCTTTTAGACTCAGCGAACACTGTGGTTGATGCAGCATTAATGTAATATTTTTGACCATGGTTGCAGCTAAAATTCCCGAATTTGTCAAAAAGTATTATATGAAACGAAGGATTTTTCTAGTCCGGAGCATTACAGGAAATGAGGTAAAGCCCACAGCCTTGTTATTTTTATAAAATGTTATGAAAGGATTGCATCGGAGGATAAGCTGGGAGATTAGGTTTCCAGCTACACCATTGTGATTAGTATAGACCTATCTCTCTTGAACTAGTATCTAGGGACCCTGAACTAGTATCTAGTGATTCAATGAATGAGGTAGCAGTCAAAATTGGAGCCGCTGAGAAAGAATTACATCATTCGTTGGGAATAAACGTTGTAGGTTCCTATATATTTTTGGACATTGCGAAGAAAAATCGGCAACTTTTGAATACAAAAACAAATATTTATGGTCTGTCCCAGAACTGCAAGAATGTAAAACTTTTTACTATGATAACCGATTTCCGATTTTCTTATATCTGTACTTGCCATTTACTCTATCGTTAACCAGTTGGATAATCGCAATACAGGTCCTTCATTAGAGATTATATCATCTTCCCATGATCGAGTTCATCATCAGATCGTCCGATTTCATATACTCTGAACGCCATACTTTCCGTACCTTCGGGAAAGCTCATGGGCCTAAATGAGTAGGGGTCACCTACCGTCGCTGTAGAGAACCAACAATATTTCTTATGTTCGGGTAGCACAAAAGTACTTTACGAGGCATCGCCAACGCTGCACTGCTCATTATATTACTGTATTTCGAGTTCTCGAAGTAAGACCGAATGGTTGTGCTAAGCTTATGCGGACCAACCCAACCGCCCTCTAAATCAGTAAACTAAAGTTGAGGGTCTATAGGTCGCCACCGCTGCACTGCTGATTATATGCCTGTATTTTTATTTCTTGAACTAAGACCCAAATTCCCAGCAGAGTCAGCGAGATTAGCAAATATACGTCATAAGCCTAGGCGAACAATCTCCTCCGACCTCCGTGACAGAAAACTGACATTGAGGGTCTATAGGATGATCGAGTTAAAAATTTAAGCGAACTAGATGTCTAGGTGCTTTGAAGTGTTGCAACGTTGGAACCGACATGAGTAAGGTGTGGGGAATGGCTAAATGGTTGTTGACCTCAAAAAAAAAAAAGGGTGCAAGGATCTCTGTTACGTAGAACAAAGTAAAGGCATCCGTTATATTTTAAATACCACTTTTTCGACCGATAGGGTTAAGCAACGAAACAAAAATCGTAGTTGATCTCTTGCAGCCGAGAAGCCCCATCACAGATTATGTTGGGTGATATTTGAAATCATATAACTCAGCCAAAGCATTGGTTCCCGATCAATTCTCAATGGTTATATTTGAAATAGGTCAATGCACCCAAGGCGTCGAGTACTTCATCCAAAGGCCTCATCCCGTCGCTAACTATCCACACCATTCCCGAGTCCCTGAAAATGGTTGGGGAGGTTCGTCTGCAGCCAAGTATGTCAGTAAATTCAAATCATACCCATCCATATCCCTTTTCGTCGAAAGTAGGAGCGAGAGAAGAGAGGAGATATTATATTCTACTCATCTTCAAATATAACTATCCAGTGGTCACAACAGCTTACAAGGCATATAGACACATTAAAGTTAAGGGCTCAATTAGAAAAGGTCAAACAAAAGAATTGTTCTACATCTCGCTAATTGTTTTGAAGATGTCCACCAAACTATACTTCATCCTGGTTTGAAATGTTGCAAGACTTTTTTTCAATAATTACAGAAAACAACCTGTACCTTACCTTATGAAAGTAGAAAAGTCTCTTCAACAGCGTTTTGAAGGTCTGTTTTGCCAAAAAACCAAAATAGACGGGGAAAGTTCTCCCCTCTTCGATATTTTTTGAATTTTTCGGATTTAAAATTCCTTTAAATACTTGCAATTTAGGTATGCAGGGTATTCGACAGTATGACAGATAACAATACAAGGATCATTTTGGTAGAAAATCTTAGCCCTCAAGCGAGTCATCGAAAGCGGTTTTTGTGGCTCTTTTTTCTCAAAAAAAAAAATGTTTATAACTCCCTTTAAACAGGATCGTAGCAAATCTCATTTTAGAAGGATGACGTCAAAGACAAAAATATTCTTCATCAAGTTTTGCTATAAGTCACTTATGAAGAGAAATCCATTTTTAGTACCTTTTAGTTCGATTTTTTTAAAGGCATATCTCGCCTGACCTACAAGCATAATCTTAAGATCCTACAATATTATGATTTCGTGCAAATATAGGTTCAAACACACCTTCAAATCTCAATCCCAGATACCAACAGATACCTCAATATCAAATTTAGGGATTGCAGATCTTTCCCTTCATCCAATACCCAATTTAGTAGAAATAGAGAACGCATTTCCCAATCCAACACCAACCAATACAAAATTTCAAAATTCACCTGTTTACCCTAAACCAAACTGTTTCAAATTTGGTACAGTTCGCACACTTAGTACACATTTCCAAAGCCTTCATATATTAAACTTATTTTCCGACCTCGATACTCACCCCAAATTTCAAGGCATTGCCTCTATCCGTTCACATAATAAGTTTAGAAGTTTAGTATCCTATTAGAACTTTTCGTAACCTCAAATTAAAGGATTTTTCATAAACCCTTTGGTTCATGTATCGAGCACTCCATCAGTGACTCGAAATTCCAAATTTTTTTCCAGTATTCAATTTTTGGTACAATTCTGGAACCATTTAGTACAAATTATCAAAAACCCAGCCTTATCACCCAGTGTCAACATCCAATTCGGTTAAGAGTTAATATTGGACCCAAATTATTCAATAGTTCCCATAATTCTGACAACTGGATTTTTAAAAGACCTCTTTTAACCTCCTCATCAAAAATGTATTACTTTCCCATAATCAATGGATTTCAACCAATAATGGTTTTGTTCCTAGCTATTGCTAACATCCTGACACATTTAAAACATACGGAATCAGTTAGAAGACTTAAAATTAACTTCCCTCCAAAATAACAATAAATGGCCCTCATTCCAAACGTTATGGTCTCCATATAACACCAAGCCAACACAGACAAATGCGGAAGACCTTAAGTAGTTGGGGGTGGGGTTATACAAATAGATATCGAGTCTGTCTCTTAAGCGTTTTTTTTTTGCTGAGCCATTCCTTTTCGCATTGAATAGCAATTGATTGTTTGCCAAATACACTCAATTTCAATTCTCTGCAATTTAGTTCATACACTCCATATCTCTATCCCTCTCCCTGCACCCCCATGACCGTATCTATCTCCTGCCCATCAACATATATAGCTGGGTTGGGAAGCGGACCCATAGATTCATGCTATCTGTTCGTTCGTCTTCCATTCATTCAGTGCAACATACTCAGACGTCTTAGGCATTCTTGAATGCCATCAGACCGGCGTCTTCACTACTTATGATCTGCACTATGGCGAAGGAGGTACAGGGGGAAGCAACAAAAAGTAAAATTGTATTCGACGAGCATTCGCTTTATGTGCTCATTGAAAAGTCATCCATTGTTGAATGTTGTTTGGTCTGAATTCATATTAAAATTTATTGTTGTCAAGTATGCAAATGGGGCGGGAAATACTTAGCAATGACAGCGGAGCGTAGGTAAGAGAGAAGAGGGAGACGGGTAGAGAATGTGTGTGAATGGATATGTGTTGTTCTGTCTACTACTATGCCAGATAAGAAGACAGACCCCCAAAGGTATCCGACAATTGTTCGTTGCTTGGGCGCCATGGGTGTGGGTGATATGATGAGCGCCGTATTCGTTTGCAGTAGGACGAGGAGTAGGGGGAGGAGAAGGAAAGCATGCAAATAACACACATTGTTGTAAAAGTCATCGTAAAGCCGTTATTAACATCCATTCATATAAGAAGTGAATGTTCGCTGAAATAATACTGTGTATGAGAGCTTCATATAGGGTTACTAAAAACACAAAACTTGTGCATTTATTAAGACTTATATCACATATATGTAATAAGTGTACGAAAAGTACTAAATGGTGCAAAATTTGGTACATATTATAGGAAAAGAGGAGCAGCATAGGTCCATTGCGATAAGATTTCGACGATTTCATTTTTTAAAGCCATTCTGACAAAGAGTCGTTCTAATTAAAAATTAAATTTTACCGAACCAAATGACCTACTGATAAGTCGTTCCAATCTTACTTATAGATTCAACAGATATATATTTTTTGGATTTTATTATAATGTTTCGGCAAATTGAAATGTACCACTTAATGCCGGTAAATGGGACATTTCTTGCCATATAAAATAAGTAGTTCTAATATAATATCCTTTTCTACTTTATATGAAGGTGGTTCGAAAACGGCATGCCGTTTTGTCTTCCCAGCTCTTTTGTTTGTTATTCCTACCCAGTTCTCTAATTATTAGATGACATGAAAATGTTTTAACAAATTATTCTCTGAAAATGGCCCTCATTCCAAACGTTATGGTCTCCATATAACACCAAGCCAACACAGACAAATGCGGAAGACCTTAAGTAGTTGGGGGTGGGGTTATACAAATAGATATCGAGTCTGTCTCTTAAGCGTTTTTTTTTTTGCTGAGCCATTCCTTTTCGCATTGAATAGCAATTGATTGTTTGCCAAATACACTCAATTTCAATTCTCTGCAATTTAGTTCATACACTCCATATCTCTATCCCTCTCCCTGCACCCCCATGACCGTATCTATCTCCTGCCCATCAACATATATAGCTGGGTTGGGAAGCGGACCCATAGATTCATGCTATCTGTTCGTTCGTCTTCCATTCATTCAGTGCAACATACTCAGACGTCTTAGGCATTCTTGAATGCCATCAGACCGGCGTCTTCACTACTTATGATCTGCACTATGGCGAAGGAGGTACAGGGGGAAGCAACAAAAAGTAAAATTGTATTCGACGAGCATTCGCTTTATGTGCTCATTGAAAAGTCATCCATTGTTGAATGTTGTTTGGTCTGAATTCATATTAAAATTTATTGTTGTCAAGTATGCAAATGGGGCGGGAAATACTTAGCAATGACAGCGGAGCGTAGGTAAGAGAGAAGAGGGAGACGGGTAGAGAA
Source organism: Musca domestica (assembly GCF_030504385.1). Lineage (NCBI taxonomy): Eukaryota > Metazoa > Arthropoda > Insecta > Diptera > Muscidae > Musca > Musca domestica. Next base: position 6,691,307 of record NW_026712155.1, read on the forward strand.
TGTGTGTGAATGGATATGTGTTGTTCTGTCTACTACTATGCCAGATAAGAAGACAGACCCCCAAAGGTATCCGACAATTGTTCGTTGCTTGGGCGCCATGGGTGTGGGTGATATGATGAGCGCCGTATTCGTTTGCAGTAGGACGAGGAGTAGGGGGAGGAGAAGGAAAGCATGCAAATAACACACATTGTTGTAAAAGTCATCGTAAAGCCGTTATTAACATCCATTCATATAAGAAGTGAATGTTCGCTGAAATAATACTGTGTATGAGAGCTTCATATAGGGTTACTAAAAACACAAAACTTGTGCATTTATTAAGACTTATATCACATATATGTAATAAGTGTACGAAAAGTACTAAATGGTGCAAAATTTGGTACATATTATAGGAAAAGAGGAGCAGCATAGGTCCATTGCGATAAGATTTCGACGATTTCATTTTTTAAAGCCATTCTGACAAAGAGTCGTTCTAATTAAAAATTAAATTTTACCGAACCAAATGACCTACTGATAAGTCGTTCCAATCTTACTTATAGATTCAACAGATATATATTTTTTGGATTTTATTATAATGTTTCGGCAAATTGAAATGTACCACTTAATGCCGGTAAATGGGACATTTCTTGCCATATAAAATAAGTAGTTCTAATATAATATCCTTTTCTACTTTATATGAAGGTGGTTCGAAAACGGCATGCCGTTTTGTCTTCCCAGCTCTTTTGTTTGTTATTCCTACCCAGTTCTCTAATTATTAGATGACATGAAAATGTTTTAACAAATTATTCTCTGAAGTGTATTTAGGCAAATCGCTTAGAAAAAAAAAAAAAAAAAAAAAAAAAAAACAAAAAAACATTGCACAAATTATAAATCCTATTCTCATTTTATATTTAACCAGTAACAAGTTAAAGCTCATTAGTCGGTTTTCCGAAAAGTACATATATACCCACAGCCTATGACCATTTGTATGCGCAAATATATTTTCTTAATGCTTCTATTATTTTCAAAGTATAACACAGGGAATGTTCTTAGAAGAAATCCTAATTTCTTGGTCAGTTCCATTTTTTTCCAAGTTCCTCCTATACCCAAAAATACGAGAAGTTTTTCAAAAATCTAAAATTTTTTGTATCAATCCTCTTAAAAAATAGGCATTTTTGGTCAGGAAAATCTTGTGAATGTAATCTTAGAAAATCTAGATTTTTTTTTTGCCAAAAAGCCCTTATTTTTTTTTAAAAATCCACGATTTTTGGACGGAAGGTCCTTAAAGTATTCTTTAAAAATCCTCTTTTTTATAATAAAAAAAGATTTGTAAATTATTCTTTAAAATAAATTCATGATTAATCTCTTAAAAATGCAGAATGTTTTATAAGGAGTTCATTGATGCAAATATTATTTAAAAAATTCGGAAAAGAATAACAGTAAAAATGTTTACTTTTTACACAAAAACGTCTTCAAAATCTTTAATTTTTGAGGATTTACCGAAGAAGATATAAGTAAGACCATTGAAAAATGGAATGGACATGGAGAAATCAACAGTGACCTTCACATCAAGCTCTATCTCTTCACCCAATACCTAATTAAGTACTTTTCGAACAATTATAGTTTGTATTTGCAAAACCATCGCCGGATGTCAACACCACATACCACCAGAGACCTCAATATCAAATTTCGAGATTCTAGCTTCATTCCTTCACTCAAAACCAAATTTAGTACTATTTAGAACTTTTTGTACAATTATAGTACACATTACCGAAGCCACCTTTATATCTCAGTTCCAGAAAGCAACAAAGATTTTAATATAAAATTTGAGCTAGCAAGCTTAGTACCATTTAGTACTTTTCGTACAAAAAGGACACATTTGCAATCCACCACCAAATCTCCAACACAAATACCATTTTTAACCTAAATATCAAATTTAAGAAACCCTAATATCAGGTTTCACATTTTAAGCACTATCTGTTCAAATTGTACCAAATATGATTCTCTTTAGTAATTATGGTTCACTTGTAGTACACAATAATCACATATCTACCACCTACAGGAACCCCAATACAATACAATATTTCAAAATTTCAGCTTTATATGTTCACCTTAAACCAAACTGTTCCAAATTTAGTACAGTTCGCACACTTAGTACGCATTTTCAAAACCACCTTCATATAGCAAACTTACTTTCAAGTTTTTAGCTCTATCCGTTCATATTCCACCACCTAATGGTACCATTTTAAAAGTTTTGTACCATTTTAGAACTTTTCATAATCTTAAACTCCGAATTTCTTTTGGCTCTGATTCAAAATTTCACAATTGTGGGTCATTCCGTTTGTCCACTACAAAGTATTAATTTTTTTTGCAAAAACGCCTACATACCAAGACTGACACTCGTGCAAATTTTCAAGAGCCGTTTTATCTGGGCGTTGATTTTAGATCAGTCAGTCAGTCACTCCTCCGAAATTTGTCCATTGTAAGGAGGTGTCCGTCGATCTGCTTTTGTTACCTTTTATTAAATAAACAAATAAATAAAAAAAGTGTTTGTTTAACCTCCCACAGGCGGACACCTCCTTGCAATGCACAAATTTCGGTCGAACGTCGGTACCCACTGTTGGGAGATTTCACTGTATGGATATACAACAGTATGCGACCAAAAAATGAGACTCGTATTATTTACAAAGTGTTAAACAGGAAATGGTATTTAAAAAATCCAGTCCAGTTCTTAAAATCCCAAAAAAGAAGAAGAATACACGATATTCTACCAGCAAGTTTTCTAAAAATCAAAAATTTTTGATCCAGCGGTCCTTGAAGAGAATTTCTTTAAAAAATACTCGATGTTTGGTCTGGGGGTTCTTGAAGAGAATATCTTTAAAAATCCAAAATTGTTTCTGTCGTGGAAGGACATGAAATACATCTTTTTCAATAAAAAAATAAGTCCTTGAATAACTATCCTTAAAAAATTTTGAGGTAGCCAAAGTTTGACAAATACATTAATACATACTAAAATTTAACCATATTGATTCAAACTTGACCTAAATATGATAGAATACGTTCCCTTCATAGCTCCAAAATGTTCCTAGAACATACTCGCGCGAATTCGAAATAGAATGTCATACCAATGCATGGAAAGGCGCTACCCACCCTTGTGCGTGATCCAATGAGATCTGCCTCAATATCATACCAAGAAAGGCGCTACCAATCTTCTTGCGCGATCCAATGAGATTTGCCTTAAAACCTAGCTGAAAGAGTGATTGAAGAGAATTAAAGAGTGTGAATGGCGCCCAACATGTTTAATATTAAAAAATCATCACTTAATGTTATACCCTAGGGTCAGGCCAGGCCAGAGTATTATGTCTTTGTGCATTTGTTTGTATCAGGCAAAAGTAAACGAAATAGTCCTATAGATCCTTTTGATGATATGCATAGGATCAAATTCTTAGTCTATTTATGGATGTCCGTCCGTCCGTCTGTCTGTCCATGTATTTTTGTAAACAAAGTACAGTTCGCATTTATTGCCCTATCCAGATGAAATTTTTCACAAATCATTTGTTTAACCCAAGGAAGAATCCTATTGATATTGGAGATAATCGGTCAAAATTTAGAGATAACTTCCATATATATCTTCGTCCGTTTTGCATTTTATTGTTCACCAAACCATGCCAAATGGGATGGAATTTTGCACATATGACCATATTAAACCTGGAAATAAGTATGCCAAATTTGATCAAATCGGTTCAGATATAGCTATATCTCACTACACATTGTCCAATCGAGCTGTTTTTTGTCCACCTCAGCTGTAATATGCACTTTGTAATTACGATATTGCGGAAATATTTCAAATACAGCTCAGAAACACCTTTGCCAAATTTATCGAGATCGGCTCAGATTTGGATATGGCTCCCATATATACCTTCGTCCGATTTGCCTTTTATTGGGCAGCACTTACGAACAAATTGAGCTTAGAAATAAGTATGTCAAATTTAGTGAAAATCGGTTCAGATGTAGCTATAGCTCCATTCGATTGTTCATTCGATTTGTTATATTTGTTCTCCACCGCCGTAATATGCACTCCGTAACAACGATATTCGGGGAATTATATCAAAAACAGTTCAGAAATACCTTGACCAAATTTGACCGAGATCGGTTCAGATGCAAATTTAGTAGAAATCGATGTAGGGAAGGATATTCCTTTCATAGAAGGATAGAAGGATTCCATTCAGAGAAGGATATTCCTTTCCTTTGGACTTGAAATTATGACTATCACTATTCCCATTAAAACTTTTATTTTTTATGTAAAGCTCTACTAAATATGTTTACTTTACTGGTATTACCTTAAATTAGGTTTAACTTTAGATGGTGGCAAAAAACTTTTGATCACTTATTTGTGAATTTTAAGACTTCCTTCAGCTTATATTTTTTTTCAACTCAAAATCAACAAGAATCAATACAGCAAATTTTCACGTGTTAATTTTCATCGCCGTAAAATTCATTCCGTGTTTCAGTTAAAAAATTCACATTCGCATATAAATATTTAACTTTCTCACACCGTCAAAATATCGAAATGGCATAGAACGATGGTGTGTATGTGTGTGTGTGTGTGCTGTGATATTTAATTGTTTACATTCCTGGAAATCGCAAACCGCCAATGTACAGATTTGTAAACATGCCAGCCAACCAAGCAGACCCATCAACCAACCAACCAGACCCACCAACCATCCAACATATGCAATGTTTACTCATATGTTGTTCTTTATACAGTGTTTTTTTCCCACCATATGCCCAACAACTCAAACACCGGCAGCAACAACAACATCTACAACAAATAAGAACACTCTCCGCAAAGTTAATACAATTCAACAGAAATATGTTACAAAAGTTTTGCAACTTTATGTTCAAATAACTCAAAGTCACACTTGAAATATAATTGAAATTTAACACAACACAATCGTAGCCAGCCAGTCATCCAGGCAGCCAGCCTGCCAGTGAGGTAGTTAGTCAGTCGGCGAGCCAACTAAGAATTCAGCCCTAGTGCGGAGGATTGATTCACTTCCAGTTAAAGGCAAAACAAATTCATCATCACACACATTTGTGAATTTAGTTTTCATCGCTTACGCCAGCCAACCATCCATGCCATGCCATGCCATGGACTTTAGGCAAAGACCAAGTTTTGTGGAAGTACTCGCACACATAAAGGAACGTCAGGGGTATACTTCTCGTAAAAGTATTCTCACAAACATGTTCGTTCTTCTTCATTCTTTGTTTTGTTTAGCAAAGTTTCGACACTTCACATACAAACGCCGTTTTTCACTGTTTCACTAAAGTGAAAAGAATTGCATCGTATTTGAGAAAGTATTTTACACATTTATGAGAGGAGTTGAAAGAGGAGGCGTATATAGGGTTTGTGGAGATCGGGCCCATAAATATTTATGCGAAAAAAAACTGGCTGGCTGAGAATCAACGCCAAGGCGAAACGGCTGAAGCCAGCAACCTTGAAAATTTTCACGAGGGACTGTTTTGGTGGTCGGAGCGTGATACGGCTCGATTTTTGGAAATTCGTAAGAAAAGGGTACGAAAAGTACTAAAATGTACTAAAAATTTAATACTTTGTATTGGATAAACGGAATGAGCCAGATTTCAGAAATTTTACATGATAGCCACTGATGGAGTACAGGATAGATGTGACAAAGGGTTTTTGGAAATTCGGTCTGTAAAGCTACGAAAAGCTCTAAAATGGTACTAAACTTCTAAAATGGTACCATTTGGTATTATGTGAACAGATAGAGCTAAAAACATGGAATTTGGTATGCGAATCAAGGTTGGAAAATAAGTTTGATATATGAATTTGGTTTTTAAAATGTGTGCTATAATTGTACGAAAGGTACTAAATAGTACCAAACTTGGTATCTGGTGAAGGAATAGAGCTGAAATTCCGAAATTTGATATTGAAGTCTCTATTGGTATGTAGATATACAAGGTGAGATGAAATAACTGCAAGCAACTTCACACTACTGACATTTCTAAATCACTCGTCCGACAGCTGTTAAAATTATTCCAGTGACAGGTCATTATATTGTTTACAAGCGTACAAAAGCATATTGGTGAGAATTTTCCAGAAAATAAGTTAATCGTGGTGAAATTCAAGCGTGATAGTGTGATTTCTTTATATTTAGGTATAAAAACCACAAGAGGCTATCGTTATAGCACTCGAGCATTTAAATGTGTATAAATCTTTTATTTCTCGTACCGTCGCTCGTTACCGTGAATCTGGTAGCGTAGCCCGACGTCAAGGAAGTGGACGGAAGAAAACAGTAACATCAGCAGAAATGGTTCGAAAAGTAAAGAAGCGACTCAATCGAAACCGCGAAACAGCGACACTGATCGAAAAATGGCTCGTGAGCTGAACATATCGCAATATTCCATTCGGAAAATATTGAAAAATGAGCTCGGTGTAAAGCCATTGAAATTCCAAAAAGGGCAAATACTTACACCGCTACAGAAAGATAATAGACTCAAAAGAGCTAAAGATTTCCTTCGCTTGGCCGAAAGTGTTGAACTTCCAAATTTGGTCTCCGATGAGCAAACATTCGTTGTCCAGCAGTTTGTAAACAAACAAAATGATCATGTTTACTTGCCAAAGAGGTCGGCTGAAATGTGTGCACCTTCGGTTGGCCACCAGAACTCAAGCGCCGGCCATGCTGATGGTGTGGGCCGCCATAATAGCCGATGGTCGGTCTCCGCTCGTATTAATCGACCGTGGTATCAAAATAAATACCGAATATTATCGCTAAAATATTCTGGAGGGTGTATTAAGGACAGTGCACCCAAACATTTTGGCCGCAGGCCTTGGACATTCCAACAGGACTCAGAACTATCGCACTCAGCACGCGCCACCCAAGAATGGTTACCAAATGAGGTTACTCGATTCATTTCCAGCGCACAGTGGCCACCAAAATCTCCGGATATAAATCCGATGGACTTTTGTGTCTGGAGCATGTTGGAAAGCAAGGTTGGCACTAAAAAATACCAAAATGTTGATCACCTCAAGCAAGCGCTTCACCGGGAATGGGCCAAAATACCGCAGAGCAATATTCGGGCAACGTGTGACGGTTTTATTGGCCGTTTGAAGGCCATAATTCGTGTCAAAGGTGACCAATTCGAACAAATCTAAACTTCTTCTAAAATTTGTTGCTATGTCCGACATTTTTTGTTTTCGTTCAATAAAATTTAAAAAGAAAATGTAAAAATTATGACGTTTGACTTTGTTGCAGTTTTTTTTATTTCACCCTATATAGTGTCTTCGACAATTTTTACTGGCAAAAATCAGGGGAAACATTTTTTCAAACATCCTAACCTTGGTCGACTGATTAAAGGGGTCTTTGAAGACCTTCTCTTCAAAAAAAGTTGAAAAACTCAATAAGGATGTGATAGCATCAGATCAAAATATCCTGCAAAATTGTTTCCATTTTTTTTTGCTGGAGCACAGTGTCCGTCCCAGCATGTTACATGTAATTGTGCTCACTTTGCCGTTTTGTTCACCAAATTTCGAATCTAAAAAAAGGCCTCTTCCCCATATTCACACCTAAATGCAAGAATGGAAGTTTTTTTCCATTTTTTTTTTGTTGTTTTTGAGTTCTTGTTTACCTTCATATTTTGTTATGAAAAGTTCTTTTCAAAGATTCACAAACAACTACATACGGTAGTGTACAAAGCGATGGACGACGAATGCTTGAACAGATGGGGGGGGGGGGGGGGGGGGGGGTGGTCGGGAAAAACAACGCCAATGAAAACAAAAATCAGTAAAAGTGAAGAAGCCCTGTGGCGGCTCCGTTTAAAACGAACACATGAGCACGTTTTTACAACTTTTGCACAATGTTGCCAAAGCCGAAGAAGAAGCAGCGGAAGCCCGCTGAAACTGAATGTGCACTGATTTTTATCGCTTGTGTTCTGTTTTTGTTTCGTTACGATACGATACGGTTTTATTTTTTGATGGTAGTGGGGGAAAATCACAAAGTGGATGGATGATTGCATGAAGGATTGAATAATAACAACTAAATAAAAGAAAACACAACAACAACGACAACAACACGCTGGCGAATTATTTATATTTGTTCTATGGAAGGTTGTTTGTTTTGCACAAATGTTGTTGAGCAGTAGTTGGTGGGTAGGGTGGGGGGAAGGCTATGGAATTGAAGCTGTGTCGTTGAAAAGAAAAATATATCAAAATTGAAATGTTTCGAAAAGGATTCAGTCGGTTCCGTTCCACGGAAGATAGGAAGAATCACACGTGAAGTTAAAACTTTAAGCAACTCGCTTTTGAGTTGGTTTTTCAGGGTGGAATCTCGGCATACAATGTTCAATACTATCCATCGGACATATTTCGATCTATTTAAAAGAGCAACTTTTTGGGATTTTAAATTCTTATTCCCTTTACTCCATAAGGCATATATTCAGGTTGAGATAAAAAAAACTGCAACAAAGACAAACGCCATAATTTTTCCATTTTTTTTTTTAAATTTTGTTGAATGAGAGCAAAAAATGTCGAAAATAGCATCAAATTTTAGAATAAGTTCAGATTTGTTCGAATTGGTCGCCATTGGCACGAATTATGGCCTTGAAACGACGGCCAATGAAACTGTCACACGCTGCCCAAATGTTGCTCTGCGGTATTTTGGCAAATTCCCGGCGAAGCGCTTACTTGCGGTGATCGACACTTTGTTTTTTTAGTGCCAACCTTGCTTTCCAAAATACTCCAGACACAAAAGTCCAACGGATTGGTATCCGGAGATTTTGGTGGCCATTGTGCGTTGGAAATGGAGCGAGGAGCCTCATTTTGTAACAATTCTTGGGAGGCGCGTGCTGAGTGCGATGTTGCTGAGTCCTGTTTGAATGTCCAAGGTCTGCGGCCAAAATGTTTGCGTACCCATGGCTATAATATACCCTCCAGAATATCTTCGCGATAATATTCGGCATTTATTCTAAGTCCACGGTCGATTAATACGAGCGGAGAGCGACCATCGGCTGTTATGGCGGTCCACACCATCACCATAGCCGACGCTTGAGTTCTGGTGGCCAACCGAAGGTGGATATTTTCAGCTGACCTCTTTGGCAAGTAAACACGATCATTTTGTTTGTTTACAAACTGCTTGGCAACGAATGTTTTCTCATCGGAGAAAACCACATTCGGCAGTTCACTACTTTCGGCCAAGTGAAGCAACTCTTTAGCTCTTTTGAGTCTATTTTCTTTCTGTCGGGGTACAAGTTCTTGCACTTTTTGGAATTTCAATGGCCTTACCCCGAGCTCATTTGTCAATATTTGCCGAATGGAATATTGCGATATGTTCAGCTAACGAGCATTTTTCGGCCACTGGGACTGCGGGTTTCGATCAAGTCGCTTATTTACTTGTCGAACCATTTCTGCTGATGTTGCTGATGGTGTTTTCTTCCGTCCACTTCCTTGACGTCGGGCTCCGTTACCAGCATCACGGTAACGAGCGATGGTATGAGATACAAAAGATTTATTCACATTTAAATGCCATTACGATAGCCACTTGTGGTTTTCCAGCCAAATATAAAAAATCACACTATCCCGCTTGAATTCCATTACGAATAACTTTTTTTCTGGAAAATTCTCACCAAAATGCTTTCGAACGACTGTTAACAATATAATTAACTGTCACTGGAATAATTTTAATAGCCGTAGGACGAGTGGCTTCGGAATGTCAGCAGTCTGAAGTTGGCTGCAGTTTTTTCATCTCATCCTGTATATCTTCACCGATTTCGGGTCAATTGCGGCCGAATGCAGTCTAGAAGCAAGTACATCAAATTTGGTTGAAAATCGGTTCAGATATAGCTATAGCTCTCATATATATGTTTCATCTGATTTGGACCTAATATGCACTCCACAAGCATGATATTTGCTACCAGATATCAGATACAGCACAGAAATATCTCTGCCAAATTATGTCAAGATCGGTTCAGATCTCAGGATATAGCTCTCATATATATATCTTCAACCGATTTCTGGTTAATTGTATACTAAATGGCCAATATCACTACAAATGAACTGAATTTTGGCACATCCGGCAGAATTCAGTCTAGAAGTGAGTACATACAATTTGGTGAAAATCGTTCCAGATAAAGCTATAGCTCCCACATATTATGTTTCATCCGAGTTGATGTTTAAATCCCTCACGTTCGTAATATGCACCCCACAAGAATGATATTTGGTATCAGATGTCTTACAGAGCTCGGAAATACATTTGCCAAGTTTTATCGAGATCGGCTAAGATTTGGATATAGCTCCCATATATATCCTTAATTTTATTTTATTTATAGTGCAAATAATGGCTAGTATCAGACTAAATGGAGTGAATTTCAGGACGTACGTTTCCATTTGGTGGAACTCGGCTCCTATATATATTTTTATAATAAACCTTCTCGAAGTAATATCATGCAATGTTATTTGGCATAAAAGATTAAAGTGTCTTCCTCAAATTTAGTGAAAATCGATTCAGAATCGGATATGCCTTCATATTTTAGTTCCCTCTGAAACTAAATTATAACTGCTCTAAATCAAAATGTTGATAGGTGGTGATGATCTACTTCAAAATAAATTCTTTTGTTACGGGAGCTTTACTAAATATGAATAGTGGTGTAGGGTATCATATAGTCGCCCCCGCCCGACTTTTGATTTTTTTTGATTTTTTTTTTTTTTAAGATTCCAAATCCAATTTTCATGATCATATTGATCCTTTATTTTTATCTCCTCCGTTTTTACCCCTACACCCTGAAACCCCCTATAACTCTCAACAACAATATAAATCCACGGATTAAAACAGAAACACAACACGTTCACAAATCCACCATAACTAAACCTAATTACTTATGACCATAATAACTATTATGGCATGAAACATAACATTAAAGACACGCCACATCGCCTTGTGCGGTTAAGGCGAAGATATTTAATTCATGATTGTTATTTGCGCTGTTTGTTGTTATTACTCTTTGCTGTTGCTGTTGTTGTTGAGATTCCAAACCACCACTAACAACATATGATTACTAATGACGAACAGCGAGGAATTCAATACGCCTCAACAAAGTTGCGAAAACCCAGTCTGCTTTACAGTAGGCGATGGTAGATTCTACTAAGGCAGGCATTGAGCCGTTTTGCTGGCCAATATCCACCTTTGATTGGTTTCCAGCTGAATTTTTAAGGAGAACAATTCTTCGTGGCTTTGCAAGCACTAAATCATTTATGAACAATGAAATGTTACTCTTCAAATAGATAAACGATCTGTTGGATACGAAAACTATGGCGGGACAGTGTTTTTAAAAGGCGAATACTTATAGATTAAAGAGGAGCATTAAATTTAATGGTCTTAGGAATATTGACATCATGATTTATGTGACAAAAAAGTATTGGCAAAAAGTGTACAGGGTGAGTTAAAAAAACTGCAACAAAGTCAAGCGCCATAATTTTTCCATTTTTTTTTAATTTTATTCAATGAAAGCAAAAAAATGTCGGAAATAGCATCAAATTTTAGAATAAGTTTAGATTTGTTCGAATTGGTCACCTTTGGCACAAATTATGGCCTTCAAACGGCCAATGAAACCATCACACGCTGCCCGAATGTTGCTCTGCGGTTTTTTGGCCCATTCCCGGCGAAGCGCTTGCTTGAGGTGATCGACACTTTGCTATTTTTTAGCGCCAACCTTACTTTTCCAGACACAATTGTCCAACGGATTGGTATCCGGAGATTTTGTACGCTTGAAATGAAGCGAGGAACCTCATTTTGTAACCATTCTTGGGTGGCACGTGCCAAGTGCGATGGTGCTGAGTCCAGTTGGAATGTCCAAGGCCTGCGGACAAAATGTTTGCGTGCCCAAGGCTTTAATACACCCTCCAGAACATTTTCGTGATAATATTCGGCATTTATTCTGATGCCACGGCCGATTAGTACGAGCGGATAGCGATCATCGGCTGTTATGGCGGCCCACACCATCACCATAGCCGACGCTTGAGTTCTGGTGGCCAACCGAAGGTGCACGATCATTTTGTTTGTTTATAAACTGCTGGACAACGAATGTTTTCTCATCGGAGCGGAGAAAACCAAATTCGGCAGTTCATCACTTTCGGTCAAGCGAAGCAACTCTTTAGCTCTTTTGAGTCTATTTTCTGGCTGCTGCGGTGTAAGTTCTTGCACTTTTCGAAATTTCAATGGCTTTACCCCGAGCTCATTTTTCAATATTTGCTGAATGTAATATTGCGATATGTTCAGCTCACGAGTAATTTTTTGGCCACTGTGACGGGGGTTTCGATCAAGTCGCTACTTTACTCTTCGAACCATTTCTGCTGATGTTGCTGTTTTCTTCAGTCCACTTCCTTCACGTCGAGCTACGCTAGAAATATCACGGTAACGAGCGATGGTACGAGGCACAAAATATTTATTGACATTTAAATGCTGGAGTGATCTAATGACATCCACTTGTGGTTTTCCAGCCAAATATTAATAAATCACACTACCACGCTTGAATTCCATCACGAGTAACTTTTTTTCTGAAAAATTCTCACCAAAATGCTTTTGTGCGCTTGTAAACAATATAATGAGCTGCCACTGGAATAATTTTAACAGCTGTGGGACGAGTGGCTTAGAAATGACAACGGTCTGAAGTTGGTTGTATGATAGAGCAAAGAGGGCCACATAGTCAGTTGTGAGATCGGCAAAATTGGTCCTTTCCTATTGAAGCCTCCCTCAAAAGTGTCTAGTATAAAATACGGAATTTGTCATCGTTTCTTTTTAAACTATGCTGATACATATCGTTTCTATGGGTCGCATATGTTCGCTACACCAAGTGATACCTATGAACTTGTTTCATTTCTGCTCCAAAACATTTCTTCCTTCCTTTTTTGCACCACTGTACCATTGCATGCCCGTGCATGCAATCATCCTACAGCCACGCCGTGTTAATAGCGTATATGGTTTTCATGTTTTGTTACATTTTTAGATTTTTCCTATAAATATTAATTTCCCATTTATTACTATATTCAGAATGATGCTATTCAAGACATGTCGATGAGTGTGGTGTTGTCTCTTCATGGAATGATGGACCTTGTTTTGGTGTCAGCCATTGCTCATCATGTCGGCGAGGAGATATTGTTGCAGCCGCATGGTTGGGAGTAGTATTAATAGTTACTGCCAAAGCTTACTGGTTGGTTGGCTGGCTGGTTGGCGAACTAGTTGAAAGCTGATAAAAATCAAGCAGCTATATTTTTTCTACTCAGTTGGTTGGCCATACCGAAAAAACCCGACGATATTGAATAACAGACATCACATGTTGCGGCTGCCATCCTAGATCAGATCATCATCAATGCATAGAGGCAGCCAACCAACCATAAGTGTCTCGAATGTCGGTCTGTCTGTCGGTCTGATGGTCTTTCCATCGATTCGCTCATCTTTTTCCTTTTAACAATATCATCTACCTTGCCAAGTTGAAATATTTATTCATAAGTTCCTCATTGAATCAAATACGAACACACACGCATACACACTCGCGGAGATCACATTCAGGCCAACGCTATAGCCGGTATGCGTCAGTGCGTCTGCCGGGATTATGTTTCAAATTTAAGTCACACAAGTAATTTGATGCTAAATATGGTTCACTACAACTCCAATAGACTAGGCGAATCTGCGAGAGAGAAAATGCCTTGGCAACAGCAGCAACAGCGTGTGTGTGTTTGTTTGCCTCTGTCCTTCCACAAACTTATCCATTGCTGTTGCTGTTGGCCCCTCTTTTTTTCAGACTTTAATTCCATAAAAGGCCGACGGACAACATCTCCTGCAATGGTAATTCTTCGTACTTCATTGATTTCATGGATGCGATAAAAGTAGAGTTGAGATTCAGTCGTTTTTTTCGGTTTTCGTCCATCTTCATCAAGGACTTTTGTCCGCCGCTGCTGTAATCAATTCTTATTTTTATCCGTCTGATGGCTGCTACAGCCATTGTCAGTTAGTTTTTTCGGTTTTATTTTGCAATTCTAATGAGAAATCATTGAAAAGGAGAAAAAAAAAAACAAAAAACTGTTGAAAATAAATCTGATAAAATTTCATTTTATAGGATTATAATTATCAGCAGTAGACACAAGGGCATAGTGGCTGCAGGCAATGCCATCTGAGCTGCTTTGTCTGTACGTAAATCTGTTGACAATTTGAAAAAAGTGTTGTAAATCCGTTTAAAAATAGATTTTTGTTTGATAACAGTTTTAAATTGGGAAAATTTATGCGGATGAGGGGTGATTGATGGATTTCAATTAAAAATTTGAAGATGTGTTTGTTTTTTGTTACTGTATAATGAAAATGGAAGGGAAGGGTCCTCCCATCGACTTATATTTTTTATTTGCTTCCATCGACTTATATTTTTTATTATTTATAGAAGGACCTCCTTCTGTCCTTCCATTGTCCTGTTGAAGACCTGAGGTCTTCCATTGTCCCAAAGAAGACCTGAAGTTTTATAGTGTCGTATGGAAGACCTGAGGTATTTTTGTTGTTCTTTAGAAGGCCTGTAGGAAGACTACAGTCCTATAGAAGAACAGAGGTTTTCTAATGACTTGATGTCTTCCATTGTCCTATAGAAGACTTGAAGTCTACTATTGTCCTATGAAGGACCTGAGGTCTTCTATTGTAGTATAGAAGACCTGATGTCTTCCATTGTCCTATAGAAGATCTGAGGCCTTCTATTGTCCTATAGAAGACCTGATGTCTTTCATTGTCCTATAGAAGACTTGAAGTCTTCAATTGTCCTATAGAAGACATGAGGTCCTATGGATTGTCTTCACTTGTCTTACATAAGACCTGTGGTCTTCTGTTGTCGTATGAAAGACCTGAGGTCTTCTATTGTCGTATGAAGTCTTCTATTGTCGTATAGTAGGTCTGAGGTCTTCTATAGTTCTATACGAAATCAAAGGTCCTCTATTGTTCTATACAATACCTGAGGTCTTCTATTGTTCTATAGAAGATTTGTGGTCTTCTATTGTCCTATGGAAGACCTGAGATCTTCTATTGTTCTATTTAAGACCTGTGGTCTTCTATTGTCCTATATAAGACCTGAGGTCTTCTATTGTCGTATAGAGGACGTGAGGCCTTCTATTGTTCTATAGAAGACCTGAAGTCTTCTTTTGTCCTATATAAGACTTGAGGTATTTTATTGTAATGTAGATGACCTGATGTCTTCTATTGTCCTCTAGAAGACCTTAGGTCTGCTATTGTCTTATAGAAGACCTGAGGTCTTCTATTGTCTTATAGAAGACCGGGAGTCTTCTATTATCGTATAGAAGACCTGAGGTCTTTTAGTGTCCTATAGAATACCTGACGATTTTTATTGTCCTATGGTAGAATTTTTACTATAGAAGACGTAAATCCTCTATTTTTCAATGGAAGACCTAAGGTTATCTGTTTTGTTATAGAAGACCTGAGGTCTTGTATTATCCTGTAATAGACCAGAGATCTTATATTGTCCTGTAAAGGCCATGAGATCTTATTTTGTCTATGGAAGACTTGATGTCTTCTACTGTCCTCTAGAAAACGGGACAATAGACCTCGGGATTTCTATAGGACAATAGAAGAATTCTGGGCTTTTATAGAATAATACAATACCACTGAGATCTTGTATTTTCCTATGGAAGGATTGAAGATTTCCACTGTCCTATGGAAGACCGGAACAATAGAAGACCTCTGGTCTTTTATAAGATAATATAATACCTCAGGCTTTTTGTATTCCTTAAGAGGTCTTCTATTGGTCTATTTTGAGGCCTTTTACTTATTTAAAACAGGTTTTTATTCTTCTACTGTCCTCTAGAAAACGGGACAATAGGTCTCGGGATTTCTATAAGAAAATAGAAGCATTCAGGGCTTTTATAGAGTAATACAATACCACTGAGATCTTGTATTTTTCTATGGAAGGCTTGAAGACTTCCACTGTCCCATGGAAGACCGTAACAATAGAAGTCCTCTGGTCTTTTTTAAGATAATATTACACATCAGGCTTTTTGTATTCCTTTAGAGGACTTGAGGTCTGCTATTGGCCTATTTTTGAGGTCTTTTACTTATTTAAAACAGATTTTTATTACGATTTATAATTCTGTAACTTTTATATATTCTCCATTAGCCATGTATTCGTATCACATCTCATCTTGGAAACACCATGATGAATTTACAAACCTACATTCAACTGAGATGAACACATGAGATACATGAAATCTTGAACTGATTTGGTTGAGGAAACCAAATCTTCACATTCATCTGGAAAACAATTTCACAGTCTCAATTGCCTTGGAGGCAAAAATATTCCCATGCACTTATTTGTGTTCCCCATTCCCTGCTGGAGAAAAAAGTCAGGCCATACTCAATGTTATTATACTGACGCCAGAGAGTCACAGTCATGACGTTTGTAAGGCATCATCGACGGCAATCATCATCGACATGGGTATCGGCATTAGTCCGCATCGCTCTCGGATTGCATTATTTGTTCAGTAATTTACGTTTGAATAACTTTCATTAAGGCGTGAAAATTCTGAATGCGGAATACTTCGACTTGCTGGCTGGCCTGCAAGCTATCTAAAAAGCAGAGCATTGTAAAGAGATGAGGCTTTGTGCTGAGATCAGAGCGCATCGCACATGATATCGCATCGAATCGCATTCATCAGACGGGGCGCTGTTGCTGCCAACATTGTAATTTTATTTTGAGACTGGGTATTGCCAGCCGCCACAACCACTACCCCGCCACAAAACAAAACTTCCAACGAGACGGGCATGCAAATGAATCTTCTGTGAATGCATGATTAAATGAGTGGCGTTTCTTCTTCTTCATTCGCTGTTAGTGCTTTGGATACGGGAACTGTGGAAAATTGTTTACAACGCAGACCAAACACGACTGGGTGGGTGCATCACCCATCATCAGCAGCGGCATCATCATCGCCATTATATTTATGCTAATGCCTAATAGAAGTAAAGATACAAAACTAAATCACTTTTATACTTCTGTGAGCGATTTTGAAATTTTATTTATGTTGTGATTTGAATATTGAATGCGAAGAGAAGAGGCAAGGGTGAGGTTCTGCATATTAATTCAATTATTCCATAATTTATGAAATTGAAAAATATTCTTTTGACTTTCCATTATTCTGCCAGATTGGTAAATGTGGAAAGTTCGCCGGTTTTTGAGGAACGGGGGACTCAAATACCGGTTTTGTATGCAAATTGTGTAAACCAGATACCAATCAGGAGTTTTAAGGGAGTTTACCACAATGTGTATCGAAGAAGGCTAAAAGCCTCAAAATTTTTTAAGAGGACGGAGCCTGTTTATGCAGATACAACACTTTTCGTATTATTAAATATAAATTTATATATACGGTTTTATATAGACTTCACGACCATGAGTAGAAGACCTGAAGCAATGAAGAACTTTGATATTAACGGACACGGTCCTCAAATAACAAAAAAGAAAATAGAAACTTTCAGGTCATCAATTCAGATTTTTTAAACAAATGTTAGATTGTAGTATACCATAGGCCCTGTATTGTAATGTGAAGTATCTTGCCTTACATAAAAATATAAAAGATTCAAATCTACAAAACATAGGCTTCAGATTATAAGGGGGAAAAGCATAAGATCCACGTCCTATTCTATTAATTAGCAAAAGGCATCAAGCCTTCCTCTATAAACTAGCCAATTTTTTCTTCTATAGAATAACAGAAGATTCTCAGATTTTTTAGAAGACCCGAGTTCTTCTATATAATATAGGATTTAATTTTTTCTATCGGGCAATTGAAGCACTCAGTATTTAAAGAACTAATAGAGAACCCCAAGTCGTAGAGGATTGAAGGAACTAGATCTTCTTTACCAAAATATAAGACCTTTAGAAGTACTCTGGTCTTGTGTAGAACAAAAAAGCCTCTAGTCTTTTACAGCAAAATGGAAGACCATAGGTCTTCTATGGCAGAATGGAAGACCTCAGGTCAGGTAAAAGAAAAATTCTTCTTCTAGTTTTTTTTTACGGAACGAAAGACAATGGAAGACCACCTTAAGTTTTCTGTAAGAGAACAGAGAATCGCAGGTCACCTTCAG
Source organism: Musca domestica (assembly GCF_030504385.1). Classification (NCBI taxonomy): domain Eukaryota; kingdom Metazoa; phylum Arthropoda; class Insecta; order Diptera; family Muscidae; genus Musca; species Musca domestica. The sequence continues at coordinate 6,709,414 of NW_026712155.1, forward strand.
AAAAATAGAAGACCATAGGTCTTCTATAAGGCTATGGAAGATCTCAGGTCTTAGATAGGTTTGATATGAGACAACAGAAGACCTTAGGTTTTATATGAGACAATAGAAGACCCCAGGTCTTCTATAGGACAATAGAACACATCAAGTCATCTTTAGAACAATATACGAAATCGGTTCTTCTATAAGAAGAACCTACTATAAAAGACCTTAGATTTTATATGCGACAATAGAGGACCTCTTGTCTTCTTTAGAACTACAAAAGACCTCGGTTCATCTATGAGACAACAGAGGACCTCAGGGCTTCTATGGGAAAATAAAAGACCTGAGATCTTCTATGAGACAATAGAAGACCTCAGTTCTTCTTAAGGACAATAGAAGACCTCAAGTTTTCTTTAGAACAATAGAAGGCTTCAAGTTCGCTACTGCAAAAAAAACCTCAAGTATTCTACATATCAACAGAAGACCTAAGATCTTCTATGAAAATAGAAGACTTCAAGTCTTCTATGGGGCAATGGAATACCTCAGCTCTTCTATAGAACAGTACAAGCCCTTAGGTCTCCTGTAGAACAATCGAAGACCTCAGGTCGTCTATTGTGCGATAGAAGATATCGAGTCTTCTATACGACAGTAGAAGACCTCAGGTATTCTATTGCATAATAAAAGACCTCATGTTTTCTATAGGAAGACCGCAGGTCTTTTAAAGGACTATAGAGGACCTCAGAATTTATATGGGACAATAGAAGACTGTAGATCTTCAATTGGAAAACAGATGGCCTCAGGTCTTCTCTATGGTATTCTACAAGACAATATAAGACCTCAAGATTTTCATTAGGCAATACAAGATCTCAGGGCTTCTATAGTACAATGGAAGACCTCAGGTTAGATAAAAGAAGTATTCAGTTTGTCTATATTAAAAGAGAAGCCCGAAAGTCTTCCACGGGAAAAATGAAAACTTAAGGTCGCTACAGGACTTTTTCAACAGTAGACCTCAAGTTTCGAATAAAAATAAGGACTCAGGGAGGAGGTTTTGTTATTGGGCGACTTCTATTGTCGTATACAGGAAAGTAGATGCCTATTGATATTTCCTAAAATTTTTTCCATAAAACCTTATCGAAGTTATTAAAAATCTCCAGTGGTGTCCTGAATAGAGGAAAGAGGTAGAAGGTAGCTTCACATTCACTTTTTCTTCAATTTCTTGAGCGTGTGAATTAAGACCATTCGACCTTTACCAAGCACACATGTCTTCACTTAAGGTAGTGTGGTTTTGGATTAAACAATTTCGCATCCTCGTTTTCCCGTTTGGAAACATGTGTTTCTAACTACCTTTAATAACTTTTCAAACCACAAGTGCAGGTTCGATGCTTGCCACGCACATCAAACCACATTTTGTTGAAGACAACTGAAGTTAATTATCTGTAATTTTTTTAATGATGAGAATGTGGTTCTGTAATTTACAAAGGAATAAACAAGAAGCCGAGGAAGAAAAACAAATTATGAATTATTCTATTGAAATAATAGAGGGAAATGTAAACGAGTTGTGATATTTGAAGGACTTCAAAGGAGGAAGGACATTATATTGACATGATGGCAATACATAATAAATATGGAATATGTGCGGTAAGATTCTTGTGTAAAGTACAGAAAGGAAAGTACTTTGGAAAGGGTATAGGAAAAGGCAAAGGGTATAGAATATATAATTCCAATTCAAAGGCATGCTAGACCCTTAAACATAGAACTGTCGAACCTATCCTAAAAATTCGAGAAGACAACAAATAAATATGAATTACGCTGCCCATAACTTCGGCAAAGCCATTCCTAAAAAACTTCTTCGTTATGATAATTATTCAAGATACCTTTGACAGGATAGTATATTATATAAAATTATGTTTCATTTATAAAAATAGATTTGTCCATGTCCTTTAACGCCCATTTCTTACAGGTTACCCATTGCACATGCTGTTAATATTTCATCCACCGTTTAATGTGTCTCCCCATTTATAAAAGTCACAAATTCTACTTCTGTAATTTGTGTGCGTTCATTTATTTTCTTTGTTTTTTTTCGAAATATGTTTTTATGTACGGCAATTATTTCTCAGATAATAATTTATGCATTGTGTGGTAACAAACAATCAGAGGAGTGTCAAGCATATCTGTTTAAATTTATTCCTATTTATGCATAATATACTACTGTCAGCCAGTCAGCGAGTCAGGCAGGCAGACAGGCAGACAGGCACCCCCAAATGTAACTCGGTTGGTTCATTGGTTTGTCGGTATCAACCTACAATTAAAATTTATCCATAGCCATAGTTTGGTTGCTCGTTCATCGATTGGCATATGGGCATATTCTCACAGCAGAAAAAATGTGAAACAGAAAAAAGCTTAAAAGATTGAATTTAAAAGCAATAATTTTCCCAAAGATAAGAAATCTTGCAACGCCCATAAATTAATTTGTATTGTAGTTTTTTGTTTGTGTGTGTAATCGTTAAATGTCAAAAAGTCGTTGAACAAGTGGTGTGTGAGGGAGAGGGTGTAACAGTTGTGGGTGATGGAATATTTTTTGGTGTTAAGTTGAAAGATTTTGTAGGAGGAGTACATAAATTCTGGAGGTTAAATTTAAATAAGAAAGTTAGAACTATTTGGTCAGAAGATTTTTTCGCTCAGGTTAATACTCTATACTTGCACACATTCATGTCCAAAGTCGTGTACCGTTGCCACATTTTTGTTAGTCCTAAAAAATATCGAAATAATCTAATTGTAAGCAATAGAGGAATAAGTAATGAAAAACGGGACGGGGACCTAGGTCCTAAGGTCCAGACTTAATACCATTACAAAAGAATGCTTCAAAACTTGTACAAACCCAAATTCTAGATTACAAGGTAGTCAAAATAAACTTCCGATGTTTTTGCTGTAATCAAAAAAATGAAAAACTCTGATTCTTCTTGTGGATTTGTGTTTATTTGGCCTTTTAGCTTTTTTACATCCAGTCGAAAGTTTATTTTTATTTGAGCCGTTTTTATGGCATTTTCGATCACTTTGGCCAAAACTGCCAGCGATATGTTTTCACATTCTTGACGAATATTGTCTTTAAGAGCTGAAAGAGTCTGAGGTTTATTGGCATAAACCCGCGACTTCAAAAAGCCCCAAAAAAGAAGTCTGGAGCGCTCAAATCAGGCGATCTTGTTGGGCAGTGCAAATCGCCAAAACGGGAGATTAGGCGCCCGGGAAATGCAGTGCAGTGCACCGTCGTATTGGAATCACATGTTTTCCAGTCCCAACTCCTCAAGTTGCGGCAAAAATAAGTCGTTAATCATTCATTCACAGTAACCGTTTGGCCCGCGACGTCTTCGAAGAAAAAAGGTTCGATGACTCCTCCAGCGAAAACAGGACATCATATAGTGACTTTGAGCGGGTGTAATGGCTCTTCGTGGATAACACGCGGATTTTTAGTGCCCAGAAACGTAAATTTATAGGAAAATAAGCTTCTGGTCTTCTATAATACAGTAGAAGAGCTCAGGTCCTCCATAGGGCAATATAATACTTTAAAATCTTCAATAGCAGAATAGAGGACCTATAGATAACCCATAGCTTTGTTTGTCCTTCAATAAAGATTACAGCCTATTATTCACATTTAAAACACCTGATAGTCCTTAGAAAAATTAAGTCAAATATCTACGATTATTTCTCTAATGGTCCGTGAAAACTATTCTTTAAAAATACTATATTCTATCTGTCGATCCTCGAAAAGGATTCTTTAAAAACCCACGATTTTAACGCTGTTGGTCCGTGAAAAATATTATTCTAAAATTTCATGATGTAGACTCGGTTAGTCCCTAAAAGTATTCTTTATTCTTCCACAATTATAGCTTTACGATTATTGTAATGATGGTCCTTGAACAAAATCCTTCGTGAATGACTCAATTATATCCCGATAGGTCCTTGAAAAATATTTTTAAAAATTACAAGATTAGTTTGTCCTTGAAAATATTCTTCCATGCTTGCAGGCCTTTTGGTCCTTGTAACCGTTTGTCAGAAAAACGACCATTATTGCAATATTTTGGAGCAGGAGATCAGGAATTACGGTGTTCGGGATGTTGACGATTCGAAGGAACTTCAATGAATGGTCTTAGGGTCGACGGGTGGTAGACAATCGAGGTTTGCGATGAAGGTGATTGGGGAGTTGATGAGCAGGTCTTCGGAGATGGGTTGGGGAATCGTGGTATAAACGTTAGGGACGCCAGTTCACTGTAAAGATACTCAGGAGAAGATGTCTTAGGTTGTTCGGTTCGGCAGCTCATGGGCAATCTAAGCCTTTTAACATTGTTCGGAATTCCTTTGGGCTCGGCAAATCAATGTGGGTTTGCTCGGGAGCCGATGTCTAAGCTTTCACAGATTAACCGGAATTCGTTCGGCCGCTCGCTGTGGGTTCAGGTTTAGCTGGTCGTCGACAAAGGCTAGAAAACTATTCTAGCAAGCATTACGGTATATGACTACACCGAATTAACTACTAGTGTTCGAGCCGAAGCTCCTGCGGAACAGAGAGGTGAAGATCCTAAGGAACAGCGAACCATTGCTCCTGCGGAACATTCAGCCGATTCTTCTGTGGAACAGAGAGCCGATGCTCCTGCGGAACAACGACCCGAAACTCCTGTGCATATGATTCACCGGCCACTCAACTTAATGAGATCTAGTTCAAAAAAAGATTCCCATTTAACGATTCTGTTAGTCGGAGGACAGACAATGATTTTGAAAATTACTAACTGCTCTTTGACAAGCCCCCCTTCAAGACCTGTCTCATCATAACGCAAACCGATCACTATATGTGACCATCATTACCAAGTGAATGAGAATTATTTGCCTTATGCTGTAAGCGGAATATTGCGGAAAGAGATCTACGATAATAGCTCTGACAATACCTCAAAAAAATTTTATTTGACAGTACTTCAGAAAAATTATTTTGAAAATACGCCGCTGTATCTCTAATGATTCTCCATTCAAAACTAATGATGAAAAAGAGCAAGTAGTTCCCTAAAACTCCCAAAAATCGGTTAAATAAGTTATACTCCCGAATTCCTTCCATTCCAAAAAAGCTTACCCTTTATCCCTCTTTCATTAAAACTCCCATTGAGCAATTGCCCATTTCTTCCAGACCTAAGTAGCTTTTTTGACACTTTCTGGAATTAGTCTCTTCCCATTCTTATAGGATGAATATTATCCAAGCACTTCGAACCATTGTGTTATTTTCCATTTTGAAATCAAGTGAAACACTCGCGTCTCCCGAGAAGGGCGTTAGTAATCGGCAATTAATAAAATTGATAAATGAGATTTATTATGGAATAAGAGCCGAATCACTGCTTGTATTTAAAACCCCATCATCTGAAGGGGAGAACATTCAAACACTTTTGTTAAAGCTACAACAACCAAAAATTCTCTTAAATTGGAAAAATAGCCAGGAATTAAGAGGCAAATTCAATTCACAAATTTTATTGCTGGTGTTCATGGAAGAAGGCACATTGGAATGGAGTGAGGAGCAATGGCTGAATTTTACCAGACATCTAAATAGGTGGACTCACCGGGATATTGTTTTCATTACACTCACGGAGAATATTTCAAATGCTTCACATGAGTTCCTCATGCAGTGTTGGAATAAAGGATTCTGCAGGATAATGCTCACTTCTATCCAGGGTGAAAATTTATTTAGAGTTAAATTTATACCCCACCTTCGCCTTGAGCCCATATCTCCTGCTATATATATCAAGGAACGTAAGGTGATCCCCGATATGCAAGGATATCCTTTAAAAATCAGTGCCGGCAATAATCCTCCACGAGCCTTTGTCTATCCGAATCAAAACAATGAAATGATCTATAGTGGCATTGTACCACGTTTAATTAAAATTTTTGCCCGGCATTTCAATTTCACCTTGCAATGGATGCTTGTGCCCAACTACCAAAGCTCCTCGCTGAGAGATTGTATGGCATTTTTACTTGAAAATAAAATCGATTTATGCGGGGATTTCATGCATTTCAATGATAAGTTGTATGCCATTGCAGCTCCGGTTTTTATAAATTATGGCTACATTCAAGTGCCTTTCTCCCAAACCATACCGAAATACCAATATTTTCTTCAACCTTTTGAAAACTCACTGTGGTATAGTATCTGCATATTATTGGCCGTCCATACCCTGGTCCTATCATTAATTCATCGCTACAAATCGAATTTCTGGAGTTTGGGAAAGTTTTTCCTATTGTCCTTGCAGAGCATACTCTTTGTGTCAACCTACAACCTACCGCCGTGGCGAGGACATTTAAAATACTTCCTGTATCTTCTTCTCACACTGACCGGCTTCATTATCTCAACCTTGTATGTGACATTCCTATCCAGCATTCTAACCACAAATGTCTATGAACCACAAATCGACAGCGTGGAGGAATTAAAACAGCGAAAAATACCCATCCTAACAAATGACCTAGACATCGAGGTCTTGAAATATTTCGATTCCCTTGATAAAATATCCGGTAATTATCTCAATGTCGACATAACCACCTACGGCAAACATCGCTCCCGTCTAAATCCCCAATATGCCTACATCACGTTCGAGGATAAATGTGATTTTTATTTATATCAACAGAAATTCCTGCAACGTCCTCGACTACGTCTCATGACGAAGCCATCAATTGCCCTGTGGGCCAATATTCCAATGCATCACAATTGGCCATTTTTGGATTTAATGCATCGTTATATGTTGCGCATATTCGAGACTGGTTTGCTGACACACATACAGGAACTCACCAAAGAGGAAGGCATCGTGCTGGGACACATTCGATTTTTGAAAACTTCCAATTTGGATTCATTGCCGTTGGATATTCATTATTTCGAAATGCCAGCAATTTTGTTGGGAATCGGCTACTGCAGTGCTTTGTTGTGTTTCATTGGAGAAGTAGTTTTGTATCGGTTTCGAAGAATAAAATTTTGTATGAAATCAGGGTTGAAAAAATAAATAAATAAATTTATGCCAAATATTTTGATTTAATGTTTTATATTCAGTGCAGCAAAAAAAAAAAAATAAATAAATAAATAATAAATAAATAAATAAAAAAAAGTTGAGTTTAAAATTATTGTCTTGAAAGTTTAAATCGTAAATTTACCTAATGAGAGGGGCACATTTCCATTTCAATTTTTTGAAATTTTGGGATTAAGTATTTCTTTGGAATCCTTATATTTTATATAGATAGGGCCTTAATTGAAATCACTGATAACAATACGAGAATTATTATCATCAATTTAACCTCAATCGAGTCCACAAAGTGGTCTTTTTGTCTCTTTTAAAAATTATGCAGAAAAACTTCCCTTAAAAGGGATCGTTGCAAGTCAAAATATTCTCCTAAATTAAGGTAAATAATTCTCATTCACTTTGTAATGCCCGACACATATAGAATTCGGTTTGTGTTAAGACTAGACAGCCATGCTACTGCAGGAAGGCTTACCAAAGGGTATTTTTCTGAATAATTCTCTGTCCTCCGACTAACAGAAACCATGGCTGGGTATATCTTTTTAAACAGGCTCTCATAAAGTTGAGTGACCGATTCGTTTACACAGGGGCGACGGCTCGTTGCTTCGAAGGTGTTCTGGCTCGATGTTCCTTAGGAGATTCGGCTGGCTGTTCCGCAGGAGTTCCGGATCGCTGTTTCGGAGGGGCTTCGGCTATTTGTACTGTACCGTAGATCAAACATTGGTAGTAATTTAGAGGTTTGCATAAACCGTATTGCTAGTTTCCTAGCCATTGTAGACAACTGCCGAACCCGAACGAGTTTCGATTCATATGTAAACTGCCGAACTCAAACAACTTAGGACAACCTGTATATCTTCTTCCGAGTATGTATACAATGAACTGCCGTCCCCTCACGATTATAACACTACTCCCCAACTCATCTCCGAAAAGCTAGACATTAACATCCAGACCACCTACATCGTAAACTAAATCGATTATCCACCGCTCGTCAGCCCAATAAACATTCAATCAAGTTACTAGTTAACTCTAAGTCGTCCACATCCCAACTCCAACTCAACCCATCGCAACCGACCATCCATTTGATTGCCTTCAAATCGGTACCATTTCGAACGCCAGCGTCACCGGACCACAAACATCGTAATTTCTGATCTCCCGCACTTATCAACATCTCGTGACTATCCACAAGTTCCCGATTGCCTTCAAATCGTCACCATCCTGAACGCCGGCGTCACCCGAACACAAACATCGTAATTCCTGATTCTCCTTGTCGCCCACGAGTTCGAGTACCGATGACCTCCGTATAGTCAGCTAATCATACTTCACATCAACCACCCGGGTACCAATCGTGAACAACCCGGCATCGCTAAATCATAGTTCCCGATTTCCACCAGTGGTTCACCCTCTAGCCTGACATCATAAACACCGAACTTTTAATGCTTCCTTAATACTTAAAAATGTATCGGAATTCAATATTCGACCAAGTTTTATTTTAAATTGAAATTGTCAGAAAATCGGTTAGAGGAGGCAGATAATGTCTTCAAATTAACAAAAAAAATGGGGCTATATCAATACGTGAACCTAACTTGACAATTTTAGTTATTGAAACAGTTCCCTTGAAAATGTGGCAAAAAACATATCATATATCCATATCATATATCCTGAGGCCTCGAAAATCCTGAGGCACATATGGGGGCTATATGAAAACGAGGACAGTTTTATGACACAGCAGGTAGAATCCGGTACAAGTTCTTAATACTAAGTTCAAACAATTCCGTTAAAAAAAAATTAGCTAAAATCGCTAAACGTGGACCGATGTGGACAATGTTCTGCCACTATAAGTAGATCCCATTACGGACTCTATATACCGAATTGGAAACAAATTTGTCCGAAGATTTCACCGATTTCAAGTTCTTTTTTTTCTAAATTAGTCATATTCTCCATTTAAATTCGGCAAACTTTGGTTGCACTCGCTTTTGTTCTTTTATTATGACTTTTTAATTATCAATGGTCCAATTTAAAAACTAGCCAGATTTTTCAGTGACCAAGAAATGCAACGAAATTTCCAAAAAAAAAAAAATATAAATCTTTCATTACAAAAATACACTGAAATGTATTTTACTTAATTTCCCTTTTTCCCTTCAAAACTTAAGAGCATTTTGCTAATCCATCACCTTTGAAGCTATGGACTGTGTGCTTAGCTTAGGCTGTTGATATTAATGTTATGGTTTTATGAGACGCAAGGGCATAAATTTGTCATATAAGTACTTTTTCCTTTTGCCAACACAAAGAGGGTTGTGGCCGAAAAAATGTTTGAAGGTACCATTGGGAATTAAGATGGGCACAGGATAACATAAATGCACATCATATACAATTTAAAGGCTATTAGGCGAAGGAAAAGAAGTGCACACACACATGTTTAAATGGCAAGTACTCTAATGAAATGTTGTTGGTTTTTTCTACAACGGCCATTTAAAGAAATGGGGAGTGGTTGACTGGCTGGCCGTGATGGCTTAGAGATAGAAATACCATAAATAGATAGTAATGCCGAGCAAACGAACGTACAAAATCTACAAGGTTGCATTTTTTAAGACTCTAAGAGTCATAAAGCCGCGAGTTGTTGCTTTATTGGCTTTTTTATGGCAGTTAGTGCAGAAAGCAGTAGCAGCAGCAACTGATGCAGCAATAAATATTACAACAGTCTTGGGGCTGGGGAATTAAAACATAACGACTAAAACGAAAGATAATTTTCTGTACGCGAAGTTGTTAAAAAAATATTTTTAAAAAATCCATAATTTTCGTTCGAAGGCTTTAGACCAAAAAAAAAAAAAAAAAAATATTTGTCACCAAAATAATAACTATGTGGTCCGAAATTCCTTAAAAATATATCCATAATAATTCATAATTTCCGCAAGCCTCAATTTGACTAAAAGGCTAGGGGTATACAGAAATCACTTTAAAGTTTTCAATGACTGTTTCATAGGCATGACGATACTTAATTTTGCCTTATATTTTAATTCAAGGACCAGAAGATGTATTTAAAAAAAATAATAAACAAAACATAAACATTTCACACAAACGAACATAAAAATACATAAAATGTTGAAAATAAATTACTTACTACACAGTCATTGTTTAAGGGCTTAAAAAGTACATGTAGATATTTATATGGCTAGTCTTTGTCTTTGCCACACTTCTTCTCGTTCATAAAGAAGAAAAAGAAGCATGCATGGCCGAGGCCATAAAACCAAGTTTTTAAACCCATATGAAAAAATACTAAAATAAACATATTTTTTTTTCTTTGTGTAGGAGTAGTAAATCCGCGCTGTTCTCAGTGCGGTAGTCATACATATTTGCAACATTTGTTGCAAGGCTAGCAAAACAAAGAACAACAACAATGTCTGGTGAACGGATATGTTGTCTTAGTTCCTTTGGGTTGGCTTTTTATGGCATTTCTAATGCAATGTCCACATAATGATGATGGTGAACAGTTGTTATCGGGTCTATGGGTTATGATGGTTCGGAGGAGTCATGGGTGACAGTCTTCAGTGAAATGTGTACCTGCCTTAGGGCAACAAATTTGCCAGATGCCTTTGTTAAATATTTTACCAAAAGTCTAGCACCGAAATTGAAAGAAAATAAATGTATATTTATTCAGGCCGTTATGGTATTCTTTTTTTTTTTTGTCACAAATGAAAGTCGCCTGGAGCAGACCCGATTTATCCATGAGAAAGGGTACATTCTTCATTCCCTTTCCAACACCACGAAATATTCCTCCATCCCCCCGTATATATTCTTGATCCGTTTAAAATTTAAACTTTAATTAAAAATATCGTCCGACCTTCTATTCGCTGTAGTGAAGAAAGAGCTCACGTTACGTTACCTTTCGGCTTTCCGTAATTTGAAGATTTCAGTCACAGTTTTTGACCGCAGCAGTTTGAAATTTAGGGTTCTAAACAAATGTGTCTCTCTCCTCAAAAAATGTCAATTTAGAACTACGAAGGTGTATACCTACCTCATATAACAGTCCATAAATATCTGCCACATATTTCGAACAAATTACAGAAATTTTAAATTGTAGATTCCCAGAGGATACAAAACCAAATTTTAGAAAGTTTCCGATACAAATCTGTAGCACCTATGTGCCTCATTATAAAATATGTGATAAAAAATTCGACTCTAGCGGAATTAAAATAAGCCTTACGAGAAAAATTGATATTGCTTCACATTAGACCTAAGCCCATTAAATGAGTTCCAGAGAAAGAATGCCCCTTAAAATTTCCTTAGAGAAGGATCTCGTACCGACTCTCTTAAGAACGGGGTTTCTAAACGACTTCTAGAAACAGTCTTTTAAATATTTTAGGAATTTTAGAGAAAGAGAGAGAGAAAACTTTATGAAGGATCTCTAGGAAAAGAAAGCCCCTTTTGAAGGTTTCCTTGAGATTAAATCTTCTTTAGAGTAAATCCAACGATAGTATTTCTTCTAAAGGTCTTCTTGAGAAAGAAGTCCTTCCAAAAGCTTTTGAAAACAAAAATTCTCCCAAATGTTTTCAGAAAGTTACGATCTTGAAAAGTCCTTCTAGATGGGTCTTTATGAAGAAAGAAATCAGTTTATTTCTACTAGAGAAGGAGACCTTCTAAGAGTCTAAAGACGGAATACCAACTACAGGTGTTATAGATCCCTCTTGAGAAAGGAATATTTATAAATGCCTTCTAGACAGAAAGCTATACAACTAGAGAAATGTTTCTCCCAGAGAATAAAGGCCTTCTGAAGGCAGACAATCGCCTAAAGATCTCCTAGAAACATTCTAAAAGTCCTCTAGAGAAATTTATTTTTATAAATATTTTCTAGAAAAAAAGTACCATGAAAGGTCTTACATAGAAATGGCTCTTCCCAAGGGCTTTTGAAGAAAGGAAACATTCTAAATGTCATCTAAAGAAGAAACATCTGTCTACAGTTCTTCTGAGAAAAGAACACTTTCGTAAGACTGAACAACTTTTGAAGGCATGCTAGAGAGAGAGAAAGCAGATATTCCAAAGGTCTCCAGACCTTTTAAAGGCTTTCAAATGTAGGAGGTTATTTCAAGATAAGAACGTCTTCGAAGGTCCTCATGCGATATAACCTCAGATCTTCTAAAGAAAGAAGATATTTTTAAGGTTTTCTATAAAATGAGTACTTCCTAGGGGTCATCTGGAGGAAAAAGGCATTCTAAAAGCCTTCAAAGAAAAAAATTCTTGTAAAGTTCTTCAACAGCGAGAAAGAGAGAGGGAGGAGAGAAGAAGAGAGGAATATTCCTGAATTCTAGGGATTATGTAGGAGAACCCTTAAAAAATCTTACAATTGCCTTTTATATAGACAGTTTTTACAGGTCCAACATAAATAGAATACCTTTCGGGAAATACCTATTACAGATCTTCTAGAAAAGAATACCTATTACAGATTTTCTAAAATTAGAAAACCTCATTCAGGACTTCTACATATGACATACTTTCCCAAGGTCTTTCAGAAAAAGAAGACCTTTTGCAGGCCTTCTATTGTAAGAAGTAGACTTTGGAAGATCTTCTAGATATGGAAGAGAGCTGATTTTGCCAATTCTCCTGAATATAGAAGTACTTCGTAAGGTCTTCTGGAAGGAGAAAAGGAATACCTTCCAAAATATTCCGGATAGAGAAGACCTTTGAAGGGTCTTCTGAAGGAAGAAGGCTTCCAATGTCTTGTATTGAACGATAAAGGATTTCAGGAAAAAATATCTATCTTTAAGATCTTCCACTGGTCTCCTTGAGAGAGAGGCGATGTTTAGACGCTGTATTAGCCCCCGACGCAACAAATGGAACAAGCAAGGGTTATTTCAGTTTAGGAGTCTAACAAGGATTTATTCAGTAATTCACAACATATTTACACAGTCTGTTTAGTTCACAGTTTTATATTGCTTCTTTACTAAACGACGTTTGAATTGGGATTCACTGTCTGACTGATTGCCTACACACTCACTCGTATTTATAGTTCCTCATCAATATATGGAAGTTTCGAGAATCCCAAACCAGGATATTTTACAATACTCTCATGAAATGGCAACCGCGGCGATTTGTCAATATTTATACACACATACATAAACAAACCAATGCATTTAAACAACAAATGGATACATTAATTATAAATACGAGTGAGTGAAATGGATAACAATTAAAGGAGTAACAATGGGAACTGCAAACTTTGGACTGATACATAAAAATAAAATACAACAATAACCGTAGAAAAATAAACATGCACGAAAGACACAAACAATAACAGATTGAATGTAAGGAATTCTATTAAATAGTAGTTAATTTCGACGGATTCAAATATTGCACTTGTTTTATAAAAATTTACCTTACAATTCAGATTTTCAAGAAAAACTATCTAAATTAAGTTACATGTGTCAGTTGCATTGGTGACAATAGGTCTTTTGGGGATAAAAGGCTTTTAGAGGACTTATTCGGATAGTAGTCTCCTTAGCTATCTTCTGTGGACACAAAAGATCTCCTAAAGCGAGAAGACGTTCTGCCTACGAAAGACCTCTTAAAGATCTTCGTGGGTCTGTTGTGGATATCTTGTATGAATAAGGAAATATTTCCTTGAATAATGAACAACATAGAGAGTCCATTAAATATTTATTCTAGGAATGAGAAGAAAACCAATCAAAATGGACTGAGGCCACCCAAAGCTTTGCGCTGCTCACTTGTATCGCAAAATATTCCTTCTTTTCTTCATTATTTTACGTTCGCTGCCATATGATGAATATACATAAAAACGAAATATATTTCAATAACGGAATGTGACATTAATCGATTTATCATAAAAACAAATGAAAAGAGGCAGCAGCAACAAACGCCAATAAAAATGAGATGCAAGGAAAAAATAATAATAAATAAATAAAACGAAAAACAAAACCATATTTGATGCCATATCAAAATAAATTTCATATCGAATTTTTATGATGTCGGAATTATGGCATCCATGTCCCCCCTTCCCGCTGTTGTGTAATATGAAAAGTGGTCATTGTTGGGCAAAAAGTGTGTGCTGATGTCACGTGGAATAAAATGAGAGCGATGGAAAACAAATGTTGGCTGCTGTCGGATAAATATGAATGGTGGTCATTGTCGGAGTCTAGCTTGACCTCAAACAATGATATGAAAACAGCGGCCGGCCGCCAGCAGCAAATGTCAATCAATGGCGTCGTTGTTGTCATTTCACGAAAGAGTGTATATTAATTTTTACAGTTGTTGTTGGTTTATTTGATTTTGAAAGCCATGGCTGTAAAAACGAGTCAACAAGGATGTTGAATTAAATGCCGCCATAACATCTTGTAAAGTAATAAATTGTAATGTGAAATGTGTATGTATGTGTGTGTGTTGAATAGGTTTTTAATGATTTAACCATAATAATAAACTGAAATAAAAATGTCCATAAAAATGTTAATAAATTTAATTCTCCCGAGACTATGTAAACTTTTAAATACGAAATGAAGGGAAGTATTTGAGTGACGGGGAGATATAATTTATTTTAAAATAGATTTATTTCTGCTTTGTTGTGGCTTTGCATGAAAAATATACCTACAAATTGGATTAAACATATATATGGAAGCTATATTTGATTTGGTCCATACTTTGACGATTTAATTCCAGCCGCCACTTAAACATATCATCCAAAATTCACCCTAATTGGACAAACGTAGAGGAAAATATATATAGGAGCTATATCTAAATCGGAAATTATTTCGACAATATTTGACAAATGTTTATCGATATCTTAAAAAAGGAAATATGTGATCTATAGCTAAATCGGAATCCATTTCGACGAAGGTAAATCGAGGCTGTATCTGATATATTACATCAAATAAAAAATATATGAGATTTATAGCTATATCTGAGCCGATTTTGGGTCAAGTACCCATTCGTAGTCCTTTACGGATCATAAAAAAATTCTTATAAATATTATGAAAGATCTGACTAGGGTACTAGAACATTGTAATATTATTATCAAACTTAGAACGAGTCAGGAGATGGGCAATATTGGCTCACTTCTTCTGATACCCTCCCTCCCACACACAAAAGGTCGAATTTAAAAAAAAAATGCACACAAAGAGAAAGAATAATCCGATTTTGTTCCAACTTTGCAAATCCGAATATTTGTATCAGTGATAGGTTAAGTGTGAAAATGGGCAATATCTGTCCATTCCATCTAGTACCTTCCCCTGAAAGTCACAAAATTTTGAATATCCATGAAGTTCATAAAATGCGAAATTAGCAACCGATTCCATTCAGACTTGGCGTATCTCAATATCTATTAACACAAGATCTGTTATAAATATGGTAGAGATCGAACCTACCCCACGAAGGGTCAAAGTTTTGAATAAGCTAAACGATTATAAAATCCGAAATCAGCATCTGCTTCTCCTTATATTTCATACATCAAATTATTTCTACTAACAAAGGATTCGCTGTGAAGATGGAATATATCGGTCTACTCCTTCTTGTAACTCCCCCACAAAGAGTTAAAATTTTGAATATCCATGAAGATCATAAAACTCAAAAATTAACATCCGATTCCATTCAGACTTGGTGCATCTCAATATTTCCATCGACATAAGATCTGTTGTAAAGATGGGTGGGATGGGACTATTTCTTCTGGTACCTCCCCAAATTTGGTCAACATTTTGAATAACCAAAACGATCATATAATCTGAAATAAGCATTCGGTTCTTTTCATATTTCACACATTCAATTATTTCTAATGAAACAAGATCTGCTGTGATGATGGGATATATCGGTTCACTCCTTCTCGTACATCTCCCACAGGTGGTCAAAATTTGGAATATCCATCAAGCTCATAAAACGCGAAATTAACATCCGATTCCATTCAGAATTGGTTTATCTCAATATGTCCTTCAACAAAAGATATTTTGTAAAGATGGTAGAGATCTGGTCATCGCTTCTGGTCAAAATTTATCAGAAAGGGTCAAAATTTTGAATAACCAAAACGGTCATATAATCCGAAATGAGCATCCGGTTCTCTTCGAATTTCACATATCCCATTACTTTTACTAACACAATATCTGCTGTGAAGATGGAATATGTCGGTCCACTCCATCTGGTACCTCACACACAGAGATTCAAAATTTGGAATATTTATGAAGCTCAAAGTACGCGAACTTAAAATCCGATTCAATTCAGGCTTGACAAATCTCAATATTTTTATCAACACAAGATCTATTACAAAGATTTTAAAGATCGGACAACACCTTCTGGCACCTCCCCCACTACGGGCCAACTTTTAGAATAATTATATGTCTCGTAAAAAGTATAATATGCATGCGACTCTCTTAAAATTTCACACATCCAAATATTTCTATTAACACAAGATTTGATGTAAAGATGAGATATATCGATCTTCTCCTTCTGGTGCCCTCCCCACAGAGTGGTCAAATTTTTAATAACAAAACGCCCTAATAATGCAAAGTAAGCGTCCAATTCTTTTCAAACTTCACATATGTCAATATTTCTGCTAACACAAGATATGGTGTGAAGATGTTAGATAACGGCGTACCCCTTGTGGTACCTCCCCCATAACTAATTACATTTTTATACCCTCCACCTTGGAAAGGAGGGTATATTAACTTTGTCATTCCGTTTGTAACATCCATAAATATTCGTCGTAGACCCCATAAAGTATATATATTCATAATCAGCATAAAATTCTAAGTCGATTTAACGATATCCGTCTGTCTGTTTGTCTGTCTGCCTGTCTGTTGAAATCACGATACAGCCCACATTATTTGACGTAGAGCTCCAAAATTTAGCAGAGCAATTTGTATTGTGTCTAGGATGGTTGGTATGAAAATGAGATATATCGGTCCACGTTCTGGTATAGTCCCATATAACGGTACCTCCCGATATTCGGTATTTTGATGATTTATGCCACATTTTTTCACGGATTTGTCTGAAAATTGGTATTTGTAGGTCATAACGGGTCCCTGTGCATGTGGCAAAACATTGCATGTATAGGTCCACGTTTTGGTATAGCCCTCATATGAAGGTACTTCCCGATATTCGGTATTTTAATTTTTTTTTGTCACATTTTTTCACGGATTTGTCTAAAAATTGGTATTTGTTAGTCATAATGGGTTCCAGCTCCGGTGGCGAAACATTGCATGTATGGGTCCATGATAGGGTATAGCCCCCATATAACGGTACCTTTCGATATTCGGCATTTCGATGGTTTTTGCCACATTTTTTCACTGATTTGTCTAAAAATTGGTATTTGTGGGTCATAATGGGTCCTAGTTCGTGTGTATGTATAGGTTCACGTTTTGATATAGTCCCCATATAACGGTACCTCCCAATATTCGGCATTTTGACAATTTTTGACACATTTTTTCAAGAATTTCTCTGAAAATTGGTAGTTGTAGATCATAATTGGTCCCAGTTCGTGTGGCCAGTCATTGTAATTATAGGTCCACGTTATGGTATAGCCCCCATATAACGGTACCTCCCGATATTCGGTAATTTAATGATTTTTGCCAAATTTTTTTCACGGATTTGTCTGAAAATTGGTATTTGTAGGTCATAATGGGTTCTAGCTCCTTTGGCGAAACATTGCATGTGTAGGTCCACGATTTGGTATAGCCCCCATATAACGGCACCTCCCTATATTCGGCATTTTAATGGTTTTTGCCACATTTCTTCTAATATTTCCTTTACCCTAAGGTGGAGTGTATTAAAAGTTTGGCCCGGCCGAACTTAATGTTTTTTACTTGTTAAATACTTAAATCTCTCATGACTTGCGAAACAAGTCATCGATTCCATTCAAACCTGTTATATCTTAATATTTCCCTCAACAAGGGATCTGATGTAAATGAATTTTTCTGTCCGATACCACCTCCCAGGCAAAAAGTTAAATTTTTGATTCACAATATTGTTTAACTCCTTCAGAATCTGTCCCATAAAGGCTCGACATAATAAATAATAGATACGGATGTCAAAATATGTTTAAATAAATGGACAATAGCTGAGGGTTTACATCCGTCGGCAAAAACCGTCGGATACTTTTTAACTTTATGGGTTTCTAAGGGATATCATATTCCAATAATTTAATTTCCAAATCACTACGTATCACCCTTTATTAAGCCTCCACCCTGTGCAATTTTACAACAACAGAAAAAAGTGACCACCCAAGAATGTGGTAACCATTCTAATTAATTCATTATTTCCTTTAACAAACGATGCACAAGACCTATGTCAAGAATTTCCCCACCATAAATGGAGCTAACATGTCCTATGATTCCAGCAATGAAAGGCTACCTAAAATGTGACCACATTATTTGCTTTTTTTCTTCATCTTCTTCTTCGCAACAAATTGCCAACAGCCAACAGTAATGCAATCATGACCTCTGGGGAATTGAATCGTTCAGGTAATGCCTAACAATTGCCGGCTGACATCCCAATAGCAAGGAATCACATACCAATAACTCGTTCATACCGAGATACCACCAATCATGTCGTTCATACCGATATAGTGAGGTTCTTTGTTTACTTTTTGTGTTGTTGTCATCTTCAGGGTTGCAGAGTGCATCCATCCTGGCTAGTTAATATAACTCGGAGAAGAAGACAAAAAACACATGCCTACCATCTAAGGTACTGCGATGCATCATCATCGCTCCATCTATCTATGCAGCATGTTTGCACTCCATGTATGAACGAACGCATGGTGATAAAGTGTTCCGTGTTTCTCTTCTCTCTGAATTACCTGGAAATGACTCCATTTGTGGAGTGTGGTGTGGAGCGCAGCATGGCCATTCATGGGACAACAAAAACAACAACAATTGCCACTAAAATTAAACTTCACAGCCAAGTTGTAGTTGGCATGTGAATGAAGCCAAAAGACGCGCTTGAACATACCTGTAAATGTTTGTCTCAACCCCTTCCCCCTCTGCTCCCCTTTCCCATTCGTGTTTGGTTTTTTTGTTCATTTAAAAGCAAAACAAACATTTTAACACCGTTTTTAACATACTTTTAATGGAGTTTGTCAATGTTGTTGTGTTGTTGTTGCTCTTGTTTGTTTATTTTACTGCTCTTGTTGCACAATTCAAATGTGAAGTGGAAAAAAACTAAGGCATTCCACTTCTTCGCCGTCGTCGTCATCATCATCCTCTTCGTCTTCTCGCTAACTCTTGCATGGCATTTTTTCTCCTAGATCCGGTGAAAAATAAAAGTAATTCCAAGCAGAAACTAGATTTCTGGATTCTAACATCGTTGCCTATACGAGCCACACACGCAATCTTGTTTTCAGTTTTTTTTTCCTTTCCCGTTTTTGCTTTTGTTTAATTTCTGCGAACGCCACAACATTTGTGGCATACTGGGCCACCAAACACGTTGGCATTGCTACGTTTTGTTGCACACAGTGTTTGGAGATCTGAGTATTATTGCAAGTCATTTGAAAAAAATAAGTTAAAGTAAAGAAAGTAAAAATAAACCAGTAAAGAAAGTCTGAAAGTCGGGCGGGGATACCCTACACCACTTTGCTAATTTAGTAGAGCTGCGCATAACAATTAAAAGTTTTTATGGGAGCATTCAATCATACACGCTATGATTATAATTATAATTAAAAGTTCAAAGGACGAAATATGCCGAAGCATTTGTATCTCTTAAATTCGGACTTGTATTGCCCATTTGGTGCACAATTAATTTGAAATCGGATAACAATATATATGGGAGCTATATCCAAATCGGAACCGATCTCGATAAAATTTGGCAAAGATATATCGGAGCTGTATTTGATATATTTCCCTGAATATCGTTGTTACGGAGTGCATATTACGGCTGTGGGTAACAAATATGACAAATCGGATGAACAGTATATATGGGAGCTATAGCTATATCTTCACCAAATTTGACATACTAGCTTCTAGACTCAATTCGGTCGTAAGTCCTAAATTTCAGTCCCCATTTGGGCAAATATTAGACGTTTGGTGCACAATCAAAGGTAAATCGGACGAAGTTAAATGGGGGAGCTATATCCAAATCTGAACCGATCTCGATAAAATTTAGCAAATGTATTCCTGAGCTGTATTTGATATATTTCCCCAAATATTATATAGTGCATATTACGGCTGCGGAGGACAAAAATAACAAATCGGATGAACAATATATATGGGAGCTATAGCTATATCTGAACCGATTTCGATCAAATTTGGAATACTTATTTTCAGATTCAATCTGATCGTACGTGCAAAATTCCATACTATTCGGACTGATATTACACGTTTGGTGCACAATAAAAGGCAAATCGGACGAAGATATATTTGGGAGCTATATCTAAATTTTGACCGATTATCTCCAATTTCAATGGGGTTCGCCATCGGGCCAAACAAATGATTTGTGCAAAATTTAATCTGAATAGGGCAATAATTTTTGTTTACATTAATACATGGACAGACGGACGGACGGACATGCATAAATCGACTCAGAATGTGATTCTATGCAGATCATCAAGAGGAACTATGGGTCTATCTCGTTTCCTTTTGCCTGTTACAAACAAATGCACAAAGACATAATACCCTGACCACCTTGTGCTGTAGGGTATAAAAGGCGATAAATATTCCAGGACTATCCGAACTGTTTTCAGACGATGTTGTAAGTACTAAAAGAGACCGTAACAGCTATAGGTACGGACTTTTTAAAAGGCGATTTTTGTGGACTATCAGATCTATATGAATACTTTCTCGAAGGCTTTTTCAAGGACTAACAAAGATTTTCAACGGCACCATCAAAGATATGATTCTGAAACGTTCTGCCGTTCATTGTCAAGAATTTAATGGGACGTTTACAATGTTTTCCAGAGACTTTCAGATATATTTCTAGGACTTATTAGGACCACTTCTTAAAAAAAAAAAAAAAAAAAAAAACAGGTAAAAAACATAAAGTTCTTCCGGGCTGAACTTTTAATACTCTCCACCTAAGGGTAATGGAAACATTAGAAACAAATTCCCATTTTTAGACATATTCGTGGGAAAATGTAACAAAAATCACCAAAATACCGAATATCGGCAGGTACCGCCATATATGGCTATACAAAAACGTGGAAAGACCTATACATGCAATGTTTTGCCAACGGAGCTAAAACATATTATGACCAACAAATTCGAATTTTTAGACAAATACGCGAAAAAGTTTGACAAAAACCATCGAAATATCGAATATCGGGAGATACCGTTACATGGGGGCTATACCAAAGCGTTGACCGACCTATACATGCAGTGTTTCGTCACCGGAGCTAGAACCAATTATGACCAACAAATACCAATTTTTAGACAAATCCATGAAAAAATGTGGCAAAAATCATCAAAATACCGAATATTGGGAGGTGCCGTTATATGGGGACTATACCAAAACGTGGACCGACCTATACATGCAATGTTTCGCCAACGGAGCTAGAACCTATTATGACCTACAAATACCAATTTTCAGACAGATCCGTGAAAATGTGGCAAAAATCATCAAAATACCGAATATCGGGAGGTACCGTGTCGCCACCGGAGCTAGAACCCATTACAACCTACAAATACCAATTTTCAGACAAATCTTTGAAAAAGTGTGACAAAAATCATCAAAATACCGAATATCGGGAGGTACCGTTTAGGGGGGCTATACCAAAACGTGTTCCGATCTATACATACAATGTTTCGCCACACGAACTAGGACCCATTATGACCTACAAATACCAATTTTCAGACACATCCGTGAAAAAGTGTGGCAAAAATCATCAAAATTCCGAATATCGGGAGGTACTGTTAAATGGAGACTATACCAAAACGTGGACCGATATATCTCATTTTCAATACAAACCATCCTAGGCACATTACAAATTATTCTGCTAAATTTTGATTATTCTACGTCAAATAATGTGGCCTGTATCGTGATTTCAACAGACAGACGGGCCGACGACAGATGGACATCGTTAAATCGACTTAGAATTTTATGCTGATTATGGATATGTATATATACACAATGGACCATGAGGTCTCCGAGTGGAGCGGTTACCAGTGTTAGAGAATGAAGACAGATCGTGTGACAGTTGTGCCCCCCACTAAATTGTGTCTCACATTAATGAGTGTTGGACAGTATCAGAGCAAATGTTCGATCGTCTCAATTTCTTCCTCGTCTGGACAGATTCTGCAGTAATCAATATCATTGATTTTCCACCAATACAGGTCATTGCCCTCACCTTGCAGTGACCTGTGATGATGCCCACCACAAGTTGCAGAACAGGTTTTGACAAGGGCAATAGCGATTTTGTTCTCTTCTCTGAGAGTATGGGCCAGATTCTCTTGGAGATATTACATCCCCTTTCATATAGCCATTTTTGTTAAGTTCTCTCAGGGTAGTGTCTATGAATAACTTGGAAGTTTGGTTTAACCGTCTGTAGTCTCATTGTCTGAAACCCAACAGAGCTTGACTCCAAAACAACCATAGACTTGATATTAAAAGAGTTTAAAGCTTTCAGTGCCGCTTGGCTATACGGGCCGTTTACTTCGTTATTCCTCTTGACCAATAAGTCTATGTCTTTTTTGACCGTAAATATTTCCGCCTGGAACACGCTACAGCCTACGTCTACCGGAGTTGTCCTATCACCGGTGATAGCTTCACTGACCCCACAAAATATTACAGATTTGTTAACATTTCACATATAAAGATGTCTGGATAATACAATCTACTCTTAATATATTATTTATCGGTTGATTTCCCTTGGAACCTGGTGATCCATTCGGTCTCGAATTTTCCCTTACGAAGGTCAATAAATTTTAAGAATCTTACACTAGCGGAGATAATTGAACTTTCTTGGTATTATAGTAATCCACAAAAGGTAACATTTTCCACCCAGGAGTATACCCATTTAAATTCCGAAAATTTTCAAATTTTATTCCAAAGCCTCTGGACCCACCTTAATATCCGGTATAACAACATCCACACATCTTGTATTTGGCCATGTATATTTATTTCTATCAGCATGTTTCAAGAAACATATCTCTGTATGCCTTTTTTCCCTCTTCTCCTTGTTGTTGTTTCTTCGTTTCTATATTTTTTTTCGTTCGTAGCTTTTTAGTAAATGTTGGTCCTGTTTGATGTTGTTTGCAATTCGTGTTCACCATTTATGTTCAAATATCTGTGTTATGTTTGTTTATCAGTTCATCTGTCCAATATGAACATACAGGCATACATACATGTATCCGTTTGTCTGTCCATAAACCATCCATTTTTTGTGCTTCTCTTTGCGTGTCTTTTAAGTGTCGATTGCCAGCTGGTTTGGAATATTTTTTTTCGGTACGAACTGAAGAACATGAAACTCACTACTTAGTAACTCTAGGAATAAGTTAGTAAAAGATTTTATGGTTTTAATACGCATTATATGAGCATTTTATGGTTCTAATGCCGCAATAAAAACGCAACAACAACAAAGAGTGTTTTATGCAGAATTAACGTGTTAAACATTCTACATCCGACCGACCATCGGAGGAATCTGCTTGCCCGGCTGCCTGCTGAGAACCAAACACCATGGATATGCTACAAACATCATAAAGCAAATGAAGATCAAAAAGAAGAAAAAAAAACTGCTTAACCACATTTTCAGGGTGGTACTTCCCTCCCAGCTCATTCCATCCGATCCCATAATTGTGGAATGGCATGGTATGTTGGCATGAGAAGAATCACTTCACTTTGTTGGCATATTCTCTTGAGAGTAGTAGGTCAGTCAAGTGTTCCAACCAACCAACCAACCAGTCAGTCAGTCCGTCAGCCAACAAACCAGGCATCTAACTAGAGTGCGATTATAATGAATTTTCCATAAGCAATTTGTCTGTTTCTAAATACTTTTGAATATCCAAGTACTTTTGCGAGTGAGCGTGTCTCGACCCAACTGCAAATGATGCCCCGGATTAGTTATCCGCTACATTATAGCCAGGCAGACACACATATTTACATACCTACATATGTGGCGCGGCGGCATGCTGATGATGTCTATTGTGTTTTGCGATAATAATTGTAGTATGCGAATAGAATGCTGGAATTTCCCATTGTATTTTGTAGTGTTATTCTCTCTCTATTCCTTTGTGGGTGTGCGTGTGTGTGTGTGCGCTATGTCGTGACTGTGAGTGGGCAGCTTAGTTGGAAATGGGTGGATTGTTGTATTCAAACCTCTCCTGTTTGCTTTATGTCTAAGTACATGTTTGAATACAATAGCTGAACATTTCTTTTTGGGTACTTATACATCGAATAATAGCAACAATTAAACGGATCCGCATTAAATTGAAGTATGTGGAATTTTCAATAGGAATATTTGAGTATCTAGATTGTTAGAGTCAATTTTTATGAGCAAAGTTTAAAGGTATCACAAAACACAGGTCACATTGGTCAGCCTAGGGAGACAAGTTCCTCCCTCTTCCACATTTTTGGGTTAAGATTTCTTGAAATCCTTGCATTTTAGAAATATGATGTCCTCGATAATATTTTAATAATTACGGGGTAATTCCAGCAGATTATTAAAGTAGACCTAAAAAAGAAGACACGTGAAGTTGCTGGAACCTTGCATTTAAGGTATATAGGGTTTTCGGCAATATTATTGATAGCAAATACTAGGATTATACTGTGGACAAATTTAAATTTTGTCAATAATTGCGGGAAAAATCAAGCATATTATGAAAGCAGGCCTAAAAAAAGACACGTGTATCGGCGTTTTGAAAGTGTACATCGCGAAGTAACTATAATAGAGGGGACAAATAAGGCCCTCTCCAACATTTGGAAACTTACCGATTAAGATTCTTCGATATCCGAGCATTTTAGGTATATGGTGTCTTCGGCAAATTGCAGATGAAAATACGAAATGTTTACCCTCAAGCGAGTCAAAAAATGGGTCTTATTGGCCCTTTTTAAATGTTGCTAGAAAATCCCACTAAACGTGATCGTAGCAATTTAAAATATTCTACAAATTTATATGTCACAAAATTCCACTATAGGTCCTAGATACCGTCAAGGGTCTAAATCTTACCTAAACGCCAGGAATTGATATATAATATTCTTTAAAAATTCCTCGCTTATTGGTCTGTTGGTCCTTGGGAAAAATTTTCTAAAAATTTCACGTTTATTGGTCTGTTGGTCCTTTGGAAAAATTCTCTAAAAATTCCAAGTTTATTGGTCATTTGGTCCTTTGGAAAAAATCTTTAAAAATTACACGTTTATTGGTTTGCTGGTCCTTTGGAAAAATTCTTTAAAAAATCCAAGTTTAAACGTCTGTTGGTCCTTTGCAAAAATTCTTTAAAAAATCCAAGTTTAAACGTCTGTTGGTCCTTTGCAAAAATTCTTTAAAAAATCCAACTTTGGAAGATCACCACAGGGTCTTCTATAAATAGAAGATCTTCTACTGTTGAAGACATTCTCTGAACGAAAGACTTCACAGATGTATAGACATAACTTGAAAATGTCTTCAGAGGACCCACAGAAGATTTTCTGTCCTCGGAAGACCCGCAAAAGAATGTTGTGCTCATAAGGTCCGCGGAATTTTGTCTATGCATAGAAGCACTATAGTCCATATAAGAATTTCAAAAGGTATTCTAGTCGTAGAAGAAGTATAGAAGCTCTTCTGTGCATAAAAGCACCAAAAAAGCCCACGGAATATTTTCTACGTTTAGAAGGCTCAAAGAGGTCTATTAATAGTTGCACTATTTGCAAACGAATCACAGAAGATATAAGTTTAGAAGATTACCAGAGATGTATAAAATATCTTCTTGTTCCATCCTTCTACTTCCTATAAATTGGAGACCTTCTCCGAACGAAAATCTTCTATGCACAGAAGACTCATTGAACCTAGACAACCCACATAAGGTTAAGGTATTCAAACCATAAACACAAACTGAATATCATCTATCTGTAGTAGAATTGGTAAAGTTTCGTAGAGGACCTATAGAAGATCTTCTGTCCTTAGAAGATCCTTAGAAGACCCTTAGAAGACCCACGGAAGTTCGTACAAACACAGAAACACTTCCAAGTTCCAAAGAAGCTCTCCTTTCATAGAATACCCACAGAAAAAGCTCGTCTTCTACATTTAGAAGGCTCAGAGACTCCCAAACTTGTAAACGAATCACAGAAGATATTCTTTATTCAGAAGATCACCAGAGGGTCTTCTATGAATTGATGACCTTCTACTTCCACTTCCATTCTGCTACTTCTACTTCCTACAAATTGAAGACCCTCTCCGAACGAAAGTCTTCTATGCACCGATGATTCGCAGAACCTAGACAGTCCACATAAGGTTACGGTATTCAAACCATAAACACCTACTGACTATCTTTTATCTGTAGCAGAACTTGAAAGGACTTAAGAGAACCCACACAAGATCTTCTGTCCTCAGAACACCTACAGAACATATTTGTTCCTTAGGAGATCCCAGTAGCTCGTCTCTTCATAGAAGCACTTAAGTTCATATAAACCACAGTAGGTATTTGATTGATAGAGGATACATAAAAGCTCCTCCATTTGTTAAAAATGCACATAAGATATTCTATGTTTAGAAGATCACCATTGGGTCTTCTATGAATAGAAGATCTTCTACTTCCTACTACTTCGTACAAGAACTATAAATGGTCCAAAGAAGATCAGAAGAAGATTTCCTATGTATGGAAGACCCACTGAGGATTTTCTGGGTGTATAAGGTTTTTTAAAGGTCTTCTATTCATAGATGGTTTGTAAAAGTGTTATATTTCTACAACTTTGATGAAGGAGTGTCTATTTAATGAAGTTAATCAGGAGGTTAATTAAAAACAACGGAAAGGCTATCCATATCATATCTTAAAAAATGCTTTGTTTAACAAACTACCTTTTTTTTTTGGAATATCTACAGAAAATTTCTTCTATTCGAAGAAGACCATATACTCTTTGTGAAAAACGTGCATTTTTATTTGGAGGACCCACCAAAGGTTTCCAATTAGTAGTAGAGTTTTTCTCTCCACTGAATGTGGATGATTTTCTCTTCAGAGAATGCCAACTAGATGCTCTCCTGTCTTCTATATAAAGCTTGATAAAGCCCTTCCGTCTAACGAAGAAAACAGAAAAGAATTCCTGAACTCCTGCAACCAAGAATCATATGCTCCAGAAAATCGTTTACTTAGATTTTGGCTATAATTTTATAATTGGTCATCTGTTGAATTTTTTACGGTTTCGTACCTATAGATCGAGAAACATGATGAAGAATTTGATCTGTGACGATTTTGACCTTTAAGTTGGAGTTTTGATTTTTTTTTTCAGAGAGAGAGAGAGAGAGAGAGAATCAAAATTCTGAACGGTTTGTAAGATATTAACCTCACAAAAATTTTGCTGTGGATCTGAAGGCCTCAAATCCATGATAATTGGTACGAATATCCCATATCCACGATATTTAGGCCCATAATAAGAAGTTTTTGAGAAGAGAAAAAAAGCGAGATATATGTCATATTTTGGGTCTTCTATCATGTTGCGGTTAAAAAGAGTTTACAAATTGTTAACTTAAAGTAATTACTCACGGTATTGCCTAGATGATGAATTTCCATATTTAGAGTTTTTGATAAAGCTCTGATTCCTGCCAAAGGCCTCCAAAATGTGTTTTATGGAAGAGCAGCAGAAAACACATTGGTTTCTTCAAAGCCCATAAACTAACACTTCAACCAAACAAAAACCTTTTTAAAATTCCTCCGCTCAAAGTCTTGTTTTTATTTAATTAAAACTAATTTACGAATTGTCAAAGCTCACAATGAAGTGATTTTAAATGCACACATACCCATACAGACACATAAAAATACATTTTCTTATCGGCAAACTGGAGACAACATCCTAAAACCGATTTTTATCTGGGGTTCTGTCAGTTGGCAAAAAATAACCCAGCAAACGACAACAATAAGCCCCCATGACAGTCAGCAATCATTAAATAGCTTGTAATGAATACAAATGGAAGAAAATACAAGCAGACAGCAAGAAAAGTAACTGCAACAACAACAACAATGCGAGTAAATATCTTCTGTAAAGATTTGAAATGCTGGCGACCGATATCGCTGACTCGAAAATGTTTATTTGTTGTTGTAGATTTTGTTCATCATCAATTGTTGTTTGCATTTGTTGTAAGACAGCAGATGACAATGCCGTGGCTGTGTTGTTTCTGCTGTTCTGTGGCTCTGATGGAGGAGCGCTGATAACTTATGTCTGACAATTGTTTGTTGGCTGGCTGGCTGACTCTGTGATATCATCAATCGATGGTCCGTCCGTTCGTTCAATCGGCCACATAACATTTGAATCAATATTAATTACATTTTATTGATAGGTTTCTTTAATTTATTTACTTTTTTCAATTTCCAATACCGTTTCGTCGTTGTTGCTGTTGCTGGATTTTGGATTGCTGACTGATTTTCATTTATTTGCTCTGTAATCTTTTTGGTCGACGAGACAAACCCAGCCAATAAATAAAATAAATACTTCGAATGGTGTGTGGTGATAAAACAGATAAAATAACTGATGGCCAAACCACGTTGAAAATAAATTAAATTAAAAATAAAAATTCCAAAGCTAGAGGAATTTGAAGCGGCAATGCCAATTTCAGGAGGAGGCATATTACAGCCTACATTCATTTTAAACAGTCAGAGTGTACAGAGGGGGTGTGCATTATTTGTTAGACCTACAAATAATAATTTTGGATATATAGCATTTTCAGATTAAATGAAACCTTTTGCAATTCAAATGAATCTTTTTGCAGCGGGAATGAAACCTTTTGCAGTGGAATTGAAACATTTTGCAGTGGAAATGAAACCTTTTGCAGCGGGAATGAAACCTTTTGCAACCGAAATGAAACCCTTTGCAACCGAAATGAAACCATTTGCAACCGAAATGAAACTTTTTGCAAATCAAATGAAACTTTTAAATTTATAGAAGGAAAAATAACAAAACATTTTTATTTTTAGTAGGTTTAAAATGAAATAAACTAATTATAACTAATATATAGTTAAAGAGGAATTTTTATTGATTATTAATAACTATGTTTTTATAAATTTTTTTCTTAAGTTTCCATAAAACACAAGTGTAGATGCAGAAAGATTGAAAAAAGTTATTCAAGGTATTTTTTTCAAAGGACCCGAATTAGGTACCTTTTTATAATCTCCTCCATGGAAAGGAGGATATATTAAATTTGTCATTCGGTTTGTAACCCCTCTACATATTCGTCGTAGACCCCATAAAGTATATACAATCATGATCATAGTTGATTTAATGATTTCCACTTATCTGTCTACTGAAATCACGACTACTTTATCTCCATAATCAATAAAGCTGCGAAGCGGGAATCCTTTATTAGGAAAGATTAATAGTATACTATAACTATAAAAAATTGTGGTAAAGCTTAATTTCACATTTCAGTCCTGGCCATACCTATAAAGGCCAAAATTTGTTTAAATTTCTCTTTTTAGCGTTAAGCATTTGGAATTTAATAATATTGAAGCATTTTATATCAAATCAATAAAGAACCATTTTTTATTACAATAATTGAAAATTTAAGAAATAATATAAATAAATGTAGATATTTATAATCAATAAAAAATCCTCTTTGTCAATATATAAGTTATAATTAATTGATTTAATTTAAAAACTACTAAAAATATAAATGTTTTGTTATTTTTCCTTCTATAAATTTAAAAGTTTCATTTGATTTGCAAAAAGTTTCATTTCGGTTGCAAATGGTTTCATTTCGGTTGCAAAGGGTTTCATTTCGGTTGCAAAAGGTTTCATTCCCGCTGCAAAAAGATTCATTTGAATTGCAAAAGGTTTCATTTAATCTGAAAATGCTATATGTACCCCCAGGTAAAGATGAAGACGCCACAAGCCTTTTGACGAAACCCATCAAGGCGCATGTACACATGATTGTCTGAGTTGTACGTACGATCACTGTTGAAGTGGATATCCGATTTCCGCCAAACTTTGAAAAACGTAACACTTTTGTAAAAATTAGAAAAATTTCGAAGGTAGGTCATACCGGTCCCTTTCTTCTATAATCTTCCACAAAAAGTTCAACATTTTTATAACCTCAACCATATGGCTACAAAGAATATATATATATATATATATATATATATAATTCTGTACAGCCAAAATATACCTCGTCGACTTAACGGTATATTTGTACGAAATACATTTGATCATCGCGATGACGGTGATTCTCTTCAAACTTAGGATATCTCAGCATTTCACTCAAGCAGAGGTCTGATCAGATCAGAGATTTTTCGACCCACTTCTTCAGATTCCTCCCCCATAAGGGACTACAAATTTTGAAAAATTATGCAAAATAATTGATCGATGTTTCTTTCAACTTCTGCTGGGCTGAAATAGTTCCCAAAAACAAACAGCAGGTCTTTTATGTTTAACAGATTCTTTTAAGGTCTTCTATAAATGGCAATTCACATAAGGTCTAGAGGCTCTTTTTGGCATAGAATATCCACACAAGCTCTTTTAAGCGTAGAAGATCCACAGGATGTTTTCCACGCTTAGAAAGGTCAGTGGGGGCCCCTAAGAGCTCTCCCATTTGTAAACGATTCACAGAAGCTCTTCTAAGTGTAGAAGGAAGTAATCTACGTTTAGAAGGAATGGAGAGGAACATTAAAAGCTACCACATCTCTAAAATATTCACAGAAGAACTTCTACGATTAGATGATCACCAGAGGGTCTTCTATTCTATGGGTCTCCTAAAAATTGGAGAAGATTCACATGACGACCCTTAAAAGGCCAAGGTATTCAATCCATAAAAACCTACTGAATATCTTCTATCTACAGCAGAACTTGTAATGGTGCTCAGAGGGCCCTCAGAAAATCTTCTGTTCTCAGAAGACCCATAGAAGATTTGTTTTCCCGAGAAGACCCACGGAAGTTCGTCTATACATAGAAGCATTATAGTCCATAGAAGAAGAGCTTTAAAAGCTCTTCTGTGCATAGAAGTTCCAAAGAAGCTCTCCTTAGAAAGGATACTCACAGAAGCTTTTCTAAGTGTAGAAGATTCACATAATGTCTTTTACGTTTAGAAAGCTCAGGGAGTACTCCTAATAGCTCTCCAATTTGTAAAAATTTGCATAAGATCTTCTTTGTTTAGAAGATCACCAGAGGGTCTTCTATGAATATAAGACTTTCTACTTCCACTTCCTTCTATCTCCACTACCATCCTTCTACTTCCTGTAGATTTTAAACCTTTTCCGAACGTAAGATCACCAGAGGGTCTTCTATGAATAGAAGACATTCTACTTCCATTTTGGTCCATCTCCCCCTTCCTTCTATCTCGACTACCTTTCTTCTATTTCCTACAGATTGCAGACCTTCTCTGAACGAAAGTCTTTTAAGCTCAGAAGATACACAGAACAGAACATCCGAAAAAGCTCTCTCATTTATAGGAGACTCACTCCTTTTGACACCGCCCACAAAGGGTTAGAATTTTCAATAATTATGACTTTCATAATGTGGAGAATAATTAATCGTTTTTTCTTTTCAACTTGTGCTGGGTTGAAATGGTTCCCACATGGACGTACCTCTTCATTTTTGAGGTCAAATTTGCCCACAGAATTAGCTGTAATTTGGCCCTTTGGGTTTTCAGTGGGAGTGGGAACCAGATTTACATTTTTTTCCATATTAGTTCGGAATATCTCATGGTGTACTGTATAAAAAGACTAAAATTTTTCCAAGCAAACTTGAATGGAGTAAGTTCCATACTTCAATCTAGACCCTTATTCACAGCCAGCTCTGTATCCCTTTATCCTGAATATTCCCCTAAATTTATTATTACATATACAAAAATTCTCCACGCCTTTACTGGCTGACTATGTCTTTGAGGCTGATACCTTGGTCTTGTTTGTCTTGTCAATTTGTTGCCTTCTTTTTGCGTTTTGTTTTCTTTGTTTATTTTGAAAATTGTAACGAATTCAATAATGACAAATGGCCTACAAAGTGACACTAAACAATTGTGTAAACAATTAAAGTAAATGGAAAATAAACTATAACCATTACCAGTCATGGAACGTGTTCTTCCAATAGCGACTCAGAGGACGATAAGGCAGCCATACAATGGTTGAAATGCAAAGGAGCTTAAGTATGATTAATTTTTCATGTTAAATTAAGGAATAATTCAATTTTTGTGAAGCAATTTTTTTGTGAAGCAGGAGGCTGAAATCCTGTTGTACGAAAAAATTAAATGAAACCTTTTATAGAAGGAAAGAAAAGTCAAATGAAAAGCTTTATCATTTTTTTCCATCTTATATATGCATAGAATAAGAATCTAGCCCAGGAATCTCTTTTTTGTTTACAAAACCTTTGTCTACAAATATTCTTTCTGTATCATCCCGTTTTCAGTTTAGCAGTATGATTTCATAAATAATGATAGTTAAGCGCATTGCCATTTCAACCAAGAGCTTCACAGTAAATATGCAGTAATTTCTACATTTCGTATGGGCAAATATTTGAACGGAACAACACAAGTGTATCTTGGAATGGGTACTATAAGTTTGCTATGTCGTATAATTTTCTTACACCTTGAAATAGAATCGAAAATTCTATTTACAGGAATATAAATTACCTAAAGGTTCAAATGATAAAAATTCGTTGTTACTCCATGCGAAGGACATCACACATGCGACACGTAACTGTAACATTGGGTCGATATTTATAAATAATCGTAATAAATCGTAAAACAATCTAGCATAAAAATCGGAAATAAAAAAGAAACTACGTCAAGTTCAGGTGGACTGCTCTCTTTTCTTAACATTCTATACCAAAAGTAAAATTCATATAAACTCACAAAGACCTAGCTGTTACTAATTGTTTAGTAACAATGTTGTACCATTTCGTACTTTTTGGTACTTTTCGTTCTTTTGAAGTATGAATTTAAAAAATTCTGTCTTGTCAAGCTCTTACCGAAAGGACAATAACTATGTTGCAACTTTTTGTACCTTTGAAGTACGAAATGCAGCCGAATTCTCTAATAGTGACTCTAACGCTATATTAAAAAGTTTTAGCTCTTTTTAAATCCATATTATTATGTGTTCTGGTGCATATCTTACCCACCACCAAAAATCTCCTCATATACTTTTTCATACAAAACTTCAAAGTCCTAGCTCTTGCTGGCCGTTGAATAAAATCGCCATAGCATACCGTTTTGTACGTTCAATAGCCTTAATACGATTTTTCACAAATCCTACCGCAATTTTGTATACCCTCAGACATTTGGCTAGAGTGGTTATTCAGGGTGAGATATAAAAACTGCAACAAAGTCAAACGCTATAATTTTTACATGTTATTGAATAAAAGCAAAAAATGTCGGAAATAGCATTAAATTTTAGAATAAGTTTAGATTTGTTCGAATTGGTCACCTTTGACACGATTTATGGCCATCAAACTGCCAATGAAATCGTCACACGCTGCACGAATGTTGCTCTGAGGTATTTTGGCCCAAAATTCGGCAGTTCATCAATTTCGACCAAGCGAAGCAACTCTTTAGCTCTTTTGAGTCTATTTTCTTTCTGTTGCGGTGTAAGTTCTTGTACTTTTTGGAATCCCAATGGCTTTACCGCCAGCTCATTTTTCAATATTTTCCGAATGGAATATTGCGAGATGTTCACCTCACGAGCCGATTTACTTTACTTCTTTACTTTTCGAACCATTTCTGCTGATGTCGCTGTTTTCTTCCGTCCACTTCTTTGACGTCGGGCTACACTGCCAGTATCGCGGTAACGAGCGATGGTACGAGACACAAAAGATTTATTCACATTTAAATGCTGGAGTACTCTAAAGATAGCCACTTGTGGTTTTCCAGTCAAATATAAAGAAATTTCACTATCACGCTTGAATTCCATCACGAATAACTTTTTTTTCTGGAAAATTCTCACCAAAATGCTTTTGTACGCTTGTAAAAAATATAATGAGCTGTCACTGGAATAATTTTAAAGGCTGTCGGACGAGTGGCTTAGAAGTGACAGCAGTCTGAAGTTGGTTACAGTTTTTTCGTCTCACCCTGTATATCTCAAAATATTGATGGAATGCCTAACCTACAACTCGAATACTAACATATACACTTGGAATTTTTAAAATTTTCCACAAAAATAATCCTCAGGTTGTTATCCATAATATTACCGAAGATGCTATATAAAATTACCCTTGTCCAAGGAAACCTTTTCCAAAAACTTCAAAAAAATGTATAAGGGAGGTCAACTTACCACACTTAATTTGGTTACTTCGCGTTGTAAACTTTCAAATTACCGATACACATGTCTTCTATTTTTTAGCTCTGCTTTCACAATCTACTAGATTTTTCCTGCAATAATTTTTTTGAGTTGCACAGTGTTGTAAAAGTGGTTTCCGATCTATTCCTCTCCACTTCAAATACATATATAGATTTTTTTCCTTCTACTGAAGGGTATTCAAACGTAGGCCATTCCCCTTCAAAGCTGTATTTACTTTTTAAATTATTAAACGCCAATCCATAACTTTGCAAATGGCTCCAAGTTCTGTGCACACTAATCCACCACTTCCCCTTTCTCCCAAAGTAAATTATTGTTTTTTTTTTTTCAATAACCTCTCCATCGCTGCAGAGTGTTGGGTGACGGTCGTCCCATACGTGTTCGGTCCCAACAAATATTTGAACACTTCCCATTGAACGAAATAAATTCTATGTGGAGTTAAGTCAATAAGTTTTAGTGCATTATTGATAATTTATTGAACAAATGCGGTTGGTCGGATGGTAAATATTTACTACGGAATTTTTTAAAATGCATTTGTGGGGAGAACAACGTTTGGCAAGTATGGGACAAGGAAACATAGCAGTGGCAATGCATTGACACCAAAATGGACGTGCGTTTTTAATTTTGCGGAAAAAGGGTGAAACGGAATGATTGATTGGAAAGTGAAAGGTGTATAAAAAAGGGGAATGGAGACTAAAACGTCATGTATGGGATCTTCTTTTAGTATAGGGTAAAAGACTGTAATTAGCTTATGAAATTAAACAAGTAAAACACTGTAAGTTCGGCCGTGGCGAACTTTGAGTACCCTCCACAATTTGGAAGGAATTTGACAATTTTCAAAACAATAAAATCCGTTTGAAATTCTGTTAAATCTTTAAAATACTGAATGTTATAATAGGGTCTATACAACGACGTGGAACTGCATAGGTCACTTTTTTCAAAAGCCATGACAATACTCAAATGCGAAACTTTAACAAAAAATCTGTTTATAATGTCGCTAAAATCATCAACATACCGAATATCGGAAAATACCGTTATATGGGGGCTATAGGAAGACGTGGATCTGCACAGACTGTCTTAGGCTGTAGAGTTCATTACGAACTCCAAATACCAAGTTTGGAACAATTCCAAATACTCAAATGCGAAACATGAAAAAAACTGTTTATAATGACGCTAATATCAAAATACCGAATATCTGGAGGTACCATTATATTGGGGCTATACGAAGACGTGGACCTGCACAGACTGTCTTAGGGCGTAGAGTTCATTACGAACTCCAAATACCATGTTTGGAACAATTCCAGTGAAAATGTCGCTAAAATAAACAAAGAACCGAATATCGAGAGGTACCGTTGTTATATGGGGACTATATGAAGACGTGGACCTGCTCGGACAATTTTCTGACATAGGCCGTAGCAGTCGTTACGAACATAAAATACCAAATTTGGAACAATTCCGGTGAATAATGTCGCCGAAACCACCAAAATACCGAATATCAGGAGATATCGTTATGTGGGGGCTATACGAAGACGTGGACCTACACGGAAAATTTTTTGACATAGGCTCTAGTACACATTACGAACCTCAAATACCAAATTTGAAACATTTTCGGTAAATAATTTCAAATTGAAATCACCAATATTCCGAAAAAAGGGAGGTACCATTATATCGGTGCTATACCAAAACATGCACCTACATGGCCCATTTTCAATACCAAAAGTCCAGCAAACATAATACACATTTGAGTAAAATTGTGTCAACCTACTTCATTTCGTTCGGAAGCTAGAGTGATTTCCACAGACGGATAGATGTACATCGCTAAATCGACATAGAATTTTATGCTGATCAAGTATATATATACTTTTTGGGGTCCAAAATGTATATTTCGAGGTGTTACAAACGGAATGACAAACTTATTATACCCTCCATACTATGGTGGAGGGTGTAAAAAGTGCCAATTTTTATTCACTTTCATGTTTAAGGAGATTAAGGATATCAAATTTGAAGCAAAAAAGTTTTTACAGAAATGTATTTTGTTGACCAATGTTTGAGATTATTCAATATGGGTTTATTGGGCTTTTATGGTCAAGTTAATCAAATGAAAATAAACGAATTTATTTCATATTTTGCTCAACGTTTCGTTGGCTTGTTTCCAACTTTTTCAAGAGCGTTTTTTATTGAATTCTGTTTATAAATGAGAAACATATTTCATTATTAGAATTTTGTTTTGTGACATATTGCACTTTAAATTTAACTTACATCAATAATTATGCATTATTTATTTCTTATTAATATTAATAAAACGGGACTCCACAACATTTAATTAATATAAAGTAAAAATAAATAATCAATAAAATAAGAATCACAGTTAAACTTAAGCTAAATCACAGAACCGTTTCTAAATAATCGCAATAGAATACTGTAGTTTAGTATTATCTTTGTCTTCTTTGGTATTTATTGATCTGGCAATCCTTTGCTGTATTCGTAGGCTTTCCAATGTATATCTTTTGTTCTCCTTATTTTCCCTATCTAAAATTTTGACATTTGTTAGATCAGCTGTGTGGCCACTCTCCGTTGTGTGTTGTGACAGTGCTGTTTTTGCTAATCCTTTATTGATATCATTTTGATGTTCTCCTATTCTTACACCAAGCATTCTTTTTGTTGTGCCCA
The DNA here is from genome assembly GCF_030504385.1 of Musca domestica. NCBI lineage: Eukaryota > Metazoa > Arthropoda > Insecta > Diptera > Muscidae > Musca > Musca domestica. Next base: position 6,746,399 of record NW_026712155.1, read on the forward strand.
CATAAACTTTCCCGCATTTCTCTTTCTCATTGCCTTTGCATGTAATTTCATATACAACGTTATGTTGTTTTTGTTTGTCTTCTTTTGTTTTTGTGCGTTTGAAAATCTCTTGCATTGTCTGATTGGATTTGTGTGCTATCATTGTTGTTGTACTTTTAATTATTTGTTTGAAGTTTTTTGTTTCTGTTAAATTTGGCACACTCACAAAAATTTGTTCATTGGATTTGTTAGTTATTTTTTCTATATTTTTTTAGTTTTTAGTTTTTTTTTTTTTTAACTGAAAAATAATGTTTTAATATTTTTTTTATACCAGAACTTTTATTCGCTGGCTCTTTTTCCAAAAATTAGCAATTGTTTTGCATTCACATCGGTTTCAGCTACTTAGCATCGATATTAAGTTTCCCAAGCAGTGATGTTGAAAGAGTTAAAAAAAAAGAGTTTAAATGAAAAACTAAGGCAATTCGTAATTGTTTATTTTCATGTCTCTCGTTTTTTTTTTCATTTTCTCCGTTTCATCTCTTGCCGCCACTGCCATTGGCTGGCCTGACTGACTGACAGTGCGTGTGTGTCTTCGTCGTTGATGAATGAATGAATGTTGGTTGTTTGATTCGAATGGATGGCTGCTGTTGCTGCAGGAAGCCAAAAAGAAACAGCTGCCTTGGTCTGTGAATAAAAAACACGATCTCCATGGCAACGAAATCAGTAGCAACATTAAAAGTAGCAGCAGCATCAACAACAACAGCCGTATCAGCAGCAGCAGCAATGACAATCATGACAACGGCATCGACAAAGACCAACTGCTGTTGTTGTAGGCAATTTATTTAATTTATCTTCTTCCTCTGCAACATTGTATCTGTATCTGCAAGGAAACCAAGAAGAAAACGAATTGCTTAAATCGGCAGAGAGAATCAATTGCATGGTTAATACAATGTAAAATAATTGGTTATTGTTTTAGGCACGAAATCGATTGTAAAACAGCAAAAGAACGTGAGGTTGTGAATATTACTTAACTAAAAAAATCAATAAATAAAAATAAAGCTATAATTCAACAAAATACTATTGAACAAATTCAATTGGCCTTCTTTCTTCTGCAATGCTTTTTGAAGCGAAAACCTTTTAAAAATTAAATAAATTCTAATGACAGAAAGTCTCTTTTCTCTGTTCAGAGCACTCTTTAGGATTTTTATGGACAGAAAAAATCAGAAAGGCCTTCAATCGAAAAAAAGTCTCTAAAAGGCTTCCAAAGACGCAAAACTTTTCAATTGATAGATGACTTACAAGAAAGATTTTATTGACTGGATACCTTCCCAAGGTCTTCTAAAGACAGAAGACCTTTAATAGGTCTACTATTTATAGAAGACCCTTACAGGACTTCTTCTGCACACTGAAGACCTGTAACATGTTTTCTATAGAGATTTAACTTTAATTTCTTACAAAAGACTGCTGTCATTTCTAAGCCACTCGTCCCACAGCTGTTAAAATTATTCCAGTGACAGCTCATTTTATTGTTTACAAGCTTAAAAAATTATTTTCCAGAAGAAAAGTTATTCGTGATGTAATTCAAGCGTGATAGTGTGATTTCTTTATATTTGGCAGGAAAAACCACAAGTGGCTATCGTTAGAGCACTCCAGCATTTAAATGTCAATAAATCTTTTCTGTCTCGTAGACAGAAACAAGCAACATCAGCAGAAATGGCTCGAAAAGTAAAGAAGCGACTTGATCGAAACCGTCGCAGTGGCCGAAAAATGGCTCGTGAGCTGAACATATCGTAATATTCCATTCGGCAAATATTGAAAAATGAGCTCGATGAGAAAAAATTCGTTGTCCACCAGTCCAACGAGGTCAGCTGACAATGTGCACCTTCGGTTGGACACCAGAACTCAAGCGCCGGCCATGGTGATGGTGTGCGCTGCCATAACAGCCGATGGTCGCTCTTCGCTCGTATTAATCGAGCGTGGCATCAGAATAAATGTCGAATATTATGGCAAAAAATATTCTGCAGGGTGTATTAAAGCCTTGGGCACGCAAGTATTTTGGCCACAGACCTTGGACATTCCAACAGGACTCAGCACCATCGCACTCAGCACGCGCCACCCAAGAGAATTTACAAAATGAGGTTCTTCGCTTCATTTCCAGCGCACAATGGCCACCAAAATCTCGGATACCAATCCGTTGGACTATTGTGTCTGGAGTATTTTGGAAAGCAAGTTGGACCTAAATGCCGGGAATGGGCTAAAATGCCGCGGAGCAACATTCGGACAGCGTGTGACCATTTCATTGCCGAAGGCCATAATTGGTGCCAAAGGTGACCAATTCGAACAAATCTAAACTTATTCTAAAATTTGATGCTATTTCCGACATTTTTTGCTTTCATTCAGTATAGAGACCGAAGACCTTCTGGTTGTCTATAGAGACCGACCGACTGATCTGATCTAAAGAGGTCAACCGACCTTCAGCTGGTCTATAGAGGTCAACCGACCCACAGGTCATCTATAGAAGTATACTAACTTTCAGCTGGTCTATGAAGGCCAACCGACTTTTAGGTCGTCTAAAGAAGTCGACCGATCAACCTCCAGATTGCTACTAGAGACCGACCGACTTTCATCTGGACTATAGAGATTGACCGGCCTTCAACTCGTCTATAGAGACCGGCATTCAGCTCGCTGGTCTATATAGACGGCTGATCTATAGAGACGGTCTTCAGCTGGCTAATAGAGACGGTCTTCGGCTGGCCAATAGAGACGGTCTTCAGCTCGCCAATAGAGACGGTCTTCAGCTGGCCAATAGAGACGGTCTTCAGCTGGCCAATAGAGACGGTCTGCAGCTGGCCTATAGAGACGGTCTGCAGCTGGCCTATAGAGACGGTCTTCAGCTGGCCTATAGAGGTGGCCTTCCTCTGCTCTATTAAGACGGAGACTATTAGCTCGTCTATAGGGACTGGCCTCCGCAACTTTCGGCTCGTCTGCAGAGATTGTCTGTAGCTCGTTTGCCTTTGGAGAAAATAACTTCCGTCTTTTCTGAGATAGTATGCCTTCTAAAGAAATAAGGCTTTGGTTAATTATTTTATAGACGAAAGACTTTCAACAAGAAAGCAGAGAGTCCTCCTATAGATGACTTACTTTCTTCTATGGAGAAAAATTCCAAGAGTATTCTTTTGACCGATAGAAGATCATCAACATATCTGTTGTAGACACCTCTAACAAAAAGACGGAAGACGTCAAACGGGATTTTTGTGTACTGAAGATCTTTTGAATGCATTATTTTTGTGTGCTTCGAAGACGGAAAGCCCTTTCGAAGGCCTTTCTATTGACAGAAGACTTTACATCAAAAGAGTTTCTGCCTTCGAAACGTTTATGTAGAAAGATAGTACGTTTTGTAAGACTTCTATAGACAAAAAATTTCCCAAAATATGGTCTTTAGAAATTATTTTTTTAAACGTTTGAATTCATCTGAAGTGAGAACTTTTTACTGGCTAGAAAGTCCTGTAGTTTTATTATATTTCGATTATTGATAAAATCAGTGCTTACCCTGTTTGCTTTGGGAACAGGACCGTAAAAAGTAAGACAGTAAGCTCTCAGTTGGAAGACCCTTAATTTTTATTTCGTAGGCAGAATACTTAAGAAGTCGTATATAGCAAAATACCTTTAAACAGGAGAATTCCAACCTTTTATTGGTCTTCATAAGAAGTAGGTGGCAGAAGGAAAGGGAAAGATCGAGAGATTGTACCTATTGAGAGGCTTCTTTAGACTAAATTTTCTTTAAACAGAAGACCTTTGAAAGAGGTCTTTCAAATGCCATTTTATTCTAATTTTATTATTTGGATTTTTTATTGATAAATCACTACTTCCCCATCTACCATTTTTTATCCCCTTTGCTAAATTTCTAAGCCTCCAAGCCTCTAATATTGTCCGTACAAAAAAAAAAAAAAAAAAAAAAAACTTTTCTGTTTTTCTTGCGGTGGCATAACTTAAGCTTGTGAATAATGTTCTGCTCTGTTAAATTTCCAATTTGCAATATGAATGGCTGTGGTTACTAAGTTGTCTGCCGCCACCACCAAAGAAGGCCTTCCACCCCTCGAGGTAAACGTTACGCTGCCGGTGGCGGTTGCTGATTTGAACGATTGTTGCAGCCCCCTTTGAATGCCGAAACCATTTATTTGGTTTCTTGAAAATGTTATTTTTTTTAACAATTTCAGCTTTGATTTGTTTTTGTGGTTGTTGTTATTGCCGCTGCATTTTGCCATAATTTTCCCAACTCGCTAGGATTTCCGTTTTGAAGTGTGCCAATTACCTAAAATTGCCATGAAGCTAAAAAACGCAGAAAAAGAAGCCAATTACAAAAACGACAAAAAAGATGAAGAAGAACAACGGTCTCCCTTCGATCATCATCATCATCGATACCGGAAAATATCTATTGAATTTGTTGCTATATTCGTTTGTTTGTCTGCCTCCGAATGTGTATGGTTTCAACACTTTTGAAGGTTTTCTTTTGTGCGCTAAAACTCTTCTTTGCATTTACATTTTTTGTCTTGTTTGCAAATTCGCCGTGGTGGCGTCGTCATTTGGGTATCACACGTTTGGATCTTTGACTCCAGTTTGAAGTTGCTCCTGAGTCTTCTCTCTTTTTCTCTTCGTCTGCAAATGCCTAAAAGTCAGACGACCAACAATTTCATGCCGATCTTAGCTCATAAAATATTGCTCCTGGTGTTTTGCAAAACATCGTCGTCAGCCAATATCATTACTGTCGTTTTGTGAGAAAAAAAAAAAGAAACGTGAATCCAATTCATGGCTTGATAATGTTGCGTTTCTTTCTTTCATATTGCTTGTATTTTGCATCTTTGAGATAATTTCAGTTTTTCTGTGCCATGGCATTTGTGAAAAGCTAATTTACAGGAGTAAATATTGTTTAAGAGTTTGAGTTTTCTAATTAAATAATACGACCAATCACCATTGCAACGCTTCAACGTTTAGGCTACGGACTTCCATGAAGCTAGCCTATGAAAAGGTCCGACCCAAACATTCTTGAGTTTCTCTGCGAACTAGATTCGTCTCTTCAGTCATAAAAGTTAATCTCAGAAGTAGACTCCCTCTCAAGCTCATCCATATGATGGATTTCCTTTTGAAGCTCGTTATAGAGTATACTCCCTTTAAAGATTATTTATATATTCCCCCCTTCTGATCGTCTATGAGATACACCCCCTCCCAACCATTTTCTTCTCATTTATGGAATAAACTACTTCTCTAAACGTCTGTGAGACAGCCTCTCGATCAAAAGAAGAACTTCCTTTCTAGCTCTGCTATGAATTAGACTTCCGATGAGGAATGTGAATTAGGTTTCCTATAGCTCGTCTTAAGAGATACTCAATGCAGCTTGTTTTTCTAAAAAAAACTCATTTGGCTCCTCTATAAAGGCTTCGTATTGACCGTAATGACATCCTTTAACTTTTTTGCCATTTTTAAAAATTTAAAAAAAATCAAAATTTTTTCGAAAATTTTTTTTTTTTTTTAGAAATTTAGGATAAGTTTTAAAAAATTCGATTTTTTTATGGATTTGATATTTTTTATTAAAATTAAACTGGTATATACAGACTCTTTTGTAAAAATCTCCTTTTGGCTCCTCTAGAAAGATTCTCTGCAGCTAGTCGATAAAAATCGGTTCATACCATCTATAACGACCTCTTTTATCCAGTTCCGTAGGGTCGTCGATAACGACTTTCTTCTGTTGGTCTTCTAATAACCTTGTTTCTATGAAGACTTCTTTGTCTGCAGCTCGTATATGGATACTCACTGACCTCCAGCTCGTCTAGGGAGACTCCCTGGCCTTCAGCTCGCCTATGGAGACTCTCTGGCCTTCAGCTCGCCTATGGAGACTCCCTGACCTCTAACTCGTCTATAGAGACTCCCTGGCCTCCAGCTCGTCTATAGAGACTCCCTGGCCTTCAGCTCGTCTATAGAGACTCCCTGGCCTTCAGCTCGTCTATAGAGACTCGGCCTTCAGCTCGTCTATAGAGACTCGGCCTTCAGCTCGTCTATAGAGACTCGGCCTTCAGCTCGTCTATAGAGACTCGGCCTTCAGCTCATATATAGAGACTCGGCCTTCAGCTCGTCTATAGAGACTCGGCCTTCAGCTCGTCTATAGAGACTTGGCCTTCAGCTGGTCTATAGGGACTCTTTCTTCAGCTAGTCTATAGACACTCGGTCTTCAACTCATCGTCTATAGAGACTCGTCTTTCATCTAGTCTATAGAGACTCGGCGTTCCGCTGGTCTGTAGGGACTCGTTCTTCAGCTAGTCTATAGACACTCGGCCTTCAACTCATCGTCTATAGAGATTCGGCCTTCATCTAGTCTATAGAGACTCGGCGTTCAGCTGGTCTATAGCTTGTCTATAGAGACTCGGCTTTTAGCTCGTCTACGGACACTGCCTTAAACCTACAACAATTCGAACTTAAACTGATCTATGAAATATTTCTTTCACTCGTATTTAAAAATAACCCTCCGCTTGGCTTTGCACAGAAAGTCTCTATTTTCGAAAAATAGTATGCCAACCATAACCAAAAAAATATTTGCAGCCATAAATTTCACAGAAGTGAAACATTTATCATGATTTACGATAGGAAGTTTAGTTTAGCTATCAGACATCTCTGGGCTGTGTCACGAACGTTTTCAATTTTTTTTTTTGGTATTTTATTAACAACGACACATTTGGAGGATTTCTGTGTTGGCAAGTAACGAACATATTTTTTTGTCGGGTTCGCAACATTCAAATGTCTTAGCGAGTGTGCAGGCGGAACCATATTATCGTCTCCCCTTGTCGTACAATAAATCAATATTAACAAATCTTTCATGTTTATGATAGATATTAGATATATTTTTCAAAGGCTTCCAGTTTTTTGCATAACGTGTGTGTGATTTCTTTTTTGGTGAGAGTTGAAATTTGGATTTAAAATTTCTGGAAAAAAATTGAAAAAAGAAATTGAAAGTAATAAAATATCTCCAAAATGCATGGAAGTATTGTCAAAAATTTAAAATCCGCAAATATTGCTTTAAAAACTAACAATGATAACAGAATGTGTCATGTTTTACCAAAAGGGTCCCTTAAAAATTAAGTTTTCGACAAATTTATGCTGCATGTAGTTGTTATGGCTGCTATATTTTGATTATAATGGCCTTTCGGTATCATTAATCAATTTTTTTGCTTCTTCTTATTTTCAGCTCCTCTCCATTCCTAATAGAAACCGGACTATATTCTAAACATAAGGTAAGTCCTTCTCCTCTTCTTTAATGGTCAATATCCTACTCCGTACAATACCATATTATTGCCCAGAAAATATATATTTTAGCTTTTACAATAAATATTTACGATTTCTGCATATTTTTTGCTCCACTCCTACAGTTCAATATTTACAACAACATCAACCAAATGACAACTTTTTCTAGTTCTCCTCTTCTTTTTCTCCTTCCTCTTCGTTTATGTCATTTGTAAACTTTGTTGTATTGTGCTTGCATATATCCTTAAACCAAATTCTCTGGTGAATTATTCAAAACGTGACCCTTTTTCATTTTTGGCGATAACATTGAAAACTCGCTGCGACGTGTCGCAAAACTTTTGCATATAAATCAAAATAAAGAATTGTATTTAGAGCTTTTATTCCGGCTAATGGCGACTATTGTTGTGGCAAAGTATTTTCTGTTGGTTGTTTTTTTTTTTTTTTTTCAAATTTATAATCAACATTTCTTTGTCGCCAGGAAGAAGACTAAACTAAATGGAAATATAAATTATCATTTTCAATATTTGTTTCCCCTTTTCTTTGGAGAACAGAAAAAATGGCATTTTAAATTTTGCCACCCAGAAGGGAAATGTGTTTTTGTTTAGAATTTTTGGAGGAGGATGCATTTTTTTAGATTATACCTTGCTTTGCTAGTCTACAAGATTTTGGAAACTATACTCTCGAGGAAAAATGTTGATATTCTATAAAACCGAATTCTAAAAAAAATTGGTAGTGTCTCTAAGCGCCCTGTTCTGCTCGATAACCTTCTAAGTTTTTTATAAAAATTCTCTTCAAGTCGTCTATAGAGACTACATTTTGGTCCAAAATAGAGACTACATTCAGATCGTCTATAAAGATTTCTTTCAGATTGTCTGTGGAGACTTCTTTCAGATTGTCTATGAAAACGTCTTTCAGATTGTCTGTGGGGACTTCCGGCAGGTCAAGACACCTTGTCTATGGAGACTCACGTTTGCTCTGCGGCCTTCAGTTTATCGAGAATAGTCCATCAGCTCGTCAAAAGTGTCATACTTCAGCTAGATTCAAGAATCATCCTTCAAATCGTCAAAAGAATTGTACTTCAATTCGTCTAAAGAATTGTCCTTTATCTCGTCTTTCAGCTCGTCTAGTCAAGTCATCCTTCAGCTAGATTCAAGAATTGTCCTTCAATTCGTCTACAGAATTGTTCTTCAGCTCGTCAAAAGACTCATCCTTCAGCTCGTCTAAAGTCTCATCCTTCAGCTGGTCTAAAGACTCATCCATCAGCTGGTCTAAAGACCCATCCTTCAGCTGGTCTAAAGACTCATCCTTCAGCTCATCTAAATAATTGTCTTTCAGCTCTTTCAAAGATTCGTAGTTTAGATCGTAAAAAGGGTAATTATTCAGCTCGTCTAAAGAGTCGTTATTCAGCTCGTCTAAAGAGTCGTTATTCAGCTCGTATAACGACTCATCTTTCAACTCGTGTAAAAAATCGTTCTTCAGTCGTCTAAAAAATTGTCCTTTAGCTCGTCTAAAGAGTCGTTGTATGGAGTCGTCATTCGGCTCGTCCAAAGAGTCGCCATTCAGCTCGTCCAAAGAGTCGTCATTCTGCTCGTCCAAATAGACTCCCACCATCTCGTCTATAAAGACTCGTCCTTCAGCTCGTCTATAAAGACTCGTCCTTCAGCTCGTCCTTCAGCTCGTCTATAAAGACTCGTCCTTTGGCTCGTCTATAAAGACTCGTCCTTCAGCTCGTCTATAAAGACTCGTCCTTCAGCTCGTCTATAAAGACTCGTCCTTCAGCTCGTCTATAAAGACTCGTCCTTCAGCTCGTCTATAAAGACTCGTCCTCTGGCTCGTCTATAAAGACTCGTCCTCTGGCTCGTCTATAAAGACTCGTCCTTCAGCTTGTCTATAAAGACTCGTCCTTCAGCTCGTCTATAAAGACTCGTCCATCAGCTCGTCTATAAAGACTCGTCCTTCAGCTCGTCTAAAAAGACTCGTCCTTCAGCTCGTCTATAAAGACTCGTCCTTCAGCTCGTCTATAAAGACTCGTCCTTCAGCTCGTCTAGAAAGACTCGTCCTTCAGCTCGTCTATAAAGACTCGTCCTTCAGCTCGTCTATAAAGACTCGTCCTTCAGCTTGTCTAGAAAGACTCGTCCTTCAGCTCGTCTATAAAGACTCGTCCTTCAGCTCGTCTATAAAGACTCGTCCTTCAGCTCGTCTATAAAGACTCGTCCTTCAGCTCGTCTATAAAGACTCACTGCAGCTCGTCTATAAAGACTCCCTGCAGCTCGTCTATAAGGACTCGTCCTTCAGCTCGTCTATAAGGACTCGTCCTTCAGCTCGTCTATAAAGACTCGTCCTTCAGCTCGTCTATAAAGACTCGTCCTTCAGCTCGTCTATAAAGACTCGTCCATCAGCTCGTCTATAAAGACTCGTCCTTCAGCTCGTCTAAAAAGACTCGTCCTTCAGCTCGTCTATAAAGACTCGTCCTTCAGCTCGTCTATAAAGACTCGTCCTTCAGCTCGTCTATAAAGACTCGTCCTTCAGCTCGTCTATAAAGACTCATCCTTCAGCTCGTCTATAAAGACTCGTCCTTCAGCTCGTCTATAAAGACTCCCTCCAGCTCGTCTATAAAGACTCCCTTAATTTCGTCTATAAAGACTCCCTTAATTTCGTCTATAAAGACTCGTCCTTCAGCTTGTCTAGAAAGACTCGTCCTTCAGCTCGTCTAAAAAGACTCGTCCTTCAGCTCGTCTATAAAGACTCGTCCTTCAGCTCGTCTATAAAAACTCGTCCTTCACCTCGCCTATAAAAACTCGTCCTTCACCTCGTCTATAAAGACTCCCTGCAGCTCGTCTATAAGGACTCCCTGCAGCCCGTTTATAAAGACTCCCTGCAACCCGTCTATAAAGATTCCCTGCAGCCCGTCTAAAAAGACTCCCTGCAACCCGTCTATAAAGACCCCTTGCAGCTCGTCTATAAAGACTCCCTCCAGCTCGTTTATAAAGACTCCCTCCAACTCGTCTATAAAGACTCCCTCCAGCTCGTCTATAAAGACTCGTCCTTCAGCTCGTCTATAAAGACTCGTCCTTCAGCTCGTCTATAGAGACTCGTCCTTCAGCTCGTCTATAAAGACTCGTCCTTCAGCTCGTCTATAAAGACTCGTCCTTCAGCTCGTCTATAAAGACTCCCTCCAGCTCGTCTCGTCTATAAAGACTCCCTCTGCCTCCTACATACTTAAGCTCATCTATAAGGACTCCCTTCAGCTCGTCTGTGGCTTGTCCTTTAGTTTGTCTAAAAAGTTCAGGTTGCCTATAATGACTACTCCAGCTCATGTCCCCGCATCTTGTCATTGAAAACACCCCGTATCGTCTTTCGCCTAGTCTCTATGGCCGCCCTTCAGCCCGTCTATTGAGTCGTCCTTCAGCTCGTCTATGAACCTTGTTTTTTCTCTTCGCCCTGTTTTCTTTAACGTCGGTCCCTCTTACCTTTTCGAGTGTGCCTTGCGAAAAAAATTATAAATTCCTTAGAGAACCATATAAGACATGATGTGACATATCACGTCTGGAAATTCTGCACAAAAAAAGTGAAAAACCGGAAACAAAAAAATACTTTTTCCTCATTTCCCCACTTAAATATTGACTACTTTGACATTCTAGCTTTGAAGTACAACAAAATGTACGTGCCAAGGAAAATTGTACAAAGCAGAAGACGAAGAAAGAAAAAACTACATTTCAAATAATGACAATAAAAGGACATGAACACGAACATTCTGTTAGACGACCGTAAGACAAAGTCCTGCAATCGGTATAACCAAGCGGTGGGGTGGTTAAAGTAAGACAGGAATAGAAATAAAACCAAATGACATGAGAAAAGCCATTATAGCTGGTTCATATGTACACGAAAACAACAACAACAACAACAACAGCAATAACTCGATGTAAAATGAGGCAAAAAGGACATCAAGAGGTAGCAGGACATTTAAGGGTAACGGAAAGCCGGGGACAAAGAGATGCTTGAAGCAAACCGGAAGGAAGTTCAAACATTATAAGTACGAAACATGTTTAACAAGATTATCAAAGAACAAAATCGAACTGAATGGAGTGGAGTGGAGGGAAAGTGTAGCGCCGCAGCAAAGCAGAAGAAAGTCAATACTGTTTGGGACATCATGCACTGCTACTTAAATATTGCCGCCAAAAGGCACAAACCCTCCCCCATCCTACATCGTCAGTGAGGGGAACAAACACACAAAACGTTTGCAAACAGGAAATGAAAGGAAGCGGTTGACTTTCAGGTTGTTAATTTTGCTTGCATAGCCAGCCATTCGACACGACTAACGACTCTGGGCAATGATCAAAAAGACTTTTTTTTTGGCTAGCAAAGAAAAAATCCGGGAAAAATTATTGCGTGTACAACGACCATTTGGGGAGCAATAAGAACAAAAAAAAACTGTGCAAACGCTAAGAGATTAAATGTTAAGTTTGAAAAGTTTGACTAAAATGCGAACACGATTTTTTTTTGGGGGAACGCAAACCAAGAGATTATAACTGCAGCAGCAGCAGGTTTATAAGAACTTCAGCAATTGGTCCGTCCACGCACACACATTCGACATAAAATATAGTAATTTTTATTTCAAATCAAATAAATTTTTAGGGCCCAAACAACAGTCATAAAGCGAACATAAAAAAGTTACTAATGAAACGGCACGGCCACTTTCCAGAACAGGAAATTTTATGATAGCCGAAGTTTGGCAGGCCGATTTTGAACAGGAGCACCAGGCACGTAATATTGAAAGCAGAGGGGAGATCGAGTTGCATATATAGAGTGAGATATATTTTATGACCATCGTTATTTGTAGACAATGGTTAAAATTCGTAATAAAACAATTTTTCGAAAGATGTTCGGGACACGGAGTGGGAAAAGGGTTTATTTTATTTATCCCCGCAATCTGTGACAATATTTTTTTTGTGGAATGTAATATTTGATTGCATTCATTACCCATCAGGAGTTGTAAAATGTTTTATGGATTTCGCTATAAAAATATGTGGTTGATAAATTAGGAAATTTTAGAGAAGAGTCAAAAAATCAAGGGCAAATATAGACTTGATTTTTGTTGTCTATGTCTCAATTTTACCCTTTTCCAAGGGGTTCTCCTTCTTCTGTTTAAAAACCTGCTCATACCCAAAAGTTCGCTTTTGAACGCCAGTAAAATGTCTTATATAGACACCCATAAAGATTCCTCTAAACCCCTTGCAGCGATCACCTATAGCTGCCTAGAAAGGTGTCCCCATACCATACATAAATAATGCTTTCAGTTCATCTGTATTTACTCCCCAAAACGTCTCCGGCCACACTGGATGGCGTATAAAGTCTTCATCCTTGCTATTTAGAAGATTTTCTTTAAGTCCTCTTCAGATGTCCATAAAATCTGAATATCCGTCATCCATAAAAGTATTTCTGAGATGTCCAGATGTCCACACAATCTGAATTTCCGTCATCCATAAAAATATTTCTGAGGTCGATTTTATGAGAGATCGTTTATCGTTAAAAAGTCTAAAGAGGTTCTGTCGTCATTTTGACATTTATGAAAGCGTTTCTATCCATAGGAAAAATAGTAGAATGAATCAATTCTGATGCAGTGCTGAGAGCAACAGCAATGGAAGATCTGCACACTACTAATCGGCCTTGATGGGTATTTGGTCATTATAATATTGAAGGAAATGAGAAAACTGATGAGTTGGGTTCGCAGTCAACGGATCTTAAAGTCGCCGACATGTTCAGCTCTTCTTCAGAATTTCCCAGTCTATAAAAAAACTATCATTCGACAACTTAGAGACCCTTAGGACTACCATTGAGTCGTCAGAATGCATTCCCTTTCGATCCACCTCAGACGCCGTCTGAGGTGACCTTCTAACGCATATAAATATTTCCTTCCGTTAGGACCTTAAGGAGACCCGTATGATTTATGAAAGCCTTAGAAAATGTGTCCGCTTAAAAGCTTTTCTAAGGCCTTAGCATCAAATTTTAGAATATGTTTAGATTTGTTCGAATTGGTCATCTTTGTCACGAATTGTGGCCTTCAAACGTATAATAAAACCGTCACACGCTGCCCGAATGTTGCTCTGCGGTATTTTGGCTCATTACGGGCGTGGCGCTTACCGATAATTTGGTATTTTTTAGTGCCAAGCTTGCTTTCCAAAATACTCCAGACACAATGGTCCAACGGATTGGTATCCGGAGATTTTGGATGTCATGGTTCGCTGGAAATGAAGCGAGGAACCTCAGCTTGTAACCATTCTTGGGTGGCGCGTGCTGAGTGCGATGGTGCTGAGTCCTGTTGGAATGTCCAAGGTCTGCGGCAAAAAGGTTTGCGTGCCCAAGGCTTTAATACACCCTCCAGAATATTTTCGTGATAATATTCAGCATTTATTCTGATGCCACGGTCGATTAATTCGAGCGGAGAGCGACCATCGGCTGTTATGGCGGCCCACACCATGACTATGACCGACGCTTTAGTTCTGGTGGCCAACCGAGGGTGCACATTTTCAGCTGACCTCTTTGGCAAGTTGCGGTGTAAGTCCTTGCTCTTTTTGGAATTTCAATGGCTTTACCAGGATCTCATCCGTTTATGAATTGGGTTCCCTTCTTCAGTCTCTTCGTAGACCGGAGACCTTGTTTCAGAAGTTCGCTTCTAAAATAGACTCACTTTCTTATGATATTTAGAATATATCATTTGTAGCTTGTCTATAAAAGAGACTTTCATTCAGCTAGTCATACAGTGTTGCCCATATTCGACGGACCTTTGGGCCCATTGCGTCAATTGCATGTTTTGCGTCAATTGAATTTTGTACGGGAACAAATGCAAATCAATGCGAATAATCCGTTGTAAAGTGAACCGAGCCATGCCCAACTGCTGAGAACGGCGTTTTTGGGATGTTCTTGGGGACCTCTCAACACTGGCTCGTTAGGCAGCGATATTCTCGGCCGATCGCCTTGGTCGACTTTTATATGACCTCTTCGGATTAGAAAGAGCCTTACCAGTCGAAAATTTTTCGTATAAACGCTTAATGGTGTTTTTAGAAGGCGCACTTCTCACATTTTTTAATGTTTTAAAAGCACGTTGAGTTTTCACAATTGACTTCTTGTAAATTTCAACTATTCAGAGCGCTCGCGTGGCGTGTATTGGTTCATGGTAAAAATCTGCTTGGACTGACGCTTCAAACACGGTATGTCATTAAGCGATGTGACATCTCTGTCAAAAGTTATGGCGTTGCCAGATGGGTCCGTCGAATATGGGCAACCCTTTACAATATAGTCTCCTTTACATCGTCTATATACACTTAGCACGTCCTAGACATATACTACCTCTCTTATTGAAATATTCTTCTCAATTAATTCCATTTTTATAACATCGTACATAAGAGATTATTCTACGTATCATTTATAACAAGTAAAAAAGCTGTAAGTTCGGCCGGGCCGAACATTTTATACACTCCACCATTTGGTACAAATTTGGCAATTTCCAAAAAAAAAACCGTTAAAAATTCTGTTAAAATCTTAAAAATACCGAATGCTTATACGACGACGTGGGCCTGCATAGGCAACTTTTGTCATAAATTATTACAATATTTAAATGCGAAATTTGAAGAAAAATCTGTTTATAATGTAGCTAAAATCGTCAAAATACCGAATATGGGGGGTACCGTTATATGGGGGCTATACGAAGATGTGGACCTGCACAGACAATTTTCTGGCATGGGCTGAAGTATCCATTACGAACTTCACATGCGAATTTTGAAACAATCCCTGTAAATAATGTCGCTAAAATCATTAAAATACCGAATATCGGGGGTATCGTTATATGGGGGCTATATGAAGACGTTTACCTACATGTCTCATTTTTTGACTTTGGATGAAGTATCCATTACGAACTTCAAATACCAACTTTGAAACGATTCCGGTAAACAATGTCGCTAAAATAATCAAAATACCGAATATCGGGGGATACCGTTATATGGGGGCTATATGAAGACGTGGACCTGCACAGATAATTTTCTGTCTTAGGCTGTAGTATCCATTACGAACTTCAAATACCAAAATTGAAATTATTCCGGTGAATAATGTCGCTAAAATCATCAAAATACCGAATATCGGGAGGTATCGTTATATGGGGGCTATATAATAACTTGGACCTACACGGCCCATTTACGAACTTAACCTGCCTACTGGGAAAATATACATGTGTGCAAAATTTTAGCCTTCTAGACGGACAGACAGACAGACACACAGACAGACAGACGGACATGGCTAAATCGTCTTAGAATTTTACGCTGATCAAGAATATATATACTTTATTGGGTCTGACATGAATATTTCGAGTTACAAACGGAATGACAAAATTAATATACCCTCCATAGTATGGTGGAGGGTACAAAAATGGTTATATATCCCTTCGTGTATAAAAAGATTTCCGTCCAACTCCCTCCTTTTACGTTGTTTTTCTAATATTCAGAATTAAATACCTTTGTGATCATTATTTTCAAACATGATATTCGATATTTATTTAATTTTCGCATTTAGCCCCACAATTAAGCAACAGAATTTTGAAGTCTTTAAAAAAAAGAATTCCTATTTCAAAGGTATTCATTCCTTAGTAATTACTTAAATACCACAATGGTAAATCAATCTTGTTTTTTATTTTTGTTTTTGGTGATGCAACCATCCAATCTCTTTTATGCTTTCATTAAACACCAAGAGAACTACACAACAACGAAACAAAAACAAAACACATCATAAAAACCGCGCATACCTCGGACAGCAGCAATAAATACTTGGCATTCTGCTAACTTCGAAAGATTCCGAAACGATGATTACTCTGGGCAAACATTTTTTCGGTTTTTTTTTTTTTGAGGAATATCTACCGTTTTAGTCGTCGTTATTCTACCACTTCCACTCCGATGCAGTCCATCTCCATTTTCTTATTGCCTGCCCGGCCATCATCAAATGATTTGGAGCAGTTGGTTTTTATGTGTCCGGCCTTTGTTGTTGCTGCTACTGTTGCCGTTGTTTGTTTGCGGTACCCAAACAACATTTTATTTGAGAAAAATTTGTTTCATTTCATGTTTTATGGGGCGTGTTTTTTGTTTGTTTGAACTTCTTTGATGTTGAAACAAAAACAAAAAAAGTGGAGAGAGAATGGCAAAAAATGGCCATAAAACAGTTCTACAAACCATAAATAGCTATAAAAACAAACTTTTTCTGTTGGCCAATATCTTTGAAACCCTTTAGTTGCAAGCAAATGACAAAGCAAAAAAAATGTTGCACAGATTTTTAAGTAATAAATATTAAAGAGATTACAAAAAAATATCAAAGCAAGGGTGGTACTGATAAGGATACTAGGAAGGATGTCTGAATAATAGAGGTTTATTTTATTTTGGATGTGAAGGGTATGTGAAGCTTTTTGAGGCCAAGTATTTGTTGCCTTCCTGACGGAGAAGTCTTTCAAAGGATCCCCCAGGATATATAACAGACTTTTACTAGGTCTTCTAGACACAGAACAGCTCCAAAGTGTCGTCTAGATATAAAAGACCTTTTTTGTTCTTCTATATCTATAATACCCACTGGTGGGGTTCTGTTTTTAGAAATATTATTGAAAGTCTCTTTTATTTAAAGAGGACCCTTCGGAGGTCTTCTACATCTAGAGGACCTATCGGAGGTCTTCTACATGTAGAAGGCCTATTAGAGGTCTTCTTACATATGTGAGAGACCTTTTCGGGTACTTCAATATGTAGAAACTCTATTAGAGGCCAGCAGAACCTCGACTATATACAAAAGACTTTGAAAGGTTCTATTAGGTTTACAATGCCTCCAAAGTGTCTTCTATAGGATGAGAAAAAAAACTGCAACTAATTTCAGACTGCTGTCATTTCTAAGCCACTCATCCGACAGCTGTTAAAATCATTCCAGTGACAGCTCATTATATTGTTTACAAGCGTACAAAAGCATTTTATTGAGGATTTTCCAGAAAAAAAGTTATTCGTGATGGAATTCTGGCGGGATAGTGAAATTTCTTTATATTTGGCTGGAAAACCACAAGTGGCTATCGTTAGAGCACTCCAGCATTTAAATGTGAATAAATCTTTTGTGTCTCGTACCATCTCTCGTTACCGTGATACTGGTAGCGTAGCCCGACGTCAAGAGGGTGGACGGAAGAAAACAAGAACATCAGCCGAGATGGTTCGAAAAATAAAGAAACGACTTGATCGAAACCCACGTCACAGTGGCCGAAAAATGGCTCGTGAGCCTAACATATCGCAATATTCCATTCGGCAAATATAGAAAAATGAGCTCGGGATAAAGCCATTGGAATTCCAAAAAGTGCAAGAACTTACACCGCAACAGAAAGAAAATAGACTTAAAAGAGCTAAAGAATTGCTTCGCTTGGCCGAAAGTGGTTAACTGTCGAATTTGGTTTCCTCCGATGAAGAAATATTCGTTGTCCAGCAGTTTGGTCAGCTGAAGAGTCTAGCCAAAGAGATCAGCTGAAAATGTGCACCTTTGGTTGGCCACCAGAACCCAAGCGACGGCCATGGTGATGGTGTGGGCCGCCATAACAACCGATAGTCGCTCTCTGTTCGTATTAATCTACCGTGGCATCAGAATAAATGCCGAATATTATCGCGAAAATATTCTGGAGAGTGTATTAAAGCCTTGTGCACGCAAACATTTAGACCGCAGACCTTGGACATTCCAACAGGACTCAACACCACCGCACTCAGCACGCGCCACCCAAGAATGGTTACAAAATGAGGTTCCTCGCTTCATTTCCAGTACACAATGGCTCACCCTGTACATATCTATAAGACCCGTTGGAGGCGTTCTGTGTCTAGAACACCAGTTGAATATACAGAGGACCCTTTGGAGGTTTTCTACGTCTAGAACTCCTATTAGAGCTCTTCTATGCCTATAAGACCCTTTAAAAGCCTTCTATACCTAAAATACATTTGGTAAGTCTTCTATATGTGGAAGGCCGTTTGGAGGACTGCAGAAGGTGGTCTATATACAAAAGATCTTCAAAGGTTCTTCTAAGTTTACAACACATCCACAGATTCTGCTAGATACAAACGATCTGCCCAAAGTCTTCTACATAAAGAAAACTACCACAAACTTTTATATATACAAGCTCTCCAAAGGCTCTTCTAGATAAAGAAGACTTTCACTAAGATGTCCAATAGACCTTAAAGATATGGAAGACCTCCAAAGGATCTTCCAGGTATGAAATGCCATGCCTAGGAACAAAGGGTCTTCTAGATATAGAAGACCTAGAACCTTCAAAAGGTCTCCTTGATATAGAAATCTTCAAAGGCACTTCTAGGAATAGAAGACCTTCAATATAAGACCCATTCAAGATATGAATGACCTCCAAGAGGTCTTCTAATGCCTCAAAACGCCTAATATGCGTTGAAATTTACTATTCCTATTGAAATTTCCTATTACTTTGTAACCCTTATCCCCTACGAGTATCTTCTTGCTGGCTTATCAACAGATCAGATTGAGAGATAGCTGAAGAAAGATTTTATCCTAATGCCAGATTATTCCTTAATGGATGATAACAATTTACACCTCTCGCAGTCATGGCGGTGAGAAGCACCAAGGGTACCAACGGCAAACAAAGAGCAGCAAGATATCATTCAGTTTCTTACCTCCTTTACCTACCACTACCCATGAAGAACACACAATAACGCAAATTTGCATTATTACATCCGTTTGGCAGATTAGATAATGACAGTTGCTTCCCAATACACAAATTTTTAATCTAGGAGCGTAAAATCCGACCTTTTGTTACGACAAAACAAAACAATACTAAATATGCAAATTCATTTTATTCAAAGATAAACTAAAGGACTCCATCCGCAACAATCCTTGGCAATATGGGCATCTGTGCATGTAGTTATGGCGTGGTGTATGTGAGACATTAACATAAACATAGAAAGTGGTTACAACACTAGGTGGCTGCTTACGATTCAGCGAACGTCGTCATCAGCAGTCTTTGTTGTCAAACTACATCAAAAAGTTTCAAAGAACAGCCAACAACACTAACAACAATTACCATAAAAAGGACAATGCTAAAATGAAATAACTGGGTACCACTGCTGCTGCTGCCGCTGTTTTTCCCTGGAACTTTGCCGTCATCCTATCTCTGTGTCGCAACACTATCCTCAAATGAAGAACTCTACGTGCGTCAGCTGTGCCACAGGAGTTACCTCGTTTTTGGTCTGGTTGATGGGTGTTTTTCTTTTGTTTTTCATTATTCTCTTTCAAAGCAACCCCACCATCCTTTTTATTCTGCTTTCTTAAAGATTCCTGTGAACCAGCCATGGATGGAGACGAGATGGAGGTAGAAAAAATATGAAAAATCTTCTAAAGCAAAAAACGAAGGAATAAAAACAAAAGAAACTTAAACTTGACAATAAATGCGACATTCAGCGATTTAAGCAAGGCAGCGAGACATTTGAAATGTCAGTCAGTCCGTCGACCCAGGGCATGACAAGTCATACTTTACGGTAATAAAACGGAAACAGGCCTGACAGAAATAAATTAAGTCATTCCGTTCCGTTGTGGACGAATGGAACGTAACGCCAAGTTGGAAAGAGAAACAATTGATGGAGCGGCGGCGGCGGGTTCACAAAAGAACACGCACCCAAAGGAATGAACAGTTTGTATTCTTTCTCAGGATATTAAAAGTTCTGCTCGTTGTTGTTGCTGCTGCTACTGTTCGCTCATTCATCCATTCATTAAGTAAGAATGATGTGGCACATTTCCCGGCTTCAATGACCAAGGATGTTGTATTAAATTTAATTATGGGTTAATTGTTAACGAGCAGCGCTCAATTGCGCCTTAAGGGCACACATTTGGGGTTCACAGAGAATTAGAAGGAAATGGAAGAAGTTTCAAAATTATTTCTTTGGCATATCTTTTTTGGAATATTGTAAGCCAAAATACCCTTGATACTGCTAAAATTTGTCTTATCGAAGTAATGGTTTTAGAAACTAGGTCTTTTTGGGCCTAACCAGATTTGCCCAATCGACTCTCGGAGTATCCAGTTTATTCCCAACATGGCACAGCATAATATTTTTCCCAAACATAGGTCAAGTGCGGAGATGCGTAATTTCGGATTACTCGTTCTCACTCACTAGAGTCTCTCATTAAACTAGGGACATCTTCATAATTAAATCTGACTAAGGTCAGGTGAGAAAATGGACTTTATTGGCCCTCCCCATATATACTACCTTCACACAAATTTAGAATTTCGAAAAGTTATAAATATCGATGTGTACATTTAGTGTTAAAATTTCTTCAAACGTCATGAATCGCAAAATTTTTATGAATATTGGAACAATATTGGATATTGAGTATTTTAGCCCACCTTCCTCGTACTTCTTCTATAAAAGAGCAAAATGTACACAAAAATAGTACGCATAAGCTGGTGGGAAAGCAGAATATAGTCCAAATTTGGCACATGTAATATTTACATACTGAGGCTAAGGTCAGGTGGGAAAATTAACAAGTATATATGCAGCTAAGTTTAGCCGGACTGAACTTTTAATACCCTCAACAATTTGGAAGGGTCTTGAAATAAGGAAAAAAAATCTGTCGAAAAATAACACTTAAAAACGTGAATGTGCAAAAGTACTTTTTCTCATAGGCTGTAGTCAATTCCGGTGACTAGTATTGCTAAAATCATTAAAATACAAAAAAAAAAAAAAAAAACTCTTCGAAGACGTGGACCAGCATAGACAAGTTTCTGTCATATGCTGGAACTTCAAATGTGAAACAAATTTATGATGTCTCTGGAATCGTTAAAATATCCAATATTGAGAGGTACTGTTATATGCGAGCTATACAAAAACGTGAACCAACATAAACTATTTACGAACTTTACCAACCTACTGGCAAAATTCACATGTATGTAAAATTCTAGACTTCTATAGCTTGATTACAACAGACAGGCATCTCTAAATCGACTAAGAATTTTACGCTGATCCAGAGTATATTTCGAGGAGTTACAAACTGAATGACGAAGTTAATATACCCTCCATAGGATGGTGAAGGTATAAACCTATTAAACCACTCTCCTACTGGTACCTCCCCACAATAGGTCAACATTTTGAATAATAACTCCCGTAAAATGTAACTCAATGTCGATTTTTTCAATTTTGTTGAAAATGGAATATATGGGCCCATTTTTCATGACAATATATCTATATTTTTAACAGAGTTGGGTGACTAAATGAATGACGGGCTGGCTGAATCATCAACGCACAGACGAAACGGCTGAAGCTAGAATTTTGACCCAAGGTCTGGTGTGAAGTTGGAATATATCGGTACACTCCTTCTGGTACCATCCCCACAAAGTGTCAAAATTTTGAATTTCCATGAATCTCATGGAATTAACATCTGATTCCAATCAGGTACATATCAATATTTCTATAAACACTTCCATAAACAAGATCTGTTATATAGATGGGAGAGATCGGAGCAATTCTTCTGGTACCTCTCACACAATGGGTCAAAGTTTAGAATGACTAAAACCTTTATAAAATCCGACATAAGCATCCGGTGTTCTTCATATTACACACATTACAATATTTTTTTTTAACACAAGATCTGTTGTATAAATGGTAGAGATCGGACTATTTCTTCTGGTATTGGTATTGGATATAAATGTTAGATTTTCTTGTAATTTTGCCCATACCAATATTTTTTTTATCTATATTAGGTGAAATATAACAAGTAAAAAAGCAGTAAGATCGGCCGTGCCGAACTCTGATTACCCTCCACCATTTGGAACGAATTAGGACATTTTCAAAAAGTTAAAATAAAATCCATTAAAAATTCTGTTAAAATCTCGGAAGGTGGCGATAAATGACATTGTTGACCTATATAGACAAATCTTTGTCTGGCGATGAAGTACTCACAAATAACTCCTTGCATAGAATTTAATACAATTCCGTTGAAAAATGTGGCTAAAATCATCAAAATACCGAATATAGGGGGGTACTGTTATATGTGGACTATATGATATCGTGGACCTATATAAAGAACTCCCTGTCAGGGGGTAAAGTGTTCACCAAGAACCCCTTGTGTAGAATTTCAGACAATTCCGTTGAAAAACGTGGTGAAAATCATCAAAATACCGAATATAGGGGGGTACTGGACCTATATAGATAATCCTCTTTCAATGAATAAAATACTCACAAGGAACTCGTTGTGCGGATTTTCAGACAATTCCATTGGAAAATGTGGCCAAAATCATCAAAATCCCGAATATCGGGGGATACCGTTGTGTGGGGTTTATACGATATTTTGGACCCATATAGACAATTCCCTTTCAGGGGGTAAAGTGCCCACAAGGAACCCCTTGTGTAGAATTTTAGACAATTCCGTCGAAAAATGCGACTAAAATCATCAAAATACCGAATATCGGAGGGTACCGTTATATGGGGGATATACGATATCGTGGACCTATATAAACAATTCTCTTTCAGGGGGTAAAGTACCCACAAAGAACTCCTCGTGTGGATTAGAAATGTGGAAATACAGAATATCGGGGGTACCGTTATATTGGGGCTATACGATATCGTGGACCTATATAGTTAATTCTCAGCCAAGGGATAAAGTGCTCTTAGAGAACAGCTTGTGTGGATTTTCATACAATTCCATTGAAAAATGTGGCTAAAATCATAAAAATACCGGATATAGGGGGTACCGAACTTCACCAACCTGCAGACAAAAGAGGGATCTGGGCAAAATTTTAGCTTTCTATCTTTATTCGTTTAGCCTGTAGCGTGATTACAACAGACGGACGGACATTTTAAAAATTTCTAAAAATTTTCAAGTATCTCATATAAATTGAAGTATAAATAGCTAATATAGTCCACAACCGGTACGTCGCAATATTTTTATAATATTTTCTTAGGTTCTATACGAAATGGACAATATTCCCTTGAAATCCACTCCATAGAGGGTCAACAATTTGAATAATCATAACAGAAGAGAAAATATATTTAAATAATCGAACATTGGATAAGGTTATACATCCTTCGGTAAAACCGAAACCCCAGTAAATTTCGAAAGAAGTGGTAAACATTGAAGACGCATGTATCGGCGTTTTGAAAGGTTATATCGAAATGTAACCCAAGTAAATGTGGTAAGTAACAAACTCACTCTGAACTTGGCTCACATTTTACCTCCAGACTTGAAACAATATTTCAAGTCTTGGTAGGCATTTATATTTTCAATTTTGACATGAATTCAAAAACACCAATCTCTCTCTACACACAAATAACTTGTTTATTTAATATAATAATACAAATTTAATTTTATTGATGTTATTTACTGAACCATTATAGAAATCTGTTCCCCCCCTTTTCCCCCCAAACACACAAGTCTTATTGTGAATAGAGAACTGCTGCTTGAGATGCGAACAAAAACATTATTCATGCTATTGAATCTTTTCAAAAACGCAGCCTGTTGTTTAAAGTTTCCAAAGAAAATAAATGGAATGAAAAGCCCGAGAAAACAAAAAACAAAAAAATTAAAAGTAGAACACACAGCCGGTAGTCTTAAAGCGCAAAATAAATTTAAGTTGTGTTTTTTTGTTTTTATGAAAAAAGAAACAACAACAACGAAAACAGAAGCCCACAAAGGAAAGAAGAAAACAAGAAGTTTGTTGCTTTTCAAAGGATATTTTCGCTCAGACTTGTTCGCCAGTTTGTTTGCCAAACAAAAGAAGATAAATGTTTGCATGGCTTCTGGGTGGGGATGTGAGAGTGTTCGTGTTCGTATGTGTGTGTGCAAGTGAGCGTGAATAAAGGGAAGGCGAGTAGAAAACAAGCTCCTTAAAAACTAAATGCTTTGAAATTTTTCGCATTGTTTAAGCTGCTGCTGCTGCTGCTGCTACTTCTGCTTTGAATTGTTACTTTGCCTGGGTTTTTTGTTTTATTTTTCGTTTTTGCAGCTAAGTAGTAACAACATCTATTTGGGCCTACAGCAAATCCCTTTGGGGTCACAAAGACGTTAAGGACATAGTTTTGCTGTGTGTGTGTTTTTTTCTTCTTCTTACTAGACCCGCAGGCTTGCCAGCCCATTATATCGTGTATTGTCCTTTTCTGGGTTAGTTGTAGCTGCAGGGAACCTCCTAAATGTAGCGAACGAAATATTCTTTGTCATCATAAATGTCCTTGCCGAACATCTGAGGCAATTGAAGATGTATGTGCGCACTTAATTTTCAAATACGTCAAATTTGTTTTATTGCGTATTGGAATTCGGGGAAATTGTCACTGTGTTATGCTGGTAGTTGGTAAAGGAGATTTTTTTGGAAAAAATAAAAGAAATGGTAAAATGTTATATTTATTGAGGATGTTCTGCATTAATGACATTTTTTAAATCATTGTCATTTATTTGTTCATTTCAGATTTTCAAGGGGTACATGATGATTAGATATTGAACTCATATAAGAACTTATGCCGCAAGAGAAAGAAAATAGACTTAAAAGAGCTAAAGAGTTGCTTTGCTTTACCGAAAGTGGTGATCTGCCGAAATTGGTTTTCTCCGATGAGAAAACATTCGTTGCCCAGTTGTTTGTAAACAAAAAAATGATCGTGTTTACTTGCCAAAGGGGTGGCCCTCTATTGGCCACCAGAACTCAAGCGCCGGCCATAGTGATGGTGATGATGACGGCCGATGGTCGCTCTCCGCTCGTATTAATCGACCATGGCATCAGAATAACTGCCAATTATTATCGCGAAAATATTCTGGAGGGTGTATTAAAGCCATGGACACGCAAACATATTGGCCGCAGACGACATTCAAACAGGACTTAGCACTATGGTACTCAGCACACGTCACCCAAGAATGGTTACAAAATGAGGTTCGTCGCTTCATTTCCCGCGCACAATGGCCACCAAAATCTCCGGATACCAATCCGTTGGACTATTGTGTCTGGAGTGTTTTGGAAAGCAAGGTTGGCACTAAAAAATACCAAAGTGTCGATCACCTCAAGAAAGCGCTTCGCCGGGTATGGGCCAAAATACCGCAAAGCAACATTCGGGCAGCATGTGACGGTTTCATTATGGCCGAAGGCCATAATACGTGCTAAAGGTGACCAGTTCGAACCAATCTAAACTTATTCTAAAATTTGAAGCTATTTCCGACATTTTTTTGCTTTCATTCAATAAAATTAAAAACTAATTAAAAATTATGGCGTTTGACTTTGCTGCAGTTTTTTAGGTCCACAATATCGTTTAGCCCACATACAACGGTACCCCCAATATTTTTTGACGATTTTAGGTACAATATTCACCGAAAGTGTGTGAAATTTCGTATTTGAAGTTCCTTATAGGTACTACAGCCTGTGACAAAAAATTGTCTATGCAGGTCCAGGTTTCATATAGCCCGGATATAAGGGTACCTCCCTAAATTCGGTATTTTGATGATTTTAGCGACATTATTCACCGGATTTTTCTCATGTTTCGTATTTGAATATTGTAATGGCTTATGACAAAAGTTGTCCATGCAGGTCCACATCTCCGTATAGACCCCAATATAACGGCTATATGTGGAATTTTTATTCAATTTTTAACGGATTTTTTTTTTTAATTTCAAAATTCGTTCCAAATGGTGGAGGGCATTCAAAGTTCGGCCCGGGCGAACTTACTGCTTTTTTACTTCTTTATTTCAAAAAACTTTCCTATACCTTTGAAGCATCATATTTTTAGAAAATCTATGTTTTTTTTTTTTTTTTTTGGGGGGGGGGGGGGGGGTTGGAGTGTTAGAATTTTTACTATAAGTAATATATAAATATATAATATTGACATAACTTACTGATAGGGGTCCCCCATTTAAACTAGGTCTTCTTGATTTTACGTTTCTTTACTAAAAATGTGTTTCCTTCATTACCTATAAATATCAATCTCCACACATGCTGCATACCACCACAATTCAATTCAACTTAATTTATTCCGGCCATAAATATTTACCACAAACATTCCAGAAAACCGCCAACTTTAAAACAATCCTAGGAACTGATCCTTTTTTATTTTTTTTTTTTGCAACCTTGTTATCGCCAAACAAACAACTTAAAAACATTTAATTCCTCACCAAAAAAGGGGTATTAACAAATGAGGATATGGTTATTTGGATACATATTTTTTTGCTGTTGCTGCCATAGAACCTAATCTTTATTTCTATTTTGCCGCAACTTTGTGTCCTACAATTCCAAGGTATTTGTTTTTGTTATTCCTTTGATGATAACATCGTTTGAAGTTAACATTGTCTCCTACCTCGGTTTTTTCCGTTTTTTTTTCTTTCTCATAGGTAAAGATTTTCTAGGTGTGTTTTTGGTGCTTCTTTTTTTAAATATTGTGTTTAAGGTAGGGATAGATGGCGAATGATTTTGGAAGAGACCCAAACAAAGAAAGGTAGCTATTATAGAAATAAGAAAAAAAAAAACATTCATTTTAACATTCGAACTGGAATTAGTTACAGCCATGTTTCGGCCCATTCTACAGCCAAGGGTATGTGTGCAAAAAATTAAAGGCATAGAACTTTTGTTTTTGTTATTTTTATTTTTAGGGAATTGCCTTGAGGTGTTATTAGAAGGAATTCTACGACGACCTTTTTTCTCTGAATTGTAAAAATGAAACCGTAGAAAATTCTTGTGATTAACAGGAAATTGTTATTATCAGTTTTGTTGCTTGCGAGCGAATATTTTTAGGTTTAATTTAAGCTGTATAAAATATGAACCTTTGGCTGAGGATTAAATTTCGGCGTAATTTTTCAATTTCTTTGAAGTTGAATTCTAAAGTTTTTATTGGTTTATTTTTGTAATGATTAAATTGGAAAAGCTCGGAGTGGGAGCTTTTAACTTATTTGTTTTAAAAAAAATCTGTGCAGGACGTAGAAACATTTCTTTTGGACCTAGTCGAGACTTACAGGTAAAAATATCGTAACCATTGTTTTCGTAGTTTTCAAACAAATATTTTACTGCACTGAAATAGAAAGGTTATTCTGCTTTTGCTCCGACTTTGCAAACCCTAATATTTGTAGCAGTTCTATATGATACCGGGTGAGATAAAAAAATGCAAACGCCATAATTTTTACATTTTTTTAAATTTAATTGGATGAAAGCAAAAAATGTCGGAAATAGCATCAAATTTTAGAATAAGTTTAGATGTGATCGAAATGTGAATGTTGCTCTGCGGTATTTTGGCCCATTCCGGGGATTTTGGTAGCCATAGTGCGCTGAAATTGAAGCAAGGAACCCCATTTTGTAACCATTCTTGCTTGTCCACGGCTTTAATACACTCTCCAGAATATTCTCGCGATATATTCGGCTTTTATTATGATGCAACGGTCAATTAATACGAGCGGAAAGCGACCATAGGCTTTTATGGCGGCCCACACCATCACCATGCCGGCGCTTGAGTTCTGGTGGCCAACCGAATGTGGACATTTTCAGCTGACCTCTTTGACAAGTGAACACGATAATTTTGTTTGTTTACGAACTGCTGGACAACGAATGTTTTCTCATCGGAAAAAACCAAATTCGCCAATTCACCACTTTCGCCTAAGCGAAGCAACTCTTTAGCTCTTTTGATTCTATTTTCTTTCTGTTGCGGTCTAAGTTCTTGTACTTTTTGGAATTTCAATGGCTTTACACCGAGACCATTTTTCAATATTTGCCGAATGGAGTATTGCAATGTGTTCAGCTCACGAGCCATTTTTCGGCCACTGCGACGCGGGTTTCGATCAACTCGCTTCTTTATTTTACGAACCGTTTTTCTGAGGTTGCTGTTTTCTTCCGTCCACTTCCTTGACGTCGGGCAGTAACGAGCGATGGTGTGAGACACAAAAGATTTATTCACATTTAAATGCTGAAGTGCTCTAACGATAGCCACTTGTGGTTTTCCAGCCAAATATAAGGAAATCTCACTATCACGCTTGAATTCCATCACGAATAATTTTTATTTTCGAAAATTCTCAACAAAATATTTTTGTACTCTTGTAGACAATATAATGAGCTGTCATTGGAATAATTTTAACAGCTGTCGGACGAGTGGCTTAGAAATGACAGCAGCCTGAAGTTGGCTCAGTTTTTTTCATCTCACCCTGTATATTCTCGATCAGAGTAAAATTCAAAGACGATTTAGCCTTATCCGTGCGTTTGCCCGTCTGTTGGAATCACGATAGAGTCAACGAATAAAGATAGGAAGCTAAAATTTTGCGCAGATCAGTTTTTTGTCTGCAGGTAGGTCAATTCCAAGATGGGCTATATCGGTCCACGATATCGTGTAGTCTTCATATAACGGTAGCCCTCGACATTCGGTATTTTGATGATTGTAGCTTAATTTTTCAATGAAATTGTCTGAAAATACACAAAAGGAGTTCCTTTTGAGTACTTTACCCCCTGAAAGAGTAGTGTCTATATAGGACCTCCATATAACGGTACCTTCCAACATTCGGTATGTTGATAATTTTAGCGACCTTGTTCACAGGAGCTGTTCCAAATTTCGTATTTAGAGTTTGTAATGGGAACTACAGTCTATGCCAGAAAATTGTGTATGCAGGTCCACGTATAAATTTCTTCGTATAAACCCCAATATAACGGCTATGTTCGGTATTTTTAAGATTTTAATATAATTTTTAACGGATTTTAATTTTTTGAAAATGTCCAAATTAGTTCCAAATTGTGGAGGGCCGAACTTACTGCTTTTTTACTTGTTTAAATATAGATTCGGTAAATGCTCAGGTTAACAGCTCTCGATTTTACTCGAGAGTGAACTGTTAGTTTACTTCCCACTCTTTTGTTTTTTGTGAAAGCACTTGTGATTATAGAATCTTCTCGATTCCGAGCCTATTTTAATCCCACTGGAATATGAGAAAAACAAACTCGTTTTTATGTTATTAAGAATTCTAGCGGGTTTCACTCACTACTAGAGCGTGGTTTGATTAAGGTATCAAATCAACACCGTTAGGAATAATCGAAAGCTTCACATGAGAGTAACTGAATCATTGATGGGAATGCCTGCAGAGCTTTCCATCCTTACAATATTTATTTTTTTGTAGCATGATTGTCTCTATCTCAGTAACGGGGATTTTCTGTAGAATTACAATTTGAAAAGTATTTCGATTGTTGCCATAACACAATTTCCGCTTAGCTTATTTTTAGTTCTCAAAAATAAATCATTACTTTACAAAAAAAAATAAATAAAATAAAATAAAATAAAGCTGATTTCTGCTTCAGGACATGTTATAGACCATTGAAATTGTTTGAAAGGGATTTGAAATACAAAATATCCCAAATATGGACTTAACGCAGATAAGCATGTTAGTTTTCCTTTGAAATACTACATTCCTTACGTACACACACACATTCGTACATTATTACATTTTGTGAATTCAATCTATTATGTTTAGCAAAATACCGTTATCATTTTACAGAAACCATTAATCGTGTTTTCACATCCAATGCAGGCATTTATGTGGATGTGCCTGTCTGTCCGTCCGACCTTAATTTGGGGTGCTTCTGTGATTACCTTTAACGTCAGATAACCTTGTGAATTACACTTGAGGAGAGGCCGAACAACAATAAAACACACACAGACAGATCTGATAACTGGGTTACTGCCAGGAATTAGAAGCACACACACGGTGTCACAGGCCCTAAGGACTTTTTTTGGGCAAACTTAAGGAGAATGGGGAATAAAACCATATTCATATGGATGGGCAGGCAAGCAGGCCTGTAGACAGACAGACACACTGCTGATTCGCATAAGGCCACACAACAATGGTGTTTTTGTGAGTGTGTGCTTTAGTCTTCCGGAGATTTGCTTGGCTGATGCCGTTGTAGCGATTTTCATTGCTGCTGCTGTTGTTGTTGGATTTTTTTATTGTATTCGAAGGATAAACATCTGAACGTGCTGAAAGGCATAATTAATGAGCCGAGTTGGGAAAAATAACACAGCATGTGTTTAAAGTGGAAATGGTCGTGCGTTCATTCGTTCGCCCGTTCGTCCGTCCGTCCATCCATCCATCCGTTTGCCGTTCACTCAGATTTCTCTCCGTTGGTATATCGTTTGGGTGCGTGAATTCGTGTATTGTTGCTGTTTTGTGCAAAAAATAAAGTTCCATACCAAAGAAAAATTAAATTGCAAAAACCTGAGGGCTATTTTTCAATTCACAGACAAACACAGCCACACTCACACAGAGATAGATAGAGGAGTACCAAACGGATGGATGAAACCTTATCTCTTTCACTCGCTTTGAACATTTCCAATGGGCTTTTGTTGTGAATAAAATGAATAACAAATATCGAAACAATGCGCAATATTTTATCATTAATGTTGCTAGGATAGGTAGGTTTTGGCGGCCATCGTTTTGCATGAAAGGGTATAAGAGGTATTAAACTATATTTCATTTAAACTTAGAGAGAATACAAACATATTAACGGAAATTTGGCGATTCCACTATGGTCTTAGTCATGAAACGGCGTAAAGACCATATGAAATAAGCGTATGGACTCCTTGAAAAAATTCTTTAAGAGTCCTCGATTTTGTCCTAAATAATATTACAACGCAACAATTTTTGAACTCAAAATCTTAAACATACGTTTAAAAATTCCAAAATTTTCTGTTGAATTTTTTTTTTTTACAAATTTGGAGTTTTTAAAATTTTTGTCTTAAAAAAAGAAAATCCGAGGCCCTTTTCAGTAAATAATTTTTGGTCAAAAAAGCTTTAAAATTGATAGATGTTAGTATTTTCGATTGGATGTTCTTAAAATCTTCTGGGAAGGATTTCTTATTTTTTCTTTAAATAAGACTTTGGCTACAGAATCATTAAAATATTTTAAAAATCCACTATTATCTGTTTCGAGGCAACCGATTGATTCGTGAATTTGGATTTTGAATTTTTTGAACGGTTTTTAAAAAAAACTTTTATTTAAAATCTCAAATATTTTTTTTTTAAATTCCATAATTCACTCAAGAAAGAAAACATTCTTCAAAAATATACTATTTTTAGTCAGGAACCCATCAAAAAAAAAAAAAAAAAAAAAAAAAAAAAAAAAAACACAACTATCGGTTAAGATATCCTTGATTATTTTTTTTTTAATCCACTGTTTTGTTTAGAAAGTTTTTTTTTTTTTAACATAGAACTTAAACTCTTTAAAAAAATCGATGAAATCTTAAAATATTTTAAAAAATCTACTGTTTTAGAGCTCGGAAGTTTTGCTAAAAAAGAATTCACGTTTTTTGTTAAGAAAATATTGAAATCTTTCCAAAAAAATCATCTTTTTTGGTTGAATAATGTTTTTCAAAATTTTAGACTTTCAAATTTTCTGTCTTTTTTTCTTTTTCGGAAAGACTAATAAGAAATGTTTAATGTTAATTTCAAAGTCTACAAAGTATGTAAACTATAGAAACCAAAAGATAGCTCAATATCAAATTTCAGATTTAAGGCTCTTTCCCATTACCCAATACCAAATTTAGTAACATTTAACAGCAATTCATTAACAAACAACATAAAAACAATCTACATCTCTCCATACACCGACAGTGATCCAACATTAGTACTTTTCGTACATTTAATACTTTTCGAACAGTTATAGTACGCATTTGAAAAACCACCACCATATACCAGCAGAGACCTCAATATCACATTTTGGGATTCCATCTTTATCCAATTACCCATTACCCAATACTCAATTGAGTACCGCCTCCTTATCTCAATTTGAGATACAGAGACCTCAATATCAAATTTGAGGATTACAGCCCTGTCCCCTCACTCAATAACAAATTTAGTACCATTTAGTATTTTTCACCTAATTGTAGTAGGCATTTTCAAAAACCAGAGAATTTTGGGGATTCCAGTTTTATCCCTTCACCCAATACCCAATTGAGAACCACTTAGTACTTTTCGAACAAATATAAGAGCATTTCCAAACCCTCCTCCATATCTTAAACGCAGACACCAACGGTGAAATTTATATCATATATCAGGATTTCAGATCTATTCCTTCATCCATCAACAAATTTAGTACTATTCAGTAATTTTCGTACAATTATGGTACTTATTTCCAAAACCATCTCTATATCTCAATTCCAGATACCAACAGTGACCATAATATCAAATTTTAGGGATTTTAGCTATATCCCTTCACACAATAACAAATATACTACCATTTAGTACTTTTCGTACAAATATGGGACGCATTTCCAAACCACCGCAAAATCTAAATCATAAATATCATAGTAATATCATATTTCAGAATTTTAACTCCCATCCAAATATAGTACCATTCAGTACTTTTCGAAGAATTATAGTACACATTTCTGAAGTTACCTCCATTTGAACAGCGATCCTAATACCAAATTTCAGATTTTAAACACTATCTCTTCACCCAATACCAAATTTTACCTAATATAGTACTATTGAGTACTTTTTGTGCGCATATTTTCAAAACCATCTCTTTATCACAAAACTAGCACCAAAAGGCGGCCCAAAGAATACTTCAGCTTCATCCTACACCGAAATGTTTCAAATTTAGTACCATTTTGTACAGTTCGTGCCCCTAGTATTTGTTTTCAAAACCACCTTCATATATTGAACTTGCATTCCAACTTCGTTTCTTATACCAAATATCTAGGTTATACCTCTATCCGTTCACATAATACCAAGGTGTACCATTTTAGAAGTTTAGTACCGTTTTAGAACTTGTTGTAACCTTAAAGTTCAAATTAAAAAAATCCTCTGGTACATCTCTCCTGCACTCCAACAGTGACTCTCATTTCAAATTTCAGAAGTCTGGCTCATTTCTTTCGTCCAATACATAGTATTACATTTTATGTACTTTTCGTAACCTTTTAGCACGAATTTATCCCATGCCATAATTTCCTTTTGGTGACTGGCTTGGGGGCTAAATGATCCTCATACTGCTATCAGTAATATTGCCGAAGATACTCTATACCTAAAATGGAAGGATTTCACGGAATCTTAATGGTAAAATTTAAAAAAAATTGTAGTATGTACCAGTCATGTATGCAGAGTGAGGACAATTTCTACCTCCTCCGAAATGGTTACTTTTTGGACATTTTTGGTAAATTTTTTATGGAAAGTTAATATTTCCAGTTGAAAGAAAATGACAATTGTATTGAATTATGCCTGACTACAGATGTTATATAATGCTAATGGTATATTTTTCACACTGCATGCCATAATTTTTTTAGATTTTCAGTTGGAAAATGCAATGGTGAATAACACCCTACTAGATTTCATATTTATACTAAAAATATTTATTTCTCCTGTGGCATTACAATTTCGACTTCTGGTTCATATCCAAAAAAACTGCATTTGATCAAATCAAACCAACACACAGACTTGCCATATAAATGTTAGTGTTATAAATTCCCCCCGGGGTGCTATAATGCCATCTTATATTTTATCGGATCAACATTAACATCAAGAACAGCAGCAACAACAACATCAGTTGCTACAAAAAGTAACCGTTTTGCCTGTCATGTGGAAATGGAAAATTATTGCTGGAAGATAATTTTGTTTCATTCTTTTGGTTGATTGTCGTAGAGGGATGACTGGCTGACTGACTGGTAGCTTTTTTTATGGGCCACCACACAATCCAAAAATAAAAAAACAACAACAAGAAAAAATTAATGACATCGAATTATGTGCACATGTGTGCCTGTGTGTGTTTTCGTCCATAATCATATTTTCCGTTGTTAAAAACGGCGTCCATAACATTTATTGTTATCGGAAATGAATTTTTAATTACAAAACCAAAGACAACAACAACAAAAAAGAACGTTTAATGTGAGATTTAACAGATGGTCGGGTCATTCTGTAATCAAATCGATACGAGCAGAGATTGTTGCTAAGTTTTGGACAATAAAATATCATAAACAGGAGGTAATTATGAGGTGCAATTAAAATCAAGGAATACCAAGATATTCTAAGTTTTTATACCCTCATCAGCCTTATGACTAGACTAGGGGATAAATAATTTGATACGGCCAAAATGGAGCTCATAGATTTTAGAACTCATGCCTCCCTAGTTTCATCAGAGCCCGTGTCTTTTTGGACTACGAGTAAATCCGTTTCAGGGTATTTCAAGTCGGTTTACTTGGTTGGTAGGTCCACATGAA
This sequence comes from Musca domestica, assembly GCF_030504385.1. NCBI lineage: Eukaryota > Metazoa > Arthropoda > Insecta > Diptera > Muscidae > Musca > Musca domestica. Next base: position 6,780,865 of record NW_026712155.1, read on the forward strand.
AACTTGCGAAGGGAGTTTCCAAATTTTACACAATATAATATTTTTATCGAACTTAGATCGTGTTCTGAAATTAGAAAATACAGGCATAAATAACAATCGTATATTTTTTTTAATAGTTTTTTGTTTTGAAATTTTCGGAAGCTATAGGAAGATAGTGTTTTTTGGAAAAAACACATTTTCAGCGGCTCACAAATCACTGATTTTTACAAATATTTTTCGAGAATAATCCCTGACGGTTTTGAAATATATTTTTTTTGCAAATATTTTCAGGTACTATATTTAAAACTCGAATATTTAAAAATGCGTGGATTTTTCTATTAAGGAACTATATAAAAATCGTACATACCATAGTATGAAGGGTATATTAAATTTGTCATTCCGTTAATAGCACCTCGAAATATAAATCTTAGACCCCACAAACCACATATATTCTTGAACAGTTCTATGTCGATTTAGCGATGTCCGTCCGTCTGTGGAACTCACTCTAGCTTCCAAGTTGATAAAATTTAACTCAGACGTTTTTTAGCTTCTGCTGGTATTGAAAATTGGCTATATAGATGCAGGTTTTGGTATAGGTCTCTCTGCACCGACAGATTTAAGTTTTTTCTTTTTGTTTTTTTTTTTTTTTAGTCACAATTTCAAACCGAATTTGCTGAAAATTGGAAGTATGTTTTTTCAGTATGTAGGAAACATCTTTGCAGAGAAATGTACATATACGTAGGTTATAGTTTAGGTATAGCCCCATAAAACTATACCTCTAGATATTTGGCATTTCAATGATTTGTGTCACACTTTTAACCAGAATTATTTCAAATTCAGAATTTGAAGCTCGCAATGAGTATTGCTATCTATGACAGAAAATTGCCCTGGCTTTTTATATCCCCCACCTTGAAAAAGGGTATATTAACTTTGTAATTCCGTTTGTAACATCCCTAAATATTCGTCGTAGACCCCATAAAGTATATTCATGATCAGCATAAAATTCTAAGTCGATTTAACGATGTACGTCGGTCTTTCCGTCTGTCTGTTGAAATAACGATACAGCCGACATTTTTTGACGCAGAGCTTCAAAATTTCGCAAAACAATTTATAGTGTATCTAGGATGGTTTGTATTGAAAATGAGATATATCGGTAAACGTCATATACCGTTAGGTACCGTTACCTCCCGATATTCGGTATGTGTATGATTTTCGCCACCTTTTTTTTACGGATTTGTCTAGCAATTGGTATTTGTATGTCATAATGGGTTCTAGCTCCGGTGGCGAAACTTTTTTTGGTATAGGTCCACATTTTCGTAAAACCCCATAAACCGATACCTCCCGATATTCGGTAGTTTGATGATTTTTGCCACATAACCGTAACTCCCGATAGTCGGGGTTTTTTGCCATATTTTTCCAAAAATTGATATTTTTAGTTCGTAATGGGTTCTAGCTACGGTGGTGGAACATAGTCTACATAGGTCCAGTGGAACACCTTTTTCTTCAGATTCTTTTATATAAAAATGTCTTTTTTACCAAATGGTTGTGGGTATCAAAAGTTAATGTTTTTGTTTTACTTGTTTTGTATAGCTCCAGATAAATGCAACACCTAATATTCGGAATTTTTCAAATATTTGTTGTGTATTTCTACGGATTCTTTACATTTTGCAAATTTCTTCTAATTTATGGAAGGTATTGTTATATGAGACAATCCTGGATTTTTGCAAATAATTTTCAATGACTATTAAAAAATCGTGGAATTTTAAATAAGGATATTCGGATTTATTTTACATTGAGTATTTATGTAAAAATAAATATATCGAATTCGTGTTTTTTTACCTTTTGTAGGGAGTGGATAGATTAGATAGACCCCAAATTTCCTGAAACCAATATTTTTTGTCCAAAACGACCTAAACTCTACATCCGTAATTATTATGAGGCACATTGATAAAATATTGTATAGCCTCTATAGCCATATGGCTGTGCCCCCTACGATTCTATAAAGCGTATCTTATGGTTGTCTGTCCATATTGCTTTAGTTTTTTTTTTTGTCCCATTTCCCCTTAAGGGAACAGGAAATGATATTTAGCTTTGATATCTGCTCATAAATCGTTATGAAACTACTTCAATCCCAATACCCAATTCCCTTTTCAAAACTACCTACCCAAAAACAATAACTCGCCAACCAACCAATACAATATAACTAATGAAGGGTGAACTATAAAAAACCCGAACTACAATTGGTGGACACATGCCAATCAGGCAATTAAAAAAAATACAATTTCCCTCCTCTTACAGAAATGTCATAAATGTTTAAAAAAAGAATAATAACCAGAATTCAAAACGTCACAATTTAATGGTTTTCAATAATCAAAGGTTTTCTTTCCACTTCATTGTTACATTTAATGCATCTACTACAGGTAACCAACTCGCGACGGGTGGGTGGCTAACATTTTCGTTTGAATCTAGGGGTGTTACCATAACGGGGTGCTGATTACTATGTAAGGCAGACAGACAATCAGGATAAAAATACAACACAATTGACTTTCTTTTCTTTTTTCGAAAAAAGGGGTTGGCCTTAAATTGTATTTATTATTTTGATGGAAGCGTTGCGTATGCTAATGTGGCCATTAATTCCAGGAGGTAATAAAATTGGGCTAGTCGGAGTATTTAGTTAACTGTCGAGTTATGGCATTTATGTTTTATGACCAATCGGCCATACCTGATTTGTATGTCAAGTAAGGGAGTTACGCGGCAGGGCAGGTGGTGTTTGCAGGGATATCATGGAAATGAATTTTGTTATTAATATTTTTGGGATGAAGGGAAGTACTAAAAATTCAAAATTAATTGGTATTTTATGAAGTCCCTAATCGTAAGGATACACAATATTATATACTAGCAATTAGCCGCTACTGCATTAGCGAATATTGGAAATATGTATACATGTCTTAAAGAGTGTTTGTTTTGAACTACTATTAATATATATATTTGAAAGTCCAGACATGACGGATTATTCAAGAATATATCTAAGGATATATTAAGTTTCTCATTCTGTTTGTAATAATCAAACAAGGACCATACAGGTCCTTGTTTAATGCACTGCTTGTGTATAGGGTAACATTTTCTTTGATGGTAAAGTTTACGGAATGGGTTATCGATTTGTTTGTTGGTTTTTGTTGTCGTGTTTGGGAAAATGTTTTTTGAAACTCAAAATATGAAAAGTAGTATATACACCATGTGTTGAAATGATGAGAACTCATACAGCTGGAATTTAGAAATTTATAATTTCGAACTTATATTTTCGGTTTAATGGCGTTATACACTTCCTTGCAGAATATTGTCGACATATGTCCACGTTTTGACATGATCATACTGAATTGTTCAAAAGAGAGAATTTTTTTTTTTTGAAAATTTTATTTCAGTATTTCCAAACGGTATTTAGAAACGTTCCATACTTTTCATACCCTCAGCCATATGGCTAGAGAGGCTATATATCATTTGATACGGCCAACACGTGCCATATCGACATAACGGCTTTTGACCTCAGGTATTTTTGGATCAAATCCGTTTCAGGATATTTGGAGTCGATCTAGCGATGTCCGTCCGTTCATCTATCTGGATGGTGCTCTCTATAACCTTCGAAGGGAGTATCCGATTTTGTCCAAACTTTGTATATCGTAATATTATTGTCAAACTTAGATCGAATTCGGAGAAGGGCAATTTCGGTCCACTCCTCCCCCACAAAAGGTCGATATATTCAAAAAAATATGTTACTGCACATAGTGAGAAAGGATAATCCGATTTTGCTTCAACTCTTCTAATATTTGCATTAGTGCTAGGTCAGGTGCGAAAATTGACAAAATCGGTCCATTCCATCAAGTAACACCCCCCCCCCCCCCCCACAAAAGGTCAACATATTGAATAATTATAACTCCTATAAAACGTGATGTAAGAGTTCGATTGTCTTGAAATAACATATATCAAGACCTGAGTATCCATGGAGTTCATAAAACGCGAAATTAACACCCGATTCTGCTCAAACTTGGTACATCTCCATATTTCCATCAACACAATATCTGTTATAAAGATGGTAGAGATTGGACCACTCCTTCTGGTACCTTCCCCATAAAGGGTTAAAGTTTCGAATAACCAAAACTAATATAAATCCGTAATAAGAATCTGGTGCTTTTCATATATCACACATTCCATTATTTTTAAGATTGGACCATTTCTTCTGGTACTTCTCCCACATAGGGTTTAAGATTTCGAAAGACAAAACGAATAAGCTTCCAACTCTTCAAATTTCATACATACAAACATTTTTGCTAACACAAAATCTGTTGTGAAGGGTGGGATGAAACAACTGTAACCAACTTCAGACTGCTGTCAATTCTAAGCCACTCGTCCGACAGCTGTAAAAATTATTCCAATGACAGTTCATTATATTGTTTAGAAGAGTACAAAAGCATTTTGCTGAGAATTTTCCAGCAAAAAAGTTATTCGTGATGGAATTCAAGGGCGATAGTGTGATTTCTTTATATTTGGCTGGAAAACCACAAGTGGCTATCGTTTGTTAGAGCACTCCAGCATTTAAATGTGAATAAATCTTTTGTGTCTCGTAGCATCGCTCGTTACCGTGATACTGGTAGCGTAGCCCGACGTCAAGGAAATGGACGGAAGAAAACAGTAACATCAGGAGAAATGGTTCGAAAAGTAACGAAGCGACTTGCTCAAAACCCGCGTCGCAGTGACCGAAAAATGGCTCATGAGTTGATCATATCGCAATATTCCATTCGGCAAATATTGAAAAATGAGCTCGGGGTAAAGCCATTGAAATTCCAAAAAGTTCAAGAACTTACACAGTAACAGAAAGAAAATAGACTCAAAAGAGCTAAAGAGTTGCTTTGCTTGGTCGAAAGTGGTGATGTGCCGAATTTGGTTTTCTCCAATGAAAAAACATTCGTTGTCCAGCAGTTTGTAAACAAACAAAATGATCCTGTTTACTTGCCAAAGGGTTCAGCTGAAAATGTGCACCTTCGGTTGGCCACCAGAACTCAAGCGCCGGCCTTGGCAATGGTGTGGGTCGCCATAACAGCCGATGGTCGCTCTCCGCTCGTATTAATCGATCGTGGCATCAGAATTAATTCCGAATATTATCGCGAAAATATTGTGGAGAGTGTATTAAAGCCTTAGGCACGCAAACATTTTGGCCACAGACCTTGGACATTCCAACAGGACTCAGCACCATCGCACTCAGCACGCGCGACCCAAGAATGGTTACAAAATGAGGTTCCTCCCTGCATTTCCAGCTCACAATGCCCACCAAAATCCGGATACCAATCCGTTGGACTATTGTGTCTGGAGTATTTTGGAAAGCAAGGTTGGCACTAAAAACTACCAAAGTGTCGATCACCTCAAGCAAGCGCTTCGCCGGGAATGGGCCAAAATACCGCAGAGCAACATTCGGGCAGCGTGTGACGTTTTCATTGGCCGTTATAAATTAAAAAGGCCATAATTCATGCTAAAGGCGACCAATTCGAACAAGTCTAAACTTATTCTAAAATTTGATGCTATTTCCGACATATTTTTGCTTTCATTTAATAAAAATTAGAAAAAAGGTAAACATTTTGGCGTTTGAATTTATTTCAGTTTTTTTTTGTCTCACCCTGTACATTTCGTATGCAGTTTTCTTAGCAAATATTATACATAGAAATTTAGTTTATTCTGAGACCCATAGTGAAATTCGGAGTAGAATATTTCCTTTCTTGACTACTAAAATAAAATACTATCATAGACAAATTAAGGTATAGACTAAAAAGTTGTCTCATCTGTTATCTTCGAAAAAAGTGCTTCAATAGATGTCGTTCATGCTGTAAGAGAGGTTCAGTAGACTCACCCAATTCTCTCACTATACAAAATATTGAATATTTTTATGATACTTTTATATTTATCAATTAAAAACGAAACAGTGACTTTGTTTACATTGACATTACCCAACTATGTCGTGAAATATAAAAAAAAATAGAACTTAAATAGCAGAAAAATGAATAAATTGTTTTCGAAGTCGAGTTACTTCACTAGCCCTGAGTGACTTTACTGGCCCAAGATCAACCATAGTGACATCTGGCGGAAGGGGTAAATTTTAAAACTTTTTAGTCTATACCTTAATTTGTCTATGATACTATTACATCTCACACACTTCTTGAAATTTCTACAACCCAAGATTGGCTGTGGTGGGGGAAAAATACAACAAAATTTTCAGCGAACTAGGAAAAGTGCTAAATTTCTTGAAAATAAAACAAAAACTTTTTTATAAACCAAAATTGATATATTTTATGGTACATATTACGTTAACACAATTCTTTTGTTCAGAGACTCATAATAAAATATAATCAGGAGTACTATTTCCTTTGACACTTTCCCCAAAAAATTGGTTATTGTGGGAGATTTTAATTTTCTTAAATTAGCAATCATAAATTTAAATATTTAATTTCCACTTTTAATATAAAATTTTTCGAATGCAGTTTTCTTAAAAAGTATTATACATAGATATATGGTCTATTCTGGAACTTATATTTAAATTCGATGTAGAATATTTCTTCTCTTGACACTTTCTATCTAAAAGGAAGTTTAATGGTACATTCAATCGTCAATTTGATCAAAAAATTCGAAATATTTTCCCCTTTTTATCCCACTTTGGAGCAAACATTTTTCTGATATACAATGGATATAGAGATTTCTTGTCCTTGGTGACTTATTCTGAAATTTGACACAAAATATTTTTTTCTTTGACGTCATCCTTCAAAAATGATGCTTTGTTGGAGATTTTTTCATAAACTCACACCCTAAACCCTTTTTGTTTTTTCCTGGCGTTTAGGTAAAATTTAGACTATTGCCGTCTTCTGGGGCCTATTGTAGAATTTCATGACTAATAATCTTGTGGAATATTTTGACTTGCTATGATCCCGTTTAAATGGAGTTTTGAACCATATTTTTAAAAATAACCAAAAATACTCCTTTGTTAAATCACTTGAGGGTTAAAGTTTGCGACCAAAATATTCCTCGTATTTTTATCTGCAATATTGCCGAAAACAATATATACCTATAAATGTTCGGATTCCTAGGAATCTTAATCCAAAAAGTTCATAATAATGTGGTAGAGGTTTACTTTGAGATGTAATCTTTCAAAACGCCGATATGCGTGTCTTTTATTTTCAGTTCTTCTTTCGCAATTCACTAACTTTTTCTGCGAAAAATGAATGTTGTCGTTAAGTGTAATTCAACAATAAGGAGAAGAGCTATTTATTTTCCATGTAGTCTTTCAAGCATATAAAAAATTATATATAATAAGTACCATTGAAGAAAAATTCTGAAGAAATCCTTAAAGGCCAATTTTCAATTTGGGAAAAAAGCTGAGCAAGGTCATACAATTTTCTTTGCAATTTTTATTTATTTTTTGAACATTTCCAATTCCAGTAAAAAAATTATTCAATACCTGTACTGGCAAATTCGAAGGGAAATTACTGTCAATTCATCTCTTAATCCTTTGTATTTCTGCTAATCACCTAATGTGTGTTCTACAATATTATGCCAGGCAACTGTTTCTTTCCAACCAATCTTACTCTGGTGCATTATTAAAAATTGTTGCCTTGCCCTTTTTGCCTTTGAACATTTTTCCAACACAGCAAAACGATTTATAATACCCGCCGTAGAAGTCACACCTGCTTTCTTGGTGCAACAACAAGGCGGATTTTTTTGGAATTTCAACGAACACTGCAACAGCACAGAGAGGCCATAGAGCAACAAGACCCACCAACCAGCAATATTAACTAACTGCACGGCAAATGACACATAACAAACGGTAGGTGGAAGGAAGGACGGACGTACAAAGGGGCGGGCTGGCATATAGACAAAACAAGGGCATTGTGTGACAGCAACAACAGCAGCATATCTTAAAGACAGGAAGAAGAATTTTCTGAACTAAGATCCGGATGAAGACGACCTCCCCCGGGGAGTAATTCGATTTTGATGTGGCCTACTTTTCTCCGTTTTTTGTGAATCACCCCGCCAGCAGGCAGCGAGCATTTTAAAGAAGAGCCACAGAAAAGGCGCCAAGATAAGCAAAGGTTCATTTGACGACCCGACCTAGTTTAGAAACAGTGTAGCAGTAAGGTCGGCAGTTTTCCTAACAACTCGTCCAATTTGCTGCTAACAAGCTATAATTTAACATTTAATGACGCTGAGAAAAATAACACTCTTCAAAGGTGTCTAATTAAAAAAAAGAATTTGTTCGTTTTAAATTGCCCTCGGACTTAATTATTTGAGTTTAAATTGCCTGCCCCTACTGCCCAGATGGCGATGTGTTGTTATTGGTCAAAGGGTCTCATTAGTTATGTACTTGTTTACATGCAGTTTTTGTGTTGAAATTATGAGGCAGGCCATATGTGATCCATTAATGGCATCGTAAAAATTGTTGGGTACATAAGATTTTGGGATGGAGAGGTTTCCGAAAATTTTGCATTATGATATACTTAAATTTCTAATATATGGCGATATTTTTACCTCATGGACCCAAAAAGTTGGAGTAATGCTTCAAGAATACTACATATATATGGCTAGAAAAAAGGCCCTCTATACTTGCCCTACCATTTATGAGCCATCTTGTTGTATTATAATTTGTGTGACGTATGTGCTACAATAAAAGAGACCTTGTTTCGACCCATGTACGAATCCAAATCAAACACCCCCCATCCGAAGTTGCCCGATGCGATAGAAACTAAGGTTTTCACTATTTTTAAAATTACCAATCATTCAATCTCACCCCAAATGTAATCATAAGAAATACTCTCCATTGTGGTTTACAAAAAATGCGATTTTGCCGATTTACTTTACAATTACCTCCTCAGTTAAAAAAAAAAAAAAAAAAAAAAAAAAAAACAAGGGAACTGATGAGGATTGGTACTCTTTCCGAAACCTAGGTATTCCCTGCCTTACCCCCTGGTAAACATTACCATCGTTCTCCACTAATAAACAAACGTTGTTTTTATAAGAACAACAATAAAGGGATAAAGCCTGACCATTTTGCAACAACAAAAAACAAAAAAAAAAAACACACACACAAATCTGAGATTTGTAGGTTTCTGCTTTCGAATTCCAAACTTCAGTATTTTTTATGTTCCTTTCGGAATTTCATATCTTCCTACTTGATACTTATAACCATAGAGACATTTATGATAAGTGAGAGCATTGTAACATAATTTAAGTTTTCCAGTAATCCAGGATGTTTTAGCTATGTCTTCTTTAATATAAAACAGCTATTTTATGGCGGATACGAAACGTTTTGACCTTTGAGGTCATGTACGATTATAGGAACTGATACAGGTTGAGATAAAAAAAAACTGCAACAAAGTCAAACGCCATAATTTTTATTTTTTTTTTATTTCAGTGAATTTTAGTTTTATTGAATGAAAGCAAAAATGTCGGAAAAAGCATAAAATTTTAAAATAAGTTTAGATTTGTTCGAATTGGTCACCTTTGACACGAATTCTGGCTTGATACAGGTTGAGATAAAAAAAAAACAGAAAGAAAGTCAAACGCCATAATTTTTACATTTTTTTAAATTTTATTGAATGAAAGCAAAAAATGTCGGAAATAGCATCAAATTTTAGAAAAAGTTCACATTTGTTCGAATTGGTCACCTTTGGCACGAATTATGGCCTTCAAACGGCCAATAAAACCGTCACACGCAGCCCTGATGTTGCTCTGAGGTATTTTAGTCAATTTGGTATTTTTTTAGTGCCAACATTGCTTTCCAAAATACTACAGACACAATAGTCAAACGGATTGGTATCTGGAGATTTTGGTGGGCATTGTGCGCTGAAAATGAAGCGAGAAACCTCATTTTGTAACCATTCTCAGGTGGAGCGTGCTGAGTGCGATGGTGCTGAGTCCTGTTGAAATGTCCAAGGTCTGCCGCCAAAATGTTTGCGTTACCAAGGATTTAATACCTCCTCCAGAATATTTTCGCAATAATTTTCGGCATTTATTCTGATGCCACCGTCGATTAATCCGCACGAGGAGTGACCATCGGCTGTTATTGCGGCCCACACCATCACATCATCACCATGGCCGGCGCTTGAGTTCTGGGGGCTAACCGAAGGTGCACATTTTCAGCTGACCTCTTTGGCAAGTAAACACGATCATATTGTTTGTTTACAAACTGCTGGACAACGAATATTTTCTCATTGGATGCGGAGAAAACCAAATTCGGCAGTTCACCACTTTCGGCCAAGCGAAGCAACTCTTTAGCTCTTTTGAGTCTATTTTTTTTTCTGGATAATTCTCACTAAAATGCATTTGTACGCATGTAAACAATATAATGAGCTGTCACTGGAATAATTTTTACAGCTGTCTGAAGTTGGTTGCAGATTTTTCATCTCACCCTGTATATTCATAATCAGCACAAAATTCCTAGTCGATTTAACGATTTCCATCTGTCTGTCAATTGAAATCACGATACAGCTCACGTTATTTGTCGTAGAACTTCAAATTTTGGCACCGTGGTTGGTAGTGAAAATGAGATACATCGGTCCACGTTTTGGTATAGCCGCCATATAACCTTACCTAACGATATTCGGTATTTTGATGATTTTCGCCACATTTTCTACCGATTTCTCTAAAAATGGTAGTTGTAGGTCATAATGGATTTTAGCTCCGATAGCGAAGCATTGTATGTATAGGTCTACGTTTTTGTATGACCCCATATAACGGTACCTCACGATACTCGGTATTTTGATAATTTTTGCCACATTTTCCACGGATTTGTTTAAAAATTGGTATTTGTAGCTCATAATGGGTTCTAGCTCCGGTGGCAGAACATTGAAAATTTTGGTCCATGTTTTCCTATAGCTCACATGTAACAATACCCACCGTTATTCAATATTTTGATTATCCTAGTCACATTTACCCACGAAACTGTTTTAAATTTGGTTTTTAAGAAAATTTGGTAGATGACAATCCTAGAAGTATAAAATTTTTCAATAGAGGGTCCCGTTTTGGTATGGCCCCCATATGATGGCCTCATCCACTTTATGGTATATTGAGAAGTTTAAGAGCATTATCCAAACAGTCTTCCTGGTATTTGTGGTTTAAAGTGGAAGACGCTTGAATTCAGATACTTACATAAAAAATGTTTGGGGGACATTAAAAGTTCGGCCCGACCGAATTTAATGGTTTTTGACTTGTTAGTATCTCTACTGGTACCTCCCATAATAAGAGTAAATATGTTAAATAATAGTCAGTATTTTTCCAAACCTCTCTTTCTTGGGGTCAACATTTTGAAAAATCATAACAACATGATGTGGGGGTATATGTATGTCAGCAACCCCAGACGTCTACCACTTCGTATTGAAATATTATTTTACAGTTGAGTTCCTCAAATTTTTGTATTTAGTCAGTCAAAACTAAACACCACATTACAGAATTTTAATCGCCGCGTTTAGTACCCTTAAGTACTAAATACCAAAGATCCACCTTATCTTATGCCTTGTACCTCTAGCGGCCTTGCGCAACATTTCTGTATTTTTGAAGCATTCACATCGGTTTCGGTACTTTTTTTGAAATTTAAAGCTTTTTACTACCTTTTATGTAAGAATTTGATTTTTTTCTAGGCACACCTTCCCCATCCAATCCAAAAAATTGAGTTGAAATACAACAACAGTAAAACTTCTATACTTCTATGTCATGTACATAAACTTCACTGGGTTAGTCAAGTCAAGTCCGTTTTACATTACTTTTATTCTTGTCTTGCTTTTTTGCATTTTACATAGATTTTTTGTAGTTATTGTTGTTGCTATTGCCATTGCCATTTACATCGTTACGCCAACATTGCTGCTGCCGCTGCTTTGCTGTTAACGGATGAACATCGTTTATGTCCCGTAGAATGCGGATATTACTTTTGCCACAAAGTGGCAGCCAGCAGTGCCGTGGGTTAAAAGATTATGGTGCAGTCACCTTTATTATTTTGCTTCTTATGGTGCTGCCGGTCTGTCCGCCTTACTGTTATCGTTGTCGTAGGCATCGGAAAGCGTCAGCTCTGTTTTATGCTGTCATTTGAATCGCTTAACATTAGTTGGATGACTGACTGACTGACTGGAGTCACAACATATGCCACTTTTGCAAAAAAAAGAAACATGGAATGGAATGAAACAGAGATCAGCTTTTGTTACATTAACTCTCTTGTTTCACTGCGATTTTTCCCGGGTGTCAGGCAGTCAGTGAGCCCGGCAGACAGCCACTCATTCATTCACCCATTCTGTTGTAATGGTGATTTTTGCTTCCCTTTTATTTTATTTTATTTTTTTTTTTTTTGTAAAAACATTTTTTGAAAAATTAATGTACCAAATGACCCAAGGGGAGCGTGTTGTTGTTATAGCTGTTGTACTTTGTTGAAGCGTGTAATTTTATATGCTGTTCAATGTAATTAAAGTGTGAAAAAATGTCATTAACTTGAAATGCAAAAAAAAAAACACTGTAATTGGGTCGGAAATACACAGTGATGTACAATGGCACGCACACTCACACAATCGCACAGATGCCAATATTCACACAGGATGCCGAGAGCGAGAGAGAGAGCTTCCGACAACTTATGCTCATTAAAAATGTAATAAACAGGGCTTTGCGTTAACTTTTATTAATGCCAAGCAATTTAGTTATGCAAAAATTTTAAATTTATCACCGCTGATAATCGGAAAGAGGAGGGGGTAATTTTTAACAAAATTTTTCTCTGAAGCAAAATATTTACAACAGAGCTGGAATGATATCTGGTCAAAGAGAAAACTTTAAGGTATTCGAAGAGAAGACCTCGTTGTCTTCACAAAGAAGAAGACTTTTTGGTCTTCGAAGGGATGATCTTTTTGGTTGTCCTGGTTTTCTTTAAGAAAGCCTTCAGCTTTTCTACGAGAAGTTTTTTAGCTATTTTCTGAGAAGACCTCTATGCTTCTGTGAGAAGACTTTCTGGTCATCTCTAAAAAGGCCTTCTGATCTTTTTAAGAAGACCTTCTGGCCTTCACTGAAAAACGTCCTGGTCTTCAACGAGAAGACCTTCTGGACTTCTATGAAAAACATTTTCTGGTCTTCTTTGAGAAGGATTCTCTGGTCTTCTATGAGATACACCATTTATCTTCTATAAGAAGGATCTTTTAGTCCCTCTGGTATTCTACGAACATATCCTATTGCCTTCTATGAAGATCTTTAGGTCTTCGGTGAGAAGACCACCTAGCCTTCTGTCAAAAAAACTTCTGGTCTTCCATGGGAAGAACTTCTGGTCTTCTGTGAGTAGATCTTCGGACCTTAAGTTCTTTTGTCTCTTTCCTTTCATGTCCTCTGTGAAAAGAAAAAGCGTTTGTGGGAAGACTTCCAGGACTTCTGTGAACAGACTTCCAGGTTTTTTGTTACAAGACTCTCTGGTCTTCTGTGAGCTCTTCTGTGAAAATACCATGTGTTCTTCTTTCAGAAGACCTTCTGGTCTTCTATAAGCGAAGACCTTCAGGTCATCTATGCCTGAAGACTTTCAGGTCATCTATGCCTGAAGACATTCAGGTCTTCTATGACAGAACTCCTTCAGGTCTTCTATGAGAGAAGATCTTCAGCTCTTCTGAGAGAAGACCTTCTATGAGAAGAGCTTCTGGCCATCCATGAGAAGACTTCTGGCCACCCATGAGAAGACTTTATTGTCTTCTGTGAGAAAACCTTTTGGTCTTCTATGAGAAGACCTTCTGGTCTTCTATGAGAAGACCTTCTTCAGCTCTTCTATGAGAAGACCTTCTTCAGCTCTTCTATGAGAAGACCTTCTTCAGCTCTTCTATGAGAAGACCTTCTTCAGCTCTTCTATGAGAAGACCTTCTTCAGCTCTTCTATGAGAAGACCTTCTTCAGCTCTTCTATGAGAAGACCTTCTTCAGCTCTTCTATGAGAAGACCTTCTTCAGCTCTTCTATGAGAAGACCTTCTTCAGCTCTTCTATGAGAAGACCTTCTTCAGCTCTTCTATGAGAAGACCTTCTTCAGCTCTTCTATGAGAAGACCTTCTTCAGCTCTTCTATGAGAAGACCTTCTTCAGCTCTTCTATGAGAAGACCTTCTTCAGCTCTTCTATGAGAAGACCTTCTTCAGCTCTTCTATGAGAAGACCTTCTTCAGCTCTTCTATGAGAAGACCTTCTTCAGCTCTTCTATGAGAAGATCTTCTTCAGCTCTTCTATGAGAAGACCTTCTTCAGCTCTTCTATGAGAAGACCTTCTTCAGCTCTTCTATGAGAAGACCTTCTTCAGCTCTTCTATGAGAAGACCTTCTTCAGCTCTTCTATGAGAAGACCTTCTTCAGCTCTTCTATGAGAAGACCTTCTTCAGCTCTTCTATGAGAAGACCTTCACCTCTTCTGAAAGAAGACATTCAGCTCTTCTATGAGAAGACCTTCAGCTCTTCTATGAGAAGACCTTCAGCTCTTCTGAAAGAAGACCTTCAGCTCTTCTGAAAGTAGACCTTCAGCTCTTCTGAAAGAAGACCTTCAGCTCTTCTGAAAGAAGACCTTCAGCTCTTCTGAAAGAAGACCTTCAGCTCTTCTGAGAGATGACCTTCAGCCTTCAGACCTTCTTCTATGAGGAGACCCCTTCAGCCTTCTATGAGGAGACCCCTTCAGCTCTTCTATGAGGAGACCCCTTCAGCTCTTCTATGGGAAGACCTTCTGGTCTTCTATGAGAATACCTTCTGTCTTCTATGAGAAGAACTTCTGGTCATTTAACCCTTCTCTACACATTTTTTTTGTTTTTAGCTCTTGTAACTTCATCATTTGAATATTTAATTCTTGTCTTGCTAAACTTATTTCCAACAAACGTAGTACAAATTACAAAACGATATATATGTAAGGTAGACCGAACCCATCAATCTATGCCACTAGCAACTTTTACAGCTCATTTTCATTGTAATCAACAACCATTTGACTGTAAACACCTTTTGTTTTTTAGTATGTATGTATGTATGCATGTACGGATCCATGTATATAAGTATAACTATCTTCCCAGTGGGGAGTTATTCAGTTACAAACACATTCTGGGAGTATACCCCAAAAATGTGGGTTGGTACACAAACTTACCGCAAAGAAATAGAAGGAGAGGACGCTGTAGAAGAAAAAAAGACCCCGACAAGCCGCAAAATTAATTACCAAATCTACAATGAATATTTAATGAAAAAACCGCCAAACACAAAATGTCAAAGGAAAACGATATGGAAACTAAAAGTAACAGAAGAAAAAAAAAACATGCATACATATGTATGTGGGTATATTGGTACGGAAAAAAATTAACGTTACAAACTGTGGGCAAGACAACTAACCAAAAATTAAAAAAAGGTTTCTACCCACCAGCCATGAAAATGAAATTCAATGCGGTGTGTAAAACTTGAAACATTAGACAGCCGCCCCAACACGCAGACACACGAAATTAACATGCATTGGAAGAGGGGGGGAGGAATCCCTCTCCTCATCATAGCTGGCCGCCCCACAAAAGTCTTCTGCTGGAACATACCGGCACTAAACGCCAGTTAACTTCTACTTCTTCTCGATGCCTGTCTCACACTCCAACTCCAACATACAAACCAAAAAAAGTGACTCTTATTAATGACAGGTTTGCACTTGTTTGAACGTTGAAAGAAAACGATAAAGTTGACAAACTCGTTAAAATAAAATTATTTAGTCGTTTTCCTTAGTCTTCGTGTTTTTCTCCTTTCTTCTCTTTTTTTTTGTGGGGAAATTAATACCTGATATTAAAAGAAAAAAAGGGGTTTTATTATAATAGTTTGTCGCCCCGACATCTTCCTACCTGTATTTACACGACATGAACGTAAAGAACTTGCTTAAGACGTAAGTATGGGGGTATAATTAAAATAAAATACCAAGAGAATGTAAGGTCTGGGAGGGAGATGTTAATGTTAAGTATTTATTAATATTAAAAATGTATTTTAAAGTGACACGAATTTGATTAAATACCAGCGGATGGTAACAAGACTAAAATATTGTCAATAATTATGGGACAAGAAGATCTCATTAAATATCAAATTAAATAAGCAGATTGAGTGATAGAGAATTCAAAATTTATCACAGAAGACTTCTCATAACATACCTGATGATCTACACATAAAATACGCAAATATATTTTTAGAGAAGAGGAAACTATTTCCTTAGAAGACCATAACATATTTATGAATAAGACTCAGAGGCTTTTCTATCGAATACCAGAAGCTCTTCTTATAATCACAAAAGAATGACTTTTTGGAGAAAACAAGAATGTATTCTCAGATGAGGCCATAAGATAGTCTTATAGAAACCAGAAGACCTTCTCATAGAAGTCCAAAAAATATTTTACCATTCCAGAAATCCTGAGAAGGCTAGAAGGTAAACATATTGAAGACAGACAAGAGGTTCTTCTCAAAGTAGAAAAAAGTCTTCTCTTAGAAAGTCAGAATATAAGGACATATTCTATAGAATACCACAAGGCTTCTCATAGAAGACCAGAGTAGGCCTTCTCATAAAACACTTGTAGTTCTTATGAAAAAACGTCAAAATACTGGCAGGTCTTCTTAATAAGGTCTGAAGTTATTCTTATAGAAGGCCAGAAGACCTTCTCACAGAAGAGCCTGAAGTCTTCTCTCAGAAGAGCTTAAGGTCGTCTCATAAAAGAGCTGAAGGTCTTCTCTCAAACGATATGAAGATCTTCTCAGGGAAGAACAGAGGGTCTTCTCCCAGAAAGGCTGTGGGTCATCTCATAGAAGAGCTGTGGTTCTCCTTACAGAAGACCAGAAAGTCTTCTTATAGAAAACCAGAAGGTGTTCTCACGGAAGAACAGAAGATCCTCTCATAGAAGACCAGAAAGACTTCTATGTGAAACCCTTCCTTCTTCTATGAGAAAACCTCTCATAGAAGACCAGAAGGTCTTCTCATAGAACGCCAGAAGTTTTCACATAGAAGGCCAGAAGGCCTTCTCATAGATGGACAGGTGATCTTCTCATAGAGGGCCAGAAGGTCTTCTCATAGTAGGCCAGAAGGTCTTCTCATAGAAGGCCAGAAGATTATCTCATAGAAGAACTTAAAGAGTTGAAGGTCTTCTCCTAGAAGAGCTGAAGCTCTTATCCTAGAAGAGCTGAAGGACTTCTCCTAGAATAGCTGAAGCTCTTATCCTAGAAGAGCTAAAGGTCTTCTCCTTGAAAAGCTGAAGGACTTCTCCTGGAAGAGATATAGGTCTTCTCCTGGAAGAGCTATAGGTCTTTTCCTGGAAGAGCTATAGGTCTTCTCCTAGAAGAGCTGAAGGTCTTCTCCTAGAAGAGCTGAAGGTCTTCTCCTAGAAGAGCTGAAGGTCTTCTCCTAGAAGAGCTGAAGGTCTTCCCCTAGAAGAGCTGAAGGTCTTCTCCTAGAAGAGCTGAAGGTCTTCCCCTAGAAGAGCTGAAGGTCTTCCCCTAGAAGAGCTGAAGGTCTTCTCCTAGAAGAGCTGAAGGTCTTCTCCTAGAAGAGCTGAAGGTCTTCTCCTAGAAGAGCTGAAGGTCTTCTCCTAGAAGAGCTGAAGGTCTTCTCCTAGAAGAGCTAAAGAGGTCTTCTCATAGAAGAGCTGAAGAGGTCTTCTCATTGAAGAGCTGAAGAGGTCTTCTCATTGAAGAGCTGAAGAGGTCTTCTCATTGAAGAGCTGAAGAGGTCTTCTCATTGAAGAGCTGAAGAGGTCTTCTCATTGAAGAGCTGAAGAGGTCTTCTCATTGAAGAGCTGAAGAGGTCTTCTCATTGAAGAGCTGAAGAGGTCTTCTCATTGAAGAGCTGAAGAGGTCTTCTCATTGAAGAGCTGAAGAGGTCTTCTCATAGAAGAGCTGAAGAGGTCTTCTCATAGAAGAGCTGAAGAGGTCTTCTCATAGAAGAGCTGAAGAGGTCTTCTCATAGAAGAGCTGAAGAGGTCTTCTCATAGAAGAGCTGAAGAGGTCTTCTCATAGAAGAGCTGAAGAGGTCTTCTCATAGAAGAGCAGAAGAGGTCTTCTCATAGAAGAGCTGAAGAGGTCTTCTTATAAAAGAAGGGGTTGAAGGGGTCTTCTCATAGAAGAGCTAAATGTTTTCTCCTTGAAAACCTGTAGGTCTTCTCAGAGACGAGCTGTAGGTCTTTCTAGAGAAGAGCTGTAGGTCTTTTTAGAGAAGAGCTGTAGGTCTTTTTAGAGAAGAGCTGATGTTCTTCTCATAGAAGAGCTACAGGCCTTCTCAATTTCTATCGAAGTATTTAGAAGGTTGACCCAACTTAGCACAGATTGTTTTTATTGCATTTAGGTTTACTGACATTTGTCACATGTTTTACAAATCGATTGATCTCCACATAAAAATAAACCCCCTCTTCATACCACCAGAATTGACCAAGAAGTCACAGATATACACTCCCTGCTGCTGCATTGGCAAACGTTTGTAATTAGCATTTTTTCCGTTGCGGTCACAAACTACTTATTCCGAAATAAATGGGGTTCTTTTTATCGAGAAACCTTGAAAATACAAAAAATAAACCTATCAACCCAACAAATAGCCTCTACCCCAAAAAATACAAGAAAAAAATAGAAAAGACACAATCCCATAACAAACATCATAAATAAAACATTTTAGTGGGCTGTAACCACCAGAGCCATCAGCGTTTGTTTGCCATGTTACATTATTAGAGGCGAACGTTTTTATTTTTTTTGCTTTCGAGGTGTACGCTGATGGTGGCTTCTTGTCATCCAATTTATTGCGGATGGTGGCTTTGAATGTTTACAAATGACCCTTTTTGTTGTCGTTTTTTTTCTTGTGTCGATTTAGCTCCCTGTGTAAATACTACAGCCGCTCTGGAATAATAATGAAAAAATAATCAAACAAATTTGTTTTGGATAGAATGAAATTTGGAATAGTTTCACTAATTCGTTACACACATACCGAGCAGGGCGAGTAGTGAACATTACAAAAACACACAGACGATGGCTGTAATAGATTTTCATTTTTTATGCAATGCCATGTTAGGAAAAAAAAAAGAATCGAGAAAAACACAAAACAAGAAAAACCGTGCAATGCATGGCGATATGTATGTGACAGTGGTTTGAATTGGGGAGGTAGGAAATTAGTAATGGGATTAAGAATGATTGCAAAAGACCAGAGGGTTTTTATTGAAGTAACATACCGGAATACTCGCAATCAAAATACGAAAATTTCCGTAACTTTAAAGATTGTATGTCCAAAATATATCCTTATATCATCTCATCGCATGAGCGTTTCCCTTCATTTCAAATTTCAAAGACTTAGCTCTTACCGGTCGTTAATAAGAGTGTCATATTTGTACTTTTCGTACCCTTTGAGTCCGCATTTCTATCTTATGTTAAGTTTCAATATTCAAGCTTCAGTTGTGTCGCCTGGGCTGTTTCGTTTCAAAATCGTAGCTCTTAGCGATTTTCCAATAACAATTACAGGGTAAGATGAAAAAACTGCAACCAACTCCAGACTGCTGTAATTCCTAAGCCACCCGTCCGACAGCTGTTTATATTATTCCAGTGACAGCTCATTATATTGTTTACAAGCGAACAAAAGTATTTCGATGAGAATTTTCCAGAAAAAAAGTTATTCGCGATGGAATTGAAGCGTGATGGAATGATTTCTTTATATTTGGCTTGAGAATCACAAATGGCTATCGTTAGGGCACTCCGGCATTTAAATGTGAATAAGTCTTTTGTGTCTCGTACCATCGCTCTTTACCGTGATACTGGTAGCGTAGCGCGACGTCAAGGAAGTGGACGGAAGAAAACAGCAACATCAGCAGAAGTGGTTCGAAAAGTAAAGAAGCAACTTGATCGAAACCCGCGTCGCAGTGTCCGAAAAATGGCTCGTGAGCTAAATATACCGCAATATTTCATTCGGCAAATATTAAAAAATGAGCTCGGCGAAAATCCGTTAAAATTCCAAAGAGTGCAAGAACTTACGCCGCAATCGCAACAGAAAGAAAATAGACTCAAGAGAGCTAAAGAGTTGCTTTGCTTGGTCGAAGGTGGTGAATTCGATTTTCTCCGATGAGAAAACTTTTGTTGTCCAGCAGTTTGTAAACAAACAAAATGATTGTGTTTACTTGCCAAAGAGGTCAGCTGAAAATGTACCCCTTCGGTTGGCCTCCAGAACTCTAGCGCCGGCCATGGGGATGTTGTATGCCGCCATAACAGCCGATGGTCGCTCTCCGCTCGTATTAATCGACCGTGGCATCAAAATAAATGCAAAATATTATCGCGAAAATGTTCTGGAGGGTGTATTAAAGCCTTGGACACGCACACATTTTTGCCGCAGAATTTGGACATTCCAACAGGACTCAGCACATTCGCACTCAGCGCCCGCCACTCAAGAATGTTTACAAAAGAGGTTCCTCGCTTCATTTCCAGCGCACAATGGCCACCGAAATCTCCGGATACCAATCCGTTGGTTGAAAGGTTGGCACTAAAAAATACCAAAGTGTCGATCACCTCAAGCAAGCGCTTCGCCGGGATAGAGCCAAAATTCCGCAGAGCAAAGTGTCGATCACATCAAGCAAGCGCTTCGCCGGGATTGGGCCAAAATACCGCAGAACAACATTTTCATTGGCCGTTTGAAGGCCATAATTCGTGCCAAAGGTGACCAATTCGAACGAATCTAAACTTATTCTAAAATTTGATGCTATTTCCGACATTTGTTGCTTTCATTTAATTAAATTTAATAAAAGTAAAAATATGGCGTTTGACTTTGTTGCAGTTCTTTATCTCACCCTGTATGTATAGTACCTTTTGATAATTTTCGTACCCTCGTAGTACAAATTTTCCAAAACTGCTGTAACGGTAGTAGTTTATATTTTTGTACAGTTTAGTACTCGTCGTACACTTATAGTACGAATTTACAAAAAGTACGAATCGGATAACAAATCGCATAACAAAAATTCCACCTCATCGCACGAGCTCTGCCCTATACTTAAAACTTCAAAGTTTCAGCTTTTACGGGTTATTTAAATTTAAAAATTTAAATTTCGTGGCCTTGCAGTACGCATGTCTATCTAAAGCTTAATTTAAATATTCAAGCTTCAGCTGTGTCTCCTGGGCTGCCTCTTTTCAAATTCGTAGCTCTTAGCGATCTCCCAATAACAATGTTGTACCATTTTTTAACTTTTAGTACTTTTTGTACCTTCAACGAAATTAATTATTAAAATCCCATTTCCTAACACCTCTTCGTACAAGTTGTGATCTTCATTCAAAACCTCGTAGCTTAATCAGATTGCCGTGCCAATTTGTATTTTTCATACCCTTTGAGTGCGATTTTCCAACTAATACCTAATTTTTTACCAAATATACCAAAATATCCCCCCGCTGACACCACTGTACTTTTCACAAACTATGTCGAGAATTTCAGCCAGTCAATACTACAAGCTGCTGCAGAAAGTCCAAAACGAAACGACTAAAATGTCAATAATGCTGCCTGCCATGCCATAAGAGACGAGGAGAAAAAATAACGTTCCTAAAATGAAATTGAATTTCAAATTATCAAATTCAAATGTCAATCAAGTTTTTAGTTAAGTGTCTGTCGGTCCGTCTGTCTGTCTGTCTGTCTTTCTCTTCGTCTGTCTGCCTCTACTTTCTGTGGTGCAGAGTGGCGCGCAGTGTGTTGCATTGGGAATTCATTTAGTCCCCGAGAACAGTTGAGGGTCATTTAGGACCATAACAAATTCTCTTGTAAAGTTCCGTACATTTTTTTCTAAGGGGTGGCGGCAAGTAAACGCCTGTTTAGTTTCTGGCATTCACTCAAGCAAAATTTTTCTTCCCAGTTTCCCCGTTGGGTTGTCGTCGTCAGTTGTTGCTGTTGTTGTTGTTATTAACGGAAATAAGAAAACGTAAAAAGTCACTTAATTTTACGGAAAGTTAAATTAAGTCAGGCATAAACTGTCAAATGTTAATAAGACTTTTCGGGCCGTCAAACATTCATACTCATAATTATTATTGAAAACAAATTTTTATTATTTTGTTTGGGCGCCATTTCTCCTTTGCCAGCCATTGGCCGCATGCAATAAATTGGTTTTGTTGTGTTCAGCATAAAGGGGATTTTGGACTTATGTTGTGTACAAAGATTTTCAGGTAAGTTGGGTATATCATGCCAGTCGGACATGGCAATGACATCACCTGTCATTCTCCGCTGTTGCCTTTGATGTATTCTTCCACCACATCATGTATTTTTTCGTTTCTTCTTGATGGGAAAATTTGATTGATATTTTGTTGTGAATCATTGGGACATTTGGCGGCACTGTAGAAAGCTTTTAGTATTGTTCCATAACGTGACTACTAACTGAGCGTTACAAAAGGCCATTTGCCAAAGAGAGAGATCTGTCTTTGATGATCGCAGATTGCATTTTTCGGATAATTTTGTTTCAGCATCTAAAATTATGAATTTTTTAATTTTTAAATCAATTGGGATGTCCAAGATTTAAAGAAAATCGAACATTTATTTCCAATTTTATGCGAATAATTATTAATCAACATTTAAACATTTTTTGGCGGGAAGGTACGAGAAGGAGTGGGCCGAGAAAACTCATAATCACGCCAGATCTCTGGTTGGAAAAAAATATTTATATATACCAGGTTTAAAAGTGCCACTGACTTGTTTCGCAAGTTGTGAGAAATATAAATATTGAAAATTGTATCCTTTTGTGGGGGATGTACCAGAATTAGTAGACCGATACGTACCATTCACACATCAGATCTTTCTATTACTAAAATCTTGGATAGTGTGTATTTAGAAAAAACTAAATTCGGCATTTTCTTAGAATTTTGGCTATTTTAAATTTTAACCACTTTTTGGGTAGGTACCCGAAAAAGAGGACCAATATATCCTATATTCTGAGCGTTGAATTCTTTCTTCATACTAGGTCTTTAGTTGGTAAAAATATTTGGATTTTGTGATATTTGAAGAGATTTTTATTTGATTTTATAAGAGTATTTGATGGAGGGCCGACATTATTCATTTTCGCACCTGAACAAGCTTTGTAGAAAATATTAGGATTTCTAAGGCTTACACAAAATTGGATGATCCTTTCTTTTTCTCTAAGGTAATTTATTTTCTGTGAAAAATTTGACCCTCTGTGTTTAAGGAGCCAGAAGGGGCGGACCGATATTGTCCATCTCGGTGGATTTTCTAAAATTATTTTTTAATTACCTCCTGCTCAGGATCTCTGATTTTCTTCAAAATTTTCTTGCACCTCTAGGATTTGGAATTTTTAAAAATGTTTTTCAGGGATATCTTGGCCAAGAATATTAGATTATTTTAAATGTTTGCAGGCAAATTCTGTTCAATATTTATTTTTTTTCTACAATATTTTTCAAAGACCTCTGCTCTAAGCACTGTGGATTTTGTTAAAAATACTTTTGAGAATTCCTAAAAAGTGGATTTGTTTGTATATTTTTTAGACCTGTCTAAGATTTTTTTTAATATTTCTCAAGGACCTCTTGATTTTTTTACAAATATCATTTAAGCACCTCCTGCCAAAAAATCTGAAATGCTGTAAAAATTTTATTGAAGGACATTATGGATTCATATATATTTTTTTTAAATTTTCTCAAAGACACCCAATATAAGAATCTTGAATTTTTCGAAAAATATCTTTCAAGACATCCTTCCATAGATTCGTGAATTTGTAAATATATTTTAAGGATCGCCTGGACGTTAAACTTTTATGTTTTAAAACACCCAAGAATTTTAAGTTTTTAAATATTTGTCTCACAATATTCTGTGTTTTGATGATTTGGATTTGATTTGGAGTTAGGTATCTCTTTCTCTGGCAGATATTTGGCTTGGAAACGTTTTCTTATAAACCCATATGATTGTAACACCTAAAATACGGCGTTTTTTGCATTTTCCTTTCAAATGGTGGAGGGTATTAAAAGAACGGCACAGGTGATTTTAGTTGCTTTTTCAATTGCTTGTTTTACTTTAGTTTTAGAGACCTCCTGCCACAGAATCCTTGATATTTTTTCAAGGACCTCAAGAGAATAGTGTATTTTATCAAACATATTTTTAACCCACTTTCAGTTTTTTGCATCGTTCTTTAAAGGACCTCCTGCCCAAGAATCTTCGATTGTTCCAATTAAATTTTTCAAGGAAATCATCTCGTAGATTTTGAATATCCTGCCAAGAATTGTGTATTTTTCTATATTATTTACAAGGAACTCCGTGGATAGTGGATTTTTTTAAAAATATTTTCAATGACTACCTGAATAAAAATTAGTGGATTCCTGGATCAAAAATCTTTGGTTTTAAAAAAGATGTTCAAGAACCTACTTACTAAAGATCGTAGTATTAAAGAGAATATATAGAAGAACCCCTGGGCAAAAATTTTGGAGTGTCCTGTCAATATTCAAAGAAAAAAATCAGGCTTTGAAGGAAACAATTTTATTCCTTCCTCAGCTATAATCGAAATTTTTTAAGTACATATTAGATTTATAAGAAATTTTCAAAGGACCTTTTTACCGTTGCGTTTTTAGAACATAATTTTTAGGACCTCCTGGCCAAAAATTGTGGATTTGTGAGAAATTGTGTTAAGGACCTCTTGACCAAAAATCCTTGATAGTGACGTTTTCCAGTGATTTTTTTTCCAAAATAGTGTATTTTTAGTACAGGTTCCCAGTATTTCGTGAGACATATTTTTGAAGGGCCCTCTGACCAAAACCATCAAAAATCCTTAATTAAAATTAGTAAAAAGCGTTAAGTTCAGCTGGTCCGAACTTTGAATATCCCTCACCATTTAAAAATAATCCGCAAATTTTCGAAAAATACTTGAAAACAATTCCTTTCAATAATGCCGCAAAAATCATTAAAATTCCGAATATAGGGAGGTATTGTTATATGGGGGCTATACGAAGACCTGGACCTGCATATGCAAAACACATTGGCCTATAATTTTTATGGTGTCACCCATTATTTTCAACATGTTGGTCATGCAAAATTAAATTTATTCCCATTACCCTTTAATGGAATATTCTGCTCGTACAGCTTTTTGCTGGGCATATCTACGAATCCGAAAATTGTTATAAGTTGTGAAATTCCGACAATAAAATGCCATTGAGAATATAGTGAACATAAAACATGTGAATGTCTTCATTAAAATATATTATTTTGCAGTATAAGCATCTCTCTCAATGCCAACTACCCATAGACGTTCTTTGTTCGATATAGTCATAAATTTGCTCAAGAATAATATAAATTAAAAAAAGAAACACATCACACACTTGGTTGCATCATAAAATTTGCTTATCCAAAGAAATCAATTTCCATAGCTAAAGGTCATTCATTCAGTTGGCCAGCCAGCATTCACAGCAGCAGCAAGTCACGCTTGAATTTTAATTAATTTTTTCCCCGCTTGTTTCCATGATTTCTTGACTTGATCTCAGGCAGGCGGCCATTCATTTCGTGCAACAGCTGCTGTTGCTACTGATGTGAGATGATGCGGCGGCCAGAGGACTATTGTTTTTCCACACGATGTCCAATTTTAATTAGAATCACCAAACAATGAAAACGAAGACGAATACGATGAAACCGGAACATGGGAGGAGAATATTCTCCTAAGAGGGGAGGGAATGGGTACACTCAACCCAAATCAACAACAACAACTGAAATCGCCAAAATAGAATAGAATCGGAATTGCTTAAGAATCTGCTGGCATACCAAGTATTTTTTTTTTCTTTTAATATTCCATAGTGTTACGCTGGCCAGCAGCAGCGCAATGCTTATGTAGTGTCTGCCACTGTCAATATGCATTCTTCGGTTCGTAACTGGGGATTTTTTTTATTGTTGTATAAGAAATAAATTTTAATATGCAAATAAAATACAATGGCAGCAACAGCAGCAGTAGCAACACTCATAAAATCATAAATTATGCACACCAAATGGAATGAAATGAATTCCGAACAAAATAAAAAGCCAACTGAAATGAAGAACCGAACCGAAGCAAACAACATCACATTAAGGAGCAGCTTTGTACACCGCACAGAAAATTCTCCTCACACCATGGAAAAAAAGAAAGAAATTCCGCCAAAAACAATACAACACAACATATTCAGGGGAGGAAGGAGGTTTATACGGAGAATGCAAGTACAAAGTAATAAATTTGAATTTTTAATACGGAATTTATGCACAGAATGGCGCTGCGTTGGTTCCTGCCACCGCATATGCATATGCGTATTTAGAGGCAACTCCTTTCTCTCTGTATGAGAGTGTGAATGTGTGGTGGTGTTTACTTATGTTTGAAATATCCTTTTTATTTTAAATGCTTTTAGATCCTGTATTTTATACGTTAAGTTCCGCCGTTTATGTATGTGTGTGTAGCGGAAGCTGTTGGAAAGCATAAATTTGTGTTCGCCCATAAAACATCTACGCTTTTGGCCTATAAAAATTCCGCTTAATTGCTATCGACTTTATAATGGCGGAATATAAACGGAATTAATTTATGTGAAATGTAATACAAAATGCACTTTTTTGTATTTGAGGCGGTATTACCTCCATTGGCAAATTGAAGTACCTCGGAAAAATGTCCGGAAAAAATCGTGAGTTTTTTAGGGACTTCCTACCATAGAATCTTGGAGATTTTAAAATGTATTTTTCAGTGACCTCCTGTCCAGTAGTCGTACTAAATTTTTAACATATTTAAGGGCCCAAGAATGGGATATTTTTGAGAAATTCTTTCTCCTTAATCCTGTAATTTTTAATTTTTAAAAATATTTTTCAAGGAGGTTCTACCAAAGACTCATTTAAAGAGATTCTGCTACAGAATGTTGACTTTTTAAAAAAAATTTTTCACAGACCTCCTGTCAAAGAATCATTGACTAATTTTCAAGGACTTTCTGCCAAAGAATCGTGGACTTCTTAAAAACATAATATTCAAGGACCTTCAGTACGAGAAAAGTGGATTTATTTTAATATTTTTTAAGTACCTTTGATTCTTATACGCAGATTTTTAAATGCTTTTCAAGGAGCTCCTGCTAAAATAATGTCGATTTGTTGTTGCAAAATGGTCAGGCTTAATCCCATCATTGTTGTTTTTATAAAAACAACGTTTGTTTATTAGTGGAGAACGATATTCTGGGATATTCTCCCCAGAAGTTTCGTTTTTTAAGTTAAGTTTTTTATACCCACAGTCATATGGCTAGACAGACAGAGTATGTATATCATTTGATACGGCCAAAACGTGCCTCATCGAAATAAAGGTTTTAGACCCTAGGCTTCTTTGGAACGATTCAGGACATTTGGAGTATCTCTGTCAGACTGACTGGTGCACACTATAACTCTCGAAGTGAATTTCCGATTTGATTGAAACTTAGTACATCATAATATTATTGTCAAACTTAGATCGAGTTCGGAGATGGGTAATATCGGTCCACACCTTCTGGTACCTCCCCCACAAAATGTCAACAATTTGAAAGACAATAATCTACTGCACTGAAAGAGAAAGGATAGTCAGATGTTGCTCCAACATAATATTTGCATCTGTGCTAGGTCAGTTGCGAAAATGGACAATATCGGTCCACTCCATCAAGTACCTCTCCCACAAACGGTAAAAATTACGAATAATTATAAAACGTCATGTAAGAGACCGATTGTGTTCAAATTTCACACATCCCAATATTACTACTAGCAAAAGATCTGGCGTGAATATAGTGGAGATTGATCTACTCCTTCTAGGACATCCCCCACGAAGGGTCGCAATTTTGAATGTTCATGAAGCTCATAAAACTCGAAATTAACATCCGATTCATTTCAGACTTGGTACATTTCAATATTTCCGGACCATTTTGTCTGGTACGTACCCCACAAAAATCTTAAATAAGCATCCGGTTCTCTTCATATATCTACTAACACAAGATCTGCTGTGAAGATGAAATATATCGATCCACTCCTTCTAGTATCTCACATAAGGTGTCAACTTTTTGAATATCTATGAAGCTCATAAAATGCGAAATTAACATCCTATTCCAATCAGACTTGGCACATCTCAATATTTCCATTAGTACAAGATCTGTTGTAAAGAAAGTAGAGATCGGACCCTTTCTTCTGATACCTCCCCCACAAAGGGTTCAAAATTTTGTAAAACAAACCCCTCATAAAACGCCAAATAAGTATCCAACTCCCTGTTCAAATTTCACACATCCAAACATTTTTGCTAACGCAAAATCGGTTGTGACGGTGATAGATATCTACCAACCCCTTCTGATACCTCATCCACAGAGGGTCACAATTTCCAATACTTATATCTGTCATAACTTGCGAAACATGTCGCTATATTTAAATATTTATCTTAAGCGGAAATCTGATATTAATATGTAATTTGTCGGAAATGTTATTGTTTCGTATAAAATTGAATATAAATATTCGATTTCCTTTAAATTTCGCGCATACCAATATTTTTATGTGTATTAGATGAAGTGGAATATTTCGGTCCGCTATATCTGTTACCTCACGCATATATCCATATTTTCCAAAAATTTGCACTGACCTCATATAAAGTATAGGAAATAGACGATACAGTCCAAATATGGCTCGTTGCAATATTTTTATCAGACTTAGGGGAGATACGAAGTGGACTATTTTGGCCTACTGCTTCGGAACCTCCCCTATAAAGGGTCCAAAGTTAGAAAAATCAAACAAAAGGGGTATACATCTTTCGGCCGACTGATACTATTTAACTTGTTCTTTAGGGAAGATGAGACGGTAGATTTATAGAGGTTCTAACCATTTCCTTTCGAAAGGCCCAAAAATGTTCAAGATACCATAGAAAATGCAACCAAACATTTTGAAATATTCCGGTGATACCTGAATACAACTCAAATATCTAATATATTGTTTAATATTAAACAATTCTGTATATCAATGATAAAGGGAGAAATATTAACAATCTAAGCGATTAATCTTACTTTGACCTCATTTTTAAAATCCATAAAGATTGCAGTTTTAATACATTTTAATCATAGCCTCCTCACACACCTTTGCCTATTCACTCAAACTAAAAGCATTTATTTGTTTTCTATTTAATCCTTTGCATCCCTAACGGCCAAAGCTATAAATAATCCCATTAAGCCCCCCTCTAATAGGTGCCATGTGCAAAAATGTTGTCCCCGTTTTTTTGCTTTCGAATCGTATTTCTATTTTTTTTTCTGAAAAAATCCTTTCGCTGTTTCAAATTACAAATGAAATCCAATTTAATCTGTTACAAAAATGACAACTTAATCCTTGGAATTTAAACAAACGCTGCTTATTAATGGCATAATAATTTAAACAAATGATTGTAATTTTTTATGACATTTGTCAAAGGATTTAGGAATGCTACAAATAAATACACGAACGACGCACACACACGAACAGCAACAACAACAAGCAACGGTGGTCACGTAGGAAAGAGGAAACCCAAACGGGCTTATGACTCACAGTATGCCTGGTAAGCAAAAAAAGCGAAATGAAAAAAGAAAGGCAGGCAACAAATGATAAGCAATGACGTATGAAAGAGGAATATAAACCAGGACATGGATTGCTGTTACCTACAGGCTCTGGCAGGCAAATAAATAAGAATACACCCGTACGTAGGCATGTCACACAAAAGGACATTTGCTCGATGGATGGATGGCTGCCAGGATGACACCGATGTTAGCATTAATTTTGAGTTTTATTTGTAAATTTCATTTCAATTGTAGGTTGTGTGTGTGTTTGCTGTCATCCATATCTGATTTGAGTCGGGAGAAAAGTGTGATGAGATTTAAAGATAACAACCTTAAAATTATTTAGCAAATACGACTTGACAAAGATTCGTTGGAAAAATGAAGGTAAATTTGCTTATCTGCAAAATAGAATCTCCTTTCTGGAGATAAAACGGGACATGAGAGGAAGGTTTCGAATGCGTTTAGGAAATTCTTATAAAGAACATATTAAATAGGCAAAAATTCACTTAAGAACTAACCATGGGCTCATGAAGCTTGCCACAAGACCAGCATTAATTCACATGTCTATATACTGACGACTAACTAAAAATCAACGCCCAGACGAAACGGCTGAAAAAAGAATCTTGAAATTTTGCATATACGTGGCTTGGTGCATATGCGTGTTAAAAGACTGGGTTTTTCGAGATTTGTACTAAAAAGGTACGAAAAGTACTAAAATGTACCAACAAATTTAATACTTGAACAAAAAGGGAATGTGCTAGAATTCGGAAATTTGAAATAAGAGTCACTGATGGAGAGCAGTATAGATGTGCCAAAGGGTTTTTGAATTCGAAGTTTAAGGTTACGAAACTTCTAAATGGTACCATTTTTTGGTATTATATGAACGAATACTAGTAAAAAACTTGAAATATGGTATGAGAAATGTCTACAAAGTGTACGAACTATACTAAATGGTACTAAATTTAGAACACCTTGGTTAAAGGTGAACAGATGAAGCTAGAATTTTGAGGTTATGTATTGGAATCGATGTTGGTAGTAGGTTTGTGATAAAAAAAACTGTTTTGGAAATGTTTTCGATATTAGGTTCCCTGTTCACGTGTGGACTGGTCATATGGAGGTGCTTTCGAAAATGTGCACTATAATTGTACGAAAAGTACTGAATGGTTGTATATTTGGCATTGGGTGAGCGGATAGAGAAAATTCGGAAATTTGATATTGATGTAACTGTTAGTGTCTGTGGTTTTGTGATTTGGTATTAGTGTCGCTGTTCATGTGTAGCCTGTGAAATTTGTACTATAATAGTACGAAAAGTACTAAATTGTACTATATTTGGTATTGGGTGAAGGGATATAGATAAAATTCCGAAATTTGATATTTAAATTGCTGATAGTATCGGGAATTGAAATATGGAGATGGTTTCGAAAATGTGTGCTATAATTGTACGAAGAGTACTAAACTTTGTATCGAGTAAAGGAATAGAGCGGAAATCTTGAAATTTGATGTATATGTCACTGTTGGTGTCTTTGGTTGAAAAAATAGGAGCTGGTTTTGGACATGTGCACAATAATTGATCGAAAAGTACTAAATAGTACTATATATGGTACAATTTGGTATTAGATGCACAGATAGTGCTTGAGATCTGAAATTTGGTATTAGGATCGATGTTCATGGGTAACATGGACACATGGAGGTGGTTTTGGAAATATGTACTGTAATTGCACAAAATGTACTGAAAAGTACTAAATATGGCATTGGGTGAAGGGATAGAACTGGAATCCCGATATTAAATATAGAGATATCAAGGATTGCGACATGGAGCTGGTTTTGGAAATGTGTACTTTAGTTGTACGAAAAGTACTAAATTTAGTGAAGGAATAGAGCAGAAATCCTGATTTTGATGTAGATGTAACTGTTGGTATCTTTGTTTGAAAAAAGGAGCTAGTTTTAGAAATGTGCACTATAATTGATCGAAAAGTACTAAATATGGTACAATTTGGTATTAGGTAAAAAGATAGTGCTTTAAATCGGAAATTTGGTGTTAGAATCGATGTTCAAGTGTAGTCAGACATATGGAGGTGATTTTGAAAATGTGTACCTTAATTGTATGAAAAATACTAAATGGTACTAAATATTGTATTAGGTGAAGGGATAGAGCTGGAATCCTGAAATTTGATATTGAGATGTGGAGCTGGTTTTGAAAATGTGTACTTTAATTGTGCGAAAATTACTAAATTTAGTATCGAGTGAAGAAATAGAGCAAAAATCCTGAATTTGATGTAGATGTCACTATTGGTGTCTGTTGTTGAAAGAAGGCGTTGGTTTTTGGAAATGTGAATTATAATCGATCAAAATGTTCTAAATAGTACTATATTTCGTACAATTTGGTATTGGGTGAATAGATGGTGCTTGAAATCTGAAATTTGGTATAAGGGTCGAAGTTCATGTGTAGCCTGGACATGTGGAGATGGTTTTGCAAATGTATACTATAATTGTTCGAAAAGTACTAAATAGTACTAAATATCGTATTAGGCGAAGGGATAGAGCTGGAATCCCGAAATTTGACATTGAGGCCACTGTTGCTACCAAGGATTGCGATGTGGAGCTGGTTTTGAAAATGTGTACTTTAATTGTACGAAAAATACTGAATCTGGCATCGTGTCAAGGAATAGAGTACAAATTCTGATTTTGATGTAAATGTCACTGTTGGTGTCTGTGGTTGTGTAAAGGAGTTGGTTTTTGGAAATGTGTACTATAATTGATCAAAAAGTTCTAAATAGTACTATATTTCGTACATTTTGGTATTGGGTGAATAGATGGTGCTTGAAATCTGAAATTTGGTATCAGGGTCGAAGTTCATGTATAGCCTGGACATATGGAGATGGTTTTGCAAATGTGTACTATAATTGTTCGAAATGGGCTAAATTATACTAAATTGGGCATTGGGCTAGGAAGAGCTATAATACTGAAATTTGATATGAATATCATTGTCGTTGTCTGTGGTTGAGAGAAGGTGCAGGTTTTCAATATTCGCGGTATAAGTGTACGAAAAATATTGTAAAAATTTGGGATTGAAAAGAACTGGGATTTTTAAATCCCATAGGCCACTGTTGGTAAATAGTTTTGACAGAAGCTAATGAATTTGGGAATGTGTACTATTGTATTGTTCGAAAAGTACTAAATGGTACTAATTTTTTTTAATATAGTCAATGTATATAGCTTGAATCCTGAAATTTGAATTCTGAAATTATGTGAACAGATAGATCTAAAAGAAGTTGGAATGTGGAACATGATTGGAAAGTGCGATAAATAACGGTGCTTCTGGAAATGTGTACTAAGTGTACGAACTGAACTGTACTAAATGGTAGCAAATGGTAAATTGTACTAAATAGTACTATATTTGGTATAATTCGATATTCGGAAATCTGTACTTAAATTGTACGATAAATTTCAGAATGGTACTTTATTTGGTCTTCTGAGACAGTTGGGATTCTGAAATTTTATGTGGCTGTTTGTATATAGTTTTGAGAGAAGAAGGTGGATTTGGGGATGCGTAAAATGATTGTTTGAAAAGTAATAAATAGTACTAACATTTTCATTTAGTGAATGGATAGAGCTTCAATCCTCAAATTTGATATTCAGTTCTAATTTTGGATTACTATTGTTGACACAAATGGAGAGATGTAGATTGTTTTGGATACGCGTACTATTACTAAATTAGATTTTGGGTGAAGGGATAGAATTGAAATTCTGATTTTAAATATTTAGGTCACTGTTGGTTTCTATAGCTTACATATGGAGACATTAAAATAGTTTTGGACATAAAAATTGGATGTGGGCCATGGTGCAATGTGTTTACTAATATCCTCCTCTGAATAACATATAAAAACTTGAAAATCGGAAAATTTAATACAATGTATGAAATTTGTCAAACTGAACAAATTGTGCATTTTGAATACAAAAAAGGCCTTAAACGCACTGTTTAATCTAAAATTTGAAGGTAGACTTTTCGTTGACGAAGTGGCAGACACTTTCTAGTATTTTATACAAGGTCTGAAGCAGTGTGAAAATTTTCGAACAAAATTGTCTTCGCATTTGTTTTTAAGACACTATTTACCTAAAACTTATGGATTTCAAGGAACCTTTATCCGAAATTTCCAAGAAATATTGAAAACTTGTGGTAAAGCAGACTCAGAATGGTGCCACTGATAGTATTTAATATCCAAGTTGGGCTTTGTAGTAAATTTGTGGATAAAAGTTTTTCTGCTTTCCCCAACATTTCTCCAATTGCAAAGTTTTTCGCTAAACTCATACATTCGCCCTCATGTAGAGCTCATCTAAAAAAATTATCCTTTCACACAAAAACAAAAAACAAAATAAAATTTAATTGTTTTCAAAAAGCATTTCACACACTTCCGTTCGTTATGGCATTTCAATTAACAAAAAATAAATTCCCATAATATTCGACATGCTCGTCGAGGCACATCAGAACCTCCCTCTCTGTTTTCTTTAACAGCTACTTGAAATGAATGGAACTTCAAACAATGTTTTTTCTTTCGTGAGTACTTCAAACGAGATTAAAATACATACTTTATTTAAAAACAATAGCTACAACAACAACAATAAAAGTCCCGAGCAGATGAAATAAAAAAGAATAATGCCATTAAACCAACAACTCTTAATCGCTGGCCTGCTTTTTTAGCTTCCATTTTATTTTCAAGAATATGCACTTCAATATGACGAAGCTGGATAGAGAAAATCGTATTTTTTCACTTTGGCATTTACAGAAGGCCGCCTTAGGCCGGCCCACACACCATCAACCGCCCTCCACCAAAGAAACGACTGCATCAAATTCTTTGGCCAGTTCATTGAAAACGAAAACGCAAGTGGGTGCAATGTACAAATTATATTTCTGCCTTTCTTCTATTCTGAAATTACTTTTTGTAAAAGGTTTTTTTCGTTTCTCTTCTTCTGTTCTTCTTTCAAAGTGAAGGCATAACTTTGGCCCAGCATGCCGCTTGCTGTGAATGACTGGCTGGCTAGAAAGGAAGCAAGGAATCTGTAATGCCAGTAATGTGTAATTATTTCACAGGAAATTTCAAAGGGAATGGATGTGCTGGTGTGTTTGTGTGTTCTGTGCAATTTCCGCACCTAGTTAAGAATTTTTGTTTGATGTTACAGCGGGGAGAGAGGGAGGGCAGGAGAATAAAGGCAATGGAAAAAATATGTTGAAATATGCAATTGTTTGAGTTTGTTGCAATTTACATTTTTTTCAAAGCGTTGACACTTTTTGTGTGTTTATAACACCAAGGGTGGTCCGAATCCATTTCTTCCATTAGGTATTACAATCCTGATCCATTAGTGATCATAGAACGCTTTCAACAATTGTATGAAAAGTACTAAAATGCACTAACGGAATGAGTGAGAGTTCTGAAATTTGAAATGAGATTCACTGATAGAGTGCAGGATAGATATACGAAAGAGTTTTTGGAAATTCTAAAATTAAGGAGATGAAAAGAACGATAGTACTAAACTTTTGAAAGGGTACCATTTGGTATTTTGTGAACGGTTAGAGCTAAAAACTTGAAATTTGGTATGAGACTCAAGGTTGGAAAGTAAGTTTGATACATGTGGATGGATTTGGAAATGTGTACTAAGTGCGCGAACTGTACTAAATGGTACCATATTTAGAAAAGTTAGGTTTGTGGTGAATGGATAAAACTGCATTTTTATACCCTACACCACAAGGTGGTCAGGGTATTATGTCTTTGTGCATTTGTTTGTAACAGGCAGAAGGAAACGAGATAGACCCATAGTTCCTTTTGATGATCTGCATAGAATCACATTCTGAGTCGATTCATGCATGTCCGTCCGTCCGTCTGTCCATGTATTTTTGTAAACAAAGTACAGGTCGCATTTATTGGCCGATCCAGATGAAATTTTGCACAGATCACTTTTTTGGCCCAAGGACGAACCCTATTGAAATTGGAGATAATCGGTCAAAATTTAGATATAGCTCCCATATATATCTTCGTCCGATTTACCTTTTATTGTGCACCAAACGTGTAATATCAGCCCGAATTGTATGGAATTTTGCATATACAGCCAAATTAGGCCTGAAAATAAGTATGCCAAATTTGATCGAAATCGGTTCAGATATAGCTATAGCTCCCATATATATTGTTCATCCGATTTGTTATTTTTGTCCTCCACAGCCGTAATATGCACTCCGTAACAACGATATTCAGGGAAATATATCAAATACAGTTCAGAAATATCTTTGCCAAATTTAATCGAGATCGGTTCCGATTTGGATATAGCTCCCATATATATCTTTATCCGATTTCAAATTAATTGTGCACCAATTGGGCAATACCAGCCCGAATTTAAAAGAAACAAATGCCTTGGCATATTTAGTCCTTTGAACTTTAAATTATAATTATAAACATAGCGTGTATGATTGAATTGTCCCATAAAAACTTTTAATTGTTATGCGGAGCTCTACTAAATTAGCAAAGTGGTGTAGGGTATCATAAAGTCGGCCCCGCCCGACTTTAAGACTTTCTTTACTGGTTCAAATTTTGTATTGGGGTCCCCGTTGGTAGAAGGTTTGTGATAGAGGGGTGGTTTTTCGGAAATGTGTACTACGAGTGCATGAAAAGCAACAAATAGTACTATAATTGGTACAATCTGATATTGAGTGAACAAATAGAAATCTAAAAATCTGGTTTAGAAATGCGTCCCATATTTGTACGGAAAGTACTAAATGGTACTAAATTTGCTGATGGGTGAATGAATAGAGCTGAAATTCTCCAGCTTGATATTGAGGTGTCTTTTTGCTTCTGCGCTTGGTTTTAGAAATGTGTACTAAAATTTTAAGGTACTAAATGGTACTGAATTTGTCGTTGAGTGAAGGGATAGAACTAAAATCCAGACATTTGGTATTGAGGTTTGTGTTAGTATCTAGGACTAAGATATGGATGTGGTTTTCGAAAATGTGTACTATAATTGTTCGAAAAGTACTAAAAAGTACTATATATAGTACAATTTGGTATTGGGTCAACAGATAGTGCTTAAAATTTCACATTTTGGTATCTCACTCGCTGTCGATGTCTAGCCTGGACACTTGGAAGTGGTTTCGGAAATTTTTACTATATTTGTACGAAAAGTACGGGGTGGTGCTAAATATATTATTGGGTGATGGAATAGAGCTCAAATCCTGAAATTTGATATTTAGATTATGTAAATGATTTTGGAAATGGTTACTAATATTGAAGGAAAAGTACAAATTAGTACTTTATTTGGTACGATTGTTTGATGAACAGATAGTGCAAGAAATCTAAAATTTTGTATTAGAGTCGCTGTTCATGGGCTACCCATATATGAGGCTGTTTCCAAAAATATGTACTATAAGTACTAAGTGGTACTAAATTTGGATTTGCGTTAAGGAATAGAGCTAAAATTCTGAAATTTAATAATTTGATTACTGACATTATTTGTATTCGAGATTTGGTGAAGGTTTGGAATATTTGTACAAAAAGTACTAAATGGTACTAAATGTGGTGTTGGGTGAAGGGATAGGGCTGGATTTCTCA
The DNA here is from genome assembly GCF_030504385.1 of Musca domestica. Classification (NCBI taxonomy): domain Eukaryota; kingdom Metazoa; phylum Arthropoda; class Insecta; order Diptera; family Muscidae; genus Musca; species Musca domestica. Next base: position 6,817,943 of record NW_026712155.1, read on the forward strand.
CATTTGATATTGTGATCTCTGTTGATATCTGGTATTGAGATATGGTGATAATTTTTGGAAATATGTGCATCAGTTGTACGAAAAGTACTACATTTTGTATTGGCTGAAGGAATAGAGTTAAAATCATCCTGAAATTTGGAAATTTGAAAATCTTACTGTTGGTTTCTGTGTTTGACCGAAGCAGCTGGTTTTGGAAATGTGTATCATAATTGATCTAATTGTACGAAATAGTACTATATTTGGTACAGTTTGGTATTGAGTGTACAAATTGTTCTATAAATCTGATATTTTGTATTAAGGTCGATGTTCATGTGTAATCTGGACATATGGAGGTGGTTTCGGAAACGTGTACTATAATAGTTCAAAAAATACTATGTGGTACTAATTTTGAAATGTGTACCATAATTGTGCGAAGAGTACTATGTACTGGAATTCAGAGAATCTGCTGGTTTTGAATATGCGCAGTATATATGTTGGAGAAGTATGGTTATGGTTAAATTTGGGATTGGGTGAGATTCGGAAATTTGATGTGGAGGCCACTCTTGGTATCTAGTTTTGGGAGAAGGTTTTTTTGTTTGGATTTTGTCATACTATAATTGTTCGAAAGGTAGCAAATGGTGCTAAATTTTCCTTTAAGTTAATGGATAGAAGGTGGGTCCTGAAATAATATAAGGAGACAGTTTCGGATGTGGACCAATTGTGCTGTTGTTTTAATATCCTTCTCGATAAACTTCAAAATGAAAGATTATGTAGAATTTTGGGTGTAAAAGGTTAATATTTTCCCATTTTTCTTTCCGAAATAGGAAAAACTTGAATAATATATAAAACCCTAAAAGTCTAAAAATTTAGCTACGATATAGGAAATTTTAATTAAAATAAGTTGTCAAACTGAACAAATTGTGCATTTTGCAGCAAGAACTATTGGATTGAATCGAATATTTTAACGTATACTTTTTACTGACGAAGTAGGGGGCACTGGCTATTTAATTTCTACAAAAAAAATTGTAACGAAGCGTGAATTATTTTGTGGGCCACCATTAACATAAAAGTACTTGCTTGGAATAGATCCTTTGTAATCCATATTTGTTTTAAATCCTCTCTAAAATATTGCGAATGGGAGTGCATTTAATATTCTCTACAAATACATATGTATGTAAATACACACATACATAATCGATTTGCAGTCTTATCATTTGCAGCAGCTAAGCAAATCAACTTAAACTTCGGGAAATGAATGAATGTTCAATGACTTTGAATTTTGTATGTGTCGTAACTATTGAATACCACGCTGTACGGTCCTAAAAACAATGAAACCGTAATGACCATTAGTGTTCTTCTTCGTCATTTTTTCTTCTTCTTACATTTGAATGATGAGTCTGGTCTTTTTTCCTTTTTTTTTGGTTTTTGTCTTCTTCAGCAACAACATCCCTCATTGTCTTCTGTTGCTGATGGATGGCTGATTGTATTATGCTGGGTTGGTTGGTTGGTCGGTCGGATGGTTGGCTAGATAGACTGATGATTGTTGTTTGTATGGCTGATGGAACCATAATAACATGTTCCATGAGTTTGTCGGGAATAATTGTACTTTTGTTTCGGTTCGTTGCACCACAACAGGGCTCATGATGAACAATCAGCATACATTCTTACAAACGTACATTCATTTAAGTATCATACACAGATGTATGATTGTATGTCTTTTTCTACTCCATAAATTGTCATTAAAAAAAAGAAATATCATTAATTTTTGCGGTCTTTGATTGCTTATCCCCCCACCTCCTTCCTGCCTGTTGGCTGCAGATATTTAGTCGAGGGTTTTTTTCTTGCCTGGTATTTTGCATTTAATTTCTCATTACTGCCAGTTGGTCGTCGATTCCCCATCCTCATCTTCCTCCCAAGATAATAAAACACATGTTAGTCATTAGTTGCCGGCATCTAGTCACCGAGGTTTGTTTTTTTTTTTTACATTTTCTCTTCCCCACTCCCTTTCATCACCAGCGGAGAATCAAGATTATGATCTCAGACAAAAATGTCAATTTTTGCATTAAATTTTTTATGTTAATGACTTTTTGGTGACAATGGCGGGATGGCTCTTACAAAATTAAGTTTTGTTTAAAAAAATAAAACTTCTGTCATAATTTCATTTTTAAACTTGATGACATTTGCTCATTTGAATGACAGGCGGGCAGACAGTTTAGTCGGTCATCATTTTGGACTAAATGATATCACTTTCGGTAATTTATCTCCCACCAAAAAAAATATTAAAAAAAAACAAAACAAAAACTGATGACTCAGTTATTAGGCAAGTTTTGTGGCGAAGAAAAAAGATTTCAATATTTTTCTTAAAAACACTGGGCGACAAAATTCAATTTATTTCAATAATTGCTGGGAAAATTCAACGGATTATGAAAGTAGAGCTAAAAATATAAGAATCGTGTATTGGTGTTCTGAAAGTTTGGCGCGCAAGGTAACCTAAATGAGGGAATCCGTTAATTTTAGGTATATATTGTCTTCGGCAACAGTGCTGACAACAATACGAGGGTTACCATTAATACCATTTAGTACTTTTCGGACAATTTTAGCACGCATTTCCAAAACCACCTCTTAATTTCAGTCCTTGATACCAGCAGAGACCTCAATATAAAATTTCGGAATTCCAGCTCTACCCCTTCACCCAATACCATATTTAGTACTATTTCGTACATTTTGTGCAATTACAGTACACAACCTACCAACTCCATATAGTCAGGCTACACATGAATATAGTACTATTTAGTACTTTTCCATCAATTCTAGTGCACATGTCCAAAATCAGCTCCTTTTCTTGACCACAGACACAAACAGTGGCACCTATACCAAATTTCGGGATTCCAGCCCTATCCCATCGCCCAGTACCCAGTTAACTTCTTTTCGAACAAATATAGGACACATTTTCAAAACCACCTTCATTCACATCCCAATTTCAAATGGCAACATAGACCTCAAAATCAAATTTCTGGATTTCTGTTATTTTCCTTCACCCAATACCAAATTTAGTACTATTTAGTACTTTTTGTGCGATTACAGTACACATTTCTGAAACCACCGTCATATGGTACATATGGTTCATATCTCAATTCCAGATACCAACAGAGACCACAATATCAAATTAGAAGTTTCCAGTTTCCGATTTTTTTAACCCGATACCAAATTTAGTACCATTTCATAAGTTTCGTACAAATACAGGACGCATTTCCAAACCCCCACCAAATCTCAAACACAGATACCATTAGAATTTTTTTTCAGAAATTTTTTACTTTTATCCCTTCCCTCCATACCAAATATAGTTCCATTCGATACTTTTCGTACTATTATAGTACAAATTTCCGAAACCACCCCCATATGTCCAGGCTACACATGGATAGCGACCGTGATACAAAAATTCAGATTTCAAGCTGTTCAGGGTGAACAGATAACCCAATACAATATTGTATCAAATTGTACCAAATATAGTACTGTTTAGTACTTTTCCTACAATTATAGTACACATTTTCAAAACAGCGACCCTAATGCCAAATTTCAAATGTCAAGCAGTGTCTGTTCACGCAGTACCAAATTGTACCAAACATAGTACTATTTAGTACTTTTCGTGAACTTACAGTACACATTTCCAAAACCACGTCTACAAACCTACCACAAACCTGCCACCAACAGAGACTTCAATACAAAATTTGCAAATTCCAGCTTCATCCGTTCGCCCTAAACCAAAATTTTCCAAATATAATACCATTTAGTACAGTTCGCACGCTTAGTACACATTCGCAAAACCACCTTCATATATCAAACTTACCTTCCAATTTAGATTCTCATATCAAAAATCAAGTTTTTAGCTCTATCCGTACACATAATACCATATGGTACCATTTCAGAACTTTAGTACCATTTTTGAACTTTTCTAAACATTAAAGTTCGATTTCCGAAAGACCCTTTTGTACATCTATCCTGCACTTCTGACCTTCATTCCAAATTTCAGAAAATTTGCCTATTCCATTTGTCGTCCAATACAAAGTTTAAATTTTTGGTACATTTTAGTTCATTTCGTATTACGAATTTCCAAAAAAACCCAGGCTTATCACATGCCTACGCACCAAAATTGAACCTCGTGCATAATTTCAAGATTCTAGTTTCGTCTGTATAAATCATAAGGTACAGACATAATAAGCCTCATCTGAATTACGGTCTTAAACCCCATATCTATGGGAAAGAAATCGGTTTTATAAAATTTCGGATCGATTTAGCCGAGGTCAACTGTCGGAATAATACAAAAAATAAAAATCTCTAAACTTGTATCCCTCCCTGGCTTCAACTCCTGTTAGCATTAAAATGTGAGCAAATAAATCTGCATTTAAATGAATTTATTTCCAACAAAACTTTTACGAACCAGAAAAATTAAATCCCAACGAATGCCAACAAATGCGTTGCTAAATCTCGCAACAAATGCCAGCAAATGTCTGCTAATTAAATTCTCCTACACAAAATGGAATGAAAATTATGTGCTGCGACACATTTTCAAATCTAAAAGTTTTGAAAATTCTAATGTCCACATTTGCTGTGATGTGGCGGCAATTAAAGGATAAGATTATGCAAACCCGAAGGGAATTTTATAATTAACAAACATCCCCCTTCTCCTTGCAACTCTTGCGAAGTAGGAACAATTACCATGGGTGGTACTAGTGGTTGTAACCCTTATTTGAGGGAATGTGGGCTATCTAGAAATAGAAGGGGGAAGTTTATGGCAGAAAAATATTGTAAAATGTTCACTTAATTGAAGTTAGCTATTTTTTTATTCAAAAGTTGCCAGCAGAATTTTTGCCACCAAATGACATTGACACCCGGCAGTGTCGTTGATAGACAGCTGGACAACAAGTCATGGCATAAATGTGTTAAAAAATCCTCAAATTGTAGCTAATTATAAATGGGATGAAAGTCAATGACATGTGTCTAAATGACCAACTTAGGGGTAATAATATACAACAGAATTCTTTCCGATCGCTACAGAGCATTAATTTCGTACAAAGATTACAAAGAAGCCTACTATTATATTGACCATTCATAATTGAAATCTCAAATCAAAGAATTCAGATCGTTGAAAAACCTATTTGGAGTACGGGTTCCATTAAAAGTGCTTCCTTCAAATATGGAATGTATTCATATAAGTCCTAAAGCGAACTCAATATTGTCAACTCAGCAAAATAAGCAACTATTTTTTATAAATAATTTCCTCTGCTACATGTGTCAAAGAACACCTCCTGCAGTTCCCCATACCGTAGCATATCATACCATTATGCTTGCATAAATGTCCTACGCACTACCACATTCTATCTACCATTGATACCCCACACGCAGACAAACAGACCGACAGACAGTTGCCAGAAAAACAACAAACACGCATTCACATTTTTATAAAACGTGCCGTAAAATTGCCTGCCTGCCTGCCTACACTTTAATTGGCCCCCATGGGCATAATTCCAAAACATAACACACACAAGTATTTTTTTCTGTTATCTACCCCCAAACCCATTTCCAAATACCCACATCACTTTACACCTTACAACAACAGCAGCAGCAGCAGGAATGGAGAACAAACTTGAGGAAAACGGGGGGAAAAACTTAATGTGACATTGTCAATGCAATGACGACAGCGGCAAAGAAGAAGGGTATGGCCCAAAAAGAGCTGGTGTGGGGGAATCCTTAAAAACATTTAAAGTTTTACATCCTTCGAGAAAGTCCTTTTATGGGAAGTTTTGCTTACAAACACATACCCTTACAAAGCTGTTGAAGTAACTGTCATAGTTTTGTAGTTTTGTTTATTGGGATAAAACGAAAAGTGGGAAATGCTTAATGTGGTCCGAGGGGAAAAATAATTATTCCGGAAAGTTTTACGAATTTTAGGTGCAATTTTTATGATTATAAAATTTGTAGACCCGTGTCAGGTTTGTCAGTGTCAGGTTTGGAGATATATAGGGTGAGATGAAAAAAGGACAACCAACTTCAGACTGCTGCCATTTCAAGCCACTCGTCTGACAGCTACTACAATTATTCCAGTGACATCTCATTATATTTTTTATAAGCGTACAAAAGCATTTTGGTGAGAATTTTCCAGAAAAAAAGTTATTCGTGATTGAATCCAGGCGGGATAGTGAAATTTTTTTATATTTGGCTGGAAAACACCAAGTGGCTATCGTACTCCACTCGAGCATTTAAATGCGAATAAATCTTTTGTGTCTCGTACCATCACCGTTACCGCGATACCGGTAGCGATCCCGACGTCAAGGAAGTGGACGGAAGAAAACATCAACGTCAGCAGAAATGGTTCGAAAATTAAAGAAGCGACTTGATCGAAACCTGCGTCGCAGTGGCCGAAAAACGGCCCGTGAGTTGAACATATCGCAATACTCCATTCGGCAAATATTGAAAAATGAGCTCGGGGTAAGGGGCCATTGAAATTCCAAAAAGTGCAAGAACTCACACCACAACAGAAAGCAAATAGAGTCAAGCTAAAGAGTTGCTTCGCTTGGCCGAAAGTGGTGAACTGCCGAATTTGGTTTTCTCCGATGAGAAAACATTTGTTGTCCAGCAGTTTGTAAACAAACAAATTGATCGTGTTTACTTGCCAAAGAGGTGGCAAGTGGACCTTCGGTTGGCCACCAGAACTGCCAAAACAGCCGATGGTCGCTCTCCGCTCGTATTAATCGACCGTGGCATCTGAATAAATGCCGAATATTATTGCGAAAATATTCTGGGGGGTGTATTAGAGCCTTGGTCATGCAATCATTTTGGCCGCAGACCTTTAACATTCCAACAGGACTCAGCATCATCGCCCTCAGCACGAGCCACCCAAGAATGGTTACAAAATGAGGTTCCTCGCTTCATTTCGAGAGCACAATGGCCACCAAAATCTCAGGATACCAATCCGTTGGACTATTGTGTCTGGAGTATTTTGGAAAGCAAGGTTGGCACTAAAAAATACCAAAGTGTCGATCACCTCAAGCAAGCGCTTCCCGGGAATGGGCCAAAATACCGCAGAGCAACATTCGAGCAGCGTGTGACGGTTTCTTTGGCCGTTTAAAGGCTATAATTCGCCAACTCAAGCAAATCTAAACTTATTCTAGAATTTGATGCTATTTCCGTTGCGTGTTTTCCAAAATCTTTAACCCTATGTCGAGGAGATACAAGAAGAAATATTCCGATCTCTACCATCTTTATAACAGATCCTGTGTTAGTGGAAATATTGAGACGTACCAAGTTTGAAAGGAATCGGATGTCAATTCCTCGTTTTATGAGCTTCATGGATACTCTAAAATTTTGACCCTTTGTGGCGGGAGAAGGAGTGGACCGATATATACCATTTTCACACCAGACCTTGGGTTAATAAAAATATTATGATGTGTGTAATTTGAAGAGAACTCAATGCTGATTTCGGATTTTATAATCCTTTTGGTTATTCAAAATTTGAAAATATTGTGTTGTGTGTAATTTGAAGGACTCTTAGGTCACATTTGAGAAGAGTTGTAATTATTTACAATTGTGACTTTGTGGAGGAGGTACTTGATGGAGTAGATCGATATCGACCATTTTCGCACCTGACGTAGCACTAATGAATTTGCCAGTTTGGAGCAAAATCGGATTATCTCTTCTCTTTTTGTGGGTACGAGATGGAGTAGGACCGATATTGTCCATCTCCGAATATCAAAATATATATGATCCAAGCTCGATTTTAATATCTGTCTTCTTTCTCCATTTAATATCCAATTTAGGTGAATGCATTTCCTCAATCTCCTTTTGAAAATTTGAAAATCAATGACATTACAAAAGTTCTGCTCGGAATTTGATTTGCAAATGTTGGCGGGCATACTTCTACACTCACATACATACGTACCATCCTTCGCACTGCCATTAGGGTGACAATTTCGTTTCATTTCTGTTGCAGGGGGAAAAATATGCTAAAAACTTGTAAAAACTTTTGGGCATAACACAGGCAGAATTCGCATAAGAAATAAGAGCAAAAACACAACTCCGACAGGAGGGAACACAAACGACATGACACATTTTTCATGGAGGTAAGAACAAATGTCGCATTACAGTGTAAACGAGAACATCAAGAAACAGGAAGAAGAATCGTTTGGCATGAAATTTGCATTCGAAGACTGAAATTGAGAAACACAGGAAGAAGTCAGTCAATGGTCTTTCGAAACAAAGGAAAATGTCCTCCTTCTTTCTGAAGACAATTGACTTCGCGATACAAAGAAAAAATTGAATGGGTAAATGACTTGATAAGGAATCGTGTTCTTCTGTTCTATCGTCCATAGAAGAGCGGGAGGCCTTCTATCTTCCACAGAAGAGCTGGAGGCCCGCTATTTCATAAAAGGGCTGGAAGCCCCCTTTCGTCCATAGAAGAGCTGCATTCTAAGCGTTCTTAGCATATTCTTTAAATAAAGGATATTTTGAGAGCCTTTAATAGATATGAACCCTTCTACAAGTACCCTATGGACCTTTTGCAGGTGTTCTTCTGTTCTGTCGTCCCTAGAAGGCGCTAGGGTCTTCTATCGTCCATAGAAGAGCAGGAGGCCTTCTATCGTCTATAGAAGAGTGGGAGACCTTATATCGTCCATAGAAGAGAAGGAGGCCTTCTCTCGTCCATAGAAAAGCGGGAGGCCTTCTATATTCCCAAGAAGAGCTGGAGGCCCGCTATCGTTCATAAAAGGGCTCTATCGTCCATAGAAGAGCTGCATTCTTAAAGAGCTGCGTTCTTTACATGTTTTTTAAATAAAGAATATCTTGAGAGATAGATATGAACCCTTCTACAAGTACTCTATGGGCTTTTCGCAGGTGTTCTTCTGTTCTGTCATTCCATGAAGCCTGTTCTATTGTCCATAGAAGGAGCGGGAGACCTTCTATCATCCATAGAAGAGCGGTTGGACTTCTATCGTCCATAGAAGAGCGGGTGGCCTTCTATCTTTCACAGAAGAGGTGGAGGCCAGCTATTGTTCAATAAAGTGATGGAAGCCCTCTATCGTCCATAGAAGAGCTGGATGTTTAAGAGTTTTTAACATTTTCTTTAAATAAGGGATATTTTGAGAGCCTTTAATAGATGTGAACCCTTCTCCTCTGAGACCTATAATTATCATAATTTTCTCTAAAGAAGTTCTCAATGAGTCAAAAACCATTCCTTTTCTTCTCGGTGTACTTTTTTGCTTTTCCCAAGAAAACACACTGAGTGCGGAGGCTAAATTTTTCCTGCATTTGGCACATAATGTCGTCATTATTTCCACATCAATCTTCATCATCTACTTTAGAGTGCTACGCTTTTTTCTGCTTCTTCCTCACTGCTTTTTTAATATTCTATGCAACAGCATAAGCCAAGCGTTAACGCTCATGCAGGGCGGCTGAAGAGTGAGTAAGTGCGTGCAGATATCGATGCCGCCTCTGCATTGCAACCCACCGCCACACATTTGGCAGTCGGATCTAATATTTAAACATTAAAAACGGAAATGGATTCGTTTCTATGTAGAGTTCTCTTTCTCATGTTTGTTTCCTACTTTAACCCTGCCCTCATTTCACCTCCTCTTCCTGATCCTTGTCAGCCAGGCATCCTGCCTGCCTATTTGCCATCCATCCCATCCATTGCAGCACAGCAGCACGTATAATATCTTCTGGAATTACATTTGAAATGAAATAAAAATATTGCTGTCGGATGCATTCCTTCCTCAACTCGGTTTGATAAGAAGCCAAGCCAGCAGGGCCTGGAAAAAAGGGGTGGCCCTGCATCATCAACATTCACATTGAAGAAATATTATATTTCTGTTGTTATTGTTGCTCTTCGCTGTTTGACTACGTAAGCATGGCAGGGCTGTGCTGGGAAAAACACGACATGAAATGGAAATACAAATAATGTCAATGCCTTCGGGGGGAAGAAATGTGATAAGTGTACGTCAATAAATGATGAACATGATGAAATTGTTTCTGACAAGGACAACGATGACGAAGACGACGACGACCGACGTCCAACAACACTTGTGGTTTGGACTGAAACGAAAGGAATTGAGGCAACTGACTGTGGCATATGACTTGACGATTAAATAAACAATTACTGTGTAAGAAGCTGTAAAAGTGGATTCTGGTAAGGGTTGCTGCAAGGGTTGAAGTTGATAGCACAGAAGGAGGTCAACTGTTCAGGAGTTAGATTTGTGGGAAGGGGAAATTTTAAGGGACATCTAAAGGAAAACATGAATAAGAACTTATATTTGTTTCTTTTGGTGAAAAAAGAAGCTCTTCTGCAGACAGTAGAATACCTCAACGTCTTCCATGGCCAGTAGAAGACCTCGAGGTCTTGTATGACCTACAGATCTTCTAGAGACAATAAAAGCCCTCAATGTCTTCTTAAGACAGTAGATGACTTCGAGGTCTTCTAGAAGCTGTAGAAGACCCAAGGTCATCTAGAGACAATAGAAGACCTCAAAGTCTTCTAGAGACCTCAAGGTCTCAAGGCAATAGAAAACCTCAAGGTGTCTAGAGACAATAGAAGACCTAAAGATCTTCTAGAGACAATAGGAGACCTCAAGGTCTTCTATAGAGTAGAAAACCTCAAGCTCTTCTACGGACAGTAGAAGACCTTAAGCTCTTCTACGGACAGTAGAAGACCTCAAGCTCTTCGACGGACAGTAGAAGACCTCAAGCTCTTCGACGGACAGTAGAAGACCTCAAGCTCTTCGACGGACAGTAGAAGACCTCAAGCTCTTCGACGGACAGTAGAAGACCTCAAGCTCTTCGACGGACAGTAGAAGACCTCAAGCTCTTCGACGGACAGTAGAAGACCTCAAGCTCTTCGACGGACAGTAGAAGACCTCAAGCTCTTCGACGGACAGTAGAAGACCTCAAGCTATTCGACGAACAGTAGAAGACCTCAAGCTTTTCGACGGACAGTAGAAGACCTCAAGCTCTTCGACGGACAGTAGAAGACCTCAAGCTCTTCGACGGACAGTAGAAGACCTCAAGCTCTTCTACGGACAGTAGAAGACCTCAAGCTCTTCGACGGACAGTAGAAGACCTCAAGCTCTTCTACGGTCAGTAGAAGACCTTAAGCTCTTCTACGGTCAGTAGTAGACCTCAAACTCTTCTACGGACAGTAGAAGACCTCAAACTCTTCTACGGACAGTAGAAGACCTCAAGCTCTTCTACGGACAGTAGAATACCTCAAGCTCTTTTACGGACAGTAGAAGACCTCAAGCTCTTCAACGGACAGTAGAAGACCTCAAGCTCTTCTACGGACAGTAGAAGACCTCAAGCTCTTCTACGGACAGTAGAAGACCTCAAGCTCTTCTACGGACAGTAGAAGACCTCAAGCTCTTCTACGGACAGTAGAAGACCTCAAGCTCTTCTACGGACAGTAGAAGACCTCAAGCTCTTCTACGGACAGTAGAAGACCTCAAGCTCTTCTACGGACAGTAGAAGACCTCAAGCTCTTCTGCGGACAGTAGAAGACCTCAAGCTCTTCTACGGACAGTAGAAGACCTCAAGCTCATCTACGGACAGTAGAAGACCTCAAGCTCTTCTACGGACAGTAGAAGACCTCAAGCTCTTCTACGGACAGTAGAAGACCTCAAGCTCTTCTACGGACAGTAGAAGACCTCAAGCTCTTCTACGGACAGTAGAAGACCTCAAGCTCTTCTACGGACAGTAGAAGACCTCAAGCTCTTCTACGGACAGTAGAAGACCTTAAGCTCTTCTACGGACAGTAGAAGACCTTAAGCTCTTCTACGGACAGTAGAAGACCTCAAGCTCTTCTACGGACAGTAGAAGATCTCAAGCTCTTCTATGGACAGTGGAAGACCTCAAGCTAGTCTATTAAGAATTGAAGTTATCAAGGTCTCCTAATGAGAATTACAGACGGCAAGGTCTTCTGTTGAGAATTGAAGTCGGCCTCTAAAATTGTTCAATAAATATGCAAACTTTTTAGAATCTCCACACCACGGATTGAATATCTTCTTTTGTCCGATACACCTTCGACGGTTTTTTATGCTATCAGACAATATGGGTACAAAATCTTCTTTAGAAAGTGCTTTATATCGAATTTCCTTACAAATAATTGCCTCCCAGGATCTTCCCTAACGCATTACTTTATACCACAACCCTCTTCAAGGGTATCCAAGACGATTATCATTTCCTCTTATTAAAATCTATAATTGCTTACCATAATCATCAACTGAAATTCTGTAATTTAATGCTTGAATAAGGGCTTTTGGTAATAATACACCACCACCGTCACCGCCATCACCCTTTCATCCGTCCATCCATTCATTCATGCGAGATTCGATTCAGTAATGATAACTTCCGACAATAATTGCTCTCACGAAATTTAAAGCCTTGATAAAGCAGCAAAAATACCTTACATCTTCTTTTTCATAGTGGACTACTCAGCCAGCTAAGGAAGGAAGGAGCGAGCACACATGAAAGGATAATTACAGCGAATATGAATTGAAATACAAAAAAAAGCAATGCAATGGTAATCATGAAATGCACATGATCAATAGCAAATAAGCAGTCGAATATCTTTTCATTTAATGAGAGAAAAAAAATGAAACGAAAAAAGTGTTTCGGCTTTTGTAAGCCTTCGTCTTCGTCTTCATATTTTCATTAAAACTCATTAAGCCAAGCAAATGATGCTGCTGCCGCCAAGCTGCCGTAAGAGGATGCCAGTAAAATGCCATTGAAGTTGAGAAAATGATGTTTGCCTGGCTGGCTGGCTGTAAAAGGACAGACACTTAAGACACCGAACCAGTCAAATGAGTGCAAACGTGGTAAATGATTACCCTTCCATCCCCCGGGAAGTAAGCATGTGTGCCGGCTATCCATGGATGAATGGCTTGGATTGTCTCTGAGAAATCTTGACGAACACGACTGCAACACAAAAACCTTCATTTATATCTGCTGTAAATTCATGCTTAACGTTGTTCGAGATTTTCTTTCTGTGAGCGTTATTGTTCAAAAGATACACACGCACACACACACACTCAGTAATTTATCGTTTGTATCCGCATAAAGCTTTAAAATATTCACCGATGCATAAAAATACGACTTATCATGAAAATGCATTACAACATTGTAACAACAACAGTTCATACTTGGCGATACATTTTCTTTTGCCTTAAACGCGCGCACACACACACACACACACAGCCATGAGCATTAACTGTAGACGCCACATTTAAAGAGTTCATAGTCGAATTGATAATCGTGAATGCAGTGCGAGAGCACACAAAAGTTCCTGTGAATAATTTCACAATGCAAAATGGGAAAATAGGTTTTGGGAGCTTGAATGGTTACAGAAGAAGAAACAGAGTTACAAAAGGAAAGCTTCTTCTGATGGACTTCAGACTTAAAGGGACTTTAAAATCATCCACAGACCTGGGAAGAACGTTTTAATGGTCTATATAGTGAAAAAACATCTAAAGGTCTTTACTGCTGAAGACATGACCTTAAGGTGTTCTATTGAGAATAGATGGCCTCAAGATCAAGCTGTAAGTCTTATATCGTCAAAAGACGATCTAAAGGTCTTCTATCGTCAAAAAAATTGCTCTACGCAGTCTATTGCGCATAGAAGAACTTGAAGCCCGCTATTGTTCAAAAAAAGAACTGGAGGCCTTCTTTCGTCCATAGAAGAACTGGAGGTCATCTGTCGTCCATAGAAGACCTGGAGGTGTTCTGTCGTCCTTAGAAGACCTGGAGGTCTTTTATCGTCCATAGAAAACCTGGAGGCCATCTATGGACGATAGAAGACCTGCAGGCCATCTATGGACGATAGAAGATCTCGAGGTCTTCCTGGAAGTCTCCTATCGTACATAGAAGACCTCCAGGTATTTTATTGTCTACAGACCATAGATGGCCTGTAGGTTTTCTATCGTCCATAGATGGGCTGCAGGTCTTCTATCGTCCATAGATGGCCTGTATGTCTTCTATCGTCTATTGATGCGCTGCAGGTCTTCTATCGTCCATAGCAGGCCTTCAGGTCTTCTATCGTCCATAGCAGGCCTGCAGGTCTTCTATCGTCCATAGAAGAACTGGAGGTCTTCTATCGTCCACAGAGCAGCCGAGGCCCGCTATTGTCCATAATAGAGCTGAGCTAGAGCTAGAGATCGTCTATTGCCTATAAAAAACCTGCAGGTATTTTATTGTCTACAGACCAACTGGAGGTCTTCTATTGTCCATATAAGACCTAGAGGTATTGTATTGTCCCTAGACGATCTGGAGGTCTTCTTTTCGCCATAGACGACCTCGTCAATGGAAGACCTGAAGACCTTCTATTGTTCACAGAAGACCTGGAAGTCTTCTATCGTTCATTGAAGATCTGGAAGTCTTCTATCGTTCATTGAAGATCTGGAAGTCTTCTATTGTTCATTGAAGACCTTTAGATCTTTCATCGTCCTTAGAAGACCTGGAAGTCGTTTATCGTCCATGGAAGATCTGAAGGTCTTCTATTGTCCATAGAAGACCAGAAAGCCTGCTCTCGTCCATAGAAGACCTGGAAGTCTTCTATCATCCATTGAAGACCTGCAAGTCTTCTATCGTCCATTGAAGACCTTGGGACCTTTAATCATCCTTAGAAGACCTGGGGGCCTTTAATTGTCCATAGAAGACTAGGGTCTTCTATCGTCCACAGACATCCTATCTTTCGCCCATGGACCACCTGGAGGTATTCTATCGTCCATAGAAGACCTGGAGAACTTTTATGGTCCATAGGAATCCTGCAGGACTTCTATCGTCCATAGAAAACCTGTGGCTTTTTCTATCCACCATAGAAGGCCTTGGGTGCTTTCCATTGTCCCCAGAAGACCTGGAAATTTTCTATCGTACAAAGAAGAGCTGAGGCCTGACCCGATGTTCTTTGGAATATTAACGGCACAAAGACATTTTACTGTCGATAGACCTCATTGTTTTCTATGGGAAAATACAATTATCTGATCGTCTTGATGTGTCAAATTATGTCATATTCCTCCCCGTCATAATTCTCCTGTCCGGATACTGTCGCTGCACGCATATGCAATATTTCTTTCGTGCCGATATAAAAACCAAAAAATTGAATATTGCATTTAATCATTTGAAAGTCTCCACTTTATTCTTTGTCTTCCATGCATGCATGCAACGTCTATTCGTACCAACCGCACATTGTCTGTCCATTAGTCCGTCTCTCCTGGCGGCGGCACAATTTCGTTTCGTTTCTGGTTCGAACATAATGAAAAGCGCACATTTGTACCCGTATATTTTTCACACTCTTTTTGTATTTTTTTTTTCGAGCATTTGGCAATTTGCTTTTAGCATTATGACATTAATAAACGATTACATCTGACAGACAAACAGGCACATTCACTCACACGCAGATTAACTAAATAAAAGAAAAATTACAGCAGATAGTAGAAGGAAAGACATGTGAGAGATATACACATCCAAGGAAATGGGGGGAGAAATTTTGTGGCATTAGAGAATTTTGGTGTTACCCTATAATGGAAGATTTGAAAAAATAAATCTTCAATTGTAGTAGAACAAGATTACAAATTGTTGAGGTTATTTGTGTGGGGTATTTTAATCCCAGGAGGAATTATGAGGTCTGTTGAAATTGTACTTCTTCTGTTGAGATTTTACTAGCATTTATGGGGTTTCTTGTACTGTCCTATATGCTAACTAGTTGTTTCCCATCCTCAGGCCACAGTTGCCTTGATCGAAGACACTGACTTGCCCAGAGAAACATTGGGACTCCCCAACATTACGATGTAGGCTCTATGTGCTCCTCTTCCAATTCTCCCTTCAGGCCTCAAGGCTCTAAATATTAAATTAGCTCAAGGTCTTCTAGAGAGAATAGATTACCTCAAAATCTTTCACAGAAAATAGATGACGTCAAGGTGTTCTTTCGTCCCTAGGAAAGCTTGGAGGCCTTCTATCGTCCATAGAAGAGCTGTTGGTCTTCTATCGTCCATAGAAGAGCTGTTGGCCGTCTATCGTCCATAGAAGAGCTGTTGGCCGTCTATCGTCCATAGAAGAGGTGGAGGTCTTCTTTCGTCCATAGAAGACGTGGAGGTCTTCTTTCGTCCATAGAAGAGGTGGAGGTCTGGAGGTCTTCTATCGTCCATAAAAGCCGTGGATGTTTTCTCTCGTCCACAGATGATCTGGAGGTCTTCTATCGTCCATAGAGGACCTGGAGATCTTTTCTCGTTCATAGAGAGCTGTTGGTCTTCTAACATCCATGGAAGAGCTGCTGGCCTTCTACCGTCCATAGAAGAGCTGCTGGCCTTCTACCGTCCATAGAAGAGCTGCTGGTCTTCTATCGTCTATAAAAGAGCTGCTGGTGTTCTATCGTCCATAGAACATCTGCTTGTCTTCTATCGTCCATAGAAGAGCTGCTGGACTTCTATCGTTCATAGAGGAGCTGCTGGTCTTCTATCGTTCATAGAGGAGCTGCTGGTCTTCTATCGTTCATAGAGGAGCTGCTGGTCTTCTATCGTTCATAGAGGAGCTGCTGGTCTTCTATCGTTCATAGAGGAGCTGCTGGTCTTCTATCGTTCATAGAGGAGCTGCTGGTCTTCTATCGTTCATAGAGGAGCTGCTGGTCTTCTATCGTTCATAGAAGAGCTGCTGGTCTTCTATCGTTCATAGAAGAGCTGCTGGTCTTCTATCGTTCATAGAAGAGCTGCTGGTCTTCTATCGTTCATAGAAGAGCTGCTGGTCTTCTATCGTTCATAGAAGAGCTGCTGGTCTTCTATCGTTCATAGAAGAGCTGCTGGTCTTCTATCGTTCATAGAAGAGCTGCTGGTCTTCTATCGTTCATAGAAGAGCTGCTGGTCTTCTATCGTTCATAGAAGAGCTGCTGGTCTTCTATCGTTCATAGAAGAGCTGCTGGTCTTCTATCGTACATAGAAGAGCTGCTGGTCTTCTATCGTCCATAGAAGAGCTGCTGGGATTCTATCGTCCATAGAAGGCCTCCATAAAAGATCTTGAGATGTTTGACCGTTCATAGAAGACCTGAGGGTCTTCTATCGTCCATTGAAAGCCTGGAGGTCTTCCATCATCCATAGAAGACCTGGTGGTCCTCTATAGATCTTACTAGCTTACATGGGGTTTCTTGTTCTGACCTATATGCTAACTAGTTGTTTTCCATCCTCAGGCCACAGTTCCCTTCATCAGAGACACTATGCTCCTCTTTCAATTCTCCTTTCATTTTCCCCCATCAGCCGAAAGTAGTGTGCCCCAAACCCCAAAGAGAAATGTCGTGAATCACTCGTAAATATGACATTAATGGTGCGATACACAAGTAGTGTATGCTCGTTCCGTTTGTCTGCCTTGAAGGTGGAGAGCGGGAGAGTGGGGTTCAACTCCCAGTCACTGCAACGTAATGTAATGTTATTGTACATGCCAACATCAAATTATTGAAACGATATTTTTTTATATTCGTCGCCTCCGCCATCCTCCTCGTCAAATGCGTCAAAGTAATGTACGACTTGTAAGCTGCCTTGCCTGGCTGGCGATGTGTGTGTGTGCGTGATAACTGAATGTTTGCTGGCGCACTCACTCGCTATTTTTTGTTGCAAACGGTTAGTGTTGGTCTGATTGATGATTTTCGTACACCGAACAATGTTTCATTATTTTCCATTTTAATGTGTGGCATTTAATTTGAATTAAATTATAAAATTACAGCAATTTGGATGATGACAACGACAGAGAACGACAAACGACAGCAACAACGTCACGTCACTGTGACTATGGCTGCAAAAACAGAAACAAAAATGATTATGATTTTGATTATGATATTTATGATGGCAATTGGCAATTTACGTTGCCTGCCCTGATATATTCAGTCAGTCAGTCAGTAAAACTGTTAGGTAGTTATGACAAAGTCAAATGTCAGTGTGTGTATGTGTGAAATTGTCTGTTGCAAGTAAATTACAGCTCTCCATCAATTGTCAAAATCAAAATTGAAAAAAAAAATGGTTTGAATGGTACAGCAAATTTAAATGAGATACCGTGGAACCCAGCCGAAGAAAAAAACCCGTTCCCCACCAAAAAAAAAAAAAAAAATAAATAAAAAACGAGTACCCATTTTTATACACTCCACAATAAGATGGAGTATGAATGGAGCATATTGGCATTCTATTTGCAACACCTCGAAATATTCACCAGATACATACCCCATAAAGTACACATATTCCTGATCAGCATAAAATTTCCACCTCAGATGCCAACAGTAGCATCTACATCAAATGTCATTATTTCAGATTTTTTCCTTCACCTAACACCAAATTTAGTACTATTTTGTACCTTTAGTATAATGATAATATACGTTATCAAAACCCCCTCCATATCTAAATTACAGATGCAAACACTTATCTAAATATCAAATTTCAGAATTTTATTTCTATCCCTTGATTCAATAACAAATTTCGTAACATTTAGTACACATATCCAAAACCAGCTCCTTCTCTCTACCACAGATACCACCAGTGACATCCATATCAAATTTCAGGATTTCTGCTCTATTTCTTCACTCAATACCAAATTCGGTACTATTTAGAACTTTTCGATCAATTATGGTACACATTTTCGAAACCACCTCCATATCTTAATCCCAGATACCAACAGAGACCTCAATAACGAATTTGGAGATTCCAGGCCTATTCCTTTACCCAAACACAAAATTTAGTACATTTCTAACAACTATGGTACACATTTTCAATACCACCCCATTATCTCAATTCCAGATACCAACAGAGACCTCAATAACAAATTTGAGGATTCAAGCTCTATCCCTTCACCCAATACCAAATTGAGTACCACTTAGTACTTTCCGTGCAAATATGGGACGAATTTTCAAAGCACCGCCTAATCTCAAACACAGATACATTCGGTACTCTTAATGGTCCGTCCGTCCGTCTGTCTGGCCGGTGCGTAGGATAGCTCTCGAATGGTGTATCCGATTTGATCCAAACTTGGTACATCGTAATATTATTATCAAACTAAGATCGTTCGTTCAAACTAAGAAAAGTTCGTAGATTGTCAATATCGGTCCATTCCCTCTAGTACCTCCTCCGCAAAGGGTCGAAATTTTCGAAACTGCACAGACAGGGAAAGAGTGATCCGATTTTGCTCCAACTTTGAAAATCCTAGTATTTGCATCAGTGTTAGGTCAGGTGCGAAAATGGACAATATCGAGTACCTCTCACCCAAAGGGTCAACATTTTAAATAATTATTACTCTTATTAAATGCGATGTAAGAGCCCGATTGTCTTCAAATTACACACATCACGATATTTTTACTAACTCATGGTCTGGTGTGAAGATGAAATATATCGGTCCACTCCTTCTGGTGAAAAACCGAATATCCATGAAGCTCATAAAACTCGAAATAAACATTTGATTCGATTTAGATTTTGCACATCTGCATATTTCTATCAACACAGAATCTGTTATAAAGGCGGTTGAGATTGGCCAATTCCTTCTGGTACCTTCCTGACAAAGGGTTTAAGTTTTGAATAATCAAAAGGGCTATAAAATTCGAAATAAGCATCCGATTCTCTTCTTATTTTACTCATTCCATTATTTTTACTAAAACAAGATCGGTTGTAAAGATGGGATATATCGGCCCACTGCTATCGCTCCTACCTCTCCCACAAAGGGTCAACATTTTGAATATCCATGAAGCTCATTAAAAGTTAAATTAACATCCGATTTCATTTAGACTTATATTTCATCAACACAATATCTGCTATGAAGATGGTAGAGATCGGACCATTTCTTCTATTGCCTCCCCCACATAGGGTTCAAGATTCTCGAAGAATTGAAATTAAAAATTATCTCATAGCTCATATAAAGTGAAGGTAGCAGTCGATATAGTCCAAACTTGGCACATCGTAATATTGACATCATATTTATTTAAGCCCGATACGAATTGGACAAAATTGGCCCATACCTTCGGAACCTACTCCATAGAAGGTCAACAATTTGAATAATCCTAACAGAAGTCAAAATATATTTAAATAATCGAACATTGGTCGAGGGTATACATCGACTAATATTTTTTAACTTGCTTAATATAAACCCGTTTTTCTTTGTGACCCCTATTCATACCCTACCGATCGAAAACATATGGAAGGTTTTAGTCGTAGTTTGCCCAAATATTTTGTAATTTGGTGTCTCTGGTTCCCTGCTTAAAGCGTTTTGTAAAGAAAAAATGTTAATAGTATATTTTGTCTGTAGAAGACGTTTAAAAATAGTTCTCTCCATCGAAGTCCTTAAAGAAGAGGTTTTTTGAGAGGTTTTCTTCTCATAGAAGGCCTTTTAGAGGCCTACTGTCGGTATAATCTGTGCGGAAGCTATTTTGTGTACAGAAGATGTGTAGAATGTGTTCTATCTTTAGAAGATGTGAAGAACGTGTAAAATATAGGTACACTTTTTTGTGGATCCCAAGAGCCTCATACAAAGACGATATACCCGAATATTTGCTATTTCCATGGATTCTACCACCAATCTTCCTCGGTTGATCTTTGGGTTTTTTAAAGTTCTGGGCATATTTTTAAACATAACTGCTTTTTATATCTATTTTTTAAAGCCAGAGAGAATAAATCGTATCCAAGCAATTAATTGCGAAAATTGCTCCAAATGATTGTTAGTAACCATTATTAGTATTTTAAAATTCCTAGCAGGATTTGGCCTACCCATTTTGTAAATTTAACCAAAATTGTAGCGATTTTAATTCAAATCAAGTGACTTTAGTTTCCTTGATTTAAAAAAAATGCACTTGGCTGAACCGGTTTATTTCATATTTTGTTCATATTTTTTCACGGTTTTTTCTCTATATTATGACGTAAAACTAATTCTGTCAACAATTTGGTAATTTCAAGTTTATATTTGATTGATATGTCTATCAATTCAAACGAACTTAATTACTTCAAAATGTGCTGGCTATAAAAATCAATAATTAGCTCAACCCAATCATTTTACAATCCAGACTTTTATCGCATTGGAAATTTTTCCAATATCAAACACTCATAATAATTTCAGTTTATTTATAGACAGAGAGAGAGGAAGAGAGAGCTTTGACGGTGGAAAACCCCCACGTCAAGCTAAGTGTTGCTAATTGAACGTGTTTTTTATTTCGTTTTCCTCAATAAATAAAACTGTAGCACTGTAGCAATAAAAGCAGCAGCAGCAGCATGGGAAAGCTGAAAGCAAGCATTTCCCTCATTATCAGTGAATTGTGTGTTTTTTGTGCTTTTCGTGTGTGTGTTTGTGTTTTTTGTCGTTTTCCAAAAGCGTCTATCACTTTAGATATTTTTGTCGACTTTTATATGTGGCACGACAAAAATAAAACGAATTGACTAATTTGCACGATTTATTACATGTTACATGCCATATAATAATAACAACAACTACAACAACAGCTGCAACAACAAAACAATCGTTACATTTTCAAAAACTTTACTGTCCACCAAATACTCTGACACAAACACTTATTTCCTTCCCTCTCTTCCTTGACATGACTGCTCTGATTTGCCACTTAATGTAGGAAAAAATGCGACGACGACGACGACTACATACAGAGTAAGATAAAAACGACAAAAATACTCAATTACATTGACAGTTTTTTCGATAATAACTACAACACAGAAAAAAAATTGAAAAAAAAAATGAAAATGAAAATGCAACTCGTTCCGACTAGAGTTACCACCTTTGGGAAAATTGACTAAATATTACTACACAATTTTAGAGATTTCTTTGAAGCCTCAGGAAATACCTTTTCTACGTAGATGCTCATAACTTTTTTTTTTCCAAGGCATAATAAAATGCACCAAAAATGTTTTTATACCCTCAACCGTATGGCTAGAGAGGGGATATATATCAGTTAATACGGCCAAAACGTGCCTCTTCGAAATAATGTTATTAGACCCTAGGTCTCTTTGGACCAAATCTTTGGCGATGTCCCTCCGTCCGTCTGTCGGTCCACTCCTTCTGGTACCATCCCAAAAAAGGTCAACATTTAAAAAAAAAAATATTCTACTGAAAATGAAGAGAAAGAATAATTCATTTTTGCTCCAACTTTGCAAATCTAGTAGTTCTATCAATGATAGATCAGGTGCGAAAATGGACAATATCGATCCACTTCATCAAGTACCTCTCCCACGAAGGGTAAAATTTTTGAATATCCATAAAGCTCATAAAATGCCAAAATAATGTCCGATACACCTCAATATTTCTATCAACACAAGATCTGTTACAAAAAGGATAGAGATTGGCCCATTTATTCTGGTACCTTTCCAACAAAGGGTCAAAATTCTGAATAACCAAAACGATTATAAAAATCAAAATATGCATCCGGTTCTCTTCATAATTCACACAACCCTTTACGGGTGAGATATATGAAAAACAGTAACAAAGTCAAACGCCATAATTTTAACATTTTTTTAACTTTCATTGAATGAAAGCAAAAAATGTCGGAAATAGCATCAAATTTTAGAAAAAGTTTAGATTAGTTCGAATTGGTCACCTTTTGCTCGAATTATGGCCTTCAAAAGGCCAATGAAACCGTCACACCCTGCCCGAATGTTGCTCTGCGGTATCTTGGTCCATTCCCGGCGAAGCTGAGGTGATCGCCGTTTTGGTATTTTTAGTGCCAACCTTGCCTTTCAAAATACTTCAGACACAATAGTCCAACGGATTGGTATCCGGAGATTTTGGTGGCCATTGTGCGCCGGAAATGAAGCGAGGAACCTCATTTTTCTCACCATTCTTGGGTAGAGCGTGCTGAGTGTGATGGTGCTGAGTCCTATTGGAATGCCCAAGGTCTGCGGCCAAAATGATTGCGTGGCCAAGGCTTTAATACACCCTCCAGAATATTCTTGCGATAATTTTCTGCATTTATTTATTCCAATGTCGATTAATACGAGCGGAGAGCGACCATCGGCTGTTATGGCGGCCCACAACATCACCATGGCCGGCGCTTGAGTTCTGGTAGCCAACCGAAGTTGCACATTTTCAGCTGACCTCTTTGGCAAGTAAACACGATAATTTTGTTTGTTTACAAACTGCTGGACAACGAATGTTTTCTCATCGGAGAAAGCCAAATTCGGCAGTTCACCATTTTCGGCCAAGCGAAGCAACTCTTTAGTTCTTTTGAGTATATTTTCTTTCTATTGCGGTTCTTAAGTTCTTGCTCTTTTTGGAATTTAAATAGATTTACTTACCCCGAGCTCACTTCTCAATATTTGCCGAATGGAATATTGCGATATGTTCAGCTCACGAGTCACTTTTCGGCCACTGCGACGTTTCGCGGGTTTCGATCAAGTCGCTTCTTTACTTTTCGAACCATTTCTGCAGATGTTGCTGTTTTCTTCCGTCCACTTTCTTGACGTCGGGCTACGCTACCAGTATCACGGTAAGGAGCGATGTTACGAGACATAAAAGATTTATTCACATTTAAATGCTGGAGTGATCTAACCATAGTCACTTGTGCTTTTGCAGCCAAATATATAAACTATCAC
The DNA here is from genome assembly GCF_030504385.1 of Musca domestica. NCBI lineage: Eukaryota > Metazoa > Arthropoda > Insecta > Diptera > Muscidae > Musca > Musca domestica. The sequence goes on from NW_026712155.1 coordinate 6,841,498, forward strand.
GCTTGAGTTCCATCACAAATAACTTTTTTCTGGAAAATTCTCACCAAAATGCTTTTGTACACTGCAAACAATATAATGAGCTGTCACTGGAATAATTTTAACAGCTGTCGGAATGGCTTAAAAATGACAGCAGTCTGAAGTTGGTTGCAGTTTTTTCATCTCACCCTGTATATGATTTTATATGGCCAAAACCTGCCTCATCGAAATAACGGTTTTAGACCCTAGGTCTCTTTGGACCAAATCCGTTTCAGAAAATTCTAGCGATGTCTGTCCGTTCGTCTGTTTGGCTGCCTGGTGCGCACGATAACTCTCAAAGGAAGTATCCGTACATCGTAATATTTTTGTCAAACTTAGGTCGAGTTTGGAGATGGGCAATATCGGTCCACTCCTTCTGGTACCTCCCCCACAAAAGTTCGAAATTTTCAAAAAAAATTTACTGCACAGAAAGAATGATCTGATTTTGCTCCAACTTTGCAAATCTTAGTAGTTGTATCAGTGCTAGGTCAGGTGCACCCAATCAAGTACCTCCCCCACAAAGGGTCAAAATTTTGAATAATCATAACTCTTATAAAATGTCCGATTGTGTTCCAATTACACACATCACAATATTTTTTTTTAATTCAAGGTCTGGTATGGTCCACTCCTTCTGGTATCTCCTCACGACCCTTTGTGGTTGAATAACCAAAACGATAATAAAATCCGAAATATGCACCCTGTTCTCTTTATGTTTAACACATCCCATTGTTTCTACTAACACAAGATCTGCTGTGAAGATGAAATGCATCTGTCCACTCCTTCTAGTACCTCCCCCACAACAAGATGGTAGAGATCGGAATATTTATTCTGGTATCTCCCCCATAAAGGATCAAAATTTTGAATAACATAAAATCGAAATAAGCATCCAAGTCTCTTTCAATTTTACACATGCAAACATATTTGCTTACTAAAGGCCTGTTGTGAAGATGATAAATACCTACCAACCCATTCTGGTAGATTACACGCAAAGGGTCACAATCTCCAATACTTTTATCTGTCATAAAAGTCGGCGATTCTATACAACATGCAATATCTAGATATTTTTCTTAACCGAAAATCTGATATAAATATGTAATTTATCGGAATTTATGATTTCGTATAAAATTGGATATAAATGCTCGATTTCCTTTAAACTTTGCGCATACCAATATTTTTATGTGTATTAGATGAAGTGGAATTCTTCGGTCTAGTATATCTAGTACCTCACGCATATTTCCAAATTTTCCAAAAATGTTCACATACCTCATATATGGTATAGTAAATTGTCGATATAGTCCAAAATTAGCTGTAATATTTATATCAGACTAAGGTCAGACACGAATTGGACAATATTGGCCAACTCCTTCAGAACCTCCCCCATAAATGGTCAACAGGTAGAATAATCATAACTAAGATCTGGGGTATATATCTGTCGGCAAACTCGACTGATACTATTTAACTTGTTCTAGCTAAAACGGATTCAGGTCTCAAGTTTAACTATGCTTAAACGTCGCCTATTTCCGGCCTAATGGCAACCCCGTTGCCCAAATTAAATACCATCAAGACATAAAGGATAAGTTTGACTAAAAAGTTTTTCAAGTCTCCGTGAGCGCATTGTTGTTGCTATTGTTACTTTTTTAGATTTTCCCCGAAAAAGAAAAAAACAACTTCATGACGACTACAACGATGTTGGAAACAAAATGAGTCGTCTACATGATTTGATTGCTAATGGAAATTGTGTGTGAACCAATTTTTTTGTCCATGTTTTATGCAGGGGGTACTGGTCCGTACTCCATGGCAGAGGAAGGCCATTGCAATGTATTGACTATTGAACTTTTTTGTTGTTTTTTATTTGCTAAACTATTTACATGCATAAATAAGTAACGCCATATTGAGTTGAACACGATTTTTACATCACAGTTGTATTTGGAGTGCTTTTTTTTATTTTCTTGTCGATAACTTCCAAATTTGGCAGATGTATTCTAAATTTGACTACATGTTTTGCATTTGAGGGGAAATAATCATTGATGTTTGTTAGCAACTTTTTTAATGACACGCTATTTTTTGTTGTTGTCTCTAAATTGTTAAATGTTGTGAAAGAGCCGCACATGTATGGGGGGTTAATCAAGTTGTGTTTGGTAAGTCTTTTTTTAGTTGGGGGTAATTTGGGTGCATAATTGGGATCAATGGATGGTATGCCATTCCTCGACAAAAATTAAAAAAATATATTTTATCTGCAGTCTTCGGGGCTTCTATCTTTAGAATGTCCTCATAATATCTCCTCTCTACAGCTGGCCTTTTAAATGTTATCCTCCACAGAAGACCTTCGGTCTTTAGCAAACCTTTTGAAGGTCTTTAATGGATCTTATGTCTCCAATGGAACGTCTATCGGCAGAATTCTCCTGACTTCACAAGAACCTGAACGGGCCTTGGCTCTTTTATCGGGACTTCTGTTTTTTTTTTCTTCAAAGAAAGTTTGTCCGTAGGACTGGTTCGAAAGGCCATCTGTCCATGGAAGGGCCGTACGAGGTCTCTCATCTATAAAAGACAATTAAAAGACCATCTGAAAACCTATACAACCTCTTTGCCGAAGAATTCCGAAATTCTGTCCTATAGGAAACCTGCAAAATATCAACGCTTTGTAAAAAAATATATAACAGGTTTTCCCTCAATAGGAAATTTTCTCTTTAAAGAAGATATTTTAAAACTCTTTTATAGAAGATCTCCATCGTGTTTTCTCTCAATAGGAAACTCTAGGAGTTTTGTCTTTAAAGAATACATTTAAAGATCCGTCGGCGTATAGATCATCCTTGAAAGGTCTTTTACCCAGAGAACACTATTAAAAATCGTAAGTCTATAGCAGTCCTTTAGAAGCAGACCTTTGAATGGGATTTTCGCTGTGGAAGCCATTTAAAGGTAAGTTTGTCCGTAGGAGATGTTCGAAAGGCCATCTGTACATGGAAGGGTCGTAAAAGGTCTCTCATCTATAAAACCCAATAAAAAGAACATCTGAACACCTATACAACCTCTTTGCCCTAGGATTTTTAAAGGGTATTCGGGGGTATTCCGAAATTCTGTTCTATAGAAAAACTGCAAAATATCTACGCTCTGTAAAAAATATATAACAGGGTTTCTCTCAATAGGGAACTCTTAGACTTTCTCTTTAAAAAAGATATTTTAAAACTCTTTTAAATGGTCATCGGCCTATAGATCATTCTTTGTATGTTGTGTATAAATGATATTTTCCCTACTGAAGTTCTTCAGGAGGTCTTTTCTCTATAAAATACATTTGAGGGGTCTTCTATCTCTGATCGATAAGTGATCTCTCTGTATAAGACCCACTCTTAAGATGTATTTGGTCTATAGATATCTTTAGTAATGTCTTCTGTTTGAAGAAGACCCGTAGAAAATGGAGAGAAGTTCTTCTTTAAAGGGGGAACTTCGAAAAGTCTTCCATCTACAGAAGTCCTTTGGTCCATCGAAGAACCTTAAAAGGTGTTTCCTCTACAGAATACCAATAAAAGATCGACTAAATACCTTGGAACGAATTCTTGTCCATGGATCTTTAAAAGGTATTCGCTCTACGGAAAACATGTAAAAAGTCTCCGTCGGATAAAAACAAAACCTTTAAAACATCCTCCTTTTATTCAAGATCTTCCAAAGAGAACTCTCTTTCTCTCTCTCTCTCTCTCATTTCCTTTTAATAAGGCAGTTAAACATCCATGGGGAGAAAACTTATTTAATGATCTCTATAGAGAGAAGACCTTACTATGACCTTTTATAAGGAGAAGACATCTTGAAGTTCTCCTGCAGAGAGAAAATCTTCTGAATGTTTTCTACCGTCCGATTTTTTTTTTTTAAATATTTTCTATAGACCGCAGACTTTTTTCAGGATTTTTATACAAAGCTTTGGAAAATTCTAGGCTCAATAGACGATATTTTAAAAATGTTCAGACTGTAAAAGGCTTTCAAATGATCATATCTCTACAGAAGACCTTAAAGATATATTTTATCTATAGAAGACCATTATGGAGTCTTCTCTCTATATAAAGTCTTTAAAATACCTTTTCTCTCTTTCTCTTTAAAATATATTGTCTCTATAGGTATTAAAGAGGGCTTCTGCATCTTTAGCATATCTTGGCTTGTAAAAATTCTGTTGTCTGTAGAAAAGTTGCAAGACTTCCTTCACAAACTACCTGTAAAAAGTCTTCGGTCATCGAATGCATGTGCGAGACTTCGTAAAGGAGACCTATAAAAAATCTGATATGCCGAAGGTCTCTTATTTAGAGGGAACCTCTAGAGCTTTTCAATGATACCTATATTGGCCTGGAAATTTTTGCAGAATATACAGTGGCCAATGGGATTATCCTTTTTAAATTATTTCTTCAAAAATAGCCTCTGCAGAATCGATTCCAACCTTCTATACTTTTTGTACCGCCTATGTATAGTACTCTTTACGAGCTTTACATTGAAGAGGTCTTCCTTCTGTAATACAAATCCGTAGTGCTTTTCTAATGATACTCTTATTGAACGAACATGATTATCCTCATAGTGCCCATTTGGATTATCTTTTTTTATCCCTCCAGCATAGTATGGAGGGTATATTAAGTTTGCCATTCCGTTTGTAAAACCTCGAAATACACATTTTAGACCCCACAAAGTATATATATTCTGTATCAGCATAAAATTCTATGTCGATTTAGCGATGTCCGTCCGTCTATCCGTCTGTCCGTCTGTGGAAATCACTCTAGCTTCCGAACGAATTGAAGTAGATTGATACAATTTTGTTCAAATGTATGTTATGTCTGCAGGACTTTTGGTATTGAAAATGGGGCATGTAGGTCCATGTTTTGGTATAGCCCCCATATAACGGTACCTCCCGATATTCAGTATTTTGATGATTTTAGCGAATTTATTCACCGGAATTGTTTCAAATTTGGTATTTGAAGTTCATAAGGGCTACTACAGCCTAAGACAGAAAATTGTCTGTGCACAGGTCCACGTCTTCGTATAGCCCCCATATAACGGTACCTCCCGATATTCGGTATTTTGATGATTTTAGGGATATTTTTCACCAGAATTGTTTCAAATTTGGTATTTAAAGTTCGTAATAGATACTACAGCCTATAACAGAAAATTGTCTGTGCAGGTCCACGTCTTCGTATAGCCCCCATATAACGGTACCTCCCGATATTTGGTATTTTGATGATTTTAGCGAATTTATTCTCCGGAATAGTTTCAAATTTTTTATTTGAAGTTCGTAATGGATACTACAGCCTAAGACAGAAAATTGTCTGTGCAGGTCCACGTCTTCGTATAGCCCCCATATAACGGTACCTCCGGATATTCGGTATTTTGATGATTTTAGGGATATTTTTCACCAGAATTGTTTCAAATTTGGTATTTAAAGTTCGTAATAGATACTACAGCCTATAACAGAAAATTGTCTGTGCAGGTCCACGTCTTCGTATAGCCCCCATATAACGGTGCCTCCCGATATTCGGTATTTTAATGATTTTAGAAACATTTTTCTCCAGAATTATTTCAAATTTGATATTTGAAGCTCGTAATGGATACTTCAGCCTACGACAGAAAATTGTCTGTACAGGTCCAGGTCTTCGTATAGCCCCCACACAAGGGTTCCTCCCGATATTCGGCATTTTGATTTTATCGACATTATAACCGATTTTTTTTTAAGTTTCGTATTTGAATATTGTAATGGCTCATGGCAAATGTTACTTACGCAGGTTCATGTCGTCGTATAGACCCTAATATAATAGCTACATTCGGTATTTTTAAGATTTTAACAGATTTTTAACGGGTTTTATAGTTTTTGAAAATTGCCAAATTCCTTCCAAATGGTGGAGGGTATTCAAAGTTCGGCCTGGCCGAACTTATAGCTTTTTTACTTGTTATAATGCTTGTCGATTTTGCTTTTCTAATGATATCCTTATTAGACCAACAGAATTATCCTGGAAATAACAGTGCCCAATAGGACCACTTTTTTTTAAAGATTTCCTTAAAAGTCGACATATTCTTTGGGATTGATCTCAACTTCATATGTCTTCATTACTGCCAATGGATGGTACTCTTCATAACCTTCCATTGAATTGGACGTATGTCCGTCTTTAAAGACATCAATATTAAATAGTGGTTTGTGTCTCAATTTATTACAATGTGGCATTGTCAGGCCTTTTTCTACACATGTCCTATTAAAGGTTTTATGTCTAAAATATACCTGTGATGTACCGATTTTTGTTCAAGTAAATATATTTTCTAGCAGCCTTATATAAAATAGGTCTTCTGAGCCTTATAATAAATAGGTCTTCTCTCTCCACTGAAGTATTTACATTGTCATGTAAAAAAGCTCGCCCGGTTTTAAAGTACCCTAATTTTTATTTTTCAACCACAGACAATTTCAGACAAGCAATCCGAGTCTCTGTTTATGGTTATTAAATGAAACCATAATAATTAATGACACACTCAAAAGGCGATGATCAATCACAGGAATATAAAATTACCAAGATAGGCCAGGCGAAAAAGGCATGCAAGCACCTCCACGCTATCATGGCATGAGAAAAAAGGGGTGCAATAAAAAATATTGGAAAAAAAGCAAAAGTATTTCTCCTCACCTAACAAGACCACGATACCACTACTCATTCCTATCTGGTTGGCAAAAAAAAGTGCCAGCAAAAAAAAAAAATCTTAACATGTTACTGTGTTAAATATTTCCAACCGGTTTTATGTTTAGCGCGATATAAAAAAGTTACTTAATTTTACAAAGAACAACAATTTCCAAAGGAGCACAAAAAACGAATGCTGCTATCCATCTAAAACTGCTGGCTATTTAGAGAATGAAGCGAAGGAAGAAAAAAAAAATGCAACAACTAAACAACGACTTGCCAGCCATACCATTCAGATCCAGATCCAAATATCTCCATGCCGACCGACACACTTGGCCACTTCTGTGTTGTGCCGTTTCTGTTTTTGGGTTCTGGACTCAATCTGCTCACAAACAGAAGCCAAAACGAGCGGTTAAAGCTAACGACTGATGTTATTTGGTTTTTTTATTTTTCCTCCGCCAAAAGCCGCCAGTCAGTTACCATTCATATTCCCTCTAGCAGCAGCAACAGCAGTAAAATCTCCAAGCCAAAATGAATGAATCCTTAAACGGAGTAGCACTATTGCAGCATCACAAAAAGAGGAAGAAGATGCAGAAGAGGACGAAGCAAGAAGACAATAATGACGTTCTGAGTGGGGAACTACTTCGCAAAGCATCGAATAAAACCTCAGACCCAGACAAGGCGAGTCTATAAAAAAGTTTATTTGTTGGCCATCTCCTCTTTATTGTTGTTGTTGTCGTCGTCGTTGTTGTTGTTTTATGTGATGAGGTTGTTTTTTGGTGTGTCTTGGTCTGACATTGCAGACAATCGAACACGGTTAGACAGAGTGGCAGACAATTCTGGGACAGACATCAATACCTTGGCTAGTTAGGTTTACTGTTGTTGTTATTGTTTTCTTTTTCTTCTTCTTCGAATGAAATGTTATTTTTTAATTTCAACATTTGTTGGGTTTTTTCCTTGTCCAGTTTCCTTTTGTTGCGTGTTTTTTGTCCTTTTTATCAGATGTTCCTTCCAATGCTAATGTCATTATTATATGGTCCTTTGAGTTACCTGAAGGTACAAAGGGTTACAAAGTATTTCAGTTCAATTTGATGTTAATGAGTTACTCTTTTATGAAAAGTTAGAGGATATTAGAAAAACCACATTAATTGCTGCGAACATTGCTTGGATTATTTGGTACCCGGTAACCAGTAAAGAAAACCCCAAAGTCGGGCGGGCCATCTTTATGATATCCTACACCAAATTGTGGAACTGCCTATTACAAAAACAAGTAAAAAAACATTAAGTTCGGCCGGGCCGAACTTTTAATACCCTCTACCTTAGGGTAATGGAAACACTAGAACCAAACACTATGACCAATGACCAATGACCTACAAATACCAATTTTCAGACAAATCCGTGAAAAAAATGTGGTAAAAATCATCAAAATACCGAATATCGGGAGGTAGCGTTATATGGGGGCTGTACCAAAGCGTGGACCGACATATCTCATTATCAATACCAACCATCCCAGACACAATACAAATTATTCTACTAAATTTTGACGCTCTACGTCAAATATGTGATGAAAACATATGTGATGAAACAACTGCAACCAACTTCAGACTGCTGTCATTTCTAAGCCACTTGTCCGACAGCTGTTAAAATTATTCCAGTGACAGTTCATTATATTGTTTACAAGCGTACAAAAGTATTTTGGTGAGAATTTTCCAGAAAAAAAAAATTATTCGTGACAGAATTCTAGCGTGATAGTGTGATTTTTTTATATTAGGCTGGAAAACCACAGGTGGCTATCGTTAGAGCACTCCAGCATTTAAATGTGAAAAAGTCGTTTGTGTCTCGTATCATCGCTCGTTACCGTGATACTGGTAGCGTAGCCCGACGTCAAGGAAGTGGATGGAAGAAAACAGCAACATCAGCAGAAATTGTTCGAAAAGTAAAGAACTCGACTTGATCGAAGCCCACGTCGCAGTGGCCGAAAAATGGCTCGTGAGCTGAACATATCGCAATATTCCATTAGGCAAATATTGAAAAATGAGCTCGGGGTAAAACCATTGAAATTCCAAAAAGTTACCAGAACTTACACCGCAACAGAAAGAAAATAGACTCCAAAGAGCTAAAGAGTTCCCACACTTGGCTGAATAAGTGGTGAACTGCCGAATCTGATGAGAAAACATTCGTTGTCCAGCAGTTTGTAAACAAACAAAATGATCGTGTTTACTTGCCACCTTCGGTTGGCTACCAGAACTCAAGCGCGGCCATGGTGATAGCGTGGGCCGCCATAACAGCCTACGCTCGTATTAATCGACCGTGGCATCAAAATAAATGTCGAATATTATCGCGAAAATATTCTGGAGGTTGTATTAAAGCCTTGGGCATGCAGACATTTTGGCCGCAGACCTTGGGCATTCCAACAGGACTCAGCACCATCGCACTACTCAGCACGCGCCACCCAAAAATGGTTACAAAATGAGGTTCCCCGCATCATTTCCAGCTCACAATGACCACCAAAATCTCCGGATACAAATCCGTTGGTATTTTGGGAAGCAAGGTTGGCACTAAATAATACCAAAGTGTCGATCACCTCAAGCAAGCGCTTCGCCGGAAATGGGCCAAAATACCGCTGAGCAACATTCGGGCAGCGTGTGACGGTTTCATTGGCTGTTTGAAGGCCATAAGTTGTGGCAAAGGTGACCAATTCGTACAAATCTAAACTTATTCTGAAATTTGATGCTATTTCCGACATTTTTTGCTTTCATTTAATAAAATTTAAAAAAAAAATGGGATGGTACGTTATGACCTCAGTCGCTGTTACGAACATTAACTGTAGTTTGACGACTTGTATTTGCATCGGGAAGGTTTCGTTTTCGTTCATTAAAACTTAGATCGACTTCGGAAATTAGCAATATCGGTCCAGTACTTCTCGTACCACTAAAACAGAAGATACAAATTTGCATTGAAAATAATTTGCCACAAAGAATGCGAAGGGATCGTCAGTTCAAACTTAGCTTATCCTAATATTTGTATCAGTGAAGGTAGGGGGGAAAAGGGGCATTCTCGGCGCGCTACTTCTAGTTCTAGTACAAAGGGTCAATCTTGAGAATAATCATAACTTATTTAGAATGTGTAATACCACTTCAAGTTTCCCACATCAGCACAAGATCGTCAGTGAATATAGGATATATCGGATCACTCCTTCTGGTACCTATCAGTATTGTATCAGATTTCCTCTCCATTCCACGACAATATCAAACACTATTTGCTACACAAATACAGATGTCAGATGTCGCTCATTTCATTCTTAGAGTAAACTTAATAACTCTATTTCGAACATGTGATCTCCCACTCTCATTTTTTAAACTGGAGTACTCGTGAGTGCTCCTTATTGTAAAACTCGCACCATTTGATCACTCTCGCTGGGTAGTATTTGTCACTCAAGATTCAAGTCTCACGAGTCGAGTATTTTTTACTCACGAGTCAAAATTGAGCGAATCGTAGCTCTGTCTTCTATGGAGAAAAGATTTTTACAGGTTTTGTTTGGATAAAAAATCTCTTACAGGCATTGATGTCCTTTGGAAGATAAAACAGGTAAAAAAGCTGTAAGTTCGACCGAACTTTGAATACCCTCCACCATTTGGAACGAATTTGGCAATTTTTAAAAACAATAAAACCCGTTAAAAATTCTGTTAAAACCTTAAAAATACCGAGTGTAGCTATTATGTTAGGGTCTATACGACGACATGAACCTGCGTAGGTAACATTTGTCATAAGTCATTACAATATTCAAATGCGAAACTTAAAAAATCATCCAAATACCGAATATCGGGGATACCGTTATATGGGGGCTATACAAAGACGTGAACCTACATGACTCATTTTCTGCCTTAGGATGTAGTATCCATTACGAACTTCAAATACCAAAATTGAAACAATTCCGGTAAATAATGTCGCTAAAATCTTCAAAATACCGAATATGGGTGGTACCGTTATATGGGGGCTATACGAAGACGTGGACCTGCACAGACAACTTTCTGTCATAGGCTATAGTATTCATTACGAACTTCAAGTGACAAATTTGAAATAGTTCCAGTAAATAATGTCGCTAAAATCATCAAAATACCGAATATCGGGGGGTACCGTTATATGGGAGCTATACGAAGACATGGATCTACATGGCCCATTTTCTGTTTAATGCTGTAGTATCTATTACAAACTTCAAATACCATATTTGGAACAATTCCGGTAAATAATGTCGTTATATGGGGGCTATACGAAGACGTGGACCTACATAGCCCATTTTCAATACCAAAAGTCCTGCAGACATTGTACACATTTGAGTAAGATTTTATCAACCTACTTCATTTCGTTCGGAAGCTAGAGTAATTTCCACAGACGGACAGACGGACGGACATTGATAATTGATAATAATATTTATACTTTGTGGTGTCTAAAACTTATATTTCGAGGTGTTACAAACGGAATGACAAACTTAATATACCTTCCATACTATGGTGGAGGGTATAAAAAAAAGGAAATCTCCCCTTGAAATCTCTATCTAGACTTAAAAATTCTCCTATGGAGTTTATACTAAATAGTTTTTAGATACCCTTCAACAGGAATTTTTTTGGAAAGTTATAATCCGTCTTTGTCATCCGGAGACAAAGGTCCTTCTACAGGTCTTCTATAGACAGAAAACGTTCCAGAGATCTTTTAGAAATATAAGACTTCCTTATAGTTTTTTTTTGGTGGCATTTCTTACAAATCTTAAGTTATAGAATACAGTTATAGTTATAGATTACAGAATAACTAATCATTTACTTATATAGAAATATGTCCGCTGACGAATCCACAGATTGTTGATATAAACCTCGTTTGGGTTGCAACCCATGCTACATACTCTAAATATGCCGCAAATATTCATTCCTTGTCACATTTCTTCGATGACATTTTCGACATTAAAAAGACACCATTAAATTCCCGGTCACGCAACCCAAGGCAGTCATGCAGACCGGCAGGATTAGTTACGAAATAAAAATCACATATTTTTGGTTGAATGGTGGATGGCAAGAGATCAACAAAACTGGCTTGTGCATACATAAAAAGCGAACTTACATCTGCAAAGCAACTTTGCAGGGTATGTTCTCGAAAAGAGTTTAAGAACTTTTAGTTTCATGGCAGCATGTGTGTGCCGTTTGATCATTATTTTATTTTTTTTATTTTTTGGAAAGAAAACTGATTGCAGTTCAACTTACCTTCTTTGTCTGCTCTTGGTCATTATCTACGAGATAGGATATGAGGCTGCAACCTCAAACGACCCAACCCCTCCCTGCCAAAAAGTAATAGTCTGCTCAAATCTTCGCCTAGCTTAAGTAATACCAGTTTAGAAAACATTTGTTTCTTTTTCGGTCTTCCTGTTTCACCAGAAACCATGCCACACGGCGGCGGGTTCAGGTTCCCTACGTGTAGTTTCCCCTGAAACAATACATCACAGCATGTCTGAGCGAAAACAAAAACCTAAAACCCAAAAAAAATACAAACTTTTTAACTACGAAAGCCAGGCAATAGACCGACACAAAAAACCATTTTCAGATGTGAACTCAGACCTCATGAAAAATTAAGTAATTTCAAGTTGAAGTTGCAAGTAAATGCAGGAATTTTTCGTAAATAGTCTTGGATGTTGTAGTTGTTGTTTTTGGTAGTTTGCTATTACTTCGTTAAAGTACGTTTTGTGTAAGTCTGCAAGGGCATCAACAGCAGCAAAGCATTTTTATGGCTTTTTATTATTTCGAATTTTATTTTTATTGTTGAAAACGAAAACTTCTAAATAAATACCGACCGACTGGCTGTTGTTGTTGTTGTCTAGGTTTGAAGTTTTGCTGTTGTTGTTGTTGTTGTATATTATTTTTTTGGGGGGGAAATAAATATAACGTTTGTTTCTTGGAGTTTGGCATATCATGATAAATTGTTTTGTTATTATGGCTAACCCAAGACCCCAGCCAAGAAAATGCAGTTGAACATTGTTCAGAAGGAGGTAAGCTTGCAATGAATAACGAGCATCAAAACAGGAAAAGCTTAACAACATATTAGATAGGGACGCAAAATTATCTTTACTCGGAAGGTAGGGAAGCACAAGAACCTTTTATTCAGCTGATAAGTTTAAGAAGAGAGAGAGAGAGAGTTGATTCATCCTTTGTGAACAGATAAATTACACAATTATGTTGGGCAGACAATGTAAAGGTCTATAGACTTGGTAGTATTATATCTAACCCCTGCTGATAAATAAAAAAGATTGATAATTTATTTTTGTATTCAATTCGGATGTGTTGTCATGAGCAAATGATCTTCTCACAGAAGAGCAAAAAGACTTCTCATAGAAGAGCGAAAGGTCTTCTCATAGAAGAGCAAAAGGTTTTCTCATAGAAGAGCGAAAGGTTTTCTCAGAAGTGCAGAAGATATTCTCATAGAAGGGCTGAAGATCTTCTCATAGAAGAGCTGAAGGTTTTCTCAGAAGAGCAAAAGGTCTTATCATAGAAAAGCGAGAGGTCTTCTCTTATAGAAGATCAGGAAACCGTCTTATAGAAGACCAGGAAACCTGGTCTTATAGAAGATCAGGAAACCGTTTTCTCATAGGAGACCTGAAGTAGGTCATCTCATAGGAGACCTGAAGAAGGTCTTTTCATGGGGGACAAGAAAAAAGATATTCTTATAGGAGGCCTGAAGAAGGTCTTCTCATAGAACAGCAGAAGGTTTTCTTACAAAAGAGCAGAAGCTTTGCTCATAGAAGAGCAGATGATCTGCCTATAGAAGAGCAGATGATCTAATGATAGAAGATCAGATGATCTAATCATAGAAGAACAGAGGATCTGCTCATAGAAGAGCAGATGATCTGCTCATAGAAGAGCAGATGATCTGCTCATAGAAGAGCAGATGATCTGCTCATAGAAGAGCAGATGATCTGCTCATAGAAGAGCAGATGATCTGCTCATAGAAGAGCAGATGATCTGCTCATAGAAGAGCAGATGATCTGGTCATAGAAGAGCAGATGATCTGCTCATAGAAGTGCAGACGATCTGCTCATAGAAGAGCAGATGACCTGCTCATAGATGAGCAGATGAAGGTTTTCTCATAAGAGACCAGAAGATGGTTTTCCCATAGAAGACCAGAAGAAGGTACCCCAGTACATACAGGGTGAGATGAAACAACTGCAACCAATTTCAGACTGCTGTCATTTCTAAGCCACTTAGCCGACAGCTGTTAAAATTATTCCAGTGACAGCTCATTATATTGTTTACAAGCGTTCAGAAGCATTTTGGTGAGAATTTTCCAAAAAAAAAGTTATTCGTGATGGAATTCAAGCGTGATAGTGTGATTTCTTTATATTTGGCTGGAAAACCACAAGTGGCTATGGTTGAGCACTCCAGCATTTAAATGTGAATAAATCTTTTGTGTCTTGGACCATCGCTCGTTACCGTGATACTGGAAAGTACCCCAAAGTCAAGGATGTAAGCAGAAGAAAACTGCAACATCAGCAGAAATGGTTCGAAAAATAAAGAAGTAGCGACTTGATCGAACCCGCATCGCAGTGGTCGAAAAATGACTCGTGAGCTGAACATATCGCAATATTCCATTCGGCAAATATTGAAAAAATGAGCTCGGGATAAAGCCATTGAAATTCCAAAAAGCACAAGAACTTACACCGCAACAAGGAGAAAATAGACTCAAAAGGGCTAAAGAGTTGCTTAGCCTGGCCGAAAGCGCTGAACTGTCGAATTCGGTTTTCTCTGATGGCAAAACATTCGTTGTACAGTAGTTTGCAAACAATCAAAATGATCGTGTTTACTTGCCAAAGAGGTCAGCTGAAAATGTGCACCTTCGGTTGGCCACCAGAATTCAAGCACCTGCCATGGTGATGGTGTGGGCCACCATAACAGCCGATGGTTGCTCCGCTCGTATTAATCGACAGTGGCAGCAGAATAAATAACGAATATTATCGGGAAAATATTCTGGAGGGTGTATTAAAGCCTTGGGCAAACCTTGGTCATTCCAACAGGACTCAGCACCATCGCACTCAGCACGCGCCACCCAAGAATGATCACAAAATGAGGTTCCTCGCTTCATTTCCAGCGCACAATGGCCACCAAAATCTCCGGATACCAGTTGGCACTAAAAAATACCAAAGTGTCGATCACCTCAAGCAAGCGCTTCGCCGGGAATGGGCCAAAATACCACAGAGCAACATTCGGGCAGCGTGTGACGGTTTCATTGGCCGTTTGAAGACCATAATTCGCCAAAGGTGCCAAAGGTGACCAATACGAACAAATCTAAACTTATTTTAAAATTTAATGCAATTTCCGACATTTTTTGCTTTCATTCAATAAAATTAAAAAAATGTAAAAACCATGGCGCTTGACTTTGTTGCAGTTTTTATACCCTCCACCAAGGTATGGAGGGTATATTAAGTTTGTCATTCCGTTTGTTACACCTCGAAATATACATTTTAGATCCCCCAAACTGTATATATTCTTGATCAGCATAATATTCTATGTCGATTTAACGATGTCCGTCCATCTGTCCGTCTGTGGAAATCGCTCTAGCTTCCGCACGAATTGAATTAGATTGATAAGATTTTACTCAAATGTATATTATGTCTGCAGGACATTTGGTATTGAAAATGGGCCATGTAGGTCCACGTTTTGGTATAGCCCCCATATAACGGTACCTCCTGATGTTCCGTATTTTGATGATTTTAGCTACATTATTCACCGGAATTGTTTCAAATTTTGTATTTGAAGTTCGTAATGGATACTACAGCCTATGACAGAAAATTATGTATGCAAGTCCAGGTCTTCGTATAGGCCCCATATACAGGGTTGCCCATATTCGACGGACCTTTGGGCCCATTCCAATCGACGAGGCTTGTCCGCAGGCAACATTCTTTGCGTTAATTGAATTTTGTACGGGAACAAATGCAAATCAATGCGAATAATCCGTTGTAAAGTGCCCAACTGCTGAGAACGACGTTTTTGGGATGTTCTTGGGGACCTCTCAACACTGGCTCGTACGGCAGCGATATTCTCGGCCGATCGCCTTGGTCGACTTTTATATGGCCTCTTCGGATTAGAAAGAGCCTTACCAGTCGAAAATTTTTAAGTATAAACGTTTAATGGTGTTCTTAGAAGGCGCACTTCTCACATTTTTTAATGTTTTAAAAGCACGTTGAGTTTTCTCATTTGACTTCTTCTGTTGAATGTAAATTTCAGAGCGATCGCGTCGCTTGCATTGGTTCATGGTAGAAATCTCCTTGGACTGACGCTTCAAACGTGGTATGTCATTAAGCGATGTGACATCTCTGTCAAAAGTTATGGCGTTGCCAGATGGGTCCGTCGAATATGGGCAACCCTGTATCAGTACCTCCCTATATTCGGTATTTTGATGATTTTAGGTACAATACTCACCGAAATTGTTTGAGATGTTGAAGTTCGTAATTAATGCTACATTGAAGTTCGTAACAGAAAATTGTGACAGAAAATTGTCTATGCAGGTCTAGGTCTTCGTATAGGTCCGATATAACGGTACCTCCCTATATACGATATTTTGATTATTTTAGTTACATTATTCCCTGTTTATTTCAAGTTTCCAATTTGAATATGGTAATGGCTCATGACAAACAAAGCCTATGTAGGTTCACGTCGTTTAGACCCCAATATAACGGCTATATTCGGTATTTTTAAGATTTTAACAGAATTTTTAACGGATTTATTGTTTTTGAAAATTGCCAAATTCGTTCCATATGATGGAGGGTATTCAAAGTTCGGTTCTTACCCAAAGGTTAGAATTAGTCGGATGAAATCATAAACCATTTGATTATGTAAGGCTTGAGTCCCCAGCTTTTTCCTATGGAGTTTTTGCAGGAATAAAGTGAAATTAACCTCTTCTTCCTCTTATAGCTTGGTTTCTGGTGCAGGATGGTACCGAGATATTTGGCTTCCGAAGAAAGGCTTAGCATCATACGTACGTAAATTAATACGTAACCTGAACTATATTTCAAATTATTGATGAGGAAAAAATCTTGATATACACCATACACCGAAGAGTTTATTTTGAAAGATTGCCCCCAAAGATGAACCTCCAAATTATGCTCCAAAAAGACACTGCAGAAATCTGCAGAAACCATTAACCAAACTGCTTATTTTACGATCTAAGAAATTGAGGAGCATGTTCCAGTTAAAAAGCAATTTGAACATAAGCCCTATAACGAATTTGTTTCACAACGCAAATGCCCACATGCATGACGATATATCAGTGTTTATTATCGCATTGCAGTGCAGCAGAACAACACCAAATAATACTCAAAAGTATATATTTGTAATCCCAACACTCCCCAATGTAGTTCTACCAATACCCTGTTTAGTTAATATAATTACATACTCTGTATATAATTTACAATTTTATACTTTAGTCGGGCATGTCCGGCCATTAAGCGTACAACAACATTGTATACACCCCGAATAAAAATTCGACGTATCTGTCTGTCTGCCGTGTTGTGTTGTTTGACCATATCTAATTTCCATTCTACATGTTTTCCATTTCATTGGAACAGTTTGTGTGGATTTTTTTTCGTTTCATATTGTTTCATAGTACCAGTTGTTATTCGTTCCATCAATTCGATGGCAAAAGGAGAGGAGGTGGAGGAAAGGCGGTAGAGCGTTTTCATATTGGTCCGTTGCCGCCATCAGCTATTCACAGCTATAGCTACGACGACGACGTGCCCATCTAAAATCTCTAATCTTACCATGGAATATCTATCTGACCGGCAACAACTTCAAACTTTAATTATAAGGATGTGTTTTGGGATGGTGAGGTTGTTGCTATTGTTTCTCTAGATTCGTATAAATTTTGGAATAGCAACACAAAACCATGACAGCAGCCCTCCTCTGGTGTGTGTGTGTGTTTCTGTGTGTGCTCGCACTCTGACAGTTCGTAAAAATGTAAAGAATTGGCCATAAAACTAAAGCCGACGAGGCAACAAAAGAAGATCATAAAACCCGGTATTTATAAAATTTAAACGTAAAAAAGATACGTTTTACTTTGGCCACAACGCAGCCAGTAACAACAACAACAACAATATAATATCCACGGAGTTAGTCAAACAGCCAGCATCAGCAAAATTCAATTCGATACTCAGCCAACACTGCAGGCTGACCTGGCTGGCTGGCTGACTGGCAAGGAGGGTAAGATGAGGGCAACATGCTGTGTCGTTTGTCTGCTCCTGCCACATCGTCGTTAATCCTCCCGTGCTATGCCAAGGCTTGTATTACGAGATTTTATTTTGCTGTTTCTGTAGTATTTATACGTATCGTTGTTGTTGTTGCTGCTGTTGGTATTGTCGTAGTCACTGTCATGCCTGCATGCGAGGCCGGAATAATAACGCAATATGTTCATATTGTTGTATAAAACGTGACATTTGCAGCAGGTACTCTCCTTTTTTTCTGTTACTGCCTTGCTTCCTTTAAGCGGATGGAGAGACAGACAGACAGACAGACAGACATCGGATGCATGAAATGGGATGTATGGGCGTATGGATGGCCGGACGGACGAACAGATAGACAGACGATGCTCTATGTACGTAAACATCATCAGATCTCCTTTATCACAACAACTCCTATCCTACTCCTACTTGAAAATAATTCATTGCACACACACACACCGACGAAGAAGACACTCAGCAGCTCAAGTTTGAGTCACCAGAGAAATATGAAAATCAAACGCATATGTCATTGTTAAGAGAACATGTCAGTGGGTAATGGTTAAAAGGACGATGATGACGACGAGGACGACGACGGCGAAATCATTGCGATACAATTCTCAATTCTAATCAAAATTTATTCACATCATTCATTGTTGTCAGTCACATCAATCCGATGTATGTCTGTCGTACTGGTTTTAGTTTTATTCCATCCTATTGGGTATCGCCTGGCCTGGAAAGAATAAAAGGCCAAAGAATAAGGACTCGTTAAACTTGAAAAACATGATCCAATGTTATCCATGCATTGTTTTCTGCTGGGTTTTTGGGTAGGATACTTAAAAGTTTGAAATCGAATAGTTTATTTTAATTACATGTCATGGACATTGGTCCCTTGCCAGCCACTAACAGTGGCTTGAAATAGGATATACGGAGGGCAATTTTAAGGATAAGGATCTTAACTGAATTGGAAGGGTTGATTTTTCATCTAAAAATACTTGATTTCAATTACTTTAAAAATATTGATTTTTTTAAGATACGGAAGGATAATGATAGAGAGGATTAATCATTAATTTAATCATTTATGGATACAGTATTGGATTTTTTTAAGAAAATTTGTTTGTGAATTATAATACCCTCAGCCATATGGCCACAGAGGGTATATATCATTTGATACAGCCAAAACGTGCTTCATCGTAATTCGAAATCCGTTTCATTTGGACATTTGGAGTCGATTTAAAATGTCCGCCAGTGTCTTTGAGACATTTTATCATTATGAGGCACCAGGTTAATCGCTTTCCTTCCTTTAGCCATATGACCACAGAGGGTATATATCATTTGATATAGCCAAAACGTGTCTCATCGAAATAACGGTTTTAGACCCTAGGACTCTTTTTATGAAATCCATTTCAGGACATTTGTTGTGGATCTAGGGGTGTACGTCAGTCTCTCTCATAATAACTCTCGAAGGGTGTATACGGTCTAAATTTTCATAGAAAAAAATTACCTTACAGCACCAGAAAGCATTATCCAATCCAACAAATCCTAATGTTTTTATTAGTTCAATATCAGGTGCAGAAATGAAGAATATTCTCTAACTTCTTCTAGAACCTCCAGCAAAAGGAGTCAACATTTTGATTAATCACAACGCTTATATAATGTCTGAGTCTGATAATCCTCATATATCGCAAATCTCAATAGTTTTACCAACTCTAGAGCTTGTATAAATATTGGATGGATGGATCAGGCCACTCCTTCTGGTACCTCACCCACAAAGGATTAAAAATTTGGAATAACCAAAACGGTCATAAAATGCAAAATATTTCTGTCAACCTAAGATCTGTTGTGAAGATGTGATAGGTTAGGCCACTTTTTCTGGTACCTTCCTCACAACAGGACAAATCTTTGGGTACCCATAAATAAAATGAACATTTGATTATTTTCACTTCTGACACATCCTAATATTTACTCCCACTCTAGATGTTGTATGAATATGGAATATATTGGTCCACTCCCTATTGTACTTCTCCACAAGGCGTTCAGAATTATGAAAAACAAAACGCTCATAAAATGCAAAATAAGTATCTGATTCCTATTAAACATCTCAAATCCCAATATTTCTACTAACACAAGGTCTGATTTGGAAATCGACCCACTCTTTCTGGGTCAAGGGGTCTTAATTTTATTTATATCTCTCATAAATTGCTAAACAAGTCAACGATTCTTTTAAAACCAGATCTGACGTAAATATGTAAGTTATCGGCCTACTCCTTCAGTCTACATCTATCTATCTATATATGAATGAGTAGTAAAATGACTGACTTGCTGACTGTCAGTCAACGCCCAGAAGAAACGGCTGTAGCTAGAGTCTTGTAATTTTGTACGAGGGTCGAGGGTCTTGGTGCGTAGGCGTGTGATAGGTCTGGGTTTTTAGAATTCATACTAAAAGGGTAGGAAAACTTCTTAAATGTGCCAAAAATTTAATACTTAATACTGACATTTATAGTGAGGGTCACTGATGGAGTGCAGGATAGATTTACCAAAGAGTTTTAAGGAATTCAAGTTTTAAGGTTACGAAAAGTTCTAAAATTGTACTAAACTTCTAAAATGGTACATTTTGGTCTTATGTAAACGGAAATTTGAAATTTGGTATTAGAATCAAGTTTGGAAATTAAGTCTGACATATGAAGGTGGTTTTGGAAATGTGTAATAAGTGTGCGAACTGTACTAAATGGGACTAAATTTGGAGTGGTTTAATTTAGGGTGTACTTATGAAGCTGGAATTTTGAAATTGTGTATAGTGGTTCCTGTTGGCGGTAGGTTTGTGATAAGGAGATGGTTTTGGAAGTATATACCACAAGTACACGAAAAGTACTAAATGGTACTATATTTGGTACAATGTGGTATTGGTTGAACATATAGTGCTTGAAGTCTGACATTTGATATTAAGGTCGCTGTTCATGTGTAGCCTGGACATATGGACGTGGTTTCGGAAAGGTGAACTGTGATTGTACGAAAAGTACTGAATAGTACCATATATGGTATTATGTGAGGGGATGATTGAAATTTTAAAATTTGGTATTTAGATTACTGAAAGTGGTTTGGGAATGCATTCTTTATTTGGACGAAAGGTACTAAGCAGTATTGGGTGTAGGGATTGGAAGGCATTTGATATTGAGTCCTTGGTTGGTATAAGGAATGGAAATATGGAGGTGATTTTGGAATGTGTTCCAAAATCTAAATGGTATTAAATTTGGTACTGAGTGAAAGAATAAATCTCAAACGCTAAAATTTGATATAGATACCATTGTTGGTGACTGTGGTTAAGATATGGAGGTAGTTTTGACAATGTGTACTATAATTGTACGAAAAATACAAAAAGGTACTAAATTTAGAATTGGGTGAAGGGATAGAGCTGGAATCCCGATATTTAGATTTGTGTTAGTATCAGGGATTGAGACATGTGGTTGTGGTCTTGGAAATGTGTTCTATAATTGTACGAAAAGCACTGAATGTTAAAATATTTGGTATTGGGTGAAAGGATAATTCTGAAACCGTGAAATTTTATATCGCGATAACTTTTGGTGTCCTTGATTGAGATATGGAACGGTTTTGCAAATGAGTACTAAAATTTTACCAAAAATACTAAATATTACTAAATTTATTATTTAGTGAAATCCCGAAATATAGTGATCTGGTGATGGTTTCGCAAATGCGTATTACAATTGTATGAAAAGTACTAAAGAGTACTTAATTTGGTATTGGGTGAGGGGATAGTTCTGAAACCGTGAAATATTATATTGCGATAACTGTTGGTGTCCAGGATCGAAATATGCTTTTCAAATGAGTACTTAAATTATACCAGAAGTACTAAATGTTACTAAATTTGGTATAGAAATTTGTATAAAAAAATGTTGTATAGAGCTGGAATCTCGACGTTTCATATTGAGGTCTCTGTTGATATCCGGTGTTGAGAACTAGTAAATTAATTATTAAAAGAGTACTAAATGGTACAGATTTTTGGTCACTGTTTGTGTCTATTTGATATTGAGGAGATATGCGTACTAAATGTTACTAAATTTGGTATTGGGCGAAGGGATATAATAGAAATTCTGAAATGTGATTTTTAGGTTAATGCTGGTTTCTAGGGCTAACATATGTTTTATATAGAAAAAGTGGATGTGGGCCGTTGTTAGATGTTTTTTTTTTTTTTTTTTTTTTTTTTTTTTTTTTTTTGAAGCCTTTTTATTGAAAATTTTAGCACTACTCTATTATTCTTTCCGAAAAAAGGAGGAAATGAATAATATACATTAAACATTAAAAGTCTGGTACGATGTTTAGAGTTTTGATTAAAAAATTTCCTCAAACTGGATAAATTGTGGATTTTGAGTACAAAAAAGGCCTAAAATGAACATTTGAAAGGAATCGAAAATTTTAGTGTTTAAAATCTAATGTTTAATATTTAAATTTAACTTTTCGCTGACGATATCTTGTAGAAAGTGAAGAGAGGGGAACATCCGTACATCGTAATATAAGTATCATTCTGAACTAGCACAATCCAAAAATGTTATTACCACTAGATCAACGTGAAAATGGGATACATCGGTTAACTCCTTTAGGTCAGCCGATAGTGACTTTCTGACTGATTTATTTAATAATCTAAGAAAAAAGGAGAATTTCTTAAAAAAAATTGATGTTTTATTCAAAACTTTTAGTTTTGGATTTTTTTTTAATATTTTGATGGAGATTTCCCTAAAATTAGGTACCTCTATTTATTTCAAAGTGAACACATTGCATTTTATGTGAGAAATGTGAGAAATTTTTCAAAATCCTTGTCCTTTCAAAAACAATTTCGTCCTAACATCTGTCATTTATTACTGTTATCTATACCGTAAATTTAAATAACATGTTCAATAAATTTTTGAGATATTTTATCCATCGAAAAAAAGTAGCAGAAAATAAAAGAAAAACACCCGGCTGACACAGTGCACCCAGATCGAATTCATGTGGTTGTTGTGAGCTCTTTAAAACCAAAAACAGATTTACTTTTTATTCCTTCGCTAGACAGACAGACAGGTAATCCGTGTGACGTTGTGTAAACTGATATCCCTGTATGGTTACAACGACAGCAACAGCAACAACAACAGCATCGATGCAATGCAAGTGAGTGAGTGAGCGAGCGAACTGTGAGCTCTATGGCTCCGATATCAGTTGCTGTTAAATGCTTTAATTGCTGTTCTTCTTCTTCTACTTCTCCTTTTTGCTGGTGTTGTTGTTTCTGCTGCCTTGTGTGAACACCATAGTGTTGGAGTGCAGCAATAAGGTAACAGGTAATCCGATATTTTATCTTCGCTTGATATGTTTGTTCCTTTTTCGGAATATTGTTCCCAACATGCTAGACTCGAAGCACCACAGTGGTCGAAAGAGAGTGATAGAGACGGGGGAATATGAAACCGGGTCATTTGCATACCTTTTACTTACCGGTTGTTGTTATGGTAAAGTATTATTTCTTCTTGTATTTCTTAAGAATCTAAAACTTAATCTGATCAACCAGCCAACCATCCGTCCATCCATCCAACCAACGCCATATGTATTACATTTGTACTTGGTGGCTGACGCGGGGCCATGCCGCACCGACAGACGCCTCTCACATAATTATGCTTCACTTTGCTGCTTTGCATTTGCCTGTGTGCACTGTGACCTGCGGTGTGTTTCAGATGCGATAAGAGATTATAATTAACTCTTTTTCTGTTCTGCGTTGTGTTTAGTCAATCGACTGGCTAAAGTAGTTTCGAGGGGAGGGGGATTTCTAAATTCGTTTGTCATTCGCTGGTGTCTTGGGATCACTCGCTCGGTTAGTCAGCACAGTTCAGAGTTTTTTTTTGTTGCCTTCTGTAACGTATAATTACTTAATAATTCGTGGAAGAGCCCAGTCAGCAGATATTAAACCAAAACGCAATCCAAAGCCCACTGACTGGCTGCCTGACAGACTGTTCGTCCAAAGTACAAATTAAGCGATTATTTAATTTGATGCTGAGTCGTTGGAATTTTCATTTTGATTTTTCTAAGAAAGATTTTTTGATTTAATGCTGCGGACTGACTGACTGTTGTTTGATATTCTGACTTTAATGGTTACCTGTTTACAGCGTTGAACATTTGAAATCCCAAAATAAAATGTTTGACGTTTGGCTTGACTGTTTTCTGGGAAATATTTTTTTTTTTTTTGATTTACTTTCATTGTCAAGGGCAATTGGGAAATTCAAACTGATTTTGTAAGTTACAAGTGAGGGCAGATGTTTAATTTCAATTCACAATTTTGGGAAACTGGAGTAGGGCCCAAAACACAATTCTATTCAAAAAATAATTCTTGAATCTCTAGTAACCAGAAAAATTGAGAGGTATGTAATGTGTGTAGGAAAACTCTAAGCAAGATCAATTAGGATCATATACAGCGTGAGATAAAAAACTGCAAGTAAGTCAAACGCTATAATTTTTACATTTTTTTTTTTTAAATTTTATTGAATGAAAGCCAAAAATGTTGGAAATAGCATCAAATTTTAGAATAAGTTTAGATTTGTTCGAATTGGTCACCTTTGGCACGAATTATGGCCTTCAAAAGGCCAATGAAACCGCTACACGCTGCCCGAATGTTGCTCTGCGGTATTTTGGCCCATTCCCGCCGAAGCGCTTGCTTGAGGTGATCGAAACTTTGGTATTTTTTAGTGCCAACCTTGCTTTCCAAAATACTCCAAACACAATAGTCCATCGAATTGGTATCCGGAGATTTTGGTGGTCATTGAGCACTGGAAATGAAGCGAGGAACCTCATTTTGTAACCATTCTTGGGTGGCGCGTGCTGAGTGCAATGGTGATGAGTCCTGTTGGAATGTCCAAGGTCTGTGGCCAAAATGTTTGTGTGCCCAAGGCTTTATTACACCCTCCAGAATATTTTCGCGATAATATTTGGCATTTATTCTGATGCCACTATCGATTAATACTAGCAGAGAGCGACCATCGGCTGTTATCGCGGTCCACACCATCACAATGGCCTGTGATTGAGTTCTGGTGGCCAACCGAAGCTGCATATTTTCAGCTGACCTCTTTGGCAAGTAAACACGATCATTTTGTTTGTTTACAAAGTGCTGTACAACGAATGTTTTCTCATCGAAGGAAACCAAATTCGGCAGTTCCCCACTTTCGGCCAAGCGGAGCAACTCTTTAGCTTTTTTGAGTCTATTTTCTTTCTGTTGCGGTGTAGGTTCTTGCACTTCTTGGAATTTCAATGGCTTTACCTCGAGCTCATTTTCCAAAATTTGCTGAATTGAATATGTTCGATATGTTCAGCTCACGAGCCATTTTTCAGCCACTGCGAAGCGGGTTTCGATCAAGTCGCTTCTGTACTTTTCGAACCATTTCTGCTGATGTTGCTGTTTTCTTCCCGCCACTTCCTTGACGTCGGGCTACGCTACCAGTATCACGTTAACGAGCGATGGTACGAGACACAAAATATTTATTCACATTTAAATTCTGGAGTGCTCTAACGATAGCCACTTGTGGCTTTCCAGCCAAATATAAAGAAATCACACTATCACGCTTGAATTCCATCATGAATAACTTTTTTTCTGGAAATTTCCCACCAAAACGCTTTGGCAGGCTTGTGAGCAATATGATGAGCTGTCACTGGAATAATTTTAACAGCGTAATAATTTTAATTTTAACGGACGAGTGGCTTAGAAATTACAGCACCCTGTACTAAGTGGTACTAAATTTGCTATTGGGTGAAGGGATAAGCCTGGAATCATCAAATTTCATATTGAGGTCCCTGCTGCTATCTGGAATTCTTTTGTGAAGAGAGTAGATATCGGGCTACTCCTTGTGGTTCCTCGCCCACAAATCTTCAACATTTCGAGTAACCAATGCCTTCATAAAAAGCAAAAGAAGCATCCATTACTCTTCAAATTCCACAAATCCCAATATTGCCACTATCACAAGATCTCTTGTGAATAGGGAACTTATTGGCTCACTCCTTCTGGTAGCTGACCCACGAAATTTTAATCAATAATAAAATAAAATTAGAAATAAAATTTCGATCTTATTTATATTTTCCACATCCCAAAATTTTCAGTATTAGATTAAGTTGAATACTTCGGTCCACTGTATCTAATACCTAGCGCACATTTCAACATTTTCCAAAAATTATCACATATCTCACACAAAGAAAGTAGTCAATATAGTCCAAAATCTGGCATTCATATCAGACTTATGTCAAATTCGAAATGAACAATATCTACCCATTCCTTTGGCTGAGGGTATATGTTTGACGGCAAAACCGGCTGATACTTTTAAACTTGTTTGTTAAATGTAGGGATCGACATCCTGGACATTTTAAAGCACCTACATTTGTCTATTACGCAAAACTTCACCTTTTTAACTTTTTTTAGTTCCCAACTATAATTGCAAATTTTAACATTCCCAACAAAACTAATTAAAAACTCTAAAAAGCAGCAATTGATATTCAAGCATTGACAGATGGGTAAATATTCTTTATTTGAAATCTAATTTTCATTTCAGCTGTTCCATTTCGATGTTGTAAAAATAAGGGAAAACGGAAGAAAATTAATAAAGATATTTAATAACTTTTATATTTATTTTCTTCTTAACTGCTACTGTCGCGGCACTTTAAATAATACCCTCAGACATTGGGCGCCACACCAACGAAAGAAGAATAAGTCGCAACAAAAAAACAAAAAACGATAATGATGACAAAAACTTTTTAATCTCTCTCATAATCAGAAGACATCATTCATTTCGGCAAACAACAGAGAGAAAAAACAGCTTAAAAATAAATTTTTTCCTTTTTCTTTCTTGCTCTTAGGAAATAACATTTTAAGTAGGTAAAAACCCATCACCGCCCACTGCCATATTTTTCAAATGAGGAAGAAGAAGGCAAAGAACAACGAGAAAACTAAGTTCCAGTAAAAGGACCACTCTCTTAGAGCGGCCTGGGGGGAGGTGGAAGAGATGTAAGGAGGCAGGAATCATTGCTTGCCATCATAAATTACAAAGGCACAAGGTGACAATAATCACATTAGAAAAGTATAAAGGAACGCTTTGCAAACAACTTAAGGGTGGAGACACTTTGGCCAAGGACTGTCAGTGTTTTTGTTTTCCTTCACATAAATGTCTATATACTCATTTTGACATACATAAATACATAGTAAATAAAATGCTGGCTATTGAGATTATTAGGGTGGCCGAATCCAAAGGAAAAATAAGTTCCTTTAAGTCCTTAGGAATAAACATTTGGAAAAAAATAAGTATATCTTAGAGAGAGCTAGATTGAGTTTCATATCGAATTTTGGAAGTATTTGTAGTATTTGAATTTTTAAATGTTTATTGAACATTTTATCGACGAGTAAATAAGAGACCATTTCCCATATGGCCGTTATACCAACAAGTGGGTTATTGGCGACTTCTGTCTTTGCTGGGAACTTCAAATGTTAAATCAGTTTAATCTTTTTCCCAAAACTCCTTATTAATGTTGAAATTTATCAAATTGAAGTCTGACAAGTGAAAAAGTATCAGCCGGTTCTGCCAATGTTCGATTATTTAAATATATTTTGACTTCTGTTATGATTATTCAAATTGTTGACCATCTAGGGAGTAGGTTTCAAAGGAATGGGCCAATATTGTCCATTTCGTATCGGACCTAGAAAATATAATATAAATATAAATAAATATTCACTTTATATGGGCTATGTGATAATTTTGAAAAAATGTTAAAATGTGTGTCAGGTACCAGATATAGTCGACCGAAGTATTCCATTTTCATACTACACCTAAGACAGATAAAAATATTGGTATGGGAAAAAATTACAAGGAAATCGAACATTTATATTAAATTTTATGCGAAATCATAAATTTCATGTTAAGCACAGTATTCTGGTATGTAGATATGTGTAGATATAAGAAGTTGTAACGAATCGCTGACTTTTTTCGCTGTTATGACAGAAAAAGGTATTGAAAATTGGGACCCTTAAAGGGCGAGGGACCAGAAGGGGTTCGCAGATATGTATCATATTCATATTTGCAAAAATGTTTGTGTGTGTGAAATTTGAAGAGAGTTCGATGCTTATTTCGCTTTCTTTGAGCGTTTTGTTTTTTTTTTTTTAATCTTGAACCATATGTGGGAAAGGTACCAGAAGAAATGGTTCGATCTTACCATTTTTATAACAAATCTTGTGTTGATCTTGAGATGTGCCAAGTCAGAATGGAATCGGATGTTAATTTCGCGTTTTATAGGCTGCATAATTATGAAAAATATTGACCCTTTGTGGGGGAGGTACTTCATGGAGTGGACCGATATTGTCCATTTTCGCACCTGACCTAGCACACATGGAAATTATTTGCTAAATTGTAACAAAATCGGATTATCCTTTCTTTTTCTGTGCAGTAAAATATTCTTTTTTTTTTTTTTGAAATGTTGACTTTTTGTGGGAGAGGTACCAGAAGCAGTGGACCGATATTGCCCATCTCTAAACTCGCTTTAAGTTTCATAATAATATTACGATGTTCCCAGTTGGGAAAAAATCGGATATTCCCTTTGAGAGTTATCATGCGTACCAGCCAGACAAACAGAAGGACGGACTTTGCTAGATCAACTCCATGTGTCCTGAAACGGATTTGGTCCAAGGAGACCTGGGGTCTGAAACCGTTATTGCGATGGAATACGTTTTTGCCGTATCAAATGATAATTTCAGACTGCTGTCCTTTCTAAGCCATTCGTCCGACAGCTGTCCTTTTTAAGCCACTCGTCCGACAGCTGTTAAATTTATTCCCGCGACAGCTCATTATTTTGTTTACAAGCGTACAAAAGAATTTTGGTGAGAATTTTCCAGAAAAGAAGTTATTCGTGATGGAATTCAAGCGTGATAGTGTGATTTCTTTATATTTGGCTGGAAAACCACAAGTGGCTATCGTTAGAGCACTTCAGCATTTAAATGTGAATAAATCTTTTGTGTCTCGTACCATCGCTCGTTACCGTGATACTGGTAGCGTAGCCCGACGTCAAGGAAGTGTACGGAAGCAACAGCAACATCAGCAGAAATGGTTCGAAAAGTAAAAAAAGCGACTTAATCGAAACCCGCGTCGCAGTGGCCGAAAAATGGATCGTGAGCTGAACATATATTCCATTCGGCAAATATTGAAAATGAGCTCGGGGTAAAGCCATTGAAATTCCAAAAAGTGCAAGAACTTACATCGCAACAGAAAGAAAATAGACTCAAAAGAGCTAAAGAGTTGCTTCGCTTGGCCGAAAGTGGTGAACTGCCGAATATGGTTTTCTCCGATGAGAAAACATTCGTTGACTAGCAGTTTCAAAACAAACAATCAAAATCATCGTGTTTACTTGCCAAAGAGGTCAGCCGAAAATGTGCACCTTTGGTTGGCCACCAGAACTCAAGCGCCGGCCATGATGATGGTGTGGACCGCCATAATAGCCGATGGTCGCTCTCCGCTCGTATTAATCGACCGTGGCATCAGAATAAAAAATTATTATAAAAACATTATCGCGAAAATATTCTGGAGGGTGTATTAAAGCCTTTGGCACGCAAACATTTTAGCCGCAGACCTTGGACATTCCAACAGGACTCAGCACTCTCGCACTCAGCACGCGCCACCCAAGAATGGTTACAAAATGAGGTTCCTCGTTTCATTTCCAGCGCAAAATGGCCACCAAAATCTCCGGACACTTATCCGTGTCTGGACTATTTTGGAAAACAAGGTTGGCACTAAAACATACAAAAGTGTCGATCAACTCAAGCAAGCGCTTCGCCGGGAATGGCGCAAAATACCACAGAGCTACATTCGGGCAGCGTGTGACGTGTTTCATTGGCCGTTTGAAGGCCATAATTCGTGCCAAAGGTGACCAATTCGAACAAATCTAAACTTATTCTAAAATTTGATGCTATTTTCGACATTTTTGCTTTTATTAAATAAAATTAATAAAAAGTAAAAATTATGCCGTTTGACTTTGTTGTAATATTTTTTATCTCACCCTGGATATTAAAATTAACAAATTTTCATCTCGGGTCTTTTTCAGTTATTAAAAACTGTAAAAAGAACTCTTTAACAAGATGTTTTATGATTCTCCCTTATGGAACACAAATAATTAAGGACTGTCCTAAAGTGTTAAAGAAAAGAAGCATTTTATATACTTTAAAAACTAACTAAAAATGTAAAAATTTTAAATAATTGCTTCAATATATTATAGATAAACAAAGAAAATGATTTTGAAGTGTTCATCTACATTTGAAAACCACCTTCAAAATTACAGTAAATTATATTTAATATTGTAGTAAATATGCATTCGAAAGATTGGAAAGATTTTAATTTATTTAATATAATATTATGGTGTTCCGGATCCACCCTATGATACTGTTGTTTTCAACACAATAGTCCAGAGAAACATTAAGATCTAACACTCTTCTGGATTTGTATACTGTCATGTGTATCGTGGGAGTAAAAGATCTGCTTCGCATTAGGTGTTTTACTTTTCCTACCTTCTACAACAACACTAATTTCAATGGCCAGTCGACAACAAATATTCATCCTTATGCCTTCTAATGTACCCCAAAGAGATTTATAGCTACATATAATCCGACAGATTTTCTGTGTTACTTTTGTTGTTGTTGTTATTGTGAATATTGCCTTTGACAGAGATAAATTATAATCTTTAAAGCAAATTCTTATGAATGCAACCTTTGTTGTTGGCAAATGAGAGTAATGAATTCATTTCACTTACAGCAACACTCACAAGCCTCTTTCACTCACTTACTCACAAATCAAAACAATAATAGTAACAACAACACCAACTATCTCCCACACTCATTGAAAATCAATCGACAATTCAACTATTCCCCACATCGACGAATGTGAATGTTGTGTGTGGTGTCGTCTCCCCAACTTAATGAGTCTCTTTACAATAACAACAACAACAACAAAAAGAAATGAGTTATTTTATGAGGCCCCCAATTATCTCTCTTGTTTATGCTCTTTGGGCCACATTCAGCGCAAACGCCATAGAAACACACCTCCCGTGTTTTTTTTTTTTTTTTTTTTTTTTGTTAAATGTAGCAGATTATGGGTGTGCGAGTGTGTGTGCTGCGACGGAGAGCTCTTCTAGTCAGTTGGGCGAACCAGAAGAACAGCTGATTTGTGAAGAAAAACTGGTTTTGTTTTTGTTTATCATTTGGAAAAAAAAACACAACAACAACAATGTCGTTGGGTTTGTTGTTTACTTTATACAAAAAACAGCTGAGTTATTCCGATGGCTGGCTGGCTGGCTGGTTGGTTGCTCTGGCTGGTCTAACGCCGACATTGCTTGTGACAATGAGAAACTCAGAGTAATGTCGTTGACGTCCCGTCATACGGGTGTGTGCCACATGCATTGTGTGTTTGCGTGTGTATATGTGAATTTTACTACACAAGGCAAAAAAAGAGGAAGTCCGGTTGTTGGCGCTGCTGGTGGTGGCGATAGAGTGTTGGTTGCAATTTCTAGGTCTCCAATTTTAGAGAGTGAGCGCAACGCATTGAATGTAGTATCATGATTGGGATTGTTTTTTTTTTCTGTTCAATTGTTTATTTCTGAGTACGACGACTACTTAACGAACGGCCATGCTTTTTCCATCTCGGAGTCTAGCAGACACAGAGCTCTCAGAGTACACAGTACGTATTGTCATTGCTCGTAAATAAATTGTAGACGTCCTCAATTAGTTTACATTTTATGACGGCTCTTTTGCAGTTATTGTTGTTGTTGCTATTGTTGTTGGGTGTATTTTTTGCTAGAGAAACTCAATATTGCTTTTCTGGTATGTATGTATGTTGTGTGTGAGTGTGTGTGTGTACTGTAATGGCTGTTATGGCAACGACCTTCATGATTTTTCCCCTATGCACTACTCACTCAGCTCTCGATGTGTTCTTATTGTTGTTTCTCTTAGTAGTAATATCTTCAAAGGGGAAATAACTTTGAATGAGATGAAGAAAAAGCATAGATTTCTATGGCATCTTTGTGGTGGCCATGAAATGGGTTGTAAAAAAGAATTTAATAATTTTTCTGGAGAACTATGCTTTTCTGTGTAAGGAAGACTGTAAAGTGTGAACTATTGCGTTTAGGGATAAATTAATACGAAATTTGTTAAATTAATATGAAAACGTACTTAACCTCTATTTAATATTACGTAGAGCTCCTGCTTTATCTAAATGAGGACTTTTATTGATTTATTTGAATATCATTTTTTATTTTTTTTTTTAATTTTGATTTATTTATATGTCTTAAGCTTACAAGTTTCAATAGAAAATATTGCGATATGTGAAATTTAAACATAATCGGAAGCTTATTTTGAATAATATGAGCGTTTTGGTTATCAAAATTTTGACCGATTTGTGGATGATGTACCATAAGACGTGGATCCATATCTATCATCTTCACACCAGATCTTTTTTATTGGGATGTGAGACATTTGAGGAGAATTTTCGCAGCTGACATATGTAGCTCTGATACAAA
Organism: Musca domestica; assembly: GCF_030504385.1. NCBI lineage: Eukaryota > Metazoa > Arthropoda > Insecta > Diptera > Muscidae > Musca > Musca domestica. The sequence continues at coordinate 6,873,940 of NW_026712155.1, forward strand.
TATCGGGATTTACAAAGTTTGCACAAAATTAGATGATCCTTTCTAGTTTTAGACGGTAAATTACTTTTTGTGACAATTTTGTCCGTTTGTGGGTAAGGTCCAAGAGGAGTGGGCCTATGTCGCCCATATCCGAACTCGATCTAAGCCCTTCAGGTGCGCTCCAACCAGCCAGACGGACGGACTTCAAATGCCGTGATTTGGTCCAAAGAGACCCATTGTCGAAACCCGTTATTTCATGAGCCACGTTTTTGCCGTATCACTTGATATATACCCTCTGTAACCATATGGCTAAGGGTATAACATTTCACATTGAGCAATGGGAATACCCTATAAGCTCAAACTTTTCATATCGTAATATTATTATAAATCTTAGGTAAGGAGCGCATATGGACAATATTGTTTCACTCATTTCTGTCCCTTCCCAACGAATGATAGAAATTTTCTAATAATGACTCCTAAAAATAAAGAAATCAATGATCTATTTTCTTCAAGTTTTCACATGCCAATATTTTTGACCTTTCGAAGAAACATTCACGAAACTTAAAAACAGGTTATACAAATATCTCATACAAAACTAATGGAGGTACCCCATATAGTGGCCTGCGCAAATATATTTTTACAAAACTTTAGTTCGAGACCATTCTGAAAAAGATTGACCCACTGATTCTCGTCCCTCTCCCAAAAGTCTAAAACTTGAATGCTAATAACAACAAAATACATTCAACATTTGGAGGAAAAAATTCAAATTACAACTAACTCGATAGCAAATTTTGAGATATCCCGATCCCGTACTCATCATTAGAAACGCAAAACCACCAGCAAATTTGAAGATTATTTTAAGAAAACGGTTGTTATTTTTAGGGGTTATAGACAGAACTAAAGTTCGGCCACGCAGAACTTTTTATACCCTCCACCATTTGGAAGGGAGTTAAAAAATTTAAAATAAGTCCGAAAAACCCGTTTAAATGATGACTTTTATACGGGGCCTATACAAAGACGTGGACCTGCATAAGTAATATCTTGTCATATGCTGTAGTACCCTCTAAGATCTTCAAATACGAAATTTGAATCAATTCCGGCGATTACTGTTGCTAATATTATCAAAATGCCGAATAACGGGATGTACAATCATAAGGGGGCTATACGAAGACGTGGAACTGCATACGAAATTGTTTGTCATAGGCTGTACTACCCGTTACGAACCTTGAATATGAAATTTGATACAATTGCGATGAATAATGTCACTAAAATCAACAATATACCGAATATCGGGGTGTACCTTTACATGGGGGATATACGAAGACATGGACCAGCATACGGAACTTTTAAGCATAGGCTGTAGTACCCATTACAAACTTCGACTACGAAATTTAAAAAAATTCGGGTGAATGATGTTGCTAAAATCATCAGAATACCGAATATCGTAAGTTAATTTTATATGGATGTTATACGAAAACGTGGACCGATATGGCCCATTTAAGAACTTAACGTGCCTATTTGCAAAATACACATTTGCGCAAAATTTTAGTCTTCTATCTCAAAAGATAGCATGATTACAACACACAGACAGGCAGACAGGACATCGCTGAATCATCTTAGAATTTTCGCTGATCCAGAATATATCTATTATGAATATTGCTAGGAATGACAAAGCTAATATACCCTCCACAGAATGGTCAAGGGTATATTATACAAAAATAATATACATTGATCTAAATTTTATGAAGTTTTCTAACTCAACTACAATTTTTTTTTTTCAAATTTTATTGGCAGTGCCGTAGAATTCATGACTTAAAAATTAAAAATCTTAGATATAAGGCGATATATTTATATTGTTTCGTCTAAATTTACAAGTTTTGGAAAATGGGCCTCAATAAATAATGACAATCTTTAATATTCCACCTTACTTCTTTTATTCTATGACACTTTCAGTCAGCAATTTCTCTTCGAGATGTCATATTCAATTTTTTTGGCATAAATTTCGGTTAGGATAATAGATTTTCATACACTTTTAAATAATTTTACCTTTCACACCCCTTCCCTCATCCTGTATATATTTAATTCTAAAATAATTAATACCGACATATTTAAAAATTATAGCTTAACTTTTCTATACATTTTTATTTCCAGGAAAGAGATGACACTATTTTGTTTGAGCAAAATGTAGCGCAAACACGACGGAAATGAGCAAACCAATGACACTAATTCGTTGGAACGAACGAACGAACAAACGCATACAACAACAGCAGCAGCAATAAAGCCAATAAAAAAGTATAATATGAAAATTAAAGAGATATCCCCCCTCTCCGCCAGTACAAATTAGTATATGATCCCCCGAAAAAACATTAAACATAATGTGGGGGAAATCCCCATGCCGAATCGAATAATACCACACTGTTTTGCGAATTCTTTAGATGGAAATTAAATGGGCTTTTCATTCACTGCAATGCAAGCATAAACTCAGTTTTCGGAATGTTTGTTTGAAGTGCTAGAAAGAGAAGAATGCTAAACATATGATTTTGACACAACAAAAACAGCACAGCAGCAAACATTGTCTACGACAATTTACAACAGTCCAAAAAAAAATATATCAGCAACAACATCCATTTCCACTACCGGCAACATCGCTCAACAAATTCCGTACGAGTTGGAGCCGAGCTGATGGTTATTAGTGTGAACAACATGTGAATGTGTGTAGGTATGAGTTTTTTTTTTGTACCCTACAACTACTACGGCCAACAAACACCACTACTCGGCAACAACTACTTCCACTGGTGGCAGTGCTGCCCCGCTGCCGTTGCCTTTGCCACAATAACAAAAAGTAAGCCTAAAAATCTATACATTTAAAAGGAAATAAATTAAACTCAAATATAAAGATGGCCGCCGCCATGCACAATGGCTGGCTGGCTGGATGGCTGACTGGTTCGGGCTCTCATACACACAAACATACGAACACAATACAACTGTATGGCGGCGGTCTTTCAGATGAGAGTATTTGTTGCCGTTACTGTGTTTTTGTTGTATTTCCTCTTCGCATTGTTGTTGTCGTTGTTTGTATTATTGTTATTGTTACTTTTGTTACATAGGAATTAAAATATGGCCAACGAGTATGACAACAACAACAGCAGCAGCAACAACAAAAAGGGCACCACTAAAAACTAAATTCATTTGAAAGGAAAAACTAAGTCGAGAAAACCAACCACCCGAAATGCTCACTCACTGCACAAAGGGAAAAAGAGTCAACACTTGTATTTTCCTTGGAGAACGAGAGAGAGAGAGCGAGCAAGCGTAACGCAGTGAGAGAGTATGTGGCTGAGTTCTTGAATGAAATTCAAGAAAGGCTCACAATTTGTGTGACATTTTTGTGAGTGATAATCGACGCGAAAGAGATAGAGAGTCAAAAAGGATTACTGCTGTGAAGTAGAGAGAGTGTGTGCGGTAGAGAGAAATGTGTTTTGTTTTTGGGGGAAACATGCTAATTTAGCAGTTTTTAAGTTGTTTTGGCGATTTTTTTTAAACAGCACATTAAAAAGGAAGTTAGCTGTGATATGTTTGTCTCTCTGTTTGTAGTTCAGCGAAATGTTAATTTAAGGCTTACCAAGGGTCACATTAGTACCTTTACAGGGGACAAATAAACATTGTACTGTTTCTCAAAAAAAGTGGGAAATACTTTAAAACTGTTTATAGCTAAGTTATTTTCCGTCATGCTTTTACCATGGGTATCTTTGAGGTTTGTCCATAAGAATCCTTCAAATTTGGATTGAAAAATTGGTCTCCTGACAAAAAGATGATACTGATTAAACACATGGATATATGGAATGGATCCAATCTACCTCCAATCCGTCTGCGATACCCAGCTAACGATTTTGTTTCCGAAGGGCTCTGATTTTCAATTTGTTTCGAGATTTCTAATAATTTTTTTGTTTAATATGCCGATTTATCTCATTTTTTACTAGAAATTGGACTGATTTAGAAAATTTAGTGACCACGACCATATAACATTTGTAACGAAATCTGAAGGAATTCGGAATCAAAAACTTCAGAAGAGATTCGGATCGAATTCGAAATAAAATGTAAGCTAGGTATATACAGACGGATCAAAAATAAAATAAGGCACGGGAGCCGGAGTTTCCTGTGAGGAAATATTCTTAGAAATTGGATAGAAAGTGAAATGTTTTAGGTAGAGATCTTTGCTATATAGAATTTTTTAGGACTACGGAAGATGAAAAAACTGAACCGGTGATCATTTATGTAGAAAGTAAAGCGGTTCCTAAGGTTATTGACTCGTTTAAATCAAATCTGATGCAGTCCCGTATGTAGAAAATCTAATCTCTACTCTCCGGTTTTGCCGGGCAATGTACAGTGAACCCCGATGCTAGGTATAGAAATTGTGTAGAACCCAGTTTTATTCAATTTAACAAAAATGAACTTTGCGGATAAGAATAGAGTTATTAACTTTAACATCCGCCCAGGGAGCGAAGATGACCAGATTTATCACCCATTATGCAAAAGCTCTGCATTATTAAAGGAGAAACTACAAAATATGGTTGAATATTCGGCTCGTAATCTCTATGTGAGTTTTTAAACACAGATCCTATTGTCATCTATAACTTTGCAAAAAGGATATATTCGCTCTGGCGCCTTTAACCCAGCCCTAGTCCTTACCATTTTGAAGTAACGATATGATTCGGTCATTATAAAATTCTTACACCGTATATCGTGGTATTGGTACTAATAGTGGGTTATGTTATGGTACATTGCATTGTGTCGGTGGAGATTTGCTGTAATTTGGAAGTCTGGATAGAAAATACCAATACGAGAAATTTCAAATAAGTAGGTCATAGTTTTGGTTCATCACAAAATCCCCAAAATATTTAGAAAGAGAGAGAGATTTTTACAACATCTTCCAATCGAATCAAAGTTAATTCGGTTTTTGAGTTCCTAGATATTTATGCATTTGAGGAGATAGGAAGTCTTGGAAATGGTAAAAAAGAGAGCTTCCACTCCTCTACGTTACCCCAAATTGTGCCTAGAAAATCAACCTACATCAGGCCACTTGAGTTGAAAAATGTATAAAATCTACCGGTACCATTATGGGGGCCTATACGAATTAGCTAGCATAGGTTTTCAAATTCTGAATGTGTATAATAATCAGGAGTCGAAACTCCGAATTATACTCATACTCAATTACAGCTCAAAATTTCAAATTTTACACTATTTGATTTTAAAATAGATTTTGAACTTAAATTTTCTACAGCCTCCGTTGAAATTTGAATGACAGATTAAATGGGGGAATGTTACGAATTTTGATATCTGAAAATATGAATATACACACCACGCACGTAATTCGGATATATGGAGGTGTTACAAATGGTCTTAATAATACACCGTCGTTTTTAACAAAATTAGTTAACTATTTATTTATTTTGTATCGTGTGGCCACCAAAGACGTCTTTTGGATTATCTCCTTTAAGCTGTCTTAGTTAGTTTTGATAGCTTTTTTCTTATTCAAGTGATTCTTAGTAGCGTTATGCTTCCCTATTTTCATTGGGAGAAATTTGTTTGAATATTTATTTCACACCTTATCTCTACTTCAGTATATCCTTTTTGGCGTTTTTTTCCTCCCCCCAAGTATTTTACATGAAAAAATACAGGATCATATGACAACATTGCTATTAAGTAATATCTTCTCTCATAGAGACGCAGCGAACAAGAGAAGAGCACATTTGATGAGGGGCTTGTAATTAACCGTAAACTCAATGTGTGTAAAAATGAGTTGAATTGCTGCTGTTGTTGTTACTGCCAGCGCACATTGCAATTGGTTACCAACACCAAGGTACTCTGGCTCTCTCTCCAGGGAAAGAGATTAGTTTTGTGTGTCAACGCTGCAATTGGTCGGCGCTTAGGTAGAGCATACCACCATAGACAAATGAAAATATAGACAACGAAATGCTCTCACCGTTTATCTTCGAAAAAAATCGAATCAGCAGATGTCGCCTATATCGTTTCAGGGGTTTGAGTGGGAATATTGAAGTCACTCAATTATAAAACGTTAAAAATAACAAAAACTGTAGGATATTTGTCAGTTGAAAATTATTTCATAATAAAAGAAATGTGAAAAGTACGTGATGACATCGAAAAATATGGGAATATTCCAGTGAAATTCTTGAAAAACGATAAAATGTGTTTTCGAAGTCGAGTGACTTGAACGCGTAAATGAGCATGTTGACTATGCAAAACATGATGAGAGCCACCTGGAAAAAAAGACCAAACTAACTTTTCGTTGTCTATATCTTAATTTGTCTATGATACCACTCTCTGAGAGTTTCCCTTTCAATGGGGGGTCACTAATTGAGTGGTTTTGTTGTTGCACTGGGTGGTTTTCAGCCGCAATGACAAAAACAGCTGTTTTGTTGAGACACACAAAAACGCTCAAATGTTGTTCTAGGTAACGGCTGCAGAAAAACATATGATTATCGGTCGGGGCGCATTGAGAGCAGTATCAGACAATACAACTGAGAGACCCTTTGTTTGGGGGATTTTCTTCGTCAACGCCGCCATTCATGGCACATGGAGAGCTAAAAAAAAAAACAGGTAAAGAACGTGTGGTGTGTGTGTGCGAACAAACAAAATTTCATATGCTGTAAATGTTTGACGTTGACAGCTCAGTCAGTTGAGAGAGCTCGTACGATAAAGACGCCTTTACGTTTGTTAGAACGATAACAAGACGCCGTAAATTACAAGAAGATAAGAAACAGTTATGAAATATTTAACTATTTCCCATAAACAATAATAGCAACAACAACGCGAAGAGCTCGAAACAGAAACGCGTTAAATTTCTACCATAACAAAATAATAAATTATTTTTATATCTGTGACAAACAACAAGAATCCCAAAAAAAAAAAAGAAAAACAAATTCATTTGACAACTAATTGTGATATTTAAAAAAAAGAAAGAAATTGATAAAAAAATACAACAAATTTGGAAAATCCCAAAACACATCCAGAAGCAAGGAAAAATCAAGTCAAGACCTTAAAAAGCGTCTTAAAAAAATTAGTGAAAATTACAAAGAAATAAAAAAAGAAACAAAACAGTTGTTTTTTTCTGTGAGAGAGCCAACAAGAAGAGCGAGAGAGAAACATATAATTGTGTGTGTGTCAGTTAATTGAGTTAATTGAAAAAATCACTCAAGAGAGCAACAAACTACTCATTTGCCTTGAGTGAAACTTACACAGTGCGCGAGCGAAACAGAGAGAGTTGCGCACATGCTCATGAGAATTGCCTAAAACTCTCATCGGTCCGAAAAACTGCTCTCGCCAAGTGAGCCGCAATCATCTCAGCAACGCCATCACAACGCAATTTTATGTTAAACGCTTACAACGTAACGCATTCGAAGCAATTTAACGTCTCTGTTTCTTCGACTGCTCCATAACGTTAAAGCTGCTCGTGGTAAACGGACGGACAATAATTACCGTAATTTGTAAAAAAAAAACAGACACAAGAACTAATCTCAGCAAAAGAAAACGCCCGTTCAGAAGTTTGAACCCAAAAAAAGAAACACTGAAACCAACTACATTTCTGCCGTCGCGTCGTCTCTGTAAAGCAGCTTCTTTTGTAAATTTCAAAAAAAAAAAAAACAAAACTAAATTCTTAAGACTGAATTCATAACAAAAAATAAAAAAAAAATAAAATTATAAAAAAATTCCCTAATTTTTTATAATAATAACAAAAAAAAAAAAAAACAACAACCATAATATAAAGACTGATTAAAACTATATTAAACAAAAACAAGAAAAAATAACCAATACAACAACAAAACAAAATATAATTTAAAATACGGGTCTAATACAAGCAAACAACAACAAGGAGAAGTAATAAAACAACAGCAACAACAACAAATTCACATAGAATACCTGCTAAATAAAAGAAAGAATAAAAATAGAAAAAAATCAAGTTACATATTTTACACTTTCATGGATTAACGTTCCTGCTACTACGACAACAACAAAAACAACAACAAATTTAATCAATATTATTATTCAACAATAAAACAAAATTTAAAAAAAAAAATAATAACAAATCATAATAATCCGCCTATTAACCAATAAAAAAAATAGCAAAGCCTATATATATAATAGCCCTGTGGATTACCTATATTATATATATAAAATTTGTTCAATAACACAACAACAACTACTACAACAACAACTATCAACAAAAAAATTACAAAAGCTTGGATTACCAGTGCCAATTTGTTAATAAAAAAGAAGTATCACAAGAAAACATAAAAAAATACATCCTCCTACTCCACCTCCTCCTATTCCAAAAAAAGAGAATAACAAAAACAAAAGAAAATATATATCACTAAATATGTTTTGAAACATAAAATGAATTAAGTGTAACTCAAGTGTCAGTGTTAAATGTCCACTATCACCAGCGATTCGCTAAAAACGCTGTGAGCTCTTTACCAATTTGACAAGCTACCCTTGTTCCTAGGAAGGGGTTACCCGTCATTTTTGTCAGCTCATCGTAGCAGCAGCAGCAGCTTTACCAGCCAGCAACATGACTATGGCCGCCTGTTATGCCAATTATGACATGGCCTCCCTGGCCTCTCATAGCTTGGCCCAGACACAAACCGCCGCCCTGATGCACCAGCATCATGGCCAGCACCACAGTCAGCAGCAGCAGCAGCAACACCTGTATCAGCAAAACACCTCCTCAGCGCATCATAATACCCACAGTCATTACTCACACAATGCCTCAACGGCAGCCCGGATGTCAACGATGGCGGCGTCGGCCCAACAAAGTAGTGTCGCTGCCGCCGCCGTTAATTCGATCACCTCCGCCATTGCCTCCTCCTCATCTGCATCAGCGTTAGCCAACGCTACTGCCAGCCAACAACAGCAACAGCAACGTAACCAAAATGCCTCCAACTCTGCCACAGCAGGATCAGCCACACCCGCATCAGTATCAGCCTCAACACCCGCCTCACAACAAACACCACACAACAGTGCGTCCACGACGTCAACGGCCAAAGACTACTCCATACCCCTGCATGTGGACTGCAGTGTGGAATACGAGCTGCCCAATCAGCCCAAGCCGCCAGCGGGGCAACGGGTTGAGCCCCTGCTGATGATACATCCCTGTTTTTTCCGTAAAATTGAATCGCAGAGGCGTAGTCCTTTTGTGAATAACATGCCCACGGCGGCAGCAGCCCGTAGCACAGCGGCTGCAGCTGCGGCCCTAACACACTCCAGCTCCCAGAATTCAGTGGTGACGTCGTCCTCACGGCGGGCCAGACAAACTCAGGTTATACAGCAACAGCAGCAGCAACAACATCACCAACAACAACAGCAGCAGCAACAACAACAGCACCAGCAACGCCAGGCTGTCCAGGCTGCCCAACAGTATCAGCAACACTTGCAACAGCAACAACTCAGGCATAGTCAACAATCTCAGCAACAACAACAGATGTCACAAATGTCACAGCAGGCCCACTACCCGGTGGTGGTCAGCCATCAGCAACAACAACAGCAGCAACATCACCAGCAAACCTCCAGTAATGCCAGCAATGCCTCCTCGTATCTACGTTCCACACAAAGGGCAACATCGGTGGCCCAACAGCAACAGCAAAGATCAAGCCAAAGTCACCTTTTAGTACAACAGCAACAACAACAACAGCAGCAGCAGCAGGCCTCAAGTCAATGGGATCATTTGCTGCCCAATTGCCCAATTTCTGCCCGCAGCTCCATGACGCCAGCCCATTTGAATTATGCCCAACAAAGTTCCGGAAAAATGCAGAATGCTGTTGCAGCTGCCGCCGGCAACAATGTTGGCAAGCGTGATGCCATGATTTCGGGTAGCGGCATATATGGAGCCGCCAGTAAACAACAGCAACAACAACAACTGAACATGGGCTCTCTGTGGAGTACCGGAGATACGGCATCAGTGGCCGCCACCGTTGCCTCCAGCAACTCAGCCAATGTTAATCTTATGATGGACCGCAGTCCAATGGCCACAGTTCCTAGCAATTATCAGGCTGGTCCTGAGGCAACGCCTCAACTCAACAACAGCAACCAAAGTTCAGCAAATGCACGCCATTATGGCTCAACAATTGTGCCCAATTCCCAGCAAAGCCACACCTCGGCCGCAGCAGCAGCGGCGGCGGCGGCAGCAGCTGCTGCAGCCATGAGCTCACATCACCAACAACAGCAGCAACAACAGCAACATCACTCCCAGCACAGCCAACAGCAACATAGCCAGCTGCAACAACAGCAACACTACTCGGAAAAGATCAGTGGCAAATATCGGCAATACCTCAGATCTCAGCGCATGCATCCATATTTGGCCGCCACCTCAAGTGCCGCTGCTGTGGCAGCTGCGAATTTGCAACAGACATTTCCCCAATTCACGGCCGCCACAGCGGCTGCGGCAGCTGTGGCCGCAACACCATCATTCCAGCATTTGCAACAAATCTCCTGTTATAATGTGTGATAAAACTGAGCGCCAGAGCCGACGCCGCCGCCGCCTGGTAGGATGTTGACGATGACTACGACGAAGCCGTTTTCGGATGATATAGGCTAATGTTAATGCTACTACTCCACCTCCGCACTCCCACTCCTCCTTCGCCACACATGTCTTTAAGTTATTCAAACGAAATATGAATCCAAAGAATGAAAAGATTGTTTTTTTTTTTAATAAATATTATTCGCAACTCTCTAAGATAAGGCAGCAGCAGCATAAGTGATATCAAATGTAACGAGAAGATGGTACGGAAGGATCTATCCAGAAGCTGGGATCAAGGAATGAATGGCATTGCAAGGCATTTGGTTGAGGCATTAGACAATGGCATTTAATCCGACTGTGAAAACATCTGGGGGAAAAGTTCTTAGAAAGGCTGTACATATTATTATATATATCTTTAATGTATAAGGAAAAAAGCTTTACTTAGTAAAAAAAAACCTAAAAAACACAACAACAACAAAAAAACTCCCCTCTTTAAACTTGAATACAAAAAACAACAAAAAAGACTCAACTTTTCCCCTCTCATCATACATGTCCACAACCATGGAAGCAGTTAAATGCCGACGGAAAAATGCCAAAGTGCTGAGACAATGGAAGCCTAGCCTAGTAGAGACGTAGCCCCGTAGCGGCTGAAATTTGAATTTAATTGTTTTTGTTGCTTTTAAGGCGTTATTGGTGTTGTTGCAACTTTTGAAGATCCTGCAGATGACGATGACAGCAAGTAAGCCAGCAGTAAGATGCCGCCGTCTACATTATCATGTCTAGCAGAAAAATATTAACAAACAAAAAATTGAAGCCAAACAATCCCCCCCTCTCCCCTCGAAATTTCAAGTGGCATTATTGTGATTTTATTTGTACAAATTATAAAATGTTTAATTATTATAATTATTTTTTATTTTTTGTAAACTAAAAAATATTTTCCTCTTAGTTTTTTTAAATGGAATTCTGTTAATGTTTAAATTTTCTAAATTTAAAGTAGAAAAAAAAGCAAATTAAAATTATCCTAAAAAAATTTAAACAAAAATCTATGCTGATTGTTATGGAAAGAGAAAGAAAACAAAAATATAAATTTTACTTTAAATAAATTTCAAAAAAATATTTAAGATCTAAAAAATACATACATATTTTTTATTTTGAAAACCACCTACCCCCCTGTCCCCTCCAGAAAATATGAAAAAATAATTGGAAACTTATTCCTAACAACCATAAACAACACAACATGTTAGCCACAAAATAATGCTGTTGGAAAATTCAAAGTTAATGCTTAAAAAAACCGAAAAAAATTAAGAAAAAAATCAAAAAAATTACAAGGCAAACGAACATATATAAATATTATTATAAAACAAGGTAAAAAAAGTAATTATTTGTAAATCTATGGAATTAGTTTACAACATAAAGAAAAACTTAATAATAATAATATGGAAAATATGAAGGTAAAACAAAACAATACAAATTAATAATAATAATTATTTAAGCATAACAATAAAACAATTAGACCGACTCAAAGATAGCTACAAAATTAATTAACAAAAAATTAAAAAAAAGAAAAAAATGCATGCAACAACCCAAAAAGACATAGACAGGCAAAAAGGCAACAAACAACATCAATAACAACAACAACAAAATATATATAAAAATATATATTTAAAAAAAAAAAAAAAACAAAAGAAAATACAAACAGAACATAAACAAACGTAAAACAAAACGTATGGTAGTGATATTTGTTATAAAATAATTCATTTTTTAGTAATTAATTTAATTTAAAACAAAACAAAACCAAGAAAAAAACAATAAAAATTATAATAATGATAATGATATATAAAATAAAAAAAACCCTAAACTATATATTATATATTAATAATTATAATACAAACTATAAGTATAACAACAACAAATTATGAAATTGTAACCCCTCTATCCACCCCCTCGCCCATCAAAAACCCTTGAAAATTAGAAATCAAAATTCCATAATCATAGTTTCCCTTTCCTGTCCCTTAAATATTGTAAAATAGCCTAAACTAACCCACCACCTTAACTTATATATCCCCTACTCCTTTCACTCCCAACACCCAACACAAAACTCTCTATCAAGCTCTCTGTAAACCTTAAACAAGTTTTTTGGCATCATTGTATCTCTTAACACAAAGAAAACAAAAATAACATCTCTAAATTATTATACCTATCCCCCCCCTCACTCCACTCAAAACAAAAAAGAGAACTATAATGGAAGAAAATTATTGCAAAATACAAAAAAAAAAAACAACAAAATCCATTAGCATGAAAAGAATACAATACAAAACCAATTATAAGTAAAACAGACAAAAAAAAAAAAACAAGAATAGCAAAAAAAAAGAAGAACAACAACAACATGAATGCATAACAAGAGAAAGCAAAGAATGCAAAAAAAGAAAAGGATTGAGAGTAAATAAAAAGAAAATAATGTTACATTTGTCATAGACGGCCTGGAGAGTGGTAGACCCAAGTCGACCCTCTGCTGACGATCCTATGGACAAAACAAACAAAAAATGTTACCAAAAATTAAATCTTTAATTGTGTTTTTATTTCCTGTTTCGTCGTATTGTTTGGGGGTCTGGTGCGGGTTATGTAAATGTGTGTGTGGTTTTTTGCTTTTGATCTGGGCTAGGGAATATAAACATTTACTTCCGCTATGAGAATAGATTTCCGTCGTTGTTTAGATTTCCGCCGGCATAGCAACATACAGTTGTGGCGCTCGGTGTTTGCTTGCCGTCGGCAAATGCATTTTCTTTGTTGCTTCATGTGTGGTTTATTTAAAAATGTAAGTGCATGTATGTTTGAAGCCTTAAACATTTTTGCCGACGCTGAAAATTCTGTTTAATGCACTTTTTCGAATTGAAGATATTTTGGACTGAAAATACTGGGTTTCAATCAAATTTATGTACTTGTAGGAAAGTGAGGCATACCTTCTCCCTTCCAGGCTTTTCTCTTGGGTGCGTTGGAGTAAATAAAATAAAAATAATAATAAATATAATTAATAATTGATAATTAATAGTAAAAAGGTTTTTATTTTTAATCTACAAAAGAAGTACTTTAAATGGCTCACTGGACTATTATGACTCCGTTTTATCGCTTACAGGAAAAAAATGTTCCTCAGCCTGACCAATCTAGAAAACATTATGGTTTTTCCCACGACATTAGAGTCTACGATATGAAACGACATGGCCCAGTCTTGGAAAAAAGTTTTTTGCACTGAGATTTTCTGTTGAGTTATACTTATAAAAATATTCGAAATATAGTATTAAGAGGACAACTGAAAGCCATAAGAACAAAACAAAAAAACATGTAAAAGTCAGTTAAGCTTGGCCGACCCACACTCCACCTTAACCTTTGAAAAAGAACCCAATACACAATGGGTGCCTTTCCAGTAAAATTGACAGTATTGACAGTATCGGTTTCCTGCTATAGTAATTTTTATCTTATGCGAGTATCAAATACCAAATAAAAGAAATCTGTTAAAAATTTGTCTAAAATCACCGAAATATCAAATATTCGAAGGTACCGCCTTAGAAGTGATAAAACAAATAATGAACTTATTACATCAGTTTTCTGCCAAAAGAAGATTGAACTCATTACAAATTTTTTATAACGAATTAAAAACTATTTCCTTGAAAAATTTAGCGAAACTCAGTAGAATACCGAATATCGAGAAGAACCGAAATATGGGAGCTATAAGAAAACGAGAACCTATGTATGTAGACTATGATTTGCCATGAACACTATGAACCAATTCTAAGCAATTCCGTTAGAAAATGATTTTTAAAACATCAGAACACTCAAACAAAATTTGGGAGAAACAAATATTGGGAGTTACTGTTATATGAAGGCTATAAGAAAACGTGGACCTATATAGACAATTTTCTGCCAGAGGAGGTAGACTCCGTTAAAAACTTTAGGTGGATTTTGAACAAGTCGTCAAAATACCGAATATCCGTATATTACTGTTATATGGGGTCTATACGAAAACGTCGATCGAACTGCCTACTGCCGAAATACACTTGTATACTTCTACTTTATTTCATTCGAAAGATAGATAGATAACGGACGTTTTAAGACGGGGTCTTAGCTGGACCATAATCTATTCCTTATACAAGTCTACTAGTCTTTATACAAATATTGCAATGTGTGAATTTTTGCGCCCTCATTGTGTACTCTCTTAGAAACCCAAATTTCGATATTTTATGGCAAAGGCAGGCATCTGTCTATCCCATCTTTGTATTCGAATTAATATTCAAAATTGGGAAGTTTGAAAAAATTGACGCCTCATTTTGTCATTTTGTCCACTTTGAAATTGTAAATGTTGTTGGACAACATCCGTTTCGGGGAATTATCAATGTCCGTCCGTCTGTCTGGTGCGCACGATAACCCTCAAAGGGTCCAAACTTGGCACATCATAATATTTTTGTCAAACTTACATCGAGTTCTTGGATGGCCAATATCGGTCCACTCCTTCTGGTACCTCCCCAACCAGAGGTCAAAACTTTCATAGAAAATCATTTACCGCAAAGGAAGAGAACGGATGATCTGACTTTGTACAAGCTTTGCAAATCGTGATCTTTGCATTACCGCAAGATTGGATGCAAGAATGGACAACATCGGACTACTGCTTCGAGTACCTCTCCCACAAAGGGTTAACGTTTTGAATACCTATGAAACTTATGAGACCCAAAATTAACGTCCGATTCCATTCAGACTTGGTACATCTCAATATTTCCATCAACAAAAGATATGCTATAAACACGTTCTTTTATTTTTGGTCTCATGGTTAGGATATTGATATTTCGGCGGGATCGAAATAGCGATCGAAAAGGGTATTGTGTTTTTGTGCATTTATTTGTAACATGGAGAAGGAAGCGAGATCGACCCTTAGTTAGTTTTGAGGATCATCTTAGAATCACTTTCTACGTCGAATTATGCGTGTCAGCCCGTCCGTCCATCGAAGGATAAATCCTATTGAAATTGGTGAGAATCGGTTCGAAGTAAGATATATAGCTCCAAAATAATATGGCTTGAACTGATTTCGGGTTACTTGGCACCAAATCAGTCCAAATGACCTGCATTTTTCCACATCCGACCTAATTCAATCTAGAAGTAAATACATCAAATCTGGTTGAAAATCGGTTCAGATATAGCTATAGCTCCCAAATATGTATATTTCATCCGACTTGGGGTTTTAAGTCCCTCACATGCGTAATATGCACTCCACAAGAATGATATTCGGTACCATATATGTTATGTAGTATCAGCCCAAATTGAGTAGATTTTTATATATTTAACCGAATTTTTCCATTTGGTGAAACTCGGTCCGGTATATCTATTACACCAATAAATATTCTTCAATATAATTCTTATCGAAGTCATATTATACACTAAACAGCAATGTTATTTGGTACTAGGTACAAAAGCATCCGTCAAATTCGTTGGAAATCGACCCAGAGTTAGATATAGTACCCAACTTGTGACTACTCTTAAGCCATGATACGCATTCAAATAAGATTCATATTTGGTACGATCTAATTCACATAAATTCCCAATATAGAACATTTTTAGTTACGGGAGCTCTACTTAATACGCATATGGTCCCTGTTCTTTCTGAGTTGACCTGTTATCTGCTGGATAAGCCCTGATCACGAAAGGACCTCCATGCTACTGATAATGTAGAGAATATGTAGGTGTCATTATTACTAATGCAGATAGGGTCACATCTGACTACAAAACTTCTGCTGGCCTATTTTACACTATATACTCAAATGACTACCCTCTTTAAAAAATTCTCTCATAACAAATTTATCTCAATTGGGGTTTTGGAGGTATCACTACTAGAAATCAAAGATTAGCTTGCTGTTATTAATACCAGCTAATTAATTACATTTTATTTCAAATATAAATCCGATTATCTTGAAACAGATTATAATTTACCAAAACACAAAACATTTCTACATCGAGCTCTTTGAACAAACGATGTGGCAGTGTGTGTATGTATATTTTGCTTTAATCACATTCTTATCGGTAACCTATATTCCAAGAACGGACGAACGAACGAACCGAGAATTGTTATTATTACATTCAAATTCGTAGCGATTTTAAAAATAAAAATCTCTAAAACAACCTTGGCTTAGCATTCTAATGGATTTATTTTGGCTTTATTTGTTATTCTCATTCGTTGACTTGTAATAAAAATTCGTAATAAAAAATTCGTATACATTTGCATTTTCTTTCGAACTGCGACGCACATAGTGGCTCGGGCTGGTTGGTCTGGTCTATGCCTTTAGTTAACCTGTGTGCATGATTTGAATACCCTTTGCATAGCTGGCTGGCTGGATGGATGGTTGGACGGGTAGATGACTGTCTGGGCTGTGAACCCGAACTAAAACTGTATTCTTAGGTTGTGTTTTTTTTTCGTTTCTATCTTTTGTTTAGGAAAGTCCAAATTATTTACAATAAAATATTTATGTAAATAAACATTTGTATGCACAGTCAGGCCATGCACACACACACATACGTATGCATACTAGGAGGCTAAGTTCGATGGTGGTTGGGTTGCGTTGCTTCGCTTTGCGGTCAATCGGACATGTATGAATTTCCATACATCCGTTTTGAATTTATTTTTCCTTCGTTTTGATTTGTAATGCAAACAAAAATGACCGCTGCCTAGAATAATAAAAACGAAGAAATTCTTGGGAAATAAATGAGCGGTGTTGAAAAGTCGCAACAACAACAACAAAAAACCAGCACGAACAAAAAGAAATGGCAAAACAAAAAGGAAGGCAGCCTAAAAAAAGCTAAGTGCATATACGTATCCAAAAATTAATTACAAACAGCAACAATAATGGACGCTGTTCAATGTTATGGCATAAATCATCATAAGCTAGCAAGAAATATCGCCATCATGCTCATAATTTCTCAATTCCCATTGAGAATTGTTTTGCGCTTAGTAAGAAGGGTTGCCATTATCGACATTAAAATACAATATGCAATTAAAAAAACCGTAAGGAAAGGTCAAAAGTTGGGTGGGCCTGACTATATGATACCCTACACCACTATGCGTATTTAGTAGAGCTCCGGTAACAAAAAAGTTTATATTGGGAATTTATGTAAAGTAGATCATACCATCTATGAACCTTCTTTGAATGCGTATCATGGCATTAGAGTAGTCACAATTTCGGAACTATATCCATATCTGAATTTATTTTCAACAAGTTTGACGGAGACTTTGGACCTCTAATACCAAATAACATTGCTGTATAGTGCATGATATGACTTCGATAAGAGTTATATTAAAAAAATATTTATTAGAGCAATAGATATACCGGACAGAGTTTCACCAAATGAAAAAATTCGGTTGAACATGAAAAAATCTATCCAATTTGGGCTGATATTACATATATGTTGGATAATAACCGTAAACTCGGATAAAGATATATATCGAAAGTATATACAAATCTGAGAGAGTGTATATTACGCATGTGAGAGACTTAAAACCCCAAATCGGATGAAATATATATATTGGAGCTATAGCTATATCTGAACCCATTTTCACCAAAATTTGAGGTACTTGCTTCTTGACTGAATTCCTTCAGATGTGCCAAAGTTAAGTCCATTTGGGCTGATATTAGATATTTAGTGCACAATAAACCTGATTTCGGGGATGAATATATAGGGAAGCTATATCCAAATCTGAACCGATCATCACAAAATTTTAGACACTTATTTCTGAGGTGTATCTGATGTCTGTTACCAAAGACCAATGTTGTGTAGTGCATATTACAAATGTGAGGTACTTAAACACCAAATCGGATGAAACATATACATTGGAGCTATCCGAATTTCACCAAAATTCAGTCCATTTAGGATGATATTACCCAATTTTTGCACCAAAAACCTGAAATCGCATGCAGATATATAGGGGAGGTATATCAAAATCTGAACCGATCATCACAAAATTTTGGGCACTTATTTCTGAGGTGTATCTGATGTCTGCTACCAAAGATCATTGTTGCGGAGTGCATAATACGCATGTGGGATACTTAAACACCAAATCGGATGAAACTTATATGTTGGAGCTATTGCTATGTCTGAACCGATTTTCACCAAATATTTGAGGTAATTGCTTCTGGGTTAAATTCCGTTGGAAATGGCAAAATTCAATCCATTTGTGCTGATATATTTGGTGCACAATAAACCTTAAATCTGATAAAGATGTATAGGGAAGGTATATCCAAATCTGCACCGATCATCACAAAATTTTAGACACTTATTTCTGAGGACTGCCACCAAAGATCATTGTTGTGGAGTGCATATTACGAACGTGAGGGACTTAAACACCAAATTGGACGAAACATATAAATGGGAGCTAAAGCTATATCTGATCCGATTTTTATACCCTCCACCATAGTATGGAGGGTATATTAATTTTGTCATTCCGATTGTACCACCTCGAAATATACATTTTAGACTCCACAAAGAATACATATTCTTGATCGGCAAAAAAATTTTGTGTCGATTAGCGATGTGCGTCCGTCTATCCGTCTGTGGAAATCACTGTAGCTTCCGAACGAAATGAAGTTGGTTGATAAAAGTTTACTCGAATGAATATTATATCTGCAGGACTTTTGGACATTGGTATTTTGTATATATTTTGGTATTTTGGTTAATGGGCCATGTAGATCCACGTTTTGGTATAGTCCCCATGCAATTATACCTCCCTATTTTCGATATTTCGGTCATTTAAGCGAAAATGTTTCAAATTTGGTATTTGAAGTTCGTAATGGATACCGTAACCTATGACAAAAAATTGCTATGCAGATCCACGTCTTCGTATAACCCACATATAACGGCACCTCCCGATATTCGGTATTTTGGAGATTTAAGCCATATTATTCACCGGAAATGTTTCAAATTTGCCGTTTGAAACTCCTAAAGAATACTACAGCCTATAACAGATAATTGTCTGTGCAGGTCCACGTTTTGGTATAGCCCCCATATAGTGGTACCTCCCTACATTCGATATTTTGATGATATTAGGTAGAATATTCTCCGAGTTTTTCACATTTAAATATTTTAATGGCTTTTGACAAATGTTGCCTATGCAGGTCCACGTCGACGTATAGACCTTAATATAACGACTACATTCGGCATTTTTAAGATTTTAAGATTTCTTAACGGATTTTATTTAATTAATTTTTTTTTGTTTTTTTTTTTTTATTTTTGAAAATTTCCAAATTCGTTTCAAATGTGGGAGGGTATTCAAAGTTCGGCTACATTCGGTATTTTTAAGTTTTTAACAGATTTTTTAACGGATTTAATTTAATTTTTTTTAATTGCGAAATTCATTTTAACTTTTTTACTTCTCATCTAATTTTATGTGCTAGCTTCAAGTCTGAATTCCGTTGGATTTGTCAAAATACAAGCCGCTTGGCTAATAATAGTCATTTGGTGCACAATAAACCGAAAGCCGTTGAATATATATATGGGAGCTATATCTAAATTCGAACCGATGTTTAATCTCATGTCAATGGGCCGTCCGTCAGATGGTCTGATATGCAAAAATCAATTCAGAATGTGAGCCTATAAAGATTCTAAGATTCAAATACACAATGACATAATAATGTGGTATAGGGTATAAACAAATAACTTCCTTCTGCTCACATGGCACATAAGGTAAATTACCATTTCCAAATTAAAAATAATTAATTAAATCCTTGCAAACAAATTGCATCTTAAATTTAAAAAAATTAAATCTTATTCCCATATTTTGATAATATATTCCCCATTCGAACAACTGGCAACCCCGAATCATTTTCATGGTAATATTTACTTTTCTTTTGAAAAGCAAATAAAACCGACAAACAAAGAACTTAGAAGAATGGTTGGAAAGATGACCAAACGAACATACAGACGGACGGATGGACTCATGGACAGACAAATGTTTTTGGTCATGCGATTGGGAGGCAGCAAAAAATAAAAATTAAAAAATATATATGGGTAGGAACAACAACAACAACAATATGCTCGTTTGAATGTACACATTTATTTGAATTTATGACAATACAATATTTGAACGGCCGAACGGACAGTTAGACGTAGGACGACGTTGTACACACATTAAAAATGTTTGTCTAAATCATTGGCAACAACAATAACAGCATTTTATTTTGAAATTGTTAATCTTAAGGCGATTCCTTTCACAATAGCAGCACCGCACCGCACAGCACACATTCAAGGCGACCTTTTTTGTAGAAGGAACTTTGTTGTTGTCCATGTTGCCTTACTTTAATCACCCATCACCGCGTCATACACATGTGAGTTTATCACCCAATGGATGGATGGATGATATTTATGTTTTAGTTTTTCTTTTCTCTGCCATTGGCCCTCCCAAGGCGGGCCTACCTAAAATTCTATGCTTGAATAATTTGCTGGCCATGAGCGTTCGCTCATTGGACAATTCCCAGAACATAATAATGTAAAGATTAGTTTTGGTGTCCTCAATCCATAGGGATGGATGGTTGGCTGGACAGACATGTGGCTATCTTTGTGCATGGCTCAACTCACCCTTAAAGCTGACCTAAATACTCTATATTTTTCCTAGACATTGTTGTTGTTGTTGCCATTTTGAATTAGGCATTAGATAATGTTACGTTAGTTACAAATAAAACCATTGGCACATTTGATCCCGACACCAGATATGAGCCAAAGAACGACCGACCACCGCCATAATACTTACCTTACCTACTTATGCATGTTTGAGTTTTCGGCCTAAGCTTCAATTTTGGCAACGTTAATCTCAAGCAAAAGCGGCTTAAGAAGGTGGTCGGTTGTGGCGTTTGTTAATGGTCGTCTTGCAATGGCTAAGGGGAGATTAAGAACGCACAAACATACACACACGGTCTCTCAACAACACTGCAATAAAGTTTCAAATTTCCGAATTAGTTGAAATACAACTCCCTCCAACTGCCCGGGGCAATAAATATTGCTGACGTAGTTGCTAAAAATTACCTTAAATCCTTTTCTCAGATTTGTGGAAATTATATTATTTGCAGTTCATAAAATGGGGGTTGTTTGTGGATGTGGCTCTGGCTCTTGGTTGATAGGAGGAG
This sequence comes from Musca domestica, assembly GCF_030504385.1. Taxonomy (NCBI): domain Eukaryota; kingdom Metazoa; phylum Arthropoda; class Insecta; order Diptera; family Muscidae; genus Musca; species Musca domestica. The sequence goes on from NW_026712155.1 coordinate 6,895,597, forward strand.
CGTAATCTCACACTTTTCGTTGATTATGGCAGGTAAATATTAAATATCTACTCTCCGGTGGATTGGTTTTATGATCACAAAAACAAAAAAAAAAACGATGTTTATTAACAGATTGTCCATGTGACCTTCAGGTCGAACATTTATCAACATTATAGGATTTCATTGGAGATAATATATTTGGTTTGTTTTTTCTTTTTTTCATGGAAAGCTTAAGGTATTACCGTTGATGAGAAACGCCATAACATCAAGATTTATTTTCAATATTTCATATTCCGTATTATGTGTCGGGGTCAGCTGGCGCAGGAAATATTAGAATTTTTGTAATGTTAGCAAATGTAAGGTGTTAAATGACAATACGAAGAAATACAATATTTTGTTTTGGTTATGTGCTTTTTGGGTTCAGAATCACTATTTTGTCATGTGCTGGAAAGAAAAAGCGAACAATAAGGGACGCTCCAGCCGTGTTTTGACGCCAGAACTTACTGTTTGAGACTAATGCAAAATTATTCAGAATTAAAAAAAAAAAAAACCAAATCGCATTTTTGTCAACAGCGATATCTAAAATACTTGTAGGGTGTGATAGTAAACCTATTCAGACTAAGGTTATATATGGTTGAACGTTCGTAGGATGTTGGCGTGTGAGTCTTCTGACACCGAAGTTGTCTGGAAATTAAATGAAAAAAATGAAATATATATTTTTAGAGCATTTTGTTGATATCTCTTTTTTGTCGTTTGGTGTCGAAAGATATTCCCATTTCGAAATTAAAAATGAGATTTTTCAACGGAAATACCAAAATATTAACCATTTTTGATGGATTCGGGCCATATTCATTGGGAGGGAGGGTAGAAAAAATCAAACTCCAACACAATTCTCCCATGATGAGAAATAAGAGAGACCTTCGGACTGAAGTTCAGTATTCGGTGACTTTTCATATCATTGAGAATTGCTAACAATTTTTTTTCCAGAAGACATAATTTTATAGACATTATCTTGGAAACGGAACAGGCCAGCTGGAAGTTATTTAATTGTGTTAATACTTCAGCTGAAAGATTGATGCAGTCTAAAAGAGTTTGGTATAGAAGAGATGGACATTTCGGAAGTACTCTCCATAGACGAGGTGAAGGTTCAGTCTTTTTCCACAGACGAGATGAAAGTATAGGGAGTCTCTACATGGACGATCCGTGAGTCTCTTCCTAGAAGAGCTGAAGGTTCAGAGAGTTTAGGTATAGAAACATCAAGAAGTCTTTGTATAACAAGTTCGAGGCGAACTGTAAGCCCAGCATATATCTCCATAGAGGCGTTGTAGGCTCTGGGAGTGTGTGTGTATGCTGATGAGCTAAATGAACTGATAGTCTCTACATAGACGACCCATAGACTCAGTGAGTCTCTCCATAAGTAAGCTGAATGCTCAGAGATTTTCTCTCCACAGACGAGCTGGAAGCTCAGGGAATCGAGCTGATGGCTCAGGTAGTCTCTTCATAGATGAGCTGGAGGCTCATATAGTCTCTCTAAATACGAACAGTAGGCTCAGGGATTCTGTACATTTATGAGGTGAAGGCTCAGTAAGTATCTTTATAGGCGAGCTGAAGGCCTATAGTCTTTACATAGATGATCTAAATACTCAGGGAGGTGTCATAGACGAGCTGAAGGCTCAGTGAGTCTCTCCATATTCGAATTGAAGACTCAGGGAGTCTCTCCATAGACAAGCTGATGGCTCAGTGTGACTCTACATATAAAGCTAAGGGCTCTGCGATTCTCTCAATTTTTACAATTATATAACAAATGGCTAAGAAGAGCTGCAGGTTCAGGGACTCTTTCCATAAATTAGCTGAGAGCTCATGGTGTCGCTCCATGCACGAGCTGAGAGGTCGGGTAGTCTCTCGAGCTAAATCCTCAGTCAGTCTATAAAAAGATAACCTGAAACAGCTGAAGGCTTAGGCAGTCTCTCCTTAGACGAACTGAAATCTCAGGAAATCTCTCCATAAAATCTCACGGAGTCTCTCCAGAGATAAGGTGTAGGGCCGAAAACTCAGAGAGTCTGTGTATAGACGAACTGAGTCTCTCTCTGTAGAGACGAGCTGATGACTCAGTGAGTTTTTACAGCATCAATGAAGGCTCATTGAGTCTGTGAACAGACAGATAGATCCTTATATATAAGCTGAAAGGTTAAGCTGTCCCTATAAGCGAACTTAAATGTTCATCGATTTAGAGTCGAGTCTGAGATTCTGAGCATATGAATATGAAACGCTCAAAGATTATTGGTAAAACCTTGTCAGCGCTCCAATAAAATCGTTAAAAAAACTACGGATATCCCCGAACCAAAAAATCGAAAGAATATGTAGACATTTAAAGACTATAACCAGAGGTCTGAGTGGCTCGTTTTTACTCGAGCGTGAAAAATACTCGCTAGCGGGAGAACTTCACGCGGAGTATGATCTCCACACTTTTGTTTTATGTGGAAGCGCTCTCGTTTTACTCCTGCTTAAAAAAATTGACTGGTTTTAACAGTAATAATATTTTGTAAGCTAATTTGTGTATGTGTTTTCAGTAGGAAATAGTTGTTAGGGGCTGCCGAGGCGAGGTCGATTACAAATCCATTTTTTTGTGTACAAAAAACACGTAAGTCACAACATCATATGCTCTATGTTATAGATCCTTTTTGTTTCATTTGATACTTCGGGGTTGAGAAAATACGCATGCTCTCAAATAAAACAATTGTATGACAAAAATTAAAGGAGTATTTGGCAAGAGTAAAAGCTGATTTTACTCTTAGAGTAGAGTATATTATATTTATTTTTCACTCGCAGGGATACTTACGCTCTAATTCAAGTGCGTAAAGTACATTCGACTTCTTCTTTTTTACTTGAGTAAAGAATGAAGCTAGTTTTTGGAGCTTTCGGAACTATGAAGATAACAATGCCACTTCCCTTCATACAGACAAAATGTGCATGGTAATAAAAGTCCAACTTTAAGGCTTGAAATTGAACACATTTTGCTTAATATTAAGTTTCTGTTTCCAGGACCATAATACATCTGCAATAAAAGAACTGCTCCATTTGCCTCAACTATTTTTATTGAGCACTTTAACTTGCCCGGCACTAACCTCAATTAACATCGCATACGCGCAATAATAATAAAAAACGCTGTTGACTTTTTTCTCCATTCGAAATTAAGTGCATGTTTATTACAAGCACTTTCAATTGCCTTTTTTTTGTTTTTGTTTTTTTTTAATAAGGCCATAAAAACAGCAATCATAACATTTAAATAAAATCGCCTTTTTAATAATGACACTTACATCTCTCTCTGGGTTATTCCGTTCCATTTTGTTTTTTTTTTCTGGACATTCGAAAAATATTTGTGCTGTTTTGAAAAAAATTTCATTTTTTCTTGATTGCCATTGGCGACCTCTCCGGCTATAATGCAAAACACCTAACATACTACATAAATAATAATAAAAAAGCGAATATAAAAAACGAGAAACATAAAAGCTTTAATAAATTATTAATAAAAAATCCAAAAGGAAACAACGACACACAATAATCATTCAGAAATGATTACATTCACTGAAATAGAATAATTAATTAAATGAAACGCAGCAACAACAACGACAACAGCAACAAAACGCATTTAAATGAATATGGAAATTAAAAGCAACTTGATGGCATTTTGTTTTTATTTTTGTAAATTGATTAAGTGAATTATGTTTATTGCAAATTGCACAAAAAACAAGCTTATAGATTACAGTTTGAGTGTGTGAAAGGGACGAGAGGGGGTTAATCAATTTGAGACAGATATGTGATAACCGAGAAATATTTACGAACTAATTAGAAATTCTGTTACATAAATTTTATGCCTTTCAGTTTACATATTTTGACCTCGATATTGATTTTTGACGTTTTTCCAGTAAAACATGTGTTGGTGCCCTTTAAGTGGAGAAATCCAAGGTATCTGAGAAGTGTAAGAAAATACATAGATACGTGTTAGCGTCTGTCCTACCTACAACCAAGTGAAAAGACAACTTTTGTATCATCCACAATAAGAACATTTTAACAAGAAAACTGGTCATACATTTAAATGATTTTAATTTGCGGGAAGAAGATATTTCGGCAATAATCATTTCAGGTCTCCTATAAAATTATGCGAAATTTGGGATTATATTAAATCATTTTCACACTGGATCTGGCATTGAGCTGGTCCAAGTTTATTTTCGTTTAAGAGAAAGGTAGCGGAAAATTTTCATCAATATTGTCCATTTTCGCACTTGACCAGAGGATTATAGTAATATGCGATATGCAGTCTAGTCATATGTTTTTTTTTTTTTTTCAAGAAAATATGGTCCAGTAAGTGGCCAGAGTGTCGATGTGTAGACGAGCTGAAGGCTCAGGCAGACGAGCTGAAGGCTCAGAGAGTCTCTCTCCATAGAAGAATAGAAGGCTTAGATAGTCTCTCTCAACTGATGGCTCAGTAAGTCTCTTCCTAAACGAGCTGAATACTCAGAGAGTCTCTTCATAGACGGGTTGAAGGCTCAGGGGGTTTCTCTCCACAGACGAGCTGAAGGCTCAGGGTGTTTCTCTCCATAGACAAGCTAAAGGCTCAGGGTGTCTCTCTCCATAGACGAAGTGAAGGCGTAGGGAGTCTCTATCCATAGACAAGCTGAAGGCTTAGGTAGTCTCTCTCCATACAGGACTGAAGACTCAGGGTGTCTCTCGCCATAGACGATCTGAAGGAGTCTCTCATCATAGACGAACTGAAGGCTCAGGGAGTCTCTCACCATAGCTGAAGACTTAGGGAGTCTTCTTCCATAGACGAGCTGAAGTCTCAGGATGTCTCTCTCAAAGATGAGCTGAAGGCACAGGGAGTCTTTGCATAGAAGAGTAGAAGACTCAGGAAGTCTTTCTGGAAATATACGAGCGAAAGGCTTGGGGAGTCTCGCAGCTTGGATAGTATTTCTCTCTTTCTCTCTCTATGTATCATCAGAAGTTTCGATCAGGCGTTTCATGAAGGTGTCCATGTTTTTCAGTCATTCCAATCGCTTTGAATGACTTAAAAAACTCCTACAACTGCAGAAACACATGGAATTTTGTCAACCACTCTTTGGACGACTAAGGCCACCAGAGAAGACTTCAAGGCGGACCATCCTGCCAACGTAGGATGTCTTCGTTTTGCTTGGTTACAGAGTCATCATTGGCGTCTTAGGCAGGTACCGTTCTCTTACAGTTGGACACTCCGATTTCGTTCAAACTTTTCTAATCTTAATGTTGGAATCAGGTCAGATGAGAAAATGAACGAAATCGGTTCGCTCCTTCTGGTCTTAGGTCAGGTGCAAAAATGGATAAAATTATATATTATCCTCCTGAAAATAATAAAAAAATCGACGTCTATATATCCTCCTTAAAAAATTTTTTAAGAAAATCCATGTTTATATAAAAAATAATTTAGAAAAAAATCAACGTTTGTATATGGTGCTTTTAAAATATTTTTAAAAAATCCACGGTTATATATGCTCTTTTAAAATATTTTTAAATTTGTCCTTTTAAAATATTAAATTCGTCTGTATGATTTGGTTTCTAAGAGTTAATCTCACAAAATCTTGCAATCCTACGTTATATCTAGTCCTCCTGATTTCGCTTTTATCTTCATTGAATATTGCCTTATAAAAGTCCTCTTTCGTCTCTCACATGTACATACCAAATTCAACTATCAAATTCAAAATAGAGATTCTGTAGGAAGGAGAAGACCCGTTAGAAGTCTATTGATGACTGTTAAGGAAAAAACTATTTTTTAACAGATTTTTTCAATTTCATTTTCGACGCTTCTTATATGTATTGTTTATAATGCAACATTTTCCACTAATTTGATTCCAAAAATGTTGCTGGTAATGAATCAGACGCTGGCCCATTGCTCCAACAAGCATTGAACTGCAATAAAACGTCTTGGGACTATACAACCATTTTTTTATGTTAACTTATAAATAACACAAAAAAGAACACAATTTATTTTTAACCGTCATTATTCTTGCAAATTAATACTTGACATTATTTGCCTTAATTTATTCTATTTTATTGATATTATACAACAACAAGAGCAACAGCAGCAGCGAAAAAAAAAACTCGCGCCAGCCTATTTAGCCAAGAAATTCGCATGAAAAATTCATTTCAATATCTTTGCCATAGTCTGTAGACAATATGTCTGTTTCTAAATGAAGGCATTTGGGTCAGAGAGGCCTTTTTCAAATAACACACACACACACAGCACAGCTCCGCACAGAAAAAAATACAAATCGACAGCAGCAACAACAACAACAACAACATCGACAATAAAACAGCAACGACAACATCATGTCGATGTTGTTTTGTATTGTCTGACATTATTGCTGTTGCCATTTCTCACTTTTAAATATGGATGGAATGAATCGCCAAATGACTGACTAACTGAATGAATGAATAACGTACGAAAAGGCAGCAGCCAACAACAACAACAACGAGAAAAAATAAAACAAATTAAATGATTACACTGAAGCTTATTAAACAACAAGCAACAACATTCAAGCAAAAAGTGAGAAAAAAAAAAGCGTTTTGAAAAAAAATCTTTAGCAGCAACACAGAATTGGTAGCCGCCAGCAACAGCCACCACATTTTTATTCATTGTCATACCGACAGACACACACACACGCACTCACTCACTTCCATAACATACATTCAGTATTACTACGCACAGTCGTCCAAGTTTCAGTTCAGGCTATCAAGCAACTAGCTAACGTATGGTTGGTCGCCAGCAGCAGCAGGCCAACCAGCCAGTCAGCCAGCCAACAGCAAGAGTAAAAAAACCAAATGGAATGGAAAAAAATTTAAAATTATAATAAATTATAACAACTTTGTCATTATTTGATTGTCGGTATGTACCACCGGCATTACGGCCGCAACACTGATGGCCAGGTCCAGTCAGAACCAACTAGGCCTATTTGAAATTTGCTAAAATTGATAACACTGACGTGGGCATTTTAAAAATATAAACAAATGGGATGATGTCCCTCAATGAGGGTAAAAATCTTGAAGCATTGCTAGGATTCAAAGGTCACAATTTCCCTTTTTGGCATCCATGCATTTCAGAGGAGGGAAATTGGCGCTGAAGCAAAGTTTAAAAATATCCTCTGCTGTTGGATTTTAGACCGTTTCCGATCTGCAGCCAGGGATCGGACTGCACTATAACACATCTAAGTTGATACTCGAGCCCATCAGCGGGCATAGGCGTTCGCCAGTTCAACCTCAGTTCCCTCAACTGAGCAATGATATACTGGCTTGTATGCTCTCAACCTATATCCGCTTAATTAAATATATTCCGACTTATGTTATATTATTTAAAATTTTACGAGTATTATCCAATATTATCCACTTTTGGATTTTTTTCTTTAATTTAAGGAGGATATATAAACGTTGATTTTTTTAAATTATTTTAAGGAGGATATATAAACGTAGATTGCTTCAAAATATTTTTAAGTAGTATATTTTTTAAAAATATTTTTAAGGTGGATATATAAACGCGAATTTTTAAAAAATATTTTTAAGCAGCATATATAAACGTGGACTTTTCAAAATATTTTTAAGCAGCATACATAAACGTGGATTTTTTAAAAGTATTTTTAGGGAGGATATATAAACGTGGATTTCTTTTAATATTTTTTAAGGAGGACATATATACGTGGATTTTTTAAAAAATATTTTTGAGGAGGACATATAAAGGTGGATTTCTTTTAATATTTTTTAAGGAGGACATATAGACGTGGATTTCTTTTAATATTTTTTAAGAGCATATATAAAGGAGTATTTTTAGACCGCCAGATGATACAGAGGGCTTTATATATATTATTTGATACCGCCAAAACGTGCTTCGTCGAAATAAAGGTTTTAGACCTAGGTCTCTTAGGACATTTGGAGTGAATCTAAGGCTGTCCGTCTGTCTGGCTGCTGCGCACGTTAACTCTGATTTGTTCCCAACTTGGAATAGGGTATTATTATCAAATCTAGATAGCATTCGGACATGGGCTATTGCGGTCACTTCTCTGATACCTCCCTCACAAAAGGTCACAATATTCCAACAAATTATTTTACCTCATATAACATCAAAGGACCATCCCATTTTGTATTGCTCATAAAAGGAACACAATATCAAGTGTGAAAATTGGATCTGTTCACTCTTTCTTGTGCCTCCCCCACAAGGGGTCAACTTTTTGAATAAGCATATTTCTTATAAAGTGTGATATATTAGACTCATTGTCTAGAAATGTTGCACATCCCAATATTTCTAGCAACACTAGATCAGCTTTGAGGATGGAATATATCGGACCACTCCTTCTGATACCACCCCACAATGGGTCAAAATTTTTAATAATTTCAATTTTCATAAAATTCGTAATAAATATCGGATGCTTTCTTAACTCAATATATTTACTAGCACATGATCTGTTGTGAAAATGGTAGATATCGGTCTACTCCTTCTGGTACCTGCCACACAAACGGTCAACATTTTTAATAACAAAAACGCTCATAAAATGCGAAATAAATTTCCGTTTTCCGATTTACTACGGTACCAAACAAGTAAAAAACATTAAGTTCGGCCGGGTCAAACTTTTAATACCCTCCACCTTAGGGTAAAGGAAACATTAGAAGAAATGTGGCAAAAATCTTTAAAATGCCGAATATCGGGAGGTATCGTTATATAGGGGCTATACCAAATCGTGGACCTACACATGCATGCAATGTTTCGCCAACGGAGCTAGAACTCATTATGACCTACAAATACCAATTTTCAGACAAATACGTGAACAAATGTGGCAAAAATCATCAAATTACCGAATTACGGTAGGTACCGTTATATGGGGGCTATACTAAAACGTGGACCTATAATTACAATGACTCGCCACACGAACTGGCACCCATTATGACCCACAAATACCAATTTTTAGACAAATCAGTGAAAAAATGTGGCTAAAATCATCAAATTACCGAATATCGGGAGGTACCGTTATATGGGGGCTATACCAAATCGTGGACCCATACATGCAATGTTTCGCTACCGGAGCTGGAACACATTATGACCAACAAATACCAATTTTTAGACAAATCCGTGAAAAAATGTGGCAAAAATAATCAAAATACCGAATATCGGGAGGTACCTTTATATGGGGGCTATACCAAAACGTGGGCCTATACTTGCAATGTTTTGCTACAAGTACAGGGACCCGTTATTACCTACAATGATGGACAGACAGACGGACAGACAAACAGACAGACGGACAGACAAACAGACAGACGGATATCGTTAAATCGACTTAGAATTTTATGCTGATTATGAATATATATACTTTATGGGGTCTACGAAGAATATTTAAGGATGTTACAAACGGAATGACAAAGTTAATATACCCTTCTTTCCAAGGTGAAGGGCATAAAAATACTCATTTGGTGCCTCACTTGAGGGTTAAGATATTTTACCAAAATAACACGCGTAGTGTCATCAGTAATATTGCCGAAGGCCCTATCTACCTAAAATGCACGTATTCCAAAGACCCTTAAACCGAATATTTCAAAAATATGTGAAAGAGGGGGATTTATTGAAAAAATAAATAATTTTACCACATATTGTAAAAACATATATTCTCTCATATAGTTCCTTATACTTTTACATGCGTGGGTGCATATTGTCTATGTATATATTCGATGTTGTATATTCTGAAAATAATGAATAAATCAACATAACTATTCAACTTCGTGTATGTGTTTAACTGATATTTGTTTTAAAACACACGAAATCAAACACTAAATGAGATACTTTTTTATAAAACCAAAACGAAAAAAAAACTATAACAACGAAATTGTTTAAAATAATATTTGAATGCTGCTCTCATTGACAACAAATCGACAAATGACAGACGAACAAAAAAGCTAACAACAGTGGCGCGGCAGCTCTAATGTCAACAGCAAATTTCACACGTTCATTTAATACGTTTTTGTATTTCTTTATCAGAATTGCTGGCATTGTTTTCTTTTTCGTCGTTGCTGCTGTTGTTGTCAGTTGGTCGACCCGCCGTTCAATCGTTTAGCTCTTTAACTGACTGCCTGGCTGGCTGGGTGATTTGTTCAGTTTATTTAACCAATTTTTTTTTTTTTTTGGTTTTTTTTTTTCTGTCGGTTGTATTTAATTTCTCAAGTACGTTCCGAACACACACAACAGGTCGGCTCAGATGGATTTCAGATGTTTATTTACAGTAGAGTTATTTATACACAAAAACAAAATGTGAATGTGAAGTTCATTTGTTTGTTTAATATACCTATGTGTAATAAATTACAGCGCGATACAGTAAAACGCTGTACACTTGGCTGCGACCTTTGCTTTAACAATCTCGCAATGGAGGACGACAATGTTTATGACAAATTTTACTGGTAAATTTATGAAGAAATTAATTAGTGGCAGAATACGAAAAAAACACATTTATTATATAAATACAAGTGTATACGTACCTATGACATTGGATTTTATAAGAATGTTATTTATTATTCTCATAAATTGTATTATATTCCTGAAAGGGAAGTGGAAAACTATAATCCTTAAATAATAAAACCCAGAAAAAAAACTGAAAACGGGAAAAATATTGACTACAAATATACATGGTAAGATGAAAAAACTGCAATCAACTTCAGACTGCAGTCATTTCTAAGCCACTCATCCGACAGCTGTTAAAATTATTCCAGTGACAGCTCATTATATTGTTTATAAGCGTACAAAATAATTTTGGTGAGAATTTTCCAGAAAAATAGTTACTCGTGATAGAATTCAAGCGTCATAGTGTGATTACTTTATATTTTACTGGAAAACCACAACTGGCTATCGTTAGAGCACTCCAGCGTTTAAATGTGAATAAATCTTTTATGTCTCGTTCCATCTCTCGTTACCGTGATACTGGTAGCGTAGCCCGACGTCAAGGAAGTGGACGGAAGAAAACATCAACATCAGTAGAAATGGTTCGAAAAGTAAAGAAGCGACTTGATCTTAACCCGCGTCACAGTGGCCGAAAAATTGCTCGTGAGCTGAACATATCGCAATATTCCTATCGGCAAATATTGAAAAATGAGGTCTGGGTAAAGCCATTGAAATTCCGAAAAGTGCAAGTGCACCGCTACAGAAAGAAAATAAACTCAAAAGAGCTAAAGAGTTGCTTCGCTTGGCCTAAAGTGGTAAACTGGCGAATTTGGTTTTCTCCGATGAGAAAAACTTTCGTTGTCCAGCAGTTTGTAAACAAACAAAATGATCGTGTTTACTTGCCAAAGAGGTCAGCTGAAAATGTGCACCTTCGGTTGGTCACCAGAACTCAGGAGCCGGCCGTGGTGATGGTGTGGGCCGCCATAACAGCCCATGGTCGCTCTCCGCTCGTATTAATCTACAGTGGCATTAGATTAAATGCCGAATATTATCAGGAAAATATTCTGGAGGGTGTATTAAAGCCTAAAGGGCACGCAAACATTTTGGCCGCAGACCTTGGGCATTCTAAGAGGACTGAGCACAATCGCACCCGCCATCCAAGAATGGTTACAAAATGGGGTTCCTCGCTTCATGGCCACCAAAATCTCCGGATACCAATCCGTTAAACTATTGTGTCCGGAGCATTTTGGAAAGCCGGGTTGGCACTAAAAAACCAAAGTGTCGCTTCGCCGGGAATGGGTCAAAATACTGCAGAGCAACATTCGGGCAGCGTTTGGCCGTTTGAAGGCCATAATTCGTGCCAAAGGTGACAAATTCGAGTAAATCTAAACTTATACCAAAATTTGATGCTATTTCCGACATTTTTTGCTTTCATTCAAAATTAAAGATTATGGCGTTTGACTTTGTTGCAGTTTTATTTTTTATCTCAGTCTCTATATCATCTTCACAACAGATCCTGCCTTAGCAAAAATATTTTGATGTGAGAAATTTGAAGAGAGTTGGATGCTTATTTCGCTTTCTTTGAGCCTTTTGCCTCGAACCCTATGTGGTAGAGGTACTAGAAGAAATGGTCCGATCTCTACCATCTTTACAACAAATCTTGTGTTGATGAAAATATTGAGATGTACCAAGTCTTAATGGAATCGGGCATTTATTTTCCATTTTATGAGCTTCATGCCATCTTTACACTAGACCTTGGGTTACACTAGACCTTGGGTTAATAAAAATGTTGTGATGTGTGAAATTTCAAGACAATCGGATACTTACATTACCTTTTATAAGAGTTATAAATATTCAAAATGTTGACACTTTGTGGGGGAGGTACTTGATGGAGTGGACCGTTATTGTCCATTTTCGCACCTGATCTAGAACTGATGCAAATATTAGGAGCAAATTTGGATTATCGTTTCTCTTTCTGTGCAGAAAATATTTTTTTTTGTTTTTGAAAATTTCGATCTTTTGTGGGGGAGGTACCAGAAGAAGTGGACCGCTATTGCCCGTCTCCGAACCCGATCTAAGTTTGGCAGAAATCGGACCAAATCGGATACACCCTTCGAGAGTTATCGTGCGCAACAGCCAGCCAGCTAGCCAGACAGACAGTCGGAGGGACGGACATCGCTAGATCGACTCCAAATGTCATAAAACGGATTTGGACCTTGAGTCTAACACCGTTATTTCGATGAGGCACGTTTTGGCCGTATCAAATGATATATTCCCTCTATAGCAATATGACTGAGGGTATAAAACCCTAAAAACAGGAAAAACACTGATTACAAATGTAGTTACCAAGCCATTATTTTATCAATCTCACGTTATTAAAACCATTTTTATTGTTATGTCCATTTTTTTTTCAAAAAATATCAAAAATATATTTAAAAATATGTTTTTTTTTTTTTAAATATTAATTAATAGCAATTTTTTGTCATAAAACTGATATTTATAATTGTTAAACAAAAAACATAAACCATTTTATTTCTAAATTTTTATTAATCACATTTATTTGACCTTTCGACAGCTGATCAGACAGGCCATTCGATTTGTCAATTCCATTTGTGAGTCGTCGTCGGCGACGTCGTTGTTGTTGTTGTTGCTGGTTGATTGGTCATTAGAAACTATTGAATTTGATTGTGTGTCTATGGTCTAATGTCGTATTCCATGGACATTGGACATGCCGGGGCTGGGTGACTATTGTTGTCAATGACTAGTAGACAGCTTCTCTTCTCTATCATCTATTCTGTTTGAGTCAATTGAGTACTATTTACGTGCTGATGCCGCTGCTGCTGGTAACAATGATAATAATTCAGTTGCTATATGGCATACATTTTGTTTTGTCTGCCTCTATTAACATTTAATTAAGTATCTCGTAGAATCATAAATTTTGACGTTAAGTATATAGATGGGAAATAAAATTTAAAAAATATTCGCTATTCTTGTACATAATTCAAATATTGAAGAACCGTATTAAAGATTGCTGAAGTCTGAAAAATTGTTCATCACTGTCAGTCAATATAATTCTCGGTCAGAGAATATCTTATTTTTTTTAAGAAAACTTATTAGAATGGATCAATCGGTTTGTCGATAGGTATATACCCTCTGTCTATGGACTTTTCCACACCTACATTTATAAAAACCTTATAGGAGAGAAAAATGGTGTGACTAATTTTTAAAAAATCACAGTTTTTTTTTGCCATGAAGTCCTGCACAGAGCGATTTTCATCCAAAAAGTTTTTGGGTAAAATAAAAGAAACGTTTTTGCCAAGAAGCCTTAGAAATTTCTTCACGAGAAATCCTTGATCTCGGGAACCTTTGGAGCTACAATTAAGTTTTTTGAAAAAGGGACTTTGGAAAGAAAATCGTGGAATTATTTAGAACATTTATCAGGCCTTGGGGTGCAAGTCTCCTGCATGTTTTTAATTATTTTTTTTTAATTTAAATCAAGATTTTAAAAGTGCATTTTCAGGGGGTTCAAATCAGAATAGTGGAATTTTTATACCCTAAGCCATATGGCTATAGAGGGTATATATCATTTGATACGGCCAAAACGTGCCTCGTCGAAATAACGTTTGGAGTCTTTTTAGCGATGTCTGCCCGTCTGTATGTCTGGCTGATGCGCACGAAAACTATCGAAGTTAGTATCTGATTTGATCCAAACTTGGTACATCGTAATATTTTTGTCAAACTTAGATCGAGTTCGGAGATGGGCAATATGGGTCCACTTCTTCTAGTACCTCCCACACAAAAGGTCGAAATTTGCAAAATATATATTTTCTGCACAGAAAAAGAAAGGATAATCCGAGTTCACTCCAAATTTGCATATCATAATAGTTGCATCAGTGCTAGTGCGAAAATGTCGATCCACTGACAAAGGGTCAAAATTTTGAATAATTATAACTCTTACAAAATGTGATGCAATAGTGCGATTATCTTCAAATTACATATCTTACTATATTTTAACCCAAGGTCTGGTGTGAAGATATCGGTCCACTGCTTCTGATATCTCCCCTACAATGGGTCAAAATTTTGAATATTCATGAATCTTATAAAACGCGAAATTAACATCCGATTCCATCCAGACTTGATACAGCTCAATATTTCCATCAACACAAGATCTGTTACAGAGATGATAGAGATTGGACCATTTCTTCTTGTACCTCCCCCACAAAGGGTCAACGAATAATCAATAATCATCATGAATAATCAAAACGATCATACAATCCGAAATAAGCATCAGGTTTTCTTCATATTTCACACATCCTATTATTTCTACTAACACAAAATCTGCTGTGAAAATGGAACATATCAGTCCACTTCTTCTGGTAGCCACCCCCTCCATAAAAGGCTTAGCATTTTTAATATCTACGAAGCTCATAAAACGCGAAATTAACAACCAATTCCATACAGACTGAGCACGTCTCAATATTTCTATCAACACAATATCTGCAATAAAGATGGTTGAGATCGAACCATTTTCTCTGATACCTCCCCCTCATATGGTCCAAGATTTTCAAAAACACTCTCTCTTCAAATTTCACGCATACTAATATTTTTCCTAACGCAAGTTCCGTTGTGAAGATGTTATATATCAGCGAAACCCTTCTGGCATCTTACCCACAAAGGGTCACAATTTTTAATACTGTTATCTGTCATAACTTGCGAAACATGTCAGCGATTCTTTAAAAATTGCTATATCTAAATATTTATCTTAATCAGAAACCCATGATAGTGTTTATTTGTCAAATAGGTCAGCTGAAAATGAACAATGAGGTTTTTCGCTTCATTTTCAGGTCAAAATGGCGTTTGACTTACTTGCAGTTTTTTAACTCACCCTTATTTCATATAAGTGAAGTAGTAGATATAGTCCAAAACTGGCACGTCGCAATATTTATCATATTTATTTTGGTCCAATACGAAATGGACGATATTGGCCAATTCCATCGGACCCTACTCCATAGAGGGCCAATAATTTGAAGAATCATAACAGAAGTAAAACTATATTTAAATAATCGAACATTGACTGAGGGTATGCATCTGATACTTTTTAACTTTTTTAAATGTTTTTTTGTATTTACAAATATCTCTGATGATTTTTTTAAATAATTTCATAATTTTTTTTAAATTGTTATTTATAGAGATTTCGTTTTTAATTGCCAAACCAATTTTAGCCTTAAACTTATTTTGTTTATTTTATTTGGTTCAATGCTGATAGGAAGTGTCTTTCTTGGGTAGATTACGTTTCATGTTTGCTGTTTGGCCTTTTGCTGATGTGATTATGGTTCGGAATTATTATTTTTTGTTTAATCTTCGATTATAATACACATGCACAACAACAATAACAACATCGACAACTTTACAAATTGACATTTAAAAGCATTAGCATCATCATCATCCTCGTCGATAGATAATCAAATCGAAAATTTACCGTATAATGAAACGATAGATTAAAATTAAGCTGAAATAAAAACAATATTTATGTACTATAATTAAAAACAAACCAAATATATTTACATATTTTAAAAAAAAGACTATTAACATAATTTCATCAGCAACGGCCAACAAACACACCACTTGTGTACAGAAAAAATGCAAACAAATGAAATAATCAAATAGCCTAATCACCATTATATGGTTGGACAGACGGACAGACAGCTCGCAACGACTCCAAACAGTCGTTAAATATTAACATCGAAAACAGCATCCATGGCTCGAACATTGATGGGGCCACCACTCATTATCTGCCCAAGCAAATCAGCCTCGTCGGCATCATCATCAGACGACTCATCATCAACATTTTAAGCAGCATCGGCAGCTACATCATCAACGACATTGTTGTCATCCCATGGCTGCAAAAAACAAAAAACCCAACGTTAAACAATTTTTATTATTTTCAAAAAATTTAATAACCTTAGCCGAGAGGGGGTATTTTGAATGGTTTTCTTCTAAAACCGCATGACTAATTTTATATTTCACAAAAAAAAAAAAAACACCTGAGCAAAAAAAAAAAAACAACAACAACAAAACTAACTAATTGTAGAATAATTTATGCAGCGACAGCACCACACAATAAATTAAGAGAAATATTTAAGCAAAGTCATACCCACAGTCTGGCCGGTAATTTTTATCGTCATCATTTTTAGTTTTTTTTCTTCTTTTTTTGGTATTTATTCATGCAACCATTACTAATTATGGCTTTACCATAAAAACCACACCGCAAATATGAAAAAAAAACTTCGCCCGCTCTCTATCCCACCATCCATACACCACTCTGACCAAAATGAATCGAGTTTAAATTAAGCCCACCTAATAATATCGAGAAGGCAACGATATTTAATAAATGACAGTATTTTCAATTTCTGTGTTGGCTATCAATCCGAGACAGGTCTGGTCTAAATTCGAAACTATGTGAACAACTTTGTTATGTGGAGCAACATTGTCGCTTAAATTAAAGCCAGCCACCACACATGGCTCGATGACTAATCATTCGATGGGGAGCTTTTTATTTTCGCATGCTTCTTTTGGGCCTGATATTTGCAAAGCTGGTTGTTGTTTTTCTTTGAGTTTTTATTGAAAACATCTTAGTTAAATTTATAAAAAAAAAACTTTCCACTAATTGGGTCTGGTATTGTGACCTCGATTTTTAAGAAAAGTCTATAATTGTTATCTGCAGAAAAGAAAATAACGGTCTTCAATAGAGCAAATTCCCAGATTGGGTCTACCTAATGGAGCATAATAAAATATTATCTAAGCGTTTATATAACACAAAATTCATCTTTTTCAATTATTTTAAGAAAAATTATGGAATTGAGCTAAAACTGGAAGACAAGGAAACATTAGAACCCATTATGACCCACAAATGCCAATTTTTAGACATATTCGTGGAAAATGTGGCGAAAATCATCAAAATACCGAATAACGGGAGGTGCCGATATATGGACCTATACATACAATGTTTCGCACCGGAGCTAGAACCCATCATGGCCCACAAATACCAATTTTTAGACAATCTGCTTATCTCGGAGAATCTGCTCAACTCGGAGGAGAGTAGAATCTGCTCAATTTCGAGCGAATTTTTCTCCCAGTCAAAAACGAAGAAAACATGCTCGCTCATATTCGAGCCCAACCGAAAAATAAAGTTTTTTCGATTTGAGGGTTTAGTAAGTAATCATATCAAAACTACAGTCGAAAGCACTATATACCTATATGCAAGGATTCCAAGGATCACAAAACGCTATGTCCATGAAGAACATTGAGTCGTAGGCTGAGGTTTTAGAAAGACATTGGCTTGACAGTGCTCAGGTTCTATTGAATTGAATCTACGACCCAAATTGGAATCATGTTTACGGTATAGACGTCGAACTAGTGTTTATTTTTTAGGCAAATCCCAGATCTGGTTTTTTGCTGATTTTTTTTTTCAAAATACTAGGGCCAAACTGTTAATATCCTCCACCATTTGGAAGGAACTTAAATATTCAAAAAAAAAAAAAAAAAAAAAACGTCGAGCAATACCGTTTTAAAGGGAGCTATTCCGACTTCAAATACGAAATTTGAAACAATTCCAGTAATAATGTCGCCAATATCATCAAAATACCGAATAAAGGAAGATATTGTTATATGGAGTTTATAGAAAGACAGACAGACGGACATCGCTAAATCGACCTAGAATTTTACGCTGATCTCGAATATATATACTTCGTAGGGTCTAACATAAGTATTTCAACGAGTTACAAACGGAATGACAAATTGAATATAACCCGACCATATAAAGTCGTTAGTTGGATAGGTATAAGTTGCCTAATATTTAGTATTTATTAAACAGGTAAGGTCCCAGGCATCACACTGATCAAATTATCAAAATTTCGGTTACTCTGATCCGCAATCTAAGAAAAAAAACTCTTTCATAAAGTCAGGATAAAAATATCTACCTCGTGAAATCGGAAAATTTTGTGGAAGCCAGAGCCAGAAAAACTGAAATTTAAAAAATTTACGATGCATCCTGTTTGGACCAAATCCGATGCTGTATTCGAGAGTTATATCCCGAACTAGCACAGACCGCCAGAAATGTCTAGATCAATTCTCAATTTCCAGTAACGAATTCCTTATTTTCATGAGACACATTTGAGCCGCATCAATGATACAACTCTCTGAAACTTTAAGGTAGAGGGTATAGATAGGCATTGCCTTGAGAGTGCTCAGATCATGTTGGACTAAAACCGCGACCTAAATCCGCTCAAAAGGATCAAAAAATTTGACGAATCATTTCTTTTTTTACCAAAATCCCGGATCTGAAACATTAAATAATAATAGGCTACGATTGAGAATATGAAAATGAGCAAATATGTCTAACGACTAGTATATTTGTCACAGTTATAATATTGTTCGCTTCTACCCCTTCCCACTCCCTTGGTTACATCATTTAAATGCCAAGTCCGGAAATGATCTGAAGATCTTTTAGAAAAAAAAAAAAAACAAATGATATCCAATTACACAGCAATGTCATTAAGGCAAGAATGCCAAGTTAAACTACAAAATGAATGGTTAACTCACAGTTAAGTCACAGCAGGCGGCAGCCGGACAAGCATACATACATTTATACATACATATTTCCAAATATGGCATATAAGTAAGTTTTTGGAATAAATTTACAATTTAACATCTCTGATGGACTTTTACCAAATGCTGCGGCTGGCTGTTCGTTAATCCTCCTCTCCCTAATTTAAATAATATTAATAAATTGTTAATAAATTTTAAAGTCACGTATGTAACAATTTATTCATTTGTTTCTCGCTTCGAAGTTAGCATGGGCCAATTAAATTGAATTCCAATATCCAAATCATATGAGAATATAACCTCCATGGAAATAACATACACACCCTTTATCTGGAAATATGATATTATTTAATGGAATTTTTAATTCAATTAAATAGCCTGTTATCTATGCCATATGGAAAAATAGAAAGAAATAAAAAAACTGAATACAAAAAATGCCAATGCTGAAAAAAAGAATTAATAAAAACCTAATAAATAAACAAGCATTAATTTCATATCGTAAATATTCATATTTGTTGTATAAATATATGTGGATTTTTTGTAAACTTCCAATCCGTTGGGGATGGCTCAGATGGGTACAGAGCTAAATCGCGTTTTTTAAGAGATGGTATAAAATATTTATTTATTTATTTTAAACAAAATATTGCCATTCATACATATGCATTGAGGCAATATTAGTATTGAATTAAAGTAAAGTTTTAATGGAATTATTTTGTGGTATAGAGTTTTGGGGAATATTGGCTTCAAAAAAAAAAAAAAAAAAAAAAAAATACGTACGAGGGATGCGAAATGAATTTTGGTTATGGGGGTTCTAATATTGAAACATTAAAATTATCTGATTTGATCAAAACTTTGTATATCGCAATATTTTGTGTCTGACTTTGGTCAGTTCGAAGATGTCCAATGTCGGTGTCCAGGGAAAACGGTTAAAGCTGAAATCTTGAAATTTTCCATGAAGGTCAATATCGGTGCGAAAAGGCTGGGGTTTTGGAAATTTAGCCTAGAAGTCTACTTAAAAGCACTAAATTTCGTACCTTTTGGGTAAGAGTCTTAAATGTCCTATAGTGTAGACATACTAAAGGATTTTTTGAAAATTATGTGAACGGATGTGGTAAAATCTTGAAATTTGGTATGAGAATCAATTCTTTAAAATGGGGTTGATGTAAGAAAGTTGTTTTGGAAATGTGTATAAGGACTGTACTAAATAGTACTAAATTTGGAACAGTTTTAATTAAGGTGAATGGATGAAGCTCGTAATTTGAAATGATGGTTGTAGGTTTGTAATAAGGATATGGTTTTGTGAATGTATACTACAAATAACCGGAAGGTACTAAATAGTCCTATGTTTTTAGAAATGAGTGCTACAAGTGCAGGAAAAGTACTAAATACTATGAAATTTTGGTACAATTTGATATTTGCTGAAGAGATAGTGATTGAAATGTGAAAATTGGTTAAAGAGTCTCTGTTCATGTGTAGCCGGACATATGGAGGTTTTTTCGGGACGGTGTACTATAATTGTACGAAATTCGTAGAAAAATGTGGACAAAAAGTACTAAAATGTGTTAAAAATTGAATATTTTGTTTTGGTCAAACGGAATGAGATGGAATTCTCAAATTTGGCAATTTGACAGTCACTGATGGAGTGCAGGATAGATGTACCCAAGAGTTTTTGGAAATTCGTACTTTTGGATTACAAAAAGTACTAAAATGATAAAAAAAACTTCCAAAATAGTACTATTTGGTATTATGTGACCGGATGGAACTAAAAACTTAGTATGAGTAATAAGGTATTAAATGTGGAAAAACTTTGGCATAGGGCCAACGTATGCAGGTGGAATTTTGGATTGAGGTCCTCGTCGATGGTAAATTTATATGAAAGGGGTGGTTATGGAAATGTGTATTACAAGTGGTGTTTTCGGAAATGTGTACTATTATTGTACGAAATGTACTGAATGGTACTCAATTTTGTAATGCGGGATAGAGCTGAAATCCTCAAATTTGAGCTCTCTGTTGGTATTTGTAATTGAGATATGGAGGTGGTTTTGAAATTGTTCGGAAAGTACTAAATTTGGTATTGGGTGCAGGAATATAGCTGAAATCTGGAAATTTGATATATATGTCACTCTTGATGTCTGTGTTTAACATGAAGAGATGGTTTTGGAAATATGTACTATAATTGTTCGAAAAGTACTAAATAGTACCATATTTGATATTTGCTGAAAATTCTAAAATTTTATTTTTAAATTACTGATGTGTGTTGGAGATTTGGTGAAAAGACGTTCTATATTTGTACGAAATGTACTAAGTGGTACTAAATAGGATATGGGATGAAGGGATAGAGCTTAAATCGCGAAATTTTATATAATGGTTTCTGTTGGTATCTGAGATTAAGATGCGGAGCTGGTTTTGGAAAAATGTACTATAATTCTACGAAATGTAATAAATAGCACTAAATTTTGGTATTGGGTAAAGGGATAGAGCTATAATCCTGAAATTTGATGTGAATATAACTCTTGGTGTCTGTGGTTGAGAAAAAGAAGGTGTTTTGGATATGCGTACTATTATTGTATTAAATGGTACTAAATTTAATAATGGGGGAAATTATAGAACTAAAATCTTGAAATTGGATATTGAAGTTTCTGTTGGTATTTGAGGATAAGATCTGGTGGAGGTTTTGCAAATCTGTACTTTAGTTGTGCGAAATTTAATAAATTGAACTAAAATTGGTATTGAGTATAGAGATAGAGCTGGAATTTGATATTGAAGCCTCTGGTGGTGGTGCTTTTTCAAATCCGTAATATAATTGTTCGAAAACTACTAAATGGTACCAATTTTCGATTAATGTTTTTGTCTAGGATGGAGAGATGTTTCGAATATGCGTAGTAAATGTTACTCAATTTGTTATTGGATGAAGGCTGAAATCCTGAAAATTAATATAGATGTCCCTGTTGTTGTCTGTGGCTAAGATATGTGGGAAGGAGTAGAGCTATAATCCCGAAATTTGATATTGAAGTCACTATTCGTTTCCAGGGTTTACATATGGAGACATTGATATGATTTAGGACAGAAAAATTGGATGTGGGCCCATTGGGCAATGTTGTGAAAAATATCCTCCTCGGTAGACTTAAAAATGAAAGATTTTGAAGACTCTTTGTTTTAAAAAGTAAACATTTTCCTATAATTATTTCAGAAATAGGAAAACTTGGATATTATATAAATCCTTGAAAATCTTAAAATATAGTACGACGTATGAAATTTTGTTTAAAATGTGTTGTCAAACTGAACAAATTGTACATTTTAAATACTAAAAAGGACTAACACGAACTTTGGGAACGAATCTGAAATGTTAAGGTGGACCTTTCCCTGACAAAGTAGAGGGCATTTTCTGGTACATATATAAATGCTCACATAAGGGGGTTTATACATATTTGGCAACAAACCGACCGATACCTTCTAAATTATTATATTTTAATCCCAGTATCCTTGAAATTAGTAACGATTTTGTATTCTTTGATATTCTTAATCTTTTTGGCCTTGAGATTTAACGACACATTCCTGTTTATTATGCAGCCATAAAATCTGCCAATACTAATCCTCCACATTTCAAGTTGTGCAATTTCATATGGCCCAAATAAAAAAAAAAATATCTAAAATACCATAATCGAAATTTTGACATTTTGGTCTACATTTATTTTTATTTTGTTTTTTTTTTTTTTTTGCATTTTTGTTAAAATTCAACAGAAGACAATAACCTCATAAAAATATAAATTTAATTAAACTTGCTTTTTGCTGGCGTTTGAAGAATTTTAATAATTTCACAATTCACTATAAAATGAATCCAATTATAAATGGAATTCCGAAATACAAATAAAATCACTCACTCACACACACACAGAGACACATGGTGCACATAAATATGTCCATTGGCTGAAATAGCAGCTCTTGAAACCGCATCAAAGAATTGAATGAATGGAATTTAATTAATGCCCATTCGTTGTCGTTACTTATCGGCCAACAATCATCCGTTCATTGTCTTTGCCCCATTCATTTGCCCCTCTAACTTTGTTATTTTTTGTCGTTTCGTTTTCAACCCTCTCCTCTGGCAGCTTGAAATCGTCGTTAGCATTCAAAAAACAAATCAAACGTAAACAGTTTTTATTTAATTTAAATCCTTTTTTTTCGGCTTCAAATGGATTTGCTTGAATCGTCGACCATTCGGCCAGTAGATAAACAAGAATTAATCGAAAAAATTGTTTTTTTTTTCGCATCTGTTTATTTCATTCGAACCGAACCGTGTTTAGTTAGTTTGCCAATATCTCGCTGTGTGTGATTATTGTCATGCATTTGATGTTCAGTGAATCAGAAAAAAAGGCCAAAGGATTGAAAATGTCATACCTTGTTGTGTTATGTGGAATAACAACAGCAGCAACAACAAAAGTGGAAAAAATCATGTCATACATTCCATATTAATTAAAACAGCCAACATGAATGAACATAACTGTCTACATACTAAACACTTTTGTATTTTCACATGCCAGTGGAGATGTATGTATGTATAGCTATGCTATGTATGTGTGTGTGGGGGGTTTGAGGGTCCGACCCATAATAATACAATTCATTTTCTGTTTGAATTTATGACTGGCATACAAAATGTTTACATGAATTGATTACCCGGCCAGGCCAGGCCAATTGTCAATAAATCTATAGAAAACAAAATTGGAAATATGCATGTATTTGCGATTATTTTGAAATTCTGCGGGTATTTGTGGATTAAATCTAGCATGAGGTAGGCAGTCAGGCAGATAGGCGGATATGTAATATGGGTTCGTTTATGACATGCACCATTATGGAATTTAAAACAAAAGAATTTCAAAAATTAAAATATTTTCAAATGAAATTACATTTCAAATAGAGCCCAGAAATGGAAGGTACGATTTCGAAAGCCAGCTTTTAACGAGAAGGGTGTTGACTGACATTCGAAAAAGTGGAACTTGAATACAACACCACACCAGCAAAATCATGTCAGGATAGTAGAGTAGTAGAAAGGGTTATGAGAGATATGAGACCAAGAAACTTAACAGATGATGGATATACTGTATGTATATAAGACCTATTTATAAAGAAGAACTTTTTGAGGGACAACTATACATTGAAGACAAGCTGGAATTTTATGTTTATAGAAAACATTTGAAAGGTTTTTATACCCTCAGTCAGATTGCCATAGAGGGTATATATCATTTGATACGGCCAAAGCGTGTCTCATCGAAATAACGGTTTTGGATCCTAGGTGTCTTTGCAACAAATTCGTTTCAGGACATTTGGAGTAGATGTACCAATGTGCGTCCGTCCATCGGTCTGTCTGGCTTGCGCGCACTATAACTCTTGAAGGGAGTATCCGATTTGGACCAGTCTTATCAAACTTAGATCTATATCGGAGATGAGCAATATAGGTCCACACATTCTGCTACCACTCCCAAACAAAAAAAAAATAAATTAAAAAAATAAAAAAAAAAATAACGGAACACAAAGATAAATCCTAATGTTTGCATCAGTGTCAGGTCAGGTGCATGGACAATATCGGACCACTCTATCAAGTAACTACAACTGCACCCCCCCCCCCCCCCCTAAGAGTAAAATTTTTTAAAGATTATACATCTCATAAATGTGATGTTAGTGTCCGAGTGTCTTCGAATTACGAACATCACAATATTTTCATAAACCCAAGGTCTGGTGTGAAGATCGAATATATCGGCCCACTCCCTTTGGTACCTCCCCCACAAAGGGTGACATTTTTGAATAACCACGAAGGTCATAAAACGCGAAATTAACATTCGATTCCATTCAGACTTGGCACTTGCCAATATTTCTATTAACACAAGATATGTTATAAAGAAGGTACAGTTCTAACCATTCTTTCTGGTACCTCCCCACAAATGGTCTAAATTTTTAATATTCAAAACGATTATAAAATCCGAAATAAGCATCCGGTTTTCTTCATATTTCACACATCCCATTATTTCTACTAACACAAAATATGCTGTGAAGATGAAATATATCGGCCCACTCCTTCTGGTACCTCCCCCACAAAGATTGACATTTTTGAATAGCCATGAAGCTCGTGAATCGCAAAATTAACGTCCGCTTCCATTCAGACTTGGTACATTTCAATATTTCCATCAAAACAAGAACTTTGATAATGATGGTAGAGATCGGACCATTCCTTCTGGTACCTCCCCCACACAGGGTTCAAGATTTTGAAAAACAAAACACTCAAAGAAAGCGAATACGCATCCAACTCTCTTTAAATTTCACACTTACAAATATTTTTCCTCACACAAGATCTTTTGTGAAGATGGGACAGATCGGTCCACTCCTTCTAGTATCTCACCCACAAAGGGTCAAAATTGTGAATTCCATGAAGCTCATAAATGCGAAATTAACATCCGCTTCCATTCAGACGTGGCACATCTAAGTATTTCCATTAACACAAGATCTGTTATAAAGATGGTAGAGTTCGGGTCATTCCTTCTGGTATCTCCCACTCATTATTCACCAGAATAGTTTCAAAATTCGTATTTGTAGCTCGTAATGGCAAGACGATTTAGCGCTGTCCGAACGTCCGTCTGTTGTAATAACGCTACAGTCAAAACGAATTAAGATAGGGGGCTAAAATTTTGCACAGATCTGCCTTTTGTCTGCAGGCAGGTCAAGTTCGAGGATGGGTTATACCGGTCCACGACATACGGTATTTTAATGATTTTAGCCACATTTTCAGTGGAATTGTCTGAAATTCTACACAAGGACTTCTTTGGTAGTACTTTACCCTCTGACGGTACCACCCGATATTCGGTATTTTCATGATTTTAGCCACAGTTTTCAATGAAATTGTCTGAAATTCTACACAAGGAGTTCTACGTGACTATTTTACCTTCTGGAACATTATTCACCGAAATTATTAAAAATTTCGTATATAAAGTTCGGAACCGTTACTACAGCCCATGACACAAATTACTTATGCAGGACTACGCTGCGTATAGCCCCCATATAGCGGTTTTCAATCGAGCGGTATTTTTGGACAGATTTTTTTTGAAAATTTCCTAATTCGTTCCAAATGGTGGAGGGTACAAAAAGTTCGGCCCGGCCGAATTTTTTGAATTTTTTCCTTAAAAATTTTGGAAGATATTTAAATCGGCCTTGCCGAACTTAGCCACTTTTTGACTTGTGTAATTTATTAATATAGCTCTGCTTACACAACTTCATAAAATATTTAATACCGTTAAAGGCGAAGGAGTTTCCATTTCAGTGCATTTAATGTCGATTCAGGATGCGAGCATCTCTTACGAGTATATGAGAAGAAATGTCGATGATGATTTTACTCCTAAAATCTGAATTTCTACACAGAGTGATATAAATTTAATCATTTTCTGAAACATGGACTTCTTGAAGATTTTCAAAATTTTATATCGAATATAGTAAAACTTGGGTATGGAATTTTTCGATCAAATCTTTCTGATATGCTTTATAGTCGTTTCAAATATAGAAGGACCATAAATTTTTTTATATATATTCTCAAAAAATTACTTTAAATTAAAGGCTTATATAAGGCATTCGATGCATAGAATCCCCTTCTTGGAGGTAATGTATCGAAGGCCGATATATCACCCCTTTCTAATTGCTAAACTTTCCATCGAGATATCTAAATATGTACACGCGTCTGCATGTATGTAATTATTTATTTACCCCATTTCTTATAATACACATTTTCTATTTTAAATTAACCCATTATTATTTTTAAAAACTATTACAGTAATTAATTTTAAAGCCATTATTATTATTACTATTATTCATTTCTATTTTAAAATTGTCATCCATCATTTGATATTCAACAAAAAATACCACGCAGCCCATTTGCCTTGGGGGAATTATCTTGTAGTGGTGGTGGTGGTGTGTAAGTATGTTAGTAATATATCATCATAATATATTAAAAAAGCAACAACAACAACTAAATTATAAATATATAATGATATTTTGTAGGCGTTTTCTATGCACAAAAAGTTTTACTATTCAAAGCCCACAAGGAGAATGACATCAGTTTATCAACGCCCACCTTTAGCCAGTGTGGCTGGCTGAATATAATGAGATTTTCCAAAAAATATGAATATTAAAACGGGACTGAAATTACACAAAAACGAATGACCAGCAAGAAAGCAACGATAGATACACTCTGTCACTCAATTGAATTATCAGCTTATATTACATGTGGTTTGGTTTGCTCTGTAATCTTGGAAAGAAACCGAAAATATTTCCAAATGGGATTTTCAAAGAAAATCAACAGAAACAGCAAGAACAACAATTACAAATGATACTTTAGCATTCCCCATTGAATGGGATACAATTTCATATTATATGGTTAGTTCATAGAATAGTAGGAATAACAATAGAAATTTCCAACCAGTTCTCGAACGATGATGCCATACAGGGTGAGATTAAAAAAACTGCAACAAAGTCAAACGTCATAATTTTTACATTTTTAAAAAAAAAAAACTTTTTTAATAGAAGAAAGCAAAAAATGTCGGAAATAACTGCAATTTTTTGAATAAATTTAGATTTGTTCGAATTTGACACCTTTGGCATGAATTATGGCCTTCAAACGGCCAATGAAACCGTCACACGCTGCCCGAATGTTGCTCTGCGGTATTTTGGTCCATTCTCGACATTTTGGTAGTTTTTAGTGCCAACCTTGCTTTCCAAAATACTCCAGACACAATAGTCCAACGGATTGGTATCTTGAGATTTTGGTGGCCTCATTTTATAACCATTCTTGGGTGGCGCGTGCTGAGTGCGATGCTGCTGAGTCCTGTTAGAATGTCCAAGGTCTGCGGCCAAAATGCCAACCTTGCTTTCCAAAATACTCCAGACACAATAGCGAAGAACCTCATTTTGTAACCATTATTGGGTGGGGCGTGTGAGTGCGATGGTGCTGAGTCCTGCGTGCTCAAGGTCTGCGACCAAAATGTTTGCGTGTCCAAGGCTTTAATACACCCTCCAGAATATTTTTGCGATAATATTCGGCCTTTATTCTGACGCCACGGACGATTAATTCGAGCGGAGAGCGACCATCGGATGTTATGGCGGCCCACACCATCACCGTGACCGGCGCTTGAGTTCTGTTGGCCAACCGAAGGTGCACATTTTCATCTAACCTCTTTGGCAAGAAAACACGATCATTTTGTGTGTTTACAAACTGCTGGACAACGAATGCTTTTCCAAATTCGGCAGTTTACCACTTTCGGCCACGCGAAGCAACTCTTAAGCTCTTTTGAGTCGATTTTCTTTCGGTAGCGGTGTAAGTTCTTGCACTTTTTGAAATTTCAATGGCTTTTCCCCGAGCTCATTTTTCAACATTTGCTGAAGGGAATATTGCGATATGTTCGGCCCACTAGCGGCTACTGCGACTCAGGTCGCTTCTTTACTTTTTGAACCATTTCTGCTGATTTTGCTGATGATTCCTCCGTCCACTTCCTTGACGTCGGGCTACGCTACCAGTAACGAGCGATGGTTCCAGGCACAAAAGATTTATTCACATTTAAATGCTGGAGTGCTCTAACGATAGCCACTTGTGGTTTCCAGCCAAATAGCCAAAGAAATCACACTATCACGCTTGAATTCCATCACGAATAACTTTTTTCTGGAAAATTCTCACCCAAAATGCTTTTTTACGATTGTAAAAAATATTATGAGCTGTCACTGGAATAATTTCAACAGTTGTCGGACAAATGGCTTAGAAATGACAGCACACTGAAATTGTTTGCAGTTTTTTCATCTCACCCTGTAGATGGGAATAAGCAATAATAACAAGTGACATAAAAACCAGTCAAGAGCAATGCCTGCATGTAATTAATTTTAATAAATATTATATTTCAATTACAATCATCGTGTATAACAGCAACAACGACAACATGGTAAACAGAGACAGTAGTATCTGTTGTTATTCTTGTTGTTGTAGAACAAATAACAAGAATATTTATTTATTTGAATGACAAAAATGTTTTGTGTTTTTTGAACATTGAAAGTATTTGTATTGTACGAGTATGTCTTTTTTTTTTTGTTTAGAAAAATACAACCAGCATTCATTCTCAGTTCCATTCACATAGAGTCATATAGCCCTGGCCACCGCCACCCTGGCATTGTAATGAGGGCTGACCTAAATTTTTTCTATTGCCAAATAATTGATCTGTTTTCATTATTGTTTAGATTTTTGATTTGATTGAAAAGTTGCACAATTTTTGGTTTTTAATTAAAAACAAATAAAATATGTTGTGTGATGGTAGAAAAAATGTGTGTGGTGGTTGTGTAGCGATTTCAACATGGCAGAAAAACATATTATTATGATTACTTAATGGCCATAGGCTGTTCTAAATGATTGTTTGAGGAAAGGGGTAGAAGAATGAGGGTAATATAACACTGTGCAACAGAAAAAAAATAATTATTGGAAATATCCAGCAGATTATAAAAATAGAGTTAAAAATAGAAGACCCTTGTATCGTGGTTTTGAAAGTTTATATCGAAAAGTAACCAAAATAGATGAAACTTTTGTCAGCAAAATAAATAAATATAAAAAATTACATGCTTGTACATATATACGTTTACTAACAAAAAAATTCATATTTTTAAATAATTACAGGATAAATCAAGTAGATTATGACGATGCGTGTGTTGGTGTTTCGAGAGTAAATGCAGAAGGCATATTAGCCCTTTTCCACATTTTTGGCAAAATTCACATAAGGATTCCGTGGAATCCGTTTATTTTAGGTATATACTGTCTTTGACAATATTGCAGAAAACAATGCAAGGATCATTTTGGTAAAAATGTTTAACCCTCAAGGGAGTCACCGACGGGGTCTTTTAGGTCATTTTTTGAAAATATGTCTAAAAACGTCCTTTCAAGGTGGTCGTAGCCTTTCAAAATATTTTACAAAATTATTTGTCATGAAATTCTGCTATAAGTCTCAGAAGACTTCGAAAGTCTAAATCTTACAAAAATGCCAGAAATACATAAACATTAAAAACACATTTTAGGGTTAACACCGTACCGTAAATTCTCCCATAAAGCATGCTATCAGAAGGATAATGTCAATGACAAAATTATTCTACATCAAATTTTATTATAAGTCACCACAGAAAGGAAATCTCTATGTCCATTATATATGAAAAAATATTTGTTTCAATTTTGCATAAAAACAGGCGAAAATACAATGCGAGATGAAAAAACTGCAACCAACTTAAGACTACTGTCATTTTGGAGCCACCCGTCCGACAGCTGTTAAAATTATTCCAGTGACAGCTCATTATATTGTTTACAATCGTACAAAAGCATTTTCGGGAGAATTTTCCAGAAAAAAGTTATTCGTGATGGAATTCAAGCGTGATAGTGTGTATTCTTTATAACTGGCTGGAAAACCACAAGTGGCTATCGTTAGAACACCCCAGTATTTAAATGTGAATAAATCTTTTGTGTCTCGTACCCTCGCTCGTTACCGTGATACTGGTAGCGTAGCCCGACGTCAGGGAACTGGACGGAAGTAAACAGCAACATCAGCAGAAATGGTTCGAAAAGTAAAGAAGCGACATGATCGAATCCCGCGTCGCAGTGGTCGAAAAATGGCTCGTGAGCTGAACATATCGCAATATTCCATTCGGTAAATATTGAAAAATGAGCTCGGGGTAAAGCCATTAAACTCCCAAAGAGTGCAAGAACTTACACCGCATCTGAAAGAAAATAGTCTCAAAAGAGCTAAAGAGTTGCTTCGCTTGGTCGAAAGGGGTAAACTGCCGAATTTTGTTTTCTCCGTTGAGAAAACATTCGTTGTCCAGCCAAAGAGGTCAGCTGACAATGTGCACCTTCGGCGGGCCACCCGAACTCAACAGCCGGTCATGGTGATGGTGTGGCCGCCATAACAGTCGATGGTCGCTCTCCGCTCGTATTAATCGACAGTGGCATCAGAATAACTGCCAAATATTATCGCGAAAATATTCTGGAGGGTGTATTAAAGTCTTGGACAGGAAAACATTTTGGCCGCATAGCTACATTCGGGCAGCGGGTGACGGTTTCATTGGCCGTTTGAAGGCCATAATTCGGTTCAAAGGTGACCAATTCTAAACTTATTCTAAAATATGATGCAATTTCCGACATTTTTTGTTTTTATTCAATAAAATTTAAAAAAGAAAAAAATTTAAAAATTATGGCGTTTGACTTTGTTCCAGTTTTATTTCATTCCACCCTATAGAGGGAAACTCCGATTTCAAGTATTTTTTACGTTTTCGTCATATTTAAAATGTTCTTAATATTACACCAGTCAGAAATCTTTAACCCTACTTTAAAGATAATAAATCAACAATTCTTAAACATTACGAAAAAAAGTAAAAAAAAAAAAACTGTTAGTTCGGCCAGGTCGGCCAGGTTTTTTAATCTAAAAAAACCAAACAATATTAATATACGAAACTTGAAAAAATCGGTGAATAATGTCGCTAAAAACAGCAAAATACCGAGTATCGGAAGGTACCGTTATAAGGGGGCTATATGAAGACGTGGACCTCCACAGACAATTTTCTGTCTTAGGCTGTAGTATTCATTACGAACTTCAAATACCAAATTTAAAACAATTCCGGTGAATAATGTCGCTAAAATCATCAAAATACCGAATATCGGGAAGTGCTGTTATATGGGGCCTATACCAAAACGTGGATCTACATGGCCCATTTTAAATACCAATAGTTCTGCAGACATAATATACAGTACAGTACAGTGAGTAAAATTTTATCAACCTACTTTATGTCATTCGGAAGCTAGAGTGATTTCCACGGCGGTCAGACGGGCGGACACATATATTTTTATGCTGATCAAGAATATATACTTTGTGGGGTCTAAAATGTATTTCTAGGTGTTAAAAACGGAATGACAAACTTAATATACCCTCTATACTATAGTCGAGGGTATAAAAATTAAGAATTTGCTCAATCGACGAATAGTCCTTAAAGTCGAAAACTTGCGAAAAATGTTTCTAAATTGGGTATAAATTCAAATGGCTTTCTCGAAGAGACTACGACCTGCAGAAAAGCTTATGTAAAAATATCAATAATTTTCTAAAAGCAAAAAATTTCCCAAACCGTATCTCTTAAAAGTCTATGTTTTATGAAAAATATAATTCTTAAAATGTACACAAATTTCTTCAAACATTTTTAAAGGTCCTCGTTTTTTTTTTTTTTTGGAAACCTTTCCAAAATTGTCTATAATTCTTTATGTTTTAAAAAAATAAAAATTTTAAAAACCTTATAAAAATTAGAGTATTTTTAGAAAATGGCCTTCAATATAGGCTTTGTGAAGGAAACGTAAAAAGAGCCCACAAATTTCAATTAGTATTGAAAAATTGAAAATTTTCTTCTCAAAACTTTATTTTACCTACGAAATATTTACCTACCTAAAATATTCCAAAAAATTCAAGAAGTAATGTCTCTTAATGTCTCTTTTTCAAATGTCACTTGTCTCTTTTTCAAAAAAAAAAAAAAATCCACAATGTCACAAGTTTTATTCCATTTGTCCTTCTCTAGCAATTTCTTTCCTCAAAAACCAAGATCCGACTTCCGATTCTAGAAATTCTAATTTAGAAATTCAAATTATTAATGTGTGTAAAATGCAAAACCTACAACAACTCTTTCCTTCAGTTCTTTGTTGTTGTTTTGTTTCAAAAGAACCGCTTATCATTAATAAATTCCCCATTGCCCAGGGCAGAGATGTAGATGGCCTTACAAAACATTCATTTTGTCTATTTTGCCAAATGATAAATTAATTCATATTGAAGCTTCTATACAAATTAGATTGGACACACACACACATAGCCACCATTGTCGTTATCATGTATGCGTTCTTTGGGGGGAGTCTATCCCATTTACCCCCAGGGGCACACAATGACATAAGTAAAAGCTTAACCAAATGAAAAAGGCCAAGTTGCCATGGTGATTCAAACAACAAATCCCATAAGCCCTTTTGGAACATTTAAGCCAATGCTGCTTAAGCCTATTCAAACACACACACACACACATACGCACTTTGTTACACAAACTCACACGCATTCAACGGCAATGTAGGTTGGTTCGTTTCATGCCTTTTTTAATTAATTTAAAAAAAAAACTAACACAATACCCGAAATATACACAAGAAGGCAACTAATAATCATAAAAATAAAAAACTCAAACCGACTATGAAAATGGTAATGGAGTTTCAACCAAAAAAGAAAAAAAGAGCCAACAGCTACAACAACCAACACAACAAAAAAGAAACATAAATTTTAATGCAAAATAGCTACTTGAATTTCGGAATAAATTAACGCTAATCATAAAAATGCTAAAACGACCCCAAAACAAGCAGCATTGATGAGTTCAACTTCTATTATAATACAATTTTTATGATATTTTCGCCTTTTTTTAATTTGTGTTGTTTGCTGTTGCTATTGTTGTTGTTGCTGGTGGTATTTTTTGGTGTATATCAAGAAAAGAGATAATACCCCCATCATAATTTCCAAAAAAAAGTTATAAATTTCCAACTGTGCACCACAAGGCAGTGTTTGAAACTATTAAAAAAAATTCGAAAGACACAGTGGGGAAATCTTTGGCATAGAAAATTTTGAAAAATATCATTTAATAGAAGTTTAAATTTATGTAAAACACTGTGAAACGCAAACAACAGGGCCGAACTTTTAATACCCTCCACCTTAGGGTAAAGGGAGTATAAGAACCCATTATGACCAACAAATATCAATTTTTAGACAAATCCAAAAAATCAAAAATCATCAAAATACCGAATATCTGGATGTACCGTTATATGGGATATACCAAAACGTAGACCTATACATGCAATGTTTCGCCACCGAAGCTAGAACCCATTATGACCAACAAATCCGTGAAAAAATGTGGCAAAAATCATCTAAATACCAAAAATAAGGAGGTACCATTATATGGGGACTATACCAAAACGATGGACCGATATATCTCATGTTCAATACCAACCATCCTAGACACAATACAAATTGTTCTGCTAAATTTTGACACTCTACGTCCAATAATGTGGACTGTATTGTGATGACAGTTGAACAGACAGACGGACATCGCTAAATCGACTTAGAATTTTATGCTGATTATGAATATATATACGAATATTTATGGATGTTACGCACGGAATGACAAAGTTAATATACCCTCTTTTCCAAGGTGGAGGGTATAAAAATAATTACTGAAAAAATAAAAACAAAAAAATCTAGCAGATTATGACTTAAAAATCCACGATATTTAGGACCATTACCCAGGTAATAAAAAATCCTCGATTTTCAGTTTAAAAAAAATGTGGAACAAAATTTTAAAAATCCATGATTTTCGGTCTGAAAAATTAAAAAGTTTACATCGCGAAACAACCTAAATAGAGGTAGGGGAGTTCTACCATTTTTCCACGTTATTTTGAAATTTTCAAATAAAGATTTATAGGAATCCGAGTTATAAAGTGTCTTCAGCAATATTGCCGATAATAATAGGCATAATACTTTGGTGGAAAATTTAAAACCTTAAGTGAGTAAACAAAAGGGGACTTTTTGGTCCTTTCTTCAAAATATAGCTAAAAACTTCCTTTAAACGTGGTCGTGGTATTCCAAAATGTTCCACAAATTTATTTGTCAAAATGTCTAATTAAAGGGTGAGATAAAAACTGCAACAAAGACAAACGCCATAAACGATAACCTTATTTTGTAAGCATTCTTGGGTAGCGCGTGCCGAGTGCGATGGTGCTGAGTCCTGTTGGAATGTCCGAGGTGCGTGCCCAAGGCTTTAATACATCCTCCAGAATATTTTCGCGATTAATACGAGCAGAGAGCGACCATCGGCTGTTATGGCGGCCCATACCATCACCATGGCCGACTCTTGAGTTTTGGTGGCCAACCGAAGGTGCACATTTTCAGCTGACCTCTTTGGCAAGTAAACACGATAATTTTGTTTGTTTACAAACTGCTGGACATCGAATGTGTTCTCATCGGAGAAAACCAAATTCGGCAGTTCACCACTTTCGCTCTTTAGCTCTTTTGAGTCTCTTTTCTTTCTATTGCGGTGTATATTCTTGCACTTTTTGGAATTTCAATGGTTTAACCCCGAGCTCATTTTTCAATATTTTCCGAATGGAATATTGCAATATTGTCAGCTTACGAACCATTTTTTGGCCACTGCGACGCCGGTTCCGATCAAGTCGCTTCATTACTTTTCGAACCATTTCTGTTGATCTAGCTGTTTTCTTCAGTCCACTTCTTTGACGTCGGGATACGCTACCAGTATGACGGTAACGAGCGATGGTACGAGACACAAAAGATTTATTCACATTTAAATGCTGGAATCCTCTAACGATAGCCACTTGTGATTTTCCAGTCAAATATAATAAAAATCACACTATCACGCTTGAATTCCATCACAAATAACTTTTTTTTTCTGGAAAATTCTTACCAAAATGCTTTTGTACGCTTGTAAACAATACAATGAGCTATCACTGGAATAATTTTAACAGCTGTCAGAAGAGTGACAGCAGTCTGAAGTTGGTTGCAGTTTTTTCATCTCACCCTGTATGTGTCTTTTATTTTTCAGCTCTACTTTCATAATGAGCTGCATTTCCTCTCTTATTATTGATAATTTTTAGTTTGTAGCACAGTGTAATCCAAAATTTATCCAAAAAATTCCACGGTTTAAAAAATATTTTGAAAATTGTGAAATAATTACGTTTTTTTAATAATTTTCATAATCTACATTTTTTGATTTTGAAAAAATTTGTTAAGAAACTGCTGAAATTTTTATAGAAAAAACATTGAATGGAGAAAGAGATATTCGAGCAAAACTAACATTCATTTTTAATTTCGGTACTCCTGAGCCGGGGACAATCATATCTTATGGGCTAACCAACCTATTTATAGCTATTATCATGATCTGGAATTAATTGCTGTGAAAAAAAAAATAATATAATGCATTGTTCCGTATTAATCTTTAGTTAGCTTTGCGACTCTCCGTGTTGAGCTAATAACCATTTAACGAAACTAAAAAAAGTTTCTCCCACTGTGCAACACTTGCACCATCCTCAATGACTGCATGGACTTCAAAATAAAATTTTATTTGACATGTGTGAGTATGTGTGTGTTTGTGTGCCTGTGCTTGGCTACATGACTAGAACTGCTGATGATGAGATGATAATGGCATCATCTTCATCATATGAACATGATAGGGTTTCCTCCTCTTTGTAACAGAAAAATATAAAAAATTCAACAACACTAAAATCATTTCCCATCATGATTGGCCGTTCACTTGCTCCGCTCTATGAGGCCTCCTCATTTTGAGGCAAAACTTTGGGCCCACTTGAAGATGTCAATACTACTTGCCATAGTTTATGATCTAACAAAAGCCCAACGGTAGAAACAACAACAAGATATTTTTAAAAGCTGAAAATCAAAGAAAAATCTAATAAATATCAATGATACGCCATCTCCTCTTTTTTGTGTGAACCTAGCAGGCTATTAAAGAACACTTTGATATGTTCAATTAAATAAAAATATTCAATAAAAATAAATAAAAAAATAATGGTTTCCCCTCAAAAAAAAAAAAAAAAAGATATATTCAATACGTCTGGATGTTTGTATTATTTTTATTTGGCAGCTTTTATTAGCCGAGAAAAGCAAAAAAAGAAAACAAAAGCGTGGGCTGCCTATCAGCTGTTAAAACAACAAATTTATGAATGATTCGATTTGGAATGATTGTGAAAAAAATATAAAAAAAAACAAAACATAAAAAATTGCAATCAAGAGGTTTTTGTTCTTAATAATTTTCCATTCAACTAATGACACTTGAAAATGACATGGCAAGTTGGCTATGTCATGGCAAATACGTGTTATGGAATTTTTTTATTAATTAAAGATTTTTATGACATTTTTTATAATTTTTGGAGGCTTGTATTTTTTTATAATGTGGAGGTTTTTTTGTGTTGCGTCATACACAGTACACATGTGCGACTGTATTTTAGTGTTCTTTGAAATAGGTATCTATTTCGAATATCAGATAACATAAATCCCTCATATGATCATTACTTAAATACAGCAATCATAAATATTTGTCAAAATAAAAACTGACACTATATTGACAATTGTTTTCGAAAAATAAATGTTACTCTCCCTCAATCCGGAAATGTAAAAAATAGAAAAAAAATAGTAAGGGAAGGTTTTATTATTATTCAAATTGTTGACCCTCTGTGGAGTAGGTCCCGAAGGAATGGGTCAATATTGGCAATTTCGTAAAGGACTAAATAAATTTGATATAAATATTTCAACGTGCCCTGATTGGACTATATTGGTAACTTCCTTCACTCTGTGTGTTACAGATACTTTTTAGGAAATTTTAAAATGTGCCTGAAGTACCTGATCGACTATATTAGGTACTTCAGGCACATTTTAAAATTTCCTAAAAAGTATCGGTATCACATAGAGTGAAGGTATTATATTTTCATACTTCATCTAATACAGATAAAAATATTGGTATGGGCAAAATTACAAGAAAATCGAACATTTATATCCAACTGATTTGTTTTGCAAGTTATGACAGATAAAAGTATTTAAATTGTGAACATTTGTGGGTGAGGTACCAGAATGGTTCGTAGATATAGATCATCTTCACAACAAATCTTGTGTTAGCAAAAATGTTTCTATCTGCAAAATTTGAAGAAAGATGGATGCTTATTTCGCTTTCTTTAAGTGTTTTGCTTTTCAAAATCTTGAACCCTGTGTGGGGGAGGTCCCAGAAGGAATGGTCCATCTCTACCATCTTCATGACAGATCTTGTGTTGATAGAAAATTTTAGATGTGCCAAGTCTGAATGGAATCGGGTAATAATTTTGCGTTTTATGAGCTTCATGGGTATTCAAAATTTTGACCCTTTGTGGGAAGTTACCAGAAAGAGTGGACCGATATATTCCATCGTCACAGCAAATATTGTATTAGTATCAATAATGGAATGTGTGAAATATCAAGGGAACAGGATTCTTATTTCGGTTATTCGAAACTTGACCCTTTGTGGGGGAGGTACCAGAAGGAGTGGGCCGATATAGGACTGGACCGATATTGTTCATTTTTGCTCATGACGTAGCACTGATGGAAATGTTAGGGTTTGAATTGTTGGAACAAAATTAGATTATCTTCTCACTTTCTGTGCAGTAAAATATTGTTTGAAAATTTCGACCGTTTGTGGGCGAGGTACCAAAAGGAGTGGATAATAGTATTACGATGTTTCAAGTTTGGACCAAATCGGAAACTCCCTTCGAGAGTTATTGTGCGTGTCAGCAGACGGACGGACATCTTTAGATCGACTCCAAATATCTTGAAGCGGATTTTCCCAAAGAGTGTCTAAAACCCTTATTTTTGACCGCATCAAATGTTACCCTCTCTAGCCATATGGCTGAGTGTATAATGACGATGACATTTGTATTTGGATCTCTTAGTACTTGCTTCAAGGCTGAATTCCGTCGGATGTGTCAAAATTCAACCCATTTGGGCTGATATTAGGCATTTGGTGCACAAGAAACCTGATATAGATATATCCTAATCTGATCCGAGTTATGTCGTAATCAGATCTGATCTCGATAAAAATTTGATAGAGGTATTTTTGAGCTCCATAAGTTATCTGCTACCAAATATGATTCTTGTGCAGTTCATATTGCGCTGTGAGGGACTTAGACCCCTTAAATCGGACGAAACATATATATGGGAGCTACAGCTATAAGTGAACCAAATTTTTTGTATTTGCTTTCTGAGTGGAAGCGGTTGGATGTGCCAAAATGTAGGTTATTTGGACTAATATTGGTGCCAAAATTAACCCGATTGAAGGTATATATGAGAGCTATATATAAATTTGAACCGATCCTCATCAATGTCAATAGGGTTCGTCTTTGGGCCATACACTTATTGTTTGGAAAATCTCATATCAATCGGATAATAAATGCCACCAGCATCTTATTCACAAAAATATATGGACAGACGGATGGGCGGACATACGGACTGACATGCATGAATCGACTCAGAATGTGATTCTATGAAGATCCTCAAAAGTAACTATGGGTCTATCTCGCTTCCTCCGTGTTACGAAAAAATGCACAAAGACATTTTACCCTTACCACTATGTGGTGTAGGGTATAAAATTCTGCGTTGCTGTAAGTCGTTCGGCTTCAATTCTCCATGTTGTTGATTAACAGGGGCCCAATTGCCGCGAACAACGACGAATCGATAAATGATTGTCATTATTAAGACTAACCAACACAGATGTGATATTTTGCAATGATTGGCTTGCGTTGCTCATTTGTAAGACGATTCATGGTCCCTGATGCTTTTTTTCAGTAGAAGCAACTGAAATTTCATACATATTTTGAGATCAACAAAAAACACATAATTGCCAAAAATTACCGATACTCTAGACATAGACACATTTTTTAACCGAATCGTCTAAATTTTAATAGTTTGGGTTCTCACCGCACCAAAAAAAATATTCCAAATTATTTAAGGTTTTAATATTGTTATTTGTAGTATAAACATTTCTGCCCAAAATTTGAATATATTATAGTTCTAAATATTATTATTAACCTTAAAAAAGTGATCATTTCTGTAGGAACAAATTTCCTATATTAATAAAATACCGATAAATATTAATTAGAAACAATCACAAATTCCATTTGCAAAGTGTGGGGGCCAAGCTAATAAATAAGCAAAGCAAACAAATCAAATAAATCCCATTAAATATCGTTTTGTAGTGATTTTCATGAAATTTGACAGTTTTCAAATGAAATGCAGACGACTGGGCCAGCACAAGATTTGAGGAGGGTTTTGTTGTTTCATTTGTTTTTTTTTTTTGTTTCCTAATAACACAAAAGACAGCCATAATTTAGAGATGGATGAAGCAAGATTAAAAACGACAAAACCCCTCCTCAAAATAAAAAAAAAAAAAATCTGAATGGATGGATGCTGGTGCTGGATGCTATTTTGCTTAATTTATAAATCATTATTTATTGTTTAAACAAAAATACATCTATGCAGGCAACAAAAAAACTGGGAGTAAACTTAAAACCAATCTACATATGTATGTGAATATTACGTTGCCTTTTTTGTGTTATTGTTAATTCAGGGATTTTGTTTAGTTTTTTGTTTTTCTTTTCGATACACCACGGAGAATACGTGGAAATAAGATTCTTTAGATAATTTTTGTGTGAGGAATTCATTAATGATTCTGTTGATGGATGTATGGATGACTTTGTTGTTTTTGTGTGTGTTTTTGTCTTCATCCATCTTGGAGGTTCGTAGGTTAGTGTTGTGAAAATTACCATAAAAATATCATTGATACCATGAAGTGTACTTGTTGTTATACCCCAGTGGGGGAACACCCAACATCTTTTCGATTTGGAGACAATATTATGTTAGATGTGAGAAC
The DNA here is from genome assembly GCF_030504385.1 of Musca domestica. Classification (NCBI taxonomy): domain Eukaryota; kingdom Metazoa; phylum Arthropoda; class Insecta; order Diptera; family Muscidae; genus Musca; species Musca domestica. The sequence continues at coordinate 6,936,152 of NW_026712155.1, forward strand.
AGGTACAGTGTTTGGAGAAATTATTATGGCGGTAATTTGTATTTTCGTTTTATGAATAGGAAAATTAACAGAAAATGTATCCTCTTTTTCCTTTTAGGATAAAGAATTTGTTTCATTATTGTTGCTATCTTTCTTAGCAAGTTAACGAATTTCGAAAAATAAATACGGCATGTAACTTTAGAAGACGATTTTAGTAATATTTAATAGAAAAGATTCAAGGTTAATTTATCGTCAAGAATATGATAAATAAATAGTTTGTTGTTTACAAGGAGAATGTATTTGACAAGGTCAAATCAATTTATTTTGTGAAATCATGTTAAGATTTTTTGCAAGATATTTTCTTAACCTTTATTGCACATTTCATCATCATTTGGTCCAGAAACCCTGAGCTATGAGGTCCCTAAGTCCAAGAACCAAAATTTTTAAAAATTCCGCGATGTTCTGCCCAGAGGCAGTTGACACATTTTTGACAGAAAGTCCTTTTTTAGAGCTATAAAAAATCTAAAAAAAATATCCTTTAGAATACCTTATATCTTCCTTTCTGAACGTGTTAGAAAAATTCATTAAAAAAACGTATTCTCATCTTTTTTTAAAAAATTCTTGAAAATCATATATTAGTGGCCTAGTAGGCCTAATAACAAAATTGAAGATTTTTACAATTTTACAATTTTTGAACAATAAATCTTTGAAAAATAATCTCAAAAACCTAATAACCTGTGCAAAGTGTAACAAGCATATTAAGGTTTGAAAAATTAAGTCAAATAGCAGACTCCGTTTGACCTATACCAGAAGAATTTAGCCTTTTCTGGGAGAGGTAGCAGGAGAAATGGACCTATGATTTACCTGAAAAAAATTACCTATATTGGTTAGAAAAATTGTGACATTCGAAGCTTAGATTAACACGAAATTAAAAGGAAAATATTGGGGAGTGCTAAGTTTGAGAAAAGCAGGGATTTATCGCAACTTTACGATTTTGAACATTTGTGGGGTAGGTATTAGAAAGGGTGCCCAGTCAACAAGGTAAACAGGTGGTAAACAGGACATCTCTTAACTCACTCAAAATTACCTTAAACGGATGTCATCCGAACTGATGTGGAGTCTTAATCCGTTAATTTCATGAGGCATATTTTGGGCATATTATATGATATATCCCTTCTGAAGTCGTGAGGCTAAGGTTATAAACCCACATCTCTATAGAGCAGTGTTGGCATGTTTTTTCGGGATACTGTAGTGTTTTATTGTTGCAAAATAGTCAGGATTAATCCCATTATTGTTGTTTTTATAAAAACAACGTTTCTTTATTGGTGAAGAAAGATGGTAATGTTTACCACGGGCTAAGGCAGGGAATTTCGGAAAGAGCCACCAGTCCTTGTTTTTTTTGTCTGCGATATTCTCAACAGGTATCTGGTATTGAAAATGGGTAATGTAGGTCCACGTTTTCGTATAGCCCTCATATAATGGTACCTCCCTATTTTCGGTATTTTGGTGATTTAAGCGATATTATTCACCAGAAATGTTTCAATTTTGGTATTTGAAGTTCGTAATGAATACTAAAGCCTATGACAGAAAATTGTCCGTGCAGGTCCACGCCTTCGCCATATAATGGTACATCCGGATATTTGGTATTTTAATGATTTTTGCGACATTATTCACCGAATTTTTGAATATTGTAATGGCTTACGACAAAAGTTGCCTATGCAGGTTCACGTCGTCGTATAGACCCTAATATAACGGCTACATTCGGTTTTTTAACGGTTTTTTTTTAAAGTGCAAAATTCGTCCCAAATAGTGGAGGGTATTTAAAGTTCGGCCCGACAAATTTTTTACTTGTTTTTCTTTTTATTTTGTACCTTTCATTTGATTAAAAATATGGTCAAGCCCTATTATACCGGCTACATTCGGTATTTTTAAGATTTTTTTACCGATTTTTTTTTTTTGAAAAGTTCCAAATTTGTTCCAAATGGTGGAGTGTATTTAGAGTTCGACCTGGCCCAACAGATTATTTTGTACCTTTCATTTGATTAAAAAATATGGTCAAGGCCCCCGAAATAATAAAAATTGGGGGTATCTTAATAGAAGGCTGTATATATAGGTTTTTCTGAGATAGTTTTTTTTTTTGCTAGTGGTGTTTCTACATAATGAGAATTCAAAATTGAAAATGAAATGGAAAATATGGACATAAACTATGAAAAAAAAACTTGAAATCGGGGTTAATCCTTACAAAAAATCGATCGACATGACCAATTTTTAAGTAGTGATTCTTTAAGTAATCCAAAGATCTCCATAAAATGTTAAGTCTCTATTTCAAATTTTGCGAAATTTAGGTCAACATATAAAGGTCCCTTAGTGTGTGGCTGATATTATACAAAGCCGTTAGCCTCTGAACGTATAACTTCACCGCTCTAAGGTAGTTTAGTCATAAATAGGTTTCCTATTTTTAGCTCTACTTTCATAATCTACTGAGCTTTTTCCTCTAATTACCAGAGATGTCTAATTTTACCACATGGCCTATCTCCCATTATCCTAGATTATAATAATATACTGACTCGATACTGTAGGATTTATTCACGAATCACTCGTCTGTCCTGAGTCGGCTCATTTTCTTTAAGGTACCCTCATATGTGTCTGTCTGTTTGTCGTCTTGTATCATTTTTTTTCTTTTTTTTGTTTATTGTGAAAGATATGAAATCTTAAAACTGTTGGATACGAGCCGCACATTGAAATGCAAAACCAACAACAACCATCATCCATGAAAAAAAAAACACACACACATGAATCGACAAAGGAAAGGAAATCTAAGCAAATCTATGAGTAATGAGTTTTCAGAGTGTAGTTCATGGGTAGACCGATACTAGCTAGCATTCAGTCGGGCAATCTGTATCAAAAGGAATTATCATTAGATGCGTCACTTCAAATACTGAAAATGTTAATGTGCGCCCAGATACAATATTCCACATTGTTGTTGTTGTTGCTGCTGATCGGTCTCTGTGGGTATGAGGCGACTAACGAACGACTAGGTACTGTGATTTTGTATAGTTTTATTATTTTTTTCTTTCTTCTTTTCCTTGGCTCTGTGTGTGTCAAAAACAGTTGTTTTGTTGTTGCTTTAAGAATTTCAAATTGCAGGAACAACCAACAAATCCTCTAAAATCATAAAATCCCAAAAAACAGATGAACTTCTTTTGTGTGCGTGTGCCTGTGTGTGTGTTTCTCGTGATGTTTTGTTTAAATTGCTTGGTGATGTTCACAATTGTGTTGTAGTAGTTGCTGTTGTTGTTGTAGTTTTTCCCATTATTATTCTGCCATCAAATCCTCTTGAAGCTGATGGCATTGCCTGCTGACTGATTCTCTGAAATGTGTCGTTCTTTTGATGTTGTTAAATTGTCCCTCCGAGTAAAAGTATCTCTGAATGTTCATTTGTATCGATGCGCGAGTGTACTCTGTGTGTGTGTATGTATGTATGTATGGTATGTGTACACTTTTTGCTGTTCATTGGACATGACAAACAAGGCCCCATGCCGAATGTGATAGTGGAAGAGACGGACGGACGGGCAGACAGACATTTAAACAAATGGACGCATGGCGGAATTGTATGTTTATGCATGACCAGTTTGTGGTGTTTGTTTTAAGCGATTGCTTGTAGCCGGCATTAAGTACTCGGCAACAACAACAACAAGAGCAATGACGACGACAACGACAATGTTTTGTAAGACACCAGACAGACACCCAGACTGACCAAACAATTCAACATTTGTTTGCCCCAAAAGGTCGTTCGGCATTGTTGTACTTCCTCTCCCATCTCGCGGCGTTTAGGCTATGCGAATGTGAATGCATTTGCATGTGTGTAGTGTGTGAGCCTGTTTGTTGGGGTCCACAATTTCGTTTTTTTTTCGCTTGTTTGCTAAATGCTGTTGTTGTTGTCGTTGTTGTTATTGATGGAAATTTATGTAAGTGAAATTTCCAACAAAAGCAGTGTATGGCCTTTAGTCGATGTATGTGGGGTACGTATGTTTGTAAATTGATCCTCTATAGTCAATTTAACATTTCAAAATAAACGCTCTGTGTAAATTGAATCCCTTTTTCTGCAATGACGCACTTTAATATTCTTCAACAAAACAGTAATATTAGATTACATTTTTGCTTAAAATTAAGTTTATTTAGGCTAAATTGATTTTCAATAAATTTCATCAGAGGCAGTTTGGGTTGCTAAGTAACTTGATAGGTTACCAAAGGGAAATTTTTACAATTGGGGTCAAATTTAGCTGTAGTATTTCAATCTTTCAAATTTGAATACAAAATTGAAACTGATAAAAGTCCAACCGAACAAGATAAAAATATCAGTCGGTTTTGCCGACCGATGTATGCCTTCAACCAATATTCGATAATTAAAATATATTTTGACTACTGTTATGATTATTCTAATATTTGACCCTCTATGGAGTAGGTTCCGAAGGAATGGGCCAATATTGACAATTTCGTGTCGGACCAGTGCCAGGTTTGGATTACATCAACCGCTTCCTTCACTTTACATGAGAAATGTGATAATTTTTAGAAAATGTTGAAATGTGCATGAGGTACCCAATATAGTCGACCGAAGTTTACCATTTTCACAATTTATTTAATACAGATAAGAAAATCGAACATCTGTATCCAATTTTATGCGAAATCAATATATATTACACATTTATCTTAGGTTTCTTTTCGGGAGAAATATTTAGACGTAGCAGGAATATATGAGGAATCGCCGATATGTTTCGCAAGTTATGACAGATAAAAGTATTATTTTAACCCTTTGTGGGTGAGGTAACAGAAGCGGTTCGCGGTTGTGTTACCAAAATGTTTGTATGTGCGAAATTTGAAGAGAGCTGGATGTTTATTTTGCTTTCTTTGAGCGTTTCTGGAACCCTATGTGTGGGAGGTACCAGAAGAAATGTTCCTATCTCTACCCTCTTTATGACATATCTTGTTTTGATGGATACATTGCAATGTACCAAGTCTGAATGAAATCGAATGTGATTTTGCGTTTTATGAGATTCATAGATATTCAAAAAATTTACCCTTTGTGGGGAGGTACCGCAAGGAGTGGCCCGATATATCCCATTTTCACAGACGATCTTGTGTTAGCAGAAATTCTGGGATGTGTGAAATATGAAGAGAACCGGATGCTTATTTCGCATTTTATGATTGCTTTGGTTTTTCAAAACGTTGACCCTTTTTGTGGGAGAGGTACCAGAAGGAATGGTCCGATATCTACCATCTTTATAACAGATCTTGTGTTGATGGAAACATTGAGATGTACCAAGTCCGAATGTAATTGGATGTTAATTTCGCGTCATATAAGCTTCATGGATATTCAAAATGTTAACCCTTTGTGGGGGAGGTACCGGAGGAGTGGGTCGATATATTCAATCTTCACAGTAGGTCTTGTGTAAGCAGAAATAATGGGATGTATGAAATAAGAAGAGAATTGGATGATTATACGCGTTTTATGAGCGTTTTGGTTATTTAAAACTTTGTGGGAGTGGTACCAGAAGAAGTGGACCGATATATTCCACCTTCACAGTAGATCTTGTGCTAGTAGAAAAAATGGGATATGTGAAATATGAAGTGCAGCGGATGCTTATTTGGGATTTTATAATTGTTTTGGTTATTCAAAACTTTAACCCTTTGTGGGAAAGAATGGTCCGACCTCTACCATATTTATAACAGATCTTGTGTTAATAGAAATATTGAGAGGTGCCAAGTCTGAATGGAATCGGAAGTTATTAGTGCGTTTCATGAGCTTTATGGACATTCAATATTTTGACCCTTTGTGGGGAAGGTACCAGAAGGTGTGGCCTGATATATTCCATTTTCACACCTGAAATGGGCTAAAAAAATATTCTAATGTGTGTGTAATTTGAAGACAATCGGACTCTTATATTAAATTTTAAAAGATTTATAATTATTCAAATTTCGACCCTTTGTAGGGTAGGAACTTGATGGAGTGGACGGATTTTGTCCAGCACTGATGCAAATATTACGATTTTCAAAGTTGTAGCAAAATCGTGTTATCCTTTCTTTTTCTGTGCAGTAAATCATTTTTTTGAAAATTTCGAATTTCGAACTTTTATCCAATAATAATTTAATTTGTCAAATGAATACCACATTAGTTGTTAATCTGTGATATTCCGGCATTCAATATATACCACTAATTCGACTCAAAATAGTTTGTAAATATTGAAAATTTTCGTAAAGTTTTTGAGAACCTCGCTCGCCAAATTATCAATTTGGTTGAACAATTTATTACAAACCTCCGACATACTTAAAGTCAGTAGGTTCTATTAAATGAAGGAAAATAGTGAACCTTTATTGAACATTTTTCGCCAAAAAAAACCTACATCTCTCTAAGGCATCCAAAGTGCCGAGCATAAGGAGACACAGTTTTATTTTCCAACAGACCATTTTTCAGCCCATTAATGATGGACCTATATAATACATTTTCGCACCTGACCTACAACTGGCATTTGCAAAGTTGGAGAAAAATCGAATTATCCTTTCTCTTTCGGCGCAGTAAAATATTTTTTGGGAAAAATTCGACCTTTACCAGAAGCAGTGGACCGATATTGCCCACTTTCGCACCTGACGTTGCACTGATGCAAATATTTGGATTTGAAAAAGTTGGAGCATAATCGGATTATCCTTTTTCTTTTTGTGAAGTAAAATATTTGTTGAAAATTTCGTTGTTTTGCGGGCGAAGTACCAAAAGGAATGGACTAATATTGCCTATCTTGGAACTCGATCTAAATTTCATAATAATATTACGATGTACCCTTCGAGAGTTATCGTGCGCCACAGACAGACGGACGAATGGACATCGCTAGATCGACTCCAAATGTCCTGAAACGGATTTGGTCCAAAGAGACCTAAGGTCTAAAACCGTTATATCTATGAGGCACATTTTGGCCGTATCAAATTATATATACCCTCTGAGCTGGGGGTATAATTAGATTTTATCTAGATTTGTAACGGAAATGCCACTTGGATCGGCATGTACATTTGAATTACGAGGGCACAACAATGTCGATTTCCATGAAAATTTATTTTTATTATTTTTTTTTAATTTTAAAATCTGGAAAACTCGAATTCGATTTACAGATGTTTATTTAAGAGATTCTTTCCGTAACGAAAAAAAACCTTTTGACCTATTTTACGGATAATATATCATTTATTTGAATAACAATGTATATATTTGATAGCAATTTTTGTGTAATCGATAAATGAAAGGATGGGCCACAGGACACTCCCCTGGAGGATGGTATTTCAAAGAAAAAAATATGAAATTGCAGAAACATGAAACCATATACATACCCACATACAATTTACAATGATTTAAGATACAATTGTGTGTGTGAATAGGTCGTTTGCTTGGATGAACCTCCGGTTCGGTCACCCAGCGACAATGGTTGCTTTGGATTGGATGAGTTTGAGTTCGTTTGCCATTCATTGAAATGTGATGTGATGATGTGGCATAGAACGCTTGATTGAGTGCGTGTGAGTATCTCGATAGAGGCATTATTATTAGTTTTATTAGATATTTGAGTGCGATATGAGTATCTATCATTTTAGTTCGTTATTTTTTTGTTTGCCTTCCTTTCTTTGGCTTTTGTCTGTTAGATGGTTGCTTGGTTCGTCGTCGTTGTCTGGCATTATGAACGGAAATTATAAATGGTTTCTTTTGTAATTAGAATACAATAAAGCTTTACCTTATTCTTCAGCGTCATCATTATCATTTGGCGGCAGCGTTATTGTTATTATTATTCCTTGCCATTCTATTCTCTTAACTAACTCTACCCCTGCCACTTCCACATTGTACATTGTTCGTTAATATTTGAAAAAAAAAGACAATTATGGGTGGTGGTATTCCAATAATACCTCAAAACGCCTCAGACCAAAAACCCTTTGGAAGGGGGTTGCTGATGGTGGCCTGCTTGGCCATTGAAAATATTGGTGCTCCCATATACTCATTATAATACCCTACTTGTACATATAACAAGCAATTTAAGCTTTTGGTTCTATTGCTATTACTTCCACTTCTTCCTCTGTTGCCGGTATTTTCCTCGACAGCCAACGAACATCACGGCCAGACGTCATGATGTTTGTAGTTTATTTTTTTTGTATGTTCTTTGAAATGGTTTTTCTTGTTTTCTTTTATGGATTGTTTTTTGTTGCGTTTGCTTCTTTATTTTTATACGTTTGTACCTCCATCCAACCATCCGTCTACCATCCATTTATATATTTTGTATAATAATATTATTAAGATAAGTTTTTCCTTTTTCTTTAGAATGCATAAAGAGAATGTGGTACGTTTTTGAAATTGGAAACAGTATTGGAGAAAAGTATGGGCCATGACCTTGAATTAATGTCAGATAATATTGGAAATATATTTGGAACTCACAGGGAAGAGCATAGGGTACGGTATCATAACTGAAAGTGCTAATCGCTTACATTTGATTACACTGTGCAACAAAATACTATTTTTTATACCCTCAGCCGTATGTCTATATCATTTGATACGACCAAAAGTGCCTTATGGAAAAAACGATTTTAAACTCTAGGTCTCTTGGAACCAAATTCGCTTCAGGATAATTGGAGTCAATCTAGCGATATCCGTCCGTTCGTCTGTCTGGCTGGCTGGTTCGCACGATAACTTTCGCAAGGAATATCCAAATTGGTCAAAGCTTTGTACATCGTAATATTAATATCAAACATAGATCGATTTCGGAGATGGGCAATATATGTCTATTCCTTCTGGTACCAACACGTCGAAATTTTCGAAAATATATTTTACTGCACAAAAAAGGGAAAGATAATTTGATTTTGCTTCAACTTTGCAAATCCTAATATTTGCACCAGTGCTAGGTCAGGTTCGAAAATGAATAATATCCACTCCATCAAGTACCTCCCCCACAAAGATTCAAAATTTGAAATAATTATAACTCTTATGTGATGTAAGTATCCGATTATCTTCAAATTACACACACCACAATATTTTTATTAACCCAAGGTCTGGTGTGAAGATGGAATACGTTGGTCCACTCCTTTTGGTACCTCCCCCACAAAGGGTCAACATTTTTAATATCCATGAAGCTCATAAAACGCGAAATTAATATAAGATTCCATTCAGACATGACACATCTCAATATTTCTATAAACGCAAGATCTGTTATAAACATGGTGGAGATCGGACCATTTCTTCGGGTTCCTCTCCCACATAACCACAAATTTTGAAGACCAATGAAGCTAATAAAATGCGAAATTAACATCCGATTCTATTCAGACTTGGTATATCTCAATATTTCTATCTGCTATAGAGATGGTAGAGTTCAAACTGTTTCTTCTGGTACCTCCCTCAGAAAGTTTATTCAAAGTTTTGAATAACCCAATGAATTATAAAACCTGAAATAATCATTCGATTCTCTTCATACTTCAGACTTTTCATTATTTCTTCTAACACACGATTTGCTGTAAAGATGGGATATATCGATCCACTCCTTTTGGTACCTCCACAAAGGGTCAAAATTTTTAATATCCATGAAGATCATAAAACGCGAAATTATTTTATTGAAATGTATATAGTTTGCAGGACTTTTGGTATTGAAAATGGGTGATGTAGGTCCACGTTTTGTTATAAGCTCCATACAATGGTACCACCCTTTATTCGGTATTTTGTTGATTTAAGCGACATTATTCACCGGAATAGCTTCAAATTTAGCGTTTGAAGTTCGTAATGGATACTACAGCCTATGACAGAAAATGGTCTGTCCAGGTCTACGACTTCGTATAGCCCCCATATAACGGTAACTCCCTATATTCGGAATTTTGATGATTTTAGCTACATTATTCACCGATTTTTTTTAAGTTTCGCATTAGAATATTGTAATGGCTTATGACAAAAGTTGTCTGCACAGGTCCACGTCGTCGTATAGACTTTAATATAACGCCTACATTCGGTATTTTTAAGATTTTGACAGATTTTTTAAAAGATTTTATTTTTTGAAAATTGCCAAAATCGTTCTAAATGGTGGAGGGTATTCAAAGATCGGCACGCCCAAACTTACAGCTTTTTTACTTGTTGTTTTTTTCTGTATTAGATGAAGTAGGAAAATGGTCGACTGTATCTGTTACCTCACACAATTTTAACATTTTCTAAAAGGTATCACATATCTCATATAAAGTGAATAATCATAACAGGAGTCAAAATATATTTAAATAATCGAACAATGGCTGAAGGTATACATCTGTCGGCAAAACCGACCGACTGATATTTTTTAAATTTTCTATCAAAATTACATAAAACCCTGAAAAGATATTTTGCAAGCTTTTGTCTTCCAATTAAATTGGCTGCATACATTTTTTTTATAATTTAGAACTGAACCCCATTTTTGCTGACTTCCAAATAAAGTCTTCACTTTGTCCCATCACTGTAAATGCTGATATTTCAAAATTACTAGTCCATATTGTTGTATGTTCATGTATCCGGTTCTTTATAACTACATAAGAAACCGTATAAGTTTTGTTTGGTATGGACGGATGGTTTGGTTGCCTGGTCGGTCGGTCGCCTGCTTACTTGTTTGTTCGTTGGCTCGTTGCATGTTTTTCCATCGCCGTTGCTGTTGTTGTTCTTGCTTTCCGATCAGATAATATTGAAATATGTGTACATTTATATAAATAATATAGTATGTTATTTCTAATTATGAAAATGTAAAGTATGTTTTTGTGTTTCGTTGTTTCTCTCTCTCTCCCTGTGCTGTGTTTGCATTGTTCGCTTGGCATTGCCTTAAGTGGTCGCGTAGATAGTTGGACGACGGAAAACGGATGGTAGTTGTGGTGGTGATGGTGGTGTGGTCTGAAAGGAAACAATATTTTAGATATCTTAATTAGGTTTTAATCTTTCAGAAAACAAAAGCGTTTTATTTATTTTTGTGTTTTTGTTTTAATTTTACAAGTCACATTGTAACAACATGTTGTGTGGCATTAGGTTGTAATACTTCATGTGGGGCAAATTGCTGAAATGCCATGCGGAATGGCTTGGTTTGTAAATTTTAATACATATTTAATTGGCTGCGTTCGGTGACACGTTTTGAAAAACACAAAAGAAAAAAAAAACAGTGTTATGTGTTTTTGATTTGAAATCAAGGAAAAAATTGAACTTTGAAATTTTCAAAGAAAATAAGAATTTTTCGAGAAACGTTGAATGCCGAAAAGGTAATAAAACTGTATTCTTTTTAAGATATAATTTTGATATTTAGAAATGTAGGTCACAGTTAGTCACTGTTACGAAGTGATGAGGAGTTTTCCTCGAAACGTTAAAAAATAGTATTTAAATGTACTAAATACTACTAAAATAGGTACAAAAAGTACGAAATTTGAAGAAATTTTCCAAACTACTATTCAGAAATTTTAATACATAATTAATTTTTGGGGTAAATGAACAAAACTAACTACACTTTTAGAGCCGGAATATTGCAGTTTGGCTACAGAAAGGTACAAAATATTGTGCTGTTAGATCAACAATTTCGGAAGTTAGTATGTAATTATGGCAGGAGGAGGTAAAGTAAAGCGAAATTCGGAAGACAAAGTTATAGCTATGATTAAAAAATGTTGACTCATCAATCGCCATTGGGGTGAATGGCTTACAGCTTTGCCACTTTAAGTGCTGGAATACAGGGTGAGCTAAAAAAACTGCAACAAAGTCAAACGCCATAATTTTTACATTTTTATTTTATTAAATGAAAGCAAAAAATGTCGGAAATAGCATCAAATTTAAGAATAAATTAAGATTTGTTCAGATTGGTCACATTCGGCACGAATTGTGGCCTTTCGAATGCGGTATTTTGGCCCATCCCTGATCGACACTTTGGTATGTTTTAGTGCCAACCTTGCTTTCCAAAATACTTCAGGCACAATAGTCCAACGGATTGGTATTCGGAGACTTTCGTGGCCATTGTGCGCTGGAAATGAGACAAGGAACCTAATTTTGTAATTTTTGGGTGGCGCGTGCTGAGTGCGATGGTGCTGAGTCCTGTTGGAATGTCAAAGGTCTGCGGGCAAAATGTTTGCGTGCCCAAGACTTTAATACGCCCTCCCGAATATTTTCGCGATAATATTCGCCATTTATTCTGATGCCACGGTCAATTAATACCAGCGGAGATCGTCCATCGGCTGTTATGGCGGCCCACACCATCGCCATGGCCGACGCTTGAATTCTGGTGGCCAACCGAAGGTGCACATTTTCACCTGACCTCTTTGGCAAATAAACTCGATCATTTTGTTTGTTTACGAACTGCTGGACCACAAATATTTCTCATCGGAGAAACGCAAATTTGGCAGTTCAACACTTTCGGCCAAGCGAAACAACTCTTTAGCTCCTTTGAGTCTATTTTTTTCTGTTGCGGGGTAAGATCTTGCACTTTTTGGAATTTAAATGGCTTTATCCCAAGCTCATTTTTCAATATTTGGCATATGGAATATTGCGATATGTTCAACTCACGAGCCATTTTTCGGCCACTGCAACGCGGGTTTCGATCAAGTCGCTTCTTTACATGTGGAACCATTTCTGCTGATGTTGCTGTTTTCTTCCGTGTACTTCCTTGAAGTAGGGCTACGCTACATTTAAATGCTGGAGTGCTCTAACGATAGCCACATGTGGTTTTCCAGCCAAATATAAAGAAAATTCTCACCAAAATGCTTTTGTACGCTTGCAAACAATATAATGAGCTGTCACTGGAATAATATTAACAGCTGTCGGTCGAGTGGCTTAGAAATGCCAGCAGTCTGAATTTAGTTGCAGTTTTTTCATCTCACCCTGTATATATATGTCCATGTTTACGTATAGCCCCCACATAATGCTATCTCCGGATATTCAGTGTTTTGATGAATTTTGCCATATTTTTCCACGAATGTGTCCAAAAATTGGTATTTGTAGTTCATAGTGGGTTCTAGTTCCGGTGGCAGAATATTTAATATATTTGTCCACGTATAGCGCAACATAGGTTCTATGTTGGAGAATGAAGGCAAATAGTGCACAAGTTGCTTTCCCATAAGCCTCTGTCTCACATTAATGAGAGTTTCCTCTTCATCTTGGTAAAGCCTGCAGTAATCGTGTCATCGCCACTCTACTTAGAAGTCAAGAATCTGATGACCTATGAAGATTCCCACTACAAGTTTAAAGTCAGGTTTCGTCATGGAGATGAGCGACCTTGTTCTCTTACTGGAGGGCAAAGTTTCTTCGGGACATTACATACTCAGTTTTTTAGAAATCTCTCATATACCAATTGAAAGAAGTGGCACAAGGGTGACCTCAATGTCAATTGACTCGTAAATTGCTCCCTCTACTTTGCGATATAAACTTTTGTAAACGTCTTCCGTATTTAGCTCTTCTTTAATAATTCCCAAAAAAATATCAAAAACAAATATTGGAACAAATTTAATAAACCAAAAAAAATATTTTTTTTTTAAGAAAGAAACAAAAAAAAAAGAAATACAGAGGTCAGGAAGCTGAAAAAATCAAATAAAAGAGAAATTTTGTCGCTCAGTGTTATCTCGAAATATTGCTTAAGCCAATTTTTTACAAAACACAATTCCATTCAGTCAGATACACCCAAAAATCTTTAATTCATTTCTGAAAAAAGGTAAATTAAATTCATTTGCAAAAGGAAACACCTCTAAAAAATGTTTTAACTAAATTAAAAATAAATAACAATCAAATTTTAATTCCTTTTAAAAAATTTTCGCCATATCAGCCAAAAACAAAAAAAAAAAAAATGCCATTCATATCACGCAAAAGCTTAAGCCCTGTGTCAAAGCATTTGGTATTTCTTGAATGAATTTTAACTTTCAAAGTAATTTTCTTTAATAAATCACCGAGATATTGAATGGGGGACCCAACTCGCTGCCACCGCCGCATGCCATGCCACAGCAAATGACCCTATACGGTTGGGTAGTTACGGTTAAAAGCAAACTAAAAGACTTCCCAAATGAGGCGTACCCCGCCATGCAACCAGCTAACGTACGTCGCAACATGGCAAGTGGCCTTAACGGGCTTCTGCAGCTTTATACATTGTTGGCCAAAGACAAAGAAATCCAAAAAAGAAAAATTAATTACAATAATATTTAATTAATATCCATGTGTTAACTTTGATATGAATAACAGCAAAAGCAGCAACAACAACAACAGTAACAACAACTAAAGCTATAATCATAAAAAATAATGTAAAGACCCACCAGGCACAGCAGTGGAGCCAACAAACCTCCTAATAAGAATACCTTTTGAAATGTGATTTCATATCATTTGATAGGTTCAGGTTTGTTCGTTCGGTTCGCTCCATTCAATTGTTGGTTTGAATTTCCACATGACTTTTTGTTGTTTTAAATACCTTAATGGGTGGAGGCACCACAAGCATGCCATCAATAATCAAAAACACTGAAATGGTTGGCAGGAGAGCTTGGTTGATTTGGAACTGGGCGGGAGGGGCACAGAGCTACGTGCGTGAGTTGTCCATAAATGAAGGCTGGGAATTCAAGTGAAATAATTAAAATTTATTGTATTTTAATTATTGATTCATTCGAAATTGGAATTAGATTCATTTTGCTGGGTATGTGGCATGGGGGATTTTGCAAAGGAAACAAAGTGAGAATCATTTCGAAGGTGCAGTGAAAAAAAACCAATTTACCCCAAGAAATTCGAAAATTCCGCCAAATTTATTTACTTTATTAATTGATTTTGAGTAAATATTTGCACACAATAATTCTTACATATGGATAATTTATTTTAGAACCTCACATCTCCGTTATAAGATAACAAATTATCACGCACATGCTAATAAATAAACTTAATAAATTTTTCGTTTAAATTAAATTGCCAAATATAACTGGTTGTCGTTATATTTGGAAATGATATTTTTTGTTGGTGTTTTTTTATTTCAATTGCAGCAGGTATACAAAATGCCTACCGGTCAACACGTGTTTCTCATCACGCACTGCTCCCAAAGGGTTTCAATATTTGAAAAATTATTGCAAATAATTACGAAATTTTTATTACGATTGCCTTTTTTATCATTTGCGTCATATTGTTGAAATTTTATAATACTCATTATAATTGGATAATTAAACAATAATACAAACATATTGAAATTAGCATTTTGCTAAAAATAAAATAGAGGAAAGTTCTGAAAAGTATAAAGAGGTTTTTAGTTAATTATTATATGTTTCGTCTTAGACAGTATCCAATTATAATGGGAAAATTATATTAAGCGAGTCCTCATGAATATATATTACGCATTTTTCGAAATAAAATACAAGCAGGGACGTATCAGTCGTTTTTACCGACAGATGCATACCCTCAGCCTATGTCCATTTTCATACTTTCATACGAAAGGAGGATATATTAACCTTGTCATTTCGTTTGTAACATCCCTAAATATTCATCGTAGACCTCGTAAAGTATATATACAGGATGAGATAAAAAACTGCAAAGAAGTCAAACGTCATAATTTTACATTTTTTATGCCCTACGCCACATAGCGGTAAGGGTTTTATGTCTTTGTGCATTTGTTTGTAATATGGAGAAGGAAGCGAGATAGACCCATAATTACTTTTGAGGATCTCCATAGGATCACTTTCTGAGTTGATTTATGCATGTCAGTCCGTCTTTCCATCTGTCCGTCAGGTCGCATTTATTATCCGATTGAGGTGAAATTTTCCAAACAACATTTGTTTGGCCCAAGGACGAACCCTATTGAAATTGGAGATAATCGGTAAAAAAAGTAGATATTGCTCCCATATATATGTACGTCCGATTTGCCTTTTATTGTGCACCAAACGTGTAATATCAGCCTGAATAGTATGGAATTTTGTACATACAACCAAATTAGGCCTGAAAATAAGTATGCCAAATGTAATCGAAATCGGTTCAGATATACTCATATATATTGTTCATTCCATTTGTTATTTTTGTCCTCCGCAGCCGTAATATGCACTCTGTAAAAACAATATTCGGAGAAATATATCAAATGCACCTCTGCTAAATTTTATAGAGATCGGTTCAGATTTGGATATAGCTCCCATATATATCTTTGTCCGATTTACTTTTTTTTGTGCACCAAACGTCTAATATTTGCCCAAATGGGATGATATTTGGCACTTACGACCGAATTAAGTCTAGAAGTTATGCCAAATTTGGTGAAGATCGGTTAAGATATAGCTATAGCTCCTATATATATATATAGTTCATCCGATTTGTCATTTTTGTCCTCCGCAGCCGTAATATGCACTCCGTAACAACGATATTCAGGGAAATATATCAAATACAGCTCAGAAATATCTTTGCCAAATCTTATCGAGATCGGTTCCGATTTGGATATAGCTCCTATATATATCTTTATCCGATTTCAAATTAATTGTGCACCAAATGGGCAATATAAGTTCTAATTTAAAAGATACAAATGTCTCGGCATATTCAGTCCCTTGAACTTTAAATTATAATTATAATCGTAGCGTGTATGATTGAATTCTCCCATAAAAACTTTTAATTTTTATGCGGAGCTCTACTAAATTAGCAAAGTGGTGTAGGGTATCATAAAATCGGCCCCGCCCGACTTTAGGACTTTCTTTACTGTTTTTTTTTTTTTTAATTTTATTGAATGAAAGCAAAAATTGTCGGAAAACAAGCCAATGAAACCGTCACACACTGCCCGAATGTTGCTCTGTGGTATTTCAGCCCTTTCCCGGCGGCTTGCTTGAGTTGATCGACACTTTGGTATTTTTTAGTGCCAACATTGCTTTCCAGAATACTACAGACACAATAGTCTAACGGATTGGTATCCGGAGATTTTAGTGGCCATTGTGAGCTGGAAATGAAGCGAGGTACCTCATTTTGTAACCATTCTTGGGTGGCGCGTGCCGAGTGCCATAATGCTGAGTGCTGTAGGAATGTTCAAGGTCTGCGGCCAAAATGTTGGACTAGTGGCTCAGAAATGACTGAAGTCTGAAATTGGTTGCAGTTTTTTCATTTCACCCTGTTTATATTTCTGAAATGTTTACAATATAAATTTCAAATCGTGTTACAAACCTTCCTATAGATATCTCGCTGATTTCGAATTGAATCATGAGCATCTAGCATTTCGTTGTTTGTCAACGATTGCCAATTAATTCCAAACACCACCAGACCAAACAAAGGTCATTTAAATTTAGACAATCTTCACGTTTCAGCAGCTGTATGTGAATTTATTTGCCAAATTGATCATCAATTAACTATTGTCATTGCACTGCAGAGCAAAAAAAAAAAAATACGTCGTAAGATTAAATTTTGATTTATCGTACGTGCACTTTGCCGCAATTCCAATGGCAGCGGAATTAAATGTCTAAATAGTATGGCAGTTAGGTTTAATAAAAATTGCAAATAAAAATCAATTTATAATCCAAATAATTTGTACTTTTGTATTTCGTTCTACAATATTCCACGATGACGGGTGACGTAAAGGCCAGCAATCAAGGAAAGCAAATAGCAACTTTAAGTTATCGTTTCATTTTGCTTCATTTTGTTTATAATCATCCATACGTTTATTGGACGAACATGAATTCCATCTATAAAGTAAACCAATTCATGGCATGCAAATAATAAAAAAACGAAACGAAAAGAAAAGAAAATAAAAATATTCGACTTTGTCGGCTCCAAAGGGAGGTGTTAGACGTTTATCGTACGGCCGCAAATGAAAGTAGTACATAGACGGCGGCTAATAAATGAAATTGTACTTTGATTAGATTCAAGCCGCTAATAAACCATGTCAATAGCTAATCAATTCATGAATGAACAAATAAATATGATTCATTGTTTAGTAACGATTGTTGTTATTGCTTTCGAAATTTTCCAAATGTTTTGGGTGCAGAATTTCTTTTAGCAGATATTATGGCTAATTAGATATCATAAAAATTGGAATTTAATTTTTAGGGAATACCTACGGACACAGCACATGTTTAGCTGTTTGTCGTAATATTTTCTGATGTCTGTGAGTTTTGTTATTTGTGGAAAATCACACAGAAGTTGTGTTTATAAGAATTCTGAAAGGAAAACAAATCTTAATGTACCTTTTCATTGATAAAAGCGCAAAGTGTTAGGGTAGTGATAAGATCTGGAAGTTTTGGTACATTACAGAGCGAGGTGAAAAAACTGCAACCAACTTCGGGCTGCTGTCATTTCTAAGCCACTCGTCCGACAGCTGTTAAAATTATTCCAGTGATAGCTCATTATATTGTTTACAAGCGTACAAAAGCATTTTTGTCAGAATTTTCCAGAAAAAAGTTATTCCTGATGGAATTCAAGCGTGATATTGTGATTTCTTTATATTTGGCTGGAAAGCCACAAATTGCTATCGTTAGGGCACTCCAGCATTTAAATGTGAATAAATCTTTTGTGTCTCATACCATAGCTTGTTACCGTGATACTGGTAGTGTAGCCCGACGTCACGGAAGTGGACGGAAGAAAGCAGCAACATCAGCAGAAATGTTTCGAAAGTAAAGAAGCGACTTGATCGAGACCCGCGATGCAGTGGCCGACATTCCATTCGGCCAATATTGAAAAATGAGCTCGGAGTAAAGCCATTGAAATTTCAAATAGTGCAAGAACTTACACCGCAACAGAAAGAAAATAGACTCAAAAGAGCTAAAGAGTTGCTTCGCTTGGCCAAAAGTGGTGAACTGCCGAATTTGGTTTTCTCTCATGGGAAAACATTCGTTGTCCAGCAGTTTGTAAACAAACAAAATTATAGTGTTTGCTTGCCAAAGGGTCAGCTGAAAATGTGCACCTTCGGGGGCCGCCATAACAGCCGATGGTTGCTCTTCCCTCTTATTAATCGACCGTGGCATCAGAATAAATTCCGAATTTTATGGCGAAAATATTCTGGAGGGTGTATTAAAGCCTTTTGTCCGCAGATCTTGGACATCCCAACAGGAATTAGCACCATCGCCTCCAGCACGCCCCACCCAAGAATTGTTACAAAATGAGGCTCCTCGCTTCATTTCCAGCGCACAATGGCCACCAAAATCTCCGGATACCAATCCGTTGGACTATTGTGTCTGGAGTATTTTGGAAATACCGCAGAGCAACATTTGGGCAGCGTGTAACAGATTCATTGGCCGTTTTAAGGCCTTAATTCGTGCCAAAGATGAACAATTCGTACAAATCTAAACTTATTCGAAAATGTTATTTCCGACATTTGTTTCCTTCATTCAATGACATTCAAAAAAAAAAAAATATATATATTAAAATTATGGCGTTTGACTTTGTTGCAGATTTTTTATCTCGTCCTGTATTAGTTCACTCTGAAATCAAATTATAACTACTCTAAAGCCAAAGGTTCATAGTTGGTATGGTCTACTTCCAATTTTCCAATATAAATTCTTTTTTTATGGGAGCTCTACTAAATACGTATAGTGGTGTAGGAAATCATATATCCTGGCACAAAAATAGTGAATTTTTATAAAACTCCTTTTCCACGAATTGCAGACTTTTTGCAAATATTTGTGTTAAACGTCTTACAAAAAAAAAAATAAATTCTTACAATAGATGCCAAAAACGATTACTCTCCAAGGAAATGTCCGATTCTGTCCAAACTTCTTAATATTATTATCAAACTTACATGAGGGTATATATCAGTCTGTGAAAAAGAGTCGAAACCATCAGAATTGTTTTTTGCATTTTTTCAGAATCATTGCCTCACAAAATTGCCCTCTGCCCTTGAAAACTTATCAATAGCTTTAATTAGTAAGGCCAATCTGGAAACGAATGTTAATTTATAATACCCAACCATTAATAATGATTAATCTACAATTCATGTATTTGACACATGCGAATTTCGAATAATAACCCAAAAAAATAATAATAATACAACATTTTTAGGGGGCATAAATAAAAATAACATTTATATGCAAACATACGTTTTTTTAATTAACGTTCATTCAAAATACAATGAACGGCAACGGTTTTCAGGCTTTAGAATGTCGTTGCTTAGAATGGGAATGGGCACGTGTTGTCAATTTTTGCCGTCACATCGTCGATACAAATAATTTAATTATTGCTACAGTTTGACAATTACAATGAATTTAACATTGATTTTTAGAAAAAATATATATGCGAGAAACAATCGGAAATTTAGAAGCAATGAACTTGAGATGGAACGTGGTTTTGAAAAAAAATTGGATTCGAGTTAAAAAAAAATATTTAATAGGAATACAAATTATAATTTTGATGCAAATGTAAATCTGTGGGATATTCACTTTGGAAACGATTTCAATTGAGGTGTTGATTTAATGGTAGGCCACTTTCAGTGCTTCTAATAAAACAATTTCTTAACACGATTTCATGATATTTTGAGAAGATCTAGACGTGTCTATGTTTATGTCTGTTTGGTACGCACAACCTACATTCGAATAGAATATGACGTTTGGTTCGTCGGAATAATTTTTTTCCATATTTAGATCGACTTCGTAGGTTCTATTAAAATCTTAAAAATGTCGAATATAGCTGTTATATTAGGGTCTATACGATGACATGGACCTACATAGGTAACATTTGTCATAAGCCATTACAATATTCAAATGAGAAATATCGGGAGGTTCTGTTATTTGGGGCTATACGAAGACGTGGACCGGCACAGACTTCTCTGTCTTAGGCTGTAGTATCCATTACGAACATCAAATAAACAAATTTGAAACAATTCAGGTGAATAATGTCGCTAAAATCATCAAAATACCCAATATCGGGAGGTACCGCAAATGGTGTCTATACGATGACGTGAACCTGCACAGACAATTTTCTGTCTTATGCTGTAGCATCTATTACGAACTTCAAATACCAAATTTGAAACAATTCCGGTGAATAATGTCGCTAAAATTATCAAAATACCGAATATCGGGAGGTACCGTTATATAGGGGCTATACGAAGACTTGGACCTGCACAGACAATCTCCTGTCATAGGCTGTAGCATCTATTATTAACTTCAAATACCAAATTTGAAAGAATTCCTGTGAATAATGTCGCTAAAATCAACAGAGTACCGAATATCGGGAGGTAGCGTTATATGGT
Organism: Musca domestica; assembly: GCF_030504385.1. Lineage (NCBI taxonomy): Eukaryota > Metazoa > Arthropoda > Insecta > Diptera > Muscidae > Musca > Musca domestica. The sequence continues at coordinate 6,957,274 of NW_026712155.1, forward strand.
GGCTATACGAAGACGTGAACCTGCACAGACAATTTTCTGTCTTATGCTGTAGCATCTATTACCAACTTCAAATACCAAATATGAAACAATTCCGGTGAATAATGTCGCTAAACTTATCAAAATACCGTATATCGGGAGGTACCGTTATATCGGGGCTATACCAAAACGTGGACCTACATGGTCCATTTTCAATAACAAAAGTCGTGCAGGCATAACATACATTTGAGAAAAATTTTGTGAATCTATTTTTATGAATCAAATCGTTCGGAAGCTAGAGTGATTTCCACAGACGGACAGACGGAAGGACATCGCTAAATCGAAATGCGCACCTTCGGCTGGCCACCAGAACTTAAGCGCCTACCATGGTTATGGTGTGGGCCGCCATAACAGCCGATGGTCGCTCTCCGCTCGTATTAATCGACCGTGGCATCAGAATAAATGCCGAATATTATAGCGAAAATATTCTAGAGGGAGCTAGAACCTTGGACATTCCAACAGGACTCAGCACGCGCCACCCAAGGATGTTTACAAAATGAGGTTCCCGCCACATTTCCAGAGCACAATGGCCACCAAAATCCTCCGGATACCAATCCGTTGGACTATTGTGTCTGGAGTATTTTGGAAAGCAAGGTTGGCATTACAAAAAAAGAAGGATCACTTCAAGCAAGCGCTTCGCTGGGAATGGGCCAAAATACCGCAGAGCAAGATTCGGACAGCGTGTGACGGTTTCACTGGCCGTTTGAAGGTCATAATTCATGCCAAAGGTAACTAATTCGAAAAAATCGAAACTTATCCAACATTTTTTGCATTCATTCAATAAAATTTAAAAACAAATGTAAAAATTATGGGGTTTGACTTTGTTGCAGTTTTTTCAGGGTGAGGCCCTATAATGAAATTTTAAAGAATTTCCGGAACAAAAAAAAAAAAAATACGGGTTTTTATAAAAAAATACTTTAAAATATCTAACAAGAACAAAATCGATGATTTTTACCTTTTTTAATATATTTCAAGATGAAAGGTCGTGGATTTTTGTGGATTACAACTACAAGGAAAAACTTCGTGGTTATTTAATAAAGGAAATCGTATCTTCCTTCAAAAAATATCGTGGACTTATTTGGTGGAATATTTTTTAAATTTGCTGGACATAATCGTGATTTTTGGAAAGGATTTTTAAAAATATTTTCTGAGAACTATCTGGCCAAAATAATTTTGGGCATTTATAAAAATAATTTTCGTGAAAATCCTAGATTTTTTAAAAGTATTTTATTTATTTAATGCCTAGGTTATATATCTGCCGACACAATTCATTCAATCTTGCTTTACATTTTCTTTTTTATAAATTTATTGGTATTTGGTATAAAATTGCTTAGGAGAGAATTAAAACGCAATTATCTTTCACAACCTTCAAACGAATGTTTGTCTTTAAAAGGGTTCACTTATTAGAAAATCGTAAGGAAATCCACTCCAATAACTATCAAATCATTCCCTCCATCATAAATTACCATCGACTGATATTAGCTTAATTAAAAAATAAAACCTAGAATAGCAACTTGTAAACAAAATCATACCCTTTTGAAAGAAAAGATTATACAATAATCACGTTTCGGCTTGGGTCGGTATTGGACACAGCCTTTGAAGGTTTGCTTTGTGGTATTATTTTTTATTATTTTTTTTAATTAGAGGAAATAAGATAAATGTCTACAAAATATGCTGACCCTCTGACGTTCAGGGCTTATTATTAAAAAACAATTTCAATGCAGCAGCAAGAAACACCACCACCACGACCACCATCATCAAACCTCCTCTAATAAGCCAAACACGAATTTCCGTTTTACTCACAGAAAAGCCGGCCAACCCAGCTACCAAAGCAAATGAATGGTCAAAGCCAGCTGAAATAGTCCACCGCAATCACAGGTAAGGAATTATACGGGAGAAAAAAAAGGTATTTTATGGCTAAAATTAGTAGAAAGAAAATCGTTATAACAACAGCGGCCAAAACGGTTATTTTGGCCTTAGAAACAAAAGGCTGGTCTAAAGATTGGTGGGCATGCCATTATTTTGTTGGAAATTTGAAGAGACTCTTTAATTAAAAAGTTTAACAACAAAGAGATTTTCAGAGATAGAAGTTTTAAAGGTTTCTATATGTGAGAGAGAAAGAGAACTGCCTCTTCGTCTCTTGTGGCTTAAATGTTCGCATACCCCTTAACTACCGGTAGCAGTAATTATTTTTTAAATGCCTTCTTTATTTCTAGAAACAATGGCCAATGGCTTTTTGATTAGAAAATCATTGATTATAATCATTTTAATCGTCGTTTTTTTTTCTGGCACACAATTTGATTAGAAAACCTTTGATTAAAATATTTCCAAAACGACATTCGAAATCAGCAACAGCTAAATTTTAATTAAAATTTGAACTTTCGTTTAATTAGATTTCCCGCTCTCATTGCAGTCGTTTCATTCATTATTTAATGTTGGTTGTTCCACCTTTGGAACTATCAAATTTAGTTCCACATTTCATCATAAACATGTATTGCAACACTTTCCGACCGTCCGTCTGTCCCTCTGACGGTAAGTCGTTAATGTAATATTAAATGGACTTTATCGTCAAGTCCATAAAATTGGTATCTATTCGCTCGTCTATCTCTCCCTCTATCTCCCTCTCTCTCTCTCTAAACAGCTAAGCCATTACAAATTTTGTTTCACAAATTGCCATCTATAAAATAGCAGCAACAACAAACTCAACCAAACTGAACCGATCCAAACCAAACCAACAAACCAAGTGGCTAATTAATGTAAATAAATGAAATAAACAGAAAAACACGATTTAAACATAAAATGAAAATTAACTGCAGTCATAAAAATAAAATTAATAATTACAAATGCCAACCTTAAACCAACGGCGGATATATTCTTCAATTGAATTGAATTGTACAGAGTGTGTGTGTGTTTGAGTCTCTATTGATTATTGCAGTATTGACAGCAGTGCGATTGTAAAACTAAAAATAAACAAACATAAAAATGTACGGTGGATTATCAGGGAATTGAACAGGTTGAACAGGTTGCCAATAAGCTCGTTTGAATCAAATCAAGTTGCAATTAAAGAAATGTATAAATGAAAATCAAATCAAGGAGGTGCAAGGTCCTAAACTTACCCTATATAAAAAACTGTTATTTTCTATGCAGTACTAAGATAATTGGGGGAATTAGGCTTACACGGCAGCAAGCGACTAATAAGAAGATCAATTCAAAATAGTTGAAAAATATCAAAACTATTTTTGTTTTCGAAAATCATCGGAAAAACCTAATAGATTACACTGTACAAATAGCCAATCTAGGGGGTGGGAAATTGTAAGCGGAGAAGTTATTATTCGATTAGTACTACAAAATGCAAAAAGGGATATGGGTTGGCAGGTCAAGTTTTTTTAGGGCCTATTATGTGTATAGCCTTAACCTTTGTGTATACAAAGTGCTTCAAATATTTTCTTCTATACTAAGATAGAGCTTTTATATTTTAGGGTCCTAGTAGAATAATTTGTACAAAATATGGATCATATCAGTCCAGGTTTTGGTATAGTCTCCATATAAGTGTATATCCCGAATTTTAGCCATATTTTTCATACTAATTTCGGAAAATTTTGCTAATTTGAGATCTTGGTAAAAACCATCCTAACAAAAAATCCAGTAAAGAAAATCTAAAGTCGGGCGGGGCCGACTTTATGATACCCTACACCACTTTGCTAATTTAGTAGAGCTCCACGTAACAAATAAAAGATTTGATGGGAGGTTTTTATCATACACGCTATGCTTATAATTGTAATTTTAAGTTCAAAGGACTAAATATGCCGAAGCATTTGTATCTTTTAAATTCGGACTTGTATTGCCCATTTGGTGTAAAATTAATTTGAAATCAGATAAAGATATATATGGGAGCTATATCCAAATCTGGACCGATCTCGATAAAATTTGGCAAAGATATTTCTGAGCTGTATTTGATATATTTCCCTGAATATCGTTGTTACGGAGTGCATATTACAGCTGTGGGTAACAAATACAACAGATAGGATGAACAGTATATATGGGAGCTACAGCTATATCTGAACCGATCTTCACCAAATTTGGCATACCAGCTTCTATACTCAATTCGGTCGCAAGTGCCAATTTCCATCCCATTTGGACAAATATTAGACGTTTGGTGTACAATAAAATGTAAATCGGACAAAGTTATATATGGGAGCTATATCCAAATCTGAACCGATTTCGATAAAATTTAGCAAAATTATTTCAGAGCTGCATTTGATATATTTCCCCAAATATTATTGTTACAGAGTGCATATTACGGCTGCGGAGGACAAAAATAACAAATCGGATGAACAATATATATGGGAGCTATAGCTATATCTGGACCGATTTCGATCAATTTTGGCGTACTTATTTTCAGGCATAATTTGGTTGTATGTACAAAATTCCATACTATTTGGGCTGATATTACACGTTTGGTGCACAATAAAAGGCAAATCGGACGAAGATATATATGGGAGCTATATCTATTTTTTCATCGATTTTCTCCAATTTCAATAGGGTTCGTCATTGAGCCAAACAAATGTTTTTTTGGAAAATTTCAACTCAATCGGATAATAAATGCGAGCTGCATTTTGTTTACAAGAATACATGGACAGACGGACGGACAGACGGACTGACATGCATAAATCAACTCAGAAAGTGATTCTATGGAGATCGTCCACAGTAACTATGGGTCTATCTCGCTTCCTTCTCCATGTTACAAACAAATGCACAAAGACATCATACCCTTACCACTATGTGGTGTAGGGTATAATTATCAATATGGAGTGTTTCTAAGGGTTTCTAAGGGGAAAATTTTCTGTTCGCAGAAAAATGTCAATGTAGGTAAATTTTTTGAAGAAGCATCTATGTATAGGTACCTCCCAATAGAGAACCATCTTACAGAAAAATAGGTATTTAATTTGGTATAGTCTCCATATAACGGTACCTCCATTGTCCACGTTCCCAACCAATATCACCACAGCGGGTCGAAGGATACAAATAGTGTCCTAGCAATTTTCAATAAATAAACATAGATATATAAAAAAATGAAACTTTTTGTATGGAACAAGATATCCTGCAGATGGCAGTCACTGCTTTGATGGCACACACACGATATTTTATAGACATATTCAATGCCCGTTTTCCATATTTGGTGCGGTATTTTATTAGCACAGCGTTCAATTTCCTCTTTTAAGGCTTGAGTCGTCGACGGCTTATTGGCGATCTATCCCATCTTCACAACAGATCTTGTGATGGTACAAATATTAAATTATTATTAAATATTAAAATATGTAGCAGTGTTAGGTCAGGTGGTATAATAGACAATATTGGCCTACTCTTTCTAGTACAAAGCCCAAAAATGTGGAATATCATAACTCTTATGGTCCGATCTATACCATACCAGACCTAAAATTGGTTGAAATATTTGGGTATGCGAAATCTGAATATAATCAAAATTTGAAGATAATAGGAGAGGTATCATAATAAGTGATCTGAGTGACCCTCGGCATCCATATGGCTGAGGATAAAAAATATTGTATATCCTAAAAAATAATAAATTTTTTTTGACAATTTAAGCACTTTTCCCAAAATCGCTGTTTCTCTTTGTCCAAAAGCCAATCTGGGCGGTGGAAAATTCTGAATGGGTTTGGAAAGAGTTTCGGATTCTTTAGCCACATATTTATACACTTAGCTATATGACTAGTGATGGTATATATCATTTGCCTCATCAAAATAACTGTTTTAGACCCTAGGCCTCTTTGAACCAAATCCTTTTCAGGACATTTGGAGTCGATTTAGCGATGTCCGTACGTCCCTCTGTCTGGCTGCCTAGTGCGCACGATAATTCTCGAAGGGAGTATACGATTTGTTCCAACCTTGGTACATCGTGATATTATTATCAAACTTTGATCGAGTTCGGTCCACCTCTTCTGGTACCTCCCCCACAAAAGGTCAATATTTTCAAAAAAAAAAAAATGTTTTACTGAGCAGAAAGAGAAATGTTAATCCAAATTTGCTCCAACTTTGCGAATCATAATATTTGCGTCAGTGCTAGGTCAGGTGCGAAAATGGACAGTTTCGGTCCATTCCACCAAATACCTACCCCCAAAGGATCAATATTTTGAATAAAAATGTGATGTAAGAGTCCGATTTTCTTACAATTACAAATATCAAAATATTTTTAATTGGTCCAAGGTCTGGTGCAGAGATGGAATATATCGGTGCACTCCATCCGGTACCTCCCCCAAAAAGGATCAAAATTTTGCATATCCATGATGCTCACAAAAACCCGAATTTTTAACATGCGATTCCATTCAGACTTGGACATCTCAAAATTTTATATTTCTGTTATAAAGATGTTAGAGATCGGACCATTTCTTCTGGTATCTCCCCCACATAGGTTTAAAGATTTGGAAAAACAAAACGCTCAAAAAGGGTGAAATAAGCATCAAACTCTCTTCAAAGTTCACACATGCAAACACTTTTGTTAACACAGGATCTATTGTGAAGATAATATGTCTGCGAAACCCATCTGGCACCTAACCAACAAAGAGTCACAATTTTCAATATTAGTTTCTGCCATAACTTGCGAAAAAAAAGTCGGCGATTCATTACAACTTGTTATATCTAAATATTTCTCTTAACCAGAAATGTGATATGAATATGATTTCGAATAAAATTGGATATAAATGTTCGATTTCCCTTAAATTAGATACCAATATTTTTTACTCCTTCGGAACCTCCCCCATAAAGGGTCAACAGTTTGAATAATCATAACTCAAGGCTGGGGGTACACATCTGTCGGCAAAACCGACTGCTACTATTTTACTTCTTATTATTAAGTTTGCTGAAGACAATATATCTCTAAAATCTAAGGTTTTCAAAGAATCTTGGTTCGAAAATATAAACAATCATTTTTTTTTGTTTATTGTGAAATTTATGATTCAAAGCTACCAACGGCCACTACCTACCTGATTGATAATTATTTAAAAAACTCCTATAGGAGGAGAGGAGGATCAATCATTTGAACATCTCCTGTATTGCTGGCCTGTAAAACTTGAAACATTTTTGCAAACAAATTTCTGATTCAAATGCAGCATTTGTTTCAAGTAGAAAATACATATCAAATCTTCTTGTTGCCATTCAACAACCTAAAAACAAGACCCCTTGAAATTTCAAATAAATTATGTTTATGTAAAAAGTTATTTTAAACAATTTGCTCAAAATAAATAAAACAAAATTCCCTTTAATGAATGTGGAGCCAGCCAGCAAACAACTACAGAAGCGGAGGAAAACGAAAAAAAAACTTTGATGATGGAGACGTTTTCTTTCATTGCCATACTGCGACGACGTAGAGCTACCGTATTTGGTTTGTTTTCAATTGGTTGCGTTGTTGTTGCTGCTGTTGCTTGCCAGCCATTGCTATTTTTCTTTAATGTTTATGATAAACATTTAATTTTCTGGTTTTTCATTTTTTTTTTGTTTAACAAAAAACGAAAAATTGTAATAACCATTAACACTCTCTGTGAATAGTTGGGAAGGCGAGGTCTATTGCCGGCTGGCCATGCCATCCATGCCTTGTATATTTTTGTGGTATTAACTGGTCTGGCCATGTGTATCGGTCGAGTTTACTCATTAGCAGCGTGCAACTTTGGCATTTGTTTTTGTTTCTATTGTTGGAGTTGTTTCTTTTCGGCCGCCAGTGGGTCTGTCTGTCCGTCTGCGTGTTGGATGTGCGAACAAATGAACGAACGAATATCGATGTTGTTTTTATGGTATTCTATTTGGTAATTAACTCTAATTATAATTATCATATAGCCGATACAACCAACTGATGGCTGAAGTTGGAGGGGTATGGAGAGGGAGAAAAAGCTTACACGAAACCTGCTGCAACAACAACAACAGCGAGTAGGAAAAATGCTCTATAATCTTAGCCATAATTCGAGCATGTTGTTTATTTGACTTGTCTGTGCAAGCGGCTATTTAGCCGCTTTTTTATGCGTTTATTGTTATTGTTATAAATGCGGTATAATTTGGTTAGATGGATGGATCAATGAATGGACAGACGGACAGATTGATGGTTATAGGTATGGTTGATTGCAGTGTTTGCTTGGGTCTGGGGAAGTGTAATTTATTTGTACCCCTCCTACTTCGTTCGCCCGCCAAAGGCCTTTGATTGATTATGAAATATTCAATGTAACGTAAATTTCTGTGTAAGTATACCCCCAATGCATAATGTAATGTTTTTCGGAGTTTATTTATTTTGAAGTTTTAGTTGTAAAAGTAATGGCGGTATTGGGTGTTGTTTACCATTCTTGTTTATTAGTTCGTAGCGAGTAATGGGGAAAAACCTATACAAATTAGACAACAAGAAAAAGAAAATTAACAACGTATTTTCCACTTTGCTGATGAAAAATAGGAAACTTTTGGGGAGTGTTGGCAATAAAGTTGGTGTTGATTCAAATTCAATTTGGATTCAAAGATGATTTTTTTTTCAATAATCGGAATAGATTTCCTTGGTGAGTGTGTATTTTTTGTATGTAGTGTATTCGGTAAAATTAAGTATACCAATACAAGGATTATTTTGGTTAAAATAAATAAAACTACGAAGATTATTTTGGTCAAAAATGTCGATCCTCAATCGAGCCAGCCAAGGGGATCACATCAAGTCAAAATATTTTACAAAATTATTTATCATGAAATTCGAAGTCCTAGAAAACCTCAAAGTGTAAATCGAACCCAAACGCCAGGAATAAATGTTAGGATTTCAAGAATTTTGAGTATATGCAAAATTCTCCCACAAAATTTTATTTTAGAAGGACAACGTCAAAAATAAAAATATTCTTCATCAAATTTCAATATAAGTCATCCAACGAAAGAAATATCTATTTCTCTTATATTTTATGCAAATATTTGCAAAAACGTCGAGTTAAGGCATGAAAATAAAGTAAAATTACGCTACACCCATTTCGCTGCACTTGTCGATTTTTCGAACAATAAAGAAGCACTTTTAAAAAAAAAAATGCATGAAAAGGATAAAATTTTAAACAAATTTTTGTGTAGCTTGTAAGAGTCATATGTCAGTAATTAAACACCTCCACACAAAATATCTCCCTCCCCCCCGAAAACACCCCCTCCCCATTAATGGTAGGGGATATTTCTGAAACCTAAATTTTTGGATACTTTTTAAATTAATTTTAAACCAGTAAGGAAAGGTCAATAGTCGGGTGGACCGTCTATATGATGCCCTACACCACAATGGGTATTTAGTAGAACTCCCGTAACACAAAAGTTTATATTGGGAATTTATGTGAAGTAGATCATACCAACTATGAACCAACCAAGTAACATTGCGGTATAGTGCATGATATGACTTCGATAAGGATTATATTAAAGACATTTTTATTGGAGCAATAGATATAGCGGACCGAGTTTCAGCAAATGGAAAAATTCGGTTGCATATGAAAAACTCTATTCAATTTGGGCTGATATTACAAATATGGTGAGCAATAACCGTAAAATCGCATGAAGATGTATATCGAAGCTATATATATTCTCATTGTTGTGGAGTGCATATTACGCATATGGGGGACTTTATCTGAACCAATTTTCACCGAATTTGAAGTACTCGTTTCTAGGCTAAGTTTCGTTGGAATTGCCAAAAATTCAGTCCATTTAGGCTGCTATTAGCTATTTGGTGAACAATAAGCCTGATATCGGATAAAGGTATATATATGGGTGCTATATCCAAATCTTATCCGATATTGATAAAATTTAACAGAGGTATTTTTGAGCTCCATAAGTTACATGGTACCAAATATCATTCTTGTAAAAGCTTATTACGTATGTGAGGGACTTAAAACGGTAAATCGGACGGAACATTTATATGAAAGCTATAGCATTATCTGAACCGATTTTCTTCTTCCAAATTTTATGTACTTACCTCTAGACTGAATTCGGTCGGATGTGCCAAAACTTAGGTCATTAGGACTTATATTGGCCATTTGTTCAGAAGCGTACAAAAGCATTTTGGTGAGAATTATCCAGAAAAAAAATTGTTCGTGATGGAATTCAAGCGTGATAGTGAGATTTCTTTATATTTGGCTAGAAAACCACAAATGGCTATCGTAAGAGCTCTCCACCATTTAAATGTGAATAAATCTTTTGTGTCTCGTACCATCGCTCGTTACCGTGATACTGGTAGCGTAGCCCGACGTCAATAAAGTTGACGGAAGAAAACAGCAACATCAGCAGAAATGGTTCGAAAAGTAAAGAAGCGACTTGATCGAAACCCGCGTCGCAGTGGCCGAAAAATGGCCCGTGGGCTGCACATATCGCAATATTCCATTCGGCAAATTTTGAAAACTGAGCTCGGGGTAAAGCCATTGCAATTCCAAAAAGCACAAACACTTACACCGCAAAAGAAAGCAAAAAGAGCTAAAGAGTGGATTCGCTTGGCCGAAAGTGTTGAACTGCCGAATTTGGTTTTCTCCTCTCCGATGAGAAAACATTAATTGTCCAGCAGTTTGTACACAAACAAAATGATTGTGTTTTCTTGCCAAAGAGGTCAGCTGAAAATGTGCATATTCGGTTGGCCACCAGAACTCAAGCGCCGGCCATGGTGATGGTGAGGGCCACCATAACAGCCGATGGTCGCTCTCCGCTCGTATTAATCGACCATCAAAAAAAAATGCCCAATATTATGGCGAAAATATTCTGGAGGGTGTATTAAAGCCTTGGGCACGCAAACATTTTCGCCGAAGACCTTGGACATTCCAACTATCGCACTCAGCACGCGCCACCCAAGAATGGTTACAAAATGAGGTTCCTCGCTTCATTTCCAGCGCACAATGGCCACCAAAAGATCCGGATACCAATCCGTTGGACTATTGTGTCTGGAGTATTTTGGAAAGCAAGGTTGGCACTAAAAAATATTAAAGTGTCGATCACCTCAAGCAAGCGCTTCACCGGGAATGGGCCAAAATACCGCAGAGCCTGTTCGAAGGCCATAATTGATGTCAAAGGTGGCCAATTCGAACAAATCTAAACTTATTCTAAAATTTGATTCTATTTCCGACAGTTTTGGCTTTCATTCAATAAAATTAAAAAAAAATGTGAACATTATGGCGTTTGTTTTTGTTGCAGTTTTTTTATCTCACCCGTACAGTCTATGACAGAGAATAGTCTATGTAGGTCCAGGTATCGTATAGGCCCCATATGTCAGTGCCTACCTATATTCGGTATTTTGATTATTTTAGGTAAAATATTCACCGAAATTGATTGAAATTTCGTATTTTAAGTTCCAGAAAATTGTCTATGGAGGTCCAGCTCTTCGTATAGCTCCGATATAACGGACATTGGACATTTGGAGTCGATCTAGCGATGTTCGTCCGTCTGTCTAGTTGATGGGCACGATATCTCTCGAAGGGAGTCTCCGATTTGATCCAAACCTGGTACATCGTAATATTATTATCAAACTTAGGTCGAGTTCGCAGATGGGCAATATCGGTCCACTTCTTTGGGAACCTCCCCAAAAAAGGTCAAAATTTCCAAAAAAAAGATCATCCGATTTTGTAAAAACTTATCAAATCCCGTTATTTTCGTCGGTGCTAGGTCAAGTGCAAGAATGAAAAATATCGGCCTACTCCCACAAATGGTCAAAATTTTGAATGTTTATAACTCATATAAAATGTGAAATAAGAGTCCGTTTGTCTTCAAATATTACACATCCCAATATTTCCGTCAGTGCTAGGTTAAGTGTGGAAATTGACAATTTCGACCCACTCTATTAAGTACCTCCCCCACAAAGGGACGAATTTTGGAATAATTAAAATTTATACAAAATGTAAAATAAGCGTTCGATTGTCTACTATATAGGACCACTCCTCTTAGTACCACTCCCACAAATCGTCAAAATTTTGAATAATTATATCTCTTATAAAATATGAAATAAACATCTGATTGTCTTTAAATTTCAAACATCGCAATATTTTCAAGAACTCAAAAGCTGGTGTGAAGATTGAATATATAGGACCACTCCTTCCGGTACCTCCCACACAACGGGTCAAAATTTTGAATATTTTATATATCATAAATTTATATATCATAAAAAAGCACACTATCCAATATTTTTATCAACTCAAGATATATTGCGAAAATCGTAGACATCGGCTTATTTTGTCTGGTACCTACCCTATAAAGATGTCAAAACTTTAAATAACAAAACGCTCACAGTAGCAAAAAAGCATTCGATTCTCTTTAATTTTCAGACATCCCAATATATTTACTAACGAAATATCTGGTGTAAAGATGGGGTATATCGGCCAACCGTTCCTGGTACCTCCCTCATAGGGAGTCACAATTTTCAGAATTTATACCTGTCAAAACTTACGAAACAAATTAACAATGCTTTTCTATAAATAACTCTCAACCAAAGATCTTCTTCCCACTCCTTCTAGTATCTAAAGGGTCACTCATGACGCTAGGCTGAGGATATATATCTGATACTTTTTAACTTTTTTTACTGGTTCTTTATTAACGACAGACCGTCCTCTTTATTGCGAAATAAACATCCGCATTTTTTATTTAAGTACTAAAATAACTCATCTGAGTTTTTGATGTTCTCTTCAAATATAAGTTATATAATTGATATATTTAATTTTCAGTAGAATTGATTTTTCTGAAAAAAATAAAAAATAATCCTCTGTGAAGCATATGTGGAAACCAAAAAGTCTCAATGAGAACGAACTAAGAATATCTTGAAGAAACTATTTTAAGTTCTTTACAAACTACGTTAACAGCCTTAACCCTTTTTAACCCCGCAAGGTGTAACTAACATTCATTATTTTATAATGGCATTAAATTTAATCGAAAATGCTGGCCAAAGTGGAAACATTAACAAAGCGTTGGCTGTTATTATGTTTTGGCGAATGGGTTTTTTTTTCGTTTCGGCCTCTTTTTCGCCATGTTCTCTGCAACAAAGTCCGCTCATAGCAAAAAAAATGTACTAACAAGTATTTGCCCGAGCTAGTTTATTAGAATTGCCTGGTGTTGGGCCCGGGGCGATCTAATTAGTTAACAACGGAAATGGCAATAGCAACAAAAACAACATCGGCAGCAAACAGCAACAGCAATAACCAACTACAACAGCAACATTAAGAATAACACCAGCAATTACACCGGCATTAAAGGCGCCCATGGCAAAACATCTGCTAAGAATTACAGGTATCGGCTGACATGGTCATTTGCTGATTGTGCAAAAGGTGTAAAACTGTGTAAGACGCATTAATAGCAACAATGGTGGCAATACCGAAAAGAAAAACAAATGCCAGATCAAATTGGTAACAAAACAATGTAGAACTAATACGGCAAATGTGGGACTTTGCATTGAAGAATGAGGAACCAGCCTAAATACCCACCACACACGCAAACACATCTGATAAATGCCGTTAATAGTATTATGCCGGGACTAACGTGGCTATGAGCTTGCTCGCTAGGTAGGTAATGGACAATACTATGTTTTGCACAGTCCTTGGGTGAAATGAGCAAGCGGCTTAGTGGTTGGCGGCAGGTATTAAGCATAACTTTGTTAGAAGAGAGGGGAGGTGAAGGTGAGGAACAAATTTTGTTTTTAACAAAATCTACAATCTCACACATTCCCGCTATCTTATTTTCTTCCTAGAATAATATTTATTTTTTGGTAATTTCCTTTCGAATATATTTACCTCAATTTACCCCTAGATTAAATCACATACCAACCCTGGCACTCACATGTCTTGTGGAAATTTACAGGTGGAACTGTTGGCTTCTTTGTAAATTCCCAACACGTTGTGACAACAACAAGCGCATACCCGCATTGATGAGTTTTGAATTGAAAATCAATCATACTTTTCATATCCGCATGCAGGCAGAGCCCGCCAGGCCGTCAGCCAGCAATAGAAATGTTCCATATCAGTAAATGTGTAAAACGCTAACGCTTCATTCGACTCGCCATCAGACATTAATGCCACTTCTTTAGGGTTAATTTCCAATGCATGTTCGCTTAATTACGGAACGGAATTCAACACCAACTGTCTAACAAATACTAATGAGTTTTTCCAACTGCGGGTAAACACGTACAAGCATGCATACATAGTCTTCAAATTGGCTTTTTCGTTTGCACGCGTGTGCATGTGTGTGTGTGTGTGTGTGTGAATGCCAAATGCGAAACATAATGAAAGGGTAGCATGAAAGGTAATTCGTCGTTATAGACAGACAGATAGACAGATAGACATTCGAAACATTCATTAATTTATTTGGCGGTCCCGTTCCACGGTAACCAACCGGATATTAGAAAATTTAACGATGTTCTAATATTAACCTCTCCAAAAAAAGAGCTCTTAATTGGAAATGTGTGCTTACACACATACATACATACGCATTTGAAATGTGCAACGTAATTATGGAAAAGGGTGTGATTTCCTTTGCAGGTGAATTGTGACTAATTATTATGTTGGTTAATACCGGGTCTCTGCAAAAAAAAAATAAAAAAAAAACGTCGACTTTAAAAGCTCCCTTGTTGTTTGGAACCAAATATCAGCAATATTGCGAAGAACCTATCTAAACTTTCGAAAATTTCAAAAAAATATGGAAATGGGAGAATTTTCTCCCACTCTTTGGGTTACTTTTGCGATGCAAAAATTCAAAATGCCGATGTATTTCTGTTCGATTTTAAGCCCTATCAAGTTATTCCTGTAATTATTTTATACCCTCCACCATACATAGTATGGAGGGTATATTAAGTTCAGCATGCCGTTTGTAATTCATCGACATAATAATTTTAGACCCAACAAAGTATATATATAACAAAGTATATAATTCTAAGACGATTTAGCCCTGTCCGTCTACTGTAATCACGCTACAGTCAAAATGAATTAAGATAGGAAGCTAAAATTTTCCACAGATCTATATTTTCTCTGCAGGCAGGTCATACCACCCGATATAAGGTATTTTGATGACTTTAGCCACATTTTCCAATGGAATTGTCTGAAAATCCACGCAAGGAGTTCTTTCTGAGTACTTTACCCTCTGGAAGGGAATTTTTATATAGGTCCACGATATCGTACAGACCCCATACAACGGTACCCCCTGATATTCGGTATTTCGATGATTTTAGCCACATTTTTCAATGAAATTGTCTGAAAATAAAAACAAGGAGTTCCTTTTTAATGCGTTACCCTCTGCGAAGAGAATTGTCTATATAAGTCTACGATATCATATAGCCCCCTTACACGGCACCCCTATATTCTGTATTTTGATGATTGTAGCCAAACTTTTCAATAAAATTGTTTGAAAACCCACATAAGTATTTCCTTATGAGTACTTCATCCCCTGGAAGATTATTGTCTATATATGTCCAAGATATTGTTTATCCCCAATATAACGGTACCTCCCTATATTCGGTATTTCGATGATTTTAGCAATATTTTTCAATGAAATTGTCTAAAAATTCATACTTGAAGTTCTGTCCAAGCACTTTACTTCCTGAAAGAGAAATATCTATATCATTCCAAATGGTGGAGGGTATTCAAAGTTCGGCCCGGGCGAACTTACTACATTTTTACTTGTTAATGTTACAATGAAGCCTATAACGTCATTGACTTTAATGATTGTTTTTATATCCTCCACCATTCTATGGAAGGTATATTAACTTTGTCATTCCGTTTGTATATATATTCTGGAACAGCGTAAAATTTTAAATTCGTATAGCTGCCATATAACGGTACCTGCCGATATTCGGTATTTTCACGATTTCAGCGACATTATTTACCGGAATTAGTTCAAATTTCGTATTTGAAGTTCGTAGTGAGTACTACAGCCTATGACAAACATTTTTGTATGCAGGTCCACGTCTTCGTATAGCACCCATATAACAGTTTTCATTTAAGTGGTACTTCGCGGATTTTTTTTAAATTTTCAAGTCCTTCCAAATGGTGGAGGGTATTTAAATTTCGTCCCAACCGAACATACCTGCTTTTTTAAATGTTTTATGTCAAAAAGAGTAATTAGTTACATATTTTGAGTTTGGAAAAAAATGACGGAGAATTTTTCTTTTATTTAAGTTTTTATCAGTCGCACAGAACTCTGAAGCTTTACCATTAGAACGAATTCCACAAATTGTTCTATTTTCATAAGTAAAATTAGTAAATTTAGGAGGCAGGAGGTAATGACACCCAAATACCTTCTACATTACGAGTAAGCCAAACAATTATGAGTTTTTCCCATCAAACGTCGAGATAAAATAACATACAGATTGAGGTGATAAAACTGCAACCGACTTCAGACTGCTGTCATTTCTAAGCCACTCGTCCGACAGCTGTTAAAATTATTCCAGTGACAGCTTATTATATTATTAACAACCGTACAAAAGCATTTTGGTGAGAATTTTCCAGAAAAAAAGTTATTCGTGATGGAACTCAAGCGTGATAGTGTGATTTCTTTATATTTGGCTGGAAAACCACAAGTGGCTATCGTTAGAGCACTCCAGCATTTAAATGTGAATAAATCTTTTGTGTCTCGTACCATCGCTCGTTGCCGTGATACTAGTAGCGTAGTCCGACGTCAAGGAAGAGGACGGAAGAAAACAGCAACATCAGCAGAAGTGGTTCGAAAAGTAAAGAAGCGACTTGATCGAAATCCGCGTTGCAGTGGCCGAAAACTGGCTCGTGAGCTGAACATATCGCAATATTCCATTCGGCAAATATTTAAAAATGAGCTCGGGGTAAAGCCATTGAAATTCTAAAAAGTCCAAGAACTTACACCTCAACGGAAGGAAAATAGACTCAAAAGAGCTAAAGAGTTACTTCGCTTGGCCGAAAGTGGTGAACTGCCGAATTTGGTTTTCTTCTCTCCGATGAGAAAACATTCGTTGTCCAGCAGTTTGTAAACAAACAAAATGATCGTGTTTACTTGTAAAAGTGGTCAGCTGAAAATGTGCACCTTCGGTGGCCACCAGAACTCAAGCGCCGGCCATGGTGATGGTGTGGGCCGCCATAACAGCTGATGGTCGCTCTCCGCTCGTATTAATGGACCGTGGCATCAAAATAAATGCCGAATATATTCTGGAGGGTGTATTAAAGCCTTGGGCACGCACACATTTTGGCCGCAGACCTTGGACATCCCAACAGGACTCAGCACCATCGCACTCAGCACGCGCCACCAAGAATGGTAACAAAATGAGGTTCCTCGCTTCATTTCCAACGCACAATGGCCACCAAAATCTCCGGATACCAATCCGTTGGACTATTGTGTCTGGAGTATTTTGGAAAACAAGGTTGGCACTAAAAAATACCCAGGTGTCGACCACCTCAAGCAAGCGCTTCGCCGGGAATGGGCCAAAATACCGCTGACCAACATACGGTTTCATTTGCCGTTTGAAGGCCATAATTCGTGCCAAAGGTGACCAATTCGATAAAAATCTAAACTTATTCTAAAATTTGATGCTATTTCCGAAAATTTTTGCTTACATTCAATAAAATTTAGAAACATATGTAAAAATTATGGAGTTTGACTTTGTTGCAGTTTTTTTATCTCACCCTGTATATGGGGCTTTAGGAAAACACGGACCTATGTAATCATTTATCTGGCAGAAAAAGCGGCGCCTATTACGAACTCCTAATACCATGTTTGAGATGATAAATTGAAAAAATGAAGCTAAAATCCTCAAAATACGGAATATTGGGAGGGGTCAGATCGTTATATAGGGATCATACGAATGCCCCCACATAACGATATGGTACCTCCCAATATTTCGTATCAAACTCCAATTTTTTCATATTCTGATCTATTTAATTTAAAACTGAAAATCCCTTTCAAATCGTTAGATAATACAGGTAATGTTTTTAAAATATCGCAAAGTGGGCGACATTGATATATGGGGGCTATACACACAAGTGAACCTACATAGATCTATTTATTGATATTATCCGGTATTTCGGTAACCGACATTTGCCTGAATTTTTTAAACATCATAATCGTCCATAATATTTTCAAGAAATTCTAAAAATGACCCTCTAAGAAGTGTAATCTAAAAAATGGTTCTAACCACTAAGATTGTGTGATCGGGGGGGGGGGGGTTGGTAAATTGTCCATACCAGATATACATAACTAGCAATAAAATTTTATATAAAATAAACTATTTCAAATGAAATGCAACCCAAGTTAATTATTCGCCCCTATTTAAAATGAAATTTCTCAAGAAAACGAATGTTGCAATGGATTTCCCGCATTAAAGGCAGCCAATTGTCTCCATACCTAAGCACTTAGACAATTCATAAGAAAAAGTCACAGAGCAGAAATATGAGGGCATATGCAAGCATTCACTCAAAGTAACACTCGAAGAAAAGCAATTGTCATTATTTTTTCTGCTTTCGTTGTTGTTGTTGTTGCTGCTGCTGCTGTTGTTTTTGTGTTGAATATTTGCCTTTGTTTTGTTTGAATATTTGCTTGACACTATAAGGTGCTTAAATATTTAAGTGGGCATACTTAACATATGGTGGGCATTCCCCTTCCTAAAAGTGCCACCACTCAAGACAACATTTACAACAATAACAAAAAAGAAAAAAAAAACAACGGCACCACCACGAACAACAACAGCAACAAAGTACCCCCAGCGCAAAAGTAGAAGAATCAAACAAGCAAGCGGGCAAAAAAGAGAAAACAACAATGCTTGACTGGTGTAAGAACAAGTATCTGCGAGCAGCCAGCTAAGGTAAGTAGGTGGTTTACAAGTACAACACTCAGAACAAATCTAAAACTTTTCTACTTCAAAAATTAAAGTGGAAGAGTAGTTGCACTTGTTTTATGGTCCGGATGCAGCCATGTGGATCTTGTCAGAGCAAAACAAATGGAATTTAATGGGATTTTTTTGGAGTTGGGCAAGGGGACGAATTTAACTGTGTGAGTCGTATTTTATGGCTGGCGATTAAGTCCGTCTGAGAGGGGTTGTAATTTTTATGTTTCGGAGTATTTAAATTAAAATTAGGGTGAAATACATGTTTTATTGGTCTGTCGAATTTTGAGAGGTGATTTCAAGCAATAAATGTGGGGTACCATAATGACAAAATAGTCTGAGGACCTAGAAAAAATGAAATGAAAAATGCAAATGAAAAAATGGATAATAATATTGTCACTGTACGTTTTACACCTTCAGTGAATTATTATGAAATTTTAAATTTTTATCGCAGTTCTTAATTAAATATTTACAAAAAATCCTCAATTATTTAGCCAGGGAGCCCATAATTCACGATTTACCGTCAGGACTTTAATCAGAGATATTTGGTTATGAAAAAATCACAAATGAAATAAATTATTGTCACATCCCTAATTTTTTGCCTCGAAAAAAAACGGAAATTTTCCAAAATATATTCCCGCGCGATAATTCTCGAAAGGAATATTCGATTTGGTAGAACGGTCAAATTTTTCTCAGAAAATAATTCACTAAATAGAACATGAACAGATCAACTAATTTTGTACAAACTCAGGTCAGGTGTGAAAATTGACAATGGGTCCCAATCCTCTACAAAGCGTTAAGAATTAAAATATTTTTGGAAATTCGTACTAAAAGGATACGAAAAGTCCTAAAATGTACTAAAAAGTTAATACTTTGTATTGGACAAATAGAATGAGCTAAAATTCTGAAATTTGGAATGAGAACCACTGATGGAATGCGGGATAGATGTGCCAAAAGATTTTTGTAAATTCGAGCTTTAAGATAACGAAAAGTTCTAAAATGATACTAAACTTCTAAAATTGTACAATTTGGTATTATTTGAACGGATAGAGCTAAAAGTGAATTTGGTGTGAGAATGAAAGTGAAAGTGTGTACTAACTGTGCGAAATTTTGTAAATGGTACATATATGGAGCAGTTTGGATTGAGTTGAACGGATGAAGCTGAAATTTTGAAATTATGTTGCCTTTGGTGGTAGTTTTGTAAAGAAGTTTTGGAAATGTGTACTACAAGTGTACGAAAAGTACAAAAAAGTACTGCATATGTACAAAATAATACTATGCATGTAGCCTGGTCTTCTGAACGTGGTTTCGGAAATGTGTACCACAATTGTACGAAAAGTACTGATTGGTACTATATTTGACAATAGGTGAGAAGGTAGAGATAAAATTCTGTAATTTAATATTTGGATTTCTGAAATTGCAATTATATATTGGGGTCCCTGTTAGTGGTAGGTTTGTGGTAAAGAAGTGGTTTTGAAAATGTGAACTATAAGTGCAGGAAAAGTACTGAATAGTACTATATTTAGTACAATTTGGATATGGGTGAACAGTAAGTGCTTGAAATCTGAAATTTGGTATTAGGGTCTCAGTTCATGTGTATCCTGGACATATGGAGGTGGTCTCGGTGGTAGTGGTCTTTCGGAAACTGTACGAAAAGTACTAAATGGTACTAAATAGATAGAGATAAAGAGAAATTTGATATTCAGATTACTGATGATATATGTGTTTGAGATTTGGCGGTGGTTTGGAAATGCGTCCTATATTTGTACGAAAAGTACTAAATAGTACTAAATTTTGTATCAGGTGCAGAAATAAAGGTGGTATCCTCAAATACGATGTAGATGTCACTGTTGGTGTCTATGGTTAAGATATGGCGGGGGTTTGGATATATGTCCTATATTTGTAACTAAAGTACTAAGTGGTACTAATTTGGGTATTGGGTGAAGGAATAGACTCGGAATCCTGATATTGGTCGTAGATGCCACATTTGGTGTCCGCGGTAAAGATATGGCGGTGATTTGGAAATATTGAGTAAAGGAATTAAGCTGGAAATATAGGAATTTCAAATTCGAATCTATTCAACTTTAAAATAGAAATCCCCCTCCAATCGAAAAATAATACAGCTAATGTCTTCAAAATATCACAAAGTGGGCGACCTATACTTGTATGAAGAGTGAGTGAAGGAATAGGGATGGAATCCTCAAATTCTATGTAGATGTCACTGTTGGTGTCTATGGTTAAGATGTTGAAGTGGTTTTTCAAATGTGTACTATAATTGTTCGAAAAGTACCATATATAGTACTAAATTTGATATTGGGTGAAGGAATAGACTTGAAGTCCTGATATTTGTCGTAGATGCCACGTTTAGCGTCTGTTGTAAAAATATGGCGGAGGCTTGGAAAAGTGTGCTAAATTTGTACTAAGTGGTACTAATTTAGGTATTGACTGGAGGAATAAAGCTGAAACCTATACATTTGATATTGAGGTATCTCTCTGTATCTGGAATTGCATTATGTAGGTGGTTTTGGAATTGCGTACTATAATTGTTCGAAAACTACTAAGAGGTACTAAATTGGGTATTAGGTGAAGGGATAAAGCTGGCACCTTGAAATTTGATATGAACCTCACTGTTGGTGTCTGTGGTTGAGGGGAGCAGATGATTGTAGATGTGCATACTTTAATTGTACTAAATGGTACTACATTTGGTAATGGGTGAAATTAGCTCACAATCCTGAAAATGCGCATTTTAACTGTACGAGAAGAACTAAATGCTTCGAAATTCGGTATTGGGTGAAGGGATGGAACTGAAATCCTAAAATTTGATTTGAATGTCACAGTTGGTGTCTGTAGTTAAGAGAAGAAGTTGCTTTTGGAAATTCGTACCATAAACGTACGAAAAGTTCAAAATGCCACAAAATTTAAAATTTTCAGGTGGAATTTTCCCAGTCCAAGTAGCGGACACTTGCTTATACTACATATTGTTCATTCCATGCACTGTTAATTAAAATCCATTCGATGAAAAATGTTCAAGCAATCCTTTGCCCCGCCTCTCTACACTGATACAACACATACACAACCAATCCCACGAACACTTTACAGCCATGAAAAACTAATCGATAACCTGCCTTGCCTTCTCATTTATAAATTATCCCGATCTACTTGCAAAGTCTTATCAATAAAGTAGTACTGCACGAAATGAAACGAAACGAAAAAAAAAACTAAGCAATCCTTGAAGTAATTTATCGCCAGTTGTTCAGGGTTTTCCCAGAAACCGAGTGGAAATAAATGTGAATAAAGTCAAACTAATTTTGAAGCGACTACAAATCCCTAAAGCAATTTGACACAACATATAGAAAATAACATTAATCAAAAGTAATTTATTTTACTTCATCATTTACACTAACCCTCAGCCAGGCAGTCAGTCAGCCAGGCAACCATGGTCAGAGGAAAAGAAGGAAAAAAACATCCATGGCAATAATAAAGCAAGCACCATATGGTTATTGCATTAGTTCCAATTCATTCTACGTCCCTTGCTCTCTCGCCTCACTGTGTGGCTGCCTCAATTCCCTGATTATCCTTTAACGGAATAAATGAAATAAGCACGAACACCAATACCAATACCTCGACATGCTGTCCATGTTCATTCTTTCGCCCCCGTTGGCATTCATCTTCGTTTTTATTTAATTTAAAACATTTGCCAAAGGAAATGAGTTCAAAGTAAAATCGTCTTGGCCCAGCAAGGGCGTCAAATACACACACACACACATACACTTTCGTAGTTGTTGTTATCCGAGAGGATGGAGGTGTGGCGTGTGGTGGCAGGGCAACATGAGTTCATGTCGTCGTTCATGGACTGGTAAATGATGCATCACATCTTTTAAATGAGCTCATGTTGTGCACACTCTCGTTTTGTTTTTGTGCCACTATTAACGGCCACTATCGGCATTCTAGGAAACATATTAAGGACACACGCATTGGAATAGTTTCAAGGATTTTAATGTAAAGAGATTTTTTTTGTATTTGAAATGCTTGGTGTGTTTTTGTCACTTGAACTGTCAGGGAAAGTAAGATATTTGTCATGATCTTAGTATTGGGTATTTTTTGGGAAATAATATGTTTTTTTTTTTCAAGTTTAAATAGGAGATTGATTATATTTATAAAATGGGACTGTTGTACTCCGAGATGATTCAAAGTCTCCAAAGGAAGTATATATACAAAATTGGAAAGACCTGAGATTTTGTTTTTCTTTTTTCAAACAAGTCAATATTTACCATTTCGTGTCTGACCCAAGGTAGAACATAGAACGTAGTTATGCAATTTTATGTTCACATTTTTTCAGAATCTTATGTAGTCAAATCTCATTTTCAAAAAAAAAAAAAAAAAAAAAAATATTATTATTCTATTGTATATCTCTCGAACGAATCGAGATTGAAGGCTAGGATTTTGCACACCTGGTATTTTGCCAGTAGGCCGGTTTATTTCGTAAATGGGCCATGTCGGTACACCTTTCCGTGTAGAAAAGGTTTATAAATAGCCCCATATGTTCGATATTTTGATGATTTTAGCGACATTATTCACCGGAATTGTTTAAAATGTCGTATTTGAAGATCTTAATGGGTACTACAGCCTATCACAAAAAAATTATATAGGCAACCCCCCAATATAACGGTATTTCGTATTTTTATGATTTTAGAGACATTTTGTTTCAAAATTCGTATTTAAAGTTCGTAATGGATACTGCAGCCTATGACAAAAAAAATGGGTACGCAGGTCCGGGTCTTCGTATAGCCCCCCTATATAAGGGTACATGCCAATGTTCGGTATTTTAATTATTTTAACTACATTTTTTACCGAAATTGTTTCAAAATTCTTATTTATGTTCAGAATCGGTATTGCAGCCTATGACAAAGTTTACTTATGCAGGACCAAATTTTCGTATAGCACCCATTTAGAGTGGTTTCATTTGAGAGGTATTTTTTCGACAGAATTTTTTTTGAAATTTTTTAAAATTCCTTCAAAATGGTTAAGGGTATTAGTTCGGTCCGGCCGAACTTAACTATTGTTTTACTTGTCACACATGACCCAATACTGATAAAAATATTGAAATGGGCAAAACTTAAAATAAAATCCACTTTATAACTGTTTTCTAATTTTATGCGAATAATTGTTTATCAAAATTTTAAACTTTTGTGGGGTCCAGAAGGAGTGGACCAATAAATTCTATATTCACATCAGATCTGTACTTGAGCGAAATATTTAGATACACGAAATTTGAAAAGAACCGCGAACTTGTTTCGCAATATATGAAAGGCATAGATATTGAAAATTCTGGCCCTTTGTGGGGCCGAAGGGTTGGGCCGATATATATCATCTTCACACCAGATCTAGTGTTAGAGAAAATATTGGGACGAATCGGATAATCATTTTGCGTTTTATGAGCATTTCGGTTATTCAAAATGTTAACCCCTGGGTCGGGGAGGTACCGGGAGAAGTGGACCGATATATCCCATCTTCATAGCATGCTTGGGATGGGAGAAATTCGAGGAGAGGTGGATGCTTATTTCACATTTTATAAAATGTAGAATTATTTAAAATTTTGACTTGTTGTGGGGGAGATACCAGCAGGAGTGGTCCGATATATTCCATCTTCCCACCTGATCTTCTGTAAGTAGAAATATTTGAATGAGTCAAGTTTCGAAAAAATCAAACGCTTATTTCGCATTCTATGAGCATTTTTGTTATTCAAGATTTTGACCTCTTTGTAGGGGAGGAAGTTAAGGAGTGGGCCGATACATTCCACCTTAAAACCAGATCTTGTGTCAGTCAAAATATTGGAATTTGAGAAATTTGAAGAGACTTGACTAGGAAAACTAAAATATGAAACACCGTTTCAATATTTCTATATACTATACAACTAAGAAATTTAGTTGGAACTTAATATATTTGTTGGATCTTTGAAATGATTTCAAATACCGTGGAAGTGGACGTCTACGGAAAACACCTTTTAAATTTTCAGTGTGAGATAATTTTACATTTTTAATTTCACACTACAAAATATTCTACAATGTCATTTTTAACATTTTTACAATCTCAATTTTTTTTTAATCTAATATTACTTAAATTCAATTACAACAGCCATCTGTCTCCAACTGCATAGTCGTGTAAATTCTTATCATGTAAATATCTACATTTTGTATACTGCAATAATATATTAACAGTTTTCAAACTGGAACTAACTAAAGTTAATTTACAAACTATAAAGTATTGACTTGACACAGAAAAACAAAATAACAAATTTGATAGAAACGAAACATGAAAAATCTAGTTTTAGTTGTATGAACATGGAGCCCAGAGAGACAGCCTGTCCTCCCTCACCGCTTCGAAGGAGAATGAATGTGAAACACCCATTTGTATGTTTATCACGACAACGAGCGTTGTCATCTCTATTTTCAAGTAAATGAGTTTTCCAACTTGTCGTCGTAAGCGATGATGATGTTGATGGTGATGGCAAAAGTTGTTCCAAAATAACCCGATTCCATTCACTTTGAGTGTGTCCGTCCGGTTGTTCCACCTTATCGATCGATATTGGTGCCTATTTCACATTTTTTTGTTGATATTTTATTTCAAACACGATTTGAACAACAAAACAGCAACAACGACAACACCATCAAAGAAACATTCTCATGAAAGTAAACAACTTCAGTCAGTCATCGATAGCTTGTTATATTTATTGCCTGAAATTGGAAATTTAAGTATTGTGTGTTTTTGTTTTTTATTTTTCTGTTCTTAGGACTTGTCCTGAATTTAATCAAATCGTATCGAACATTCTCAACAATAAACAACTTGAAATTGTGTTCAAATTAAAAAGAACATGTGTTTCGGGGTGTATTGTCGCTCGTATCGCCGCCGTCATATCACGGCAACAACGTCCCTTGGTCTGGTGACATTGCCTTGATGTTTGCACCAAAAAGGCATGATTAAAAATTTTATTTTTCAACTTTGCTTTTTTTCTTTTTTGAGGAGACCTGCAATCGGAAATGAAATGTTTTGCCTCATTTTGTTAATTATCTTGTCAGAGTCATCTCAGAGAGAATGGGGAGACAGCTTGTTATTTGTAAGCGTCCAACACTTGTCAATGCGATTTGATATGATAAATTTTTCAAAAAAAAAAAAAAGAAAAAAAAACAAAAAAATATTTCGATTTGAAAGATAGAAAATCTCGGCAATCAATGACGCACAGAAAAATAATAAATTTATATTTTTTCGATGACATGACAGCAATGGGCAAAGTAATGTGCCAAGGCATAAAAAAGATTTAAGTACCATACTCGAAAAGATTAAAAATTATCAATATGGGAATGTTGCGATGTTTCTATAGATACTAAAGACCCAATGGCAAATCAGTTAAAATATTTACCTTGGATTTTTAAGAAGGAACGATTTTTGTTACCATTAAATTTAAAATGGGCTGTCCAACAGGTTTGGACCTTTTGTTGTATGTTTGGACGTATAAAATCATTCGACAATTCTGAGCAGAAATCGGTTGGAAGGTCGGTATAACATTGTTTTCAGTTACTAAATCTGAACGACTTCAGTTCAGAAGTCGTAAAAATTGGCCCTTTTAAATACAACAATTTGGTCATACTATTATTTTTAAAAGGTCGTGTCCAACACGTTGTTTGAAGGCCCATATATGAACTTGAATTTGTATTTCGGAATAAAGTCGTAAAGAATGGTTGAAGTACTCTCTGACTATAATGTCTGTATGAAATCAGAAGAGGTTCGACCAACATGTAACCAGACGAAAATTAATGTATATGACATTAGGGGAATATTCGTGAGAATGTATGGGTGAAGTGCATAGTCATACAAAACGACTGAACACAAATATCCAAATCTATGTGTTCTTGTTATGCTTGTCAGACCATTTTATACCTAGATCTGCATGAACCTGGTATGGAGCATTAACGAAGAATTAAAGTGATATCACATAGAAAGAAAAAATATAATTCGAATTTGAATTGAACTTTGGAAATCCTAAAATTTTTTATCAATCCTAGATAGATGCCAAAATTGACCATTCCGGTCCATTTCTTCTAGTACCTCTGCTACAAAGCGCCAACATTTTGAATAACTAGAACTATTTAAAAAATGTGAAATAGTAGTCCAATTAACTTTATTATCTTCGTCCATTTCAATATTTCTACCCACACAAGATCTGAAATTACCGCTCCTTCTGATACCTCCCCAACAACGGGTCAATTTTAAATAACTAAGAAGCCCATAGAATGCGAAATGAACATTCGATTGATTTCAAACTCGGTACATCCCAATATTTACATCAATGTAAGATCTGGTACGAAGATGGAATATATCGGACCACTTCTTCTGGTACCTCCCCCACAACGGGTCAAAACTTCGAATAATTCTGTCTCTCATAAATTGCGAAGTAAACGTCACAATATCTTCGATTTTCATCCCAATCCCATTATTTTTACCCACACAAAATCTGATGTAAAAATGGGATATATTGGTCTACTCTTTCTGGTACCTCCTCCACGAATGGGTCAAAACTTGGAATATCCAAAATGCTCATAAAACGCAAAATGATCACTCAATTTTCTTCAAGTTTCACTCATCTCACTGTTTCTGCTAACACAAGTTCTGGTGAGAAGATGATAAAGATCGGCACACTCCTTCTGGTAGCACCCACACAAAGGGTCAACATTTCGAAAAAATCGCAACGCTTATAAAATGTGAAACTATTTTTGGCCACGGAACGGAAGTTTGTAATGGGTTCTACCCTATGTGACACAATATTGTCTATAAAGGTCCACGTTTTCCTAAAGACCCAATCCCCATATGGAGGTACCTCCCGATATTCGATATTTTGACGATCATAGCCACACTCTCTAACAGAATTGTTAAAAAATCCGGTATTTTTTAGTTCACACTCTGTTCTATCTCCTGTGGGGGAACATTGCATATAGGTCCACTTTTTCCTATAGCCCCCATATAATGGTACTTTCCCATGTTCGGTATTTTGTTTATTTTAGACTCAGTTTCTAGGTGAATAGCTTAAAATTCGGTATTTAGAGTTCACAATGGATTCTATCTCCTGTAGGTCATTGTCCATACTAGTCCAGGTTTTCGTATAGCCCCCCATATGGTAGTACCTCGTTTATCTCGTCATTGGTACAAAGAACCAATAAGACTACGAACACTAGACCACAAAGGTGAACTTTTTCGTCCACCTTGACGTCAGCAAATACCAATAGTAATTTTGACACTTTTTCTATTATATAAGTTCTGACGTCGAATATTAGTTTCACTCAATTTGAATAAATTCTTTAAAATTGTATAAAATCTCAACAGCGCTCTGAAAAACAATGCCTTGAAATTTTATTAACATTAAAATGACAAACAAAATATTTGTTTATGGGTCATCAATAAATTTAATGGTGTTAAATGAATTATTTAAAGGGACACCAAGAAATAAAAAAAAACAATTTCTAATCAAAATATATATTCACAAGTCATCGCTTATCAAAGAGAGGCACTAGATTACAAATTGCTACAAAAAAATATAAAATTTACAACCCATGTCCAATGTTTTTTTATCTAAAAATGTGAATTAATTTAAATCTTAATTAATTAAATCAAAACTAATTATGTCTTTTTTACATTGGGCGATGTAGGGTAGGAAAAAATTCGGGTTCGGGGTAAAAATGAATACAATTTTTCTAATTTTTCAGAAACTTGGTTGTGACGTATTTTTTTCTGATTCTTTATGAAACCCCAACTGTGGCCAAAATGAGTATTTTTTTTAATTTCAAATAACACAAATGTTAATGGAAGTAATGGTTGAAACCTCTCCCCCTGAACCCTGGTTCCAAAGATTTAGTTAATATGTTTAATTATTAAAAATAACAACATTCTTTTTTTTATGAAAATTTTCAAAATAACAAAATGTGGCCTCAGTAATACCAAACAACAGCAACAACAACAATCAACTCATCAGAATAACAAAGTAATCCCCCTAGCGTATATTTTATGCATTGCCAACAATTTGAATACTTTTTTTTATGTGGGCTTAACAAAAACGCTAAGCGTGATAATCATCTCAAGAAAAAAATGCTGATTTATTTTTTTTTTCGAGAAAAAAAAAACACAATTTCGGATGATGGTGCCCCCTGCATTTGTTTATGATCATATGTGTGTGTGTGACTTTGTGATTTTATGAATTTATTATTGGACCATATTTTCACATTAAATCGTATTAAAAAATCCACTCAAATCCACACACCCAGACAGTGGCTATGCCTCATAGAGAGGCTAATGCCGTCCATGTCGTCGTCGTCCATGGCTGAGGAGGCTGTAAAAAAAATCAAATGATACGACAACCTCAATGAAATCATGACCAGAAAAAAAAAAAACAAAATAATAACAAGAATTAAAAAAAAACAACACCAACAACAAATCAAAAATATTCTGAGCAACAACAAAAACACAAATTGTATTGCCTCATCATCCCACAGCGTGTGTGTGTGTGAGAGAGAGTGGAAAAAATATCCCAACCGACTGTTAAGGGTCATTAAAAATTAAATAAATTAAAAGCAACGCGAATATAATCACATTAAAGTGTGATATGATGATCCGTATGTCTGTCTGTTTGTCCGTCCGTCCGTCTGTCTGCCTGGCTGACTTATATTTTTTTAATTATAAAATAAATACAAATTAAAATATTTTTAGCCTCGACCAACGTTGCGTTGCGCTGGCTGGCTGGCATGGGTGCTGCAAAGCCAAATAACCGAGTCATGACGGAAGGATTAAAATTATCAGCGGCATGGCTACATTGTTGTGTAAATAGCTAAATTGCATTCACGGTTTGAAGTGTTGAATTTGGAATTTTGATAATTTTTTAAATAAATATGAAATAAACAGAATATGAGTGGACGTAGTAGTACCTACATATAAGGATATATGGGAATGTTATATACATTTTTTTATTTGTGAGTAAATGGAATATAGGCAACTTTGTGAACTTGTAAACTTGAATACCTTCGGTCTTATGATTGATGCGGTATATATCATTTTATACGACCAAATCGAGGGTGAGACAAAACCAGGTAAAAAACATCGTCCCGGCCGAACTTTTAATGCCCTCCAACTCAGGGTAAAGGAAACATTATAACCCATTATGACCCACAAATACCAATTTTTAGACATATTCGTGGGAAAATGTGGCAAAAATCATAAAAATATCGAATATCGGAAGGTACCGTTATTATTATCGGAAGGTACCGTTATTATGTATGTTAGTCAACAACACACATTAATTAATGGAGGTGGAAACGAAACTCAACCCGAAAATGCCATACATTCGAGACCATATTGCCAGACGCCATGGTATGGTCGGCCAGAAATGGTCGGTCGGTTTGGTGGGAGGTAGGTAGGCTGAAGGTGGCAATCAGAAATGGAACAAATGCTAGATGTTGTTTTTGTAGTGGTCCCTAGAAAGATTTGCTTGATGACAGAACAAACAACAATTGTCCAAAATTAAGTTGAGACTGGACGGCATGTGACCGTATTTTGGAGTGGGAGATGTGTTTGAGGGGAAAAACTTATATGATGTCTGAAATCTGCGGATGGACTGGGGGTCTACATTAATTTTAAGGGAATTGCAACTTTTAATACCCGCAGCCATATGGCTAAAGAGGGTATATATAATTTGATAACTCGTATAAAGTGATAAATACGAGTCCAATTTTCTCCAAATTTCGTACATCCCAATATTTTTTATACCACAAGATCTGGTGTGAATATGAAATATATCTGTGCGCTTCTTTTGGTACCTTCCCCAAAACGAGTCAAAATTTTAAATTGCCACCAAGCTCGAAAAACACGGAATGAGCATCGGATTCATTTCAATCTCGGCACATCTCAATATTTCTATCAACACAAGATCTTTTGTGAAGATGGTAGATATCGGTCCCCTCCTTTTTATACCTCTCCCGCTAAGGGCCAAAAGTTTTGAATAACCAAAACGATCATAAAATGCAAATTGAGCGTCCACTTCTCTAAAAATTTCACACAACCCAACATTTCTACTAAGACAATATCTGGTGTGAAGATGTAGTAGTTTTCATAAAAATAAGAATATTGTAGTATATATAAAGGGTCAAACTTTGGAATAACCCAAACCCTCAAAAATGCAAAATAAGCATCATTTCAATATTTCCCCTAACACAAAATCGAGTGTGAATGTGGAATTTATCGGATCACTTCTTTTGGTACCCCCCGCAACCCACAACGGGTCAAAGTTTTGGATAATTATGGCTCTCATAAAATGCAAACAAAGCTTCCGATTTTCTTCAAATTTCACACATCCCAAAATATTTATTGACAGAAGATATCGTGTAAAGATGGGATATATCGGTCAATTTCTTCTTGAAAACTCCTCTGACCAAATTAGATTTTTTAAGATCATTTCAAAGCACCTCGTGAAATAAGATCCACAATTTCTAAGACAATTTTTTAAAGGACTTCATGCATTTTATCTTTTCTGGTATTCTTGAGGGCGTGGGATTTTTAAATAACATTTTTTGAAAGATCCTCTGACCAAAAATCTTCATTTTTTTAAAAATTGTGGAAAATATCCTAAACTGAGTCAATTCTTTTGAGAACATGCGAAAGGACCTCCTGGCCAAATTTTATTGATTTTTTTTTCGAAGATGTTGGTTTATAAATTTATTAAAATATTTTTTCGAAGAATCTCCAGACCAAAAATTTAGGATTGTTAAAGAATATTCGAAAGGACCTCCCGACTGAATTCAATGGATTTTTGAAGAATATTTTTAAAACTTTCAAAAAACATTTTCAACGACATCATTACCAAATTTTGTTTGTAACAACACTTTGAAATTGTTCGTTGGCAAAATCTTAAGATACTTTCTGTCTAAAAAAAAAATATGCCTTGCTATATAAATTCTGAATTTGTATGTCCCGTTTTTACAGAACTTCCTGAACCAGATTCGTTTACATTTCAGACACTGGGAAAAATAAACTGAAATACAGAGAAAATAATAAAATGAATAATAACTTTTTGAACATTTTATACAATGGACAAATTTTGGTCGACCATCGCTGTCCTCTGTTGAGACGTTTCACTGGATTTAAAAGAACATTATCCAAGGTCCTCCTGACCAAATTCTATGCATTTTTTAAGAACATTGTTAAGATTTCCTGCTAAGAAATAATGATTTTTATCAAAGTACTCTTAGTAAAAAATATGAACTTTTAAAAAATATTTAGTCGTGTCAATGTCTTCGAAGAGTTTTTGGAAACAAATTTAAGATAATCTTGCAAAATATAGATTTTTTAATGAATTCCTTCAAAAAAAAAAAAAATGGATATTTCAAAAACTTCGTGAAAATGTTTTAAAATCTCGATGACTGTTTATAGTAGAATTAGTTAGAAGGAATAAGTTTCCTCCTCTTCTAAAGAATCGTGTGTCTGGTTCTATTCACAAAATTCCGATTTTTTTTGAGAAAAAAGTGTGGTATGTGGCAAATTTTCGAAATTTGTATTTTTTAGAAGTATTTATTATCAAATCATATATTTTGGTCGAATATGGTCTGTATAAAAGGTCATAGGTTGAAGGGTATATATATGTCGATCAATCGGCTTAAAAAATGCTATTTCAAATTAGGGAATAAAATTTAAATTTTGAAAATGGTTTAATTCTAGTAAAGTTTAAGATCATCTCCCATTTCTAAACAATTGCTATCAAATCAATTCATGGCCGTGGATGATAAACCAATTTTTAGAACACATGTTTTTAATTAACTCAAAACCACTTGAAGTAATTTTCTGAAGCACCCTCATTCCTCAATATATTCTAGATTTCATTATTCCCCAGAAAAAAAACACGAGCTGACTAACGGACAAGTGTTTAACCCTAGACATAATCAAATATCACATCGTCCATTTCCAATGAATGACTGGCTGACTGGACTGAATGAATGACAAGCAGTTTAAGGTTATCACTTGATATTATTTTTTATTTAGCAACCCATGCATTTCATTTCATGGTATTCGCTTTCTCTTTCTTGTTGTTTTTTTATTTTTTGTCATGGTAAAAATATGCAATAAAATCTAAGAAATCTATAAAAAAAAACAAGTGAAACACAACAGGGTTCAACAAATCATTAAATTTATTTGAATGATTATTTTTGTCGCCGGCGTTTTTTTCGTTTTGTTTTCCGTTGTTATCGTTATCAAATACCCAATAACACCTTTCCTTCGAGGAAAACCAAAAAAGTAACCGAATCTAATAATAATGAAAGCCCTCGTCAATACAATGCATCTCAATTACTCATTTCTTTCGTCGCTATCTTTTTTGTTTGATTATTTGGGTTTTACGTTTTAGGTTTTTTTTTTTAGCCATAATTTTTATTTCTTTTCATTATCAATTTTATATTTTTTATGAACACCGTTGTTGGTATTATTTTATGGGGGGCTTTCTACTTCCATTTGAAGTATTTAGCAATAAATATTAGAATCGTCTATCGTATCGATCATTTGAATCATAAAATAAAATACTTGAAAGCCATTCGAATTTATATTTGTGCAGTAATTTTAATGAACCCAATGGACAGTGGTTAATGGAATAGAATTTTGAGAAATAAAATTAATCTTGAGAAACCTACATATGGGCCTACCTAACCTACATTGGAAGTTTAGGCAAATCAATTGAAAAATATCGCCAAGACCCTTGCAAGAAGTAAAATAACGGGGTATCTTAATGTCAGGACCGAAAACATCCTTACAAGCTGACTGATTAACTCAGGGAAGTGGAGGAGAGGCTTCGATAGCGACGAGAGCAACAATAACTCCCTAGTGTTACTGTGCGAAGTGAGAGGTAAGGGAGATTCGCGTGTGGTAAAGGCGGTGAAAGGATACAAATATTTAGATTTGCCAAGTTTGAGAAAAATGGATGATCCTTTCTTGTTCTATAAGATAAATT
Source organism: Musca domestica (assembly GCF_030504385.1). Lineage (NCBI taxonomy): Eukaryota > Metazoa > Arthropoda > Insecta > Diptera > Muscidae > Musca > Musca domestica. The sequence goes on from NW_026712155.1 coordinate 6,991,134, forward strand.
ATTTTCTGTGAAAATGTTTAGCTTTTGTGGGGGAGGTACTTGAAGGAATAGACCGACATTGCCCATATGCAAACTTAATCTATGGTTGATAATAGAATTACGATTTTACAACTTTGAACCAAATAGGATACTCCATTCTAGATTTATCGTGCACATCAAATCGTCTTCAATTGTCCTGAAATAGATTTGGGCAAAAAAGAACCTTTGGTAGCTTTTGCTGGCAAACATGCCAAAAATATAGCTCTGATTTTTCCAATAAGAGGTTATTAAAAAGTTTGACTTTTTGTAGGAAAGGCGCAAAATGGGTGGAACAATAGTGTTGATTGCGAAAGTCAATAGTGTTTTTTATACCCTCCATCACAGTACGGAAGGTATATTAAGTTTGTCATTCCGTTTGTAACACCTCGAAAATTCAATGTCGATTTAGCGATGTCCATCTGTCTGTCTGTCCGTCTGTCCGTGGAAATCACTCTAGCTTCCGAACGAAATGAAGAAGGATGATAAAATTTTACTCAAATGTATATTGTATCTGCAGAACTTTTGGTATTGAAAATTGGCCATGTAGGTCCACGTTTTGGTATAGCTCCCATATAACAGTACCTCCCGATATTCAGTATATTTATGATTTTAGCGACATTATTCACCGGAATTGTTTGGTATTTGAAGTTCGTAATGGATACTAGAGCCTACGACAGAAATTTATCTGTGCAGGTCCACATCTTCGTATAGCCCCCATATAGCGGCACCTCCCGATTTTTGGTATTTTGATGATTTTAGCGACATTATTCATCGGTATTGTTTCAAAAATTTTTATTTGAAATTCGTAACGCATACTACAGCTTACGACAGAAAATTATCTGTGCAGGTCCACATTTTGGTATAGCCCCCATGTAATAGTACCTCCCTATATTATTCACCGTTTGAATATTGTAACGACTGATGAAAAAAGTTGCCCATGCAGGTCCACGTCGTCGATTAGACCCTGATACGGTGGCTACCTTAGTTATTTTTAATATTTTAATAAAATATTTAACGGATTTTATTTTGTTGAAAAATCGGCCCGGACTAATTTACAGTTTTTTTACTTGTTTTTGTTTTTTTTTGTTTTGTTTTGAGGGGCTTAATTTGAACTTTTTTTGAATATTAGCCCGGGCTTTTGAAACGATTATTAAAAGAATATACTCTAAATGCCTTTTGGAGTTTTTCTTCTGTATTTTTAGGATAGAGCCGAAATTCAGGCCTTTAAAAGAGTGTGTGTCGGGGTCTTCTGGATCTGAAATTTTGGAAATTATATTATATATTCACTGACTTTAAAGTGGAATTCAGGAATTTGTACAAACGTTGTTTTTGGGGACTTGTAAAAGTATTGTCGTATGTTTTTTAAGAACATATTTTCAGTGACCTTAGGAACCACAATTGAGGGTTTTAACTAATAGACTTCAGGTATAATTATCGTGGGATTATTACCAATATTATAGAGGCCTTGTGAAACAAGTATTTATATTTATTTATTTTTTGGCGAGGACTTTTAGAGCTTAAAATCCAGGAATTTATAGAGAGTTTTAAGGGTCTTCTGAAGCTACAACTTTATTAATTTTATATATATTTTTGGCTGAATATTTTAGTTGAAATTTTTAAAAAATATTGGTTAGGGACCTTATAAATTTATTACTGCATATTTTTGCGAATAATGATTGAAACGACAATCATGGAATTATTAAAAACATTTTAGAGGCCTTGTGGAGCAATTTTTATACCGTTTTGAATTCTGTAGAATTTTTAATATTTTCTAATTGTCTTCGTAACAGAATCGTGCAATTTTTAAGAAAAATAAAATAAGAAGTTATTGTGGCATATTTTTATTATTTTTTTCTCAGGTACCTCAGGAACAACAGTTGAGGTTTTTGAATGATTGACTTTTGGAACGACATTCGTGGAATTATTAAAAATTTTTAGAGGTATTTTAGACGCATTCTCCTGTATTTTTTTCGATTTTTCATCCATTACTTTTAAAGCTATTATTTAGGATTTTAAAAGAGAATTTTTCGAGTTCTTCTGGGCCTCAGTTGTGAAATGGTTAATATTTATTCGCTAAAATCGATTCAGCCTTGTGGCTTTATAATTGTGAACTTTTGATAATATTTTCCCAGGAACCTTGGGTTTTTTAATAGGAGACTCACTACGAACATTTTCGAGGCCTTGAGGTTAAATTCATTTTTATTTTCATATCTTTTTTTGATTCTAAAGAATTTTTAATATTTTCTAGCTGATTTCGTATCAGAATCATGGGGTATTTCTTAGTTATTGTAGCATATTTTTAGCGTTTCTTTCAGGAATCACTGTTGAGGGTTGTGAATAACAGTCTTTTGGAACGACATTCGTGGAGATAATAAAAATATTTTAGAGGTTTTGTAGAGCCAATCTTCTGTATTTTTCCGAATTTTTTGTCCATGACTTTTAGAACCAAAATCCAGAATTTTAAAAGAGTATTTCTCAGGGTCTTCGTAAGCCGTTATTGTATTTTTTGGTTTAATATTTTTATTGACTTCGAGTCAGAACCGTGAAATTTTTTAGAATATTGGTAGGGGCCTTGATTGGCCATTGTCGTATAGTTTTTGGCATTTTTTTCTCAGGGACTTAAGGAGCCACAATTGAGGATTATTATTACGATCAGTTTAGAGGCTTGGGGAGCAAGCCTCCTGTATAACCCTGAAATTTTTTAGAATATTGGTAGGGACCTTGTATGGCCATTGTCGTATAGCTTTTGGCATTTTTTTTTCTTAGGGACTTAAGGAGCCAAAATTGAGGGTTATTATTAAGAACACTTTAGAGGCCTTGTGGAGCAAGTCTCCTGTATTTTTTTTAATTTTTGATGAGGTCTAGGTTTTCAAAACAGCATTTTCAGAATTTTTTAAATATTTTTTACGGAATTCAAATCATAATCGTGGAATGTCTAAGAATGTTGGTTAGGGCTTTGATGTGTATTTTTAGAAATATTTCGTCAAGAATTTAGGGAGCCACAATTAAGGGTTTTGAAAATTGGCTACGGATTTTTGGAGCCACAATTATGGAATTGTTTATTTTTCCCCTTTAGGGACTTTAGGAAACAGCCATGGTTACTTAAACTTATTTTGCTAATAACTTTTGAAGTCCACATTTTGCTTCTTCCCCGGACTCCAAACGAAGTCCACGTTATTTAAAGCATTTAATAGTTAAAAATCTTAAATTCTCTTCCACAATAATGAGAACCCCCTATCTAACCACTGTCACCGGGAATTTACGCCAAGTTATTATTGAGTACTTAAATGGACTCAATCAAAGTAGATTAAGTTCACATGTGTTGTGAGCTGCATAGCACGGCTGGCCCCTGTCAAGAAATGGACAGACATGGAGATAGAGACGTTCGTCCGTCCATCTGTCCATGTGCATGTGATTAAACTACATTTGGTCATAGACCGTCTGCTTACCTGGACATATCGTTTCATTGTTACTCATATCGCTATCGACAAACAAAAAACGCGCTTGCACACACACACAACCACACTCACTCTCACATCTAGTGTATGGCGGTAATTTAGGTCTTTATCATATCGGTCATTTCTGAGGTAATTTGCCGCACAACAATAAGTGGAATAGAGCACCCCATACTTCATCATCATATCAGCCGGTCGTCATCATCATCGTGATTATAGTCATTTACTGGGGTGACTAAAATAAAATAACAACAATAAATAAAACTATAAAGCTTAAAAAGAAAACACCAAACGCAATTGAAGCATTTATATGCCGGGGTTCAATATTGGAAAAAAAGGGGTTCGTTCTGTCACCAGCGGCGTAGAATCACCCAAAATACTAGCAGCAGCCACAACAACGACATAAGTGTTTTCCTACCTCAAGTGGATGACGGTTGTTGTGTTGTTATTCGGTGTTTTAGAGTTTTCGAGGGGAGGCGGTGGGGTGGTTGGTTGGTTGATTATTTCGAGTATTGACTGATTGCATTTATGGCAGCAATGAGTGGGGGATTGTTTGAGTGGCTGAGTTCAGGGGACATTATTTTTATAGGCAGACATTGTTGGCATTATTTTCTTGTACTTGTGGTCGTTGTTGTTGCTGTTGTTGTCGTTGCTATATTTATTTTTATTGTGTTGTTGTGTATTTTGTGATAAGTGGTCAAGTGGTTTTTCGTCGTTTTGTGTGTTGCGAGAGATTGATTAACGCAATGTCGGCTACAATGGCGGCGGCGGCTCTGCTGATGTTAATGATTGTGGTTTATTGGCTTTTGGATGTGGATGAGGTGGTTCCAAGAATACCTTGTGGCCAGGTCGATGGGCCATTATTTGTGTGGAGTATTTGTTGTAGCATAAAATATTGAAATAAATATAGAAATTGCATAGCTGGCTTTTTGTGGCATAAATCGATTTAGACCGAGGAAAATCCAACCCTCTACACAAACTGGAGTAATACTCATTTGAAAGTTGCGGAAATATTTGTTTAAAGGATTATCAGATAACGTTCATTGGAGCTATTTACAAATTTATGGAGTACTATATCAGTTATTGGGAATTATCAAGAGTAGACCCTTTTGCCATAAATTTAATTGTTTCGAAACAATTTTTTTATATGAGACTATCAGAGCTATAACCGAGAAACTATCAGAGATATATGCTCGTTTTATTGATCATATTTTTACCATAATCGTGGAGTATTGTTACATTTTTCTGGGAAATTGTAATTTATATTTATAATGTTTTTTAGAATATTTTTCAGGGGAAGATTTCTTTATTATCGTGTATTTTTGAAGGATTTTTCTAGGAATGTTGTTTCTAATGTTTAAGCATATTTTTCAAGGACTTTTAGCACCCCAATATTGAATGTTTTGGTAGAAACTCTTAGAGAATCCTAAAATGTAGAGTATTTATGGTGAATTTTTAAGAATGTTTCTTCGGCGCCGTGTGGAGCTGTTATGGCGAATTTGAGACACGTTCATGTTGTGGGATTTTTGGCACCTCAGTAGTGGAATTTTGAAGATTTTTTTTCAGGAACGTTAAAAAAACTGTAAAAATTTTAAGAATATTTTAAGGGTTATTGTGGAGTGGTTCTTCTTCTGTATTTGTCAGAACATTTTGTCTAGAATTTTTAGAGCAACAATAAAAGGTTTTAAAGTAATATTAAGTCAGGGACTTTGGGAGCCAATATCCGGAATTTTAAAATAGTCTTTTCAGGTTCTTTTTTGGGTGTTATTATTTTTTCTTCATCGATATTCAAATCGCAATCGTAGAATACTTACGAATTTTGTTTAGAGGCCTTGCAGAGCTATTATTGAGCATTTTTTTAGAATATTTTGTCTGGGACTTTTTAAGCCACACTCAAGAGTTTTGAAATTTTCCTAAGAAGATGATTTTTGGAGCAACAATTATTGATTTGTAACCTAAATGTTTTAGATAATATAAGCCACGATTCTTAGAACTATGGTTATGGATTTTTTTTGTCTTTGGGAGCAAACAGTCATGGTTTCCTAAGCTCATTTCGTTAGCAATTTTTTTAGTTCCAACTTCCATGTTTATACCCTCCATCATAGTAAGGAGGGTATACTAAGTTTTTCATTCCGTTTGTAACACCTCCAAATATACATTTTAGACCCCACAAAGTATGTATATTCGATTTAGTGATGTCCGTCCGTCTGTCTGGTTTTCTGGTGCGCACGATAACTCTCGAGCGCAGTATCCGATTTGCTCAAAACTTGGTACATAGTAATATTTTTGTCAAACTTAGATTGAGTTCGGAGATGGGCAACATCGGTCCACTCATTCTAGTAGAAATTTTTAAAGAAAAAATTTTACTGCACAGAGAGAGACCGGATAATTCGAATTTGCTCCAACTTAGGTATACCTAATATTTGCAATATTAGGACAATATCGGTGCACTACATCAAGCACCTCCCGCATAAAGGGTCAAAATTTTGAATAATTATAATTTTTATTATTACACACATAACAATATATTTATTAACCCATGGTCTGGTGTGAAGATAAAATACATGGTGAGACAAAAATCTGCAACAAATTTAATTGAAATATCGGAAATAGCATAAAATTTTAGAATAAGTTTAGATTTGTTCGAATTGGTCACGTTTGGCACGAAACCGTCACACGCTGCCCGAATGTTTCTCTGCGGTATTTTGACCCGTTGCCGGCGAAGCGCTTGCCTGAGGTGATCGACACTTTGGTATTTTTTAGTGCCAACCTTGCTTTCCAAAATACTCCAGACACAATAGTCCAACGGATTGGAATCCGGAGATTTTGGTGGCCATTGTGCCCTGGAATTGAAGCGAAGGACCTCATTTTGTAACCATTCTTGGGTGGCGCGTGCTGGGTGCGATGGTGCTGATTCCTGTTGGAATGTCCAAGGCCTGCAGCTAAAGTGTTTCCGTACCCAAGGCTTTAATACACCCTCCAGAATATTTTCGCGATAATATTCGGCATTTATTCTGATGCCACGGTCGATTAATACGCCCACATCATCACCATATGACCGTCGCTTGAGTTCTGGTGGCCAACCGAAGGTGCACATTTTCAGCTGACCTCTTTGACAAGTTAACACCATCATTTTCTTTGTTAACAATCTGAAGGACAACAAATGTTTTCTCATCGGAGAAAACCAAATTCGGCAGTTCACCACTTTCGGCCAAGCGAAGCAACTCTTTAGCTCTTTTGAGTACATCTTCTTTCTGTTGCGGTGTAAGTTTTTGCACTTTTTGGAATTTCAATGGCTTTACCCCGAGCTCATTTTTCAATATTTGCGCGAATGGAGTATTGCGATATGTTCAGCTCACGAGTAATTTTTCGGCCACTGCGACGCGGGTATTTTTATTGTTTTCGAGTCAGATTAGTGATTTTTTTAGACTATTGGTAGGGACCTTGTATGGCCATTGTCGTATAGTTTTTGGATTTTTTTCTCAGCGAGCCAAAATTGAGAGTTATTATAAAAACATTTAAGAGGCCTAGTGTAACAAGTCTCCTGTATATTTTCAGGTCTAGGTTTTGAAAAATACATTTTCAGTTTTATAATAATGGAATTTCTAACAATATTGGTTAGGGCTTAGTTGTGTATTTTTAGAAATATTTTGTCAGAAATGTAAGGAGCCACAATTAAGGGTTTTAAATATTGGCTTCGGATTTTTGGAGCCGCAATTATGTAATTGTTTAATTTTTTTTCCTTACTGAACTTTAAGAGGAACAACCATGGATTCTTAAACTTATTTTGCAAATGTCTTTTGTAGTCCACATTTTGCTGTTTTTTTTCTGGAAAATTCTCACTAAAATGCTTTTGTACGCTTGTAGACAATATAATGAGCTGTCACTGGAATAATTTTAGCAGCTGTCGGACGAGTGGCTTAGAAATAACAGCAGTCTGAAGTTGGTTGCAGTTTTTTCATCTCACCCTGCATATATTTTTTTATTCATGGGGTTTATTCCTATCAAATTTTTCTTTTGGATCAGAGCAGGTCCACAATGATATACGTTGTAAAATACTATCCTCTGGTATATATTTATAAGATATATATTTTATAATATTTTGGACATATTGCGCATTTTTAAAATTATTTTTCAGTACTCCAATAGAAATCATGAACCATAAAATCTATATTGAAAATTTTGCCATTTCCCATTAACCGTAGATGATATTTTTGTTCTTGACAGAGGTTAGTTATGGCAGCTTTTGTTATCTTATCTTAAATTTAACATCCCCACCTGGGTGTTCATATAATCTTTCATTTAATTCTTAGTATTCGATTTGTCTACGCCGTATATTGCAAGAATTTTTTTTTTACAAATATTACAGCCCATAAATAAATTGAAGCAATTTTATTACAGGCCCATTCTAGTATAACCAACAATAAATATAATTTTAATTTTTCGTTCTTTGATACGGGGGGGAAAGCTCTTTTGTTTATGGCTGGATTTTATTGCAGGGCTGATTGATTGATAGTCTGATTGATTACCGTCTACGCCACCCCTGGTTGTGTTTCCTTTTCGGCGCGCATTGTGTTGGCCCGGTGTTATTTGACATTCCCCACCCAAAAAAAAAAAAAAAAAACAATCAACTAGGTAGTCAGACAGTCAGTCATTCAGACAGCCAGTCAGACAGCCAGACTATACAACTGACTTTTGAGAAATACGCACAAACACACACCCAGATACAATCAACTTTGGTATCTCTGAAGTACTTTTATTTTGAATTTTCTTGTTTTTTTTTATTTATTTATATTCCATTTCATTTTGTCAATAAATTTCATATTTTTATTTACCAACCGGCGTGCACACACACATTGCGTTTGTGTGATCTTTATCGGCTAGTCATCCGTTTAGTATGTACTCCGACTTCGTGGTAATTTTTGGTGGTGGTGGAGAGTGTGGGGCGGGGAGGTGATATCAGCCGTCCAGAGAACATGAAATGAATAAATGCGAATGACTGACTAAAGTGTTATTCCTAAATTGACCCACAGCCACTTGAATTGTTTTTGAGTGGACCGAGGGGTACTTGTCTTGTGAATCTTGGTGGTTTACCAATTGTTTGGGTTTTATTGTTTTTTTTTCGTTTTTTTGGTTGGCATTAAGTTTGTTTTTGTTGTCTGATAATGAGCAGGCCTGCTTCGTGTTTTTTGTTTTTTTTTTGATAGTAATTAATGTTTTGTTTTTATATTTACTGATTGTCCAGTCATGTTTTCCGTAGCCAAAAAGCTTCAGATGTGTGTTAAGTTCTTCATAGGGTTTGTATGAGAAGGCCTCTTGGGATAGAAGTGTAGGACATTAGCTTCGTGTTCTTATACATGGAATTCTTACGTTTCCTTAATTACGAATAGTGAAACGTAAGTACAGAGAAAAATAATGACCAAAATCAAAATAAAGAAGTGTTTTTAAAAATATTCTCTAAAATTGGAAGAACACCGAGACCATACTTTTTAATAGGAAAAAATGGGCCGTGTTGCCGATAACAATAACTTATAACGGACATAGCGATGCTGTCCAAGCTATGCATAATGTTATATTTTTATAAAGAGGAGATTGGCGGAATTCGAAGATGGATTTTATAGGTCCACTCCTTCCAGTACCACCGCCATAAACTGTCAAAATGTTGCATACAAATATTATATGCTTCGTTGAAAGCAAGGGGAATTTGCTGACATTTCGGACATATAATATTTTTCTGTCAAAGTCTTCTAGTCAAAAATTGAAAAAAATAATAATATTTAAATTCAGGAAAAAACTCAGTAGATTATCAAGTGTCTGCATTATATTATACTTATATTAAATCCTCTTTTGTCGGAAGGTTTTCTAACCCCGAAGAAACAAACCTAAATTCAAATTTTCTACCAAATCGAAATGTGAAAAAAATCCTCAAAACAAAGAAAATCGGGGGGTATAAAATCGGATATAAGGGCTATACAAAATTTTGGACTTACAGGGTGTGATGAAAAAATTGCAACCAACTTCAGACTGTCATTTCCAAGTCACTAGTCCGACAGCTGTTAAAATTATTCCAGTGACAGCTCATTATATTTTTTACAAGCGTTAATAAGCATTTCGGTGAGAAAAAAGCTATTCGTGATGAAATTCAAGTTAAGCGTGATAGTGTGATTTCTTTATATTTGGCAGGAAAACAACAAGTGGCTATCATCCGAGCACTCCAGCATTTAAATGTGAATAAATCTTTTGTGTCTCGTATTATCGCTCGTTACCGTGATACTGGTAGCGTAGCCCGGCTTCAAGGAAGTGCACGGAAGAAAACAGCAACATCAGCAGAAATGGTTCGAAAAGTAAAAAAGCGACTTGATCGAAATCCGCGTCGCAGTGGCCGAAAAATGGCTCGTGAGCTGAACATGCCGCAATATTCCATTCGGCAAATATTAAAAATGAGATCGGCGTAAAGCCATTGAAATTCCAAAAAAATGCAAGAACTTACACCGCAACAGAAAGAAAATAGACTCAAAAGGGCCAAAGAGTTGCTTCGCCTGCCCGAAAGTGGTTAACAGCCGAATCTGGGTTTATTCGATGAGAAAACATTCGTTGTCCAGCAGTTTGTAAACAAACAAAATGATCGTGTTTACATGCCCAAGAGGTCAGCAGAAAATGTGCACCTTCGGTTGGCCACCAGAACTCAAGCCACAGACCTTGGACATTCCAACAGAACTCAGCATAAAATTTACAAACAAAATATAAAAATTATGGCGTTTAGCTTTGTTGCAGTTTTTTATCTCACCTGTATACCTAAAATGAATGGATATCAAGGAATCGTAATACGGAAATTGGCAAAAGTGTGAATGAGGAGGGAAACTTGCCCCCCTCTATTTTGATTCTTTTTAAGTGTCTTCGAGTTTAAGCTCAACTTTCACAATAAGCTGAATTGTTCTGTTTTTATTTAAAAAATAATTTTGTCGCGCAGTGGATTTTTTTTAATTAACCCTGTTATTATGGAAGATGTGAGTTTAACGATAAAAAGGTATCTAAATCTAAAATACAATATTTTTTATTAGATGTAGGCCTAATTATTTTATTTTCATGTGATAAATGTAAGTTCATATCCACCAGACCTCCACAACATGTCCAGTTTTCGGAATTTTCAAGGAATTCCCAGCAATAAATTGTGAATTTTTAAGGGTTTCTTACAAACATTTTTAATTTTTTTCCATTGAAATCGTTAGTAATCTTTACCATTCATAAATCGTAGATTTGTTCAAAGATATTCGGACAAAAATCATTGAAATTTATAGAATAGAATTTCAAGAATTGGGGTTTTGGGTGCGGATATATATTATTCTCAAAGTGATAAATATTTTTAAAATAAGACACAATTTATGGACTTCAAATTCCCCAAAAAAATTCTATTCATTCACAAATTTTTCCATGAAAAATCCTTGAATAAGTTTTCCATGATTTTTTGTCCGAAAAATCTTGAATAAATTTCCGACTTAAGGCCAGTAAATGCTGGACCCATTTTTATGACTTTTTATTTTTTAGACATTTTGAAAACAGACCATTTTTTGCTGGTTTGCAGGTTTAAACCCATCTCCAACAATGCCATTCAATTTATGTCGGTTGTAGTGTCAGGTGATTACAAGTCGAATATACCTCTCATAACTCACACCATATCTCACCTCAATTAGTTTTGCCACTTCACCTAATGAATGATCGCAGTGTGCGTTTGAATGTGTGTACACAAACACTTGTTGCTAAATTTTTATAACACTTTAGAAATTGCGCGAATTGCGATTAAAATAACCTCGGGCAACATTTTTTGTTAGAAGTGATAAAGAAATACCACTTTGTAGATCAGTATTGGCATGGTAACACACAATCATTCACAATTACGACGCCCACCCTCGAACACCATGAATTTGAATTTTGTTTAGCAAGTCAGTCATAATTAAGGGAAGTACCATATATCTTTGTTCCAGACAGGGATTTTAAAGTAGACACCTTTAGCATAATAAATTATGCTTTATAAATTATGACGAACATAAAATGGAAGTGTTGAAAAGGGTTTTGTACTCTTAACTGACGTGGATGTCAATTTATTGCATCGGATTAGCAGGAATTTGACTACGTGTGGAATGTCTGAATTTAAAGTGTTTCTTGAGGGAAATTAAAAAGCTTTCTTTTTTTGAAGAACTTACATCGCGATTTTTTAAATCGTTAATATATTTCTGCAATTTTCCTAGAAGAAATATTCTACACTACAAATCGGAAAATATACCATATTTCTAATTTTAATGGTTTCTCGGAAATTTACATTCGAAATTTATATATTAGAAGTGAATAATAAATCAATTCAAGTCAAAATCTTCCATTATACATCATTTTTTGGGGGGAAAGGAAGAAGTTTTGGGGGGGCAAGAAAAAAGAAGAAATATTCAAGATCAATAATGTGAGTCTCGGCACAATTGTTTTATAAACAAAGGGCAGGCAGTTTTTAGAGTACGGAATTTTTTCAGATCGTTTAAAGATAAAATATCTCCTCTATATATATTTTTATCCATGTTCTAAGTGGTCACTAATATTTTCGGAAATGCAAGAGATATCAACACATATAGCACTATATTGGAAAGGCAAGATTGTAGGCTATAAGGTAGTATGAAGATTTTCAAACCCCTAATAATGTATTCATTTTCACATTTATAGGGGGTTCTCAAAAATTTCCGGTCCAAAAATATCAATTTTCTTCTGGAACCGAATTAAACAACCACCACATCGCCATTGTTGAATAGGCATTTCCATAAACTTTCAAACGATTTTGTAGAACGGGATAGAGACCAGATTTTGTATCCGAACTTTTTGGTCGGATAACCGAATAACCCCAACAAAAAAAATTATTTTGTCGTAATTAGATTTAATATACCTGCTGTTAAAATGATCCGATCATAGCCCCTAAACTCAACGCAATCTCTATTAAGCGGTACGGATAGCAATAGGGATATTAACGGATCCGGGATACTTCCAAATAGGATAACACCAATGTCGAATACTGCAGACTGTGTGAGGATGAGGGAACAATGAGACAATTAAATACCTCTTATGCAACTGTCCTGCTCCGTCAAGGGAAATATTACGAGCTATGGGAGAACATCACAAAAAGGCTTTGCTCGCAGTGAAGTGAAAATTTCAATTGTAACTAACTACATCCTCTAAACTAACCGGTGTCTCACTACGGAAAATAGAACCTTCTAAAGGTATTTGGATGTCTTTTTCTAGCCTTGTATGTACAGGGTGAGATGGAAAAAACTGCAACAAAGTCAAACGCCATAATTGAACAGTGTTGACTTTATTGTTCGGGATACCATAGTATTTTGTTGTTGCAAAATGGTCAGGCTTAATCCCTTTATTGTTGTTTTTATAAAAACAACGTTTGTTTATTAGTGGGGAACGATGGTAATGTTTACCAGGCGGTAAGGCAGGGAATACCTAGGTTTCGGAAAGAGCCACCAATCCGCATCAGCTCCCTTGTCTGGGATATTCTCCCCAGAAGTTATTTTAAAAATAATTTTTACATTACATGAAAGCAAAAAATGTTGGAAATAGCATCAAATTATAGAATAAGTTTAGATTTGTTCGGATTGGTCACCTTTAGCACGAATTATGGCCTTCAGACGGGCAATAAAACCGTCACACGCTGCCCGTATGTTGCTCAGCGGTATTTTGGCCCATTTCCGGCGAAACGCTTGCTTGAGGTGATCGACATTTTGGTATTTTTTAGTGCCAACCTTGCTTTCCAAAATACTCCAGACACAATAGTCCAACGAATTGGTATCCGGAGATTTTGGTGGCCATTGTGCGCTGGAAATGAAGCGAGGAACCACATTTTGCAACCATTCTTGGGTGGCGCGTCCTGAGTGTGGTGGTGCTGAGTCATGTTCGAATGACCAAGGTCTGCGGCCAAAATGTTTGCGTGCCCAAGGCTTTAATACACCCTCCAGAATATTTTCGCGATAATATTCTGATGTTACGGTCGATTAATTAATACGAGCGGAGAGCGACCATCGGCTGTTATGGCGGCCCACACCATCACCATGGCCGGCCCTTGGGTTCAACCGAAGCTGCACATTTTCAGCTGACCTCTTTGGCAAGTAAACACGATCATTTGTTCGTTTGTTTGTTTACAAGTTGCTGGACAACGAATGTTTTCTCATCGGAGAAGAGAAAACCAACTTCGGTAGTTCACCGCTTTCGGCCAAGCGAAGCTACTCTTTAGCTTTTTGAGTCTATTTTCTTTCTGTTGCGGTGTAAGCTCTTGCACTTTTTGGAATTTCAATGGCTTCACCCAGAGCTCATTTTTCAATATTTGCCGGAATATTGTGATATGTTCAGCTCCCGAACCATTTTTCGGCCACTTAGACGCGGGTTTCGATCAAGTCGCTTATTTACTTTTCTAACCATTTCTGCTGATGTTGCTGTTTTCTTCCGTCCACTTCCTTGACGTCGGGTTACGCTACCAGTATCACAGTAACGATCGATGGTACGAGACACAAATGATTTATTCACATTTAAATGCTGGAGTGCTCTAACGATAGCCACTTGTGGTTTTCCAGCCAAATATAAAGAAATCACACTATCACCCTTGAGTTCCATCACGAATAACTTTTTTTCTGGAAAATTCTCACCAAAATGCATTTGAACGCTTGTAAACACGCTTGTGAATAATGTAATGAGATGTCACTGGAATAATTTTAACAACTGTCGGATGAGTGGCTTAGAAATGAAATGCGATTAGAAATGCCACGTCCGTCCGTCTGTGGAAATCATTCTAGCTTCCGAACGAATTGAAGTAGTTTGATAAAATTTTAGTCAAATGTTTATTATGTCTGCAGGACTTTTGGTATTGAAAATGGGCCGTTTTGGTATAGCCCTCATATAACGGTACCTCCCGATATTGGATATTTTTATAATTTTAGCGACAATATTCATCGGAATTCTTTCAAATTTGGTATTTGATGTTCGTAATGAGTGCTACAGGCTATGACTGGAGATTGTCTATGTAGGTCCACGTATTCGTATACCACTATATAACAGTACCTTCCGATATACCCCCATTTAACGGTACCTCCCGATATTCGGTATTTTGATGATTTTAACGACATTATTCACCGGAATTGTTTGGTATTTGAAGTTCGTAATGGATACTACAGTCTAAAACAAAAAATTGTCTGTGCAGGTCCTCGTCTTCGTATGGCCCCCATATAAGGGCACCTCCCGATATTCGGTATTTTGATGATTTTGGTATTTGAAGTTCGCAATAAATACTACAGCCAAAGACAGAAAATTTGTTGTGCATGACCACGCCTTCGTATAGCCCCCATATAAGGGTACCTCCCGATATTCGTTTTTTTTTTGATAATTTTAGCGACATTATTCCCCGGAATTGTTTCACATTTGGTATTTGAAGTTCGCAATGAATACTACAGCATAAGGCAGAAAATTGTCTGTGCAGGTCCACGCCTTCGTATAGCCCCCATATAACGGTACCTCCCGATATTCGGTATTTTGAAGACTTGAGCTACGTTAGTCACCGATTTTTTTCTAAGTTTCGCATTTGAATATTGTAATGGCTTATGACAAAAGTTACCTATGCAGGTCTATGTCGTCGTATTGCCCCTAATATAGCAGCTACATTCGGTGTTTATAAGATTTTAACAGATTTTTTTAACAGATTTTGTTGTTTTTGAGAATTGCCAAATTCGTTCCAAATGGTGGAGGGTATTTAAAGTTCGGCCTGGCCGAACTTACACCTTTTTTAATTTTTTTATATTAAACAATTATCGTTCTTAGAATAACGCTAAAGGCGCATGAAACCCGCTGGTCTATCTAGTTTTTAATACGCCTTTTTACACTGAAGATTTATAATCCCTCATTAATTCCTTATTCTATCATGATTATATTCAACTAGATTGATTAAACGCATATTTTCCAATAATCATTTTCCATGTACAGAGCGTGACACATAACACCTTTTCAGTGGAATTTAGTTATCCCCCTGTCAAGAAGATTTATGGGTTATTAAAAAAACCCGAAACTTATAATTATGCCATTTGCAAAAATATTCAATATTTCTATTTATATTTTTGCATTGTCATTAATTGACGTCAAAAAAAGACAAAACCTAATACTATATTTTTTTGCTGGCTTTGTTTCTGGAAATAATTAATGCACTTGTAAAAACAAAGCAACAAAAAGACTTAAAGCAAAAAAGCCTTAAATGTTTTCTAATTAAGGATTACTTAACAAGCACCCATGTCATTCCCCCAGTATGTCACAACAAATTAATGCGGGTATTTTTGAAATGAAACAAAGCAAAGCTAAAAAAATAGAGATCGTTGAATCTTTTCCATTCAATTAATGACATTGTCATGCTAATACCTGTGCTATCTTTGTCGTTGTTGTTGCTGTTGTTGTCGTTCACGTGAATCATAAGCGAATCCATAATTAAACTAGAAAAAATAACGAATCGACAGGCCATCACACCACACAAGACATAGCGTTTGCATGAACGGAATACTATAGTAGTAGTAGTTGTTGTTGTGTTTATTGCTTCTGCTGTTCTCCGACCAGTTTGGTGTGAGTGTGTGGGTTTTTCGGTATTTTCTCACGATAATTTTTGTTTTTTTGTTGTTTGTCATTTTAATATTATAATTAAATACTATCTGTATGACACACATACGAAACGGAACAATGGAACCAGAATCATAGATAGAATATTAAAATTATAAGAATAGCAACAAAAATAACAACAAGAACACAGACATTATTTGAATAGCAAGTGAATAAACGATGGATGTGTAATCAGTTGTGGCAATCTTAGGATTTTTGAATGATATCTAAGACCTGTTTCAGGCTGGCAGTGAATTTGTAATTTAGTTTTTAAATAAAGGGAAACTTAATTGTACTATGCAAATTCTGCTATTTGTAAGTATGGCTCAAAAATGTGGCATACCTGACTGGAATTCTTTACATTGAAAGTGTGTGAGGAATATCGAAGGCTCTGGCGTCAGTGGTTGCCAATATATCAGAGGAGAAAAAGAATGAGATTAATTGCCATTTGAGGCCTCATAGGCCACCAAATAAGTAAAACTAGTATATAAGCAGTAAGTTCGGCCGGGCCGAACTTTGAATACAGTCCACAATTTAGAACGAATTTGGAAATTTTCGAAAAAGATAACATTCGCCAAAAATTCTGCTAACATCTTAAAATTACCGAATATAGCCGTTATATTAGGGTCTGTACGACGTGCACCTACATAGGCATTGTTTGTCACAAGCCATTACCATATTTAAATTCGAAACTTGAAATAAACGTTGAATAATGCAGCTAAAATCATCAAAGCTATACGAAGACCTGAACCTGCATAGGCAATTTTCTGCCACTGGCTGTTGTTTCCATTACGAACTCTAAATAAGTAATTTGAAACTACTACGGTGAAGAATGACGCTAAAATCATCAAAATACCGAATATTTAGAGGTACAGTTATATGGGGGCTATACGAAGACGTGGACCTGCACAGACAAATTTCTGTCTCAGGCTGTAGTATCCATTTCAAACTTCAAATGCCAAATTTGAAACAATTCCGATGAATAATGCCTCTAAAATCATCAACATACTGAATATCGGGAGGTACCGTTATATGGGGGCTATATGAAAACGTGGACCTACATGGCCCATTTACGTACTTATCGTGCCTACTGACAAAATAAACATGTGTGCAAAATTTTAGCCTTCTATCTCAATTCGTTCGAAAGATAGCGTGATTACAACAGATAGACAGACGGACTGACTGACAGACAGACAGACAGGCAGACGGACATGGCTAAATGGTCTTAGAAATTTACGCTGATCAAGAATTTGTTGGGTCTGACATGAGTATTTCATGGAGTTACAAACGGAATGACAAAATTAATGTACCCTCCATAGTATGGTGGAGGGTATAAAAACGAACTAGTACCTGTAAAATTCCTTCGAAATATTGGCTACACTAAATTGAAATTTTTTGCTACGAAATATTTTTTACCCTAAGAGTCTAAGAAGACAAAATCACATTTGGAAATACGCGAGAACCCTTTTAAATACTACAAATCAGAAAGTACAGATAAAAGGTGCTTTTCTAAATGGTGAACGACATGGAGAACGTAATGAGGAATTAATTTACCAACTGAAATCTTCAGATATTAAATTACAGCTGCTATTGTTGTCAAATGAGGCCGTAATCGTTAACGTATTATAAATAATAAATAAATTCAAGTTTTCAAGACTCAAAAATGTCTCCCAGATGTGCCTTCCCTTAGCATCACATGAACCAAACATTATGAAGAAGGATAAAAAATTTGTCCAATGGAGATTAAGTTAACAAGAAGACACGAATGAATGATAAACTATAAATTTTAATAAAAACAACATTATAGGGATTAAGCCTGACCATTTTGCAACAACAAAATACTATGGTATCCCAAACAAGTAAGCCAACACTGTTCTAATCCTGCAAATAATATACAATAAGAGAGAGTACGGTGGCGTATCAGTATGCAGCAGATGCATCGTCAAGTATACGCCAAGGGGATCAAAAGCTTTTTAAAGTGATGGAATTTAAGGGTGATAATTTCTTTACATTTGGCTGGAAAACCACAAGTGGCTATCGTTAGAGCACTACAACTTTTAAATGTGAATAAATCTTTTGTGTCTCGTACCATAGCTCATTACCGTGATACTGGAAGCGTAGCCCGACGTCAAGGAAGTGGACGGAAGAAAACAGCAACATGGTTGGAAAAGTAAAGAAGTGACTTGATCGAACACTGCTTCGCAATGGCCGAAAAATGGCTCGTGAGCTGAACATATCGCAAAATTCCATTCGGCAAATATAGAAAAATGAGTTCGGGGTAATGCCATTGAAATTCCAAAAAGTGCGAGAACTTACACTGCAACGGAAAGAAAATTGTCATAAGAGAGCTAAAAAGTTGCTTCACTTGGCCGAATGTGGTGAACTGCCGAATTTGGTTTTCTCCGGTAGAAAAAAAATTCGTTGTCCGGCAGTTTATATACTGAAAAAAAAAAAAAAACGTAAAAATGAATGCGTTAAACTTTTTGAGAAGTTACAAACGGAATGGCGAAGTTAATATAATATCCATAGTATGGTGGATGGTACAAAAATAAGTTATGATAAATATTACAGACTGCATGGTGGCGTATGAGTGTTCAACTAGAGTCAGCGTCACTCATACGCCAGGACTCCTAAAGCTTTTTAAAATATCTTGGTTTTTGATCAGAACTGCATTTTAAGTACCCTAACGAACAATAAATTTGACGGATTTTGAAACGGGTAGAATTTCGTGGAAATGTTCTTGTTTCGTATCCCTTAAAATATTCTTCGGAATAAAGGTCTAATAGAAAGACCAAAATATATTCCATAGTCATACGACGTTCCCCATGTCTTCTATGAACAGAAGAGCTACTGCAGAAGAAGGCCTTCTGCAGACCTTCTGTGATGGATAATTTTCGGCAGATCTTATGTGGTCATACGATCTTTTACATATCTCCGATCTTCTATAAGAAGAAACCCTTTGTATAGACTGAATAACTGTCCTGAAGCTATTCTTTCTAAAAAAAGTAAATTTTATAGGCCAATAATATTTTTAAGAGCTTCGATTTACTTGATTTTACTCGCGAGCAGAAGTACTCGAAGAGTGCAAATTTTCCCCAGAAATTTACTCTCCACTACCTTGTGGGAGTGCTCACTTTTACACCCCTTGGAAAACAAAAAGGTCGAAAAAGTAAGTAAGAGTTTAGAGCTTAGAGCGTACTTGTGAGTCCGTCTGTGTATATGTGTATGTAGCAGCGAAGAGCTTTATAAATTGCTGTGGACTGGGTCTGCGGGGATACTATACAAAGACTAAGAAGAAAAAAAAAAACAGCAGACTTTGCAAGAGACCGGTGGATTTGTTGCATGGACCTACGCCCTGCGATCAGGTCCCCTATAGAAATGTCTACTTTTCCAACATTTTTGGTGTATTTTACATGAAAAAGTTATTTTTTGCTAGTTGGTGACAGGAATACTTTGCGTTTTCCGTCCTTCCGTACTATGTGAGTTGAGAATATACACATATTTATGAATAAAACAACAGCTTAAAAAAACTAAAAAAAGTATTTAGCAAGAGCAATATGAACTCGATTTCGAGCGAATTTTTCTCTCATTAGAAAACAAGTGGAGCATAATTGACCTTAAAAAAAGGATAGTACATTTGTTTTTTCTACTCGAAGGAGTATTTTCTCTCGAATTCGAGTAGAGAGAGGCTATTGCGAGCATACAAATCAGCTTTATGTAAGACCATCAACAGATAGAGAGTATTGATCCCTGAATAATAATTGAAAATGGTTGGATAGATGTATCGCCATGTGTGATTTCTGATCCAAATATTCGTTGCAAACCATCCTGAAAATTAATTTTCCCAAAAATACATATTTGGTTAAATCGATGAAATACATTTTTGACCATAGGTCTTTTTATGGGGGATATACCAGGAGGAGTAAGTTGATGAATTCTATATTCACATCAGATCTCAGGCTACCAAGTTTTAAAAAAATCCCTGACTTATTTCGCAAATTATAAAATATATAAATATTTTGAAAATTGTAACGCTCTGAGGGGGAGACATCACATCTTGTGAGTGGACCTACATAGGCCATCTCCGACCTCGGTCTAAATTTGACAATAATATTACGATGTACCAGGTTTGTATCAAACCGGATGCTCCCTTCGAGAGTTACCGTGAGCTCCAGCTAGCCAGACAGACGGACGGACGGATGGACATTGCTAGATTGACTCCAAATGTCCTGAAACGGAGTTAGTCTAAGGAGACCTAGAGTCTAAAACCGTTATCACGATGAGGCACGTTTTTCTGTAGCTCAATGGTAAAGTGTATAACAATTACGAATAAATTTTGGATCAAATCCAATAAGTAACCAGACAAACTAACTTATGGATCTGACTAGACCGTTTCAAAATTTCATGAAAGGGATTTCGTCAAAAGAGCAAACACTTTTGCCAAAATCCATTTCAGACAACTCTTGCTTCGATGTGGTAAATGTGTGCCCTATAAATGGCTTATACCCCTTTATAACCCTTAAAGCTACGATAGATAAAACCATTGCTTTTGCCATGCCCTGTTTGATCTCCTGACCTTTCTTTTATAGGGTGATGTGAGCTCTTTATGTTTTCCATAAATTGAAATAACTATTTAAATTTCAATTGAAAATAATTGCAAATTTCAGTATTCTCAACCTCAAATGAACTAAATACAATTCATTAAAATTTATCCGCAACTACCACCAGTCATAGTTCTGTTTAAAAGTTTATAAAGCCAACGAATCATTACAACAACAGCAACAACATAAACAACACTTTCTATTTCAACGAAAACATTTTTATGTTCACTCACTCATTCTGGTGTTTATCGGTGGAATGCCGGAATACCCATGGATGGACTCCTTCATGTGCGGAGGGATTGCCTGGTGAATGGATGGATGTATGAATGAATGTTGTGCAAATGTTTATAATTTGGCACAGGGCGTTTGATTGTTCGTGTGTGCTCACTGCTGATGGTGGTGGTTGGTTGGATGTTTTTTTGTTCTGCTTGCTTACTCATAGGCAAAGTCTGGATGGCTGGCTGGTAGTTCCACCATTTCTCTTTTTATTCTCTTCACACTATATTTCAGCTCATAGACGAACATTAACACCGACTGAAACGACAGCCTCTTTAGCTCAGTGGCAGAGCACTGGTCTTGTAAACCAGGGGTCGTGAGTTCAATCCTCACAGGAGGCAACAGAGTAAATGAAGTTGCTTGATGTGTTCAACCTTTTGATGTTTTTTTTTTTTAATTATTTTTTTTTTTGTTTTTGTACAAAAATCCAAATAGGGATACTTTTTTTGTTAAGATTGTGGTTTTATTTTTTAATGTATTGCTCTTTCAACCACAATTATAATGGCAAAATATTTCTTCCTACATTGTTTGGCAACGTGAATGTTTACGATTCGTTTCACACCTAGCGTAACACATGCTGAAAATATTCAGCTCATTCATTAACATGACAAGTTTTATGAAAAAAATAATCTCAAAAAAAAAAAAAAAAAAAGAAATATAATAAATAATACATAATACCGAAAAAAGCCAAGCGGAACAGGCATATTTATGCGCATTCATTGACGATGACCCCTGCCGACACCCACAACCACTTTCTACATAAATACCATCCCATTAGGAAAGAAAAAAACACACAATCGCCAGTCACGAGTATTAGCAACATCACAAGAATCAGCCAGCCCCCCAAAAAAACACATTATCCACATATTTATCATTTCAAAGACATTTCCTTCGTATTATTTAGTTGTTTGAACATTATTGTTTTCCTTTCTTTTTTTTTTTTTTGTTTTATAGCCGAGTGGGCGCTAGCATGTCTCATTTCCTCTGTGGCCAACTAAACAAAGTGTACGAAAATAAAAAATAAACAAAAATGCCACAAATCATAACGTCATTGCAATTTTAAATAAAAATATCTTTGAAATGTTGTTTTCCGCTTTTTTCCAATTTTACAAAAAACGAAAAAGAGAAAAGAACGTTTTTATGGCCCCAGTACCACCACTAACAATTCATTATCTTGTTTGACTCTGCAGCTTTTGTTTGCCATTCTTGCATGAATTGTTTTTTTTTGCTAATGTTATGAAATGTTTGTTTGACTAGAATTTTAAAACTTTTTTGTAAGAAAAAAAATTTTATGGTTTGTAAAATAGAACGGAACTATATAAGGGTGGTGCGTGGTGTCATATATAATTTAAAAAATAAATTTAAATTAAAAATTAATTTAAAAAATTAGTTGTAAACACAATATATCATGAACGAAACTAATTTCAGGATGTATGTGGTGGTAACTCTCGAAGACAGTATTTATTTGGCACTAACTTTGCATATCCTAGAATTTTCTTCAATGCACAGGAATTATGAGGATAGGCCCACTCTTCCTGAAATCTCACCAACATGTTTTTTTAAGACATTTTTATTAGTTTCGTAGATTAAAAAAAAATATCAAAGACTTCGGAAGCAAGGTTTTTTTAAGTATTTCACAGCTATATACATGGTGAGATGCATGAACGAAAGCAAAAAATGTCGGAAATTGCATCCAATTTTAGAATAAGTTTAGATTTGTCGGAATTGGTCACCTTTGGCACGAATTATGACCTTCAAACGGCCAATGAAACCGTTACACGCTGCCCAAATGTTGTTCTGCGGTGTTTTGGTCCATTCCCGGCGAAGCGGCTGCTTGAAGTGATCGACACTTTGGTATGTTTTTAGTGCCAACCTTGCTTTCCAAAATACTACAGACACAATAGTCCAACGGATTGGTATTCGGATATTTTGGTGGCCATTGTGCGTTGGAAATGAAGCGAGGAACCTCCAAGGTCTGCGGCCAAAATGTTTGCATGCCCAAGGCTTTTATACAACCTCCAGAATATTTTCGCGATAATATTCGGCATTTATTCTGATGCCACGGTCCATTAATACGAGCGGAGAGCGGTGGCCAACCGAAGGTGCACATTTTCTGCTGACCTCCTTAGCAAGTAACACCATCATTTTGTTTGTTTACAAACTGCTGGACAACGAATGTTTTCTCATTGGAGAAAACCAAATTCGGCGGTTCGCCAAGCGAAGCAAGTCTTTACCTCTTTTGAGTCTATTTTTTTCTGTAGCGGTGTAAGCTCGTGCACTTTTTGTAATTTCAATAGTCTTACCGCGAGCTCATTTTTCAATATTTGCTGAGTGGAATATTGCGATATGTTCATCTCACGAGCCATTTGTCGGCCATAGCGGCGCGGGTTTCGATCAAGTCGCTTCTTTAATTTTCGAACCATTTCTGCTCATATTGCGGTTTTCTTCCGCCCACTTCCTTGACGTCGGGCTACGCTACCAGTATCACGGTAACGAGCGAAGGTACGAGACACAAACGATTTATTCACATTTAAATGCTGGAGTGCTCTAACGATAGCCACTTGTGGATTTCCAGCCAAATACAAAGAAATCACACTATCACGCTTGAATTCCATCACGAATTCTCACCAAAATGCTTTTCTACGCTTGTAAACAATATTATGAGCTGTCACTGGAATAATTTTAACAGCCGTCGGCCGAGTGGCTTAGATATGACAGCAATCTGAAGTTGGTTGCAGTTCATTTCATCTCACTCTTTATATCAAATTTCAGCTCTATTTCATCACACAATTTGGTATTGTACATTATCAATTTTCCATAATCTCTTTCGTATATCTATTCTGCACTTTATCAAAGACTCTCATTACAAATTAGAGAATTTTAGCTCGTACCGTTTGTCCAGTACAAAGTATTACATTTTTAGTACTTTTTGTACCCTTTTAGTACGAATTTCCAAAAACCCATCTGTATCACATGTCTACGCATCAAGACTGCCCTCGTTAGCCGTTTCGTCTTGGCATTATCGGTCAGTCAGTCAGAAAATTATTTCACTTCTCTTTTATATATCGTCACCACTAATTCCTCTAAAAAGCATATCACTGACCCACCCTAATATCCCATACGCATCCATTACTGACGCCAATACAAATGTTTCCAATTAATATTTAAAATTTATTTTATTGATTGCTTTTATGGCAAACATCCTCCGGACTTTTAATTGCCAGTGGGAGGATAGTGGAGAAATATTCTTGAAAATATTTCTTTAATTGAAAAATATTTCAATAAATTATTCAAATATTTTGTTTGCAATAAAAATGTTTGTTTATTTATTTCTTTAATAAAAATACATACACATTTGCAGTAACCAAAATTAAAACAAAAAATGCCAATAGAACAAACAAAAAATATTTGTATTAAAAATTGTTGAGGGGGATTTTTTTCGACAATATGGAAAATTGCAGTTTTAAGAAACAATTGAATAGTAGTGAATGTTTAGAATAGGGATTCAAGTTGAAATCTTTTTTTTTAACAAAAAAAAGCGTAGGATATAGGTTAGAAAGGATTTTTGAAATTGGAATTTTAAGGTTATGAAAATTTCAAAAATGGTACCAAACTTCTAAAATGGTACCAGTTGGTATTATGCGGACGGATAGAGCTAATAACTCGAAATTTGATATGACACTCAAGGGTGAAAAGCAAGTCTTGATATCTGAATCTCGGTATTAGGTGCGCTGTTCATGTGTATCCTGGACATATGGAGGTGGTTTCGGAAATGTATACTATAAATGTAGGAAAAGTACTGAATGGGACTATATTTGATATTGGGTGAAGGGACAGAGATAAAATTCTCAAATTTTCTGAAATTTAGATTACTGATGGTATTTGTGTTTGAAATTTGAAGTTGGTTTGAAAATACGTCCTATATTTGTACAAAAAGTCCTGAATGGTACTTGGTATTGGTATGAAGGGATAGGTCTGGACTCCTCATATTTGATATTGAGGTTCCTGTTGGTATCTGGAATTGTGATATGACGGTGGTTTTTAAAATGAATACTGTATTTGTACGAAAAGCCCTAAGTAGTACAAAATTTTGTATTGGTATGAAGGGATAGAGCTGAAATCCTCAAATTGAATATTGGGGTCTCCGTTGGTATCTGGAATTAATATATGGATGTGGTTTGGAAAATGCGTAAAATAATTGCACGAAAAGTACCGACTGGTACTATATTTGGTATTGGGTGAGAAGATAAAGCCGAAATCTTTAAATTTAGTATAGATGTCAATGTTGGTGTCTGGAATTGATATATGGAGGTTGTTTTGAAAATGTGTACTATACATTATATTGTTCACAAGCGTTCAAAAGCATTTTGGTGAGAATTTTCCAGAAAAAAGTAATTCGTAATGGAATTCAAGCGTGATAGTGTAATTTCTTTATATTTGGCTATCGTTAGAGCACTCCAGCATTTAAATGTGAATAAATATTTTGTGTCTTGTACCATCGCTCGTTACCGTGATGCTGGTAGGGTAGCTCGACGTCAAGGAAGTGGACGGAAGAAAACAGTAACATCAGCAGAAATGGCGACTTGATCGAAACCCGCGTCTCAGTGGCCGAAAAAATGGCTCGTGAGCTGAACATATCACAATATTCCATACGGCAAACATTGAAAAACGAGCTCGGGGTAAATCCATTGAAATTCCAATTCCGAAGCCATTCCAAGAACTTATACCGCAACAGAAAGAAAATAGACCCAAAAGACCTAAAGAGTTGCTTCGCTTGGTCGAAAGTGGTGAACTGCCTACTTTGGTTTTCTCCGTTGAGCAAACATTCGTTGTCCAGCAGTTTGTAAACAAGCAACATGATCGTGTTTACTTGCCAAAGGGATCAGCTGAAAATATGCACCTTCGGTTGGCCACCAGAACCACCAGTGATGGTGTGAGCCGCCATAACAGCCGATATTCGCTCTCCGCTCGTATTAATCAACCGTGGCATCAGAATAAATGCGGAATATTGTAGCGAAAATATTCTGGAGGGTGTATTAAAGCCTTGGGCACGCAAACATTTTGGCGGCAGACTCTGGACATTACAACAGGACTCTGCACCATCGCACTAAGCACGCGCCACCCAAGAATGGTTACAAAATAAAGTTCCTCGCTCATTTGCAGCGCACAATATTGGTGGCCATTGTGCGCTGGAAATGAGCGAGGAAATCTCCGGATACCAATCCTTTGGACTATTGTTTCTGGGATATTTTGAAAACAAGGTTGGCACTTAAAAATACCAAAGTGTCGGGAATGGGCCACAATATCGCAGAGCAACTTCGGGCAGCGTGTGACGGTTGCATTGGCCGTTTGAAGGCCATAATTCGTGCCAAAGGTGACCAATTCGAACAAATCTAAAATTATTCTAAGATTTAATGCTATTTCCGAAATTTTTGCTTTCATTCAATAAAATTTAAAAAATAATGTAAAAATTATGGAATTTATCTTTGTTGCCGTTTTTTTATCTAGAGTTGAAATCCTCAAATTTAATATTAAGGTTTCACAAAAATATGGCGCCCAACGCGGTAAGCTATGCTAATATTCCAAAAGAGACCCATTTGACTTTGATTCCTTCTGGTCCTATTTTCTTTAATTTAAATTTTTCCGTTTTCGAATTTATAATCTCAATTTTATAACATTTAAATATTCCTCATGTCGGAAAATGTCCTTTATAGTTCGCCCATCATCCGACAACAAGACATTGGCAAAAAACGCAGGAGATATTTACGAATGTAAACATTTCTGGGCTTTATATGCAAAGGTTTTGCTTCCACATTGGATTTTTGTTGTTGGATATTTTCTAAATATTTGCTATCATGCGGCGGGGGTTTTTCCTGCTGCTACTGTTTAGTTTGTTTTCTTTTAATTTTTTTTTTCATTTCTTTGACTGGCTTTTTTCTGTTTATTTTGCCTATTTCAATTAGAATGTTGGCAGTGCCGGTGGAACGGTCGGTCGGTCGGCCGGTGTTGACTACTTTTATTGCTGGCTGAACGAAAGAACGTGTGTTTGGATGGGATGTTTGTTTTATATTTTTTCTTTTTTTTCTTCATCACTGCTTCCGTTCGTTCCTGTCTTTCTGTTTGGATCTGTTTAACTTTCAGTTGTTTGCCGCACGCCGTTTGTAGTTTATTGTCATTGCAGTTGTTGTCAGTCACACAGTTTTGGCGAGACGTTGTCGGCAATGCTTGCTAGCTAGCTGGCTGCCTGTCTCTCTGGCGCTGACGACAACAGTCTGACTATTTAGTTAGAACAACATGCATTTGTCGGAAGCCAGCCAGCAGCCAAGAGACAGCCCGCCTTTAGGCAGTATCTTTATTTTCGCTTATCATTGCTGAGTTCGGCGAAATGTCGAAACGACATGTCGCTCGCTCAACATGCTGGTTGGTGGTGCATTGAGTATTTGCCATTTTCATTTGGGACAAATAAAATCCTATTACAAATGTTTCAAGAATTTATGTTTTGTTTGCTTAAAGACAACACACTCACTCACACACACACACACGAGATGTTGTATAAATTTTGAAGTCTTATTCATTCTGGATGTGTGTGTGTTTGCATGTTTGCTTGTGTAGAAGTTTAATTAAACCATTTGAATGATGATGACGATACACAAAAGAAACAAAGAGACATCTTTATTGCAAAATATTACTCTGATGATAATTCATCACCGACAGCAAACATGTTCGTTCATT
The DNA here is from genome assembly GCF_030504385.1 of Musca domestica. NCBI lineage: Eukaryota > Metazoa > Arthropoda > Insecta > Diptera > Muscidae > Musca > Musca domestica. Next base: position 7,018,882 of record NW_026712155.1, read on the forward strand.
CGACGTGAGCAGTGGTTTTTGCTTTTCAGATATTTTTATGACTTCAAATATTTAATTTGGAATTAGTTATGGGATATTTAAAGCCACTGAAATGTGTGTCACATGCGGGGGGTTTTATTATCATTGTTATCTAAGCAAAATTGAAATTACTAGAGGGGGATGAATTTGGAATAAAAATAAGCAGTTTGATCACAGACCTATATGAACATTTATAAATATATACTTCAGTATATAAATATTACTAAAAATTTAAAGATTTTTTCCTGGAAGTACTTGAAAGAATTGTCATAAAAAATCAGAGATATTTGAATGTTATTGGACACGGATTGATTGGAAACAAGTAAAAAAACAGTAAGTTCAGCCGGGCCGAAATTTGAATACCCTCCAACATTTGGAACGAATTAGGAAATTTTCAAAAAATAAATAAAACCCGTTAAAAACTCTGTTAAAATCTTAAAAATACCGAATATCGTAAGATGCCGATATATTGGGGAGATATACGATAAAGTCATCAAAATACCGAATATCGGGGGTACCGTTATATGGGGGCTATACGATATCGTAGACCTATATAGACAATTCTCTTTCATGGAGTTAAGTGCTCATAAAGAACTCCTTGTGTAGAATTTCAGACAATTCCGTTGAAAAATGTGGCTAAAATCATCAAAATACCAAATATCGGGGGGTACCGTTATATGGGGGCCATACGATATCGTGGACCTATCTCAGACAATTCCGTTGAAAAATGTGGCTAAAATCACCAAAATACCGAATATCGGGGGTAACGTTATATGGGGGCTATACGATATCGTGGACCTATATAGACAATTCTTTTTCGGGGGGTAAAGTGCTCACGAAGAACTCCTTCAGACAATTTCCTTAAAAAATGTTATATGGCAGCTATACGATATCGTGGACCGATATAGCCCATCTTCGAAATTGACCTGCCTGCAGACAAAAGATTGATCTGTGCCAAGTTTTAGCTTCCTTAATTCGTTTTGACTGTAGCGTGATTGCAACAAACGGACGGACTGGACTAAATCGTCTTAGAATTTTACGCTGATCAAGAATATATATACATTGTTGGGTCTAGAATTATTATTTGGATGAGTTACAAACGGAATGACGAACTTAATATACCCTCCATACTATTTATGGTAGAGGGTATAAAAATCTCCTATTGTAAAGGGTGTTCCAACTCGAACGCAATCGTGAAATCGGAAATAGCTATCGGAAATGATAATAAATTTTTTCTTGTTTAGAATTGAAGAAATGAATGTGGGGACATGTGATTTCAACAGGATGTCAAGCAGGTAGAGAAATATTCAATTGCTGCATCAGTCATTTCCCGGTCGTGTCTTTTTGTGTTTTGGAGACTAGAAGTGGCCACCGTGTTATTTAACACCTTTAGATTTTTTTAAAGTCTATGGTTTTCGCGATAATTTTCGCGTCATTTGTCATTAAGAGATTCCAGCAAAACCATGGCAGCCATCTTCTATCTTTACATATAAATTCAAGAAACCAAAAAAAAAAAAATTCCGAATTTCCGCTCCATTTTTTTACCCAAAACCAAATTTCGTACTTTTCGTACAATTTTGGTACACATTTCCAAATTTCCTCAATTCCAGAGACCAACAGAGACTAAAATGTCAAATTTGAGGATTCCAGCCCCGTCCCTTTACCAAATTTAGTACCATTTAGTACTATTATGGTACAAATTTCCAAAACACCTCCATATGTTAAACACAGACATCTACATTAAATTTGAGAATTATATCTCTATTGCTTCATCAAATACAAAATTTAGTACCATTTAGTACTTTTCGTACAATTTTGATACACATTCCCAAAGCCACCTACATATCTCAATTCCAAATACCGACAAGACCAATTTTCAGGATTCCAGTTCTATCCCTGCACCCAATAACAAATTTAGCACCACTTAGTACTTTTCGTAGAAACATAGGACACATTTCCAAACCACTGCCAAATCTTAAACACAGATATCATCAGTAATCTAAATATCAAAAATTTTAACTTTATCTCTTTCCCTTTACCCAATAACAAATATACTATCATTCAGAACTTTTCATAAAATTATGGTACACAATTCCAAAAAACATGTCTCAATTCCTAATACCAACAAAGATCTCAATATCGTATTTGAGGATTCCAGCTCCACGTTTTTACCCAAAACCAAATTTAGTACATTTTAATACTTTTCGTACAAATATAGGACGCATTTCCAAAACATATATTCAAATCTCAACTCCAGATACCACCAGAAACCTCAATATTCAATTCTCAAACCTACCACCAACGGGGACCCCAATACAAAATTTCAAAATTCATCGCTTCATCGGTTCGGCCTAAGTCATACTATTCCCAATTAAGTACCATTTAGTACAGTTCGTACACTTAGTACACATCTGCTAAACTACATGCATATATCAAATTTACTTTCCAACCTTTATTCTCATACCAAATGTTAAGTTTTTAACTCTATCCGTTCAGATAATACACCTCTTTACAAGTTTTGTAATATTTTAGAACTTTTCGTAACCTTTAAGTTCGAATTTGAAAGAAATTCTTTGGTACATCCATCCTTCACTCCATCAGTGACTCTCATTCCAAATTTTAAAAATCTAGCTCATTCCGCTTGTTCAATCCAAAGTATTCAATTCTTAGTAGATTTCAGTACTCTTCGTATTCTTTTAGTACTAATTTCCAAAAACCTAGCATTTTTACCCACCTAGATTCTAGCTTCAGTTATTTCGTCTGGTAGTTGATTCCCGATCATTCAGTCATTTATTTCACTACCCTTTTATATTATATATATTGATTCTTTAGACATATATATGTACCAGAGTAGTGAGTATGGGAGCAAAAAGATCATAGGCTGAGGCTATACCTCTGGAAAGTCCCACTGATACTTTACATTTTTCTTATTTTTTTACTATCCGTCCAGCCCGCTTTACTTAATTTCTGCATCGTTCACTGCAGCAACAGTTTTTTTCTTTTTCCATATTCCAGCCTCAATTTTCTCATTTCCTCTTGAAGAAGTGAAATATTCCTCAACTCAGTTTTGTTTTTCATTTCACCATGGAAAATTTATTTCCAGGCATTTGTATTATTGAACGGCGGCGATTCATTTTAATTTTTGTCTGCAGAAATTGCCAATGACTATGGACGACGACGCGGTCTAAAACAACTCCCTTGGAAACCTTTATGACCCCATTGTAGTAATTTCATGTTCAAAAGTTTTTTGACTTTTCCTCTCATTTTTTTTTTTTTTTTTTTTGGTTTTCGTTGTTTCCGTTTTCTGGCTTTTCTATTCTCCAATAGTTCAACTTTCTTGTCGAACATCAGCAATTTTTCTTCATGTTTTGATAATTTTTTTCTTTTGGTTTTTCGTTCCTATGGCTTCTGCATGGTATGTGAATTTGTTGCTGCTATCTAACTATCTGGCAAAGTTTTGTAAAGGGGAAAAACTGAAATGGTTGTTATTAATTTTGATGGTATCAGTATTTTTGATAAAAAGTAAAAAAACTTTTCTTACAAGCCATAGCTAAATACAATGTTGTAAGCCATGGTCGATTGGTGTAGATTTCCTAAAACTTTTGTTATCCGTTGCAAACCGAGAGAGAGGGCTGGTGCATAAATGTGGAGAGCTTGTGTAAGGGTGTTGGTAGAATATATAAATTTATATAAAATACATATGTATATCCCTTGGAAATTATTATGTGCCAGCAGCAATAGTTTAGCTAGGGATTAAGCATTGCACTAGGTTTCAAATAATGGAATGTCCTAACTAATTTGTGAATCGGAGTTTTTTTCAGAATTTTTATACCCTCCACCATTCTATGGAGGGTATATTAACTTTGTCATTCCGTTTGTAACTCCTCGAAATATACATAATATACCCTACAAAGTATATATATTCAGGATCAGCGTAAAATTCTAGGACGATCTAGCGATGTCCCTTTGTCTGTCCGTCACTCTGTCAGTTGTAATCACGCTATCTTTTGAACGAATTGCGATAGAAGGCTAAAATTTGGTATACATTCATAGTTTACCAGTAGGCAGCTTGAGTTCGTAAATGGGCCATGTCGGTCCACGTTTTCGTATAGCCCCCATATAACGGTACCTCACGATATTCGGTATTTTCATGGTTTTAGCGACATTATTTATCGGAATTATTTATAATTTCGTATTTGAAGTTCGTAATGAATACTACAGCCTATGACAAAAATTTTTGTATGCCGGTCCAAGTCTTCGTATAGCCCCCATATAACGTTACCTCCCGATATTCGGTATTTGGATGATTTCAGCAACATTATTCACCGGAATCGTTTCAAATTTCGTACTGGAAGATCCAAATGGGTACTACAATCTATGCCAAAAAAATGTGTATGCAGGTTCAAATCTTCGTATAGCCACCATATAATGTTACCTCCCCTAATTCGATATTTTCATGATTTTAGCTACATTATCTGCCGGAATTATTGAAAATTTCGTATTTGAAGTTCGTAATGACTACTACAGCCTATGACAAAAATTTTTATTTGCCGGTTCAAGCCTTCGTATAGCCCCCATATAAAGGTACCTCCCGATATTCGGTATTTTGATGATTTCCGCAGCATCATTCGCCGGAAGCGTATAAAATCTCGTATTGGAAGATGTTAATGGTTACTAAAACCTGTGGGAAAAATTGCATATGCACGTTTACATCTTCGTATAGCTCCTATATAACGGTACCTCCCGATATTCGGTATTTTCATGATTTTAGCGATATTATTTATCGGAATTGCTTCAAATTTCGTATTTGAAGTTGTCACAGGTGCGGGTCTTCGTATGGTCTCCATGAAGTGTAGTGATACTTTTTGGCCATTTTTTTTTTTTTTTTTTTTTGAAAATTTCCTAATTCCTTTCAAACGGTGGAAGGTATTAAAAGTTCGGCCGATCCCAATTTAGCTGCTTTTTACTTGTTTTTTTTTTGTCATCTTATGTCCATTTTACCATTTAATTATAAATGTTGTTCCTGCTCCCATGGTATCCCATCCCTGGCATAAATTAAAGCTCTTCACTGCCGATGTTTTTTGGTTTTAATCTCCTCTACTTTTACCTAAGGCTAAACATTTCGTTTCGTATAATTCGACTTTATAGTTTACGTTTTTTTTTTTCTTTCAAACATGATTGAGGATTGTCTCGCTATTATCAGATAGTTTTGTTATCCATTATTTGAAATTTCCAAAAGCAACAACACTAGTGGTGGGCATGGATAACAAATAAAGTCACTAGGCGGGTATTCCTTCCTTTCCTTTTGATAATTTATAGGTTTCAAGATAAAATTTGTGTTAAGAAACCAGCAACAACAACGAAAAAAGTATTGAACCTCACATCTGCATTGTTTGGCTTCCCGGGGAATAAAAATATAAAATTGGGTGTGTGTTCATATGTGTGTGCCTGTGTGTATCTTAGCTTATTTTGTGGTTTTAGTCACAGCCAAAGTGCGTGACCGCTCATCGTTTTCCTTTGCCATATTTTTTGTTAGACAATATCTCCCTAGGTTATTCCGTTGTGTATCCCTGCAGCTTCATGCTCGGCGAGTACGTGTCCCCACAGATAGCCTAGATATGCGTTACTGTATTCTTTGGTATTCGAGTTTTTTTTTTCATTCATTCCATTTTATGGCATAATTTATTGTAAACTATTTATTGTAATTTACAGGCCAAAGGAATTTTGTGGTCGATAGCAGAGTATATTGAACATGTATGTAATTGGATATGGATGACCAATAACTGCACAAGGAAAAAGAGCTCCATGAAGTACATAATTACACTGTGCAACACAAAAAAATAAAAGCCGGGGAAAATCAGCAGATTATGAAAGCAGAGCTAAAAATACACATGTATGGACGTTTTGAGAATTTATATGGCAGAGTAACCTAAATAGAGGTCATAGTTAATGCCTACTTTATTTTTTTAAATTTTCTAAGGAAGTTTCCTTGAGTGCGTTGATTTTTGGTATATTGTGTCTTTGGCAATACTGCAGAAAAAAAAAACAGAAGAATTATATTTTGTTCGAAAATGTTAAATATCAAACTGGTCAAAAAAATATTCATTTTCTTCCTTCTATTGAAAATATCATTAAAAACTCACTTTAAACGAGATCAACGCTAATAAAAACATTTAACAAAATTGTCATCATAAAATTTTAGTCTAGGTCCTCGGAGCTAACATTTTAGGGTGAATTTATGCATAAAGCGTAATTTTCGAAGTCAAAGGCATCAAATGTTATAAATGTTATATATTTCCACAAATTTAAAAAAAAAGCCGAATATATATCGTCATTTTTATACCCTCAACCATATGACTAAAGAGGATTTGATCCAAAGAGACCTAGGGTCTAAAGCCTTTATTTCGGTGAGACACGTGCAAAACAATGGATACAAATGGATATTTGCAAAACGTGACTCACCGAAATAACGGTTTTAGACTCTTGGTCTCTTTATACCAAAACCGTTTCACGAAATTTGCCTGGTGCGCACGATATCTCAAACTTGGTAAATCGTAATATTATTGTCAAACTTAGATCGAATTCGAAGATAGGCAACATCAGTCCTCTCTTACACTTTCCCACAAAAAATCGAAATTTTCAAAAAAAATGAAAATTTCGACCTGGTTGAGATAAAAAAACTGCAACAAAGTCAATTGCTGAAAGAAAGCAAAAAATGTCGGAAATAGCATCAAATTTTAGAATAAGTTTAGATTTTTTCGAATTGGTCACCTTTGGCACGAATTATGGCCTTCAAACGGCCAATGAAACCGTCACACACTTCCCGAACGTTGCTCTGCGGAATTTTGGTCCATTCCCGGCGAAGCGCTTGCTTGAGCCGATCGACACTTTGGTATTTTTTAGGGCCAACCTTGCTTTCCAAAATACTCCAGACACCATAGTCCAACGGATTGGTATCCGGAGATTTTGGTGGCCATTGGGCGCTGGAAATGAAGCGAGGAACCTCATTTTGTAACCATTATTGGGTGGCGCGTGCTGAGTGCGATGGTGCTGAGTCCTGTTGGAATGTCCAAGGTCTGCGGCCAAAATGTTTGCGTGCCCAAGGCTTTAATACACTCTCCAGAATATTTTCGCGATAATATTCGGCATTTATTCTGATGCCACGGTCGATTAACACGAGCGGAGAGCGACCATAAGCTGCTATGGTGGCCCACACCATTACCATGGCCGGCGCTTGAGTTGTGGTGGCCAACCGAAGGGGCACATTTTCAGCTGACCTCTTTGACAAGTAAACACGATCATTATGTTTGTTTACAAACTGCTGGACAACGAATGTTTTCTCATCGGAGCGGAGAAACCCAAATTCGGCAGTTCACCACTTTCGGCCTAGCAAAGCAACTCTTTGGCTCTTTTGAGTCTATTTTTTTTTTCTGTTGCGGTGTAAATTCTTGCACTTTTTGGAATTTCAATGGCTCATTTTTCAATATTTGCCGAAATGGAATATTGCGTTATGTTCAGCTCACGAGCCATTTTTCGGCCATTGCGACGCGGGATTCGATCAAGTCGCTTCTTTACTTTTCGAACCATTTCTGCTGATATTGCTGTTTTCTTCCGTCCACTTCCACTTCCTTGACGTCGGGCTACGCTACCAGTATCATGGTAACGAGCGATGGGACGAAACACTAAAGATTTGTTCACATTTAAATGCTGGAGTGCTCTAACGATAGCCACTTGTCGTTTTCCAGCCAAATATAAAGAAATCACATTATCGCTCTTGAATTCCATCACGAATAAATATTTTTCTGGCAAATTCTCACCAAAATTCTTTTGTACGGTTGTAAACAATATAATGAGCTGTCACTAGAATAATTGTAACAGTTGTCGGACGAGTGGCTTAGAAATGACTGCAGTCTGTGAAATTGGTTGCAGTTTTTTCATCTCACTCAGTATATACAAAAGAACTCCTATAATTGGATTTGGATTGTATTTGCAAAATTTGAAATAAAACTTTGAAATTTTGTAGAATTCTTTGGAAGAAGATCCCTCTAGTGATTTGCTTGAGACTTCGAATTTTGACGAAAATAATTGTCGTGTTTCCAATATTGCGATATTGCTAAATACACTATATGCCTTAAGGGATTCCAAGAAATTTTCATGTGAAATTTTCAAATATTAATAGGTTCTATACATTTTTCCCCACTGTATCACTTTTTTTTATTTTGCAAAACTTAAAAAAAGACATTTCTTTATTTTAATTTCTTAAATTCTTGTCCGATTGGCTTTTGTTATGCATACAAATTACAGCTCATGTGAAGAGAAAAACAAAACATTCCATTCATAATTGGATTTTTATTTCAAATATTTTATTGTCAATTTAACGCGCAAGAATATGCATTAAACGGGTTAATTAAATAAAACATTATTATTGCATTTATATTTATACAGTTTGGAATTGTTTTTTTTTTTTTTGCTGCAGCAGCAAATGTCATTGTTAAAGAAAAAATATGCAATTATAAAAAATACACACAAACTGAAATGGTGGTGGTGTGGGAATTTTTTAATTTCTTAATTAAAATAAGAAAGCTGATGTGAATGGGGGGTTGATTCTACAGAAATTACAGGGTGAGGTAGAAACACTGCAACAGAGTCTAACGCCATAATTTTAACATTTTTTTTAATTTTACTGAAAAAATGTCGGAAATAACATCAAATTTTAGAATAAGTTTAGATTTATTTGAATTGATCACCTTTGGCACGAATTATGGCCTTCAAACGGCCAATGAAACCGTCACACGCTGTCCGAATGTTGATCTGCGGTATTTTGGCCCATTCCCGGTAAAGCGCTTGCTTGATTTGATCGACACTTTGGTATTTTTTAGTGTCTTGCTTGCTTTCCAAAATACTCCCGACACAATAGTCCAACGGATGGGTATCCGGAGATTTTGGTAACCATTGTGCACTGGAAATGTAGCGAGGAACCACATTTTGTAACCATTCTTGGGTAGCGCGTGCTGAATGCTGAGTCCTGTTGGAATGACCAAGGTATGCTCCCAAAATGTTTGCGTGCCCAAGGCTTTAATACACCCTCCAGAATATTTTCGCGATAATATTCGGCATATAATGAGCTGTCACTGGAATAATTTCAACAGCTGTCGGACGAGTGGTTTTTTTCATCTCACCCTGTATATCTAGGTATAACATTTTTTATGAAAATTGCATTCAAAATTTATTTAAAAAAAAAAAAAAAACGTTTCTATTATTAAAACTAAATGACTTTGTCATAAGAGGATTTTTATAATTAAATATATTTAAATGTTTCAACAAAAATCCTCAATATGATAATTTTGAATACACCACATTTGTTGCTAAAATTTAAATTTAGAAGTATTTTTGCACATAAGAATTCCGAAAAACCATCCAATTGACATCTTCGATATTCAATAACATTTCCTTGATTTCACTTGAAATAATGCACCTGCCTAGATTTGCAATCTTCAGCCTCATAAAACAAACCATCAACCAAACAAACATTATTTGTCAACCTTATTTGCAAATTCATTTAGTCTTCTAATGAATGCCTAGATTTAAATTTTTAAATAAACGAAAATTCAACTGATGTATTAAATTACAAAAAACCACTTAGGAACATTTCGCTCTCAATGGAGGAGGAACACAACATGTCGAAAAAGGCTGATAAACATCAAACTCGGATAACAGCCGTCAATGCGAAACAGGATGCTCTAAATGACCGGGGGCAAAACTGCAGGTTGCAGTTGGCCGTTGTCCCTAATGTCACTTCTGCTGCCGGTGCTGCGACTGCTGCTCTATTCATTCCACTTCAAAGACTCCCCATAGAGCATGACCGAAAAGAAATGTGGACATGTCATTAGAGTGGGTTAGTTTACTTTTTTTGTTGGTATTTTTGTTTTTCTTTTTTGTTGTTGTTGTCTTCATACAATTTCCTAACAGCAACCAAACCGTTTGGCCAACATCCAAAAACCATCAACAAGAAGGCACAGAAATTAAGTTAAAAGTATTTCACCATAGACCGAAAGAAGAAGAGCCGACATTCATACATAACTATGTGTGTGTATGTATGTGTGTGCGCTTCGAACATTCAAACCGACACCCAGATCTTAGAGCAAAAATGCATTTAAATATTTTATTTAGCCATTTGGCAAGACTTGAGAAGAAATGCCACAGCTCATTTGAATGATGGTGATGGTTTGGACCCAAAAACAGGGGAGGGGAAGAGGGCGTGTATGAGGTGGTGGCATGCTGTGCCGTGGCATGATGCTGATGAGACAAGTTTCATCAGAGTTGAAAGAAAATGTCAAGAATTTCTTTCCTATCTATCGCTCCCATGGGTTGGCTATTTTTAAAAAAGGCAGATTATTTTCAGATATCCCTGGTAAGAAAAAATATCTGTGTCATTAACATACTTGTCGTTAAGTTGGAACAAAAATAGGAAAGCGAACTAAAAATGCTAGAAAGTAACAACAAATGCTAAAAAACAGTTTGGCAACATTCTGCAACAATATTTCGGAGGTAGAGGTATTGAAGAGGTATTTTGGAATCGTCCCTCAATATCAAATTTAAGGATTTCAGCCCATCCCCTCACCCAATACCAAATTAAGTACCACTAAGTACTTTTCGTACAAATATAGGACGAATTCCCAAACCACCGTCAAATGTCAAAAGCAGATGTTATCAGTAATCCAAATATCGAATTTCCGAAATTTGTGTCTATTCCTTCACCCAACACTTAATTTAATACTATATATTATATTTTGTACACATATATTACACAATACCTCCATATAAGATTTTTCCATACTTTTCGTACAATTGAAGTACACATTTCCAAAACCACCTCCATATGTCTACCAAATATAGAACTATTTAGTAATTTTCGTGCACTTGTAGTACACATTTCTAAAACTACCCCTATATCTCAATCCCAGATACCCCTTCATTGCCCAATATAGTAGCGTCTAGTACAATTATAGTACGCATATGCAAAACCAGCTACTTCTTTTAACCACAGGCACCAGCAGTGACATACATATCAAAATTCAGGATTATCTCCAGCCAATTTAATATCACTTTCTATTAGTGAAACAATTGCAGGATCCAAACCAGCTCCAAATCTCAATCCCACATACCAAGAGAGACCTCAATATCAAATTTCGGGATTCCAGCTCTATCCCTTCACCCAATACCAAATTTAGTTCTATTTTGTACTTTTTATACAATTTTTGTACACATTTTCAAAAACACTTACATATCTTAATTCCAGATACCAATAACAATATCAAATTTCGGAATTCCAGCTCTATCCCTTCACCCAATGTCAAATTTAGTACTATTTATTATTTTTTATACAAATATAAAACGAATTCCCAAACCACCGTCAAATCTCAAATACAGATACCATCAATAAAACAAATATCAAATTTCAGAATTTTATCTCTATTCCTTCACCCAATATCAAATTTAGTACTATTTATCACTTTTCGCATAATTAAAGTACACATCTCCAAACCCGTCTTCATATCTCAATCCCAGACACCAACGAAGACCTAAGTATCAAATTTCAGGATTCCAGCTCTATCCATCAACTCAATACCAAAAATTGTACCATTTGGTACTTTTCGAACGTTGATAGTACACATTTCCAATACCACCGCCAAATCTCAACAGACAGATTTTATTAGCTATCTAAACATCATTTTCAGAATTTTATCTCTATATGGTACCATTGAGTACTTTAAGTACAATTGTAGTACATATTTCCGAAACCAACTCCATATGTCCAGGCTGCACATGAACAGCGATTCTAAAACCAAATTTTAGATTTTAAGCATTATCTGTTTACGCAATACTAAATTGTAGCAAACGCAGTACTATTTAGTATTTCCATGAACTTGTAGTACGTCCCCTTATTACGAGCCCCATCGGCCAATGCAAAACTTCAAAATTTCTAGCTCTAACCCTTCACATAATACCAAATGGTACGATTGTGGAGGTTAAGTAACATTTTGCAATATTTCTAAATTTAAAGTTTGAACTTGCAATAACCCTTTGGTGATAGATGTACCGGTACTCCACCAGTGGCTCTAATTCTGAATTTCAGAATTCCAGCTTTACCGGCTTATCACAATTCCAATTTTTACAATTCTGTACACTTAAGTACGAATTTTCATAACTACTTACATCATAAAGTCCAATAGAAATCTTATATCCAAATATCAGGATTAGAACTTTACTGGCTTTCCCATGATCTACCTTCCTCACCCATTCCTCCAATCTCAAATTGTACTAAATTTTTTAGTACTTTTCGTATACATGAGTACACACTTCCATATCGAAACCAAATTGCTGACCCAAGTTTTATATCTACAAAATGCCCTAAATCGAAAATTCTGTGGAAAAACTTCATAAGAGCCTTCTATCTGTGGAAGATCTTTCATTTAAAGATTATATCAAGAATTATTATTCTCTTATGAAAAAATCTTTCGCTTTTATTGACTGAAGACCCAACGACGTAGTCAGGGAGCATTGAAAACGACTATACCCCAAAATAGTTTAATTTTAACCATTTTTGCTCATATTTCATATCTAGCAAAATTCCATCATAGGATCTGAACTACAGGGTGAGATGAAAAAACTGCAACCAACATCAGACTGCTGTCATTTCTAGGCCACTTGTCCGACAGCTGTTAAAATTGTGCCAGTGACAGCTCATTATATTGTTTACAAGCGTACAAAAGAATTTTTGGTGAGAATTTTCCAGAAAAAAAAGTTATTAGTGATAGTGTGATCTCTTTGTATTTGGCTGGAAAACCACAAGTGGCTATCGTTAGAGCACTCCAGCATTTAAATGTCAATAAATCTTTTGTGTCTCGTACCATCGCTCGTTACCGTGATACTGGTAGCGTAGTCCAGCGTCAAGGAAGTGGTCGGAAGAAATCAGCAACATCGGCAGAAATCGTTCGAAAAGTAAAGAAGCGACTTGATCGAAACCCACGTCGAAGTGGCCGAAAAATGGATCGTGGGCTGAACATATCGCAATATTCCATTCCGCAAATATTGAAAAATGATCTCGGGGTAAACCCATTGAAATTCCAAAAAGTGCAAGAACTTACACCCCAACAGAAAGAAAATAGACTCAAAAGATCTAAAGAGTTGCTTCGCTTGGCCGAAAGTGGTGAACTGCCGAATTTGGTTTTCTCCGATGAGAAAACATTCGTTGTCCAGCAGTTTGCCAAAGAGGTCAGCTGAAAATGTGCACCTTCGGTTGGCCACCAGAATTCAAGCGCCGGCCATGGTGGTGGCCGGCGCCATAACAGCCGATGGTCGCTCTCCGCTCGTATTAATCGACCGTGGCATCAGAATAAATGCCGAATATTACAGCGAAAATATTATAGAGGGTGTATTGGACCCGCAGACCTTTGAGCCGCAGACCTTAGGCATTCCAACAGGACTCAGCCCCATAGTACTCAGCACGTGCCACCCAAGAATGGTTACAAAATGAGGTTCCTCGCTTCATTTCCAGCTCACAATGGCCACCAAAATCTACGGATACCAATCCATTGGACTATTGTGTCTGGAGTATTTTGGAAAGCAAGGTTGGCACTAAAAAATACAAAAATGTCAATCACCTCAAGCAAGTGCTTCACCGGGAATGGGCCAAAATATCGCAGAGCAACATTCGGGCAGTGTGTGACGGTTTCATTGACAGTTTAAAGGCCATAATTCGTGCCAAAGTTGACCAATTCGAACAAATCTAAACTTATTCTAAAATTTGATGCTATTTCCGACATGTTATGCTTTATTTAAAATTATGGCATTTGATTTTGTTTCAGTTTTTATCTCACCCTATATGTCTATTTAGCTCCAAGCATACTTTTCATGTGTTGTTGTTTATATTTCTCAGTGTTAAAACCACATTACTTTCCCATAAACCACACAATAATTAATGCGAACATCTTAATCCGAACATAAAAAGTTACCATAATTTTGTATTCCATTTCATTTCATGTATTTTCCATTTATATTAGAAGCATTAAAGACAAAAGAATCAACAAACATACAATCATGTTTGCCTGCCATAATGACAAAGACCAAACATACATTGTAGTATATTTCTTTTGAGGCTATTTTGGCTGTTGTTGTTGCTAATTCTGACAAAGACCATCATCATCATCATCAACGGCAGCAGCAACGATGTTGTCGTCCATCACTATAATTTATGACAAATGTTCCATGACTACGACAACGACCAGGCCATTCACAAACCTATTTTTTGTTAATAATTATTATCCATATGACAAATAAATTTTCTATGAAATGACAAAGAACGAGGAGAAGAAGAAACCAACCAGACCTCCCAACCCCGGAGATAAAATGGAATTAAGAGTGAGAGCAAAAAACCTTGTAATTAATGACATAAAACAAATAAAGATATTCATTTTAAGAGGGAAAAACGAAATGGAAGTAACAGCAACAACAACAAAATATGTTAAAAACAGATTGTCATTTTCACTAATTGTCATAGACTTGCCGTTGCAGAGTTGTCATATTTTATTTTTTATCGTTTTTTTTTTAATATCAATGACATGACATATTCGTTTTGATAGATCTGTAAACGTTTGATGAGAAAAATAGTGAATTTTGAAAAAAACTTATTTTTTCTTGAGAAAAATCTTCCAGGCTTGGCGAGATTTTAGTCTTTGGAAGACATTGATTTCTGTCACAACGGAATATTAACAAGTAAACAAGCTGTAAGTTCGGGGTCGGGCCGAGCCCGAACTTTGAATACCCTCCACCATTTGGAACGAATTTGACAATTCTCAAAAACAATAAAATCCGTTAAAATCTTAAAAATACCGAATGGACCTGCATAGGTAACATTTGTCATAAGCCATTACAATATTCAAATGCAAAACTTAAAAAAAAAACATTAATTTCGGCCGGGCCGAACTCTTAATACCCTCCACCTTAGGGTAAAGAAATTATTAGAAGCAATTATGACCTACAAATACCAATTTTTAGACATATTCGTGGGAAAATGTGGCAAAAATCATCAAAATACCGAATATCGGGAGGTACCGCTATATAGGGATATACAAACATGCAATGTTTCGCCAACTGAGCTTGAACCTATTATGACCAACTAATTCCAATTTTTAGACAAATCCGTGAAAAAATGTGGCAAAAATCATCAAAATACCGAATATCATGAGGTACCGTTATATGGGAGCTATACCAAAACGTACACCTATACATACAATGTTTCGCCATAAGAACTATGACCCATTATGACCAACAAATATCGAATTTTAGAAAAATCCATGCAAAAATGGGGCAAAAATCATCAAAATATCGAATATCGGGAGGTACCGTTATATGGGGGCTATACCAAAGCGTGGGCCTATACATATAATGCTTCGCCACACGAACTAGGACCCATTATGACCTACAAATATCAATTCTCAGACAAATTCGTGAAAAAATGTGGCACAAAATCATCAAAATACCGAATATCCCGAAGTACCGTCATATGGGGACTATACCAAAACGTGGACCGATATATCTCATTTTCAATACCAACCATCCTAGACACAATACAAATTATTCTGCTAAATTTTGACGCTCTACGTCAAATAATGTGGCCTGTATCCTGATTGCAACAGACAGACGGTAGGGTGTACCGTTCCAGGTAGGGTGTACCGTTATATAGGGGGTATACGAAGACGTGGAACTGCACAGAAAATTAAGAACTTTAAATACCAAATTTGAAAGAATTCCGGTGAATAATGTCGCAAAAATCATCAAAATACTTTCTGGGTCTAAAATGTATATTTTTAGGCGTTACAAACGGAATGACAAACTTAATATACCCTCCATACTATAAAAGGAGGGTATAAAGACGATATGTTTTAATAAAACAGTAGAGTTTTTGACTGACCGATTGATCGACAATGCTCAGTCGAAACGGCTAAAACTCGAATTTTGATATTTTGGGTGAGGTCACTCTTGCTCCGAAGGGGTCAGATGAGGCTGGGTTTTTCGTACTAGAACGCTACGAAAAGTATTTAAAGGGTACTAAATATGGAATTTGAGGAAGCAGTTGAACCAGAATTAAATTTGGAATGAGGGTCACTGAGGGAGTTAATGATAGACGGGTTTTCAGAAATTCACACTATAAGCGTACGAATCTTACTAAAATGTACCACATTTGTTACCATTTCGTATCATGCGAACGGTTAGAGTAAAAAACTTGCATTTTGGAATGGGAATCCAGTTTGAGGGGTAGATTCAATGTTTTGGAAGTGTGTACTCCCGTATACGAGAAGTACCAAACGGTACTAAATTTAGTACAATTTGAATTTGGATGAACGGATGGAGCTGGAATCCTGAAATTTTCAATTGACGTTACTGGCTGGATTGGAATATAGAGGATGTTTTCGAACTTTGTGCACGAAAATTGTACTAAATTTGGTACAATTTGATTTTGGTTGAACCAATTGAGCTGGAATTCTGAAGGAATGAGGAGTATAGATGATGTTATATGTTGGAACTCACGGAAGTGGGAACTTGAGCCTGAGCTCCTCCCAAATGTTTACTATTTTGAATCTTTTGTATGGAAAATTTACTTTTACCACTTGACCCGCCAATTTGTTTCCTAAAGGTAGTTATAAGTATGATTCCTGTGTTCTGAATATCTTTGCGAAATAATCTTCTAGACCTTGGACATTCCAACAGGACTCATCACCATCCCACTTAGCACGCGCCATCCAAGGATGGTTACAAAATTGGGTTCCTCGCTTCTTTTCCAGCGCACAATGGCCACCAAAATCTGCGGATACCAATCCGTTGGACTATTGTGTCTGGAGTATTTTGGAAAGCAAGGTCGGCACTAAAAACTACCAAAGTGTCGATCACCTCAAGCAAGATTCGCTGGGAATGGGCCAAAATACCGGAGAGCAACATTGGGGCAGCGTGTGACAGTTTCATTGACCGTTTAAAGGCCATAATTCGTGCCGAAGGTGAACACTTCGAACAAATCTAAACGTATTTTAAAATGTGATGCCATTTCCGATTTTTTTTGCTTTCATTCAATAAAATTTAAAAAAAATGTAAAAATTATTGCGTTTGACTTTGTTACAGTTTTTTTATCTCAATTTCTCTTCAATTGGCCTGAAAATTTTATAAGCTGTTTCTTAAGGTACCTTTTCCGCCGAATAAATACTTTATGGAATTTTCTGCGCTTATATCCAGGATTACCAAAATTAAAATACCCTCAGCCTTAAGAAGGGGGTAGTCCCCTTTCCACCACAAATCTCCCCCCATATACACAATTTTTTTTTTTTGTTTTTTCCTTCCATTTGTTTTGCTAGTTTTTGTGAAAGAGGATATTTTCCAGGATTCTAGTGTATTCTGGTATATAAAAGTGTAAATAAATTGTGGGGTTTTCAGTGATTATTTCTAGGACTGCTTGAAATATCCTCATCCTTATGATGCGGCCAATGGTGACCAATCCCCTTTGAATACCAAATTACCTACACACACATACAAAATTTAAAATAGATCAATTTAAAATAGAATTTATTTAAATAAACATCTCCAAGTGCTTTTCAATTTCAGAAAAAAGCTAACCATGTGCAGCTCGAAAATGTAGGGATTTAATATATTCAGTTTATTTGTTTATTTTCTTTTTTTGTTTTATTTGAAAAGTGCTTAATTTGAAATCATTTTTTGTGAAATGATGCTTGAATTCCCAAGCATGTTAGACTATCCGACTCTTGGTGTGAGCAGACTCTTCAATCCGTTTGATATACATTTCAAAATCAATTGGCTGGCTGTGCGGGACACAAGTAGGAGGCCAAAAATGCCGGCACATATATTCTTGAACTCAATCACACAATGTCGATCGTCCGTCCGACGTCGTCGCCACCATGCAGTAACAATAAAAAAAGCGAATTTCGGCAACAAACTAGACAGACTGAAATAAAAAAACGATACTTGAGAAACAGCAATGCCCCCCAAAAGAAGAAAAAAAAATAAAACTTAACGAAATATACCACATGAGCACAGGCGCATGTTAATGATTAGAATGAATTTTACTACGTGAGATATTTTGTAAAGTAAACAGCCAGAACGCTTGTCAACAACACCAACTTTGGCTAGAAGTAGATACGCTTTTCGCATACCATTCTCTTCAATATTCGTCCGTCCGTCCATTCATCCATCCCTCCGTCTATAGTCACGGTAATCTATGAACTTTTCAAGAGTTCTTGAACGCATCTAGACCCATCACCGCCCCATACCCATTTCCATGGCATCAAGATTCTAGTTTCAAGTGTTTAGACATACGAATTTCGTTGTTCTAAAGCAGCAGCAGCAGCGAGTCATAGATATGAGCTTTACAAGTATGTGCTAAATTAGTACAATTCGTATTCAAATAATCATCAGTGCCAGCCAGTCAGCCAGCCAGCAACATCATCATAATCGCCATCATCATCGACAGCAGCAGCAGCGAGCAGTATTGCCATTGTCGTTAAGATAATCTCCATGAGAGCCAGAATCATCAGTGGAGGGGCAACCACCGTCATCATCATCATCGTCGCCATTATTGCCCCCAGAGTACCACTGACATATCGCTTGTCACATTCATCATGCATGGAACGTAGTTTGTGAAGCAATCAACGTTATTGTCTGCGATAAAGTATCTGCTTAAAGAGATGAGGCACCAGCAACAACTACAACACCAACATCGAAATAGACACGGTATTATAAACCATTTTATACACCAGCCGAATGAAGCCACGTTAAAAACTTTGTTGTAATGATACATGACATAAACGTGTTTTATACGAACTTTATTTCCATTTGATAAGCCCAAATCAAATTTGACTTTGACAGGGGAGGGGGAGAGGAGGGTTGGAGGGAGGTAGGTAGATTGCTTTCGTACGACACTCATTATCTATTGACCAACGAAGCGGAATGATGGAAATGAAGACATTTTTAGGGCAAGATTAAATTCTAAAGAGAATCTAAAAAAGAATTAGTTTCAATGGCAATTTCATTTCAGAATATAAGTGATGTTCGTCATACATATGTACATACATGTGTGTATATATGAATGTGTATATTCTTGAAAATGGAGCTCATGTCTGTGGTGACACAGTTTTATCCTTATAATGACGAGAATAAATGATTGAAGTTAAAATTATAGGACTCTATAAGGGAATACTCTGGAATAGTTAAAAGTTAAATATTTGAATAAAGGCTTCATTTCAGTTAGGGCCTCTATCAAAACCAGAATTTGGACTAATTGGAATAATGCATATAGCAAGGAGGTAAACCCAGCAAGAGACCAAGAAAAAATGAGGGGTTTCCCAATGTTTCATACCACCCGTCGAATAAGTAGATAATTTAAAAGGCTAGAAAAAAAAACTGCAACAAATTTTTAGGTTATTTTTTTAATTTTATTGAATGAAATCAAAAAATGTCGGAAACAGCATTAAATGTTAGAATAAGTTTAGATTTGTTCGAATTGGTCACCTTTAGCACGAATTATGGCCTTCAAACGGCCAATGAAACCGCCACACGCTGCCCGAATGTTGCTCTGCGGAATTTTGGTCCATTTCCGGCGAAGAGCATGTTTGAGGTGATCGACACTTTGGTATTTTTAAGTGCCAACCTTGCTTTCCAAAATACTCCAGACACAATAGTCCAACGGATTGGTATCCGGAAATGAAGCGAGGAACCTCATTTTGTAACCATTCTTGGATAGCGCCTGCTGAGTGCAATGATGCTGAGTCCTGTTGGAATGTCCAAGGTCTCCGGTCAAAATTTTTGCATGCCCCCAAGGCTTTAATACACCCCCCAGAATATTTTAGCTGTAATATTCGCATTTGAGTTCTTGAGTTCTGGTGGGCAACCGAAGGTGCACATTTTCAGCTGTCCTCTTTGGCAAGTAAAGACGATAATTTTGTTTGTTTACAAACTGCTGGACAACGAATGTTTTCTCATCGAAGAAAACCAAATTCGGCAGGTCACCACTTTCGGCCAAGCGAAGCAACTCTTTAGCTCTTTTGAGTCAATTTTCTTTCTGTTGCGGTGTAAGTTCTTACACTTTGTGGAATTTCAATGGCTTATTTGTCAATATTTGCGGAATGGAATATTGCGATATGTTCAGCTCACATGCCATTTTGCGGCCACTGCGACACGGGCTTCGATCAAGTCGCTCCTTTACTTTTCGAACCATTTCTGCTGATGTTGCTGTTTTCTTCCGTCCTCTTCCTTGACGTCGGGCTACGCTACCAGTATCATGGTAACGAGCGATGGTATGAGACACGAGAGATTTATTGACATTTAAATGCTGGAGTGCTCTAACGATAGCCACTTGTGGTTTTCCAGCCAAATATAAAGATATCACACCATCACGCTTGAATTCCATCACGAATAACTTTTTTTCTGGAAAATTTTCACCAAAATACTTTTGTACGCTTGTAAACAATATAATGAGCTGTCACTGGAATAATTTTAACAGCTGTCGGACGAATGGCTTAGAAATGACTGCATTCTGAAGTTGGTTGCAGTTTTTTCATCTCACTCTGTATTGGTATGAAGATGTGCTATATCGGTCCTCACCCTCTGATAACTCCCCCATAAAGGGTCAACATTTTGAATAGCCATGAAACTCATAAAACGCGAAATTAACATCCGATTCCATTCAGACTTGGCACATCTCAATATTATTATCAAAAAATATAAAATCCGAAATAAACATCCGGTTCTCTTCAAATTACGTACATCAAAATATTTTTACTAACTCAAGGTCTGGAGTGAATATTAAATATATCGGTCTACTCCTTCTGGTACCTCCATCCAAAGGGTCAACATTTTGATTACCTATGAAGCTCATAATACGAGAAATTAATATATGATTCTATTCAGGCTTGGTACATCTCCATATTTCCATCAACAAAAGTTCTGTTCTAAAGATGGTAGAGGTCGGACCTTTCCTTCTGGTACCTCCAACACAAAGGGTCAAGGTTTTGAAAAACAAAACGCTCTGAAGTGTCCAACTCTCTTCAAATTTCACATATACAAACATTTTTGCTAATACAAGATCTGTTGTGAAGGGGTCTATATCTGTGAACCCCTTCTGAAACCTCACCCACAAAGGGTCAAAATTTTCAATAATTTTATCTGTCATACCTTGCGAAACAAATCAGCGATTCTTTACAACTTGCCATATCTAAATATTTCTCTCAACCAGAAACCTGAGGTGATTATGACATTTATAATTTCGCATAAAATTGGATAAAGATGTTCGATTTTCAGGAAGATGAATTATGAAAATGGAATACTTCGCTATATCTGATACCTCACGCACAATTTAACATTTTCTAAAAATTATGACATACCTCATACAAAGGAAGTAACCAACATAGTCCAAACCTGAAACTTCGCAATATTTATATCATATTTATTTAGATCCGATACGAAATGGACAATATTGGCCCATTCCTCCGGAATCCAGTCCATAGAGGGTCAAAAATTTTGAGGTTAATTATGTATTGTTTTTGAAAGAGGTCCATTTCTGCTCCCATATATCATTCTAGGATTATGGTGTCAAGGGAAAAAATGTGCTTCGTAAAATTCTACTAAAGGTCTCTGAACAGAAAAAACTGCAAATGTAATTTTTTTGCCAACAAAATAAAGCGTTTCAATTTGAGAACAGAAAAAATATTATTACGGTTAAATATGTGTTGTTTATGAAAGAGGTACATTTCTCCTCAAATATGTCATTTTAGGATAATGGTGTCAAAATGTACTTCGGAAAATTCTACTAATTGTCTTGGAATAGAATATTCATTGTAAAAGAAGTCAAAATATATTTAATTAATCGAATATTAGCTGCGGGTATACATCTGCAAAACCGACTGACACTTTTTAGCTTGTTACAATGTATTTAAATAAACCTCAATTTAATGAGGTTAGGATTATAGGACCTTCTCTCACTATTAATTCCAAAACGAGAGTTATGTTAAAAATTGAAATAAAGGTGAAGTTTGGCTGACGTTTGTAATAACCTTTTGTCATGGCATATTGTTGGACTCCCTCAAAAAACCGCCACAAATAATTTACATAATGTAATCTCATAAGAAAAACAAAACCGACAATAACCCCCGAAGGGTCAATACCAAAACTTTAAAATTCCATTGAAATTTAAAACCGCAAACAAAGTTGCAAAGGTGAAACGTTTGCATCACTACGACCAAAACTAAAGCTTTAAAAATCACAAAATGTTGTGGAGAAAAAATTACAAAACCCCGCAACGACCACCTTGATGTCAAACTCTTCCTGAAAACAGCCAGCAACCAAAAAGGGAGTGAGAGAGAGCGAACCCAGTTGCAACGTCAACGGCAGTGTGATGTAGTGCATAAGTAAGTAAATATTGACCTAAGTCTTAAGCAGCTTAATGTTACAGCAAATGTTTTTCTTGACTTCAATACCCCATCAAAGTATTTATTTGTTTGTTTAATTTTTTTTATACCCTCCACCATACTATGTAGGGTATATTAAGTTTGTCATTCCATTTGTAACACCTCGAAATACACATTTTAGACCCCTCAAAGTGTATATATTCTTCGTCTTCGTAGAGCCCCGATATAACGGTACCTCCCGATATTCGGTATTTTAATGATTTTAGGAACATTTTTCACCAGAATTGTTTCAAATTTGGTATTTGAAGTTCGAAATGGGAACTACAGTCTGTGACAGAAAATTGTCTATGCAGGTCCAGGTCTTCGTATAGGCCCCATATATCAGTACCTCCATATATTCGGTATTTTGACGATACAATACTCACCGAAATTATTTGAGATGTCGTATTTGAAGTTCGTAATGGAAGCTACAGCCTGTGACAGAAAATTGTCTATGCAGGTTCAGGTCTTCGTATAGCTCCGATACAACGGTACCTCCCTATAGACGATATTTTGATGATGTTAGCTACATTATTCACCGTTTATTTCAAGTTTCGAATTTGAATATGGTAATGATTTATGACAAATAATGCCCATGTAGGTCCATGTCGTATAGACACCAAAATAATGGCTATATTCGGTATTTTTAAAATTTTAACAGAATTTTTTAAGGTTTTTATTTCCTAACTCGTTCCAAATGGTGGAGAGTATTCAAAGTTCGACCCGGCCCAAATTACTGCTTATTTACTTGTTTATTCCTTACAACGTCAGCGTCATTCTTCCCCATCGTCGTCATCATCATCGGCAGCATCATTATCGTCGTCATCATGATTATAAAAACAAAACTGCCAGTTTGTATCTGAGAGATTTTTAATCCGATTATTTCGTAAGCAACTACTCCATAATCAGCAGCGGTAGCAGCAGATTGCCAGGGATGGATAGAGCCAGTCAGTCAGCCAGCCAGACAATGATAACGAATTGCCATAAAACCTGGCCAAAAACAACCTTAAAGGGTAAAGAGATAATTTGTTGAGACCAAAAATAAAAATTATCCATTTTTATGGAGCAGTGAGTGAGCTCGTTCGTATTTGTTAGAGCGAGTGTTATCGTTGTATTTAATCTTTAAGTTTACGACAATGGTTATTTATATCGTTTTTTTTTCTTTTTGCTTAAATTACTTAAGGTTATGACTGCCCTTAGGGAGAACTACTTTTAATGATTTTTATGACTCCATGGAAACACACACACACAGCCACATTAAATAAGTAGTTGATAGTTCAAGTTTATCTTGTCATTTATCGAACATTTAAGTCTTCCAATTGGACAGCCCAAAAATTCTAAGGTTAAGAAATCTCATTTCAAGTATTCCGTAATTCGTTCAATGTTGTTGTCTTATCCTCTACGGAGCATCTCTGCCATTGCAGACATTCTCATAAATCGAATGAAATGGGGGTCACCTTCTAAGCTCCACCATTTGTTCGATGTCAGCTTACAAATAAAACGAACAGCTAGACTCGTACATTGGGTATGAGTGTTCGTTCGTTCGTTCAATTGTTGCAACTAAGATGATGCTGTTGATGCTGCTACTGGCGTTTACTGGTTCGTTGTTGTTGTTGTCGGTGCTCTGCATTGCTTGTTGTTCGTACGACAATGAAATTACGTGACTAACATAAGATTGCGTGAGCAGCATTTAATACACTACACATGTTCTACTTGGGGCACTCGAACTCTCAAGATTTTGCAAAGGATGAACAAAAACAACAACAACAATAAAAACGAGAATTCATATCATCAACGTCATCGTCATGAATTCGCATGGCATGATATCGAGGGTACGTATGCATGTGTATTGTGTATGCAATTTATAGCACCAAGTCCAAAGTAGTACTACTGTAGGTGACTATGAGTACAGTTGGTGTACGTTCATCAATATTCATCTTTATGCATTTGTGCAGAACACTGTATGGAACTTCTGCAGGACTTACTGGAAGTGAAATTATTTATTCTTAGGTGAATGCTGGTACAAAAAGTTGAATAAGGTGAATAATGCGTTTAGAATTATCAAGGCTCCTTAAAATTGGCCAACCCTAACTTAACACTGTTTTTCCTCCACTTACCCTATTTAAAAATCACACAGTGTATCAAAAACATATCCACTTTTTTTTGACACATTTCATTGCGCTCAGACAAACAATTGTTGTGGAAAGTGTATTTAGCCGTGGGTGCAACCTTTTAATCCGTTTTGTAAGCAGAATGTGCTGCATTCATGTAAAATACTATGAAAAAAGTAAAAAGACCTTACCAAAAAAGAAAATGAACACACACGAATTCCAGCGATTGCATTTGAAACGCAAAAAAAAAAAGTAGTGAGAGTATAAAAAACCACAAACTTTGTATATATTTGGGTCTATGCACTAGGAATTTTTTAGGGCTTCTTATTCTTATAACCCATCCAAATAAGGGTATACATCATTTGATACATCTAAGTTTTCCGCATGTGGGCACGATAGCTCTAAAGTAGACACCTGATACATAGTAATGTTTAGATAAAACTTAGGTCAGGTGCGAAAATTTTCTATTTTCTTGCACATCCTTCGGAATAAATAACATTTTTGAATAATAATAACTCTCTTGAATTGATTTTTCAATTTAAGTGTTTTATCCCATTTTCTTCAAATTTATCAACTTCCAATATTCTAACCTATATTGAAGCTATATCGGTCCACTTTTTTCCATAATAGTTCATATGAAACCAATCGAATACACGATATTGTCTAAATTTGGTCCATTGTAATATTTGTATCAAATTTACGTCAGGGGCGATCATGCAAAAATTTTATATTGGTATCTGATCAATTTATTATACACTCAGCCATATGGTTAGAGAGGGTATATACTAGGTGAGATGAAAAAACTGCAACCAACTTTATACTGCTGTCATTTCGAAGCCACTTGCCCTACAGCTGTTAAAACTGTTTGATAGCTCATTATATTGTTTGTAAGCGTACAAAAGCACTTTGGTGAGAATTTTCCAAAAAAAAGTTATTCGCGATGGAATTCAAGCGTGATAGTGTGATTTCTTTATATTTGGCTGGAATACTACAAGTGGCTATCGTTAGAGCACTCCAGCACTTAAATGTCAAAAAATCTTTTGTGTCTCGTACAAACGCTCGTTACCGTGCGTAGCCCGACGTCAAGGAAGTGGATGGAAGAAAACAGCAACATCAGCAGAAATATTTCGAAAAGTAAATAAGCGACTTGATCGAAACCCTGCGTCGCAGTGGCCGAAAAATGGCTCGTGAGCTGAACATATCGCAATATTCGATTCGGCAAATATTTAAAAATGAGCTCGGGGTAAAGCCATTGAAATTCCAACAAACTGCAAGAACTTACACCGCAACAGAAAGAAAATAGACTCAAAAGAACTAATGACTTGCTTTGCTTGGCCGAAAATGCTGAATTTGGTTTTCTCCGATGAGGAAACATTCGTTGTCCAGCAGTTTGTAAACAAACAAAATGATTGTGTTTAATTGCAAAAGAGGTCAGCTGAAAACCCAAGCGCCATAACAGCCGATGGTCGCTCTCCGCTCGTATTAATCGACCCTGACATCAGAATAAATGCCGAATATAATCGGCACGCAAACATTTTGGCCGCAGACCTTGAACATTCCAACAGGACTAAGCACCATCGCACTCAGCACGCACCACCCAAGAATGGTTACAAAATGAGGTTCCTCGCTTCATTTCCAGCGCACAATGGACACCAAAATCTCCGGATACCAATCCGTTGGACTATTGTGTCTGGAGTATTTTGGAAAGCAATGTTGGCACAAAAAAAATGCCAACGTGTCGATCACCTCAAGCAAGCGCTTCGCCGGAAATGGACAAAAATACTGCAGAGCAACATCCGTTTGAAGACCCTAATTCGTGCCAAAGGTGACCAATTCGAACAAATCTAAACTTATTCTAAAATTTGTTACTATTTCCGACATTTTTTGCTTTCATTCATTGAAATTTAAAAAAAAAGGTATGGCGTTTGACTT
The DNA here is from genome assembly GCF_030504385.1 of Musca domestica. Taxonomy (NCBI): domain Eukaryota; kingdom Metazoa; phylum Arthropoda; class Insecta; order Diptera; family Muscidae; genus Musca; species Musca domestica. The sequence goes on from NW_026712155.1 coordinate 7,045,448, forward strand.
TGTTGCAGTTTTTTTTATCTTATCCTGTATCATTTGAAACGCCAAAATCTGCGTCATCGACAAATCCGTTCCACGACATTTGCTACATCCTAATATTATTATCAAACTTAGATCGAGTTCGGAGATGGGCAATATTGATCCACTCCAAAAGATCTAAATATTCAGAAAAATATTTTGCTGCACAAAAAGAGGAAGGATGATCCGATTTTGCTCCAATTTAGCAAATCCCAATATTTCCATCAGTACTACATCAGGTGCGAAAATGTACAATATCCATCCACTCCCTCTGGTACCATCCCCACAAAAGGATCAACATTTTCAATATCCAAGAAGCTTATAAAACGCGAAATTCACATCCGATTCCATTCAGACTTGGTACATCTCAAGTCAGACTTGGTACATCTAAATATTTTCCTCAACACAATATCTCTTATAAATATGCTAGAAATCGGACAATTACTTCTGATACCTCCGCCGCATAGGGTTCAAGATTTTTAAAAACAAAAACCTCAAAGAAAGGGAAATTAGCATCCAAATCTCTTCAAATTTCACACATACAAAAATTTTTGCTTAAACAAAATCTCTTGTGTACAAAGGGTAACAATTTTCAGTACTGTTACCTGTCATAATTTGCGAAACAAGTCGTCAAATGTTTCTTTTAACCAGAAACCTGAGATGAATATGGAATTTATGGTTTCGCATAAAATCGGATATAAATGTTGGATTTTCTTGTAATTTTTCCAATACCAATACTTTTATCTATATCAAATGAAGTATTAACATGGAATATTTTGGTCGACTACATCTGGTATTATACGCACATTTTTACATTTTCTAAAACTTAGCACATATCTCATATAAAGTAAAGGAAGTAATCGATAGAATGCAAACCTGACTAGTCACAATATTTATATCATCATTATGTTCGAAACGAAATGGACAATATTGGCCGATTCCTTCGGAACCTACGCCATAGAGGTCAACAATCTGAATAATCATAACAGAAGTCAAAATATATTTAAATAATCGAACATTGACTGAGGGTATACATACATACGGCAAAACCGACTGATACTTTTTAACTTGTATTTTTTAAATCCGTTTATCCTTATGAACCACTTCTAATACCCTCCATCAATGTCCTAAAATTCTACACAAGAAGTTCTTTGTGAATACTTTAACCTCTGAAAAAGAATTGTATATGTAAGTCCACGATATCGTATATCTCCAATATAACGTCACCTCCCGATATTCGGTATTTTGATGACCTTATTCACCGGAAAATTGTTTAAATTTCGTATTTAAATTTCAGAACTGTTACTACAGCTTATGACAAAATTTACTTATGCCGGACCATGTCTTCGTATAGTCTCCATATACCAGTTTAAATTTTTTGAAATTTTTCAAGTTTTTTCCAAATGGTAAAGGGTATTGAAAGTTCGACCCGGCCGAACTTAACTGCTTTTTTTACTTGTTATTTCTCGAAAATTTCTGATCCAATGTGGTAAGCATAACTCGAAGTTGGAGTCGTATTGTTATTCAGCAGTTTTTTTCTTTACTGTCTATATGGTGTCACTTTTGCTCAACAATTGCCTGTGACGTTGCTGTCACGTTGTGATTGTCATTGTCACTGTTGTTATTGGCTAAATTGTTTTCAGCATTTAATCACTTCATTGATTAAGGGCTGCAATTTAGATTGTCAATTCAATTAGTGTATTATGTCCCGGAGGCATACATTGTTGCATATTGTCAATACAGATTTTTTTATTTGTACTCCAGGGGTCTTTGAGGCAGAGAAAAATATTATAACTGAATAAAAAGTTGTTCAGTAAAAAAAAAAACTCACAATCGAAAATACATTCAAGGAAAAAAAGTGCAAAACAGAAAAATATGTTATTCCATAGAATATTTTTCAAAAGAACCCCCACTCCCCACCCACACAGTTGTAAATTAAATATTTCACAGGTCAATAAATGTCAAATTATTTATAACTCATTTAGGTAACAAATCCCTTTGTTTGACCTGTCTGTTATGGTTATGGGATTAAATATCCATTTGTCCATTTCACCCATCAGACACTGGCTTTAGATGGACTTAACGTCCAGTCCGTTGAACCTTTTTTTCTTTTTTCGGTTGAATACACATCGCAGATGTAACTGATATTACATTGAGATGTTCCAAGTTTACACGCACACAATAATTGTCGTTTGTACCTGGGTCGTAATGATAAACGTTTACTTGTTTTTTTTTTTTTTTTTTTTGATACAAGCGGTATTTTTTTTCGTTCGTTTACATATGGACCGACAGCGGCGACATCGGCTATTATCATAAAATTGCAACATATGTAGGAAATTTGCCGCATAAAAACACCGCATCACCAATTCCATATTTAAACAGAGTTCATGACAACAACAAGAACAGGAGAACAACAACAACAATGGCACGAAATGTTGTCACAAGATTCTCTAGACATACACCGCACAGATAAGGATGAGTCCCAGCGTTTGTATGCCGCTGCCGCTATGGCGTATGACTAAATTTACGCTAAAGTTAAACGTGGCAAATAACGACGATGCTGTCAAAAGCAAATAGGTGCATGGCAAGGGGAAGGAGACCATGAAGCCCCCCTCTCGGCACAATGTGGTCTAACAAATGAGGCTTATTAAAGATACCAACACAAAATTTAATTAAACAAAGTTTTTTTTTTCAAGGAGCCAGCAGACACACAGGAAGCCAGCAGAGAAGAGATATTGTGAATTTCTATAGCATCATACATTGTTTGCATTTCGGCATTTGTTGTTGTTTGTCAAATAAAAATAATTTAAGAACGAAGCAAAAAAATACAAAATAAACAATAATAAGTGTGTCGAAAAGTTAATTACATTTTGTTAGGAAATTTCAAAAAAGTGAAACAGTGGATAAAAGCGGGAAATATTCTAAAAATGGAAACTAATTTTGAACTTACCTTTGAGGGGATTTAAGGGTATTAATGTAGCAGATTCAGTTATTCCAGGCTTCTTAGGCATATTTGATATTATTAGTCAAATATAATATAATTAGCATAAGGTCGTAGTGTTCTCAATTTCTTTCCGACCTTTTATTCCCATGCCGATGATATCTGAAATATATAACGGAAATAAAGTTATTTATCATTGCGCAATATTAAGCGACTTATATGTATATTTGTAAATATCTTTAAAAGGAAAAAATGCGTTAACGATGACCAAAACTGATCGCTTTTGTCGCCGTCCACAGAAATTTTAAATATGTTACTCAACAACGTGGGAAATATTAAAGAAGGACTTAGGTGTGAAGGCTTTAAAAATACAGCCGGCGCAAGCATTGAAACCGAAAATCTACCGCAATGCAGATTCACTTTATTATCGAAAAAATAAGTTAATCGAAAATGCTCATTTTAAATAAGCAGAATTGACAACGTTGGAGTGACGATCAGCCAGAAGCATAACAAAAGCTACCAATGCATTCAGAAACAAGTACAAAAGCAGTAAGTTCGGCCGGGCCGTGCTTTGAATACCTTCCATCATTTGGAACGAATTTGAAAATTTTCAAAAAAATCCGTTGAAAATTCTGTTAAGATCTTAAAAATACCGAATATAGCCATTATATTGGTGTCTATGTGAAGACGTGGACCTGCAACTTTTGTCATAAGCCACTACAAAATTCAAACACGAAACTTGAAATCCGTAGCTAAATTAACCAAAATACCGAATATTGGGAGATACCATTAAATCGGGGTTATACAAAGACCTAGACAGGAATAGGCACATTTCTGTCATAGGCTGTAGTACCTATTACGAACACCAAATACAAAATTATAAACAATTCCGGTGAATAATGTCGCAAAAATCATCAAAATACCGAATATCTGGGGGTAACATTATATGGGTGCTATACTAAAACGTGGGCCTATGTAGATAATTCTTTTCCAGGGGATTGAGTTCTCACAAGGAACTCCTTGTGTGGATTTTTAGACAATTCTATTGAAAAATGTGGCTAAAATCATCAAAATACCGAATATCGGAAGGTGCCATTATATTGGGGCTATACGATATCGTGGACCTATATAGATAAGTCTCTCCCAGGTTATAAAGTACTCACAAAGAACTCCTTGTGTAGAATTTCAGACAATTTCATTAAAAAATGCGACTAAAATCATTAAAATACCGAATGTCGGAGGGTACCGTTATATGGTGGGCCGATATAGCCCATCTTCGAACTGCCTGCAGGCAAAATACAGATCTGTGCAAAAATTAAGCTTCATATCTCTTAAGCTTCCTTACGCTTTGACTGTAGCGTAATTACAACAGAGGGACGGACAGACAGACGGTCAGGCAGGGCTAAATCGTTTTAGAATTTTATGCTGATCAAGAATATATATATACTTTGTTGGGCCTAAATTTGCTAATTTAATGAGTTACAAACGGAATGACGAATTAATAGTATACCCTCCCTACTATATATGGTGCCCTCCACCATAAAAGTCACAGTTCGGTTTATAGGCTGGTGGCATCCAATGGCCAAATGGATGTCAATAAAAATTGGGGATTTCAAGCATTTTGGGTGCAAAAACCGTTAATTTTGTATAAACATTTTATAGGGACTAATCCCCGAAAAGTCGGATACAAAACCCGGTTTTAGCTACCCTATAATGGGGTTTATGTCCGCAATCGTTGTTAACATAATCCCATTATAATGGGACAATAATAAAAGAGCTTAGAATAGAAGATACGTTTATACAGATACCAACAGAGACCTCAAATATCAACTTTCAGGATTTCAGTTATATCCCTTCATCCAATACCAACTTTAGTAATGTTAAGTACTTTCCGAACAATTATAGTACGCTTTTCCAATCCAACAACCATATGTTAACCACACACACCAACAATGGCCTCTATATCAAATTTCAGGAATTTAGCTCTATTCCTTCACCAAATAGCAAATTTAGTACTATTTCGTACAATTATAGTACTCGTTTTCAAAACCACCTTCATATCTTAATTCCAAATAACAAGAGAGACCCCAATATCAATTTTGAGGGTTCCATCCCTTTCCCTTGACCTGGTACCAAATTTGGTACCGTTTATCACGTACAAATATTGTACACATTTCCAAACCTCAATTCCAGGTACCAATAGAGTCCTCAATATCAACTGTGAAGGTTCCAGACCTATCCATTTACATAATACCAAATTTGGTCCCATATAGTACTTTTCGTACAAGTATAGTATACTATATATTTTCAAAACTACTAGATCGCAACCCCATCAGTGACCTTCAAATGATCAAATTTTAGAATTTCAACTCTGTTATTTCTCCCATTACCAAATTTAGTACCATTTATTTTAATTATAGTACGCGTATCAACCACTGACACAAACAGTGACATCCGTATCAAATTTCAGAATTCCAATTCTATCCCTTCACTAACTACCAAACTACCATTCCTTCGCCCAATACCAAATTTGGTACCATTTAGTACTTTTCGTACGAATATAGTACGCATTTTTAAAACTCATCCTCTGATACCTTCAGAAATCTAAATAACAAATTTCAGTCTTATCTCTATGCCTTAGCCCTATACCAAATATAGTAGCCTTCAGTACTATTTGTACAAGTATAGTACATATTTCCGAAACCACCTCCATATATCCAGGCTACACATGAACAGGGACTTTAGTGCCAATTTTCAGATTTCAAGGACTATCTGTTCGCCCAGTACCAAATTGTACCAAATATAGATGTATTTAGTGCTTTTTGTGCACTTGTAGTACACACCTCCAAAACCATCTCTTTATGACAAACCTATCACCAACAGAAACCCCAATTGAAAATTTCAAAATTCCACATTCATCCGTTAACCCTAAACCAAACAATTCTTAATTTAGTACAATTTAGAACATATTTCAAATACCTCCTATATGTATCAACTTTCCAACCCTGATTCTCATACCAAATTCCAAATTTTTAGCTCTATCATTTCACATAATACCAAACGGTACCATTTTAGAAGTTTAGTACCATTTTAGAACTTTTCATAACCTTAAAGTTCGAATATCTAATAATCCTCTGGTACATCTCTTCGGAACTTTATCAGTAACTTTCATTCCAAATTTTAAAATGCATTCCGTCCGTCCAATATTCAATTTTTACTTCATTTTACGACTTTTTTCGTACCCTTTTAGTATGAATTTTCAAAAACCAAGCCTCGCCACATGCCTACGCAGCACCTCGTGCAAATTTTCAGGATTCTAGCTTCTCCCGTTTCGTCTGGGCGTTGATTCTCAGTTAGTCAATTATTTCACTACACTTTTTCACATGTAGCCATATTTTTTAACGAAATTTGAAGTTTGAAATATTTGAAAAATATTTTGCCCAAATTTTTTGAAAATCCGAATAGTTTGATGGAATCTCCGAAAAATATTTTTACCTAAATAATTTGTATTTGGACCACTGTTAATTACTTCCCATCCTTATTCAACACATACTGTCATCAGCAATGTCATCTTGGCCAAAAAAAAACAAACACATCAGCAGCATCATCATCGTAACAACAACGAAAAAAAACACAAAATCATAGACATGAAATGTGTGAATCAACTAAACTACAATTTTCTTAATAATCTCAAAGTAAAACAAAGAGAAAAAAAGAACGAAATTTAACAAAACCCACCAACGTGCCTAACGGACGCGCAGATACAAGGCTTTCCAAAACGAAGACGAAAGAAAAAACAAAACACAAATCTCTGATGGTTTTTAAGGTTTCTGTTGAAATGTTGTTGTGAAGTTATCATTAAAGACAGCAAGCCGACCGAACGAACGACCGACAGTCATTATGGCCATATTATGCGGCAATTTTGTACGGCATGTTATTATGCTGACAATTTCAAAACTATTTTTTGGGGTCTTTGTTGCTGTGTTGTTCAGAATCTCTTTGGGTTCTCTGTGTCATTATTCAAGTATTTTATGAATGTTTTAGGTTCGTTTGTTAAGTTCGTTCGTTTTTTTTATCAGACAGCGTTCTTAAGATAATAATAAGACTCAGATGAAAGCCAAGTAAATAGTGGGGAGAGAGGCAAAAAAAAAGCGAAGAAGACCTTTAACACCATCAAAATGCTGGCTGGTATTTTCTTGACATTATTTTGTATTTTTATATATTTTATTTTGTGAACAAAATCTGTGGAAAATTGTTGTTGCTGTTGTTTCTTCTTCTATCTTCAAATGACAATCTTAAACCAAGAGCTTTATCCTTTGAATGAAGCCAAATGAAAGCCGCTTATGGGATTGAAGTTGACGTTTAGCGGAGGAAGCTGCAAAATTAAGTACCAAAATAGAGGATGGCACAATGGATTGGATTGCAGGATCAAATATGAAAATATATATTCCGCGTTTTAAAGGTTTCAGGGGAACTGACTTCGAAAATTGACAGTATTAATGGTTCTGGTTAATCGTCAAAGTCAAAATTAAAAATGTGTTTTAATTTTGTTATTATTTCTAAGTAATTTTCTTCAATGATCGTCTGAAATACTTTTGGACCCCTCATGGAGTAGGAGGATTTTTGTTATTCAAAATTCAGTACTATTTAGTACCTTCCGTACAATTATAGATCATTTTTCCGCAGCCACCTTCATATCTTAACTATAGACACCAACTGTGTGATCCTTATCAAATTTTTGGATTTCTTCACCTAATACCAAATTTAGTATCATTTAGTACTTTTCGTACAATTATAGTCCAAAACCACTTTCTCATTCCAATTCCAGGTACCAACAGAGAGCTCAATATAAAATTTCCTTTACCAAATACCAAATATAGTACCATTTAGTACTTTTTCGTACAATTATAGCACTCATTTCCAAACCCACTTCCATATCTGAATTCCAGATACCAACTGAGATCTCAATATCAAATTTCAGCTCTATTCCTATACCCAATACCATTATTAGTACAATTTAGTGCTTTTCGCACAAATATGGTACGCTTTAAAAAAAACAATATCCATATCTCAACCTCAGATAGCAACAGTGACCTCGATATCAAATTTCCAGGTTTAAGCTATGGAATTTCCCTATTACAAAATTTTGTACAATTGTAGTACGAATATCCAAAACCAGCTTCTTCTCCCAACCACAGACAGCAACAGTGAAATTCACATCAAATTTCAGGATCTCAGCTCTATTCCTTCACCCAATACCAAATCTAGTACCATTAAGTACTTTTTCGTACAATAATAGTACACAATTCCTGAATTACCTCCATATCTTAGCCACAGACACCAACAGTTCCATCAATACCAAATTCCAGGTTTTAACCTCTATTCCTTCACCCAATACCAAATTTAGTACTATTTAGAAGTTTTCGTACAATTGTAGTACTCATTTCCAAAACAACTTTATATCTAAATTCCAGATACCAACAGAGACCTCAATATCAAATTTCAGGATTCTAGCTCATTTTCTTCATCTTATAACAAATTTAGTACCGATTGTTACTTTTTCGTACAATTATAGTACACATTTCCGTATCTGAATTCCAGATACCAACAGAGACCTCTAAATACAAATTTCAATTCTATTCCTTCACCCAATACAAAATTTGGTAGCATTTAGTACTTTTCGTACAAATATAGTACGCCTTTTCAAAAGAATCTCCATATCTCAACCTCAGATGCCAACAGAACCAATATAAAATTTCAGGATTTCAGCTCTGTAATTTCCCCATTACAAAATTTAGTACCATTTAGTACAAATGTAGTACGCATAGCCAAAACCAGCTCCTTCCCTCAAGCACAGACCCCAACATTGACACCAAAATCAAATTTCAGGATTTCAGCTTATTCCTTCACCCAATACCAAAATTAGTACTTTTTCGTACAATTATAGTACACATTTCCAAAATAACCACCATATCTACACCACAGACACCAACAGTGACATCAATATAAAACTTCAGGATTTTAACTCTATTCCCTCGCCCAGAACCAAATTTAGTACCATTTAGTACTTTTCGTACAATTCCAAACCCAACTCCATATCTGAGTTCCAGATACCAACAGAGACCTCAATGACAAATTTTAATTATTCCTTCACCCAGTACCAAATTTGGTACTTTTCGCATAAATGTAGTACGCCTTTTTTCAACTATCTCCATATTTCAACCTCAGATGCCAACCTTTATATAAAATTTCAGGATTTCAGCTCTGTAACTTCCCCATTACAAAATGTAGTACCATTATAGTACGCATAGCCAAAACCAGCTCCTTCTCTCAATCACAGACACCAACAGTGGCATCCACATCAAATTTCAGAAACCTTTTTCTATCCGTTCACCTAATACCAAAACATTACCATTTCGTACAATTATGGTACACATTCCTGAAACCACCTTCATATCAAAAATAAAAATGTGTTTTAATTTTTTATGTTTTTTTTTTTCTAAGGAATTTTCTTCAATAATCGTCCGAAATCCATGGAGCTGAAAGGATACAATATTTTTTTTCAAAATTCTTTTGTTCTTTTTTATGCAACCTCCAAGTAATTTCCTTTCTTTCAAAGAACAAACAACAACTCACGTCCTTATGTTTCAATTCTGACAACGTAATTTCCGATTCTGTAATGGTCATCCGTCATGCAGGGATTCATTTAACGGCAAAGGTAAAAGTCATAATAATCATTAGGCTTTAAATGACGGCGACATCAACAACAACCATAACTACAACAATTAAAATGCAAACGTGGCCGTCCGACCAACCGAACCGACCATTCAACTACAAACAAACACTTTGAGTAATTACCAGAATGACAGGTGTTTTCACGGCAAATGCCAGTTTTTCCCCCTCCCTCGCAAAGAAATTTTTCAAACTCACACTCACTTGCACACGCAACCCTCGGCCGAACAACATCATTTGCTCTGAAATACAAAAAAAAAGTGAATTGAGTGTGTCGTCAACCCAAACATTTGACCAATGCCGCCATCCCTGCCGAAGGAGACGCAGAATAATAACGACGTAATGTGCCACATACCGCAACAAATGTTACAATAAACTACACCAAAAAAAAAAAAAAAATAATTATGCAGCAGATTTTCTCTTTTAGTTCAGTTTAATGTAATAAATTCAATCCTTCATGGAGGGATGCGGAAAAAAATGAACACTTATTTCACGAACACATGTTTCGACGGGGTACACTGGGAGGAATCCGAGAATAAAACCCAATTTAAAGATTTCTTTATGAGAGAAAATATATTTTTGGAAAACGGTATTCTTTGCATAAATACAGGTGGTTTTTTATAAGGATTCTTCTCTAAGGATAACTTTCATTGCGGGTATTCATAAGGGGTTCTCATTAAATGATTGTGGAAGACCTGGAAGAAGTAGAAGAATTTCGTCCTGACTTGTTATTGCAGAAGACAAAACAATTTTTTTATACCGGATCAGAGAATATGCTTAAAATTGCAGCCTTATATCTACAGAGGGTACACATCATTGTGTCTTTATCGAAACAAACGATTTTAAACCCTAAGTCTCTGTGCAAGAAATCCATTCTTGGTAATTAGGAGTCGATGTAGAAAAATCCGTGTATATGGTCGGCTGGTGGCACGATAACTCTTTCCTATTTGGTTTAGAATTTGTACATCGCAATATTTTCTCTAAACTTAGATCGAATTCGGGAATTGGTCCCATAAATAAAACACAACTAGAGGCTATACCAATTAGTGGATCTTAATCGAACATCTTTCGCAAGGAGAGAAAAGATCTTTGAAGAACCCCAATGTCAAGTTTTAGCTTATTAGCTTGCAAATTGTGGCAGAAACCAACCTTTTCAAAAAATGCCGGAAATAGCATCAAATTTTAGAATAAGTTTAGATTTGTTCAAATTAGTCACCTTTGGCTAGAATTATGGCCTTCAAACGGCCAATGAAACCGTCACACGCTGCCCGAATGTTACTCTGCGGTATTTCTGTCCATTCCCGGCGAAGTGCTTGTTTGAGGTGATCGACACTTTGGTGGCTGGAAATGAAGCAATGAGCCTAATTTTGTAACCATTCTTGGTTGACGCGTGCTGAGTGCGATGGTGCTGAGTTCTGTTGGAAAGTCCAATGTCTGCGGCCAAAATGTTTGCGTGCCAAAGGCTTTAATACACCCTCCAGAATATTTTCGCGATAATATTCGGTATTTATTCTGATGCCACGGCCGATTAATAAGAGCGGAGAGCGACCATCGGCAGTTATGGCGACCCACACCATCACAATGGCCGGCGCTGGTGGCCAACCGAAGGTGCACATTTTCAGCTGCAAGTAAACACGATCATTTCGTTTGTTTACAAACTGCCGGACTACGAAAGTTTTCTCATCGGAGAAAACCAAATTCGGCAGTTCACCACTTACGGCCCAGTGAAGCAACTCTTTAGCTCTTTTGAGTCTATTTTCTTTCTGTTGCGGTGTAAGTTCTTGCACTTTTTGAAATTTCAATGGCATTACCCCGAGCTCATTTTTGAATATTTGCCGAATGGAATATTGCGATATGTCCAGCTCACGAGGCATTTTTCGACCACTGCGACGCGGGTTTCGAACTAAACGCTTCTTTACTTTTCGAACCATTGCTGTTGATGTTGCTGTGTTTTCCGTCCACTTCCTTGACGTCGGGCTACGCTACCAGTATCAAGGTAACTAGCTTTTGTACTTTTGTAAACAATATAATGAGCTGTCACTGGAATAATTTTAACAGCTGTCGAACAAGTGGCTTAGAAATGAAGTTGGTTGCAGTTTTTTTCATTTTATGTAAAAGAAATTGATCTTAGTTGTTTTGCTTATAAGTCAAGAACTGTACTGGACTGATTTTTTACAATGGGTAGGGTTAGGGTCAGAATTCAGGCCTATTGTTTTTGAAGATGTACATTTAGGAGGTTCAAATGGACCAAACAAATAAATTTTCCTGACTTTGCAGTCGCTATACAGGTCACAATTGAAAACCAATCGACATGGAATTTACATAAAAGTAGAATTAATGCAGAAAAGAAGTGTAGATTTTTCAATACCATTAAAGGTAACATTTGGCAGAGATCTATGACATTGTTTCAAAAACGAAATCTTTTTCGAAATCTATCCCCTGATTTTTTTACCATCAAAATGGACCTGAAGGTTTTCACAATAGATGACAAATGGTTTCGGACCAGTAATCCTTCTCCAGAAGGGTTGCGAAAGTCTTGTTCTCTATTTAAACCAATCAAGGATCTTACTTTCAGATAAACAAATTATTATATTAAGATAAAGACAAGTTAAAAAGCAGTAAGTTCGGCCGTGCCAAACTTTGAATACCCTCCACCATTTGGAACGAATTTGGAAATTTAAAAAATTCTGTTAAATTTTAAAAATACCGAATATTGCCGTTATATTGGGGTCTACTCGACGTAGACCTACATAGGCATTGTTTGCCATTAGCCATTACCATATTCAAAATCGAAACTTACAATAAACGGTGAATAATGTAGCTAAAATCATCAAAATATCGTATATAGGGAGGTACCATTATATCGGAGCTGTGCGAAGACCTGGACCAGCATAGACAATTTTCTGTCACAGGCTATAGCATCCATTACTAACGTCAAATACGATACCTCGAACAATTTCGGTGGGTATTGTACCTAAACTCGTCAAAATACCGAAAATAGGGAGGTACTGGTATATGGGGCCTATACGAATACCTGGACCCGCATAGACATTTTTCTGTCACAGACTGTAGTTCCCAATACGAACTCTAAATACGTGATTTGAAACAAGTGCGGTGAATAATTTCGCTAATATCATCAAAATACTGAATTTTGGGAGGTACCGTTATATGGGAGCTATACGAAGACGTGGACCTGCACAGACAATTTTCTGTCATAGGCTGTAGCATCCATTACGAATCTCAAATACAATTCCGGTGAATAATGTCGCTAATATCATCAAAATTCCGAATATAGGAAGGTACCGTTATATGGGGGCCATACGATGACGTGGACCTGCCCAGATAATTTTCTGTCATAGGCTGTAGCATCCATTTCGAACTTCAAATACCAAAGTTGAAACAATTCCGGTGAATAATGTCGCTAAAATCATTAAAATATCGAATATCGGGAGGTACCGTTATATGGGGGCTATATGAAAACGTGAACCTACGTGGCCCATTTACGAACTTAACCTGCCTACTGGAAAAATAAACACGTGTGCAAAATTTTAGCCTTGTTTCTCAATTCGTTCGAAAGATAGCGTGATTACAACAGACAGACGGACAGACAGACAGACAGACATGAGACATGGCTAAATCGACTTAGAATTTTACGCTTATCACGAATATATGTACTTTGTTGGGTCCGACATGAGTATTTCGAGGAGTTACAAACGGAATGACAAAGTTAATATACCCTCCATAGTATGGTGGAGGGTATAAAAAGCACTACTAATTATATTTCATATAGTATCCGCTAATCCTGCGCTTTTCTTAGTGCCTGCAAATCACACGGACACCCAAACATCCAAACTCAACCATTCGGTTTTCAATTTGGCAATAATGCATTGTTACTTGAGTAACTTGAATGTGTGTTCGGTATGTCCTCAGATACTGTGTTGGCAGTTCGGTCGTAAAATCACTTCCTGCCCTTCGCCTTTCCCCGACATCTACACCCATTGGCCATTAAATAATGAAAATGAAATGAAAATAAAGACGGCTTTTAAATCCATATAAAATATAATCCCTGTAATTAAGTCCAAGGAGACAGCCATTCATTTCATGTCACAGTCCAACAAAAAAAAAGGTGGAGAGCTGAAGAGAAACTAATCTAGCGGTGCTCAAAAAGAAAGAGACAAGCCAAACTAGTTACAGCAGAATTGGGATGTGATTAAATTTACGTTGTAAAGTTATACGGCAAATGCTAACAATGTGTGGCATTCGCTTGGGCTGGGTGAGCAATTTTAGCATGACTGCCAAGCCATACCCTTGGGCAGGATGGCTGGCTGGATGGTTGCTCGTAAAATAGAACCTTGTACGAGCTATGTGCTTGAATTGCTTCTTTAATGCTGCTCAAACATGAATGTCCTTACAATTCGGAATAGAAATAAAATACATTCGTTTATTCACTTTTAGTTAATTATAGTCATTGTTTGTTGTTGAGTGTATCCGATGGTGGTACTCAAGTCCAGGCTGACGTGAAGGAGGGGGAGAAAGGCAGTGTGGATTACCAACAAATGTGTTTTTGATTTATAACAGAACATAACATTCGGAATACTTTCAATTTAAAAACACACACATGGTTTGAAAACAAATCTACCATTTCTCTATGGCTTGTCGAATTTTCAAAACTCCGTCGTGTTTCGAACAATCATTAATTTAATTATTTGTATGAAATCACACAGTGTGCGCCGGGTTTTATCAGCATTCAGCTGTTTTCAGACACTGTGAAAATGGATCGTCCGCACAGAGGATAAGGGGCGTAGCCGGTTTTTTGTTTCATTATTTTTTGTTGTTCTCTGATTTGTTGAAGCGACCAACCGACCAAAGGAAATATGACGACCGGCCGGTATGCAACACAGCGGTTTTGTGTGTGCTGCATCGTTATTCCGAGTTTGAGTGTGAGTGTTTCAGTGTTCAGTTCAAAACCAGTAGCTTAAATTATGAATTTTGTAATTTGATACAATTTCTGATGATAATTTACAACACATTCACACTCTCACACTTCACTTCACAATCGGCCCCTTTCCCTTAAATTGAAAATGAAACAGAGGAACCAAAAAACTAAAACTGACTAAAAAAAATCTGTGAAATCCATACGGATGGGGTGGGTGAGCGGCAATGGTGGTGGCGACGGCGGCAGAGGTGGTTTTGGCTTTCCAGTGTCGAACAAAAGAAGTGTTACTATAGCCAGCGCTTGTTTGGATTCCCAGTCATGTCAAGTTTTAAATGACAACGAGTTGACTTTGGAGTGACTAGTATTTTGTTATAAATAATTTATAATTAATAATTAGGGGCCATGGCGAGGTGACCAGGTGGTGTAATTGGATGTCATATAGTCATTTGGAAAGAAGGGTGGTATTTCAATAGGTTAATTGTAGTCGGTAAATAAGAAAGTTTTATTGCAGACGGGTGGAATTTTCTCTTTTCTGAAATGCCGGAGGAAGGGAAATCCATTCGAGTCTATTTAGAAGAAGTGTAGGACAATAGAAGACCAGAAGGTCTGCTCACTAGAAGATCAGAAAGTTCTCTCAATGGAAGAGCAGAAGGTCTTTTTCAGACCTGAAGGTCTCCTCCATAGGAGAGCGAGATGATCTTCTCCACAGAAGAGCAGAAGGTCATCTAAAAAGGAGGTCACAAGGTCTTCTCCAGAAAAGAGCAGAAGGTCTTCATAGGACGTCTTCTTCATTGAAGAGACCAAAAGGTCTTCTTCATTGAAAAGACCAGAACTCAAGGTCTTCTTTATAGAAGAGCAGAAGGTCTTCTTTATAGAAAAGCTGAAGGTCTTCTTCATAAAAGAGCTGAAGGTCTTCTTCTCAGAGAAAAACTTAAGGTCTTCTTCTCAGCGAAGAACTGAAGGTCTTCTTCTCAGAGAAGAACTGAAGGTCTTCGTCTCAGATAAGAACTGAAAGTCTTCTTCTCAGAGAAGAGCTGAAGGTCTTCGTCTCAGATAAGAACTGAAAGTCTTCTTCTCAGAGAAGAGCTGAAGGTCTTCCTCTCAGAGATGAGATGAAGGTCTTCCTCTCAGAGATGAGTATTCTCAGAGTAGAGCATAATGTCTTTTCGTCGGAGAAGACGGCCTTCTTCAAAAATGACAAGAATGTCTTCTCAAGAAAAGATCAGAGAGCCTTCGCCATAGAAGAAACCGGATGGTCTTCTTTTTCATAGAAGAGACCGGAATGTCTTCTTTTCCATACGAGAGACCGGAAGGCCTTCTTTTCCATAGGAGAGAGCAGAAGGTTTCTACATAGGAGACCAGAAGGTCTTCGTCGCCTAGAAGAGCAGAAGGTCTTCGTCGCCTAGAAGAGCAGAAGGTCTTCTTCGCATAGAAGAGCAGAAGGTCTTCTTCGCATAGAAGAGCAGAAGGTATTCTTAACATAGAAGAGCAGAAGGTCTTCTTAGCATAGAAGAGCAGAAGGTCTTCTTAGCATAGAAGACCCGAAGGTCTTCTTAGCTTAGAAGACCCGAAGGTCTTCTTCGCATAGAGGAACAGAAGGTCTTCTTCACATAGAAGAGCAGAAGGTCTTCTTCGCATAGAAGAGCAGAAGGTCTTCTTCACATAGAAGAGCAGAAGGTCTTCTTCGCATAGAAGACCAGAAGGTCTTCTTCGCATAGAAGACCAGAAGGTCTTCTTCGCATAGAAGACCAGAAGGTCTTCTTCGCATAGAAGAGCAGAAGGTCTTCTCCACCCTGCTGGGTCTTCTTCATAAAAAGACCAGAAGGTCTTCCTCATAGAAGACCCAGCAGATCTTCTTAATAGAAGACCCAATAGGCCTTCTTCACAGAAGAAAGCTGAAGGTCTTCTCCATAGAAGACCAGAAGATCTTCTCTACAGAATACCAAAATGTTTTCTCTATAGAAGACCAGAATGTTTTCTCTATAGAAGGAGATCTTTTCCATGTAAAACAAGAGCATCTTCTCCAAAATGGATCAGAAAGACTTCTTCAAAGAGGACCAGAATGTGTTTTTCGAAGAGGACTATAAAAACTTATTAAACGAAGAGGAGCGTAGCTGTCCTCTCTCCTATATTGAACTGTATATCAGGGGACTCCATCTACTGTACTGCTGAGGACTCCCTCGGCCAGCAATGAACCCAAGCGATCGCTAGTTATAGAGGGGAGAACCCTAGCGGTCATCAACTGTACAGCAGGGAAGCCTGGATGTCGTCTACTGATACTTTTTAGTAGATAACCCTTCCTGTAATTTTTCAATCCACCCCATTCTCTTAAATAATTTCACAAATTCCAACATCTTTCATTTTTGTTGTTTTTGTTTTCAATTTCCCAAACAAAAATCACACTTTCCCCAAATACTACTTTCGCACCACCAACAACTGCATTGCATCGCCATTTAAAAATCTCGTTACATTCGCCTCCATAAAATGTAGGGCACTAATTCCGCATGTGGTTGAAAGGGATTAGTTTCGAATTTATTGTGCTGTTGTTACTACAATTTAAACGATACTCAGTGGAACGATATTTGAAAATGTATTAAATTGCCCTCCAGAGAGAGTCCAGGGTGATTACTCACCGAATCAAAAAACGAAAAAAAAACCGGCAGTAGTGTATGAATGCCAGTTGGATTTTCCGAAAACCGCAGCACTAACAAACGGCAGAGGCATTAAATTTTTAAAAACGAATCTAAAACTCATATTTCGTTGCAACCAGAAACTGTTACACAGAAGTGTGTGCGGGCTGGTTGGCTGGATGCATGACCTCACACACGGCAGATACAAAGTAGGATGTGTGCGTGGGTGGGTTGTTGTCTGTGTGTGTGGCATGAACATAAACCACATTTTTACAATTTCAACTTAGAAAAATGTTAAAATAAACTCTTTGCCTTGATTTCGCATAACAAGTAATGGAGCAACTGCAATGGAGGTGGACGGATCATGTAACGATAACCAGTTCCTAAAACGTTTGCATTTAAATTGGGATAGTCATTGTTAGAATCAATAACTTTAATTGGATTCTATTGTTGCGGGGGAAAAAACGGTTATGTGAAAGGGTTACGTGGTTATTCTATCTAAGCTTTGAAAAACGTTTATGTAAAGGAGGAGCTACATACATCCTTTAAAAATACCAATGAGAAATCACTTTTAGATATAGAGCTTGGAAATTTTGCATAGGCATTGAGAATATTCCTAGGATGTTACGCATTGAAAATGGAATATCCCGGTCAATTTTTAGGTATATGTTCCATATAACGTTTCATCCGGAATCTCAGTATTTTCAATGTTTCTATCGATATTTTCCACCAAGTTAATTGCAATTTTGAGTTTTCCGTATTTTAGTTAACTCCACATAAAAATATGCAATATAAGTCCACTTTTTGGTTTAGTCCTTATACTATCAGGGTCCTCCTCATTTTCACGACTTGTTGGTTAATGTACCAACTTCCAACCAATTTCCCAGTAGGAATGCCCCGATCTGTACCATATTTATAAAAGATATTGTGTCTATGGAAATATTGGAACCTCAAGTCTGAATTGAATCGGATATTAATTTCGTGTTTTATAATTTTCATGGATATTCAAAATTTCAAACATTTTTGGGGGAGATGAAAAAACGGTAGCCAATTTCAGACTGCTGTCATTTCTAAGTCACTCGTCCGACAGCTGTTAAAATTATTCCACTGACAGCTCATTATATTATTTACAAGCGAACAAAAGCATTTTGTTGAGAATTTTCCAGAAAAAAAGTTATTCGTGATGGAATTCGAGCGTGATAGTGAGATTTCTTTATATTTGGCTGGAAAACCACAAGTGGCTATCGTTAAAGCACTCCAGCATTTAAATGTGAATAAATCTTTTGTGTCTCGTATCATCTCTCGTTACCGTAATACTGGTAGCGTAGCCTGACATCAAGGAAGTGGTTGGAAGAAAACAGCAACATCAGCAGAAATGGTTCGAAAAGTAAAGAAGCGACTGCGATCGAAACCCGCGTCGCAGTGGCCGAAAAATGGCTCGTGCGCTGAACATATCGCAATATTCTATTCCGCAAATATTGAAAAATGGGCTCGGGGTAAAGCCATTGAAATTTCAAAAAGTGCAAGAACCTACACCACAACAGAAAGAAAATAGACTCAAAATAGCTAAAGAGTTGTTTCGCTTGGCCGAAAGTGGTGAACTGCCGAATTTGGTTTTCTCCGATGAGAAAACATTCGTTGTCCAGCAGAAAACATTCGTTGCCAAAGAGGTCAGCTGAAAATGTGCACCTACGGATGGCCACCAGGACTCAAGCGCCGGCCATGATGATGGTATGGACCGCCATAACATCCGATGGTTGCTCTCTTTGCTCGTATTAATCGGCCGTGGCATCAGAATAAATGCCGAATATTATCGTGAAAATATTCTGGAGGATGTATTAGAGCCTTGGGCACGCAAACATTTTGGCCGCAGACCCTGGACATTCCAACAGGACTCAACACCATAACACTCAGCACGCGCCATCATGAATGGTTACAAAATGAGGTTCCTCACTTCATTTCCAGCACACAATGGCCACCAAAATCTCCGGATACCAATCCGTTGGAGTATTGTGTCTGGAGTAAGCAAGGTTGGCACTAAATAATACCAATGTGTCGATCACCTCAAGCAAGCACTCCGACGGGAATGGGCCAAAAGTACAGCAGAGCAACATTCAGGCAGCGTGTGACGGTTTCATTGGCCGTTTAAAGCCCATAATTTGTGCCAAAGGTAACCTATTCGAACAAATCTAAACTTATTTTAAAATTTGATGCTATTTCCGACTTTTTTTGCTTTCATTCAATAAAATTTAAAAAAAATGTAAAAATTATAGCTTTCGATTTTGTTGCAGTTTTTTTTAACCTCACCCTGTATATACTTTGTAGAATCTATCATGAGTATTTCGAGGAATTACAAACGGAATGACAAAGTTAATATACTTTCCTGGAGTTAAATTTTGGTATAGCCTTCCATATAACCGTACCTGCAGTTTTAAGGACTATCGGTTGTTTTGGTCAACATTTAAACCCGAATTTGCTGTAAATTTACAGTTTGTTTTCCCAGCGTATGGAAAACATCCTTGCATAGCTCTGTCAATATAGGTCTAACTTTTGGTAAGGTCATAACATAACTGTACTTCCAGATATTCAGATGATGTATTTTAAAAATGTCTCTATTTCAACAGAATTATCTCAAACTTGGAATTTGAAGTTTTTTAAGGATGTATTTGGACTAAATGGACAACAATCGTCTATTCTTTAGAATGGTTTTAAAGAACTCTTCGTGGTAAAGGCTTGATATTTATAAGGCTGTTTTATGGGGAATTTTTAAAAATACATTAAAAAATACAAAGTTTAATCCATAATTTTATAAAGGTAGTTCTTTTTTAAGGAATCTTCAGAGTATATTCGAGGGTTTTTTTACATTTTTCTAGATTTTCCGGTCACCTATAATGGATTTTTTAATATTTTGTGGATTTTTTTTGCCTAAAGTAGTAGCTTTTCGTATCACATTTCTTCGTGGGCTCTTTGGGTTGCCATTCTGTATTTCACAGTCTATAATCAAGGATTTTTCGGAGCATTTCTTCACACACTCTTTAGTCAATAATCATGGATTTTCGGGTTCCAACAATAATTTTTAGAAGAATTTTTTTCTCATAAAATTCCGCTAATACATTTTTAGAAAGATTATTCATAATATTTCTGGGTTAGAATCGAGGATTTTTTTGAAAATATTTTTGATGTACTCTTCGGGCGGTAATCGTCGCTTTTTTAGAATATATTTTCAAGAGGTTGTATCGAAATTAAATGAATATCAGAAATGCATATGCAAATATGGCACATGCTATTAGTCACTCTGGAACACCACAACTAAACATTATAAACATCAACGTGAATAATTTCATTTTGGTCCCACCCACTGTGTCCCAATTGGCTATGGATCATCGCCTCACTGCATGTTTTCTTTCTTTATTGTAGACAATGTGAGAAATTTGACAGTTGTATGGCGCATTGATTAAAAGACATTAATTTATTATGATACGATGTGATATATTTATGGCTCAAGGAATAATGCACACAAGCACTCACACGTGGGGTGAGGTGCATGAGGTGGGTGTCTGATAGATTTATAATAACAGCCATCCCGCTTCATATATCTCCCCAACTACCTTCCATTCAGTCCATTGCCCATTTGGAAAATTTCATTTTAATTAAAGACTCTATTTTCCAATCGCCTATTCATTTCGAAAATATAAAGAAGGCGTCAAAATTAGTTATGTTTTGCCGCCCCAAAGTGAGTGAGAGAACGTTTTTATTTTCCTTTGACGTTCCGTAATAAATGTGATTGTGTGTGGCTATCAATGTGTGTGTGTGTGTGTGGCAGACAACAATATTGACTATTGGTCGGCCGGTCGGTGGGTCGTTCGGTTTGTTGTTGATTTGTGGAATGTTTTAATTTCGTGCAACGCTGTCCGCTCTGTATGGCGTCATAAAAGATTTATTTGACAATTATTTTAAATTATTGTTGATATGATAACGTGTTCTACATGTTGGCCAGGAACTGGTTGAACAACGGCAATGATGACGACCATGGCAACGTTATTGGGTGTAGTGCCGCTATGTTATGGCCAAATAGCTGTGTGTTTTCATGTGCGTGTTCGAATCGCCATAATGAAAAGCTATTGTCATTTAAATATCACTGAATAGTCATTCAAATTATTTATTTAACAAAAATACAAAAGAATAATTATAATAAAGAATTAATGATGAGCCAGGCACACGAGGTGGAGTCCTATTGGAATAAATGAATATTTTTAGGTGTGTGTACGTGTTACTCAAAAAAAGAGAGAGAGAAAGTTTTGTATTATTCTGGGGTAAGTTTTTTTTGAGATATAGACGAGGATTTGTTATGATTTTTTTATAGATTATCATAGCTACACTATGAAAGGAATTTGGACTATAATATGGATATATTAATTGCAAATTCTTTGAAAAAACTTTTATGGACCCGCTGCGTTATTATTTTCCAGTTTTGGGAAATATTTTCATAAGCTTCCACAACTAACTCTCATGCGCCCCTTTTGCCCACCAACATGGACTTTTGAAGTTATATTTTCCAAATACTGGACCATAAAAGAGTAAAGTAATTGATTGACGGACTGATTAACTTAACGATTCATTAACGTCCAGACGAAACGGCTGAAGCTAGAATCTTTAAATTTTGGGTCAGGATCACCCTTAGTCCGAATGTGTCAGATAAGGCTGGGTTTTTTAAAATACCTACTAGAACGGTAGGAAAGTATTAAAAGGAATCTACGTATGATTTTAGGAAGCAGTAGAGCTAGAACTATTAAATTTGGAATGTGGGTCACTGATAGAGTATATGATAGAGGTACCAAAGGGTTTTTGGAAATTTGCACCAAATTGTACTATATTAGGTCCAATTTCGTATCATGTGAACGGTCAGAGTTAAAAACTTGAAATGGGAATCAAGGTCGGGGAGTAGATTCGACGTAAGAAGGTAGTTTTAGAATTGTGTATTCATGCATACGAAAAGTACTAATCGGTACTAAATTCGGCAGGACAGGAGCAGGTATCCTGGATTTGAAATTAACATTACTGGCGTAATGTAGGATTAGAAAAATTTTTTAAATTTGTGCCTTTGTGTACGGAAAGTACTAAATGGTACTTAATTTGGTCAATTTCGATTTGCGTGAACCATTAGAGCTGAAAATCTGAAATTGAAAAATAAGAGTACTAATACATTCTATCACTCAGGAATGTAGCTTGTTTTAGAAATTCTTACTTATGTGTACTAAATGTTACGTAATTTGGTACAATTAAAATTTTGGCAGAACCGTTAGAGTTTCTACTGCATATGTAGGTAGTTATGGTAATTCGTACTTATGGGTACTATATGGTACTAAATTTAGAAGAAAATGGATTTGGCTGAACCAGTAGAGGTGGTATTCTGAAATTTGGAAATAAGAATACTGTCGGAGTGTAGGATTGGGATATGTAAGTAATTTATAGAAATTTGTACTTATACGTACTAAATTAAGTATAATTTGGTTTTGGGTTAACCGATACTAGATTTGGTACAATTTAAATGTTGAGACAACCGGTAAAGTTGGGGTCCTTAAATTTGGATATAAGATTTCTACCCTATTCTATAATGTAGGTAGTTATTTAAATCCGAACATGTGTGTACCAAACGGTACTAAATTTGGTACAATTTGGATTTGGGTAAACCAATAGAGGTGGTATCCTGAAATATAGAAATTAGATTATAGACAGAATGTAGGATTGGGATATGGTGGTACTCTTGGATATTTGTAATATGGATCTCACTATTGGTATCTGTGGTGGGAGAAGAAGCTGGTTTTCGATATGCGTACTATAATTATACGAAAAATAGTAAATTTGGTATTTACTTTGGTGTTGCTTGAATAAGTAGAGCTGGAATCTTAAAATTTGATATAAAGGTCTCTGTTTATATCTGCGATTGAGATATGGAGGTTGTTTGGGAAATGTGAACTATAATTGTTCGAATAGTACCGCATGTTACTATATTTGGCATTCGGTGATGGGAGAGAGATACAATTCTGAAATTTGACACTTAGATTACTGATGGTACTTTTTCTTGAGATGTGGCGGTGATTTGAAAATGTATCCTTTATTTGTACGAAAATGAATAAATTGTACTAAATTTGGTATTGGGTAAAGGGATACAGCTGCAATCCTCAAATTTGATATTAAGGTATCTGTGGTATCTGGGATTGAGATATGAAAGTGGTTTTGGGAATGTGTATTATAATTGTTCGAAAAATACTAAGTAGTTCTAAATTTGGTATTGGGTAGAGGGATAGAACTGGAATTCCGAAATGTGTTGTTATTGTTTCTGTTTGTATCTGAGATATGGAGGTATTTTTGGAAATGTGTACTATTATTGTATGAAAAGTACTAAATGGCACTAAACTGGGTATTGGGTGAAGGGTAAGGGCTGAAATCCTCAAATTTGATATTGAGGTCTCTGTTAGTATCTGCATTTGCGATATGTAGGTGGTAATGGAAACGTTATGCGAAAAATACTAAACAGTACTAAATTTGGACTTGGTTGAAGGGATAGGTTTGGAGCACCCACATCTGATATTGAGGTCTCTGTAAGTATCTGGAAATGAAATATGGAGGTTGTTTTGGAAATGTTTACTATAATTGTACGAAAAGTACTTAATTTGGTAATGGGATAGAGCTGAAATCATGAAATTTTGTATTGATGTTTCTGTTGGTATCTGGGGTAGAGATGTAAAAGTATTTTCAGAAATATTTACGAAAAGTACTAAATAGTACATAATTTGGTATTGAGTGAAGGCATAGGACTAAAATCCTGAAATTGGATATAGACACCACTCTAGATATCTGGAATTGATATATAGAGGTAGTTTTATACGCGTGTTCTATAATTGTACGAAAAGTACTAAATGGTACTAAATTTAGTATTGGATGAAGGAAGAGGGCTGAAATGCTGAAATTTGGTGTGGACATCACTGTTGGAGCCTGTGGTTGAAAGAAGAAGTTGGTCTCGTGTGTGCGTACTATAATTGTATTAAATGGTAATAAATTTGCAAATAGGGAAAGTTACAGAACCGAACTTTGATATTGAGGTCACTTTTGGTGGTGTTGGTGGCTATATCCATTAGTGGAAATATAGATTCAGCTGATTTGGTTGAAAATTGTGTGCAGAAACCTTTAAAATACCGAAAATCTGGGGGTACAGTTATATGGAAGCTATACCTAAACGATGATATAGCCCATTTTCAGTACCAATCAGACTTCATATAATTTAGATCAAAATTCAAAGCAAGACGAAATAGCAGCCATTTTTGGATTCTTTGGCTGATTTTCGCAATTTTATTAATACATATTTAGGCAAAGTGAAGAGCGGATTTTAAGATCGCATTGTCTTGCTCTTCCCGTCGTTTTTTATTAATTCATTGAATTTTGTTGTTTATTTTGTGTTGCGTTGTATTATTTTTGTTTTGTTGTTGTTTAATAAATATTCCTCCGCCGTTGTTGCATATGTTTTTTTGGTTCTTTGTTAGTTCACTTTCCAGTTTTGCTTACTTTACAATAATTCTTTCGTTTCTTCCAACTGCAGTGAATTATTTGCGCAAACAAACAATTTTTAATGAAACAGTCAACACGATTTGTGTTTATTCTGTGTGTTCTTTGTGTTGTTGCGTTTATTGTTGTTGTTTTTTGTTATTTTTCGTTTTTAGTTTCATTTCTGTTAATCTCAACAATTAACACAGATTCTGTTGGAGCCATACGAGTGTGTGTAGTGTTTGTCAATGCGTGTGGATATTTAAGTTTCCTGCAGTGGTTTTTGTTGTTTTGGGTAAACATTTTCAAATCCCCTTTTAAATCTTGCCGTTGTTGTTTGTTTGCATGCAAATGGAAAAGAACGCACGTACTTTATTTCCAGTTCATGGCAAAGCTCGGTAAACAGGGTATTGCATTTCCTTGGCGTGAAGCAGGCATTAAGTGCACAGAATGGAATTGGGTTCGGAACATTCAAGTGAATGGCATGTGGGATCAAATGAAATGGAAGGTTATGTAACTGAACTCCATTTCACAATTTTTTTTTTAAATTTACATATTTTATGAAACAATTAAAAAAAATATCAGTTGGTTTTGTTTCTCGTTTTTAGTTTCAGATGTATACCCTCAGCCAATGTTCGATTATTTAAATATATTTTGACTTCTGTTATGATTATTCAAATTGTTTACCCTCAGTGGAGTAGGTTCCGAGGGAATGGACCAATATTGCCCATTTCGTATGGGACCTAAGAAAATATTACACAAATATTGCGATGTGCCAGGTTTGGACTATATTGGTTCCTTCCTTGACTTTCTATGAGATATGTGACAATTTTGGTAAAATGTTGAAATGAGATGGAGGTACCAGATACAGTCGACCGAAGAATCCCATTTTCATACCTCATCTAATACAGATAAAAATATTGATATGGACAAAATTACCAGCATATCGAACATTTATATCCAATTTTATGCGAAATCATGAGTTCCACATTCATTTCAGGTTTCTGGTTGAGAGATATATTCAGATATAGCATATAACAGATAAAAGTATTGAAAATTGTGACCCCTTGTGGGTGAGATGCAAGAAGGGGGTTGGCAGATATCAATCATCTTCACAGCAGATCTCGTATTAAATTTGAAGAGAGTTAGATGATTGAAACGGTCCGATCTCTATATATATAAAAGATCTTGTGTTGATGGAAATATTCAAAATGTTGACACTTTGTGGGGGAGGTACCAGAAGGAGTGGACCGATATATCTCATCTTCACAGCAAATCTTCTGTTAGTAGAAATAATAGGATGTGTTAAATATAAAGAGAACGGGATGTTTATT
Source organism: Musca domestica (assembly GCF_030504385.1). Lineage (NCBI taxonomy): Eukaryota > Metazoa > Arthropoda > Insecta > Diptera > Muscidae > Musca > Musca domestica. Next base: position 7,071,578 of record NW_026712155.1, read on the forward strand.
TCGGATTTTATAATCGTTTTGGTCATTCAAAACGTTGACCCTTTGTGGGGGAGGTACCAGAAAAAATTGTCCGATCTCTACCATTTTTATAGCAGAGCTTGTGATGATGGAAATATTGAGATTTACTAAGTCCTAATGAAATCGGATGTTAATTTTGCGTTTTATGATACTCATTCCTATTCAAAATGTCGATCCTTCGTGGGGGAGGTACCAGAAGGAGAGGGCCGATATATTGTATTTTAACACAAGATATTGGATTAATAAAACTATTGGGGTTTCTGAAATTTTAAGACAATCGGACTTTTTATCATATTTTATAAGAGTTATAATTATTCAAAATTTTGACCATTTGTGAGGGAGGTACTTGATGGAGTGGAACGATATTATCCATTTTTTTGCACCTGGCCTAGAACTGACGCAATTTCTAGGATTTGCAACGTTGGAGCAAAATCGGGTTATTGCTTCTCTTTCTGTGCAGAAAATATATATTTTTTAATTTCGACATTTTGCGGGGGAGGTACCAGAAGGAGTGGACAGGTATAATCCATTTTAACACCAGACCTTGAGTTAAAAAAAAAATATTGGGATGTTTTAAATTTGAAGACACTCTGACTCGTACTTCACATTTTATATGAGTTGTAATTATTCAAAATTTTCGCCCGTTGTGGGGGAGAAACTTGAGGGAGTGGACCGATATTTTCCATTTTCACACCTGACGTAGCACTGATGGAAATATTAAGATTTCTAAAGTTAAAGCCATATCCGAGTATCGTTACCCGTTCTGTGCATTAAAATATATATATTTTTTAATTTCGACCTTTTGTGGGGAAGGTACCAGAAGAAGTGGACCGATATTGCCTATTTCCGAATTCGATCTAAGTTTGATAATAATATTACGATGTACCATGTTTGGATCAAATCGGATACTCCCTTTGAGAATTATCGTACTGGTGCGCACGCCAGACAGATGGATGGACGGACGTCGCTAGATCGACTCCAAATGTCCTGAAACGGATGTTATGTGACGGGCATTTCACTGCTTTATTTATTGTGGTCAACTAACATAATTCTCATTCACTTCGTGTCACCTGAGCCTTTAATACTTTGGTATTTGCTAATTGGGGCAGGCTACTGAAGAAGGTCTGTTACCATATTTTTGGATGTCGTTTAAAACGGGTTTCCTGTACCCCACGGATGTTTCCGTTCCCCACAGAAACTTCGGATTCCTGTAACCCACGGAGGCCTCGGCTTTCTGTCACAAACAGAGTCTTCGGAATTGTGTATCTGACCTTCTAGGGTCTAATACCACTTCTTCGATGAGGCACGTTTTGGCCATATCAAACGATATATGCCCTCTGCAGACATATGTCTGCGGGTATAAAAAGGCGCAAACCACTTAACATTAATGTCCATCCACAGTTTCCAGACATCGTAGAAGTTTTTCCCCTCAAAATACATTTCCCACATCAAGACACGGTCACACGCCGTCCAGTCTTAACTTAATTATGGACAATTGTTGTTTGTTCTGTCATCGAGCAAATCTTTCTAGCCACCACTACAAAGACAACATCTAGCATTTGTTCCATTTCTGATTGCCACCTTCAGACTACTTACCTCCCACTCAGCCGACCGACCATTTCTGGCCGACCATACCATGGCGTCTGGCAATATGGTCTGGAATGTATGGCATTTTCGTGTTGAGTTTCGTTTCCTCCTCCATTAATTAATGTGTGTGTGTGAGGGAAATCTATGCCACATGCCGGTTTGGTGTGTGCAAATGAGTGTCTCTGTGTGTGTGTGTGTGTGTGTGTGTGTGCGGTGGTGGTTCATGTTATTTACGCCTCAGCATTATAATTCAATTAATAAGCTTTAATTAAACAACACAACAAAATTAGCAGATAATTGTATTACGTATGTGCGGAATGTACGGGATGTGACTACATATGCGCGCATTACATTAGCCCATGCATTGTTAGACCTATATATATATACATATATAAACGCATATTTATTTATGAATACCCATTATTTTCATTTATTTTATAATTTTCTTTATGGAGAAATTCTTCTCGTCATAAATATGATGGAAAATGGAGCATGTTGGTGTTATAATAATTAATCTCATAAGAAGACTAGGAGGGTGTAAGATATACACATCTCCAAAAAGGTTTTAAGCACTCACACCAAATTTGTTGTGACCACATATACAGGATGAGATGAAAAAACTGCAACCAACTTCAGACTGCTGCCATTTCTAAGCCACTCGTCCGACAGCTGCTCAAATTTTTCCAGTGACAGCTCATTATATGGTTTACAAGCGTACAAAAGCATTTTGGTGAGAATTTTCCAGAAAAAAAGTTATTAGGGATGAAATTCAAGCGGAAAACCACAAGTGGCTATCGCTAGAGCACTCCAGCATTCAAATGTGAATAAATCTTTTGTGACTCGTATAATCGCTCGTTGCCGTGATACTGGTAGCATAGCCCGACTCCAAGGAAGTGGACGGAAGAAAACAGTAACATCAGCAGAAATGGTTTGAAAAGTAAAGAAGCGACTTGATCGAAACCCGCGTCGCTGTGGCCAAAAAATGGTTCGTGATCTGAACATATCGCAATATTCCATTCGGGAAATATTGAAAAATGAGGTAAAGCCTTTTAAATTACAAAAAGTACAACAACTTACTCCGTAACTGAAAGAAAGAGTTGCTTCGCTTGGCCGAAAGAGGTGAACTGCCGAATTCGGTTTTCTCCGATGAGAAAATATTCGTTGTCCAGCAGTTTGTAAACAAAGTGTTTACTTACCAAAGAGGTCAGCTGAGAATATGCACCTTCGGTTATCCACCAGAACTCGAGCGCCGGCCATTGTTATGTTGTGAGCCGCCATAACAACCGATGTTCGATCTCCGCTCGTATTAATCGACCGTGGCATCAGAGTAAATGCCGAATATTATCGCGAAAATATTCTGGAGGGAGTATTAGGCCTTGGGCATGCAAACATTTTTGCCGCAGACCTTGGAAAATCCAACAGGACTCAGCACCATCGCGCCTCCCAAGAATGGTTACAAAATGAGGTTCCTCCCTTCATTTCCAGCGCACAATGGCCACCAAAATCTCCGGATACCAACCCGTTGGACTATTGTGCCTGGAATATTTTGGCAAGGTTGACGCTAAAAAATACCAAAGCGTCGATCACCTCAAGCAAGCGCTTCGCCGGGAATGGGCCAAAATACCGTAGAGCAACATTGATTTTGGTACCTTCTGGTACCTCCCCCACAAATAGTCAACATTTTGAAGTTAACTCGATATTAAAATCCGATTCCGTTGAGATTTAGTACATCTCAACACTTGCATCAACACAAGATCTTTTATAAGGATGCCAGAGATCACCCCCCACAAAGGGTTCAAGAATATTGAAAACAAAACGCTCAAAGAAAGCAAAATAAACGTCCAACTCTCTTCAAATTTCATACATTCAAACATTTTTGCTAACACAAGATCTGTTGGGAAGATGACATATATCTCCGAACCACTTCTGGTATATCACCCACAAAGGGTAACAATTTTCAATATTTTTATCTGCCGTTACATGCGAAACAATTCAGCGATTCTTCACAACTTGCTACATATATCTAAATATTTCTCTCAACCAGAACGCTGAGTTGAAAATTGAATATAAATGTTCGATTTTCTTTTAATTTTACCAATATTTGTATCTATCGGTCGACTATATCTGGTACCTCACTCACCTTTCAAAACTTTCTAAAACATATCACACATCCCATACCTGACACCTCGCAACATTTATATCATATTTATTTACGAAATGGATAATATTGGCCCCTTCCTTCGGAACCTACTCCATAAAGGGTCAACAATTTGAATAATCACAACAGAAGCCAAAATATATTTAAATAATCGAATATTGACTGAGGGTATATATCTGTCTGCAAAACCGACTTTTTAACTTGCTTTGAGCTATTTTGGGACTCAATACTTTTGATGGATGGAGGAATTTTTAAAGGATATTTTGATAATTTTCTAGAAAAAACTAATTATGCCTTTTACATAATTTTTATAATGCGGAATATAAGTTAATGTCGTATACTGATAAAAAAAAAAAAAAACTTATTTCAGATGTGTAGTAATAGAATAAGAGTTAATATTTAACTTTATCACAGTTTCCCTGTTTCAAATTCTTCTCTCAAAAATAATCTACCTAACCTCTGTAGGGTTTATCACTCAACCCCAAAGCGTTCGAAAAATAAAGCAATAATTTTTTTTTTTTTTCAAATACGCAAAAACAAAAACCCCTAATCCAAAATTCCATGCACTGCCAGTTATCCAGTTATGAGAGCAATGTTGTAAACACAAATTATCTGAAAACCACAAACTCTGATGTGAATGTGAAAATCTCATCCGGCACAAAATGTTGTTTAGCTTTGATACACAAAAAAATGCCAACAAATCCCACATGGCAAACTAAAAATATTTAATTTTATTTTATTTCATTAAATTTATTGTGTTATTTTTGTGGATTTCGTATTGAATACTTTTGGGATTTTTTATTATTATCGGACTGCACAGAAATTCGAAAACACACATACACGCACCGACATTTTCAACATCAACAATGCAATTCGTTTGCGCTGTTGTATATTTTATTTGTAATATATATAAAAATTTCCATATATTTTTGGGGTTTTGGATAACCGCAATTTCTGAACAACTACAAAATGCGATACTAAGCAAAAAAAAAAAAAAAAAATACTAAAAAAATAAATAAAATAAAAACGCTGGCTGGCCGGTGAGAGCAGCGGATGGTAATGTAATGCGTTAACATAAAATATATATATACTAAGCTAACAAGCGAACAGTGATTAAAAGTGATTTGAAAATATGAAATTATAACCTTTAGCGTTGAGTATTACAAAGATAGGATCAGCAATTTGAGAACTGTCAATGATGATCAAGAATGAAAATGGGGTACATCGGCCCACATTTTCTTGTACCTCCACAAAAAAACTAAGTTATTTTTACCGGACCCTCCCCACAAAAAAACTTATATTTTCAATAATTACGAATCCATACTTCGAATATCATAATATTGTTATCCAGTTTAATTTGAGCCTCAAAAAATAGGCTCACCTCCTCTGCTGCCTCCTAAATAAATATGTTAATTAAAAAAAAAGAAACCACTAACAAAATTCCTTTTTTTTTTTAAACATTTGTTAAGAGTGAATTAATTCTTTCTTTTTATTAGTCTTCAATTTATTTTTTTCATAAAGGATCGAATTTTTTAAAGTATATTATGAAGAACAATTGAACATATTGAATTCCTATTTTAAAATATTTTAATATATCATGTAAAAACGAAGTTTTGTCAAGATTTCTTGGAAAATAATCATTTATTTTTTTTAATAATTTTCTAAGGACTAACCTGCATCAAATCGGGAACTTTTCAAAAACTCAAGGACCTTAAATCTATTATTTCCAAAAATTGTAGGTTTTTTAAAAATACTATCATGAACACTATCCTTGCCAAAAATTATGGAGGTTTTCCTGATAAAAATCATGAAATAGTTTGACGGAATTCTGACTAGTAGTTGAGGATTTTTTAAGAATGCTTTTAAGATATTCTGACTAGAAATTTTGAAAATTCATTCATAAAAGAAATTTTTCCATCTTAGATTTAGTTTTTAAAACTTTAAAGGACCCTCAGACCGATAAGCGTATATTTTTCATTTTAAGAACTTTTTCAAGATATCCTGACAAAAAATTGATGATTTATCGGAGACTTCGTGGTGAATTCCCCATTTTTACATTTTTTTAAAGACTGTAAAAAATCGGATTTTTTCCAAAGTTTTAAATAAAATCTGAGGAAAATCGTGATTTCAACATTTTTTTTACTCATTTCAAAAAATTGTGGATGTCTTTAGGAATGTTCTGACGGGTCAAAACTTTCTTTAGGAACAATTTGAAAAAAAAATGTCATAAAAAATTTAGATTTGTCAAGAAATTCCTGGTATGAAAACTTGGCATGTTTGAAGGGTCACTGACCAAAAACCTGAAATCTTCAAAATTGTTGTTTTAATTCCTGCTGACAAAAAGTTATACATTCAAGAAAACAATTGAAGGATCTCTGACGAAAAATCGTGAATAATTTTTAATATATATCGAAGGACATTGAGAAAAACTCATGGATCAGTTTAAAGATTAATTTTCGAAAATTTAGAATATTTTTGAAAGACTTCGTGGAAAATATCATGATTTTTTTAAGAAAATGTTTTATAGCCTTCGCTAGAAAAATCGTGGATTCATTAATAATTTTTCAAATACCTCTAGGATCGTGAATGTTTTAACCAACATTTGGAATTTCTTCCAGGTTTTCTTTTCAAATTTTTTAAAGATTTGAAATCCTTCAAAAATTTCCTAGTAAAAATCATGGAATATTTTCAAGAACATCTAATTAAAAACCTTCGATTTTATTAATACTATTTTTAAGATTTCCTGAACAAAAATTCTTGATTTTTTCAAAATTCCTAGAAGTTCTCCTGACTTAAATTCTTGATATATTAAAAAGTTTTTTAAACCTTTTTACAAAAAATGAAGAACTAAAAAAATATTTCGAAAGGACATTTGAATCGGAGAATTTTTAAGGAGCTTCATAAATATGCTGATCCCTTTCGGGGGAGGCACCAGATGGAGCGGACCGATATGGGTAATGTAAAGAGAAGCGGATGCTTTTTTCGGAGCTTATAATCGTTTTGTTTTTCAAAACTTTGACCGATATTGTCTATTTTCACACCTGACCTACCACTGATGCAAATATTAGGATTTGCAAAGTTGGAGAAAAATCGGATAAACCTTTTCTTTTTCTGGGCAGTCAATTATTTTCTTTGAAAATGTTGAAATTTTGTGGGAGAGGTACCACAAGGAGTGAACCGATATTGCCCATCTCCGAACTCGATTTAAGTTTGACAATAATATTACGATATTCGAGAGTTATCGTGAGCACTACCCAGCCAGACAGACGGATGGACATCGCTAGATCGACCCCAAATGTTCTGAAACGGAAAATATTGATTTTTGGGAAAGTTATAAAGACTCCATGGATGAATTTCATTAAAAGGACCCCGACAAGAAATTGAGGATTTGTAAAGAATAAGTATATATTTTTAAGATTTCCTGCCAACATATAAGAGATGTTTTCTAGATTATCCGGACATTTTTTTTCTAGGATGGCTCTCTCTGCTTCGAACCCAAAAATAGTCTTTTTAGGAACAAATTTTAATGTATATTCTCCTCCCAAATATTTCCTATTTCAGTTAATTATCCTCATAATCCTCTGACTACGTCCTGAGAATTTTTTGGAATCTGATAAATAAATTGTGTTGTCTTGTTTTTGAAACACTGTTCGCAGTACTCCACAACGGGTGTGATTGTTTGCATTTGGCGGTGATAAAGTAAAGGGAATTGTTTGGTTGTTGGCAATGTAAAGCCTACAAACGCCCCATAACAATGTCGTTGTGTCTGTCTGTCTCTCTGTCTATATAGTATATTTGTTTAGTGTCTGCTGCATACGGCAGTTTTTCGCTTTTTTTTTGTTGTCTGCTTTTTTTACACTTCCAAACTGGAGATGGGTTTGCGGTCTGTTAGATAGACCGTTGTTCTGTCGTCGGTGGCTTTTGTTTAGTATTCCAAAAACACCATGGTGCGCACACACACGCACCATCTAAACGAACAATCAGAATCATAAATAAACAGAATCGACGTTCAGTGAATTTTTGGTGAATTGTAGTTGTTGTTGTTGGAGTACTACGCTTATTTTTATTATCCATAGAAATTCATTTTTACATTTACAACTTTTGTCGATTTTTGCAGGTTTCTCCCGGGGCAGACAGATAGCCAGAGTGGCAGACAAACGTCCATATTTTAATCCATAAATGTGCATAAATAATTATGCTGTTGATTTCGTGGAAGATAAGCCAGCGAAAATCGTGTCTGCCGAATGCCTAAACCAAATAAATGGAAATGTAATTTCTATGTGTGTTAGAGTTTTGAGTTTTATTTCCCCCACAAAATCCATATCATTGGCAGATTTCCCATGTGTGTTAACTTGCTGATTAGCTTAACGTGTTGTTCTTTTTTTGTTTTGGTTATAAAATGGACTTTAATCAGCCCTTGGGTTAGTGGATTATTAAACTCTCAGCCGAAAGTTTATTGGCTTATATTTAGAATTTTTTTTGGAAATAACGGTCGAAATTCTATTTTTGACCAAATGTATAAACAAATAATTACTAGTAGAGGTCTAGCCCTGTTCCGGCTGTAGATAATCCCTGATAACACTGAGAAACACCTGGGAATTTTTTTTTGTTTTTATTAAAGAATCTTTTTAACACATGTTGGCCAAAAATCGAGATTTTAGATAGATGGCTGCGTTTTCAAACAGAGATTTCTCAAGGATTTTCTGATAAACATTTACGGATATTATAGATTCACCAGAAATTCTTTCAACTACTTCTTGAAAAAAAACTGGATTTAAAAAGGGGTTTTTGAAGGACCACGAAGAAATATCTTCGAGTTAAAAAAAATCAACCACTTTTTAACAAATAATAATGGGCTTAGAAAAAGGATTGATGGACTTTTAAAGAAAAATTGCGAATTTAGTTCAAAAATATTTTGAAGGACAACCTGGCCATAATTTTTTTTTTTTAATTTTAAAGAACCCTCTGATCAAAAGTCACCGAATTTTTTTACTAATATTTTAAACGAGCCTCATTTTACACGAGAGGACCTCAGTCCCTTTTAGCTACGTAATGATGACTTATCCAAAGAGGTGTGCTGGAAACTTTTCTGCCGCGATCTACAGGCCGTGGCGGAGAGTTATACGTCGTATCAGATATCCTCCTGTCAAGGAGGCACCACCACAATTTACTATGGGAGATGCTGAAAATGTTATCTAAAACGCTAAGTCGTCTAAAGCGTTGGTTCTTGACGGAATTTTAATGGTAATGTTGAAACAACTGGATACACTGGGAGTTCAGTATCTCACTAATCGTTCCCGAAGTCTGGAAAATGGGCAGAGTGGTCCCGCTAAGGAAGACAAACAAGTATGCCAGCAAATGCGAATCATTTAATTCGCTTTTTACGCCAATAGTAAAAAATCTTGAGGCTTAACAGGGTGAGATGAAAGAACTGCAAGTAAATTCAGAATGCTGTCATTTCTAAACCACTCGTCCGACAGCTGTTAAAATTATTCCAGTGACAGCTCATTATATTGTGTGCAAGCGCACAAAAGCATTTTGGGGAAAATTTTCAAGAAACAATTTTATTCGTGATACTGGTAGCGTAGCCCGACGTCAAGGAAGTGGGCTGAAGAAAACAGCAACATCAGCAGAAATGATACGAAAAGTAAAGAAGTGACTTGACCAAACCCCGCGTCGCAGTAACCGAAAAATGGCACGTGAGGTAAACATATCACAATATTCCATCGGCACATAATGAAAAATGAGCTCAGGGTAAAGCCATTGAAATTCCAAAAAGTGCAAGAACTTACACCACAACATAAAGAAAATATACTCAAAAGAGCTAAAGAGTTGCTTCGCTTGGTCGAATTTGGTTTTCTGCCTTGGTCGAATTTAGTTTTCTGCCGAATTTGGTTTTCTTCGATGAGAATACATTCGTTGTTCAGCAGTTTGTAAGCAAACTAAATGATCGTGTTTAATTGCCGAAGAGGTCAACTGAATATGTGCACCTTCGGTTGGCCACCAGAACTCAAGCGCCGGTCATGGTGATGGTGTGGACCGCCATAACAGCCGATGGTCGCTCTCGGCTCGTATTAATCGACCGTTGCATCAGAATAAATGTCGAATATTATGGCGAAAATATTCTGGAGGGTGCATTAAAGCCTTGGGTACGCAAACATTTTGGCCGCAGACCTTGGACATTCCAACAGGACAACACGCAAAATCTCCGGATACCAATCCGTTGGACTATTGTGTCGGAAGTATTTTGGAAAGCAAGGTAGGCACTAAAAAATACCAAAGTGTCGATCACCCCAACCGAGCTCACAAATTCAATACGGTTCGTCCTAGGGCCAAACAAATAATGTTTGGAAAATTTCATCTCAAACGGATATTAAATGCGACCTGCATTTTGTTTACAAAAATGCATGGGCAGACGGACGGACTGACATGCATAAATCGGCTCAGAAAGTGATTTTATGATGATACTCAAAAGAAACTATACGACTATCTCGCATTCTTCTCCATAATACGGACAAATGCAAAAAGATTTTTATCCCTTTTTATCCCTTCTTGTCAAACCATTTTCTTCAAAATCTTAAAAATTTTATAGGGTCGTAAAATATTTTAATATCCTGTTTATGGTTAATGTACGACCTCCCATAACCAAAAACAAAACCTAATTTAATTTTAATTTGTACTTTTTCCTTGTCCCTAATTTATTAAAATTTTAACTTCAAAGGACATGGGACAGATTCCATAGAAGGGTAAAATACTGTTTACCATACGAAATAATTTACGACCCATATTGACCTATATCTATTGATAAATAACCATTTTCTTTTGCTTATTTTACAATTTTTCTTTTTCTGTTGAAAAGTACTTTCAGAACAATATTCCAACGAACAATCAATAACACTAAGACATGAAAATTCACTTTTAATCCAATTCCCATAAAAAAAAAAAAAACAAAACATTCACCTGTTTAAAGTTGAATAAACATTCATTGGAAATGGTTCGGGAAAAAATAACAGAAGAGTTCATTTCACTCTTACAAAATGCCAACACACGACGAGGCACATTAAAGCTGTACAAACAGAGCAGCAGCAACAACAACAAAAGGAAAGTGAAAAAAGAATAAGATTTGTATTTCGTCAAAGAAAACACAAGTGGAGAAGGAATTGTGTTTCACTTGTGTTTATTAAATTAAAAGCAAGGTGAAATTGGAGGTAAAGCCCTTTTGTAAGGCCACGCACAACGTAGACTGCGTACATTGACCATCCTTGCTTTGCCTGTTTGAGAAAAAAAGGACTATGGCCAGGATTTTTTCCTTGGCTGTTTAAGATTTCACACAGAGTGTTTATTTCTTTATTGTTTTTTTTTTTTTCTTTTACAAAAGATAATCACTCTCACAACAGGGTCGTAGATTTTATTGCGTCAACGGCAGGTGCGAAGTGTAGAGGTACGAATTCAAAAACCTAAATGTTGGAATTTTTATAAGCCTAAATAAAGGTATGAATTTTATCTGATAGAAAAACATGAAAACTCTTTGTAGTTTTTATGGCTAGGGATAGTTAATATTGAAAACATTTACCGTATCCTTTGAAGTTAAAAATCTGGGTAAATTTATAATATTAAAAGTGGAGAATTCAAACTTGAATAAGGTTTTGTTTTTGTTTTAAGATATTAAAAATATTTTAAGACCCTATAGATTTTTTTATGAAACGGGGATTTTGAAAAACATTATTTCAACCCCAAAAAGGATAAGATCGTAGGCTTAAAAAGCCTATATTTTTCAAGGACCAACAGAAAATCAAAATTAAATTTCGATAGAACATCTTTTATATTTTTTCAAGGAGTAACACTGCTAAGACTCTGGATTTTAAAATAATATATATAAGGTCCAACAGATCATCTAACTCGGCCTTTTTAAGGCATATTTTTTTAAGGACCAACAGACCAGATCTTTTTTTCATAGACAATCCAAGATCAAATCATAGACAATCAAAAATGGTTTCTTTAGGAACGTGGGTTTTTTAAGATTTGTTTTTTTTTCAAGGAACAAGAGAAAATCAAAATTTAATTTTGGTAGAATATTTCTTACTGGAGCAACATAATATTTTTTGAAAGGCTATCAGGGCAAAAACTGTTAATTTTTTTTAAACATGTTTAAGGACCAAGATACCATTATATCCGGATTTTATGAAATATATTTTCAAGGACCACCAGACCGGATCTTTGAAGAGCATTTTTTCAAGGACAACCCTGGCCAAAATCATGGATTTTAAAGCAATATTTTTTGAGGACCAAGAGGCCATCAAAAGTTGGTTTTTTTGGGAAACCAAAAGACCATTGAACGTATATTTTTTAAATAATTTTCAATGATCTACAGACCAACAACATTTTTTTAATTTATTAAAAAAAAGATCGTAAATTTTAAGCGTCCAACATAACTATAATTTTAAAGACCAAGTGAACTTTTTGGATTTTTGGAGAATTTCTAAAGGCCTTCTGAGCTATTACCTTTGTTTTTTGAAGAATAAATTACAGGATCACCAGAGCTACAATTGTGGAATTTTCGGAAGAAAAATTTCGAGGATTTCGAAGTTTATTCCTCAAGTAAAATATGAGGTATAATCGAGAATTTTTTAAGATTATTTTCACGAACGATTTTGAAGAATATTATCCAAGAATCAGTGAACTATCATTGAGAGCTTTAATCGTGGAATTTTTGGGACTATTTTCCAGGAACCATCTCAGCTCAGTTGGAGTGTTTTTTAAAAAATAATTTTAAGGACCATCTGAGCCATAGTCAAGAATTATTTGTGGAATATTTTCCAAGGACCATCTGAGTTATGATTGAAAAATTTATAAGCAATATTTTCCTAAGGCCGTTACAGAACAATCTAAGCTATGATCAAGAATTTTAATTGTGGATTTTTGGGGACTGTTTTCCAAGGTTCTTCTGAGCTATATTTTGAGTAAAAATAGAGAATTTTTTTCTTTTGAACTACATCGAACATGTTTTTAGGAATATTTTCCAAGGACCATCTAAGCTATAATTGTGGATTTTTCAACAATTATTTTCCAAGGATCATCGGAGATATAATCGAGGAGTTCTCGAAGAATATTTTTCAAGGATCATTTGACAAAAATCGAAGATTTTTGATGAATGTTTTCCAAGGACTATCTGATTGGTGGATTTTTAACGAATATTTCGAATCATTGGAATTACGCGAGGAATGTTTTGGAAGGGCCACTGGAGGTATATCCTGCGAATTTTGGGGAATTTTTTTTTTCATGAACCCTTTGAGCTAGTTTTAAGGATTTCTTAAAAATTATTCTCCAAGGATCATCGGAGATATAATCGGGGTGTTTTCCAAAATTATTTCTCGAGTTATATTCGTGGACTTTTAAAGAATATTTCAAAGGACCATCTGTGACCAATATTAAATATATTTTTGAAGTACCATCTGAGTTATAACCTACGATTTTTGAGGAATCTTGTCAAAGAATCTTCAGAGCTATTTTGGATTTTGGTCTTTTAGAGAATATTTTCCAAGGACCATTTGAGCTACAGTCATGGTTTCCCTGGAAAAAATGTTCCGTGGATTATTTGAGGAATATTTTCGATTTATAATTTTAGCTACAATCAGAGATATAGAAAATATATCCTTGCAACCATATTTTTAAAATGTCACGATTATAGCTCAAATAGTCCTTGGAAAATACTTTCATACAGCTTAAATTATCCTTGGAAAGTATTGTTAAAAAAAAGCGATCCTAGTGAAATTTCGCATTGAGGCCCAGATTATAATTTGACCATCAATGCTAAGGAACAATTTTATGACTAATATTTTTCAAGGATTGCCTGAGCAACAACCGAGAAGTTTTGGAATAATATTTTCCAGTAAACTTCTGGCTAAAATTGTGAATTTCTTTAAGAATTTTTTCCGAAGAACATCTTAGCTATAATCGAGGATTTTTTGAGGAATATCTCCGAGGGGCCATCTGAGCAATAATCGTGGTTTTTTGAACAATACTTTCCAAGAATAATTTAGGATGAAGGATATTTTCCATGGAGTGTTTCAGCTATAATCGTCAAATTTTAAAAATATTCTTGCAAAGATTTCTCCTGTAGTCCTTGAGTATTTGAAGAAACAGTGTGATCACTACCCATGGTCGTTAGTGTAATATTTTCCTGCGAATTTTGAGAAATCTTTCCCAATAAAAACCTCTGAGCTATTATTGGAGATTTTTATTGTTCTCCAAGGATTATCGGAAATATAATCGAAGAGTTCTCGAAGAATATTTTCAAAGGACCATCTGACAAATAATCCAGGATTTTATGACGAGTATTTCCAAGGATTATCAGAGTAATATTTTTGTGAATTTTTAATCCATCCACGGAAATTTTGAGCTACAGTCATTTATTATTTGATGAAATTTTGCCGGAGTCCATCTGAGATATAATTTTTAAAGAAAATTTTCCAGTGATCTTCTGAGGTATAATCGTGGATTATTTGAAGAATATTTTCGACTGACAATTTGAGCTACAATCAGAGATATAGAAAGTTAACCAGTTAACTTCTCCGGTAGTCCTTGAGTTTCTAAAGAGTATTTTCAACAATCAATATGAAATATGATCTTTTGTGTAATACTTCCCAGGACAATCTGAGCTATATTCAAGGATAAACTCGTGAATTTTTGAGGCATATTTTCCGAAGACCATCTTAGCTGTAATCGTGGATTTTTAAATAATATTTTTAAGGAACCTGTGAAGGATTTTTGAATTTGATCTATGCAAGGACATTCAAGGTTTCACTAGGGATTTCTTTAGGGGCATTTTTTCCATTTTATTGTCTACAACCGTGAATTTTTACCTATAATCCTCTTTTAAGGATTTTGGTCAGTTGTTTTGTAAGATCTTCCAGAATTAGTATAGCATGTGTCCTAAATTTAAGGAATATTTTTAAGATGCCCTTCTAACACTTTCCTTATAAATATTTTTCTTTCTATCGACCCATGTATGAGATTCTTTTGGTCGTATTTACATCCTAAAGGCATTCAATTGTCGAAAGATCTTCCTAAGGGCTCAAAGAAATGAAAGACATTTTCATGATCTTCAATGTAACCCCCTTTTTTGCTCCTATGTAGAAAAAGGCTTTCCAAAGTCTTCTTTATTAAATGACCTTCAAAATCTCTTTACTTAGAATAACTTTTAAAGACCTGCTATTGAAAAAGGTCAAATCTCTTCTGAAGGCCATTGAAAGGACTTCTTTGGATTTAAGCCATTTTGTTATTGTCTTTATAAGACCTTTTTCAGGTACTAAATTAAAGGAAATCCACATGGACACATCCTATTATAAGAAAGATCTTCGATGGCAGATTTGTTATTTGTTCCTTGCTTTCTTCACGCCTTACTCCCTAAGGGTGCTTTAAGAAAAAATCGTCCCCCTTCGCTATGTTTAAATTCAATCAACATATTTTTTCAATGAAATATAAATGTTTATATCACCATGACGCGAAGGCGGAGGATGAGGGGATACAAAACTGTTCTTAATTGGTATTTCAATGTCATACTTTTGTCATCTTTTACTACAGTTTATTTAGTTATTTGACATTTGAGTTCTCACAACAACAACAAAAAATCTACATTTCCTTCTTCTACTCGCCCTCCTCCCCCCATCCACTTCATTTCAAAATATCAAAATTCAAAAAATCCTTTTAAAATTCTCCTCATCATCAACACGTTACGGGCGTGTATCCCAGAAAAAAAAATACATTTTTGTACATACCAGGGTGTGTATTTGTATAACTTTATATGTTTGTAAGTATGTATGCCATTTTAGCCAAAGCAGTCATATTTTCATTCGTTCCTTTCCACTCTCTTTCGTTTCGTACTTTTTGCCATTTGTTTGTGACTTCTGAACGTCAAGAGACTTCAGAGACTTTGTGAAACGAAATGTTATGTGCGTGCCTTGAGTTGTGAAATGGGTTTCGAATTACAAGAATTGTAATTTAATATTTTCGAACATTCGAAGTGCATAAAAATGTTCAAATAATGAAATATTGACTTTTTCATTCGACTAATTGAATGTCGATGAGAGATAAAAATACTTGCGAGAAGAGGAGTAGGAGGAGCAGGAGGAAGAAGAATACGAATCGAGGCTGGTGGAAGGTTGTCTAAATATATTTCATACAAATGTTGTTTTATGGGCATTTGTTGTTGTAGTTCTTTTTGCAAATAAAATTAATATGATTCGATTTAAAATAAAGTGATATTTTCTCGAAGTTTTTTGAAAGGAGGATTTATTTAGAAATATCCATTAGTAACATGATATGGGGTTTCAAAGATATACAACATTTAGGAAAATGTGTTTTATGTGAAAAATGAACAATTTATGGATTTTGAAAATAGTATTGAAAATGAAAATCGCAATCTTGAAATTTTTATTTTTATATAGGGGACATTATTTTTGCACAAAATTAAAACGAATATTTGAGTTATACTCGTGGTTTGTTTAAAAAGTATTTTCCAAAGACAATCTGGGCTATAATCATGGATTTTTCGGGACGGATTTCCAAGGACCATCTGAGCTATATTTTGAGCCATAACAGATCATTTTTTGAAAAATGCTTTGCGAAGACCATATGAACTACAATCTAGCATATTTGTGGGAATATTCCAAGGACCATCAAATCTATAATTTCGGATTCTTTAATAATTATTTTCCAAGAATTGTCGAGATATAATCGAGGAGTTCTCGAAGAATATTTTCTAAGGGCCATCTGACAAAAAATCGAGGATTTGTTGATGAATATTTTCCAATGATCTTATTTGTGGATTTTTAACGAATATTTCAAAGGATCATCTGGGTCACAATAGGGAATTGGGCGATAAATGTTTTCGAAGGGCCACTGGAGGTATAACCAGCGAATTTTGAGGAATCTTTTCCATGAACCCTTTGAGTTGGTTTTGAGGATTTTTAGCAATTATTCTCCAAGCATCATCGGAGATATAATCGAAGAGTTCTCGAAGAATATTTTGCAGGATTTTTTGACGATTATTTCCGAGAACTATCTGAGCTACATTCGTGGATTTTTAAAAATAATATGTCAAAGGACCACCTGGGCTACAATATGAAATTTCAAGAGGAATGTTTTTGAAGTACCACCTGGGGTATTACATACGATTTTTGAGCAATCTTTTTCTCGAAAATTTTCAAAACCAGGATTTATTTAGAAATATCCATTAGTAACATGATATGGGGTTTCAAAGTGATACCACGTTAAGAAAATGAGGTTTATGTGAAAAATGAAAAATTGTGGATTTTGAAAATAGTTTTGAAAATGAAAATTGCAATTTTGAAATTCATATTTTTATATAGGGATCATTATTTTTTCCACAAATTGAAAACGTATACATTAACTTGTGAAATTATTAAAATTCTGAAAAAAGGCAATTTATTATCATGTCATTATCACATGATTGCAAATATTGACGCCAATATCTTGCCCCTTGTCTTTGCAAATATTGACATTAAAACAATGGCATGAATAGTTGATTCGATTCATTATGGTTCGCCATGATATATGAATGAATTGATTAAACAATGATTAACTGCTGATTGAAATATTACACGACACTCCTTTGTGTACAGCTCGTGACAAGTAAATATATACACACGCACACACACACATATATAAATGAAATCCAATACTGAATTATCTTAAAGCAACTTCTTTGTGATTATTTCACAAGTAGGAATGAAAATAACTAAAATCGTGAAACGGAATCAATGTTGCAACCCTGAGGTTAAAGGTTGTATTGCCGTCGCCCACTGATTTACAATTTGATTTTCCTGATAAAAACGACTTTCTTTGTGAGCACCGATATGTAAAATATTTATAGGAATCTATAGTAAAATACATGCATAATTAGGTTGCTAAAAATTATATAAAAATATTGCAAGGTGATTCTCTTAAAAACCCCATTTTTGTTAGTTCAGAAAAATCGTATTTATCGTTATCCGGAGAAAGTTATCCATCCGAGCTGTAATCGAAGTTTTTTGGTGAAATATTTCACTAGAATCATTTGAGCTATAATCGAGGATCATTGGAGGATGATTTCCCAAAGAGAATATTTTGGGGAAGAATTTACAAGGACCACCTTAGCTATTTCGGAAACATTTTAGAATTGTTTTAAAAATCCAAGATTTTTGCAAAATATTTTACTAGGACGATCTGAGCTGTAAGTGGAGGTTTTTTGAGGAGTACTTTTCAATAACCATCTCAGATATAATCGAGAATTTTTTGAGGATCATTTTCCTAGGACTATTTTTTTGGGAAAGAACTTAGAAGGACGATCTTAGCTATTTCGAAAAATTTTAGAAAATATTTAATAAGGACCGTCTTAGTTTTAATCAAAAAATTTGGTAAAATATTTTACAATGACGACTTCAGCTGTAATTGGAGATTTTTTTGAGAAGAATGTTTCAAAAAACGAGAATTCTTTTAAAAGTATTTTCCAAACGCCATTTTAGCCATAATCGAGTTTCTTTTGTAGGTTTTTTTTTACATTCAGAAACATTTTTAAAAATATTTTATTATGACCATGTGTCACAAGGACCATTTGCGCTATACTGGATGAATTTTCAGGAAATTTTTCCATCGAAGATCAAAAAAATCGAAGATTTTTTAAATTATAGTTTCCATCATCTTTTCTATAATCGGGAATAATCGGGAAGGAATAATTTCCAATAACCATATGAGCTTAAATCAGGGATTTTTGGATGAATATTTAACAAGGTCCATCAGAGCTCTAATCAGGGTTTTTTGTGAAATATTTTAAATCAACATCTGAACTATAATCGAGGAATATTGTTGGAATATTTTCCAAAGACAATCTTAGCGATAATCAAAAATTTTTTGAGGTATATTTTACGAAGATCGTCTCAGATACAATGTAGTATTTTTGGTTAAATATTTCGCAAGGATCAAGGACATGGATTAATTTTGAAGAATATTTTCCGAGGACCATCTCAGCTAAAATTGTGGATTTTTGTAAAATATATTTTTCATTAATCATCAATGTTTTGTTCATAATTTTTCCAGGACAATATTAGCCATAATCGAACCAAGGACCATCTTATCTATAATCGAGGATTTTCGATAGATATTTTCTAAGGACCATCTGAGGAGTTATTCATGCATGTTTTACAAAGACCATCAGGGCTATAATCAGATTTTTCTTCTTAATCATTTTAAATCAACATCTGAGCTATAATCGAGAAATTCGTGAGGAATGTCCTCCAAGGACTATCTAAATGGAAGATTTTTGAAAATATCTCAGCAATTGTTTAGTATTTTTTTGGTTAAATATTTCACAAGGAACAAGGACAAGGATTTTTTTAAGAATTATTTTCCAAGGACTCTCATAGCCATAATATTTTCCAGCATCGAATATTTCGAATATGTCCATCAAAGTTACAATCGACGTTTTTTGTGAAATTTCTTACAATGAGCTATAGTCGAATTTATAATTTTTTTTTTTTTAAGAATCCAAGGACCGTTTAAGCTTTAAGCATATCGAGAAATATTTTACAAGGGCCATTAGAGCTATAATCGAGTACCTTTTGGGAGAATTTTACAAGGATATTTTTGTTTAGATTTGTTCGGAGCGGTCACCTTTGACACCAATTATGGCCTTCAAACGTCCAATGAAGCCGTCACACGCTGGCCGAATGTTGCTCTGCGGTATTTTGACCCATTCCCGGCGAAACGCTTGCTTGAGGTGATAGACATTTTTGTATTATTTAGTGCCAACACTGCTTTCTAAAATACTCCAGACACAATAGTCCGACGGATTGGTATCCGGAGATTTTGGTGGCCATTGTGCACTGGATATAAAGGAACCTCATTTTGTAAACATTCTAGGGTGGCGAGTGCTGAGTGCGATGGTGCTGAATCCTGTTGGAATTTCCAACGGGCCCAAGGCTTTAATACACTCTCCAGAATATTTTCGCGATAATATTCGTCATTTATTCTGATGCCACGGTCGATTAATTCGAGCGGAGAGTTACTATCGGCTCTTATGGCGGCCCACACCATGGCCGGAGCTTGAGTTCTGGTGACCAACCGAAGGTGCACTTTTTCAGCTGACCTCTTTGGCAAGTAAACACGATCATTTCGTTTGTTTATAAACTGCTGGACAACGAATGTTTTCTCATCGGAGTGGAGAAAATCACAAAGATATATATAGGAGCTATGCCTGCATTTTTAACAATAATCTTCAAATTCAATAGGGTTCGTCCTTGGCAAAACAAATGAGATGTGCAGATGAAAATCTGGGTCGGGATCTGAATGAATGCGACTTGTTCTTTGTTTGCAAAAAAACATGGACAGACGAAAGGAAGGACGGATAAATCGACTCAGAATGTGATATCATGCAGATCGTCAAAAGGAACTATGGCTCTATCTCGCTTCCTTCTCCCTATTACAAACAAATGCCCAAAGACATAATACCCTGTTCACAGTGTGGTGTAGGGTATAAAAATCACGATTATGGGTCTGTTAGCTTTATTTTCGCTATTCTTTGGCAATTTTCATTGGGTCTACTCAAATCAAACTGTATATATTTCAAGGACAAATATAATGGTTTTTATATTCGTATCATTAAATTGTTAAGGACCTTATCTTCAGTTCCTGAGAAATCCCTAAAAAGTGTTTTATTCGACGAAAATTCTCATATTTCCAGGAATTCTATTTAAAGAAACATCCAAAAAAATTAAAAAAATCACATAAAATCCAAACTTTT